>NC_141675.1:159120896-160534230 GCF_028749965.1 Puma concolor
GACCTGGCTGAGGTCGAACAGCTGCTCCAGAGAACCAGCCACCTCTCATCCATGGGCTGCCCCGCCCTCCGAGGGCTCAGGACTCCCAGACACTTCCAGAAAGGCCCAGGCCTGCAGTGACGCCAGCCTGGGGCAGGGACTGGAGGGGGCTGTCCCCAGCTGGATGTGGGGCTGTGCTCCCAAGCCAAGTGCTGTGCTGGACAATGGAGCTGCTCTAGGGACACGCACGCACACACCTGCACAAAAACACGTGGGAACACACACACGTACACACGCTGACACAAAAATCACGTACGCGCATAGACACGTGCGTGTGGATGCATACAGACTCCTGTGCGTACCTGTACACGCGCCTGCAGACCAAACACACACTCGGCACGTTCACAGGGGTGGAGGTGGGTGCGAAGGATGCTCCAGGCTGAGCAAGAAGACAGGTGTGCCAGGGGACGGCAGGCGGGGTGGGGGCCGGGGCAGGTTAGGTCACATCAGGAGGCCCCGTGGGCCTGCGATCGGCCAGACCCCCGACTTCCTGGGTGCCACCAGCTGAAGCGAGGCTGGCTGGGTGCCCTGGAGGAGAAAGACCGGATCCCGCGTGGGGTGAGCACCCCCGAGCCCTGGAGGCCCCCCTCGCAGCAGCCCACTCACTCCCGATTCATGGCTGGGCACCCCTGCCTGTCCCAGGGCCAGCAGAAGGACAGAAGACTAAACAGTTTTGTCCACTTCTCATTTCCCGAAAAATCCTTTCTGCCAAAATAAATAGATGTCTATCAGCTGCTCGGCGGGCCAGAGGAGCACCGGTCTGCGGCAGAGACGGAGGTGAAGTTGCAGACCGTGGGCGGGATGGGGCGGCTCACCAGCACTGGCTCCTGTGAGCCGTGCCGTTGCCTGCGTGGCCGGAGGTGGCCTCCCTGGGGTGCACAGGAACCCCAAGGGCCTTGGAGTCGCCAGAGAACTGGAGGGGCGGGGCTCGCACACCAACCCACCACGGCACCAGCTCTCGCTCCCCTCTGGACGTGCTCTGCTGGCGCTTGTAGACCCTGGCCTCAGAGCCCAGACCGTCTCAGAGGCCCTGCCCCCCACTGCCCCGCACCCCAGAAGGAGCACAGAAACGGAGCATGGGCCCACCATTCCTAACCAGTCTGCAACTCGGGGGAGTCCCCGGGGGACAGGGGTTCACAAACATACATGTAGAACCCAACACCAGCCAGCCCAGAACTCTAGCTGCATGATGTCCCCCGAGATGGTTCTGTGTAATCCCTCCCTGCCCTTTCTTCAATGGGGTGGGCGGGCCGGTAGCAGAGGACTTGGGCACAACCTGACCCTGACGCTCAACTCTGTGACGTCAGCTCTCCCTGTACGCACACGGATGTGACAGGCAGTCTTAACCAAATTCCCAAAGGTTTTTGATGCAACCTGATAATCAGAAATAGTAAGTAAACAGGAAGAAACAAAACAGTTCTGAAAAATCACTAAGAAAGCCAAAAGGATATTACAGGAGAACAAAGTTGGAGGACCGACACTACTGGCTTCAGGACTCGCTCTAAAGCTACAGTGATCAAGACAGTGTGGTGGTGGAGAAAGGACACACAAATCGGTCCATGGGACAGAACGGAGAACCCAGAAGGAGAGCCACACGGAGACAGCTGACGGATCCCTGACAAAGGAGCGAAGGCAATCAAGTGGGCAAAGAGTCTCTTCCACGAGGGGTGCTCGAAGGGGAATCTGGACGCAGACCTTACACTCTTCACAACAGTTCACTCACAACGGATCGCAGACCCAAACGTAGAATGCAAAACTATCGAACGCCTGGAAGATGATACAGGAGAAATCCTCGGGGACCTTGGACAGGGGGACGACGTTTTAGATACAACACCAAAGGTACCACCTAACTGATAAGCTGGACTGAGTCAAAATGTAAAATCTCTGTTCTGCGAAAGACACTGGTAAGAGGTGAGCAGACAAGCCAGAGACTGGGAGAAATATTTGCAACACGTATATCTGATAAGAGAAGATATATCCAAAATACACAAACACTCAAAACTCAGCAACAAGAAAATGGACGACACAGCCTGTGTGATCGCTCAGTGTGCCCCGGTCCCCACAATGTTAAGTGTAAACGCTTCTTGGCTCCAGGGCACGAGTGGCCAGGGGGTCTGCGGCCAGGGGGCCTGTGGGCGGGGCGTACCGGCCCTGGAGCTGCCCGAGCGGCCTCTGCACCCCTGGGTGCAGCTGGAGGGGCAGCGCCTGCCCCACCCGGACAGAGCAGGAGCGGCACGGAAGCGCCCTTAGAAGGCCCTCAGGGAAGGTGCTGGAGCGGTCAAGGACGGCCCTGCACCACCTGGAAACTGCCCGGATGTCCGTCCTGTGGCGCAGGAAGCCCTGGGCAAGATCCCGGGGCCACATGTCCGCCAGCCAATATGCTGCAGTCCCACCCGGTGCCTGGAGGGCGCCGTGGCCGGCTGGGGGGACCACCTCCTGCTCCCGTCTGGTGCCCTCCCACCCCAGAGCCCGCTTTTTCCCAGCGGCGCACCTGTGCTACAGGCAAGTGGGAACGGGATCGCTTGCCACTCGGGGGGAGCACGCTGTCCTTGGACACTGAGGACCTAATTTTGAGGAGGAGGACACAGGACGCCATCCTGGAGGTGGAGAAGGACAGACCTCCCTGATGGTCACGGCCACAAAAGCTAACAGCTGCAGGTTTTGTCCTGTGGACTCACCCTGTTCCACTGGAGGGGATTTCTGTCGGTCCGCGAGGACCCAGCTAAGCCTGGTTGCCACTTCTGCGCCCCAGATGGGACTCTTCTCTTCCAAGCAGGACCCGCAGAGGCTGGGCGTTCCCCGGGCCAGACCCCCCCCGGCCCTGGCCTCTCGGGTGCCACAGCTGTAGAGGGGCCACCAGGAGAAGAAGGGGGCCGAGGCGCCAGAAGACTGTCATTTCAGGCTGGCCCAGGGAGGAGCCCACTGGAGAGGGCTGTCCCAGAAGGGGATCCCCGTGGCCTTCAGGGGGATCCCATCCCACTTGAGTGCCATCACCGGGCCGGTTTGGTAGGCTCAGCCTCGCCCCCAATCGGGCTGGGTACCGCTGGGCTCGGTAATGCCCCGTGGACGGTCCCCTGGGGACCACGGTGCCTCTTGTCCCCCTGAAAAGCTCTGAGGTCCTTGAACGGAGCTGCACACTTCTCAAGTTTGAGATGGCAGCAGCCGCTGTCCTCACCCCAGGGGACGTCCCGCACCCCCCAGGCGTCTCCCCGGGGCCGGGGGGGGCCCACCTCGAGCTGGGGCAGCTTTCTCGTCACCCGCAGTGGCTGCTGGGCCGGGCTGGTGGTCTGTCGTGGCTGCCCAGGGCTCTCGGGGGCCCCGCTCCCGCACTCAGGCTCTCAGGACGTCGGGACCTCCCGGGCTCCCCAGCATCCGCCTTTGCTTACACGGTCTTGCCCCGCGCCCAGACCCCTGCCCACGGTGCCCTCCTGGTGCTCCCCCAGCCTGGCTCTGCCTGCATCCAATGGCCCCTGGGACCCCAGTCCAGGCGACCGCCCTCCTGTCGGGGGCACGTCCCTGGGGGCTGGGGGTCGGAGCTGCACCTGGGCTGCTTGGGGTTTCGGGGAGGTGCCGTCCCGCCCACCGTGGTAGGGCCTCCCCTGCACCTCCTTCCGAAGCAGGATCCCGACTTTCCTCCCCAGCTGGCAGCCGGCCCACGCCTCCCGCAGAAGGGTGCAGGCAGGTGTGCAGGAGGACCAGGTGCGGGGGCAGGTGCAGGGACGTGCAGCCCCCAGCGTCACCCACAGCTCACTACCGGGGGCACTGGGCTTACTCTTGGTGGGCTGTCTAACATGGGGACCCCCTGCACCACACGCCTGCCTGGAGAGAGTGTGTGCCCTTGGGTCTCAGCCAAGCGGTGTCCACCAGTGGGAGGAGAGGGCCTGTCCTTCCACAGTGACACCCCCTCCCCCCAGCATGCCAGGAGGAAACAGGACGGGGTCTCAGGTGGGCCTGGCTGAACGGGGAGGGAGGCTCAGCGGGGCTGAGGCCTGGTCGGCCCGAGGGGTTTCAAAGGAGGGTGGTGAGGCCGGGGCTGTGAGACCGGGCAGCAGGCCCCCTCCCACCCCCACCCTTGCTCCCACCTCAAGCCTCAGCCCTGTGCCCCCTCACCCATCGCCCCTGCCTCCTCAGGCCTCACCCCTGTCCCTCTTCAGGCCTCACCCCTGTCTGCCCTCACCCATCACCCCTGCCCCCTCGGGCCTCAGCCCTGTCCCCCCTCAGGCCTCACCCCTGTCTGCCTTCACCCATCACCCCTGCCCCCTCGGGCCTCAGCCCTGTCCCCCCTCAGGCCTCACCCCTGTCCCCCCTCAGCCTTCTCTCCTGTGTCTGTTTGGCACTATGCATGCTCCAGGACCCTTTCAGTGTCTGTGTGCACCCCTGATGGTTCTCCTGACAGTTTTCCAGGGTGGCGGGTCCCTCCTGGCCTGGAGGCTCGTCGCTGCCCCCGTCCTGCATGGCCATCTGGACGGGGGTGACCAGGCATCCCGCAGACGCTGGATGACAGGGCTCTTGACGAGTGGTGTCTGAGTCAGGCTGAGGTCGGAGGGCACCAGACGCCCGACCTTCCGAGGGCACAGGGACACCTCACAGAGGAGCACGCCGTTCGGGTCACGCGCAGAGAGATATGTTATTGCTGTGTGTCAATACCATCGTCTTATAACCCTTTGTGTTTCATTTTCCACATTTAAGACGTCATTCTGAACAAACAGGCTTTGCCAGATGGCCAGAGGCTGTGGCACCGAAAGGCCTAAGAGGCCGTGGTCTGGCCGGACGTGGGCAGTGACCCGCGGGCAGAACCAGTGCCTCCCCTCCCCCGCCCTCCCACCGGGGCCTGGTCGCCGGGAGGAAGGAAGCCGGTCTGAGTGCAGGCCTGACCAACTCCGAGCTGGGCGTTCTCCTCGGGGCCCTGGTGCCGGCCCGTCCGAAGGCCGGTCAGGCAGGCTATTCTGGGAGCTGGTGCAGAGGCCCCGGGAGCTCCTTATAAGGCTCCTTCGGCAGCATGCTGCGGTCTGAACCCGAGGTCTGCCCTGCCGCCCCGGCCTACAGCCCGACCTGAGTGCACAGAGCCCCCACTGCCTTTCCCCGACTGCTTCTTGGGGTCCAATTTCCTCCTGTCTCCAATGATGCTCTCCTGAGATTTCAATGAATCTAACCAACATCTCGGCCTTGGGGGGACTGGGGAGAGAATTGGGGAGCAGAGCTGGCTTTCCACTTCCTTATATGATGAAGTTCTTGGTCCTGGCTGAGTCACCGGCGTTTGGGGACTCGGCCATGGGAGCCAGTGATTCTGGCTTATTTTTAGACCCTCTTACCGGAACACCTGGGTTGGGCCCAAAAATACATGTATTTTAGTAGTTCAAAAATATAACTTTACAGCTAGTCATCCAATGGGGAGACAATGCCCAGCAAGATGTTTCCGGAGGCTGACGGGCCTGTGCTTCCTCCTCGCCCAGCCGTGCGGCCACCGGGAGGACCTGGCTCTGTCCAGCTGTGTCCCCAGGCAGACACACACCTGCCCCGTGCCACCCTTCCTTCAAAGGGAATCGGGAGAACGACTAGGTGCTAGAAACGTGGGGCCGGGACCAGACCGCAGCCGTCTTTCCCCCCAGAAGGCCAAGGCCAGGCGCCTGGCGGGCGTTCTGGCGGCGCTGAGTGCCGAATGCGCACCAACGAAACAATGAAGGAATGCACCAGCGAGTGAGCAGCTGTGCCAACGGCCCGGCCCGAATCACCGGTGCATGGAGCCAGCGGGGCCCTGCCAGGACCAGGGGGCCCGGGGCCGGGGGGCAGGCCGGCTGCGCAGGGCCTGGGACTCGGGGTGAGGACGGCAGGAGAGGGCTGGCGTGCTGGCCTCACCAGGACTGCAGGAGGCAGGCATCACCCGGTCCCCGGGACACAGCAGGTGACAAGGAGCGTGGCCCTTCCCCCACCACCGTGAGGGCCTCTGCCCCCGGGGCCTCGGCTGTGGTCCCTGACTCCACCGAGCTGGTTAGGACTGGTTAGGACTGGTTAGGATGCAGCCCCTGCAACGGCACTTGCCCCGGCTCTCCCAATTCCCTTTGGAATTGGATCCAGCTTCCTTCCTGTGGGCTCAACCCCTGCACATCGAGGCTGTCCCCGTCCCTCCCTCCCTGGCCTTGACCGCGAATGACAGTGGAGACAGTCTGCTCCCCTGTGCTTTCATGGTGTCAGATCCCCTCAGCGTAATCCATAATGTTCTTCTGAGATGCCCTTTTAACCACGCACATTGCCGCCATGCTGAGCAGCCTCGGCCCCAGTCCTGCCCTGAAAGGAAACCCTCAGCCTGCAGCTCCTGGCGACAGGGTCCCCGTCTGCTGTCCCGGAGCTTGGCACACAGTAGCTGCTTAGCGAGGATTTTAGTGGAGGCTAAATAGAGGCCGGCCTTGCTGAGAAGCTGGCCCTGCACGTGTCTTTCTGGGACGACCACCAAAGGGGAAACACAGCATGAGAGGCCCGGAGAATCAGGCAGGCCCTGGCCCCCAGCTGCAGGGAGGTGGTCTGGGCTAGAGGGTCCCCTCCCCAAGCCGCTGAAGGGGTCCCGCAGGCCAAGGGCTGGAGGGACGCCTCTCCCTTCTAGATCACAGACTGCCACGCTTACTCCCCAGAGACCAGTGCTGGTCGGGGCCACTGGAGTCTCCGGCACCTTCTCACCTGCTTTTGCAGGAATATTCCACAGGATCTTTCCCATGGCCTGTGCCTCTCCCACCCACTCACCCAGTCAGTCTCCAGGGGGATGTGGCTCCCAGGTCTGCACCAGCCGCCCCTGGGCCGCCCCTCACCAGCTACTCAGAAACAAGCCCCATCCCACCCCCACCCCCTACAAACTGTCCTGTTGGTTTGCTCGACCACTGACCGCAGGCCATCGCTGCCCGAGAGGCCGGAGATGGCGGTGACTGGGGGGGCCTGCGGGCAGGTTCAGATGGCCGAAGGTGGTGGGGGCAGCTCGCACTCGAGGTTCAGGCAGGGAGAGGGTGGAGCCAGGGGAACAGACCCAGAGGACTGAGGGGGCCTCCTCGCAGACCCTGGGCAGGAAAGGCGCAGACCCAGGGCCAGGGTTTCTGAGGGTCCGGTCTCAGGAAGTCAGGGACATCCTGGAAGCAGGACTCTGAGCGCAGGGGACCTTCTGAGTGTTTGAGCATGTGCTTACTCAGTGCGGGAAGGCAGGAGCCCAGGAAGAGTAGGGAGGGGCAAGGTGTGGCTCAGGAGAAAGGAACTGGGGGCACAGACCAGGGTGGTGGGGGTGGGAGGGGTGGGGCAGTCAGATTCTGTAAGGATTTGGGAGATCCAGCATCATGGTTTGCTGATGGCTTGGTGGGGTGTGGGGGAGGTGGGGGAAGGATAGGGTGTGGGTACAGTGGTCCTGACTGGCCGTGGTGCCCACAGGCTGTATGTCCTGTGGGCCTTAGTTGCCATGAACTGTGGTCCCCCATGGGCTGTGTGTCCCCCGTGGGCTGTGAGTCCCCCATGAACTGTGGTCCCCCGTGGGCTGTGGGTCCCCCATGAACTGTGGTACCCTGTGGGTTGTGGTCCCCTGTGGGCTGTGGTCCCCCGTGAACTGCGGTTCCCCGTGGCACCCCTGTACATGTCGTGGTCGGGACTGCTGTCTCCCTGTGTCCTTCAGGCCCTGAAGCCCAAGCCCATCCAGAGCAGGCCCTGCCCCGGGACACCTCGCTGAGCTGGCAACCCTCGCCCTCCAGGGTCTCCAAGGAGCCCGCCCCGGGGGTCTGCTCTGGTGTTTCAAGAGGCAGAGCTAAGATTAGAGAACGCCATCCCCCAAAGATGCCCAGCAGCCTGGCCGTCCTCGTAGGCTTTTTCCGAATCACTCGCTTGCGTCAACCAGGCAGGCGTGCCCCCGGGAGCCATAAGGCCACGTTGGCCTTGAAAGTGGGAGGAGGGGGCTGGTGTTGAAAGGGGCTCTGTCCTCCACGGGGGCCTCGGCCCCAGAACGGCACACAGGGGCTTTGTTCTCCAGTCCCCGGGAGACCCCCCCTTCAGCTGGGGATCGTGGGGCGTCTGGCGGGACGGGACGCATCTCTCCAGGCCGCGGTGCGGGCCAGCCGGGCCCCTCCCGAAGTCACCGCCCGAGAATCAGCCCGTCTGCTGGCCGCACCCCTCTCCCAGAAGCCTGGCCTCGGGGCCGTGCCCGTCTGACCCCTCCCTGCCCCTGCCAGTGGCCGGGCCAGGTCGTGCAGCGCACGGAACACACGCGGGTGGCAGCGGGGAGGCTGCTGGAAGAGCCACGTCAGCCACGGCCTGGGCGGGAGGGCCAGCGCCCTGTCTTTCCCTGGGAGCTCTTTCCCCCCCAGATCTCAGTGTTTTCTGACGTTTCTTCAGGACACGCGCTGGGCTCCGTAACAAACATCGTGTTAAGCCTTAGCGGAAGGGCCCTGCTCGTCGGGTCCCCAAAATGCTACAGCCCCTGCGTCTGGACCCCAGCCCCCTACCCCGGCCCCCCCACCCCTCTGCCCCACACCGGTATTATTCAGAACCCTTTCCCCCAAGAGCAGGTCACATCTTCCCTAGGGGTGCTGCCTGGGAGCAGTGCAGGGCATTGTGGGAGAGGGGTGCAGGTGAGGGTCAGCAGGGGGATGCCCAGGTGAGACCTGGGGGCAGGGGTGCAGGGGAAGAATGGTGGGGGGAGGGGGGATGCAGGTGCAAATGTCCTGAGGCAGGAAGGAGAGACTGTAGGAAGAAGGAGGTCTGTGGAAGCCTGGAGGAGAGGCCAGAGCAGACTGCCGGGCGAGGAGCCCTGGAGACCCTGGGGTGTGTCCTCAGCAGGGCAGGGAGCCACTGGAAAGACCCGAGCACTCTGATGCTGGTGGAGGCCTGTGGCAGGGGGGCAAGAGTGTATGGGTCCAGCAGGGGGGTGAGTGGGGTTGGGGCCAGGTGGAGAGTGGGGAGGCAGGGCGGAGGGGCGTCCTTGGAGGCTGAGTGCACGGGCCGGACTACATGTGACAGAGGGAAGTGGGGGGTGTCTGCCTCGCCTGGGGGCTGGGCTTTGGGCGTGTGGAATTACAGGGCCCTGGGGGGAGGGGGTCAGGGGAGAGATGGGCGTAGGTTTTAGACACCAGTGGGGTGTCTAGGCCGAGCTGCCTAGACAAAGGTATCTGCCTGCTCAGGGGGCTCGGTCCACGATCGGTGTGCCTTTTTGGTCCGGGGTCGTGTTGTACTTGGGGCCAGACGAGTGTGTGACCCCACAGGGACCGCGGCGTGGGCTAAGCTCCGGCCCAGCTGAGGAAGTTCGCTGCCACCGCGCGGCAAGACAAAGCTGGACAAACTGTAAACCACCAGCTTTCCGAACCCATCAAAGACCCCGGAGTCCGAGGCAGGCCCTGAGGCAGCCCCCGCCCCCAGCCCCTCCGGAAGACCGGTTCCAACGGGGAAGACGGGCCGCGCTGCGGGGGTCCCGGGTCAGAGGAGGCGCACTTCGGGGTGCGGCCCCGGCGGTCGTGCAGATCGGTGCGTGCGTCAGCCTTCACGGAACACGGACTCCTCATAGGATGGACACGCACACACTGGGGGCATCCTCAGTGCTTCGGATAGAAGGGTCGTGGGGCGAGGGATAGATGGACGTGCAGGAAGAACAAACTCTCCCTGGTTCTGGGGCGCGGGGGCCAAGCTGGCGGGAGAAGCGAGCTGGCCGCACAGCCTGAAAGTATCTCCCCAAACCCGTACCGTCACCCTTGGTTTTAACACGTGCCACACACTCCCCGAGGCTCCTCCCCTCCGCAGGTGGGGCCCAACTCCCTGCCAGGAGCGGGGGCCTCCGAGGGAGAAAGCGGGGCGGGGGACACAGGGACTTGACGGGGCGGTCGGAGTCAGAGCACCGGGCTCGAATGACACCGTGAGCCGCCGCTGGACGTGACGAGAGGGCGCCCCGCTCCGCAGCGTGCTGGCCAGATTCCCCCGACTCCGGTCCGACCGTGAGGGACACCAGGGGGGTGCACGGTGGCCAGTCCCGCGGGGGCCTGCCCAGCTCCTCAAGGATGTGGAGCAGAGAGGCGAGGAAAGACGGGGGGCGCCAGGAGACGGGGGTGGGGGACGGGAGCCCCGCGGGATCCGGGCGGGAGAGGGTCTCAGGGAGAGCTGGCGAAGGCTCGTGAACAGCAAGGGGCTGGTGGCGAGGGCCCCGTGAGGGACCCACGGCGGGGCGCGCGGAGCCCCACGTCTTGGCCGCCGGCCCGGGAGGCTAGCACTGTTTCAGCACAAAGAGGTTCACGGGATCTTCCCAACAACACGCGCTGAGGACAATGACTGCTTTCCCTGGGGAGTTAGCTGGTTCTCGTGGAACTCGGGGCAGTGACGCTGAAGTGACACCCGCGGCTCATCTGTGGGCCTGGGAGACTTACGGCTTGTCCATGGGGATTTCGTGTTTCCAAGAGCCGCAAGGCGTCATTTGGCCGATCGTACCTGAAAATATTTCCCGCTCCCCGGCGCTCGGTAACAATGAGATGATTATTCTTCACGGCTGAAAAGCCCCGGGTCCCAAAGCATTTTTTTCCCCTCCAATATCAGGAATGTCCTTCCAGGAGCAAAATGCCTCGCTGGGTCCTACACGTTGCCACGGAGTCTCATGTCAAAGGGGTCTTTGTGTGTCGGGAAGACGTGGTTTTCTTCATTTCCTGTTTCTCGAAGCCGCACCATCTCCCCAGATTCGAGCCTCCTTGACCCCGGCCACCCTCGGACCGGCTGCACCACCCGCCCCGTCTGCGGGCCGAGCGCCCACCTGGAAGGGAGCCTCACGGGGGCCGGCGTCTCAGAGGTGCCTCGGGCCGGCCGCGGCCCCGGGGGCTCTGGGCTCAGCCCCTTGCTGTTCACGTGAAAGCTGACGCACACACCGATCTGCACGACCGCCGGGGCCGCACCCCGAAGTGCGCCTCCTCTGACCCGGGACCCCTGCAGCGCGGCCCGTCTTCCCCATTGGAACCGGTCTTCCGGAGGGGCTGGGGGCGGGGGCTGCCTCAGGGCCTGCCTCGGACTCCGGGGTCTTTGATGGGTTCGGAAAGCTGGTGGTTTACAGTTTGTCCAGCTTTGTCTTGCCGCGCGGTGGCAGCGAACTTCCTCAGCTGGGCCGGAGCTTAGCCCACACCGCGGTCCCTGTGGGGTCACACACTCGTCTGGCCCCAAGTACAACACGACCCAGGACCGAAAAGGCACACCGATCGTGGACCGAGCCCCCTGAGCAGGCAGATACCTTTGGACCTCTGACCTCCCCCGGCCTGGATGGGCCTCACAGGCTGCCCTGCCCTGGGGGGCTCTGAACCACGCCTGGGACGGGCTTGGCTCAGGAAGGCACGAAACCGGGCTGGTGAGGGCAGTTTGGAGCCCCCACTGCCCAGGCTCTGTGCCGCGGCCTCAGGCCGGGCGCCGCGGCTGTGATGGAGCACTCGGTGACCCTGCACCGGCCAGAGGGGACTCGAGAGGGCTTCTCTCCCGGGGACCCAGGAGCACCGAGGGTGGGGGTGGGGGAGGCCTGGGCCCAGGGAGCCGGGGCCCATTCTGGGGGCCGCAGCCCTCGTGTTGGCTTCCATCCACAGAGAGTCACCCCATCCCGCCGGGCTCCCGCGGCCCTGCGGGGGCCCTCCCTCCTCCGGTCAGCGGAAGGCACTTGTCCCGACGCCCACGTGCTCGGGGCTCCTTCCAGGCCCAAGCTCTGAAGGAGGGGCCCACCTTCTCCCCAGTGCCACCCCGGCTCCCCAAGGGCCCTGCTGGGTCGGGTGGAACACAGCTGAGCCCCTTGGCTCTCTTCGAAACGGGGGCGCTGCTGTTAACTGAAGGGGGTGCTCCCTTGAGGGGGGCGTCAGCCCAGGAGCAGGACAGAGGCCCAGAACCCCCCCACCCCCAGCCCCCGGTTGCTCTGTGTCCAGTAGGGACAGGTGGCTCAACGGGACAATGAGACCAGGAAGAAAGAAAAGCAAGGGCCAGGGGGCAGGGAGGGGCGGGGATCCGGAGGGGTGGTTGTCACGGCCCGTGGCCCATGTTACTCTGGTTGACTGTGCCGGCTGAGGACGCACCTCTGACCTCGCTGTTCCCTGAGTGCCCGGCCACAGCAAGGGAGAGGACAAGGCCACAGGGGCGCAGGGGAGCGGCCGCAGCAGGTAAGGTGCTGCCTCAGACTTGGAGAAAACAACTTTTCTTTTAGAGAGAAGAATGCCTGGGGCACCTGGGGGGGTCAGTCGGTTGGGCGTCCGACTTCGGCTCGGGTCATGATCTCACGGCTCGTGAGTTCAAGCCCCGCGTCGGGCTCTGTGCCGACGGCTCAGAGCCTGGAGCTGCTTCGGATTCTGTGTCTCCCTCTCTCTCTGCCCCTCCCCTGCTCATGCTCTGACTGTCTCTGAAAAATGAACAAACCTTAAAAAAATTTGTTTTGGTCTTTTGCATTAATTTTGATGTTTAAATATTCTGTTAAAGTATTGCTTGTTTTGATGACTGAGATTTTTGACATCTTTCCCCTTAAAATCTGCCTCCAGGCAGGGGTGGATGTCTGTCTCTCTCTGTGCACACATGTGTATGTGTCTGTACACATGTGTGCATGTGTGTGTGTGCACATGTGTGTGCCCCTGTGCGTGTCTGTGTGCACATGTGTGCGTGTGTGGGCACGCGTGTGTGTTGGTGTGTGTGTCCATCTCGTGCCCTGCGGGGATGTGGAGGGTGGGGACAGCCCTGAGCCCAGAGCTGGAGGCGTGGCTTCTCTCTTGTTCCTGATGAACAGGGACGGGGTGGCTGACCTACCAAGGTGCAGGAAGAAAGTGTGGGCCTCATCCACATTCAGGCCCCGCTGGGACAGACAGGCAGGCTGCCCCACTGTGTGCAGGGCTGTTGGCTTTATCGTTTGCCCTCTCCCTCCCTCCCCTCCCCTCTCCCTCCCCTCTCTTCTCCCTCTCCTCCCCTCTCTTCTCCTCCCCTGCCCTCTCCCTCTCCTCCCCTCCCCTCCCTTCCCCTCCCCTCTCTCTTCCCTCCCTCCTCTTCCTCCCTTCTCTTCTCCCTCCCCCCTCCCCTCCCCTCTCTTCTCCTCCTCTCCCCTCTCCCTCCCCTCCCCTCCCCTCTCCCTCCCCTCTCTTTTCCTCCCCTCCCCCTCTCTTCCCTCCCCTCTTCCTCCCCTCTTCTCCCTCCCCTCCCCTCTCTTCTCCTCCCCTCCCCTCTCTTCTCCTCCCCTCCCCTCCCTTCTCCCTCCCCTCTCCCTCCCCTCCCCTCCCCTCTCCCTCCCCTCCCCTCCCCTCTCCCTCCCCTCTCTTCTCCTCCCCTCCCCTCCCTTCCCCTCCCCTCTCTCTTCTCTCTTGTCTCCTCTCCCTCCCTCCTGGCCTCCTGTTACCTGTGGCAGTCCTCACGCCCACAGGGAGGCCCAAGGCTCTGGATGAGGAGGCCAGCGAGGAGTAGAGGCAGCCCTGGGTGCTGGCAAATTCGAATGGTGGAGTACAGACTCGGGGTAAAGGACTCACAGCAGGCAGTGCCCCTGTCACACAGCAGCCCCAGCCCTGAGGATGGGAGGTGACACTGCTGTCCCCTGGCACAGGGCTGCAGGCCAGGACTAGGCTCAAGCAGGGGAAGCTGCTGAGTCTGTCCCGAGTCCCATTCTAGCCAACTTTTGCAGACTTGGGCAGGTCCCTTGGACACGTGGCCTCCGTTTCCCAAGGACACAGCGTGGGCCAGGGTGGGGAGGGCTCCCTGCCTGGCAGGCAGGATCCTTCCTCACAGTGCAGACGTCCCCCTGCCGTGGGGCCCGGCTAGGAAGGGGGCAGCTGCGGTTCCCCGGGTGACAGCAAGCGCCCAGCCCGGGCGATACAAGGGCTCTGGCACGTGGGGAAGATGCTTCTCCTTGGTCCCGGTGGGGAAGGATCCTGGGGGGGACGGAGGCTGAGCTCTGGCTGACCGGGTTCTGGGTTGAGGCCGGGCCTCCCTCCATCAGGACGCACCCGGTGCCTACAGCGGAGCCAGACCCTGCGCCTGGACTGAGGCCTGAGAGCCCGACGCCGCCTCCCGCGGTCCCTGCGATCGACTCTGGTCCGGCCCCGAGTGAGGACGCAGCGTTGGGGCCCGTGCAGAGGCTGGGCCATCTGGGGCTCTGGCTTTGGGGGTTATGCCAGCGTGGAGGCAAATTTCCTGAGGCTGCAAGGGAACGCAACGTCTTTCAAAAGTGTCTAGAACTGGGCTGATGTCTCTGGGGAGTCCCTACCCACCGGGATGCAGAGAAACCTGAGCGAAATTAACAGGCACGCGAAGCTTCAGCTGTTTGGGTTTGATTTAGCAACGCTGGGGTACTGCTCGAACCTTCAGATTCCTCCGTCCCCTGTGCCCACTCGGCACAGCCGGATCTTCCGTCCCACAGCTCGGAGGTGACCCGTTTGTCTCCTCCACGGACAGCAGGTCCCCTGGAACCGAGGTGTCGGGACCTGGGGTCAAGTCTGGGCCAGAGTTGTCCCGGGGTCCGGTCCCCTGGTGTCAGGAGCTGAGGTTCCTCCCTGGCATTTCTTACCCTCGAAGTCCCCACTGGCCCTGTGTTAGGGCTGTAAAGGAGGAACCCTCTGGAATCTCAGATACGTAAGAGACTGCAAACCACCCCACGGAGACACCAGCTTCCTGCTGCCGAGCAGCCTGGAGAAGTGTCGCTGGCCGCGGTGTTTTGTGCCCAGCATGTTTCGGGGCCACGTAACCTGCCTTCCTTCCACAAGCTGGGACACTTCCTCGTAAGACAAGCTTCGAGGGTCAGAGCAAACCCCTCTTTGTGGTTGCCACGGAGCCACCCCCTGCCTGCGGGAAATCCAGTGGGGGGCTGGGTGGGGGAAGCGGACCGTGTGTCCGGGACTGAGTTCCATTTTTTCTCTGCATCTTCCCCATAACTCAGAGCCTGCACATCGGATAATAAGACACTGCGTTTGTGGAGGGTCCTGTTTGTTCGCACGCTCATCAGACCTGCATCGCTGACTCCCGCCTGTGAGGGCGGCACCAGGCCCGGGGCCCCTGTAGGCGCGACCCTGCGGACCCCAGGCCGAGACGCTGGCCTCTCCTCTTGGGTCCCCCAAAGCTGGGACTCTCATAGCTGATTGTTTCCTGGGAGCTGCCCTGCCAAGCCAGGCCACAGCCCGAGCTCATCTCCTCTCACCTGCCTCCCGGCCCGGCCCAGCATCCCAGACGTGCCCGTCCACCACTTTGCATTGGCTGTTCCCTCCCTGCAGTGCTGTTCCCCCAGCAATGCGGGCCCCTGCCTCACCTCCTCCAGTTGCCCCTGGGGTTCCTCGGGGAGGCCCCATGACGACCCGAGTAGAATTCCAGAGTCCAGAGACCATGACGGGTGAAGGATACGACCAGCGGCTGCCGGCCCGTGGGTGTGAGGGTGGGTGTGAGGGTGCCGCCTTCTGCATGGCCGAGGGAGAGAGGTTCGCGGGGGTGGGGCTGGGGGGGCTGGGGGAGGCTGGGGCATCGCGGAGGGAGGGTTCGCGGGGGTGGGGGCCTGGACGGTTACGTTATGATTTGAAAGCATGCCCTTCTGCCTCAGGAGAGTGAGTGGTGGCCGATTCACCCCGCCAGGCGCTTGGCGGTGCATTCCATGGCACAGGGTCCTCTGGCTGGTCCGATTTTCATAGAATCCGCCCCAGAACCTCTGCATCTGACTCCGCTTGCAGAGAAGGGGTATAGTCATGGGTCTTTTCGGGTCATCAAAGCACCTCGATTTGTGTTTGGGAACTCGCACTTTCTGAGAGAACCGTGCGTGGGCCTGGGCTGTGTGACGGCGAAGCCGTGGCTCCCACCCACCAGGCCCCTGCCCACCCTCCACCCCTGCCCCTGCCACCCCCCGTGCCCCCACCGGCCTCCCCCATGCCCCCCCAGCCCCCCAGCACCTGTCCCCTCCCACCCGGCCCACTCACCCCACCTGCCCCCCCCCCCGCTCCCCCCATCCCTTCCCCCCCCACCCCCCGCTCCACCCGCCCCCTGCCCCTCTGCTGTGGACAGCTCTCAGCTTTCCCCCCCAGGCTGTTCTCTGCCGACTGAGATACCACTGTGAGTTTTACCCCATTTGTGTTGGTTTTTGTCTCCAAGGCTCCCATTTCTTGGACTGAATCATGGCTGCAAGAGAGTGTCCCAGCTTCGCCACCCGCCCGGGCACCAGCGTGTGTGGGATGTAGGGTTTCAGGCTCCCAATCACTCCCCTGAGAGGCTCTTTCTTGTCAAGGGGAACGGACAGGAGCTGGGTTGGGGAGGCAGCATGTGGGGGTCCTCCGTGAAGCCCCCCCGGGGACCGGAGACCCCCCATAAGGTGTGACGGCTCGGTGTCGCCCCTGCCTACCGCCCAGCTCGGGGTCTGCGACCCACCCCCCCCCCCCCCGCCCGCGGCATCCGTGGGGCCCATCCCCCCTCAGGGGCAAATGCTGATCCCATCCTGCTTTCCAGGCGGACGGTTCCAGAAGGGCTGAGTGGAGCCGGACTGTGCCTCCGAGGGACCTCGGAAGAAGCCCCACAGGCCCCAGGGACGGCGAGGGGTGAGGGGAATGCAGGACAGCAGGTGCCAAGTGGCAGGGCAGCCCACAGGCAAGGAAGCTCAGCTTCTCCGTGGCCCAGAGGGAGTGACTCCGTGACTTTGACCCCATGGGGTGAGGTGGGGTGGCGGGGGCAGGAGCCGGCCTGCAGTGTGGACCCCTACCGGCAGCCGGCGTACCTCACCCCTGCGCAGGACCCCGGGGTGGGTTCTCAGCGCCTGTCAGAGGCGCCCATTCAGAATGGCCCAGGAAACCCCAGCAAGGTTCGGGAGGGAGGAACACTCTGGAGGGTCCGATGGTGCGGTGGCCCCTGTGGTCTCGAGTGCGTCCCTGCCCCCAGCCCCTCTGCGGCCCAGGCCAGGTGCCCGCTCGTCACAGACCAGCCTGAGGGATGGTGGGCGGCCTGCCACGAGCCCCCGCGGGCCCGACTGCCGTCCACTCACATCTTGGGTGGCAGCCTCCCTGTGACCCCAGGATTTCCTAGCTGGTTTTCCTTAGCTGCTGTGACACAGCTCCGAGCCTCCGGCGGAGGGACCCACAGGGTTTTCCGGTTGGAGATGCTCGTCTGGCCTATCCTGGCCCTTTGCTTGCCAGCGCAGGGCCTCGACCCTCCGCACACACCGTGCTCCCCCGCCCCGTGGTCCCCAGCGCCCTGCGGAGGTAGGCTTCCAGTAAGGGAGCAGGGGCTTCCTGGAGGAGGGGGTGCTGGGTGGGACCTTGGGGGAAAGGCGCCAACTCTGTGGGACCCTCTGCTCTCGTGGGCACGTGCAGCAGTCACGGCCCCTCTGGCCTCCGTTGTCCAGTGGACCGGCCATCTCCCCACGGTCCACGTGGTCTGGACTGGCTGCCACCAGGCGCCCCGCCCCTGGGGGTCAAGACCCCTCCCGTGGCTGCTGTTTTGCCGCCTGGCTCTCCAGGCCCGGGTGCCGGGAGCCCCCAGGACACAGGCCTTGGCCAGCCCGGCTCACTCACCTTGTGCTGTCCCCAGATTTCCACGTCCACGGGGTGTTCCCCGCGGTGGGGACAGGTGCGACTCCCACGCCCCTCCGGCAGTGACCCGCTCCTGCACTTGGCGAAGACCCACCAGGGGACGTCAAGTGCTCTCTGGTCAGCCTTAAATCTGTGATGTGTCATCAAGGCTTCCAGACAAATGGCCCCGAGTACAGTGAGTCAGGTCGTCTCCCCTCGAGGCGCGACGTTTAGAAGGCTCTGTGGTTTTTACACCTGGGAGGAAAGAAAAGACAAATCCCCCAGGTGTGTCCGTTGTTCCAAAAAAGGGGAGATTCGTGGCCGCAGGTATGTCTGGAAAGCCTGCCACCTGCACAAACCTTCTTGTGGAATTTGCCAGGAATGTTCCGTGTGGCGGTGCCTAGCGGCTGGAGGAGAGTCGGCTGGGCCCAGATGGAGACCCGAGAGCGTCAGCCGGTGCGATGCAGGCGGGGACCCGGCGGGGAGGCAGCCAGCCGGCCAGCGCCCGTCTCGAAGCCCCGGGCGCGCGTGGACCCGCTGGCCCCGGTGACCCGGGCGGGTGCTACGGCCTCAGCGTTCAGGCCGCTGTGAGGACAGGACAGGTGTCCGTCGACGTGGGACGGCTTGTGACACAGCAGGCAGCTAACACGCCCGAGGGGCTACACGCGTGCACGCACATACATGCACGTGCACGCACACACGTGAACACACGCACACGCACGCACACGCACATGCACGCACACACATGCACACGCGCACAAGCACACGCGCCCACTCACACATATGCAGACACATGCACGCACACACGTGAACACGTGCGCACACATGCAATGCACACGCATGCACGTGCACACACGCACATGCACATGGACGCACACACACACGCACACGCGCAGGGTCTATGTCACACAGACCCGCCCTGCCCTCCTGTGGGTTCACAGGACCCGAATGTATGGAAACACACGTGTTTGAAAGAAGAGAGGGCACCGTACTCTTGGTTCTAGGCGGTTCTGGGCCCACGTCGACCCAGGGACAAGATGGGGCCGAGGAAGCGCGTCCACTCTCTTCTCCTGGTGCCTAATTCGTTGCTCCCGCTTGCCTGGTTCATCAGCCTTTTCCTCAGTCCCTTTCAGTGGTTTTCTTATCAATGCTCACGTGCCTCCTTACACGTGGTCACGCCCAACTGGTCCCCGCTTAGAGCAAAACCGTGTCTCGGGTAAGCACATCACGTGGGCGGCAGCTTAGACGCTGGTCATGTGGCCGCTTTGTTTCGGCTTCGAGAAAAACCACAGTGGGTGGCAATGGGGCAATAGGCGTGGGGTGACGTTCCCGTGGGCCCCGTGAGGACACATGGAACGTGACTGACCGGGAAGGGGCCTCCCCAGCCCTGCCGGCCCCCAACCTCCGGCCACCAGAGCGTCGAGCAGCATGCTCCTGCTGTCGACAAGCCACCTGCCCACATGGGGCACTTTGTCACAGCAGCCTGAGGGGACCAGGGCCATTCAGGGGAACGGTTTTGTGTATTGTAATAGCATCTGAGCTCCTGCACATTCCTACTTCTAAGCTGAAGGAAAGGGAGCAGTTATGAGCTTACAAGTCATTCACAAAATGTTTGAGGACCCACATCAGGGAGCGAGATACCCAGAGCGGTGCAACATGCCCAGCCTTCTTACCCCATAGGACGTTCCCTAAGCCCGTAGGAAAGACTCCAGATCTGACGTTTAAAACAGTTAATATTAGCACTGGGAAAAGCCATGTGGGGTTTATTAAAGATGGGGAAGGGGTGCCCGGGTGGCTCAGTCGGTTGAGCGTCCGACTTCGGCTCAGGTCACGATCTCGCGGTCTGTGGGTTCGAGCCCCACGTCGGGCTCTGTGCCGACAGCTCGGAGCCTGGAGCCTGCTTCCGATTCTGTGTCTCCCTCTCTCTCTAACCCTCCCCCGTTCATGCTCTGTCTCTCTCTTGTCTCAAAAATAAATAAACGTTAAAAAAAATATAAAGACGGGGACTCGGCTTGTCCCCCTAAAAACTCCGCCATTGGTAGACTTCATTGGTTTGAGGAGAAAGCGAGCGGTGCGTACAGGCCCCTGCCCCAGCCTCGTCCCACTGCGGCCCCGTGTCGGCCCCACCCAGAGCACACGGACACCTTGCTGGAAACCCAAGTCCACGGCTCCCGGCACGCGTCCCCCTTCGTGCCCCACACTCTGAGGGTTTTGACGAATATCCGCCAGTTTGGCTCCTGCCTGTTAGGTTGGAGATAAAACGGGGCCTGACAGACTGCATGTGGCGCTAATAACCTCTGTTGCATTTTTCCTCCCGAAAACATGAACCTTGGAAGGAAACGTTTCAACAACCGGCCGCTGTTCTGCATTCTGGGCGCGTCCACGAGCGCGTTATCTTATCTGCTCGGGCTGTGTTGCCAGTTTGCAGGCGGGCAGCTCAGGGCTGTTTCTTCCTTCTGAGAGTAAGCTAATACTCCAAACGGAATCTTCGGTTCAGACTGCAGCTTGGCCTCCTGGGAGCGTTTCAGGCCTCCCGTGTGAACACAGGCACCCCCGTCCGTGCGCTGGCTCATTTGTCCGTGCCTTCTGCCCAGGTGCCCGTCACCCCACAGACCGAGGGCTCGGCCCCGTGTCTTCTCAGAAAGCACGAGCAGAGGTGAGCTGGCCGCCGCGGTCAGAGCCAGCACAAGGCACACACCCTTGTCACCTCCGGTCCCACCCCCTGTGGCTCGGGGCCGTCCCAGGACGGGAAAGGGGGAGGAACAGACAGCGGGAGGAAGAAACCAGCAAGTGGGGGACCCCCCTTTCATCCAAGAAGTCGACGGCCCCGCTGTCCCTGGGAATTTAATTTTTGTTCTTAAAACTTGCTGTTTTAATACTAGCATGGACACCAAAATCGTAAAATGTGCCATCTAAGTGAAAATTCCTGTATCGTTGACATCATCTCCTCCGTGAAAATCGCACGCTGCGTACCACGCTTGAGTGGCTGTTCTTTCAGAGTCGTTTGCTCCCAGCATACCTGAGGTTGACACAGCAAAAGTATTTAGACACGGAAATGATGTTTTTCTCCTAATTGTTCCAGTCGCCGGAAGCTTGGGAAGCGGTCCGTCTACGGGGGCAGGTGTCCCGTTCTCAGAGGACCCCCGGGGCATGACACCGTCCTGACACCAGTCCAGGTTCGCCCCCGTGGCACCTTCCCAGAGGACGGCAGCCAATGCTGGGTATTGCCCGGGGACCTTTGACCCGCCAGCGGCACAGGTGAGGGGACAGGCTGGGCCACACTCACCCTGCCCCTCGATCTGCCCCTCCACAGCTGGCACATTTAATCTTCTCTGGGGATGGGGAGGAGATACACTGGAGACACCTTTGTCCGTGAGGCCCCCAGGAGCTCGTACCGGGATCACCCCAGACTCCAGAATCTGTTCACATCTGCCCAACTCTCAATCCACCCCTGAGACCCGGAGGCACCCTTCCGCCAGTCATTCTGGAGCACACGCGTGTGCACACGCCCGGCTGCCTGCCCTGATCCGGCTGTGCCTAGTTTACGTCCGCACACGTGCAGACCCAGCCCCTCTCTCCAAGCCAGTCTGTTCGCCATCTCCAGAGGGACCCTTCTTACTAAACCCACCCTTCTGGGGATTCCTTCAGGCTGCAGCACCACAAGCGTGGGCAGAGAGCCGTTGTGTCTGCAGAAAATCCACAAGAATCTGTAGATAAATGCTTAGGATTGAAAGTGAATGTAATATAGACACAGAGTTGGGGCGGGTGACAAAAATGTTTTAGGATGAGTGGGAAGGTTGCACAATTCTGTGAATATACTAGAAAATGTTGAATTTTATACTTTAAGTGGACGAATTACACGGCGTGTGAATTATATCTTGATAAAGTTGTTATTTTAAGAAGCGAATTTTGCAAGGACACTGGATACAAAATAAATACACAAAAGGCCCCTTGTATTTATATAGACCTGCGACAAATAATCAGGGAAATAAAAAGAGAATTTTAGGGGCGCCTGGGTGGCTCAATCATTTGAGCATCTGACTCTTGATTTTGGCTCAGGTCATGATCCCAGTGTTGTGGGATCAGGGCTCCGGTCTGAGTTTGGAGCCTGCTTAAGATTCTCTCTCTTTATCTCTCTCTCTCTTTCTCTCTCTCTCTCTCCCTCTGTCCCTCTCCCCTGCTTGCTCTCTCTCTCTCTAAAATAAAAAATAAATAAAATAGGGGCGCCTGGTGGCTCAGTCTGTTAAGCGTCTGACCCTTGATTTTGGCTCAGGTCATGATCTCACGGTTCGTGAGTTCTGCGGTGGCTCAGGGCCTGCTTGGGATTCGGTCTCTCCTCCTTGCCCCTCCTCTGGTTATGTGCACACTTTTTGTCTCAAAATTAATAAATAAACAATAAAAATAAAATAAAATAAAAAGACAATGTCAAAGTGACATCATCTCCATAGTATCAAAAACGTATCATCTGTAATGAGTCCAAGGAAAGGTTCTGGAAACTATAACACATTTATCAAGTAGGTTTAGGAAGACCCAAAGACAGGAAAGGAGATGGTGTATTTATGGATTAAAAGACAAATGTTACAAAGTCGTAAAATTGGTCTAGAGACGCAATGTAATCTCAGCTAAAATCCCAGTGTGGGGTGGGCTGGGGGGGGAGGCACACTGCCAGGCTGATTCTAAGGGTCACGTAGAAATACGTGACCAGAATGGCCAAGACAACCAGGCGGGAAGACCTAAGAGAGGGTCTACACCACCGGTACGAAGACTTGATACAAAGCTTCGGTCGTGAACGTTGGGCTACAAATAGACCAGAGAAATGGAACGAAAGGTCCAGAAACAGACACACGTGTATGGGATGCGTGCTTCGTAACTGGCGCGGATTATGGAGCAGGAGGAAAGGAAGGTCTCTAACCAGTGGCCCCAGGTTAACAGGTACCCATTCAGAAAATGAAACTCGTACCACACACCAAATATCCGTTCCCCAGCTGGCCTGCGCGTGTACACATGAAAGTCAAGGCACAGACGCTTCCAGAACGTGATGTGTGTGTGCCTCCCTGGAGAGCCTCAAGCCGTCAGGAGTGACAGTCCTCTCAGGGAGCACTCAGGCCCTGGCGAGGGAGGAAGCGAGGCGCGGGCTGTCCTTCCTGCTCTCAGAGCCTGAGACGCTCCTGTCTCTGCTCACTTCCACATCGCCCGGATGAGTGACTCCTGAATTTAAAACCGAGGTGTGCCTGAGCGCATACCATGTACACGCACACACACACGCGCACGCACACACACGCTCTGCACTGGTACACACACTCACATCCGTGTGCGCACACACACGTGTTACTTACCTCTATGTCGGAGTGGCCCCGGCCCGAGGCAGGATGGGGACTCCCCAGTCTCAACCGGAAATCCTACCTCCTGGGTCAGCCCCCAGCCCCGGGTCAGCCCCAGCCCCAGGACGGGCCCATGGCTCTGGGTAGGCTGTGACGGTTGGTGGCCTGGCCGGGACCGAGGCGGCTTTCCCAGTGCACACAGCGCACGCTGGACTCTTCTGTGCACCCGCACGCTTAGAAGTTTGTGAGGTGCTGTCGCCGTTTTAAGGGACCGACGGGTTCTCCTGCCCCATTTCTGCCCCAGGAAAGCCCCGGTGAGGAGGTCGAGGGAGGCCCAGAGGACCGACGGAGTGCGGCTGAGTCACATACACTTAGCGTACCCTCGCCTGGCCAGGACAAGCCTTGAAGAGCTGGGGCTTCTCTGGGCCCCCCCCGGGCCCTCTGGGCAGGTGCGGTGCGTGTGCCGGGAAGCACGTCCCCGGGGGCCGGAGCCGCCCCTGGCATACTCCCTGGGCCTGGGACAGCCACGGCCAGTTGCGCTGCCCCTGCCCCACCGGGGCCGGTGCCCCTGCCCCACCCACACGTCTGATGGGGGTTTCTCCGGTGGGGGGGGGGTTGTGCTCTGGGCGGGGTGCTCCCTCACCCCCTCCTCCCCTCCCTCAAGCCTCGACGGCTTCCCCTGCACAGGGCACCTGCTGGGGCAGGTCTGGCCGCACTCCCGTTGCGTGTGCGGGGTCAGAGAGGGAGCCAGGGCACAAAAGGTGAGGGGGTCGGCACCTGGGAAATGGCGTGCAGGGGAGCGGCCAGGGACGCGGGAGCGAGGCCTTGTCTGCCCCCAGTTCTCCAGGACTTCTGGCCACACTGACCCCGGCTCCAAAGACCAGTCCTGAACGTCCTCGGGATGCGGCTGACAGTGGAGCTCCACCGATGCCACGTCCCCCGATGCCACAGGCGACTGATGTCCGTGTCCCAGGTCTGGGGACACAGGGAGTCCCCCAGCCAGGCCCCCCGAAATCGAGCCACGTTGCACCCTGTGGGGCAGCGGCTCGCTCTGGGGCATCTCGGGGCAGCTGAGCCCTGCTCACACCCACAGAGGGGACCCAGGTCCCGTGGGGGGGCGAGACGTCCCAGCCCAAACGTCCAGAAAGGTCTCTGGCTGACCCCATGCAGGACACCAGCCAGACATGGGTGGCAGCTGGAGGCAATTTAGCCGGACAAGTGTGCATAGAGAAATCAGAGTGTAGGAGCAGAGTGTTATCCAAGGCGGAGGTTGCTAGAAGCCGAGAGCAGAGCAGAGGCCTCAGGTCCAGAAGCTCAGCTGCTGGGGGCCGGGGACGTGGGGACTGTGCGTGGGGACATGGTGGGCCAGCTGGCTGCGCTCGGTCCCCTTGGCTCGCGCCAGCTCACGGCTTCGGTCAGCCTGAGGGTGGGGACACGTCTGGACTTGTGCTGGACGCCCGCCAGCCACGGCTCTTCCCCGACGGCAGGCAACCGGAGGCCCCGACGTCTTCGGGGCACATGGGGCCACAGGGCTCCCCACGGTGACAGGCCCGGGAGGGGCGGGAAATGGGCCTCCCGACACCTGGGCCGTGGGGACCAGGGCAGGGAGCAGACCTCGTCTGGGGCAAAACAGGCAGGAGAGCAGGGCTCAGGGCACCTCGGGGGCCTCTCACTCTGTCCAGGGAGGCCGTGCTACCAAAATAAGAAACTCAGCAAACTGCGAGTGTGGGTTAAAGACCCTCCGGCCCGGCGCGCGGGATGCCGAAACCTCACACTGGACGTGCCTTCAGCTCACACCAGGGCCTCCAGAGCACTGTGGATCTGAGGCCAGCGGAGGCCCGGCCTCCCTGACTCCCCGCTGCCCACCCGCAGCAGAGCCCTGGGGTCAGGGGAGGATGTCCCCTCTCCTCCCCCTGGCCCCGGAGCCTGAGAGAAGGGAGCCCTTTCGTTGTGGGGGGGCACTCAGCCTGTGTGGGGCCTTGACGGGTCAGCTCGCCTCTGCACCCCGCCCCCACAGGAGCCCTGGGGGGTTAACCTGGGCCCACGGTGTCTGGGGGAAGAAGGGCCCAGAAGGCGCACACATGGCCCACCCTTCCTGCGGGGGCAGGAGGGCTTATCTGCCCCTCCCAGGACCACTTCCTTCCTCCCACACCGGTGACCCCGGGGCCCAGCCTTGGAAAATCTGACCAGCTGACGACAGCAGACCTCCCCCTTCCATACATCGGGAGGCTTACGCCCTGACCCCACTCACTAGCATCTGGGACCCATTTCCTGCCGGTCCACACCGCGTGCCCTGGGCCACAGCCAGCTGGCCCGTCCAGACCCTCCGTCAGCCCCTCGCCCGTCGGCCCGCACGGAAGCCACCCAGGCCAGGTCCCGCCTTCTCTCCAGAGTGGCTGCATGGTGTGGGGACCCCGTGGGCCTCACAGATCTGCCAGAAAACACACACCGGAAACCACCGCTCGTGGGGCGCGTGGGCAAGAGGCCCGGCCGACCCACTTGGCTGGCAGACAGGACAACCGTCCCGACCCAACGTCCCGGCTCCGCTCCCCTCCCTCTCTCTGTCCCCCTCACGGCCCGTCCACAGCTGGCCATCGGCACAGGGTCCTCAGCTGCCTCGCTCGGCTCAGCCCTGCAGCTCCGTCCTGGGTGTCAGGCAGTCGCCTCCGCCCGTCCACGCACGGAGCCCGTCCACGCACGGAGCCCGTCCACGCACGGAGCTCGTCCACGCCTCTGCGGCTACAGGAGCTGCAGGTAGGTGACCCTCAGCCAGGGTGGCAGGGCCACATCGTCCTGACCCCGGCAGCCCGTGTCAGTCACCCCCAGGAGGGGCAGGGGTGGGGTGGGCACATGGCCCCGAGTGGCCCTGGCAGTGGTCCCCTGTCATCACCTGTGTACCTTATACATAGTCATGCGGTTTACACGCACCAAAACGCACACGTGGTCAGGTTAAGATGAGGTCATGAGGGAGGGCTCTAATCCAGTGTGACTGAGTCCGGAAAAGGACAGATTCCGGCAAGAGACAGACGCGCAAGAGGCCTGGGACCAGCAGGTGAACACCAGGCAGAGACCGAGCGACACGCGCACGGGCCAAGGAGCCCCGAAGATTTACCAGAAGCCACGGGAGAGCGTGGAGCAGACTCGGCCTCCAACTCAACGTTGGAGGGAAGCCGTCCTGCCCACACCTGACCCCGGCCTCGGGCCTCCGGGCCACTCAGGCCGCCCGGTCTGTGGGGCTTTGTCACAGCTCTAGCAAACTCAGGCGTGGACGTGCACGCACACAAGCACACACGCACGCACGCACACAGACACAAGCAGGGACACGCACAGGCACACGTGCACAGGCACACGCGCACAGGCACACGCGCACACACAACATGTTAGTGTTCAGAAGCCCTGACGTCACCTTCTGGTGGAGCTGGGCTCACGGCCGGCTGGCCTCATTTCGCCCGTTTGACTTTTCTTATTTTTTAATTTTTTAATGTTTGTTTATTTTTGAGAGAGAGAGAGAGAGAGAGACAGAGCATGGCAGGCAAGGGGCAGAGAGAGGGGGAGACACAGAACCCGAAACAGGCTCCAGCCTCCGAGCTGTCAGCACAGAGCCCGACGCGGGGCTTGAACCCTGAACCGCGAGATGATGACCCGAGCCGAAGTCGGACGCTCCACCGACTGAGCCACCCAGGCGCCCGCCCATTTGACTTCGAACAGTTACGTACTTGTCCTGAGCCTCAGTTTTCTCATTTGAACGTGGGAAAAATAATATCCCTCCCTTGAAGGGTTGTTTCAAAGAGATCACAGGGCTCCGTCCAGGCACCCTGAGGGCCACACTGCCTCCTGGTCATCCCTCACATATCTGGAGAAGTCTCATCAGTCTGGAAATTAAACGGTACACTTCCAAATAACGTAGAAACGATCTTGAACTGAGTGGCTGTGAAAATACAACGTGTGATGACCTACAGAATGCAGCACAGGAGGCCGGTGGCTTGACGAGCTTGTGTTAGAAACCCGAAGAGGCTTCCTATCTGGGATCTAAGTTTCCACCGTGAGAGGCTGGGGAAAGAGAAACTAAATCCAAAAAGTGAAGGAAATAATAAAATAGTGGCAGAAATTAATGAACTAGAAAACAAACAGAAAAATGTAACAAAGTGAAAATTGATTTTTTGAAAATTTGTAAACATTGGGGCACCTGGGTGGCTCTGTCGGTTGAGCGTCTGACTCTTGATTTCGGCTCAGGTCGTGATCTCATGGCCGTGGGTTCGAGCCCCGCATCAGGCCCCATAGTTGTCAGCACAGAACATGTTTGGGATTCTCTCTCTCTCTGCCCCTCCTCTGCTCGTGCTCTTTTTCTCTCAAAATAAGTAAACAAAGCTTTAAAAAATTAAAAAAAAAAAAAAGAATTTGTAAGGACTGAAAACGCTGTAGCAAAACTGATCAGGAATAAGAGACAGAAATCAAGAGCAGAGAAGGGAGGTGGGCTCAGCCCCTTCAGAGGTGACAGGACGGTGGAGAGGTGTCAGCAACAACCTTATGTCAGTAAATCCAACAACCGTGGCGGATGAAATCGTGAAAAGGGCAGCTTCCCAAAACCGATAGCCGTGAAACAGGAAGTCTGAACGGCCCCATGTTTTGTTTTCTTTAATTGAGTTTATCATCAAAACTTTCTATGAAGAAAACTCATATCCAGATGGTTTCCTTGGCGAGTTTGATCAAAGATTTAGGGAAGAAATATTATCAATCCTACACACGCTCATTCAGAGAATAGGAGAGGGAACGATTTGCAGCTCATTTACGCGGCGGGCATCACCCTGGGACCACGTCTGACAACAGATAATATGAGAAAAGAAACTAAGAGATCGATGTCCTACACAGACACTAAATGCCAAAGAAAATGTTAGCAAACCAAATGCAGCAAAACATGAGAAGGATAAATCACATAGCGGACCAAGCACGGTGTAACCCAAGAACACAAGATTAGCTCGATGCACGGAAATTGACGCAGAATAAAGGAATACTGCAGAAAAGTCCACCAATGAGAAGTCAGCACCCACTTATGATAAAGGTGCCGCACAGACTAAGAACGGAACGGAGCCTCGGCTGCTGCAGACTTCCACGGAACTCCTGCCATTCTGTCAAATTTAGTGGTGAAGTTTGGGAACGAGCAGGGCCGTCTGCTGTGACCACTCCTGTTCCACGTTGTCTGGGAAGCACGGCCAATGCAATAAGACAAGATGAGGAAATCGGAGGCGAATAATCTGAAAAGCGCTTGTTCCTGAGGGGTTGTCTCTCACCCAAACCCACTCCTACCTCCGGGTGGCGTCGCTGGGCTAAGCTACTTTGCCCACTGACTCCCATCTCTGCTCTGCCAACGCAGCGCCAGAGAGAGGCCACAGGGACACAGGGACAGACGGGCAAGCGCCTGGGGGAAATGAAACCCCGCGTGCGCCCCCGCGTGGCACGCTCCATGGGAAGGGACGTAGGGGGGCGCTGACGAAGACGGGATGCGCGACGTCTCCTAGCTACTTCCCGCTGGTTCTATAAACTCTCCAGGGAGGGGCAGCGTGAGGGCCACGGGACAAGATGTAGAGGAGGAAGGTCTACACGGAAAGTTCCCCCTCTATTCTTGCAGCTTTAATTTTCTTCAAGTTTACTTATTATTTCAAAATAAAACACTGGGGGAAAAAACAAGAACAGTTAATTGGGGGGGGGGGGAAGTCACCGTTTCTTTCAAAGGGAAGTGACTGCGTGTTCACAACCACACCGAGCGAGGCCCCGACTCAGTTATGAAGCTGTTTTGCTGTCAGATATGCTGAGGCTGCACATTTCCAAAGCTGACCTTAGCTCCCCGGGTTGCACTTTTTCTAATCAGATGTTCTTTCACGGAGAAAGAATGTCCAGTTCTGCACTTGACTCTCGCTGATGCTTTCCTGATGAGCACTGCTGTGCCCTCGCGGCTCCAGCCCGCCTCTGTCTCTGCAGGAAGTTAAGAGCCCTCGCTCGCTGAGCACGTCAGGTGCGTGTGGCAGGCACCCTGCGGGGCACGGGCACGTTGCGAGCCCTACAGACGAGCTCTCTGTCCTTGGGCAGCCTCGGTCTGGTGGGCAGAGGGTCCCGTTCGTCTCCTGTTGGACACGGAATGAGCAGCCAAGATCACCGGGTCCTGTGGTTTCCGAATGTCCCATCCATCACGTAAACAACGGCACTGGTGTGAGGGAAGCCCACTATAAATCACAAAATAGATGGTTCCAGCTGAGCGGGGGAGCCGGCCACGCCTCCGTGTGGTTCCACGGCCCCTCGAGGGAGCCCCGTCACTGCAGGGCACGCGTGGGCAGCCACGGACGGGGCCAGGACCCCAGGAAGGGTCTGGTATTCGGAGTCGCGTCCCCTCTGCCCTCGGCCGCTGCCCAAATGCCATGCGACCGTCAGGCTCGTGGAGCCCAGTGCCCCCCTTCCCAGACCCTCCTGGCCTTCCCTGGAGTCCCGTCCTCAGCCGACTAAAACCTAGTCTGCCCCCTCCTCTCTGCCCGGGGGAGTCCCGTGGGGGGTCCCGCAGGCTACCTGCCCCCCTCCCCCCAACACACACACCAGCCAGGGAACAGCGGGACAAAGCAGACTGTTCACGGTTGCAATCACCACGGCGCGGGAAAGAGGAGGCTCCCAGTGTGGGCGACCCTCCCGAGCTGTGTTACAAGCTTCCCGAGAGGCTCTGAGGCAGCAGAGACCTTGGCCTCTCGGAGGAGGGGTGACGGACCGGTCACTAAGCGCTCACTCACACGCTCCCCTGCATTTATGCGGCACCTACCGGGCGCTGGATCGCGGGAAGCCTGGGAGACCCCGGGGGTGAGGCGACAAGGGTGTGAGAACATGGTGACGGCTGGATTCAGGCTAGGAAGGGGCAAATGGGGGCTCCTCTGATGGGGGTTGGGATGGCCCTCCAGGGAGGTGACGTGGCCAGGAGACCCGAGGGCACAAAGATCAGGCACCAACTTTCCCAACAGAGGGACAGCAGGGGCACAGGACTCCCTTTATCAGGAAGACAATCCTATGAGCTTGAAGTGATTGTGAAATTTACTTTATGCCTAAAACCTAGAGAATAGATAGAAAGGAATATTTTAGCAGAAAGCACAACAAGGGGGGGCAGGCCCTATCGGGCGCACAAGCACCCCAACACTCAGAGTGGAGCCCCTTCGTCCTCGGGGCCGCACAGAGAAGTCGGCATTCCGGGGTATCGTCCCTGAGCGCTCCGCCCCACTGCCCCTCGAGCCTGGGGCGCAGTGGGACACTGTGTGAGCGTCTCAAGGCCAGAGAGAAGCTCGGGGCTGCCGTGGGCCTAACGGACACCAGGAGGGACAGAGTGGACCCGCCCAGAAAGTGCCCACACGGTACCACGGGGTTCTGTTGGAACCTGGGGTAAGCGGGAAGGCGGGCCCTACCGACGCCCCACCGGGTCCCTGGAGCCTGTGGGGCTGGACCTCACAGGGCAAAGGGCTTTGCGGACCTGACGAAGGTCAGCCCTGCAGACGGGGGATTGTCCTCTTATGATCGCGGGGTCGTCGTGGGAGGGCAGTGGGTTCAGTGGGGCAGCAGAGGCGGCCAAGCCTCCAGAAGCTGACAAAGGCAGGGACAGAGCCTGTCTGGAGGCTGCGGGGGCACCGCCTGCTCGGCGCAGGGAGGCTGACCTTGGATACGCTGTCCAGTAGCAACCGTGTCGTGTTTGGTGGCCTGTGTGTGCCCACTCGCTGTGGCGGCTGCGGGAAACCCGTACAAACACGGGAAGCAAGGCCTCGGGGGGAACCGAGAAGGTACGACGGGAAAATGTCACACGAGGCACGTCTTGATCCCACGGCAGAGAAGCCATCGGCGTCCATGAAATAGGGCAGAGCTGGGCCACCACTCCGTGCGCCAGGGCTGGGGACGTCCCTCCACGGGGCGCAGGCCGTGACGCAGAGGATAAGGGCCCACAGGCGTCACCCCGGACACCCCGTTCTGTCCCTGGCCACACCTCTGACCCCAACAGGCCCCCACGAAGGCGGCCGCAGACCATCGCACCTGCCCGGCAGCAGACACAGCAGGTGGCGAGGGAGGGGACGGGGCTCTGCTGTTCCCACCGTGGGTGCCCCAGGAAGCCTCCCGGACTGCTTGGGAGGCTGCGGGGGCCTCCAGCTCCTGGGCCGGCTCTCTCAGCCGCGTGCTTGCAGCGGCAGAGGTGGTTCCAGGGGCCCAGGACGCACCCTCACCTCTCACCCTCTGGGGTCAAGGCTCTGAGGACAGAGGAGGGACTCAGAGGGGGCTCCCCCACGTGAGGAGGGAGAGGCGCGGGGACGAGGCTCTGGGTCCGCAGGTTGTCGGGTATGGCCGCCCACTGGGTCCATCCTGCTGCTGGGGGCCGGAGGACACGGCCCTGCAGGGCGGCCAGGGGCAGGGGCTGCGGAGCGAGAATGTCCTCGGGTGACAGCCACCAAGGGCGGAGCCGCTCGCTGAGGGAAGGAGCAGATTTTTGTTCCTCGAGGTTTCTTTGAACGTATTTTTCCTTAAAAACACTGGTCCGTTGGGGCGCCTGGGTGGCGCGGTCGGTTAAGCGTCCGACTTCAGCCAGGTCACGATCTCGCGGTCCGTGAGTTCGAGCCCCGCGTCGGGCTCTGGGCTGATGGCTCGGAGCCTGGAGCCTGTTTCCGATTCTGTGTCTCCCTCTCTCTCTGCCCCTCCCCCGTTCATGCTCTGTCTCTCTCTGTCCCAAAAATAAATAAACGTTGAAAAAAAAATTTTTTAAAAAACACTGGTCCGATTTCAGATGGAAGGAGGTCAGGATATGACACCCCAGAAGACGTCACTTTGTTATTTTGAGCCGAGGGCGATAAAGAAATCGCAAACACAGGGGCGCTCTCTGCCCCCTCCTTTCTGCCTAAAAGTAGGGCATGCATTTCCCGTTGGTGAAGAAAATGTCCTTTGTAAAAAGGTGTCCTCAGGAGAGGACCCTTCGACTTGAGCCTGTGTGAAGAAGCTTACTAAACATCTTATTGTTTTTAGGTTTATTTATTTACTGTGAGAGAGAGGGAGAGCGCGTGTGCAAGCGGGGGAAGGGGAAAGAGAGAAGGCCCCAAGCAGGCTCCGCAGTAGGACCGTGGAGTCAGACACGGGGCTCGAACTCACAAACTGTAAGATCATGACTTGAGTCGAAATCAAGAGTCAGACTTGAGTCGAAATCAAGAGTCAGACATTTAACCAACTGAGCCACCTGGGGGGGCCCTCACTAAACATCCTATTTACCATACGTTTCCCACTCACTTTTCCTCAACCGCCCCTCTCCCCACCCCCACCCCCTCCACCCCCACACACAAAGCCCCGGCTCCCTTTTCTGGTCTCTTCTCCACAAGCATCACCCTTTGTTAAAATGGCGTAAGTCCCCCTCCCAGGCCTAACCCCCTCTTTGGAGTTTTCACTTCTTTTCTCTGAGGTCCCCCACATGCATATAAAATAAACCTTTTCTCCTGTTAATCTGGCTTTTCTCATTTTAATTAGCAGGTGTCAGTTACAGAACTTAAGAGGGTAGATGAAAGGGTTTTTTCCTCCCTCTCCTACAGGGTGTTTAGAGGCCAACCACCTCCTGGCCCTCTTCTAGCTTCCAGGCACCCACACAGGGTCTGTGTTACTTTTAAACTCTAGGAAGTGCTCAAAACTTTCTTCCGTTTCCTTAAAAATCACTGTGGCCGACTCCCAGGCCAGGGAGCAGGGTGTCCCACGAGCCGCTGTGCTAACAATGCTGGCTGTGCCCGCAGAAATTCTGCAAGCTTGTCTCGACCCACAGAATGCGCTTCTCGAATATCGGAGGCCGCTTCGTCGTCCCAAAGGACATCATGCCATATGTCTGGAAGTTCAGTGTGAACTTTCACGGGAGGTAATAGAAGAAAGCCGGGCAGTGCAGTGCGTGAGCCCTTCCGGGACGCCCTGCAGTCGGCTGCGCATTCTCCGTCAGCTCGTTCCCCTCCGGGCCCGAGTCACGGTTGGCCGGTGTCCTTCGTTCCTGTGGTTTGATGAAAACTCCCGCGCACACGGGGCCGCGGCTGGGGGGACGGGATTCGTTGGGTGTTCGCACTGGCGTGTCACGAAAGAAGCCCCGTTGGCGTTTCTTCCCAAAGACAGTGCGGCCGGAAGGGCAGTGGGGCCGCCGGGAGGAGCCCTCGCCACCCTTCTCACCCAGCCGGGGAGGCGGGCAGCCACCTCTGGGGCTCGGGTCCCCGCGGAGGTCGGCTGTGCCCACCCGCCACCTCCCTGCCTCCCCCGCCGCCCGGGGCCCCGCTCCTCCCGCCGGCCTTCCCGGTCAGCAAACGCACCCTGGGCCACGCGGGACCCGGCGGGGCCACACCGGCTTGGCCAGGGGGGAGCTCTGAGGCAAATGCAGATTTGCTCCCTCCTGGAAGAAGAGAGCCCCAGCCTTCCCTTCTTTCAGAATTTCTGGGTTCCCTGTCCGGACGTGTGTAAATCTCTTTAATGGCTACGTCAGCCTCTGGCCAGCCTCCCGACTCAGGAATGTTCCTCAAGGCCTGGAAGCCAGCCCTTTGAACTGTAATCTGCAGGGAGATAGCACCCCCTCTCCTGCTTCCTGGGAGGGGAAGGGCTAACACATCGCCTGACTCTCAGTTGCAAAACCTCCCTATCTACCAGAGCCAGGGCTCGGTCTGAGCTTGTGCTATTGTGGCAGATTGCCCGCGGTGTGGGTCCCCCTCTGGCTCAATGTTCGTTCAGCGATAGAATCGTGTTCCTTCTCTTCTGCCTTTCTGGAGAAGTGTTCTGATCGGGGAAGACGTTGGTTCTTAATTCCATTTCCCAGTAGAGCCCTGGTGGGAGACACCGTGGGAGGAGAGACGATCGAGGCAGCCCCGGGGCCAGGTGGCCTCTCACTCCCTTGCCCCTCAAGCCTGGGCTGAGCAGCTCCCGCCTGCCAACCCTTGCTACTACACTAGTCCTTGTAAACAGCCTTTTGTCAAAATCCCCTCCCCCGCTGGGTGTGTCTGCCTCGGCCAGGCACCCATCCGTCCACCAAGGGACCACCTTCTGGTCATCGTGTGGGCTGCATTTGGTCCTGGTGGTCAGGGACGGCCCAGCGGATGGGAGGCCACACAGAGGGCCGTGGGTCCCAAGGTCCAGAGGGCGGCTACGGGTCTTCCCCCTCAGCCACCCAGGCACACACCCTGCGAGGCCGGACCCCACCTGCCCCGCCCCAGCCTGCTGGGCTCACACACCGGGCTCAGGCGGCAGACTGCGGGACCCCAGAGACTGGGACTCTACCCTGTGCCTTACTGTCCTCAAGGGCAGACACGTGTCTTTTTTTTGTCCCGGGGCCCTTTTCCCATGCTGGTGGGTTAGCAGTTTAGACTAGCTGTCTGCACGGCAGGGTGCAGTGCTCCAGGCCCAGCCAGCCCCCCTGCCCATCCGGGACAGGCCCCAGACCTTCCCTCCCCAGGGGCCCCCCTCACTTCCTGAGGTCTTTGGTTGTGGGGGGGTCATGGGGCAGAAGGCGGAGACGGGGATCTTTGGTGGCAGAAGGACCACTCCTCAGCCTGACCTTGGGAGCCAACCGCAGTGGCTTCCCACGCTCGCACACATGCGTGTGGGTCTGGGATGAGTGGCTGGCCAGGGCGCCCCCTGGACCGGGTGTCTGGGGAGATGGCCTGGAGGACCCGGCCGTGGACGGAGGGCACCGTGGCCGCCCTCGGCCGGAACGGGTAGCGAGGACGGAAGCCCCCGGAGACGTTGCAGATGTTGGGTGGGCCTGGGGTTCCCACGGAACTGGGACGTGGGCAGGGAGCCAGACAGGCTCTCAGTCTTCAAGGCCAGGACGGGGTGGCCGTCTGGACCCCAGCCCTGCACCCAGTGTGAGAAGGGCCTGGACTGCACCCTCCCCCACCAGGCTGGGCCGTGCACCCCTCGATGCCCTGTTCCCAGGCCCCCTGTCCCGCCGGGACCACTGCCCTGAGCCCGGTCAGCCTGCAGCTGACCCACAGCCTCCCGCCTCCCCCACGCCCCCCCCAGGGACCTCCCCAGACGGGCACAGGTGACCGGTATAGCCAAGGACCGGGCGGGGGGCGGGTAGAGGGAGTCAGTTTTTGACCCCCCTTTCTCAACGAGCTGATAACACCCCGCGGTCCCTGTTGACGTCTAAGCAGCTGTGGGCCTGAGGGGGTTGCCGTCATCAGCAGGGAGGAGGCCCCACACACGTGGGGCCAAGCCCCGCCATCTCCCTTGCCCGCTCTCCCAGGCCCCTGACAACGTGGCAGGACTGATGTGCGCCCCACAGACGGACCCTCCCCACCTCTGAGTCCACGCCAGGCCTTCGGGCACCAGGAGCGAAGCAGACGGTGTGTGGCCTGTCCCTGCCCCTCGAAATCCCCACCCGCAGGGTCCTCTGTGGTCAGGTCACAGATGGAAGAGTCCCGCCCAGCGGCGGCAACACCCAGGAGTCCAGCTTCTTCTGTGGGGGACGGGCCCCGAGCACCAGGAGAGCCAGACCAGGGAGGGCGCTATGCTTCCGGAACTCTAGAGATCCCGTGAAAACTCTCCCTGAGCCCCTCAAGATAAGAGGGAGCAAACAGACCACACCACCCGGTCCCGGGGTGTCTGCCACGGATGTTGGGGATCAAAGGCACAAGCAGAGCTCGACCACGAGGCAGCACGTGGTGGGAACGTTCTTATCTTCCTATCGTTGCCGCACCAGTGAAGCTCACGTGGAGGACGCCCCCGTGGGCCCCAGGACGTGGACCGTCCCCACCGGGGCGGTGCCTGTGTCCCCGGGCTGGCGTCCGACAGACCCGGTCCTGCCTTGGGCTCCCCCACGGGCCTTCCAGGGCCATCTCTTCTGACTCGCACTGGGTGTCTTTCAGGTTAACGCTCTGTCCTGGGCAGGGCCGGGGTCTCCCCACCTGGGGTGGTGGGAGGCAGGCCCCTTGCTGGCTCTCAGCCCCCTCTCCCCCTGCGTCTCTGCAGCCAGGGAAGGGTTTGTCTGGGGGGGGATGGGGGCGGGTGGCTGCCCACGGCCCTCGTGTCTCCCCCCCGGGGGTCTGGCGCAAACGCTGAGTCTCGGCTCCGCCAGGACTCGGGGCCCAGAGCCCCAGAAGCCCCACGTGCCCCTCCTCCTGGGGTGGATACCGGCCCACGGAAACCTGGCTGCCTCCGCCGGCCTGGGACGGGCTTCGCGGAGAAGGGAATGCTGGGCAGGCCAGGGCCAGAGAGCACGGGGGCCGCGGCTTCCACGGGAAGGGGGCTGCAGGCAGCAAACGCAGGAGTAGGAACATACTGGAAAACGCTTCCCAGTATCCTCGGTGCTGCTCTTCAGAGAGCACGGCGAGCGAAGGTGACCAGCCGTGACAGAACCATGGGGAATGCGGCTCCGGGGAGCCCGGACGTGTCCTCGCACATTCCGTGGAATGAGAACCCCTGCGTGCTCTCCGAGAGGGAGGCACTCGCTCACCATCCTGCGTCTCTCGTGGGCGCAGGTGGCCCGGTCCCCGCCAGCAGGCCCCTGGGGAGCAAGGCTTGGCTGTCAGAGCAAGTCCCCGTCGCCGCGCCTCTTGAGGAACATGACAGGGGCCGGGGTCCTCCTCCCGATCCCCAGACGCCCTTCCCCCGGGCGGCCCTGGACCAGACCCCGGCCACCCAGCACCCTCCGCGCCCCACACCGGCCCCTCGGCCTCCCTGCTTGGCCGCGGGCCTTCCTGGCGCTGGCCACCTCCCCTCTGCCCCACGGCTTCTCCGCCCTGGCCTCTCGGGGCCCGGCTCCTGTGCCCTGGGAACGGCGGTCGGGGCGCATCTAATTGATCGTTAGAGGACGCGCTGACGGGCTGATTTTGTGTGTCGGTCCGTGTCGCTAAGATGCTCCAGGGACGGGGCCGCGTCTCGGGGCCCGGAGTAATGGGGGAGAGCTGGAACCGGGCCGCTGGGACTTTGGCCGGCCTCCACCTCATTGTTCATGCCTCAGCTCCTGCTTCCTCTGCTTCTAAATGAGCAGAAGTTGTTGGGGTCTGTTTACCCCATCAGAGTTCACATGGCCCGCGTGAGTCATACCGCGGCCACTTCCTCCTGGACGCAATCCCCAAATCCCCACTGTTCACTCGCGGAGGCCAAGACACCGCCATCTGTTCAGAGCACAGAGTCAAGGAGCCATCGGAGCCCAAAGGATCTATGATTCAGCACAATCCCCGAGAGTTACTCACCAGCCCTGAGTCACCCCGGCCGTGGCGCCTCGCGTCCCCCGAGCTCCCTCGCCCGCCGAGTCCTGCCGGGCACCGTGCGAACCGGCCTCGGCCGCCTCCGCCCCCAGGACCTCCCGGTCCCTCGAGAAGAAGCTGGCGGGGCTCCCAAAGCCCAGTGGCGGCCAGGGTGGGGCTCGGCGGGGGCCGCGAGCCGGGACCCGGTGCCGAGTGAGGGGCGCTCCCTCCCCGCACGCCCCCCCCCCCCGCACGCCACCCCGAGAGGGGCCCCCACGGCTCATGTCATCATCTCTCGGGCTGCCGTCCCTCAACCGCTCTGTGACTCGCGCCACGCTGTGGTGTGGCGGTGGTTTGCCATGCGCTGCGTGGCGCCTGTGGCGAGGATGTGCCCCAGCTGCCCTTCCACGGCCAGTTCAGGCTGGGCCACGCTGCCGGGTCACCTCGTGCGCAGGGCGCCTCCCGCGCAGTGGAGACGCCGCCACAGGGCACGAGCTTGAACTTTTCAAGCAGTGATGACGTCTGCTGGAGCGCTGAAGCCGTCGACCGGCCCACCGCCCCGGCGGCTCCGCGTCCTTGCCGACACCGGCACCCGTCACTCTCTTGGGGCTTAGGCGTCCCTGTAGGAAGGCATGTCATACTTACTTTGCGTGTCCCTGATGACCAACAAGGTCGGGTGCCGTTCCGAGCGTTTTCTGGCCCCTCTGCTGTGAAGGCACGAAGTCCGTGGGCGTGTCTCTCGTGGGCTGTGGACTTGATCCCTCTTGATTCCCGAGAGCTCCTTGTATGTTCTTAATCCACGTCCGTCCCTGGTGCTGTGACCCCTTCTCTCCGGTGACCGACCCCTCGCTCTGCAAGTTCACGCTTTCCGTGCAGGCCTCGTAGCGAGTCTGTCCACGTGAGCGACTGCACGTTTCCTGAAGCCACATTCTGAAATCCCACCTCTCACCTCTGAGCACCCGGAGTTGATGTTTCAGTGCCACGTGGGGGGGGGGGGGGTCAAGGTTCTCTTGCCCTCCATAGGCGTCCCACCGCTGGGCACCCCCTGCTGCGGAGACCCCCCCCACCGTCCCCTGCGGCGCTGTGGACCCACCCACACCTCCATGTGGCCCCCCAGCGCTCTCTCCACTGGTGTGAACCTTGTATGCTCACGTGCCTTTTCTTTTTTTTTCTTTTTTTTAACGTTTTTATTTATTTTGAGATACAGAGACAGAGTGTGAGTGGAGGAGGGGCAGAGAGAGGGAGACACAGAACCCAAAGCAGGCTCCAGTCTCCGGGGCCCGACATGGGGCTCGAACTCACAAACCGTGAGATCGTGACCTGAGTCCAAGTGGGACGCTTAACCGACTGAGCCACCCAGGTGCCCCCTCACGTCCCTTTTCTTACGTCCTTCCCGCATTTTTTTCAGATGCAACCCCTTGGAGCAGAATATTGTTAGATTTTTCGCTCTTTGAACCCAGCCTGGCAATCTTTGAGAGTGTTTTGTTTATTTGCATCAACGTAATCTCTAACACAGCTGGGGTCACAGCCCCCATCCTACACCCCACTTGACCGTATTCCCGCCTGTTCAGTGGCCCTTCTCTCCTCCTCGACTGTCCTCTTTTTAACTGTATTGACCACCTTCTCGGTTCGTCCATATTCTCCTCTGCGAGCTTGCCTGCTGTACATTTTGTGCTGTGTTCTTAGTGGTTCCTTTCCAGAGTAGCTAACACTTCCATCCACTCCCAGACGACGTCAGGACCTTTGAACTCTTGAATTGCGTTTATTCCCAGCGGTAGAGGGAACGACACCCCCCAAAGACGTCTATGCCCTAATCCCTAGGACCCACAAATATGTCCTGTTACGCAGGAAGGAGACGTTGCGGACGTAATGAGGTTACGGACATTAAAATACAGAGATTATCCTGGATTACCCAGGTGGCTTCAGTCGAAGCACATGAGCTCCTGAGAACAGAGGGCTTCTCGAGCTTCCGCCAAGACGTTCAGGGTGGGAGGACCGGATGTGCGTAGCCGGCTGGAGGTGGAGGGGACCGGGACGGGGAGCCTGGCGGGCTTCCGGAGCAGGAGGCGACGGGGACGTCAGCCCTACGAGGACGAGGCCCGGAGCTCTGCCGGGACGGACACGAGCTCGGACGCGGACTCTGCCCCAGGGCCTGCAGACAGGAGCCCAGGCTGGCGGGGCCTTGACTCCGGCCGTGTGAGGGGCCACGCGGAGGACCCGGGCGAGCCCCAGGCCTCGGCCCCAGGAAGGCTGAGATGCCAGATTCCTTTTGCTTCAAGCCCCTGGGCTTGTGGTGGTTTCTTCTGCAGCAACGGAAAACTAATTCCTTGGCCTCCTTTTCTGCTCCCAGGGCCGTGGAGGTGAATCCCACACACATTTTAAACCCGCCAGACATTCTTCCTCCCCGTCTTTGGTCGGTGCTCTCGTGTCTGCTCACCGCCCTGCGCGGCCAGCCCCTCCTCCACTCCTGTGCTGCGTGGCTTCCGTCCCTCTTCCGAACGGCTTCCTTGGGAATAAGCCTGACTGCCAGTTTGCTGGGGACAAATTCTGTGTTCGGCTGTCTGGAAATACCTTAATTTTGCCTCCGTTTTTGCAGGATGTTTTTGCTGGGTGCAAGATACTTGCAAATAATAACAGTATTATTGGCTCAGGGCCCAAAGAATGAAATAAATACCCATGAGTCCATCTGGATTGAAATAACGATTGCAAATATGAATAAATGAGCAAGAGAGGCAACCATTCCCTAAAGTAAATGCCAACGAACAAATGTAGAAGGAATGAAGGGAGTAGAAAACTCACCATCATGACCCTGCTATAGGATTGCCAGAGCTAAGACCCACCGATAAATGCTGAAATCGGGGTACTTGTTGGCTTGAGTGAGAGCCTCCTGGACAGAGATCACGTGGCCTCCGCCGCGGGGGAAGGGCCCCGCGGCTCCCTTCGCACAGACGTGTGCAGAGGGAACCAGTGCCTTCGTGCCGGGCAAACCACTCAGTGCCACCTCACCCGGGCGACCGAGGCGAACATCACCATCGTCGGTCATGCCGACAACCCGTCCCCCTCCTCCATCAGACTGGCCCCGGGCAGGATCTAACGGTGGGGGCAGGGGCACCAGACGGACGCGTCCAGCCTCTGCTGACGCAATGTTCGTTGACACCCTACTGGCCAGAGAGTCGCAGGGCCCAGCCAGCATCAGCGAGGCGACCCCGCGTCACACAGCAAAGATGGGCATCCAGGGCCGGAGAGTGGAAGCCATCACTCAAATCCATACGCCTGGCTCTCGGTCCCCCGCTGCCCACCGCAGACCCGGGGGTGCCCGGGAGCCCACAAATGACAACTGGCCGGGTGCAGGGGCGGCTGTGGTCTCTTCATCCCCCGTGGCCCCCAGCAAAGCAGGTGTTACTAAATGTCCCCATCATACAGAGAAGTTAGGTCACGTGCCCACGGCACCGCCTGTTTGGAGCAGGGCCTGGACACGGCAGTCCCACCCAGGGCCGCTCCTTCAGCCGCTACATTCTTCCCGGTGCTTCGCAGATGGGGGCCCGGCCCCAGAGCTCTGTGTGGGTCACACCCGAGCCGGCCCATCGAGAAGGGGCACCCACTGCATCCAAGTCCAGGGGTACTACCCCCCTTCGCCCCCACTTCCGCTGCCCTTTATCAAACCCAGATGCAGACGGTAATGTGCGGATTTCTGCCCCCTCGCGGGCCACGCTTCCACGGGCCCGAAGGGCAAAGTCAGCAAGATCTGAGAAGGGATGGGGCTCCTTTCAACCCTCACTCCCCCTAGTTCTGTGTTCATCACCCCCACCTGTCCTGGGCCTGTCCAGGGGCAGAGCCCCGGAGCTGGGTTTGGCTGGATGCCTCCCCAAGGGGGTCCCTGCTGATGGATGGGGGGCTGGGGTGGTGCTGGTGGGCTCAGTGGGGAGTGAGTGCCTGGAGCCCCCGGGGCTGAAGCCAGAGAAGCCTGCAGAATCGAGGAGGCTGGGTGGGCCACAGCCAGTGCTCCGGAGCCTGGGCCTGACCGCCTGTGGGGTGAGGGCGTCCGTCAGCCCCCCTTACCCACATCCCATGCCCCGGTGCTCCGGGCTGCTGCGCCTCCTGCCGGCAGTCCGGCCCCGGACGGGGGCGCCCAGGTCCTTGGTGCACAAAGTCAAACTCAGCCTTATGTGGGGAGGGAGGCAGGGCCGGGCGGCTTTGAAGAAATCTGAAGACACCCGGGAGGGTCTTGGTCTCCGGGAAGGCCCCCCAGCCCCAGCCAGGGACAGGGAGCTGGAAGGACTCCCTCCCGCCAGGAGCCCACAGCAGAAGGGTCACTGGAAGTGGGTGTCATCCACATGGACCAGCACCCCCCACGCCGGGAGCTCTGCTGCCCACTCCTGCCCCCACAGGGGCACGGGGAGCCCGGCTCACAGCTCAGCCCCGTGCGGCCTCCGGGCGCATCTTAACAGCAGAAGCCCCCAGGCAGCCCGGGAGACCACATCTGACCACAGGAGGCCAAAGGTGCCGGCTCGCAGGGTCAGAGGTAGGTGATTTCTTGCTGCATTTCTTTCCGGGGGGAGGGAATTGGCTGCAGCTGCCCGGAGTGCGCTGTTAGGTGCCCGCAGGCTGCCTTTGTTACGGTGACAGCCATGTGTCCTTCGATCTCTGTTACATCATCTCAGCTCCCGGGGATGGAGCCACCTTCTGGAACCGTTAGCTGCTTTCGCTGCTGTGGATCCCACCTTGGTGATGAGTCTGGGGGCTGTTTTCTTTCCCACCACACGACCTGACTCCCCACCAACCCGATTCTCCTGACAATGGTGCAGTGAGCTGGGAAAGCAGGAGACGAGGATTGAGCGTGTACGTGTGTGTGAGTGTGCACCTGTGTGAGTATGCACAGGAGTGTGCATGTGTTTGTGCGTGAGCATGAACGTGTGTGATGTGTGTGTACAGTTGTGTGTGCACTTGTGCGTGTGTGCACTTGTGCGTGCCCGCGTGAGTACGAACTTGTGTGAGTGTGTGCACTTGTGTGAGTGTGTGTGCTTATGTGAGTGTGTGTGCGAGCATGGACTTGTGTGGTGTGTGTGTGGCATGTGCACACATGTGCACTTGTGTGTGAATGTGCATGAACACGAACTTGTGTGAGTGTATGTGCACGAGTGTGCACTTGTGTGTGGGTGCACTTGTGTGTGCACGCGTGAGTACGAACTTGTGTGAGTGCGTGTGCTTATGTGAGTGTGTGTGCGAGCATGGACTTGTGTGATGTGTGTGTGGCATGTGCACGAGTGTGCACTTGTGTGTGTGGGTGTAGTGTAGATGGAGGGGCCGTGGGACACCAGCCGCTCTGTGTGGCTGTCACTCGCCCTTAGGGGAGGTGACCCATCCATGGGATGGAGCCCATAGGCCTGGACCCCCTGCTCCCATAGGGCCACTGGGAAGAGCCCCAGGGGTTGGGGCTCAACAAGCCAGGCTCATACTTGTCAAGACACGGAGGTGACATCAGGCCTGCGGGGTGCGGGGCCCTTCCCTGGAGCTAGTGGGCTTCCGGCCCTTGTCGTCCAGGAGGGAAACAGCAGATGGGGGGCTTTGGGCCAGGGTCGCCTCAGGTCGGAGGAACTCACACTCAGAAGTAAAAACTGGGAGACTGGCGCCGGGTTCTGAGGGCCCGGTGGTGGAGTGGGGAAACGTCCTGAGATTTGTGACCTCCCTGGAAAATCCCACCTCAGGATCTGCATTTGGGGAAGGAAGAAGGTGGGGGGCTCATTTTCCTTTCTCCATTAATCATGAATACTTGGTTTATTATTGTAGTCTTTCCCTGACATTTACTTGTTGAGGGAAAATAAACATTAAAACATTTGCTTTGTTACAAAATAAAAGCTGCATTCCAGGAAATATTCCAGGAAGGTGACTTTGAAGGCAAGCACCCCCCCCCCCCCCGCCTCCCCCCAGCGTGCACTCTGCTCGGGACATCAGCAAGCCCAGCCCCTCCTGTGCCTCGTAGAGACCCAGGGAAAGAATAATCCTCACCAGCAAACAGATGCGTCAACCCCAAAGCCGGACACTCACTGAAAATGTGATGAACCACCCAGAGAATCCCAAGCCAGTTCCCAGGGGTCGAGGGGTCGTGGGGTCCTGGGGTCCAGGGTCCCCACGGCTTTCACCGGGACAGCAGAGAGGGGCTGCTGGCCCTCAGCACTCTGGGCGTGGCAGTCGGACAGCGGTTGGGACCCAGCGCCCACAAAGCCAGCCCGCACGGAGGGCCGACCCGCCAGCTTCCCCCAGACCCTCCGGCCCCACCTGCCTGGCCCGGCGTGCGTGAGCCCACCGCCCGCACCTGCTCTGGGGCGGCCCCGGCCGGGGAGCCCCTGCCACTCAGCTGACGGGACCCTGCATTCGCACGCTCAGTGAGGATGTCAGGACCCAGTTCCCAGGACTTCTGCGAGTGGGGAAACACCCGTGCCGTGAACGCCGTGCCGACTCCATCCCGTGAGTCACGAGTAGCCCTGTTCCGTGGCCTGAAGGCCTCAACTCAGCTCCCGAACCGGGACGCCCGGCCCCACAGCTTTGGTCCCACATTCAGAGCGCCAACCAGCCCCTCAGACCCAATAGACCCACGCCGAGCCTTGCCTCTGACCTTGAGCCCCGGGTCTGCTGTGTCCTGACCGTACAGTCGTGGACACGTCCCTCCCCTCACGCCCAACGCCCCACGAGGGGGTGAGGTGAGCAGATGTGGGCACCCGAGGCTAAGCAAGGCACGAGTACACCTTGGCGAGCGCAGAGGCCCCGGGGGGGGCGCCCTCATTCCAAACCACCGCCCCGGACTCCCGCCTCCCCGGACTCCCACCACGGGCGGCTCTTCCGTGCGCTCCCCATTCCCCCCGTGCCTTCTCCATTTCTGCTTCGGGGTCATGGTGCCCCACAGACCCCAGACTCGATCTCAGCCTAAGCTGTCCCTCTATCTGCCATCCATCCGTCCGTGTCCGTCTACGTATCTGTCATCCATCTGCCTTCCTGTCGTCGTCGGTCATTGTTCATATACCGCCACCTGCCTATACCCGGGCGCTGTCCTGGTACCCTCGCCCTGTTGGGACTCATTTCTTCCCAAGCGCAGACCCTGGGATGCTGAGGAATATGGTTGACAGGCACCGGGACAGAGGGACGGCGGCCAGATGCGCCGGTCCTCTCCGCGTGTTCACAACTGCTCAGGGTCCCCCGGCCGCAGACCCCCGAGTTCCTGCTGCCCCTCGCCTCCCCCTCCTCTCCCTCCATCAGACACGTCAGTCAGGCCCCCTTCCCTCCGCTGTGCCCACCCCTGCCTCCTCGGCCCGTCCCCGGAACAGAACGGAGGCTCCACAGGCACGTCGGTGGCAGGAAGATGCGGAGACAGGAAGTGGGCTGGGTGAGGTTGGGGCACAACTCAAGAAAGCAAAGACAATGTGGTGTCTGGTGGCCCGGGGTCCATCACACGGGACACTCGGACTCACTGCACAGACACCCTGCCTGGTGTGTGGGGACCTGCTTCCACCATGGGGACATGCCGCCCGCACCACCCGCCCCATCCCCCATCCTCTGTGTCAAGTTCAACCTCATGGGGGAGTATGCTCCCCTTTGCAAAGCCAGCTGCCCCAGTTGCCACCGTGTAGGCGGGAACACGGGTCCCCGGGGCTCTAAAAGCCAGGCTCTGGAGACTGTGGGTGTGTGGGACGCTCACGTGGCCACAGGAGGGGCCACTGGGGCTCTCCATGAGCGATGACCAAATGCTCAGCAGTCTGATGTGGCTCATGAACTGGTCCAGCATGTGAACCTGGCAATGGAAGCCAACGTGTGCCTCATACACCAGACACTCTCCCACGTATGGGGCCAGGAGACGCTCCAGCCATCCACCTGTCACTGACCCCTAGTCCCCACAATGGCGGGAGATCAGGGGGAAGGAAGGACACACAGCCTTACCCCAAAATCAGAGATAATCCGTAAGTCCACCGCCACAGGGGTTGCTTCAAAACCCTGTCGGGGCCAACCCCATCCATTCCGGGTTAACTGGGAGGAAGGCTGACCCATCCCCCCACGCAGCCTGCCCCCGCGTGTCACTGTGGTCCTGTGTGGCTTGGTCCAGATCTGGAGACTCCCCGTGATCTCGATGAGTCACGAACAGTCTCGGAAGAGCCTGGAGACCCAGCGTGCAACACACAGTGGGTTTCCACCCTTAGCAAGAGGTGGTGGATGGAGACGCACGCTCGGGATCAGTCAGGGGCTCTGTGCGACAGAACGAGGTTTCAGCACCACCTCCGAGGTGAGCCTCTCTGGGGCGTGGATCGCTCCATCCTGGGGAGACGACCTCACCTCGGCCTGCACGGTCTTCGGGGCCCCTCCCTCCGGTCCAGGGTCCGCGGCCCTGGCTGCACAGTGGGCACCTCGTCAAACACGCCAGGGCCCCTTCCCTGCAGGTGGGCCAGCACCGGTGGGTTTCAGCTCCCGCTTTCCACGGTGGCGCCGGGCCCGAGCGCAATGGCCAAGCTGGCTCTTGGCTTCAGGAAGGAAGGAATTTGTCAAGACCAATCCGTAGAGGATCCCGGCAGGAGGAGGGTCCAACACCGCAAGGGGAGCACAGGCCGAGCAGCCCAAGGCTACTTTGCCTGGAGGGGGGTGTCAGCCCTCCCGCTCCCCACTGCTCCATCTGTGAGGGTGGATAGTCCCTCCCAGAGTTCCCAGGAGGGTCAGTGAGGTGAAGTCTAAACCCAGCACGTGATGGAAATTCCAAGAGTCAAAGAAGCTATTTTCATGCCTAAGAGGCAAAGTTTTTCGGAGGAATTCAAACAAAAAGACCAGACAGGGGTCAGAAATCTCTATCACCGAAGCCGGGGCGTCTGATTTCTCTAACTCAGTTCCCAGCAGTGCCGACAGACACGTGGGGAGCCGTGCAGGCATTAGAAAGCCCAGAAACGCTGAACGATGAAGAACGTGTGCTCAGAGGCCCTACCCTCCTCTTGGGGCGGTTGGCCTGGGAGTCCTGGTAGCTTCGGATAAACGGAGGTTCGGGCACGTGCACACCTGGGGAGGTGGGTGCGGGGAGACGGGGTTCTGTCCTGTTGTCCCAGGACGGGCCTGGGTGTCGTCGATCTGCCCACAGCTCCTGGTTGAATGAGCTTTCTGGTTTCCTATTCCCATAACAAAATGTGCTTTCTCGGTAAAGACAAAAGAAAACTTATGTTCTAAAACACACACGACTCGAAAAGGAGGGAAAAAAAGTGCCCATCATCTTCTAAGGGCTCCTTTCAGCTGGGCCCGGGAAACCCTGCCTCCTGGGAGTCATGTGCCGCGGGCGGGGGGGACCAGTGCGGCCAGGGCAGGGACACTTTCCGTCAGGCAGCCTGCCGCGCGGCCAACTCCCCTGCAAGGAACTCCGGCCTCATTTTCATTTCTTTCTCGCCGAAGGCTTTCACTAGAGCTACCTCCTAATTCTCTGCCCCCGCCGTATGCTGCCTCCGGGCCATGGACGTGGCCACAAAAGTCCACGTGGCAGGCGGGGAAGCGGTAGTCAGGACACCGGGGGATGGACTGCACTCTGCCCCTTGGGGTTTCTGGCGACTGTGGGCAAGTCATGGTGGTAGGACTCAGTTTCCCAGGGGGCAGCTTGGGGGGGGGCGCGCCGTAGACCATTTGCAGGGTCGGCCTGTGCAAAAGGGTGTGTGGACGCTTCTGAGGCCACTCAAAGCTTGATAAAGATACACGAAGAGCTAGAGATACAAAGGGAACTAAGGAAAGAGAAGAAGGTAGAATTAGACGAGATGAGATGCAGACTGAGGGGGACGGGGGTGGGGAGGGGGGTGGGGAGGGGGAGGGGGTGGGGTGGAGGAGGAGGGGGATGGAGGGGGGTGGGGGTGGGGATGGGGATGGGGGTGGGGTTATGGGACTGAGGACCAAGGAACAAGGTAAAGGCAGAGACAAGGGCAGGTGCAACCAGGAGAGTCTAATTCAGGGCCATCCCTGCTGGTAGGGATACTGTCAGGCTTTCGTCCTAGGTGGGAGCGCACGTACATTGAAAGGGAGCCGACTTTGTCCTCGGAGCCTTTCTGGCTGAAGCCGCTCCCGTCTCGTCCCCGTCCCAGTCTCCTCTCCGTCCCCATCTCCATGCTCTTGAGGGCCCCCTGCTCAGACGTGCCCCTCGGGGTGGATGGTCCCCGTAGAGACCACGCCTGTCTCCAGAGACGCTTGTGGACGCTCGTGATGCCTTGCTGGGGGTCGTAGTTCCGGAGGGGTCTGCGAGCCTCGGAGGCTGGTGGTGAATGAGCCGAGAGCCCAGCCGTGCAGACTCAGGCGCAGGCAATCGGGTCCGTGCCTGGACTGTTCTCTTTCTCCATCAGCGGGAGACAATTTTGCTTTGAAAACTGGAAACACGAGTCGAGGGGCTAGTTCCCATATTGAGGCCGGTTTTCCAGGTTCCGCCTCTTCGTGCGTCGATCCCTGCGGATCCCGACAGTCAGCCTGGCGGTGGGGAGGGGCCCGAGACCCATGGCACAGGCGCGAGTTTCAAAGGCACAGAAGTATTTCTCCAAGGAGGTATTAGTTCCATGAAAGCCAAATTCCAAGCCCTGGCCGTGCTCTGGGCCCCCACCCTCCCCGGGATCCCGCCAGGCACGGCCCCCACCGGCATCGGCGGCTTCCTCTGGGCACCGGCACAGCAGGGGCAGGGGCATCCTTTCAGAAGAAATTTCTCCAGCCCGCAGATCAGGGCTGGGAGAGGCCACGCAAGCTTCCAGGCGGGTGTGCAAGCAGCCAGGCGGCCACCTGAGCCGAAAGTCCCCTGTGGGCTCGCGGCTGTGGGCTGGGTCCCGGGCACACCTGGCCTACCCTCGGGGGCACTTCCATAGGAAGGTGAAACACGCAGCGTTTCTGTCTTGTGTCCACACGGCAGCTCCATCGAGTAGTCTGCAGATAAGAGATGTTCCAAAGGACGGTCCAGGCAGGAGCCGCACGGAAGCGTGGACGTCTTCGTGCAGGGAACTGGGAGGACCTCACCGACTGACTCTGGCGGGGCCCCATGTGCTATCTCTCCCATCTAACGTGGCACTAAAATAGCCCGAGTCACTGTGACCCTGAAAAAGTCCCAACTATTTTTAAATTAGCTGTCCCAAGGGCAAGTGGCAGATGATTCATGGTGACAGATCTTCTCTTTGTGTCCCTTCTGACCCCAGCATCCGGGATCGTGCAGCCTCGTGGGGAGGCCTGATGGGACTTGAGCTCGACACCACCAGCTAGGTCTCACCTGGGGGGACACTCGCCTCGACTTGCACAAAAGACCAACCGGAGGAGGACGCCCGGCCGAGCCTGGGCCCCCTCGGCCTCCCGCGGGCAAGGCGTGGCTGGGGAGCGGCTTCCGGAGAACCTGAGCGAAGAGTCCGTTTACTTAGAGCAGCGGCTGCAGTGACACGAGGAAGCTGTCAGCCACCAGAGTTCCTACATCAGAATCGAGGCGGGCCCAGCCGCCAGGCCCCAGCGGGCGCTGATGTCTTCCAGAATGTGGGCTCCGTGTTCCTTCTGATCTCAAGGAAAATACCGTCAATCTCATTATTGCAAAGTTCTGTATTTGCGAATCGGCTCGGGCTTCCTCATAACCACGGAAGCGGCACCGTGGTTCTTTCGCGGCCGTTCCTGGACACGTGTGGAGTGGAGGAAACACGAGTCCCCACAGGTGGCTCCCGACGGAGGCCAAACCGGCCGCGCCCTGGCTTCTTCTTCCAGAATGTGTCCTGCTCACTGTGTGCTTACTGCCGGGTTCTTTGCATTTTTGCCCACGGCTCCCTTGTTTACCGTGGCCCCAGGCGCCGGGTGGGGGTGAGGGCAGGGTCTGGAGTGCACGAAGGCTGTGAGGTGCCTCAGGAGCGAGCGTGTCAGAGAAGCTTCCTCCAGGCGGGGGTCCCGGGCTGGTGGCTGAGCTCGGTGGGAACCAGCTGACAGTACCTACTCAGTAAGGGGTCTTCCGACAACGGCACTTCGGATGGGTCGTCCACCGGTCAGTCGAAGCAGATGTGACCGGAGGCTCATAGGAACCCGACCCTGTGTCTCCGCCAGGAGTGACGGCCTGGTGTTCGCTGATTCCGTGTTGGAACTTGGGCCCGCAAGTAACTGAGGCAACTGTGCTGTGAAATTCTGTAAACCTCACAGATCTCAGCCTTCAGTCGGATTCAACCATTCCGTGTTCTTTTTTTTTTTTATTTTTTTAATTTTTTTTTTTTATTTTTAAAAATTTTTTTTTTTCAACGTTTATTTATTTTTGGGACAGAGAGAGACAGAGCATGAACGGGGGAGGGGCAGAGAGAGAGGGAGACACAGAATCGGAAACAGGCTCCAGGCTCTGAGCCATCAGCCCAGAGCCTGATGCGGGGCTTGAACTCACGGACCGCGAGATCGTGACCTGGCTGAAGTTGGACGCTTAACCGACTGCGCCACCCAGGCGCCCCAACCATTCCGTGTTCTATTGCACTTTGACCACCCAGGTGTCTTGAAGCCGGAGGCCTGACGGAGTCCGCCCTCCGGTGCTCCGGGGTGCCCGCCCCCTACGGAGGGCGGCTGCGGCTGCGGCTGTGGCTGGGCCAGCGGAGAACGGGGTCATGCGACACATGGGAGCTTCTGGTGTGGGCGAGTGTTCGAGCACGTGCTATGTTCTCGCTGAGACGCAGACACCTTGGGGCGGACGGGCTGTGGCCCCAGGCACCTCCAAGCCCACATGGGCTCCCTGTCGGTGCCGGAAGGTTCTAGAGCAACGACCGAGGTGCTCACCAAATCAAATCGAGCACAAGAGACATGAGAAATTTACCCCTCCTTCTGGGCCCAAAGAGAGAGTTCACATGTCAGATTATGCATGGTCCTCGGGAATGCAGACGTTTTCTGAAAACAGTGAGGCATCTGGGCGGATGTGAACCACCTACAGACCGTGACAGGGGCCAGCCACGGGTGGTGCCAAGAGCTGGCAAGCACTGCTGCCGTGCTGACCTCCCGCGTCTGCTGGACACTGTCCCTGGGCCCCAGGGAAGGGGGACGTCCGGGCCGTGTGCAGCCTTCGGCCTCCTGACCACGGGCCGGCCTCGTCCCCATCGAAGTACATCCACCCTCCGAGAACGGCTTGGCTAATTGTCCTTAAAAGGAGCCTCCCTGTCGACCCAGTCTTGGGAATCCCAAGCTGGAGGTGGAGGCAGGGATCCAGGCCCTAGGAGAATCCAGGCCCTGGCCCCAAGGGTCTTCTCTCCTCGAGGTCATGGCTTCTTCTGGCTGTGAGGAATTCTGGGTCCTTCCTAGGGCAGTCCAGCTAAGTCGGGCGGGATCGTCCCGGGACAGGAGGAGACCAGGGTCCGCATCCGAATGCCCTGTCCTGCCTTGCAGCTGTGGGGAGCGGAAGGGGCGCCGGAGCCCAGGAACTGCTCAGGGAGCGTGCAAGAGTGTAAGCTGCCCCTGCCTCCCTTTCCTTCCGGCTGCAGCGCGCAGAGCTGGGTTCCCCCACAGCCCTTGGGCCAGGACGCTCCCTCCCACCACCCATGCTTGGCCGCTGCTGGCCGCGCTTGTTACCTTGTTGTTTTAAGCCACATAACGAGTGTCCCCGGCACCGGTGGGGACCGCGCTAGCCTTCCTCTGACCCCTTGGTCCCGCCTCCGTCCCTGCCGCCCACCAGCACGGGTGCCGCCCATGGGGTCCATTCCTTTGCCTTCCTTCCTGCTTGCTGTATGGCATATTGCACTTTTTTTAAAAAAAGGTGCTTTCTGTTTTAGCTGTTTTAACCGTATGGGAAGGGCACCGCGCCGTCGGTGACCTCTGAGTCTATTTTCTTAACACGCGGTCTAGCTGCTGTGCACCACGGGGTGCGCGTCGCCGTGTCCTGATGGCCGCGCGCCGTCCGTCATGTCCTGATCTCAAAGGCTCTCCCGCGGGCTGTTCTCGGGCTGTGGCTGCTGTGAGCACACCCACCCACGTCCCTGTTACAGAACGAGGGTGTAGTTAGCAGTGGGGTGCGGGGCCCGGGCTCAAATTCAGGAACAGCGTCGCACCGCTTCCCCCAGCGGCGGTGCTGCTCCAGCTCCCGGAGGGAGACGGGAGACGGCGTAGCCTCATCAGGTCTTTAAGTCGTCTCCAAAGAAACGGGCCTGAAACGGCCCCGCTCTCCCCGACCACGCACAGTACCGAGGGTCTCACGGGCTTTGCACACGATGTCTCCGTGCTGGTTTTCCCGACTGCTGGTTGGCACACACGCTCCAGGCACCCTGGCACAGCCCTCCTTCAGGTGTGGTGTCGCGAGCATCTTCTCCCGGTTACCACCCGTCTCGCGACTGTCTTCAGGGCGTCCTTAGACTCTCGAGGCCTCCCCCGTGACACGGCCAAGTGTGCTGACCTTTCCTTTCCAGGTGAGTGGCTCCCACGCCCTGCCACAGTCTCCCTTTCTCCTTCTGCATCCGGTCCGCGCTGGAGGCCCGGGGATGGCCTGCACGCTGCCTCTTGCCCTTTGGTTTCTGATGGGTCCAGCCCCAGGGAGGCACAGCAAGAGTGGAGACCGGGAGCCGTGAGTTTGCGTGTGGCTTCCCAGGTCCTCCTGCTCGTCCCTGAAGTCCGCGAGACCCTCCGCCAAAGGCCACAGCTCCACAGGGGCCCACTCCTCACACCTCCCTCTGGATCCCAGCAAACGGGCCTCCCTGCCCCTCGTGTGCAGGCACCCTGTACTGGGTCCCTTAAACCCTGCTCACACCTCAGCGAAAAATCTCTTTTTTAAAATTCTCCACGAGGGGCGCCTGGGTGGCGCAGTCGGTTAAGCGTCCGACTTCAGCCAGGTCACGATCTCGCGGTCCGGGAGTTCGAGCCCCGCGTCGGGCTCTGTGCTGACCGCTCGGAGCCTGGAGCCTGTTTCCGATTCTGTGTCTCCCTCTCTCTCTGCCCCTCCCCCGTTCGTGCTCTGTCTCTCTCTGTCTCAAAAATAAATAAACGTTAAAAAAAAATTTTTTTTAAATAAAATTCTCCATGAAATCTCCATTCTGAGCATGGCCTCCGTTTCTCACCAGGACCCTGACTGGTAGAACATCCAAACTTTGTGTGCCATGTGTATGTAATCTTTTCCAACCCGATGTCTAAGAGAGTCATGTATTTTTCTACCCAGAATTTACTGTTTGGTTTTTGACATTTGCGTCCTCAATGCATAGGAACTTCTTCCTATCTTTTCCATATGAATAGCCATCTTTTCCAGCTCCATTGGCTGAGGGGTATCCTCTCTCCCATAGACAAACCATGTACTCACACTTATGTCTCTTTCTATGTTCTCTTTCCAATCCTGGCACCCAGTTGTCTATTTTTGCAGTAACCTCATATCACCTCAATTACCACAATTTCATGGTGATCCCAACATGTGGCAGGGAAACTCCCCTCCCTCTTCAGAAGTGTCCTGTTTATACCTGTTTTTTTATTCTTCTGAACAATTCTAACATGTTCTGTGAAATACCTTGTTAGGATTTTCATTAAAAAGTGCATTAAATTGGGGTGCCTGGGTGACTCAGTTTCTTAAGCATCAAACTCTTGATCTCGGCTTAGGTCTTGATCTCAAGGTTATGAGTTCAAGCCCCATGTTTGGCTCTGTGCTGAGCGTGAAGCCTACTAAAAAAAATGCATTAAATCTAGTCATCGATTTGGGGAGAATTGTCATTTTATAACATATGTCCTATCCATGAATATGGTATGCCATTCTATTTATGTTTTTTTTTTTTTTAATTTTTTTCAACGTTTTTTATTTATTTTTGGGACAGAGAGAGACAGAGCATGAACGGGGGAGGGGCAGAGAGAGAGGGAGACACAGAATCGGAAACAGGCTCCAGGCTCCGAGCCATCAGCCCAGAGCCTGACGCGGGCTCGAACTCACAGACCGCGAGATCGCGACCTGGCTGAAGTCGGACGCTTAACCGACTGCGCCACCCAGGCGCCCCCTATTTATGTTTTTGAAAAATTTATCTTTTTTTTCAAAAAAATTTTTAATGCTTACTTATTTTTGAGAGACAGAGAGTGGGGAAGGAGCAGAGAGAGAGGGAGACACAGAATCTGAAGCAGACTCCAGGCTCTGAGCTGTCAGCACAGAGCCCGACATGAGGCTTGAACTCATGAACCCCCAGATCATGACCTGAGCTGAAGTCAGCGCTTAACCGACGGAGCCACCCAGGCGCCCCCCAAAATTTATCTTAATGAAATTTTATCATTTCCACTGTAGACGTCTTCACATCTTTTGTTAGATTTATTCTTAAATACTTGATATTCTGTGATCCTAGTAAATGTGTTTTCTCTTTATTTATTATTTTTTTTTTTAATTTTTTTTCAACGTTTTTATTTATTTTTGGGACAGAGAGAGACAGAGCATGAATGGGGGAGGGGCAGAGAGAGAGGGAGACACAGAATCGGAAACAGGCTCCAGGCTCCGAGCCATCAGCCCAGAGCCCGACGCGGGGCTCGAACTCACGGACCGCAAGATCGTGACCTGGCTGAAGTCGGACGCTTAACCGACTGCGCCACCCGGGCGCCCCAACTCTTTATTTATTTTTTGAGGATTGTTTGTAACTGGTATACAGAAATCCAGCTAACTATTATATATTAATATTATATCTAGTTACTGCACTAAGCCCTTTTTTTAAATATATGTCTATAGATTCTTTTGGGTTTTAATCATAGCACCTGAAAATAATGACAGCTTTGTTTCCTCTTTTTCAATTCTTGATGGTGTCACACTGAATGGGGCAGTTATAGGGTAGGAGCTTCAAATTCATACTGAAGGACCTTTCTGGCAATAAAAGCAGCACAAGACAGAGGGGACTGCCTCCATCAGTTGTGTTTTCTTCATGAAAAAAGCGTGAGTCAAGTTGGGGGTACCAATTTCTTGGGAAGCCAGAAATAGGCCGGGACACGAGGAAAGGCAGGTCTAAATGACACCAAATGCAGTTTACAGATTACAAGTAAAGTAAATAAAACAAGAACACATATCAAACCTACGTATGGTGCCCCAGCCATGCTCAAATAAGAATGAAAATAAAAGTGGAAGCATTCAACACTAGAAGTTCCTAACAGAAGAACAGAATGAAACTAAGGAAGGTAAGAGGAAGTGTGGTTGATAAGGAAGAGGTTCAGGCCCTGTATGTCTCATCCAGGAAGGACAAGCTGCTCATCTCCTTATAAGTCCTCCTCACTGTCACTAGTGACTAGTGACCTTTCTACATGTGGAGGTTTAGACCTCTTCAGTTGGTCCCTGTCAGAATAAAACCCCAACTTCTTAGCAGGAGCCACGAAATTCTGTGAAACCCAGGCTCTGTGCTGGTCTGCAGCCCGGGCTTAGAATGGACCGCTTCATACCAGGCCTGGCCCTTGGCAGGAATCTGGGACACATGTGGTTTTTAATGGTTCCTGGGGTGTGTTGTAATCAGGAATGGTAAGAAAGGCCGCCATGGAAATGACTGTCATGAGGAGGAAGTTTATACCCACAGGTCCCGAGAAACAGGAAGCAGGCTACTCGGGACCCACGAGGAGCCCCAGGGTCAGTGAGCAGGCAGAGGAGGTGAGGGGAAGATGGGCAGGAGTTTTCTTATGGTTTCCGTGGGAGGGCCAGGTGAGGCGGGGTCAGCCTTCAGAAGTTTGGCTAGCTCCAGTAATTTCAGCAGGCCCTAGGGAATAGGGCTCTGGTTGTGTGGTCCCTGGTCCTGGGGTGACGGGGGCAGGCGGACAGCGGCCCAGAGTACAAGAGCCCCACTGAGGAGGCGGTGGGGGGTGTGGGCTCTGAATCGGCTGGTTTGCTCCCAGGGTCAGCACTCGCTAACTCTAGGAGGATAGTCCCTCTGGGGTCAGCAAGGCCCAGATGTCAATGCATCGGACATAGAAACGGTACACACACGCACAGGCCCGTCCTCCCTCACCCACGGCAGCTCCTGTCTGGGTGACCTCGGGTGGGAAGTGTTCTACCTCCAGCTCTGGCCTGAACCGCATGAGGCTGAGGGGCCCCCGTGCCTCGTGCCTCTGCCCCTTCCAGACGCCCTTCCTTCTCTCTTCCTTCCTCTCTCCCCCAGGCTGCCCCGCCCGGGTCAGTGTGCTCTCCGAGACCCAGGTCAAGCACGACCCCTTGGATGGAGCCTTCCCCGCCACGACCAGCTGCCCTTCTGTGTGGTCTCTGTGTTACAATGTCTGGTGGCCCTGGTCTCCCGTCCAGAAGTATAGCTTCTGTCACAGGTGTCTGGGCCTAGACAGCGAGTTACCCAACCCCCTACCTGTCTACGACCTTACTGCAACACCCGCCACTCGGTCGTGGAGTTCTGTGTGAGTCTCTCCTAACAGACCGTGAGGGCCTGGAGATGGGGGTCCGTTCTGTTTCACTCCCGATCTCTGTGGGGTAGAGTCGGGAGACTCAGTAAATATTTGCCGAACGACAGCTGAAATGCCGAATATAATCCTTTGAGGTGCTCCCCTCCCCTCCTCGTTGTGAGGGAAGGGGTGTGGGGTGCCGGGGCAGCGCCCAGGTGGAGGGGGTGGAGGCAGAGAGGCCCGCCGGTGCCACACGCGGAGGTCCTGTGCCCCGTGGAGTTTGTGTGTGTCCACACTTCCCTGCGGCATCGTTCACTTCCGTGTTGTTCCGTTTAATTTAATACGGAAGACGTTTCCCACACACGCCGCAGGCCTTGTGCTGGGAGGGTCTCAATGCTGACTGGCGCCCCCATTCCCAGACGTGCCCTCGCTTCCCATGTGACGGTTGGCAATTTGAGTTTCTCATGTTGTGTGTGTGAACAGTGTCATTCTGAACCTATTTTGTGTGCGTCTCAGGGGGCATCTGAATCGCTTCCTTCTGACTCAGCCCAGGCATGAGGTTACGGGGTCAGAGGATCTCCACATTCCTACGGCTCCTAATATAAGTTGCCAAGTCGTTCTTGAAAGAAGGAAGAAAGAAGGAGAGTAGGAAGGAGGGAAGGAAGGAGAAAGAAACCAGGCCACATGGCCCTCGGGGAAGGTCATTAGGATTCTGGGTGTGGGCAGAGACTGAGTGCCCTAAAAGGAGGGTTTGAATTTGGAGCAAATATGAAAACAACAGAAAACAGTCACCCGTGCACACTTACGCACGTGTGTTCGCACAGGGTCCCCACGCAAGCATGCCCCCCACGTGCACACGCGTGGCCCTCTGATCACACGGTTTCACGTATCCCTGCATGGAACTCAGGCAAGCACCTCGGCCGTGTGCCATGTCCCCATGGGGACCCTGGGAGCAGTGGCCGGGGCACCAGCAGGCCACGGATGCCACGGACTGCAGGTGGATTGCTCGTTTGTAGGTGAATTCACAGTTCCTGCCCCTGGAGGTGGGGGGGGGGGGGCGGTGACTGTAGGATCGGTGGTGGGGAGGGTGAGGCCCAGCGGTCCCCAAGGGGAAAGGGGTCACCGTTTACTTGGGGGTTCTGAAGCCCAGTGTCCTCCCCCACCAGGGCCACCTCGGTGGCCAGAGGGCGTCGTCCCTCACCCTGACATTTGTAAGGGGCCAGCCTGATGGACGTTCTCTCACAGCTGCTGTATCGGTCTGTTCCTGCAGCCATGCGTGTGGGACCCTCAAGCAGGTTAACTGTCGGTGCCCGTGGTTCCTGGTCCAGGTCCCGCCAGCGGCTGGGTGCGTCTGTCACCAGCACACGGGGTGGAGCCCAAACACCCGGAACGGCGAGGAGAGTGGATCCAGAGAAGTTCGTACCTTCCAAACACAGCGTGGCCCGTTGGCCATGGGTCCCCCGCGGGCTCCCTGTCACCGCGTTGCTACAGCTCCCAGACCGTGACCTGGGGCTGGCAGCTCCCCTGGCCGGCTCCCTGTTCCTTCTGCCAAGATGAAATTGGGGCGACCTCGGGGCATCTCTAAGGGGATCTTTGCACTGACTTGTCAGAGGCAGACGGGGCCCTGCTGCGAGCATCTAGCCTCGCACATGGCGTCAGGGCAGTGCGGTGACATCAGCAAAGGTGCAGAGTCTTCTAGAACCAGGAGGCAGACAGAGCCCCAGTGAGTCCGAAGCAAAGCTTGCTGGGAGGAAGCCCCAAGCCCTGGAGACCTCCAGGCCCAGGTCTCTCCTCCGCCCACCGGGCCTGCCCTTTTCCTTCCTTCATCCAAAGAAACCCCCAGAGCAGGGCTGAGGCAGAGAGAAGAAAAGCCTGACAGAAAACAGGAAAAGGGGAAGCAGATGGAGGAGCCAGCCAGGGCTCAGAGGAAGGGGGCACCATGGGCAGGGGAGGGGAGGGGGGGCTCAGAGGAAGGGGGCACCATGGGCAGGGGAGGGGAGGGGGGGCTCAGAGGAAGGGGGCACCATGGGCAGGGGAGGGGAGGGAGCAGGGGAGGAAGGGGCACAGTGGGCAGGGGAGGGGGGCTCAGAGGAAGGGGCGCCATGGGCAGGGGAGGGGAGGGAGGGGCTGGGGGGGATGGCGAGGACACAGGGCCAACCGCCCTGCTGAGCTCCGTCCCCACCCGTCCCTCTCCCCGGTGACTGGGGGCCAGGAGCGTTCGGGGCCGTGGCTCCTGAGGCAGAGGAGGCGACCTGGTCTGGATGCCGCTCTTCATCTGAGAACTTTCTGGAGGGGCCACACTCTAGCTCAGAAGTCGGTTCGCATGTGCAGTTCCGGTCTCACGGTTTTTAGTTACTCCCACGGTGAGAGGCGGCCAAGGTCAGAAGCGTGTAAGGCGCAGATGCAGAGTTCAAAGGGCAGCGACATCCAAATCGCCCGAACATGCCCCTGGGTCCTCAGGCCGCTCCGGGAGAGAGGGAGGCAAGGATCCCAGGCAAGGAGGCGATGGCTGGAGTGACGGCACTGAAACGGCCGGCCGTCGCGGGCAGACCAGCTGCCCCGGGGGCCCTGCGGACATCGGGTGGACCACGGGGCTCAGCGACAGCCCGCACGGGACGTGGAGGAGCCGGGAAGCCCCCGGGCGGAGGGCAGACCCTGGGGGTGCGCTCATCCCCCCGGGTGGGCCCCGAAGTGGCCAGGCCCTGGGCGTCGGCCGCACCCCCCGCCTTGAGAATTAGAAGCTTCCCATTCCCGTGAGTTTCTCAGTTATGCCTCATCACGGCTTCACCCCATGTGCGTGGACACTCGCGTATCGTCTTTGCTCTTTGAGCTTTATGAAGGTTTCCCCCGCACGTCTTCGGCCGAGGCCCATCGGGTTGGAGCACGTTCCCCGTGTCACCGAGGACGCGCTAAGGAAAGGGTGGGGAGTGGGTCCGAGCGCGGGCAGACACACGTGCGTGGTTCCTGTTCACACCTGCATGGTATTCCAGGCCTGGCCATCTGGTTGGCTGCTGAGTTTTCCCCGTCAGCCTTCTCGTGCGTGCCGCGGCGTCCGCCCGCGTCCAGGCGTTTCTCCGGATGGTGTTTCCAAACCTCCCGGCCGCAGTTATTTTCATGCTGCCCCAGGGCACAAACATACAGCTCACGCCAACTATTTTTGAAGCAACCCTGCCCTCACAGTGTGCCGTGCGTGCTGACATCGCGATTCTATTTCCTGTGACTTGCCGTCGCGTCGTCACCACCATCGTAGACGCTTGCGTCCCACTCCGTTGGTTTAGTCACTCCCTAACGGGCATGCGGTTGGAAAACACGGCTCCGGGCTGCAGAGTAGGAGTGGCCTTGCAGCGTGACTGGGTGTGCAGAGCTTTAATTAAAACGGGCACGCAGAGGTGCCTGTGTTTTTCCACATCAGTGACGGGGTATCTGGGGCTTTCTACTCTGTTTAGTTCATGTCTCTGACCCTCTGCCAAAACCACGCTGTCTTACTTCTTGTTGCTTTGACTACCTGTTGAACTAGCAGGGCCAACCCCCCACCTGATGCTTCTAGAATGTCCGGCAATTCTTGGACGTGTGTTCCTTCGTACAAATCCCAGATTTAATTTCTGCGGTTCCACGTTTGGTATTTTATTCGAATTATGCTGAAGCCGAACATCAATCACGTCAGAGACGGTAGCCCTTCACTTACTGTTACCGGTTTGTAATAACGGACGTCGTAACGGATACGGATGAACAGCCAGGTGAAGAGGTGCGCAGGGTGAGGTCTGGGAGGGTCGCTGGAGCCGGGGTGTGCACCCTCCGGCACCGGGATGCGTGTGTCAGGGCGGCAACTTTCCGAACCCTTTTGTCTTGGGTTTTGCGGGATTGCTTGCATCACTGGCCATTGACGGCTGGCTCAGCCTCCGCGTCCCCTCAGCTCGGCTCTGGGCTTCTCCGGGGACATCCCCCTGAGCCCTCCAAGAGCCACCTTATTAGCATAAACTCAGGCGGGGCTCAAGGGGCTTGTGATGAGTAACGGAAGGTAACCCCCCAGCCCAGGGAGCTGCGGGGTTTTAGAAGCTCTGCCAGGAGCCGGGGGCAGAGAACAAGGCAGGTGAAGCTCCTTGTGACAGCCCCCCCTCCCCCGCAAGCCCCTCTGTCTTCCCTGCTGGGTTCTCCTTCCAGCCCCACCGCCACTGCCCCCAAATCTAGGACCCCCTCCCCTTGCCTGTGACTCGACGGGGACATTTGAGCTTCTGAGGATGGTTCCTGCTCTGGGTCCTCATACCTGATCCTCCTAAAGCACAAAGCTGAAGTCGCCTTTTGCTTGTTACTTTACTTTTTGAAGTTTAAATAAAATTCGCTAATTTTGACCCCCGCCACCGCCACCACTGCGCAAGGTGCCGCCTGATTAAACCCCAGCTAACTACTGTTGATGGTGCCATGTGTGGTCGAGCAGGGCAACTAGCCACTCGAGGGTGCAGATTAAAATAACCAATCCCTGAACTGTTCCAAAAATATATATATATATATATTTTAATTTTTTAATGTTTATTATTTTTGAGAGATAGCCAGAGAGAGACAGCGTGAGCGGGAGAAGGGCAGAGAGAGGGAAACAGAATCAGAAGCAGGCTCCAGGCTCCGAGCTGTCAGCCCAGACCCCGACACGGGGCTTGAACCCACAAGCAGCGAGATCATGACCTGAGCTGAAGTCGGACGCTTAACTGACTGAGCCACCCAGGAGCCCCCCAGATATATTTTGAAACAGCTTGATGGATACATAATTGACATTCAATAAACTGCTTTTCAAGTGTACAATTTGATATGGTTTGACACCCATATACACCTGGGAATCCATCGCCACCATCCACACAGTAGACAGACCCCCGTGTGGTTTGCGAGTTTCTCGTGTGGCCCCTGTGGGTCATCTGCCCTTCCTGGCCGTCCGCACCCCGACCCCAGGCCACCACTCACCTGCTCCGTAACACCGGTCAGCTTGCATTTCCTAGGATTTTATGCAGATGTGATCGAACAGTATGTGCTACTCAGTCTGGCTCCTCACCTGGCACAGTACCTTGACGTCTCCTATGTTGCAGTGCGGATCGATAATCAGCGCATCAATCATTTTCTCGCCGAGTGGCATTCCACTGCGGAGAAATCCCACAGTTTGCGTCTCCATCCACCTCCCGATGGACACTCGCTCCGCTTCCCGGGCGGGGCTCTGCGGATAAAGCCGCCGTGTGCGTTTGAGCGCAAGTCTGTGCTTGGACACCTGCTTTCATTTCTCCTGGGTCAACACCTGGGGGGGGAGGTCTGGACCACATGGAAGGGGCATGTTTAACGTTTTAAGAAGCTGCCGATCTGTCTTCGAGAGTGGTTGTTCCGTTTTTACAGACGGTCCCCGACTTCTGCTCGTTCGACTCACACTTTTTGACCTTGCGAAGGTGTGAAAGCAAGGTGCCTTCAGTGGAGACCGTCCTCCCGATTTTGAATGTGGATGTCTTCCCGGGCTGGCGATGCAGGGCAGCGGCCAGCCCAGCTCCCAGGCACCTGGTGGTCCCCGGGGTCCACGGCCCACAGACACACTGTGCCCACGCGTCCCGTCTGTTTGTCACTTTCGGTGCGGTGTTGGGTCGACCACATGAGACACTCGTCCTCTCTTGTAGAATCGGCTTTGTGTGAGGTCATTCTGCCCCAGCACAGGCTAACGGGAGTGTTCCCAGAATGTGTCAAGCGGGCCAGGCTAAGCTGCGATGTGCCGAAGGCCAGCTGTTAATTGCATTTTTGCCTTATGGTGTTTTCCGCTTACGGTTCAGGGGATGTCACCCGCCGTAGTGGGGGAAGGTCTGTGCTCCGTGACTCGTGGCGGGTTTTGGTTCCTTTGCACCCTCGCTAACACCTGGAACGGTCGGGCTCCTAGCTCCTGGACGTTAACAGGCATGCAGGGAGTCTCCCCCGGGTGCTGGTTCCGGTCGCCCCGTGGACTGGGGTGCAGCATTGAGCCCCTCCCTCTGCTGACGGCTCAGCCGCCATCCCTGTCCCCCACGGCATCGCCGGGTCTTCTCCAGAGCCCCACCTGAGTTTGTCTGTTCTCTTGTCACCGATGAGGAAACTCAGGCACGGAGAGGTTAAGAAACGTCCCCCTGTCACGGACCGGGTGAGTCCCAGAGTCAGGGCAGGGTCCTCCAGGAAGAGAGCCCGAGCCTGGGAGCGGCAGGCCCCACAGCCCCCAGCCACGGAGCATTCCTGTCCTTGGCAGTCACTGCCCGAACACCTGCAGGGATCCCCAGAAGCCGCTGGCTACCCGTCCCCCTGCACAGACGCGACATCTGAGCTGTCCTTGTAGAGCCAGCGATTTGTGCAACGGGGAAGGTTGGGGCCACCCGGGCTGGGGGTTACTGAGGTGGAGAAGGAAGAGAGACGTGGCCTCCTGTGGCTCCCCGTCAGCCCTGCTGAGGGGGGAGAGGAGTGGTGCCTGCTTTCGGTTAAGAAGCGCGTGGAGCCCGGTGGACGTGGACTCAGGCGCGAGACGAAGTCAGAAGAACGGACACCCGCGGGCCCCGTCCCTTGCTTGTGTTGACTCCTTGCTTGCACACACCCCCGGTGCCTGCGTGTTGCACAAAGCTGTCAGCCGGACGGCCAGGCCCTCAGGTGCAAGGTGAGTCAGCGCCCCGTTCCTCGTGACCCTGGGCGGTGTCTTCCTCCCCACCCACACCGCCTCTGGGCCCAGACTCTGAATCACTGAGCTGGCGTGCCACCGGGGGACGGCCCTCTGCACGAGGATGGAGGGGTCCCGGGGAGGCCCGGCTGAACCGCGCTGTCGCCGGAGAAGAGATACGGGCGGACACGCAGGAATGTGGCGACACCCGTCTCCGCAACAAAACTCAGCCAGAGGCTGTGCTTCTGGAACTCTCCGGGAGCCTCTGGAGACTGGCACCCTGAAATACACTAGCAAGGAAGGCACAGCACTAAAGCTGGATTATAAACACGCGCTGCGTGCAAAGCACACCCAGACCCGAGCCAGGCCGCCGCTCACACATTGAGGCAACCAGTGCACATCGCCAGACACGAAAGAACGTAAACGACCGTCCGTGAGCTTTTCTAGAATCTACAACCCAGAGCAAAATCCACACGCGTGAAGGCGCTACAGAGAGAGGACGAGGACCTCCCCGGCACGGAGCAGCCCAGACAGGCCGGCGTGTGCCAGGCGCGGGGGCCGTGGGGGGTCCGCATCTGAGTCAGGGTGGAACACGGTGCCACGAGTGAGCAAGAGGGGCTCGTGGGCCTGAGGACCCTGCACGGTAATCTCATGGTGAGGAGAGGGCAGGCATCCCAGCCCAGGGAACAGCGCGAGCAAAGGAGAGGAAGGCAGGAGGAGACAGACGAGCGGAGGCTCAAGGTGCAACTGGAAGGAGGCGGGGCGTGGTCTCGGGCCACCGCACCAGGCTGTAGAGTGACACAGCCGCCACTGGCTCTCCAACAGCCCTTCTCTTCAGGGTGGAGGACAAACTGGAACAGGGGAGAGGGCACAGAGCGGCTTTGTGACCACCCTCGCTTAGACTAGAGTGGTAGCAGCGGAGACCGAGATATGGTTGCCGTCGGGACACGGGATCGATAGAGCTGGGTGGGATGCAGGGGACAGAGAAGGGTGACGCAGAAGGCCCCACACAACTGGCCTGGTTGGGGCACCGCTCCCCAAGACAAGGAGAGCCAAGAAGATGGCACTCTGGAAAAAGAACTGAGTTCACGTTGGGACAGGGGTTGGGGGGATGAGTGTTGGATTCTGAGAGCCTTTATTCGAGTCCCCTCCCTGCCCCGCCAGCCAGGGGACCTTGAGGGAAACGCCTCCCCTCCGCGAGCCCCGTCTCTGACGTAGAACAAAATACCCCCTACACTCCCTCTCCTGCTTCAGCCTCCACATCCCGTGATGTTGAACTTGGAGACTGGGTCCTCACCTGGCACAGGAGGCAAATGGTGTTGTCGCCACCGTTTCACAGATGAGGTTTGCCGAGGTCCGCCTCGGAAAGTGGGTGTGGGCCGGCTGGCTACATGGATGTGCTCTCGCTTGTCAGCTCTCCTGGCCTTGGTGTGAACCCTTCGCCGTGAATTTGCCGGCTGTCCTAGCCGGTTCCCCTGAACACGGGGCCCGAAATGCAGAGGCAAACTGCAAACACTTTATGGGGACTGTGATCCAGGATCAGGAGGGGAGGCGATCGCAGGACCCGTTCCTGAGCTGACCGACCTGGGCACCCACGTGGTGCTTAGTCCTGTCTCTGACATTGGAAGGTCTTCTCTTAACCATCAGGCTCCACTCTTCTCAGAACAGGGAGGGGCCTCACACGGAGGTCTCCTCTCCAGTCCCCTGCTAGTCGCTTGTCATTTCGTCAAGTTGTATGCATGCCTTACTGGGGTCACTGCTAGGCATTTCATGTGTTGTCCCTGTTGTGAGACACTTTCCCATCATATTCAAATTTATTATTGTTGACTTACAAGAAAACTATTTTTTCCACTTGCCTCTGACCACCGTCCTCAACTGTTATTTATTCTGATGTCTCTGCAGTGTTCTGACTGATCCTCTTGGAATTCCTAAATGGACAATGCTGTCGTCTGAAAATATTCAATTCCAATAGCTCTTCTTCATTTCTTTCCTTGCTCTGTCACGTTGTCTAGGATCTCGAGAATAATTCAATGTTTATTCTTAGCAAATTTTTATCATTTTCTTTTTGCTGATTTTTAAATTTTTTTTTTCAACGTTTATTTATTTTTGGGACAGAGAGAGACAGAGCATGAACGGGGGAGGGGCAGAGAGAGAGGGAGACACAGAATCGGAAACAGGCTCCAGGCTCTGAGCCATCAGCCCAGAGCCCGACGCGGGGCTCGAACTCACGGACCGCGAGATCGTGACCTGGCCGAAGTCGGACGCTTAACCGACTGCGCCACCCAGGCGCCCCTCTTTTTGCTGATTTTTAAAAAGAATCCATAATATTTCACAATTAGTTTTAGATAGACGAGAGTAACTTTTAAAAAAATTTTTTAAAACATTTATTCATTTTTGAGAGACAGAGAGAGACAGAGCATGAGCAGGGGAGGGGCAGAGAGACAGGGAGACACAGAATCCGAAGCAGGCTCCGGGCTCTGAGCAGTCGGCACAGAGCCCGACGCGGGGCTCGAACTCAGGAGCTGCAAGATCATGACCTGAGCCGAAGTCGGATGCTCAACCCACTGAGCCACCCAGATGCCCCAGTACTGTCTGTCTTGTTCTATCAGCGAAGTCTGGCGGTGAGTAAAGGATCAGCACAATCCCTTATTGCCTGTATGGACGGGGTCGATACTGGTTTGCTTTCTCAGTGGGCTCCTCCAGAAGGCCGATAAAGGTGGACTACGGCCCGGGAAGGAGGCTGATGAGAGAAACGACCCTGGCTGGCACAGCGCACCTGGACTTGTTGGTCTCTGTGGGCTCTTCAGCAGATATGGAGCCATTGGGATTTCAAAATTTTCTTTTTGTATCAGTGAGGACAATCTGTGTCTTTCAAGGAGTTCGTGTATTTTGTTTAAGCCGGAGGACATAGAAGCATCGAGGAACATTGTTTGTAATATTCCTTTCTTATCTTTTGAAAAGCTGCAGGATCTGTGATGAAGTCTGTGCTTTTGTCCTTGGTGCTAGCAAGCGATCTCAGCGCTGTTTTCTTCACGCTCAGTCCGGCCAGAGTTTGTAAACACAGAAGAAATGGGGCGCCTGGGGGGCTCGGCCGGTTGAGTGTCCAGCTCTTGATTTCAGCTCAGGTCGTGATCTCACGGTTTGGGTTTGAGAGTTGGGGCCGCGCGTTAGGTTCTGTGCTGACAGAGCAGAGACTGCTTGGGGTTCTCTCTCTCCTCTCTCTGCCCCTCCCTCTCCTTCTCTCAAAATAAATAAACATTTAAAAAACAAATCAAACATCAGATTCTTTATTCGAGAAAACAGAATAAGCAAAAAAACAAAACCAAATAGCTTTGGTTATTTCAATATTTAATTATTTCCGTACTTCTCACTTCATTGGTTTCTGTCCCGATCTGTTTTATTCCCTTTCTTCTACTTCCTTTGTGCTTAATTGAATCTTTTTTTTTTTCCCCTTCCGGTTTTGTAACATGGAAGGTGAGGTCATTTCTTTGAAATTTTTCTTCTTTTCACATACGGGTATTTAGTGTTACAAATTTCCCACTAAAGCACTGTCTCAGCTTGTTCCCACAAATTTTGATCCGTTGTATTTTCATTTTCAATTAATTTGAAATGTTCTTGTATTTCCCTGAGATGTCTTTTTGACATATGGCTTATTTGGAATTTTGTTGTTTTATTATTTTTTTTAAATCTTTTTAATCTGCATTTATTTTTGAGAGACAGAGTGTGAGCAGGGGAGAAGCAGAGAGCAAGGGAGACACAGAATGCAAAGCAGGCTCCAGGCTCCAAGCTGTCAGCACAGAGCCGGACGCGGGACTCAAACTCACGAACTGTGAGATCGCGACCTGAGCCGAAGTCGGACGCTCGACCGACTGAGCCACCCGGGCGCCCCTGGAATTCTGTTGTTTTAAATTTCCAAATACTTTAGGACTTTACAGATATCTTTTTGATCACTCGTCTGTCGTGACCTGAAAGCACATTTTGTATAATTTCTATTCTTCTAAGTTTGCTGAGGCAAATTTTGTGGCCCGGAAGAAAGGATATCTTGGTGATGTCAATGTATACCCGAGAAGAGTATATTTTTATTCTCGAGAAGGGTTGGTGGGTGGAGTGTTCTATACACGTCAGTGAGGTCCAGGTGGCTGACGGTGTTCATTCTTTCACTCCCTTATTTATTTTGTGGTCTACTTGTTTTGACAATGACTGAGAGTAGGGCACTGACATGTTCACCTATGACTTGGGATTTATTTCTCCTTTCTATCTGGTCACTTTCTACTGCATATGTTTTGAAGCTGTTTAGGTGCATCCTCCTTGACGAATGCTGTGTCCTCTTGGAGAATTAATGCCATCATTATGTGATGTCCTTCTTTATGTGTGATAATATTTCTTCCTCAAAAGTCTGTCTGCTGTTCAGATAGCTACTCTGGTTTTCTTTTGGCTGGCGCGCAAGTGGTCTCTTTTCATCCTTACATTTTAAATCTATACATGTTTTACGTTTAATGTGGGTTTCTTATGAGACATAATATATTGCGGTGTTGCTTTTTTTTTTTTTTAAGTCCAATCTGACCATCTCTATCTTTTAACTGGTATGTTTAGACCATTCACATTTAATGTGATTAGTGACAAGGTTGGCCTAAAATTGTAATTTTGTTAGGTGCCTTCTATTTGTTTCATCTGTTTTTGTTTCTTTTTTACTCTTTTTCTGTCTTCTCTTGGTTAATTGAGCATTTTTGTAATCATTTCCTATGTCTTCTTGAATTATTACTTAATGCTTCTTTTTTTTTTTTTTTCAACGTTTATTTATTTTTTTTTGGGACAGAGAGAGACAGAGCATGAACGGGGGAGGGGCAGAGAGAGAGGGAGACACAGAATCGGAAACCGGCTCCAGGCTCTGAGCCATCAGCCCAGAGCCCGACGCGGGGCTCAAACTCCCGGACCGCGAGATCGTGACCTGGCTGAAGTCGGACGCTTAACCGACTACACCACCCAGGCGCCCCTTAATGCTTCTTTTAAAAAGTTTTAGCGTCTGCCCTAAAGTTGATAATATAAATCTTAAATTACTCAGAGTTTACCTTCATATAGTCTTAGACCATATGTAGTTAGGAAACTTACAACAATATTCTCCCCTTCCTCTCATCCTTCCTGATGTTTTCACACATTTCACTTTTATGTATACCACCAACATGACACTATTTCCTGTAGATAGCAGCTCTCATTTGGGGCAATTAAAAACAAGGGGAGAAAAGAGTTGATCTCGTCTTCCTTCCTTCCACTGGCACTCATCTTTCCATCGTGAAGACCCCGTTAGGGGTCTGATACCATTCTGTCCAATAGATGGACGTCAGTTATTTCTTGCAGATTACATGCCCGCAATAAATTCCCATAGTTTTGCTTCGTCTTATTCTTAATTTTTAACATATATTTCCTCTGGTATACAATATTGAACTAACACCTCTTTTTTCTTTGAAGGCTACACGGATATCATTTCACTTTCATCCAGCCTACACGGTTTCTAAAGAGGTTTGTGTCATAATTCTTATCTTTTTTTCTCTGCACCTAATGTTTCTATGTTGGTAGTCTGGTTGCCTTAGAGATTTTTTTCTGTGTCTTTTCCCCAGCAGCTTGAATATGTCATGCATATGGAGTTTTTGTTTTGTTTTTTTGTTTTACTTTTTTTTTTTTTTTTTTTGAGCATTTATCTTGATGCACATTCTCTGAGCTCTGATCTATGGTTTGGTGTCTCTCATTAATTTTGGAAAAGTCTCAGCCTTTTTTCTTCAGTTTTCTGCTCCCCCAGCTCCCGGATGTACAGCTCTGTCCTCCGTACCATCCTGTCTTCTCTTTGTGTCTCAATGCGGAGGTTTCCGTAAAGCTGTTTTCAGATTCCTGACTCTCCTTGGCTAAGTTGAGCTCACCGGTGAGCCTATCAAAAGCATTCTTCACTTTTTCTGTGGTTTCCACGTTCGTCTCTTCCGTTTTGTTCTTTTTCACGGTTTCCGTATCTTTCCAAGGCAGTATAGTATTTAAAGCACAGAATTCAAAACCACCTAAGTCTCGCTAGTGGTGGGATTGCTGAGTATGCTACTTCCATGCCACGAAACGTGTGTGTAATCTTTTAAATATATGTGTATCCACTGACGCGAAAACGCTACAACATATGTTGTGCTAATAAAGCAAGTTTTAGGGGCGCCTGAGTGGCTCAGTCTGTTAAACGTCTGACTTTGGCTCGAGTCATGATCTCAAGGTTCGTGAGTTCGAGCCCCGCGTCGGGCTCTGTGCTGATGGCTCAGAGCCTGGAGCCTGTTTCAGATTCTGTGTCTCCCTCTCTCTCTCTGCCTCTCCCCCGCTTCTGCGCTCTCTCACTATCTCTCTCTCTCTCTCTCTCAAAAATGAATAAGCATTAAAAAATTTTTTAAACAAGCAAATTTTAGAACCATAAGTATTATCTCATGTATGTTCTAAAATTTCCACAAAACAACTTTCTACATTTCTAGAGTAACACATATCTCTAAAATTCATTTTAAAATAACCAGCAGAAGGGTCATGTGGGGGGCTATCTTGTCAGGAGATGGAAATGTAAAGGCAGGTCAGGTGGGACCTGAGCTTTACTAGTAGCATTTGGGGACTTTTATAACGAGTTAGAAGCGTATGTTAGTTTTATGTCTTCAAGTGGCTCACATGTTGGGGGAGACGGTGAGTGGAAGGCTGCACAGAGGCCTTGAATATAAGGTGATGGGTACCGGAAGTCCGAGGTTGTGGTAGGTGCGGACAGTTTCCACTGGGTGCCGTGCTCCTCGTGGGGAGCACCGTGGAGCGCCCGCGGGACTCAGCTTTCACATCTTTGCCTCCACTCCCTCCCCCCTTGCTTCTGGTCAGGAAGCAGAGGAGCTGCCCTGTGGGGGCCTGAATTCTACCCGTGGGGCCTGGGAAGGTCATGAGAAAGAACTGAAAGAGTGAGGGAATGAAGGAACGAGATTGCTGGGGAGCGATGCGGGCTCTGCAGAAAGATGAACTGGGGGTGCTGGTGTGGACGGATCTGAGCTCAAAGCACTGCAGATGGGGAGGGAGGGAGGTCGAGGCCACAGCCCGGGGTCGGTGGGGCTGGAGTAGGGGTTGGATGTGTGTTAGCAGGGATCCGGAGGGGTCTGGAGGTGTGGGGGCCCGCGGGGGGGGAGGGGGGTGGCGTATGCATAGCTGGGATGGTTTTGCTCTGAGCAGTCTTCCCGGCTTATCTCGGGGGATAAGCAGGAGTCCTCTGAAGTTGCCTGGCCGGAGCCGGGAAGGAAAGGGGCTGGGGCCGAGCTGTTCGTGGTGGAAGGCTGCCAGGCTGGCAGGAAACGGGGATCACCTGGACCCCTTCCTTCCGGCCGCGTGTGTCGGCAGCACCTGCAACATACAAGGGTGGTGTGTGTTTCCCTTCTGGCTGGCGCAGCCCAGCGCAGCCTCTACGGGGAGAGGGCGGTGCGGGAAGGAGAGCGCGCCAGGTCGTTAGATGGATGATGCACTTGAGAGTTCGGGGACCCCTCCCCTTCCCTCCGCTGACTCAACATGGGCTGAGACATTTCCTTGCGGCACTGAAACGAGGAAACGGCCCACACGAAAATTCACATAAATGTTTACCGTCTGAAGCTTTGGCGAAGTGGAAGAGAGCGGAGAAGGGCCCGGAGCTCTGCCGCGACTCCGGCTCTCGGAGGTCACGACCGGAAGCGGGGCTCCACCGGAAGCGGGGCTCCTCACCTTCCTCACACGCCCGCTTGGCGCCACAGCAGCTGGCCGCCTGGGTGTGAGTCGCTTTTGCTCCTTGTTTCGTTAGATTTCCGCAGGGAGCGCAACATTCCCTTCGCGGATGTCTCCCCATTCCCAAATTCTGCCAGGAGGAGTCTCCCCATGGACCACGGGCCGCATCGCCCGGCTGCCCGGGGTCAGCGGGCCAGGGGCTCGAGTCCCTCGGAGCCGCCCTCCCTGGGCGAGGCCGAGCGGGCGGCCGGGGACCCGCAGGCGCCAAAGGCAGTTGGCCGCCCTGGTCCGCCACTTGGCAGGTGACTCCTGAGCACCCACCGCAGGTCCTCGGGAGCGGCGGGGACGACAGGACCGGGGAGCCGCCGCGGCGCACCGTTGGGCACCAGGTCGAGAGCGGCTGAGTGGGCAGCGAGCCTGGGGACCAGGAAACACAAGCCGTCACTTCTATGGTGGTGAGGGCAGTGGGGCCAAGTGACAGGTGGGGCACTCGGAGTCCACGGAGGCCGGAGCGTGGGGCCCCTGCCGGTCCTCGGCCCAGCCAGAACGCCTGTGGTTCGGCTGCATTGAGGACACGGCTGCGGGGGGCGGGGGGGAGGGGGGGGGAGCCCTGCGACCAGGGCCAGGGGACTGAAGTGTGGGGCGGGGCCCTGCACCAGACACGCTCTGTGCTTCCCACGGCCTGTTCTGCCAACACACAGCTTCTTCCTTTCCTGCTGAGAAGTTACTTTCCCAGCACACGAGAAGGGACGCCCTGGTAGGGGTCACGTGTCCTGTTTATTCCACGTCCCTGGCCTCGCTCGGCTCCCCTGGCCCGTGGCCCCTCTCTGTCTGTCCGGGTCTCTCTCCCTGCGCACACCCGGGTCCCCACCCCGACGGCCTGCCCAGCAGGAAGACCCCCCACGGTGCAGGCCCTGGACTTGAGAGGATCCCCTTTGGTTTTCCAACACTGTGTGTCAGTCCAACACAAAACCAGCCTACAAACAAAAACAACCCCAGCCTGTTTTCAGCCGTGGATGGGACCGTCAACGGAGCACGGGGGCCAGCACTCTGCCGGAAACTGCTGGACCCTCACTGTGCCTTTCGTGGGCCGGGCTGGGGACGAGCACGGCGCTTCTCTGTCATCTCTGTCACCTGTCCCTGTGGAATAAAACCGTGAAGGCCGCCACAGTGGGACGAGACACAAAATAACACAAAGAGACAAAGCGGCCAAACCTGGGCTTCAGCCCGCTCCCCGTGTTCTGTCTCTAAAGTCCACAGCCGCCACCCACGCCGCCCACAAACCTGCCACGTGTGTCCAAGGACCGTGCAACACACGGGCCCTCTCTCCAGGGCCTCCACTCTGGAGGCCCCATGTCTTAGGCCCCTCCGCCTCTCCTCAGCCCGCCCGCCTGGAGCCCCCAGGCCTCCCCCGCTGCCCGGAAGACCCGCGCCCCAGCACCCGGCAATCCTTTGGGGTGAGCTGACTTCTGTTGGCCCACCTGGGGGCTGGGCACTGGTCCTACCCGATGGGGGTCTCTGTGGACGAGGAGGAAAGACCCTCAGCGCAGTGTTAGCTGAACTGGGTCTGGGGTCTCACTCTCGCCTGTGCATGTGTCTATTTTCCGTCTTTTCTACATCGATCACATGGGAATATCCCTTGCACGTAAAGGGAAAAGTCTCTAATAGGAAAAAGATGTGAATGCCATGGGACCGGCAGAGCAATGACCCTGTGGTAACGTAGTAACTGGGGGAAAAGGATGCAGAGTGTGTTTTTACAGCTATGAGCTGAGCCATCATGAGTGCTTCAGAGGACAAAGCCTATTTTTGTACTTTTTTGCTGTTAATAGCACTTTCGTTGCACGGAATGCCCTTTGAGGCTGGCCTTCCCCCCAAAGCCTGCAAAGGTGGGCTCGCCTCTGCCTCTCTGCCTCGGGGGTTCCAACTGGAGGAGGTGAATCCTGGAGGAGGAGAGGAGAGGAAAGGAGAGGAGAGGGGAAGGAAGGAGAGGAGGGGGAGGGAAGAGGAGAGGGGAGGAGAGGGAAGGAGGGGAGAGGAGGGGAGGAGAGGAGAGGGGAGGGGAGGAGGGGAGAGGAGAAGGAGGGGAAGGGAAAGGGGGGAGGGAGGAGGAAAGGGAGGGGAGGGGCAAGCAAGGGGTGGAGGGAAGAGGAGAGGAGAGGGGAGGAGAGGAAGGGAGGGGAGGAAGGAGAGGGGAGGGGAGGAGGGGAGGGGAGGAAGGAGAGGGGAGGGGAGGGGAGGAGGGGAGGAAGGAGAGGGGAGGGGAGGAGGGGAGGGGAGGAAGGAGAGGGGAGGGGAGGAGGGGAGGGGAGGAAGGAGAGGGGAGGGGAGGAGGGGAGGGGAGGAAGGAGAGGGGAGGGGAGGAGGGGAGGGGAGGAAGGAGAGGGGAGGGGAGGACGGGAGGGGAGGAAGGAGAGGGGAGGGGAGGAGGGGAGGGGAGGAAGGAGAGGGGAGGAGGGGAGGGGAGGAAGGAGAGGGGAGGGGAGGACGGGAGGGGAGGAAGGAGAGGGGAGGGGAGGAGGGGAGGGGAGGAAGGAGAGGGGAGGGGAGGGGAGGAGGGGAGGAAGGAGAGGGGAGGGGAGGAGGGGAGAGGAGGAAGGAGAGGGGAGGGGAGGAGGGGAGAGGAGGAAGGCGAGGAGAGGGGAGGAGGGGAGGGGAGGAAGGAGAGGGGAGGGGAGGGGAGGAAGGAGAGGGGAGGGGAGGAGGGGAGGGGAGGAGGGGAGGGGAGGAGGGGAGGGGAGGAAGGAGAGGGGAGGGGAGGAGGGGAGGAAGGAGAGGGGAGGGGAGGAGGGGAGGGGAGGAGGGGAGGGGAGGAGGGGAGGGGAGGAAGGAGAGGGGAGGGGAGGAGGGGAGGAAGGAGAGGGGAGGGGAGGAAGGAGAGGGGAGGGGAGGAGGGGAGGGGAGGAAGGAGAGGGGAGGGGAGGGGAGGAGGGGAGGAAGGAGAGGGGAGGGGAGGAGGGGAGGGGAGGAAGGCGAGGAGAGGGGAGGAGGGGAGGTGAGCCCTGGAAGAGAGAAGAGGAGAGGGGAAGTGAACCCCGAGCCACTGATGCAGGGCAGGGACCCAGCACAGGACCCGCTGTTCCAGCCACCACCTCCTGGAGCCACAGACAGGCCCCAGGGCCAGCGTCAGTCACACAAGCAGAGGCTGGCCATCTGGCCGGAAGAAACAAGGACGGACCAGGTTGGGTGGAAGCAGGACAGGCCTGCCAGGCAGGTGACAAGGAAGAGATGAGACCCTGCACTTCAGACCCCACCCGGAGCAAGGCTCTGGGCCCGCACACAGAAGGATGGATGGATGGACACACAGGACTGATGGGCCACGAGCCACAAGAGGGATGCATCGGGACCCAGGATGCCCATGCCTACCGCACACGCGAACACACCACACACTCGAGTGCACATGCACACACAGACTCGCCCGCCCACCCCGCTGCACCAACAGCCACCAGATGCAGACACACCCCCTGCGTGGGCCCCACCCGTCCCTCTGCAGGCACGTGGAACAAACTTTCACAAAACAGGACGCACTAATCATTTCTTCTCCACTCTGTGCTTCCTTTTGAAAAGAGTGGGTCCCAAGCCTCCCACTGATTTCTCCCCTTGCCATGGACCACCCGCGCCCTTTCCACCCAACCCGGAGAGGGGCCCAGTAGGGATGGAGGAGGGTGGACCCAGAACTTTTAGCTAGAAGTTACTAAGCCAGGGGCAATGGCTCTGGGCTCTGTTCTCTGCAAACTGGGAGAGCCCCAGGTCCAGGGAAAGGCGCGTTTACTTTGGAAGTCGATATAAAGGGCTCTCCGGTTGCACGGAGGGGTCTCCAGGGTGCCTCCAAGGGCAGGACCCCATAAGCACAGCTGCTGGAGGAAGGAACTGCAGGCCTGGGGGGGGGGGGGCGGGTTCTGAAGGTCTGGCCAGAGGAAGGGGCAAGGGGAGGGGACATAATTCGGAGAGGGAGCCGGGGAAGGCTCTGGAGAGGGGCAGCTGGACCCCAGCAAGGAAAGGGGTGCTCTAGGCCTGTTCCCGGGGGCAGAAACCCACAGGAGTGGGGGGACACAGAGGGCTCTGTGGGTGAGAGAGACACCGCAGGAGGCGGGCAGTGGAGCCTGGAGGAGAGTGCTACTGTCCTGGGCCCGCGCCCCTGGAGGCAGCCAGGCTGGGGGGGGCCACCGCGACGCGGCCACTGCGCCCACGAGGCCCGGACAGGAGTTCAGCTTCCTCCGCCTCCGTTCGCTGTCCGTGGCAATAAACGTCTTTGTTCAAATCGCCCGCCTCCCCGCATAAACGCCTGTTGACACAATGCGTGTCCCGTGACCTTGCCTCGTTTGGAGCCGGGACCCCACGTGCAGCCGCGGGCAGCGGCGGGAGGCGGCTTCCTTCGGAACGGGGGCGCGGGCGGGCCTCGAGCACTGGGGACCGGGGGCGGGAGCGGGGAGAAGCAGCCAGGACTCGGGGCAGCGGCGGGTCACTCGGTTCCGGGCCCGCATCCCACTCCGCGCCGTGTTTGTCCCCGCCTAACCGCCGCCAGCCCGGCACCCCGGTCCGACCCGGCGCCCCGCGACCCCGCACCCCGCCGGGTCCCGGCTCCTCTCCTGCGGGTCCCCGCGCCCCCGGCCCCGCCCCGCCGGGTCCCCGCTCCTCCCCTGCCCGTCACACCGCCCCCAGCCGCCCATGGCTCCGCCCCACTAGGTCCCCGCCTCGTCCCAGCCGGTCCCCCGCGCCCCGCCCCCGCGCCCCGCCCCGCCGCTGCCCGTCCCGGCGCCCCCGGCCCACCGCCCCGCCCCGCCCCGCCCCTGTCCGTCCCCTGCGGCCGGAGCGCGGCTGGCCGAGGGCGCACCGCTGCGGAGCCCGCAGCATCCGCGGCGCTGACGGTCCGGCCGGCCGAGCATGGCGCCGAGGTGCGGGGCGGCCAGGGGCAGCGGGGCGCACGGGCGGGCGGTGGAGGCGCGCGGCGCCCTAACCTGTGACCTGTGGCCTGTCGCCCGCAGGTGGCCCTGGCTGCGGCCGCGGAGCCTCCTGGACGTGCTCGCCCCCCTGGTCCTGCTGCTCGGGGTCCGCGCGGCCTCCGCGGACCCAGGTAAGACCCGGGGGCAGCGGGGGGAGGGGGGACGCGAAGGTTGGTTCCCCGGACCGGTCCCCCGCCATCCGCGCTTCGTGCGAGTCTCCGGCCGGTCCAGGCGGCGGCGGCCTCACCCCCAGCGCATCTCGGCTTGGTTCCCGGGAGGCCGCCCGGCTCCTCCCACGCGCGCAGGTGGCGGGCGGGGGGCGAGCGGAGGGGGACGGGGTCAGGCCGAGGCCGTGTGTCCCGAGTGTCCTGCGTCGGCCATTCATTCTTGGGCGGCGCGCCGCGGGGCCGAGACCGGGCTGGGCCGAGGGCAGTGCGGACCGTCCGGTCCCCGAGCCCCTGGCGTCCTGACCAAACTTGGCGACTCCGCCGGGAGGTTGGCGCGCTTGGCGGACCGCGCTGCCGGCCGAGGGCCAACGAGGGGCCCGGGCCGTGGTCGCGGTGGCGGCCGGTCCACGCGCACGGGCTCCGGAGACGCAGGTCAGCAGCCGCCGGCCCGCCGGGCCTGTGTCACCGTCACCAGGCTCGTCCCTCCCGGCGCCAGCACGGCCGCAGTGGGTCGCGCCCCCGGGCCTGGGAGTGACCGCGCGGGCTCCGGCAGGTCTCTGGGGCAGGCGCTGCAGAGCCAAGCGCGGCCGTCGTCGGTTTCCAACCTGTTGAGGCGAAACTGCCCGGATTTCCCAGGGCCAGCCTTTGTGCGCCGCCGGGGCCGCCAGGCCTCTGTCCCCGCGCCCGCCAGGGTGTCGGGTTGCGCGCGGTCCCCTTTGATGCGGCCGAGGCCGCGGCCGGGAACAATGCTCAGAAGCCCAGGGCTTGGCCGGCACCCGCGGCTTTTCCCGCGTGGGCCGCAGCCCGTGCGCAGGGACGCTGTTCCAGCCGCCTTCAGACCGCCTGTGCCGCCAGCTCCGGGACCCCGGCCCCTGCCACGCGGTCGGCCAGGTCGTCTTCCCAACTGGCCCAACAAAGGCCGGGAGGAGGTGGCGCGGGAGGAAGGGGGGAGCCCCCCCACCCCGAGAGAGCCCGGCGTTTTGTCACAGGTGGAAGTGGAATGCCGTGCGTGCCGCCCTCTTCTCCAGGTCGGAGGGAAAGTGGGAGAATGTTGACTGCGATCACGGGGCAGCAACACACCTGCTGGCCGCAGCTGGCCAGGAAGGAGGGTCGGGCCTGGAGAGAGAGGAAGATAATAGTTTGTTTCATTGTTTCCAGTTGGTGGAGTCACCAGGTTACACAGCCGCAGAGACCTTTTTAAAAAGTAACCGCTCATGACTAGCTCTGCAGGGAGCACCTGTTTGTTCCCCAGCTGGGTTAACTCTGGGTTAACTCCCCCTCCTTTTAGGGGACAAGTTTGTCTCCACACCCCTTCCTGTCCCCGGTTCTTACCAACCACCCTCCTGGCTTCAGGGGCCGTCCCCTGGGCTGCACCGTGTGCGCACAGGGACCAGACCAGGGCCGCAAGTGCTGGAGTTTGTAAGCCTGGCGCCTCTTCTATAATCTGACCCTGGAGTTCCCAGCCCCCAGTTTATGAAATTTTGTAATCAAGTCTGTAATCCAGGTTGTTGGCTGTTGGCCTAGAGTGGAAACAATCTAATGTTATGTCAGTAAGCTTTGGGGAGCTGCGATCTTGAGCTCTAAGGGTGGGGTGTAAGGTGCACTTGGGGGTTCTGAGGGTAGTGACGGTGGGGAACCTGCTTGGTCTTCTGCCCGCTACTGTGGCTGCAGTGAGGTCGCCGCAGTCTCAGATCCTCTGGGGAGGAAGGAAGACCGCCGATGGAGCTCAGCCTTTTCTCACTCTGGAGGTTAAAGCAGGAAGCCGGCTCAGCGGGAACGCGGGTTCCTCCCGGCTGGGACTAAGTCCCCTTGAAATGGGATAATAATCGCCCCCTCTGGGTGTTACTGGAGAAGAGCTAATGTGTGTGAAATCCTAATTTAGCAGAGGCTCAATTTCTTCTAGAAACCCTTTAAAATCATCCTTGGGAATTAAAGGTTGAGGCCCGGTTTGCTGATTCGCACATTTTTTTCTGACCCAAAATGATGATGCATTTTTCCACGTCTCTGCTGCACCTGACCCCTCCCTCCCAGAGGAGAGCCTCCCGCTGTTTTGTCTAAGGGTTGGTCGTGATTCTGATGCTGTTAAATGATTTGTGCATTCCTCCGTAACTAGAAACCTGGTGGCACTGTGGGCCGAGCCATCTGTGACCCTGGAGCTCAGTGCTGCCGGCAGGCCTGCTCTCCTGGGGGGGGGGGGGGGGCGGCGGGGTGTGGACTCACGTGGGCCGGATGGCTGTGGACGTTCGGAAGTGTTTGTGAGTCACGAGTCAGGGCTGTGGACAAGGACCAAGTGTGGCAGGCGTTCGCAGGGTCTCCAGGACCCTGGTCTCCATCCACGCCTCTTGTCTCTGGCCTTGGCATCTGGCTCTGTCAGACGTCGCCCTGCCCTCAGCCCATGGGTCCCACCCCTTGTCACCACTTGGGCTTGCACACGAAGCTCACGGTCCCTCGGTGGCCCTACAAGGGGCCTGGGTTTGAAGAAGACACAGCCGACACCCTGTGGGCCCCAGGGTCTTTGAGCGTCCATCATCCTGAGGGCACAATACCTCGCACGGTAACCGTTGGGCCCAAGCAGGTGGGAAATGCTCGGCCCAGAGCAGCCTGTATTTAGGGCCTGGTCCTCTCATCTGCCGGGGAGTCTTCAGGGTTCAGGTGCGGGACTTCATAAGAGAGTTTTGAATTTCCGCAGAACTCGTTTTTCAGGGTACTCCTGTTTTCCTTTAAAAGAAGGAGGAGAGGGGAAAGTCCTGTGCAAGAAAACCTAGAAGGAGTGACACTGACCCCACCCGGAGTGAGGGCGCCCGAGAGCCCTGCCCCCCTCGCTTCACCTTAGAGAAGGTGCTAACATGTCAGGGTGCATACACGCACAAATGCGTGTGCACACGTGTACATACACACACACATGGATGCGTGTGCATGTATCACAAACACATACGCGCACACATACACTCATGCGCACATGCATGTACGCAGGCACACACACCCCACACTCGCACGCAGCCACACACAGCCCACACTCGCACGCGTGCGTGTGCACACGCACGCGTGCACACACTAGTGCTCTAGTTCCTCCCAAAGTGTTGAAAAGGCTTGGTTCTCTGGGCCACTGGGGGAGCTGGAGGGGCCCCGGGTGGGGTGTCCCGCCCCCTCCGTGTCTGGGGTGGGCGCTGACGCTGCCCCCAGGACAGCCCCAGGGCCACAGGGGGCAGCCAGGCTGGGAGGGGCAGCTGCAGTTGTGTGTCGCCCAAGGAGGAGTCTCGGTGATGCCCCTGTGCTCAGCGTCCACGTGGGGCCGCACTGCTGGCCTAGCTGCTGCTCTTCAGGAAGGTGCTGTCCACCCACCCCCCGAAGGCGATCCATTAGGTTCTCCACGCGGGGAGGTCAGGGCACGCCGGGACCCTGCGGGGCCTGGTGACGAACACGCACTGGGGACCCTAGGCCGCCCTGGTGCCTTCCAGCTGGTGGGGGCGGAATGGGGCAAAACCCATCTCGTGGCACGATGTCCAGTGAGCCTCCCCCTCTCTTGTGGCCTGAGGCCCGCTGGGAAGGGCTGGTCCACCGAGGGGTGGGGTCCAGGATGGGGGGGGGTGGCCGCCAGCTCTCAGGGATCAGGTGAGGGTGTGGGTCGGCCTAGCTGCCCGCTGTGGTTGACGAGCGGCCCCAGCCCCACTCTGCCTGCCGTGGGCCGGCCGCTGCCCGCGGCACAGGCCCATCGGCAGCTCCGGTCACCCATGTTAGCTCTGCTGTCGGCTCCCTGCGGCTCTGGGTCACCGTTCTGTGAGGGAGAGCCAGACCGGGTGCCCTGACATGGGGACCCCTCTCCAGGGAACCAGGCTCCAGGCTCAGCCGATACAGTGGATGTCACAGGACCCGACACGGAAAACTCACAGAAACTCGATGCTGTCCTTGGGGTGGGGGGGGGGGGGCGGTAAAACAGTGGGGAATCCAAAAACCTGTTTGGTGTGCTTCTGAGATCATTCACTTTGGCGGTGGTGGCTCCGAATGACTCCAGTGTGCTCTGAGCCTCCGTGGCCTCCCCTCCCGGTGGTTCAGGGCCTGGGACTAGCCCCGCGCCAGGCCCTCGGCCCCCCGTGCCCCACCCCGCTCCACGCCTGGGGTCCCTCCCCTCACCTGTGCAGGAAGAGCTGCTCTTTCCAAGTGCCGTGAGCGCACGTGGTCGTGTTATAAACCGTCTTTAGGCCACACACCACGTCCTCGCGCTGCACCGGGCCCTCTGCATCCTGTCCCCCACACTGCCCGGTGTGTGCGGGGGGTGCGCAGAGGCTCAGCTGTGGCTAGACGAGGGGTGATGATCCGGACCAGGGGGTCTGGGCCCGGGCAGAGGGGCTGTCGGAAGGAGCTTTTGATCACAGAAGTGCTGAGTCAGATGACACGCGGGGTTGCAGGCCGGTCCTGCGCTCCGCCTGCCTCCCCAGCACGGCCTCCCTGGCTGCTTCGCGAGAGCCCCAGAAAGGAGAACCTGTTCGCAGGCGCGTATGTCGTTTTGGGATTTCGTGCCAGCATGCGGGGTCACTCTGGGCTGATTGATCCCCTGTGACCAGGGCAAGGCAGGGGCTCCCCGCACTGAGCTAGGTGGTGATGAGGCTTCAGGCCACGCCTGGTTTCTGGAGGACCAGGAGGCTTTGGGGTGGGGGACGGCACTGCCTGTGGGGTCAGGTTGACCTTCTCAGGGCATTTCCTCGGATTGGACGTCGGGCCAGAGCCAGAGGCTGGGGGTGGGGGTGGGGGGACGTCAGGCCAGGAGATGGGATGAGATGCGGCATGGGACCTTGGCTGCTCCTCTGGTGGCAGGGCCTGGGTTTGAGCCACAGGACCCGTGTGTGGCAAGAGGTGTCCTTCTCTTTCTGGGTGACTTGGGCTGGCGTGAAGGCGGTGCAGGGAGGGCACGGCTCAACAGCGGCTTCACCCCTTGGCGCCTACCTGTGCAAAGCAAGTGTCGCCGTCCTGGGAACGTGAGCCGCGGGTTCCTCTGCTCGGGAGCGGGAGGCTGGCCGCACCTCTGCAGGGACCTGACCCAGGCGCCCCAGACCTCCAGGACAAAGGGAGACCTTTCTCCACATTTCCATTTATCCAACCAGGGACCTCACCTTGGAAGGAATCATGGATTCAGTGCCTGGTGGAGAGTGTGGTCCCCACCCTGTGCTGTTGGGAAGGGCAGGCAGGGGACATGTGGGGAGAGGAGTAACGTTCCCAGATCCCTTGGCGGGCCCTCTGGGTGGCAGAGACCCAACCCGTCCAGTGGGCCGCTTCCCTGCTGGGGGTCTGGGGGCTGAGGGTGGGGGGTTGGCATCAGTGCGGGACCTCGGAAAGCTTACTTGCCTCTGGGTGGTCCAGGGCTGGGAGTCACTGGGTGCCAAGGCCCTGCTGGTCACTCTACTGTGTCCGTCCGGGTGAGCACAGCCACCTAGCCTCTTGTCCATTCATCGAGTGACTTCCTCCCTCCCATGTGCATTTTTGAGCACCTTCTGTATGCAAGGCACCCTGCCTGCCGAGAAAGACACGGAGGTTAGCCCCCAAGTGCCTCCCCAGCTGGGACCTCCATCCCGAGGCAGGAAAGAGCTTCGTTTAGCGCTCTGTGTTGTCACCTCGAGAGCTGGTCCGCACTGGGGCTGAGTGCAGGGCTGAGTGTGGTGCTGTGGTTGGGACTGAGTGCAGGTCAGTGGTTGGGGCTGAGTGTGGGGCTGAGTGCAGGGCTGAGTGCAGGGCTGTGGTTGGGGCTGAGTTGGGGGGCTGTGGTTGGGGCTGAGTGCAAGGCTATGGTTGGGGCTGAGTGTAGGGCTATGGTTGGGGCTGAGTGTGGGGCTGAGTGCAGGGCTGAGTGCGGGGCTGTGGCTGGGGCTGAGTGCAGGGTTGAGTGGAGGGTTCTGGTTGGGGCTGAGTGCGAGGCTGTAGTTGGGGCTGAGTGTGGGGCTGAGTGCGGGGCTGAGTGGGGGGCTGAGTGGGGGGCTGAGTGCAGGGTTCTGGTTGGAGCTGAGTGCAAGCTGTGGTTGGGGCTGAGTGCAGGGCAGTGGTTGGGGCTGTGGTTGGGACTGAGTCGGAGCTGTGTTGGGGCCGAGCGCGGGCCCCTTGGCGGGGGGTGGGGGGGCATCCCTCCAGACGAGCGGCTGTCCGGCTCTGTGCACTGTCACTTTGAGAGTCTTGCTAATTTGATAAACGGGAAGAAGTCATGTCAGTGTCCCAGTCTGCGAGTTTTCAGTTGCTAGCGAGGTGGGTGGGCTGGCAGCCGCCGGGTTGCCCCTGGTGTCCGTGCTCTGTGGTGCCCGGTCCCCTCGTCGCTTCCGTCTGCTCGCTCCGTCTGCTGCAGATGGGAGCACGTGGCGCGTTTCCTGCTTTGAGGTCGGCCCTAACTGGGGACGTGGTGTTTCTTGAGGCACGGGGTTATTTTTTCCCTAATTTTTATGGCCTGTTCTTCCAGTTGGACGGCACCACACTCGGGGACCACACCGGGCTCGTCCGTACAGCAGGGATGGGAAAAGTAGTGAGGATTCTGTGGGTAAAGGTGTCCAAGGCCGTAACCAGTGCACGTGGGAGGGCCACGTGCTTCATGTGAGCTGGTGCTGTCTTTACTCTGCCTTCGTGGGCATGGACTTGGGGCTAGCTAGTCCTTGGAGAAAGCTATTACAGAGTCACTCAATCCTGGACTGTTGCAGCTGGCGGGTGGGTGGCCTGGCTGTCCACTTTGCCTTTGTGGGTGGGACCCCGTTTACGGCGATGGTTGAGAGCCCAGGCCCCAGGTGTTCATTGCTGCACTGACCCTGAGTGCTGTGTGACCTTGGACAGGTTACTCACCCTCTCTGTGCCTCTGGGTCTGACCTGGGACAGTGGGGAGGACAGTGGGGCTCTGTGGGGTTTAGCGGGACATTCCTTCATTGAGTGCACACCGCATGTCAGCTTTCTGGGATATGTCTGATAACGCCTCGCTGGGCCCAGGGGACCGCGGTGGGGATGGCTTCCACCCGGAGGTCTGGAGGGGCCTGGAAGGAGGGACTGGTGTGCATCGAGAGCAGGATGTAGTTTTGCGTTTCTTACCGGAAGGTGGGCTGTGTATGCTGAAGTGATCGAGTCTATTAGAGTCTCCCACTCCCCCCCAGCCCTCCCAATGTGCCCGCCCTGGCCGCCACGCCCACCCGCATGTCCCCTCCGAGGGCTCAGGGCCGCTGACCTGCCTCTGCTTGTCGGATCTTGTTACCGTGCTGCTGTATTTTGAAAAAATCCTCCTGCTGAGACAGTCTCTTGTTCCTTGTGAGCCAGTGAGCTTCCTGGACCAGGGCCCGTCTGTGCTTGTAAATCTGGACCAAGCCTGATGGAGTGCCGTCTGGGGAGCGGGCAGGGGAACGTTCAGCCCCTTCCTGTCTTGTCATCTCGGCCTGTGCTCACCGTGCTCACCTTTGGGCCTCTCCCCTGCCCTGGCTCCCCAGGAAGGTGAAGTCCCCTCGGAAGTCACACACTGCTGCCTTCACCCCAGGGCTGCCCTGTAGGCCCCCCGGTTCAGACACCTGCAGGCCCCCTGGGAAATCCTCTAGAGGGGATAGGAGGTGGGCAGGTGCCCCCTGGAGCCAGCTGGGAGCTGGGAGGGGCTTTTTCTAACATAAATAATTGTTTCAACGGAAGAGCTTCTCGCCACCCTAAGCAAGTCTGTGCCTGGTGCTGAACCGTTTCCGCCCCCCGAGCCTCTTGGCCTCTAGGAGGAGGAGGGACCCCTCTGAGTCCAGGTGCCCCCCAGGGCCCCAGGCCCTCCTGCCCTGCTGCAAGGTCCTGGCCGTGGCTTGGGTCCCTTCTCTGGGTCTGAGGCTAATCGTCGTCATGCTGTGGGGTCACGACACGCCCACTGTAGCGGACAATGGTGGCGGTGACCTCTGGTCGTCTTGGGCCCTGGCATTTCAGTCTTGTCTCCCCACGGTACTCAGGGGGACCCAGCTTGATGCAGCCTGGATCTTCCTGTTTTCTGGCTAAAAGGAGCCTCCACCCCCAGGGCCAGGGCTGACTCAGAGTCCACGATGTTCCACATTCATAGCCTTGCGTTGTGAAAATAATTAAGAATGCCGCTGGAGGTTTGGAACCGGATGGAAGAAAGCACCATCCTAACACAGACTTATGTGTCATCATGGGGCAATCTGACATTTTAAACAGACTTGGGCCCCCCTCCCCGCGGCCCCGACCCCGGGCCGGGGAACAGCCCCGCCCGCCCGTGAGAGGACAGATGGCATTCTGGACACCTAACGTCCCCACGTTTAAGACTCCTTTATCTTCTGCTTCCCACGGCATACGTTGCCCAGCGAGTGACAGTCTCCAGAGACACCCATGTCCCGTCCGCAGAACGTGTGAACGCTGCCGTGCGTAGTGGGAAGGAGCGTGTGGGTGTGTTAAGGCCCTCGACGGGGGGACATGGCTCTGGGGGGGGGGAGCGGGGGCTATGTGTAACCCTAGTGTCCTGATGAGGACAGGGGAGGCAGGATGGTGGGGGGCAGAGTCGGGACACAGGGCCGTGGAGGCAGAGCGGCGGTCGGAGGGAGGGGGCGGGGAAGGGACTGGGCACCACCGGCCATGCGGGCGACCGAGGGGCCACGAGCCGAGGGGCGTGGGTGCCTCCGGAGGCTGGACAAGGCAGGAAGCGGACTCTGCTGGAGCCTCCGGAAGGGAGCCCGGTCGTGCTGACTTCTGACTGTTAAGAAAATATGCATGTGCTGTTCTGTCACCACAGCTTTGTCGCCACAGCTACAGGACACGGCACAGCCGTCATTGGGTCACTGAAGGGGGTGGGATTGTGGTCATTGCAAAGGCCTCTCATCTGTAAAAAAGACCCTGATACGTTCAAGGCCTTGGTCCCCCACCTGTGTGGGGGGAGGGGGGGCCGGAATGTAATTCCTGCCCCTCGGGCCCCCTGGGCACGGGCTCCCTACAGGGACGCCCAAGGTGGCGGTCCTTCCTGCCTCAGGCCCCAGCACAGCTCCCAGGTGCCCTGGGCAGAGCCAGGGCTGGACTCGAGGGCAGAGGGCCGGGGGCCGGGTCTCGTGGGGCCTGAGGACCCTCCCGCCCCAGCCCTGCTGTTGAAGGAGGCTGTCCACTTGTGTGCCAAGCAGGCTGGTAGCCCCTGCCTGCCGCTCCAGAGCCCCAGACCATCCAGACGCTGCTGCCTCCGTTACCCAGAGCGCCCGGAGGCCTGGTGGGGGGTGGGCGCGGGCTGGCCGGCTGGTTCGCTGAGGGAAAGGGCCACGCCAGCCACACCCTCGTGTCACCCCGTCATTTGCTTGCGAGTACTGGGCGACGTTCCCCTGTTCTTTGGCCCGGTGGCCTTCTCTGGGAGCTCACACGGTGAGCAAATGTGGGGGGTGTCCAGGCAGGGAGAGCACCCCCCCCCCAGGCCTGGCTCTGCATCCTGTGGGGAGGGGCTGGGGACTGCCATACCCGCTGGCTCTCAGAAGTGGGGGGCCTCAGGTCGGGGGCAACCGCGCTGGCCAGAGGATGGGGCCTCCTGGCCCAACCTGCAGGGAGGGTGTGAAGTTCCTCCCCAGGGCGGCCTTTCTTCATAAAATGGGAAGCCTGAGGCCCCAAGTCCGAGGTCCCTGGGGACTGGCGGCCGCATTCCTCCCCTGCCGTCTGGTCCCAGCTTCCGACCTGTGCTCAGCGGCCTAAGGACTAGTTAAATTGGTTTTTGGTCCTAACTGGTTAGCAGACCCTCCCTTGTTGAACTCTGCAGCCCACGCCCATCCAGTGGACTGGAGATGCACAGCAGCTGCCCCGGAAAAACCGTGTCTCGCCTCAGTTTCCCCGTGTTGCCCAGGCCCCTCGGCTGACGGGCGGCAGTCCTGTGCTCGTAAGTTGCACTGATTGGCACCGCAGGGCTTACAGGTCCTTTCGGGCGCTCTCACTTCGGGGGTGTGGAGGCTCGTGTGACGTCTCCTTCACTCCAGCAGGAGCACCCTGCCTCCTTGCCGTGCTTCCGGAAAGGGCTCTGGAATGAAAGGGAGCTTCTTTTCTCCTGGTTGGTCACGCTCAGGACTGCGTGTGCGGGGGTCACTCACAAGTAGCCCCGAAACTCGGCGGGGCCGCCCGCACCCAGCGGATTGTGATTTCTTCGCTCCCCGAGTCCGATCTTCTGGAACCCGGACGGGACACAGACATTGGGGGGCGGGGTCCTCGGGAGACCCTCCTGCTGCGCTCAGCTCCTTTCCTATTCACCCGGGACCCCACGTCTGTCTTCCTCCTGCCCGTCCTGTGGCGGTGAGCCCCCACTGCGTGCCCTGTGGGTCACGGGGCCGCCCTCCCTGCTTGGGCCTGTGGGTACAGGCGCCCTGCTGCGTGTGTCTGCCGGTCCGTGCGGAGTCGGGGTCCCACCAGGCCTGCCGCCCCCGTCCGTGCAGTCCCGCGTGCTCCGTGCCCTCTCTCAGGGGTCGCGTCTGCCGCCTTGCCCCCAAAGGCTTCACTCCTGGCTCACCCAGGAGCCGCCCGTGTCCCGTCTGTCACGCTGGGCCGCGGGGGCCGCAGGTGGGCTCTGTGGAAGTGCCGACTGGCACCGGGAGAAGTCTCTGCAGGAGAGCAGATGGCGGATGCGTGGCAGCCTCTGTCACAGCCCTGCCCGCGTCCCCACTGCGAGACAGCCCCGGCCCCGGCCCCGGCCGTGCTGCTCTGCTCTGGGAGCCCCCTCCATCACCCAGGAGGTTTCCCGGGAGTCGGGCAGGGCGTGCACGAGTGTGGTGTTCGTGTTGGTGACCCCATCACGTAGCGGAAATCCACAGTGTGCTACGTAGATGAAGGAGGGGCCCAGGGGTGCGGGCCGTCTGCCATTGTCTGTCCGTCCGCTTTCCTCGATGGGAAGGTCGGTGTGATGTGCATACAAGAGCTGGCCGACGTGAGGCTTCACGGGACAAGGCCCCGGGGGGCCGGGTGTCCGGCCCTTTATGAGACTGTGGACCCCCCGGAACGCACCCAGGTCGGGCCTGCTCGGCACCATCAACTCCATGAGCGGCTGGACAGATGACCATTGGGATCCCAAACGCTGGTTTGGGAGGATTTCCCACCGTCCCTCTGGCGGGTTGGGTGTCTGCCGTCTGCCACGGAGATGCGTTCTCTCTTGTCTTCTGTGAAGCATGGACGAGTCCACCAGGGTCCCCAAGCGTCCCCTCTCCTCTCGGAAGACGGGCGGGCCCTGTCCTGGGCTGTCCAAGCTGTGTTTAGGGCACATGCGATCCGTCACTGAGTCTGGAACATGACAGAGGACAGAGCTCTGGTGCCTCGGGCTGGGGTCAGGGGGCCCGTGACGCAGTGGGGGATGGGAGGCCCTTAGAGGCCTGTGCCATGTCAGGAACCAGTGGCCGCCTCTGAAGTTTGGGGGGGCTCCGGCTTTCCCAGGGCCACTGGGTGGAGCCTGTGAGGCTGGGGCCAACTGCCCACACGGCTGTTGGTGGCCCGGGCACAGGAGTTTCTGTCCCAGCCGACAAATGTCAGATCTGAGCCGCTGGTAGTGTGGGTTGTGCGGGGTGGGGGGGGGGGTGCCCTCCCAGAACCCTCACCGGCCCGTGTTTGGGGGGCCCTGGTGGTTCTGACCACAGCATCTGTTGAGATGCTCCTGTGGGTGCAAAGAACCAAGAACCAGCTTCTGGAGAAAGATGGAGGTGGATGTACACGGCACGGTCCTGGGGCAGCCGTGTGCCGCCCCAGGCTCTCAGTGCACAGGGTCCCCGAGACCCCCGGGGGCAGGAGACCGTGGCAGGGGTGGGGTGGACGCCGAGCACTGCCGGGTGCGTTCACGGGGCAGAGTGGGTCCCCGTGCCCGGCCCACAGGGACCACTTCCTGCGAGTGGGAGAGGCGGCTGGGTGCTCGACCTCTGGGTTCTTCCATTGCTAATGACGCAAGGGCCTCAGCTCCCCCACACCCAGGGGCAGGTGGTGGATGGCCCTTGTGCCAAAGGAGTGTCCCCACAGGGTGCCGCGACAACTCCCTCCTTTCTTTCCTGTCTCAGCTCATGACGCCCGGCGATTTGGGTCCCAATTATATCTAGGAAGGAGGGGAAAGGTCGTGCTGTCTAGACACTAATCCTGCATGGTTTCGTTTCTACCCCTGCGAGTATCCCAGCAACAGGATTAGGGCTGGAGGGGATGGCATTCCCCGGGGTCTGCTCCTGCTGCTCTCCGGAACCTTCTGGGGCCAGCGGTGGGGTATGGCATGGAGGGCCGTGTGGAGAAGACAAGCTCCCCTCAGGCTGGCCACCAGGGGACGGCGGTACAGGACTCGGGGAGAAGGGGCCACGGCTCCTGGGACCCCGGGGCTGGGGGAGCCTCAGCTGGAAGCTGGGCGTGGCCGCGTGCGGGCCCTGCTCGTGTGGCCTGGTTTCGGCGTGGCCACGCGCACGGTCCTGCCTTTCTCCTGGAAGAGCTGGAGACGCTTCGATGACGGTCCGTCCCTGCTTCTCACCAGGTCCGCCCCTCACCGCGAGACTGACCTGTGCGGCTCCCCACCAGCCCCCAGCGGTGTCCACACTGGTTCCTACTCTGTACTGGGTTAGTCGGTACCTGTGCGTGTGAGGCTCAAACCCCTCCAAGCAGCTCGAGGACAGACGGACAGACAGGCTCTGGGCAGGACTGGACTTTGTCCGGGGAAGCGTTCGCAGTCCTTGTGATCTGTCCTCACTGAAAGCTTATGTCACGTGCCTTGTGCTTAGTGCCCCTTGCAGAGGGACCCTGCTGTCCGAGTTCAAGCACGTGGACCAGGACCCTGGTGGAGTCACCATCTGTGCACCTGACCCCAGGACTTGATGGCGGCTGGGCCAGGAAGCAGGGCTGCTGAGTCGGTGCTGGTCGAGCCGCAGGACTGTCACGTCGCAGGGCTGTGTGGTCCGTGGAAGGGGCGCAGGAGGGAGGGAGGCCCCACTGAACAAGGGATCCCCTGTCTGACAGCCATCTGTCTGGGGTCTCGGTGGGGTGAAGCACTTGCCACACTCCCGTGTGTGCAGCCATTTTGGGGGGGGGAGGTCTTGGCGGGGACGGGGGCAAGGTGGGACTCTGCTGTGCACGCACCCTCTCCACCCACCTTCCAGCCCTGAAGCAGTTGGGGGGGCTCCAGCGCGCTGGGGGTTTGGAGCCATGGTCTGTGTCTGCCAGAGCCTTAGAGGTGGCAGTAATTTGTGGGCTGTAAATTTGGAAAGTGCCCAGGATGAGAAGCCAGAGTGTCCCATGCTTGGCTGATCCTGCTGCCCGATGGGGAAACGTTCCCTGCTTCCCGTGGGCCTGGCAGGGTGCAACGGGGCTCACAGCCCACAGGCTGCGTCTAGGCTCCAAGTGGCCTGGGGTGGGGGGCAGGGGGGCGTGTACCCGTGAGGCCTTCCTTACGCGGAGACCTACGCTCCCGCCAGCTCCAGGAAGCAGGCTACAGGTCTTCTCGGCACGCCAGGCCCAGAGACCTGCTTTCGCAGGACGTAACAGACGCACCGCGCAGATAAACGTCTCCACAGGCCTCGGGGAGCGCCAGCCCGCTCGGGATGACTGCGCCTCTGGAATTTCTAAGCCTGTCACTGCCACATGCGTGGGGGTGTCTGCACCGAGCCCGCTGGTCACTCCACTTGTGCGGTCGCTTCCTCGGTTCCCGAGGCTCCTCCCGCTTAGGGGGAGGTGCCCCGTCCCTCCCACCCCAGCACGCTCGCACACCTGCCCCCCACGCAGCCACACGTGTGCTCACACACACTCACACAGGGTTCTGTCTCAGGGCACAGTGACCGCTCACGGGCTCCCCGCCCAGCCAGGTGCAGGTGCAGATGGCTGTCCTGTGGGGAGCCTCCCGGAGCCCGCTGGGCGCTTTCTAGAAGGTTCGAGAGGTCTTAGGTGTCTTACTGATGGCCCGCTGTCAGTGCGACTGTTTTCTCTCCCCCAGAGCAAACCCGGTTTGGAAACCGGTCCCTGAACGTGGCGGGGTGAGGACGGCCGCTTTCGTCCCGGGGTCACCAGGCCCCTGAGCGCCCCTTGCTGGGTGACGGTGCCTGTGGGGGCTCCTGTCGCCCCTGCTCCTCTGGGAACGTGCTCAGGGGACTTGAAGAGAAGGGCATGGGAGCCTCCAGCCTTGGGACCCCAGGGCCAGTCCCGCAGACGCCTGGACCACCTGCCTCGGCTGGGCTGGGAGGTGTGGACTTTCCACTTCCTTCAGGACAGTCGACCGCTCAGTCCCTGTCTCCGCAGGGTCGGCCCAGGTCAGCGCTGGCTGCCTCGTGGCACAGACGTCCCCTCCCCCGCCCCTCCGTGGCCCCTGAGTCACCCAGGTTAGGGCTGTTAATTATCCTGGGCTTGGTCAAACATTAACATGTCAGGCTGGACAGAGCACCCCCGCTTTCTGGAAGAATAACTTCGTCTTGGCCCAGGCCGCAGGAGGGTGCCTTCCTGCTGGCTCCACTGCCCGAGGTGGAGCCATCAGCCTGGGGCCATCTCGGGACCAGGCTCTGCGGGCGGCGTTGTCCCCACGGGCAGTGGCTCGACACGCCCAGCTCCCCCAGGTGGTCCCGGTCAGCATTTTGGTTTGGAACCTAAGGCAGAACAGTGTGAGCAAGGCTGGAGTGGACGAGGAGTGGGCTCCTTCCAGGTCTGCAGGTGGGGGGCCCGGCGGCCGGCGGCGAAGGGACCGAGGCCAGGGACAGTGAGCAGCCACCGCCGGGCCCTGGAGGGACAGCCCCCTAGGGGCCGGGCGCCTGGTCTGACCTGTGCAGTGGCACAACTAGCCCCTTACGGACGTTCACAGGGCATCTGAAGAGCACCGTGCCCTGCTGTGTGGGGGGCCCTGGCGCCGTGGCCGGCCCTGCGGCAGGAGCGCGTACTGCCCCCCGAGGATGGTGCTCAGGCTGCGGGGTGGGCACAGGGTCCCTCTCCCTGAGAGGCAGTAAGGCGGCTGGGGAGGGGGCGGGCTGCAGGTGAGCACAGCGTGGCCCGGCTCTGGCCTGTGCTAGCTGGGGCACCCCGGGGGAACGTCCTGGGGATGCCCCGGGAGGCGGCGGCCCAGGGCCAGCCCAGAGCCAGCCTGGGGTCCCCTGCAGAGACTGTCCTCTCCGGTGAGGAGCGTGGCCTCTGCATCTTGAGCTGTGAGGACACGGGAGGTGACGGTGGCGGCGGTGAGCCCCGTCTCCGAGGCTGGCCTCCGACACGCGTGCCCCTGAATTCAGAGCACGGGGGCCGTGGCCAGATTCATGTCGTTTTTGCCTGCAGTTTGGAAGGACAGGTGCCACCCTCGCCCAGGTTCCTTGGCCACTCCCTCTGGAAGGTTCTGCTGGGGCTGATGCCCATGGACACCGCTTGCCTCCCGTGGGTCTGTAGACCAGGTCTGACCCTGCCAAGGCTGTCCGTCCCCCTTCCTGCCTCATGACCGTCCATTCCGGTCGCCTCAGGCAGCACCAGTCTCCTCCGGGGGGTCTCAGAGAAGCCCAGGGTCGCTGGGGGCCTCCAGGCGGAGATCAGGTGCTGATCAGTTCGGGGCGTCTTTGGGGGGGGGTCACAGGGCAGGGGCTCCGGTAGCAGCTGTGTGCTCTCAAAAGCAGGGCAGGGGCTCCCTGCCAGATGAAGCAATGACAGGGACACAAACCCGGAACTTTCTGCACATGCCGGAGGCTGTGGTTGGAGGCTCTTGGCCTCACTGTCACTTGGGAAGAGTTTACGATGTGTCACCTCTGGCCCACACACCTTCATGTTGGGGTCTGCTGCCGGGTGTGTGGTCCTGTGTGGCCCTGTGACTTCATGGGTCCTCAGCTGCACTTGCCCTGTAAGGCTGCTACAGCTCACCAGCGCCTCCTGAGCTTTGGTGCCTCCCGGAGAGAGGGGTGCCCTGGGAGGGACGGAGCCTGGCATGCGGCGTGGCACGCATGGGGCCGCTCACAGGGCTTCTGTTCCTGAAGCCTGAGGTCCCCAGGGCGTGTCCTCCTTCCGGCCTTTCCCGGGAAGGCACGAGCCGGGGACCCAGGCTTGGTGCCAGGACGGGAAGGGTGGATCCCGGAGGGCTTAGCGGGGGCGACCGTGGGGGCCGGTGGACCCCCATGCTCCCCAGGCGACTGGACGTAGGGGGCTAAGGGCTCTTCCTGCGCCCTGAAGGACAGAGCTGGGCGATGTGAACTTCGTTCTGTTTGATTTTCACGCTAATGGCGTTGAGGACAGGAGCAGGTAGGGAGAGGGAGGAAAGCAGGCCGGCCGAGCATTCGAGGGTCTGGATATAATGCTCAACTTAAATCTGTGTTTGCACACGCCCCCTGTGAGCAGGGCCGTCCTTCTATCCCTCACACGGTGCTCGCCGTCCCCACTGTCTTCGCTACCTGGGAGAGCCGTCTCTGTGCAGGTGCGCCCAGGCGTGACCCGCGAACGGTTGTTTTCAGCCGCTTATCTTCAGCGGTGCTGGCCCGGCACCCGTGCTGCTTTCCAGGGTCAGGCCGTAGCTGAGCCCCTTGTGCAGGGACAGCCTGGGCACCCCGGCTGGCTGAACACAGCCGCGAGCCACGGGGTCCACCCCCACGTAAGTGCTGGAGGCTGCCGTGGCTTTGGAGCAGGACCTAGGCTGTGTTTTCAGGTGAAGGGTGTCCGTGACCCTCGGGGGCTGGGGCACGGCATCGCCTCCTCTGCCCCGAGGCTGGCTGGCCGATCTGTGGACAACAGGTGAGGACCAGGTGGGCCGAGGCAGGGTCTGGGGGTGCCTGTTCCTCTGAAGAAAACCGTGTAGAACCAGGCTCTTAGGGCCTACACAGGCCAGACTCAGCGCCCACGCAGAGAGGGCAGTGGCTCTCATTTTTACCCTACAGGCACCCTGGGAATGGCGGGGGTGTCCACGGCGCCCTGCGGGAGGCCTCTGAGCACACCAGGGCTTTGCGACTTTGAGGACCGTGTCGGGAGCCAGGGCCCCCAGCCCCTGGTTTGTGCGGCCCCGTGCTTTGTCTGCTGGGCTTTGCTGGCCGGCCACCAGCTAGGTGCCTGTTGGTCAGGATCTGACATCCCGGATGCAAGGCCCAGCCTGGGACGCCCTGCTTCTGTCGCCCTCCTCCCCGGCGCAGAGCCCTCCCCCACCACCGCACGGACACCGGACACTCACTCACAGGGCCTGCTGGTCCCGGGCTCCCTCAGGGGCTCGGGGATCAGTTGGGGAGCCCTTCGGGGACCCGGGAATGTGCCGGGGAGGGAGCTGTCCTGACAGAGGTGAGGGGGTGTGCCCGGCGGGTCTGAGAGAACAGGACACCCCCACTTTCATAGGCACCTCTTTACAAGGACCGTGCATGTGCCGGTGGCATGCGCTGCGTGTTTTAAACCAGGGTTCCTCTGAGCGTTTGCAAGCCTACCAGGCACCCGGACCCCGTGGGGTTTCTGTGCCCTCCCTCATCTCTGCCTCCTTCTCACCGGGGCGTCCACATCAAAATGTCACATCCCCTGCCTGCTGCCTGCCCCCGTACGTGCCCAACCTGCCCAGAGGGTCCCTGGGCCCCTCCCTGCCCGTGACCCCCACTCACTTCTGGGCATGGACCCCAGGAGGCGGGTCGGGACCCCCCTCGCCCACCGGCAGCCCAGGAGGCTTTTCATCCCCCGGCCCGACTGCTCCTGTGGCCCCACCCGGGCTTGGCGAGATGGCGGAGCCCGTGGGCTGTGCACCGCCTCCTCCGGGCAGGCCCCCTCTTGCCCCTGGCCCATCCCGGCCCTGACCTCACCCGTCTGCCTGCGTGTCGGGACAGCCCGTCCGAGCTGGCGGGAGGCTCCCGTGGGCCTGCCGAGGCTTCTGTGCTGCTGCGGGGCTGACTTACTCCCCAGCTGACAGCATTCCATTTGGCCCTCGTGATGCGGGCTTGCTTCCCTGGGACCTGAGTGTCCCGTGCGGGCGGTCGCCCGCAGTCCCACTGGGTACTGGGGTCGGATTTCTGTCACCCAGCAGACAGTTCACTCTGATTTGGGGAGCACTGGGCTTGTGGCCGGGTACAGAGGGGGCGAGGCCGCAGGAATCCGAGGCCTCGGGATGTAGGCTCACACCTGGGCCATGAGCTCAGGTCTGAGTAATGAGGCTCAGTGACTCACGGCCCCGGGGCCTCCCAGGCGAGGGCTGCTTCCCAGCACCGTGTTGGGAGCCCAGGACACCAGGTCTCTTGGTCGTGTTCACACCGCCTCCCCCGCGTCCCCCACCCCGTCCCTCCTCGAGTGCCTCTGAGGGTACATTTCACCCCGTTGCACAAGGTCCGGGCAGTGGCCGTTGGGACTTGGGGAGCAGGTAGGGGTGAAGTTATGTGCCTTGCATGGGCCATGTGATGGGGCAGCCTCCGCGAAAAGGGCAGGACAGCCTGTGAGGAAGGCAGGCTGACCTTGGTGCCCCGGGCACTGGTCATGGCCTGCGAGCATGGCCCGAGACAGGGATGGAGGTCAGGAGACTCTACAACACAAGGTGGGCCTTGTGGGTCACGTGCTGTAAATTCTGTAGGCCGGGGAGCAAAAGAATCCCTTAACGTTTTTTATTGGGGTAAAATGTACATAGCCCAAAACTAACCGTTTTATTTGTATCTTTTAAAGTTTATTTATTGAGAGAGAGAGAGAGAGAGAATGAGCAAGGGAGGGGCAGAGAGAGAAGGAGAGAGAGAGAGAGAGAGAGAGAGAGAGAGAGAGAATTCCAAGCAGGCTCCACGCTCCGAGCTGAGCCTGACTTGGGGCTCAATTTCACAACTGTGAGGTCATGACCTGAGCCAAAATCAAGAAGACACCTAACCGACAGAGCACCCAGGTGCCCCAAGACTAACCATTTTAAAGTGAACGATTCGGGAACATTTGCTCCACTCACAATGTCATGCAACTGTCACGTGTCTGGTTCTGGAACACTCATTGGGGAGGCCCTCGTCCATCGGCAGGGCACCCCCGTGCCCTTGCCCCAGGCCCGGCCACCACGGCCCCTTTCCGTCTGTGGGTTTGCCCGCTGCGGGCATGTTGTGTGCCTGAACTCCTGCGGTCCTCATCCTGTGGCGCCCGGCTTCTCTTACCCAGCGCGGCGTTTTCCAGGTCCTTCCAGGTCCTTCCACGTTGCAGTGTGGGCCAGTTCTGCATCCCTTGTGATGGCTGCATAGTATCGCCCTGTGGATTCTTTAACCTCTACATTTTTCATGGAACTGAAACGTCTCTGGACCGAGGATGCTGGCTTTCCTTAAAAACGGCGAGGGCGGTATCTGCAAACCCTCCTTCGCGTGTCCTGTGGGAAAGTGTGTGGGCAGCCCCCCGCCAGCAGCCTCTGCCAGCACCGAAGGCGCGGCCGGGAGGTGAGGACGGCGAGACCTGGTTCTCCCTGGCTGGCCCTCGCAGAGCTCAGCAGGGAGGGCGGGGGGGAGGGGACGCGCTGCTGGCTGGGAGGGGAGACGTGTGCGCCAGAGGCGGGACACAGCCGCTGTCCGAAGACCCCGCACGCTGGGCAGGGCGTTCACGTGGGGCTGTTCCTTCATCCGTGTGCAGAGGGCTCCGCCGGTTAGGGCTGCGTCCCAGGAAGGCCGGTTCCGGGGTCCCCTCTCTCCCGGTCTCCCCTCTCCGTGGTCCCGCAGCGGGGCTGGAGTCAGCATACGGTTTCAAATTCTGAGCGGTGCCCAGGCCGGGAGCAGAGGACCCACAGACGTGGAAAAGCCCCTGTGCCTGAGAGCAGGTGGGGGCAGGAGGGGGCAGCCGGGGCCGCGGGCCCTTGCGCACAGTTGCCGTCGATGGCTGTCTGTGGCTGGCGGTTCCTGCGAATGGCCAGAGGCTGCGGGGTGCCTTTCTTCCTACCACTCCGTCCCCCACCATCGGGGTCTCTCTGCCTGGTCTCCGCATCCCCTGTGTGAGCCTCAGCCGTGTCCCTCCCCACCTCCCCGGGCCCGTCCACTCCTGGGCCTGGCTCTCTGGTCCTGCGAAGGGCTCCCGCCTGCCCTGCTCGAGCTCCCACGCTGCGGCAGGGGGCCCAGAAGCAGCATCGTGTCCGTGAAGAGAACATCATGTCTGTGTCCCTGCGTGCACCAGGACCCTGTGTGGCGAGTCTGGGCTGGAGTTCTGAGCAGGTAGAAGGTCCTCCCAGCTCCAGTCAGCTCGCCCTCCTCCTGCGACATCCTGAATGGATTAACAGGGAGGAGAGGGCATGGGGGGCAGGGGGCTCAGCCACCTGCCCGGCTGCCCCCCAGGGGGTTGCAGGTGGGCGCCCCGGGCTTCTGCCCCACCCGGCTCGTGTGAGTACAGAGGAGGGGGCTGGGTCTGCTTGGGGCGGCTCGGGGTCATTCCTGCTGCCCCTGGGTCTGGTTACAAAGGCACATGGAGAACGTGGGTGGCTGCCTAAGCCTCTGGAAGCCCAAGAATGTGCAGAGGGCTCATCTTGGCCTCAGGTCTCCTGGTTGGTTGGGCGAATTTGCTTTTATTTCTAGGCAGAGACCACACGGAGAGACCTTTTATGGCCTGGCAGACGCGTCTGGCAGATGCCCCCGCCCGAGCATTTCCATCAGGCAGGCAGGCTGTGAGTGGACCGGCCGGCCGGCCGTCATCACCGGGCTTTGCCAGTGTGGACACCCACACGGGTCTGCCGGGCAGTGGGGGACCGAGGGGCCGTGTCTGAAAGACAAACAGGAACGTGAGGGGGCAGCCACACCTGCCATGGTGCACCGTCGGCAACCTGCGCGGGACTGTGCTGTCCGGCAGGCCCTGGGTACTTTCCTTCCAGGTGATTTATTTGCTAGGCGGGGGCGGGGTGGGGGGGGCTGAGTCCCAGGCAGAGGTCACATTCCATTCATAGCGGCTTATCTGGGCTGTCAGGCAGGCCTGGGAGGGGGTCTGAGACAGAACAGAGCTCCCGTTTCTCAAGTTCCAGCTTGCTGGGGGCCAAGGTGGGTGTTTGCGAAGAGCTCCCTGAGCGCCCGCTGTGTGCAGGGACCAGGCCGGAGCCCCCTGCAGACTCCCCTCCCATTGCTTGCAGCCCCGAGGAGGCGGGCAGGACCCACCCCCCACACAGCGGCCGTGCCTGGGGGTGGAGGCCAGGCTTCTAGGGCCTGGGGAAGGGGGACTCATTCTGATGGGGGCTCCTGAGGCCCCCAGAGGACGGTGTCCCTCGTCAAGGCCCAAGAGTTGTGCTGGGTGCATTTCCGGAACCTAAAGAATTCTCCCCGAGGCCCCCAGGGCACGCCCCCCAGCCAGCTCTGTGAGGCTTCCCATGTGTGACGCATCAGTGTGTGTGGCGGGGGCGGTGGGGGGGGCTGCTGGTAAGGCTGGGGGAGCCGGTGGGGCTGGGCTCTATGGGTCCAGGACAGGAAGCCTTCACTGAATGCCTTGGGGACCCCACCCTTCACATCGTCAGGTGACTTCCTCCGGTCAGGTTTCCATCAGTGTAAATGGGGGCCAAGGTGCCTTCTCTGCTCCTGGACCGGGGGCCCTGCCCTGAGAGTCACATGTCCAGGTGGGAGGGCATCCTGCAGAGTGGGGAGCCCCCGGTGACGGTGACGGGAGAGGGGCCAGCCTGAGGCTTGGCTGCCTGGGGAGAAGCACCAGGGATGGGGGAGGGACCCCCAAAGGCAGCTCCTGCGAGCTTGTTCTAGGACCGGCCTACTTCACGGGCTGAGCAGTGGGCTCCCCCCAAAGCGGGTCCCCCCAGGTGGGCCCCCTGACAGCCTCCTGAGACTATCGTCCACACTCCCATACCTAATTCACCACACACGGTCGCCGGGATGATGTCCTGTCTCTGTGCCCGTGTGAAGACGTGACTTGAGGCCTCTGAAGGGGTCCCTGGGAAGGGAACGGTCTGGTCCCCTCTGCCCAAAGCTCTGCACCGCTCCTCGGATGGAAGTCAGGGATGGCACAGTTACGCCGAATGGGCCGTGATGCCACCCGGAGACACGCCCCCGCAGGGCCCCCATCCCTTCACCGTAATGACCGCGTGGGAAAGCTCCAGAAAGGGTCTGGAGAAAGACAGCAGCTTGCACAGATGTTAATCCTCTTTGAAACTGGACTTAATAGTTTAGCCAAAGAAAATAACAACAAGTTTCATTTTGAAGGGGGTCAGACTCTCTTTAATGTTTAATCTCTCTCCACCCTCAAGCATTCTGGAAGAACAAGGACAGAGAGCACATCTAGTTTGCTCAGATGTCGGGCGGAAGTTTGGATGATGGGACGTTTCATACAATTCTTTTAATTAAAAAAATCCTTTGTTTTTATAAGTATTTTCTTAGCCGGCTTGAAAACACGAGGCCGTAGCCGCCTGCCGAGCATGGCTGGGACGGTCCCAGGTCCCGTGGGTGCCAGAGGCCATTGGAGCTGAGCCGGGGCTCCCCAGGGCCTCCCAGCCAGGCCCCCTCTGGGGCGCAGGAGAGCCACAGAGGCCAAGAGGTCTCACACGGACCCTGTCCCGTCCTGGTGTCTCCTCACGAGAGGTGCCCGTCTGCAAGAATAGGCCGGGGTGGCCCTTTGAGGAGCCAAGGAGGCCGGTGGCCGGGTCCGGGCCGCTGCAGGACGCCCAGCATCAGCATGCCCCGCCCCCACCCCCACCGCCCTGTGACCCCGGGACTTGGGTGTCTCCTCTGTGCCCCCTGCTGCCGCCTTTCCCTGCTGCGGGTGGGCTTGCAGTGGTGGTGGCCGCAGGAGGGCTGTGGGGGTGTCGAGATGGCACTGGGAAGCATTTAGCTGGGGGACAGGTGCCTCTCCGGGGCCCCCCCAGGCCCCCCGGGTGAGTGCCCTGGAAACTTCTGGGGGTTGGGGTGCAGGAGCGCTTTTCCCTTTGACACCAGGCCTTGGAGAGCAGGACGGGACGGCAGGGCGACCCTGCACGGGGACGGGTGTGCAGCCTCCTGAAAGCTCTGCCCTTAACTCAGAGACCAGTGCTCCCCCCATCTCACAGGGAGCCTCAGAAATGCTCCCCTGCCCAGCCTGCCCCGCGGCCACACCGGGCTCTCCTGGGGTAATTCACAGCAGCTCTGGACCCCCTGCCTCACAGTCAAGGTGGACTTTACGTGAAAGATGTTGATGGGAAGGGCTGTTAGGACTACGTTTAAAATCAACACGGAGACGCAGAGGGTGCAAGAGACAATCTGCAACTCAGACCTTCTGCCTTCATACGTGTTCTTACCGAGTGATTATTTACACGCAGGTGGTGGTGGATATATCCGAGGGGCAGGCTGGTCACTGGGGGAGAGATGGGGCCTCCGCCACGTTCCGGCCAGGGGTCCTGGGGGGTCAGGCCCAGAGCTGTCTCCTGCAGACGCTTATCTCCACACATCCCTGTTGGGCGGTGCTGGAGTCGCTCTGGGTGTGGGTCGACCCCAGGGCCTTTGAACAGCCCATTCTGCAGTCAAAATCTTTGCTGTTGTCATTGTTCATGTCACACAGACAGGCTGCAGTTTGAGAAGAGCTCGAGGCATGAAAACCCTCATCAAGGGTGGGGAATAAATTGAGGAGGGGGTGTCTGGCCCATGTGGTGTTCTGGAGGGAGGTGGGCAGTGGGGTTTGTCTCCGGAGCACCCCTCACCCTGCTCTCTGTCACCGCAGGTCCTTTCCTGTTGGGCACAAGGTGGGGGAGGAGCTCACACACACCCTGGGTTGAGGGCAGCAGCAGACGGACTAGCAGGTGTGGGTGGGTGAGCCCACTGCCCGGGTGCCGGTGCAGGTACGGGTCCCAGGAAGTGGGGTGGAGCAGGAGGGTAGGAGGGAGAGCAAGGTGGTGGACGCATCTCCTCGGTGTCACTGCGTGCAGGGCTTGGGGGCCACATCCCTGCCAGGGAGGCCCTTCCCCGCAGGTTTGGCAGCCCCCCCCCCCAGAGGGAGTGGTCAGGCTGGTGCGGAGCCCCCCCCCGCCCAGAGCGGTTGGGCTGGTGCAGAGCCCCCCACCCCACCCCCAGAGCGAGCAGTCGGGCTGGTGCAAAGGGCCAGCCGTTTAACCAGCATCTAGTGTTTAGCTGTGGCCATGAGGCCACAGGGAAAGGGCGGCCCCATCCTTGGTGAGTGCCGGGGGACGGCAGAGGGAGTGTCAGCACGGAGCCCACTGTCAGGTAGGGGGTGCGGGGGGTGAGGGACGCCTGTTGGGTCTTTAGGGAGTGCTGGTGAGCCTGGTGGGGTGGGCAGGGTATAGACGTGGGGAACGGGGATCGGAAATGTGAACTTGTGTGTGGAGACAGGTAGGGAGGGGCCGGCACCACCCAGGAGGTTCCCATGAGGTGAAGGGGTCAGTTCTAACCCGGGGCTGAGGCGCTGTGGGGACCCAGTGGGTTCCCTCGATGCCCCCCTTGATGTCCTCTCGGGCCCGCCCTCGGATGGGCGTGCAGGTGTTAATCAGGAAGCGAACGCTGGTCCCTTCCACGACCCGGGAGCCCCTCCCGGCCCCCCGGCCCTTGAGAAGCTCTCAGGTGGGGGCAGCGGGGTGGGGGTCCAGCTGGAGGCCCCCACGCGCCTCCCCCTCCCGGAGAGGAGGAGAGGGGCGCGCTGTGTGACTGCAGGATGAGTGTGGCCCTTGTACACGCCGTCCTGGCTGAGAAAGACTGTTTTCAAAGGGAACTCATCTAAAGCCTTGCTTCCTGAAGCCGGGTGCGGGGTGTCTGAGAGCTGGCCGGCCTCGGGGGAGACGACACTGGTGCTTGTGCCGTCCTCCGCCCGCTGGACACCCTTGTGGGCCCCGTCCAGCCGTCGGGGGGGGGGGTGGGCATGAAGAGGGTGCGTGCCCGGCGCCCCGTAAAACCAGCCCGTCTTCAGGTGAATCCGTGCTCAACTTTCTAACTTCCTGCAGACCGCGTGTCTTGTGACCTTAACGGGATAGCCATTTCCAGCTTCATCCGGGGGGAGAAGGACAGGGTGGCTGGGCCGAAACCGTGGACGGAGGCCGCTGTCCGGGCTGTGCTGGGAAGTGGCCGGCACGGAGAGTGGGGCACGCCCCGTGTCCGGCCCCAGCTCCTCCGGTCAGCAGGGGGCGCCGTCCCCCGCCGACGTTTGGGCCCGGTCAGCTGCCAAGCCCTGGAGGTAGTGGGTGTGTCAGACGCGGCACACCCACTCCCTCTCACGTGGGGCCCCTCGCGGCCGGGTGCTCACTGCCCGATCGGCACGGCGGGAGGCCTGGCCCACGAGAGCCACGCGGTCACATGCGTTACGTGGGGTAAAGCGGCCTCGTTATTCTCGTGGCAAGAGGGGTTCGCTTATTACGTGGCGCGGGCAGGTTGTCGGCGCAGCTGTGAGAGGACAGACACCCTGCACGTGGCAAGACCGAAGGTGCTTTCCAGGCGGCCGACCCTGCGCTCCTGACCCCCGCTCAGCCTGTGGACGTCTGCGTGGAGCTGAGTTCAGAAAACGATGGCGCCGGGCACCGAGGACACTCGTCCCTGAGTCTGCCGGTCTGTGTGTCCCGCCTGCGTCTGCCGGTTCACGCGACCGGCCCCCGCCTGCGCAGCTTTCCGTCACAGCCTCCCTCCGGCAAGGCGCACGTCGGAAGCCTCCCCGAGCTTCGGGCCGCCGCCGTGGAGGAAGGATGGTGCCTTCGAGGAGGTGAGGCTCTCCCGCTGCAGAGGTGCGGAGGGAAAGACCTGGTCCTCTTCTGCCTGCCGGACTGGCCCGTCGTCCGCCCCACGGAGAGCCCCCCTCTCAACGAGCGTGCCGGGACTCCGCAAGCCGGGCCGTGAGGTGCTGGGCCTCTGTGGAGTCCGGTCACACACCCAGCTTGGATCAACATGCCCAGGAAGGAAGGAGGCTCACCCTGCCCGCCACCCCCCCATACCCCTGCCGGCAGGTGTAACCGGGAGCTTGTCCCAAGGTGATGGCACGCCAACAGAAGGTGCTGGCATTGCCTGCAGGAGCCCCTTAATCATCCGTGGCAAGGGTGCCCTTCGCCAGAGCCCCGCCTGTGGCGCGTTCTGTGGACGGGGCTCTGTGGCTGGTGCACACCTTCCAGTACGCGGGCGAGCGTGCGGGAGTCTGCCCCGCCGGCTGGAAGCCCGTCACGGACGACGGCAAGGGACGCTTCTCCAGACACAGCGAGGCCGGCAGGCGGGTGGAAAGCTTGGGCTCCTGGCCCCCACCTGTGCCCCTGCCTGGATGCCCGGGCTGACCCAGGAGAGGCCAGACCTGCCCCTCCAAAGTCCGTGGTCTGTGACCCTGGAGGGCTAGGCCCAGGCCTGCTCACCACCCCCCAGCTGGGGCCTGGTGAACGGTGGCCCCCTCCCTGGAGCCCGCCTAGACAGGTATAGGCCTAAAGATGGCCACTAAGGTATCAGACGGAAAACAGGAAAAGAAAGTGACAGCAACTGTTTAGGAGCGTTTACAGCAATTCGGCCTCACCGTGCCACTGTTACTGTACCTCATGAAAGCATTTGCCAGGACAGACTGGGGGCAAAGCCAGTCCTCGTCCACAGCTTGAAGAGCAAGTGTCTCGTGGTGGGGACGCAGATGTGAGGGGACCCTCAGGAGACCAGAGGGACGAGTGGAGGCCCAAGCACGTAGAAGAGAAAAAGGCTACAGGAGGAGAGTGGACCAGAAGAAAGGATTTGCAGACGTGTGACTAGAGGTTGTGTGTGCCTCTGGTGACAGAGGAGCCCCCAAAGGAGGGGGACCCCTGAGAACAGGCAGGACGTGCCCGGGGCCACACCGGGCAGAGGAAGCAGGAGCCCCCGCCCGCTTCTGTCCATCAGGGTGACCGCTTCCAGAAGCCCCGCCCTCTCTGCTGCTTCTAGGATCTGCACCTCCTTGACCCGGTGCTCCCAGTTCTGGAATCTGTGCTCCATAGACAAGAGCACCCACCGGGCAGGACATCAGGTCTCGCGTCACTCAGAGCAGCCGGAGCAGATGGAGACCCACTGGACAGCAGGGCTGTGCACCGTGTGGACTGGCCGGCGTGTGTTACTGCCTCCCGGACCACCAACATGCACACCGTCAGCTCCGCTCGGGGGGAGCCCCGGGTGCTGGGGGGGTGGGGGGAAGGTCCGAGCGCTAGGAGGGGAGCGGGAGTGTGGGGAGAGCCCCAAGTATGTTGGGGGGGGGCGGGTCTGGGTATGGGGGAGGGGGAGTCCCGAGTGCAGGGGATGCAGTGTGGGGACTCCTGAGTGTAGGGGGGGAGCCCTGAGTGCAGGGGGCGGTGTGGGGAGCCCCGAGTTCAGTGGGGAGGAGCCCCAACTGCAGCGGGGGGGTCGGACAGTGTGGGGAGCCCTGAGTGCAGGGGGGGAGCCCCAAGTGCAGCGGGGAGGAGCCCCAATGACAGTGGGGGGGGGCGGGTGGTGTGGGGAGCCCTGAGTGCAGGGTGGGAGCCCCGAGTGCGGGTTGGTGGGGTGGGTTAGCCCCCAGCCCGGGTGGACCCAGGGTGGCGGGGAGCACTGTGGGATCTCTGTTCCAAGGCCACTCCTGAGTGCGTGTGGGCAGAGGAGGGCCCGGCCTTTATCTCACAGTTTGCCCCTTTACACTCGAAGAAAATCGGCCCCTGAGGAGGGACATTTCGTGCTGGGGTCAGGCCCCCTGTGCCTGAGAAGCCTGAGGTCTGCGCGGTCTGCGTCTCCCCCTGCTGGTCAGTCGGGCTGGACAGCCTGCCGCAGGCGGGGCCCCGGGTCCCCACAACCGTGTGGATCCCAGTGTAGACGGAGAGCGGCGGGTCCAGCCGGTCCACGTCCGGGGCAGAATTTCCTCTGGCCGCTGCCTCTTTGGACGGTGTTGGGCTCGTGAAGCTCGTGTGGCTCGGGATACGGTGGGTCAGCACCGCCGGGGGGTGACCGCTGGAGGGTGCCCTGTGCGGTCACCTCGGCACCGGCTCTGTACGCGCCCGCGGGTGGGGGAGGGCGGCCCCCGCTGTGTGCGGCCGGGGCCAAAGCGTGTCCGGCTGCTCCCTGGGCAAAAGCAAACAGACATCGCAGGCTAGTTGGTGGCCTCTGACCCTGCTCCTTCCACGTGGCGCTCCGCGGCGCTGGCGGGTGGCGGCGAAGGGACAGAAGGCCCGGACCCCGGAGGGTGTTGCTGGCGGACGCCCCGTGAGGTGGAGACACAGACCAGGGCTCCCTCCCGGCACAGCTGTCTGCTCCGTGGCTGTCGTGACCCCTGTCCGTCCTAGTTACCTTCCCGGGGTTCTGAGTGGGGTTTGTGGCCTTTCCCAGCGTGTGACGTTACAGAGGGGCCGGGGGGGCCGTCAGTGAACCTGCCAGAGACAAGCCACCGGAAGTCCTGAGGGGTGGCTCGGTGGCCTGTGGAGGGCCCCGAGTGGGGGCCCCGGGCAGGCCCTCCGCTCTGTGTGCAGGGCAGGTGGATTCACCAGGCTGGGGCCCGTGGCCAACCTCCTCCTCCCAGGTCATTCTGCAGCAGGCCATCGAGTGCCCCTCCCCCTCTACGTCCTTGGACACATTTCCCTTCCTGGCACCCCACCTGGCTTTGTCACCTGGAACAAAAACGGTCTTATTTTTCTCGGGTGGGAGGTGCCCTCAGAAGGCAGTGTGTACCCGCACCCCCCGCAGGTGCAGGGCGGAGCCTGGTGCCCCGAGCGCATGTGCATGGGTGGGAGGGCAGAGCCCCCAGGCGCCCCCCGCAGGCGGCAGGTGGGAGAAGTGCACCAGTCCTCTCCCCCGGGTAGGGGTTCAGGCAGCCCCCACGCCCGTCTCTGAGACACAAACCCGGTGGCGCTGGAGGGCAACAGGCCGCAATCTGGGGCCACCGTGTCATCTGTAAACAGGTGTCTTCTGTGTGGCCGACGTGGGATCGTGTCTCCTGCCTTCCCAGGTTAGGAAACAGCGCGTGTTTGAGTAAAGATGGGAGATAGAGACCGAGAGCGGTCGCAGGCCCGGGCGTAGAGTTGGGGCAGGCGTGCCAGGAGGCGCTGCCAGCTGGGAGCCCGGGGGAGGCGGCCTGGAGACAGCTGCCGGGTGCCGAGAGGGTGGGGGTGGGTACGTGGCAGCCTGGAGGTCTGCACGTTCCCACGTCTTCCCCGAGTGGCGGGCAGGTCTGCCCCTCTGCTTCCCCGTTCCTGCCTCCAGAATCCAAGCTGAGCCGGGAGAAGCCGGCGGTGAGGTCCCAGCCGGTTCTCGGGGCCATCTGTCACCCTCGCATCTGCCAGGCGTCTCCGGCCGAGTTTCCAGGAGCACGTGAGACTCGCCGCAGCCTGTGTCTGCGGGGGCCCCGGGCCCACGCCTCCCCTGCTTTCCCGATGCCCTGGAGCAGGACCGGGACCGGGCGGCCGAGGCCAGGGCAGGGCGAAGGGCGCACTGCGCTGACCCCCAGTGGGCGGCCGTGGCCAGGCTGAGACCACAGACCGCTCCTGGCCAAGGTCTGCGTGGGACAAGGTCACGGTCCCGTGGCAATGGTGATGGAGCCACCTCCCCACTTCGTTTGTGAGTTTTGTTTTTATAATTAGCAAAGCAAAACAAAACAAAAAAACCACCCCAAACCCCAAATCCACAAAACCGCAGTGTGACAAGGACAAGGGCAAAACTCCCGTTCTGCTCTCAGCGAACCTCATCACACTCCCCCGCGGGGATGTACCTGCCCCCAGCGCGTCCTCGCCCGCGTCCTTCCACTGGCTGCCTCTGCCACCCGCAGCCTCCGCGCGAAGACGGGACCATTGTCGTGCATCGCGGTGTCGACCCGCCTGCCGACCAGCACGCGCAAGCCGGTGGGGGTGGGGGGTAGACGCCGGGTGAGCTGCGGCTGGGCCAGGCCCCGACCCCACAGGCCCTTCTCTCCCTGAGGGTGCCCCCCGGGAGGCGAGCGAGGTCCCGCCATGGACCAAGCGCTCTGTGCAGCATCTGGCCGCTTGGGGACGTGAAGGGAAGAAGGGGGGCTGTAGCCAGTGGGCGTCCCGCCTTGGGTGCCATGGCGTGAGCCCCGAGTGCAGTGCCCACAGGCCCTGCCCGGCCGGGTGCACGCTGGGTGTCTGGGGTGGCTTGCTGACGCAGCTGGCCGTGTGTCCCCCGCCCTCTGTGTCCGTGGTGGAGACACCCGTCACACGCGGGGCGAACGCCGCCGTGCCCCGTGGGTTCCTCCCTGTTAGACGGCTGTTTCTGGATCCTTGCTGTGCCTCTGGAGATCAGGACAGGGAGCAGAGCCGGGTGCTGTCCTCGTGGTGGTCCGGAGTCAGGAGGGGGTCCAGCCTGCACCGCCCTGGCCAGGCACAGGGGCCGTGATCGCCGTGTGGGACCTCGTGGGCATTGGTAGACCTGGGGTGTCGGCACACAGGCCGTGCTTGACCCATCACCCCGGCCAGACTGGAGCGTGGTCACCACGGATCAGGGGGCTGAACAAGTTAAGCACTACCCCATGCCCTCCCCATGGGAACCTGGCCTCGCGAGCCTGCCCGCCAGCCTTCCATTAAAAATCCAGTTAATGAGCAACCCGTCAAGCCCTTAGAAACGAATCGGCCTGCTCACAGCTTAAATGGGTCTGAGGGTTCTCCACATCCTTCCCCTTCTTGTCCCCCCATGGCCCCTATCCTGGAGGTGCCAGGACCCCACCGGCCCCTCCCCGGCTGGGCACCAAGTCCTCCCCATGCTGTTCTCCTGGGTCCTGAGAGGTTGTGAGGCTGGGGGTGCACTGTGGCCATATTTGGGGTCGTGGGATGAATCACGGTCCATGCCGCTGAGGAGTGAAGCAGGGAGGTGACGCTCTGGATGCCAGGTCCCCGGGAGGCTCTGCCGAAAACACCAAGTCAAATATTAATTTCCTGGGTCAAGAGCCTGTATGTGAAAGGCCCGTCGTGTGGCCCCATTCCCGGAAAAACACACACAAACAGCACATGTTGGAGGACTCTGCTCCTGGTAGATAACCTGCCAAACAGGCCTCATGGAAACACCGCTGCTGGTTGACCCTCCGGACCCCTAGCAAGGGTGCCGTCCTCCCTGCTGGCTGGCAGAGGCCGCCCCTTCCCCCCGAGGGTGGCCGAGCTACTGCCAGGTCCGCACAGAAGAATCTGGTGTTCCTCTGTGGGGAGGGGGCTCCCATCGCCTTCCCCGATGCACCCTCCCTCTGTCCCGTGTCCTGGTCTGGGGCGGTCACCTGTGTGCCCTCCCGTGCCCGCTTTCCGGTGGACCTTCGTGCACCAGAGCTGATGTACCGTCAGCGTGCGGGGCGGGGCCTGGGCACCCAGTGGGAGCTCGGTATGTCCCCACGAGGTGAAGGGTTTATGCACAGGGACACAGGAGAGGGTTCCGTGGGGGGCCCCTGCCCGCCCACCCACCGCGGACTGGCCTGCCTCCTCCCCTGGGCTCCGGTTTTCCCGGTTCTCCAGCGCATGTGGTGGCAGCAGGTGGTGAGGTTTGCGCTCCACGCTCACGAGGATGTGGAACGTGATTCCAACGCGCCCCGTCAGAGTAAGCGCCCCTTACGTGGCGCCGCGAGCCCCCGCGTGCTCTGCCAGCGTGCTGGGGTAGAGAACGAGCTTGGGCACCAGCACACACAGGCCACGGCGGGGAGGAGACCTCGTTCCCCGGGCGTGAGACGCAGTGTGTCTCGCGAGAGGACAGGGGTCACCTTGGGAACCACCTTAGCAGCGAGGATGACCCCGTGTCCGTATCCCTCGTTTAACAAAAAAGTGGCAAGTACGTCCCTAGAACACCGAGTGAAGACACACAGGAATTTATAAAGGACAGAAATGCTGTCATCACATGTACGAGAAAAACCAATCTCGCCAACAGCCAAATTCATGCAAATTAGGTGGCATCTAATTTAAGATAGTGCGGTTTCAAGGCACGACATGACCTCCCTTGGTGCATTTTTGAAACGTCTTCACGTTGGTGTGACGGACCCGGCGTACGATGCGCTAACGAATTTTGTACAAGGCGGAGGTTTCCCAGACACACGGCCGTCGCAGCCCTTCGGGGCAATTTCACGGCCCCAGAAAGAAGCCCTGTACGACCACCGCAGCCCCGAACCACCACTGAGCTGCGTCCATGGATCTCTCTGTTCTGGGTATTTCATGTGAAGGGAGCCGATCGTGTGGCCTTCCGTGGCCGGCTGCCCTCTCTCAGCAGGCTGTTTTCAGGGCTCCCTTGTGTGCAGCTGGCGTCAGAGCTCCGGTCCCTTTCGTGGCCGAGGGCTACTCAGTGTGTAGATGGACCACACTGCGTCTGTCCTTTGGCATTGGTTGTTTCCCCTTTGACCGTGATGAATTATGCTGTTCTAAACGTCACGTGCAGGTTTTTGTGTGGTGCGCGTCTTCATTTCTCTTGGGTCTAGTTCTTGAGTGGAGTTTCCGGACACAGAATCCAGCGTGATGGTTCATTATTTGAGGACCCGCCAGACTGTTTTCCTGGGGGCCGTGCTAGTTTCCCTTCCCACCAGCAGTGTGAGAGGGTCTGACTTCTCCACGCCCTGCCACCACTGTGACCCTCTGACTTTTCATTCTAGCCATCCTGGTGGGCATGAAGTGCATCTCACTGTGGGGTTGCTCTGTGCGTCCCTGATGACTGACGATAGCGAACGTCTCTTCACGCGCCTGTCGGCTGTTTATATGTTTTCCTTGGAGAAGTGTCTATTCAGATTCTTTGCCAACTTTTTTTTTAAGTTTATTTATTTTGAGAGAGAGAGCAGGGGAGGGGCGGAGGGAGAAGGAGAGAGAGAATCCCAAGCAGGCTTCATACCCAGTGGAGAGCCCGACGCGGGGCTTGATCCCATGAGCTGTGAGATCATCAGCTGAGCCAAAACCAGGAGTCAGACGTTCAGCCGACTGAGTCCCCCCAGGTGCCCCTCTTTGCCACCTGTTTAGTTGGGTGGCTCGTGTTTTCATTGTCGCATTATAGCAGGTCTTTACAGATTCTAGGTACAAGTCCCTTATCAGACACGTGATTTGCAAATATTTTCTGCCATTTTATGGGTTGTCTTTTCACTTTCTTGATGGTGTCCTTTGAAGCACAGAAGTTTCCCATTTTTATTTAGTCCGATTTTGTTCTTTCCCTTGTTGCTTAGGCTTTTGGCATCATATTCTCAGAGTCCTTTCTAAGTCCAAGGTCATGAAGATTCACTCTTATGTTTTCCTCTGAGAGTTTTACAGTTGTAGCTCTTACGTTTAGGTCTTCAATCCATTTGAAGTTAATTTTTGTCAACAGTGTGAAGGGTCCACTTCGTTCTTTTGCCTGTGGTACCCGGTTGCGCCAGCACCATTGGTTGAAGTGCTATTCTTTCCCTGGATAATCTTGGCCTTCTTGTTGAGAAGTCGTTGACCAGAGATGTATGAGTCCACCCTCGGGCCGGCACCACACTGCCTCGGTCACTGTAGCCTTGTAGTAAGTGTTGAAATGGGGAAGCAGGAGTCCCCCAGTTTTGTTTGAACCCTACAAATGTTCTAGCCCAACGTGATGAATGGTTATGTCAACACATTGGACAACTGAGGTGGAATTGACGAATTCCTAGAAAGATAGGCGCTCTGGAGACTTAATGAGAAATACACAATTTGAATAGATCTGTAGCCATTAAAAGAGATTGATTCAATAATCCAAAAACTCCCCATAAAGAAAAGCCCAGCTTTGCTGTTGAATTCTACCGAACGGTTAAAGAATTAAAACCAGTTCTTCAGAAACTCTTTTAAAAAATAAAAAAAAGGGAACAGTTTCCAACTGATTTTATGAGGCCAGTGTGACCTGCACAGCGAAACCAAAGATGTCACAAGAAAGAAAACTGCAGACCGGTATCAGTTATAAATGCAGATACAAAAAGCCTTAAGTACTAGCAAATCAGATCCAGCAACATAGAAAACTTATTGTATACCATGACCAACTGGGCTTTATCCTAGAAACACAAGGCTGGTTTAACATCTGTAAACCAGTGTAATGCGTGACATCCATGGAATGAATAAAAGTTGTGTGATTGTCTCAAAAGACACAGAAAAGGCATTTGATAATTCAACACCCTCTTGTGATAAAAACACTCAAAAAACTAGGAATAGAAGGGCACTTCCTCAACCCTATAAAAGGCACCTCCTAAAACCCACAGCTGATGTCCAACCTACTGGTGGGAAGCCGGACATGCCCCCCGCCAGGTCAGGAACGAGACAAGGGTGCCCCCACTCGCCACTTCCATTCAACATTGTACTCTGTTCACAGATCACGTGATCTTCAAGATACAGAGTCCTAAGGAATCCGTGAAAAATAGTTATAGCTAATAAGTTCAGCTGCAGGGCACAAGTTCGTTGTAAAAAATCAGTTGCATTTCTATACACTTGCAACAAATGATCCAAAATGAAATTAAGGAAAAAAATCCATTTACAAAAGCACAAAAAGAATAAAACACTTCGGAATAAACCCAACAAAAGGAGTGCAAAACGTATACTCTGGAAATTGAAAACAACGTTGAGCGAACTTAAGGAAGATCTCAATAAATGGGAAAACACTCGGTGTTCGCGGATCGGGAGACTTCCCACCGTTAAGGTGGCATGCGTCCCAAACCGTGAGCAGAGCCGCGCGACCTTACGGATCCCCGCGGATGCCCTGTCGGGACCTTCAAACTGATTCTACCACGTGTATGGAACTTCAAGGCACCGGCAGGGCCAATGCACTCTTGCACTGAGAGACTCTTGGGCCTCAGAAGAGTTTTTGGAGTCTGTGAAAGTAGGTGTTTTGTTTTAGGGTGGCGCTGGGAGGAGTCCTGGGGAGGGGAGTGAGCGCGTTAACATCTTTGGCTCCACGTAAGTGAACTTTAAATTATAACATCGACTAAGAGAAATTCGGTGCCCCGGCCCCTCGGCGGCCTGCCTGGGGGTCTGAAGGCTCGGGGGGCTCACACCCACATGGAGCCCGGGGGACGGGGGTGGTGCCTGGAAAGCACCTGCCACCACCCTGTGCCGGGTCCCGCGGTTTCCAGAGGTGAGGCCGGCAGAGGAGTCCCAAGAAGATGGCAGGAAGAAATCTGTCTTCCCTGTAGGCTCTTCATTTCAAACCCACAGAAGGGGTGGAAGGCCGGTGCTCTGCTGACTCACGTGCACCTGCACCGCGCTTTGGGCCGTTAACGTTCGCCACGTTTTCCGGGCAGTCCTGTCCCCCATCCACGTCTGCGTGCGTGGACACGTGTCCACACGCGGGAGCGTCTGCGACGTGCACATCCATGCTCATCACACATCTGTGCGTGCGCACACGCGTGGCACACGTACCCACATGCGCGCATGTCCATGCTTTCCTGTGGGAAAGTGAGGTGCGGCATCCTGACTGTTGCCCTGGCAGTTCCGTGCATCTCCCGAAGCGAGGAATTCACAGTCTGTCCATACTCATTTGAGTCTGTCCATACTCAAATGTGCACCGGTGCCCGGTGACGTCCATTACGGAGCCAGCTCATATCTTCGCTCCGCGGCCCCAGACCCGTGGAGGCGCACACGTTGCACTTGGTGGGGTGGCTCCTCTCCTCCTTGCTCTGGAGCCCCCCTCCCGCCATGTCTTTCCTGACATGGACAGCTCTGGGGAGTCCAGCCGGCTGTCCAGTGGAATGGCCCAGGCCGACTTGACCAGCTGCTTCCCCGTGTTTGGACTCAGGCAAGTGCCCCGGGCAGATGGCCACGGGTCCTCCTGGTGGCCTTCATCGGGAGGTGGGAGATGGTAGACGTGGTGGTGGCCGCGGCCAGGCCGAGCCCAGCGGGTGCTTGGTCCCCGCGACATTTGACACCTGGGGAATCTCTGCCCTCTGACCACATCTCACTTCCGTGACCGTGCTTCCCAGTGGGTGGCCGTGCTCTGTGGGGGTGGGGCTGCACAGACCTCCCCCCACCCCCAGGGAGGCCCAGGGTCCCCTCAGGCTCGTGGCGGGGACTAGCAGCCCACCCAGCGGAGTGCCGGGCGATGCTTGGCGTTAGCTGGCAGCCGAGAGAGTTCCCTTGGGTGTCACTGTCCCCGTAGGGCATTTGAGTTTGGAGGCTGGAGGGTCATTCTTCCCACCAGACCGCCCCTCCCTCCCTGGAGGCAGGGACACCAGAGCCTTGGAAATGCTGGGGTACATCAGCCACAGCGGTGTTGGGGGAAGAGCTGAGAACGCATCGTCATGAACGTGGGGGGCCTCTGCCCTCCCCACAGTGGGGAGGGTGAGTTTGAACCACGCGCTGAGGACTGAGTTAAAGAGGGAGGACCGGACGCCCTGGTGGTCAGACGTCAGGCGGGGCTTGCCGTGTTCCTGCCGCCGCCTGTCCCTTCGGGGTTGTGTGCTCAGCTCCCACGGGGCAGTGGGGCCAGGCGGGCTCCTCGGGTGACTGAGCGCCCACCAGGGAGGGCAGGTGCCTGTGGGCCCCGGCCTGGGCCCTGGCTGCCCGCCACCTCACGCCCCTTCACGTGGACAGCGGCCCCAAGGCCGGGCAGTGGCTGGTGGGGAGGCCCGGCGGGGGGCAGCGGCCCGCCAGTGAGCAGAGCCTTCAGTGGGCATCTCATGATGAGCCGGTCTTTTATCCTCGTGTTCGAAAAAGTCACCCACGAAATGCAGAGTTTGGGCAGAGCATTTGAGCGCGTTAGGCAGTTATAAACCAGTTACACAACAGGAAGGTGAAAAGTCGTGTTTTCATTTCGAAAGAGCTGGAAATGTATGCACAGCGTAGGGACCTTTACTGGCCCTGCTGCCTCCTAGGAGCGTGGGTGCCCAGGTCTGCTCCTCGGGGGTCGGGGACACATGCCAGGGCTGGCCTGGGACCATCCCTGGCCCCCGAGGGAGGAGCAGGAAAGAGGGCCCCAGGGTTACCTGAGGAGGGGTCTCTGCGTGGGGGGGCAGTGGGGATGGGCCCAGGGGAGGAAGGGGTGAGGACCCTGGGCTCTGGGCAGCCAAGGGGCCTCAGCATGAGGGGCGACGTGTGAGGTCATGATGGAAGGCTCTCTGAGAGGCGAGTGCACTCAAAGCCGTTCTCGGAAGCTCACACAAGGCTCGTCTGAGACCAGAGCGTTGTCTTGTTTCTTGCAGGCTGATTTTTTCTGTTCACGTGTGGGTATTTTGTGCCTTTTCAAAAATGAAAATAAAAGACCACATTATTCAGGAATCCAGACCGGACGGACCAAAAGATGGGACAGACCCTGGTGTGGGGGGGAGGGGGGAGCAGCTGCCTCGTCGGAGCCCCTGCTGTCCTGCAAGGTCCCTGTGTGTTCTCCGTGTGTCTGTCCATAAGGGGCGCGAGGTTGCCCCCAATGCTGGGAGCTGCAAGGCCGCCCAGGCTGCCCGCGCTCTGGCCGGGCCAGACCGGGCCGCGCTCTGGGCTTCTGTGGGCGGCACCGGGTGCCCAGAGACCTTCCCAAGCGCGTGAAGTGCCTCTGTGGGCGCATGGGGGTCAGTGCGCCTCCTTCCGCGGGGGCTGTCTCTGGAGTGCCGCCTGAGCCGTGTCCCCAGACTGCGTCCCCAGCCTGGGTGCCCTCACCTCGGGGCTTTCCGGACCCCTCCCTGCTACTTTCTGGACCTGTACGAACACGCGAGCGACTGAGTCCCCCCGGGGCGTGACGAGGGGTCCTGCTGCCCGGGGCGGCTTCCCTCGGCCACCAGGACCCGAGCGCTGACCATCCGCGGGGGGGTTCCTCTTCTTTGACTCTTGGGGACACTGAGGCACTCGGACAGAGAGGGGTCGCTTTTCCCTGTTGACTAGCAGGTTTCAGGCCCGGTAAACAGACGTTGAGACACTTTACAGGGAGCGGCTCCAGTCGTGGCTCAGGCACCCCCCAAGGTGTGGCCTCCGCCTCAGGGTGGCCTAGTCGAGGAGCAGTGGTGCTGGGGGCGGGGGCAGCCCAGAAGGAGCCTCGGTGCCCACAGACACCCCGTGTCGCCCAGCTGGGCGGCCGACCCCTGTTCCCCAAGGGTCGGGCCGCGGCTGCCCAAGCAAACTCCTGGGACTCCCCGGCCCGACCCAGCATAGACGGGTGTTCGGGTCTGGGGCTGCCACGGCCGCAGCGTCGACTAGATGGGGTGCTTTGCATGGACCGTAAGGAGTGGCTTCCTGGGGCCTCGGCCAGCCAAGTGCTTTCAGAAGTGTCGCACCCGACCCAAAGACACTTGTGTCTCACCCACTGGAAGTGGGTTGTCCCCTTCTTCTATGTCCCCACGGGCAACTGGGTGATTATCCAACCTCAGCGACAGGCACAGGCTCCGGCCCACGAGCCGGACAGGACCCTTTACACGGAGCCAGTCGGAGCCCCCGGGCCCAGACCCCACAGCGAGCGTCCCAGGAGCTGGGCCTGCTGCAGCCGTGGTGGAAGAGGGGTCGAGGGGAGCCTGGTCTACACCACAGAGCTGTCTGTGCATGAGTCTGTGCTGTCTGTGCACGTGAGCCTGCATGCACGTGCGAGTGTACACACACGTGAGTGAGCGAGCGTGCTCGAGTGCAAGCATGCGTGTGAACGGGACACGTGTGTGCGTGCGTGAGCATGCACCCGCGAGCGTGAGGCCGTGATGTGTGTGGCGGTGACCGGTACGCAGTGCGCGCAGGCTGCTCCCCGGGGCCGCACTGCTGTGTCCGGGGAAGGTTAACCGTGTGACGTTCTAGCAGTGCTCCCAGGTGACCGTGGCCTCTGGAAGGTGGCAGGAGGGGCGGGGTCTGGAGTGTGAGGGCACCGGTGGGGCGTGGGGGGTGCAGGGCCACCCTGCTCAGTCGGGGTGTGGGGGGGGGGAGGGGGAGCCGGCCGCCTCCCACTCCCAGTTCTGCCTGGAAAGGCGAGTCGGGCCAGTGGGTGCGGGGCTGGCCTTGCCGGAGGCGGCCCAGAGAGTAACTGAGTGCACAGGGCCACCTGGGGGGATCAGGGAGCTGCCCCCCAGCAGAGCAGCCCGGGGTCCCCTCCCCACACGAGTGGGAGAAGAGAGGGCCTTGGAATTCCTGTCCTGAGATTTTCCAGAGACATTTTAGGCATAAAATCACATTAGTGAATCTTCAAGCAAAGAGACGATTCTCTGGGCATTTCTGAGAATTCGGAGCATCGTGGGGATTAACGCTGGGAACGCGGCCTCACAGAGACACAGATGTTTGCATATGGATGTCCCCGTCCGCGAGGGGACACGGCGTTCCGCTGTCCTGAAACTCGAGTTCCCAACTCCAACAGCCGGGCTCTGCCCTCTGGACGGCAGTTAACTGATTGTGTCCTTAGTGCTCTGAGCTGGGGACAGTCGGGGACACGTCTTCAGGGCTCTCACCACAGCTGCTAGACTGCTGAACCCAACTCTGGGGGAGGAGGGGTCCAGCCACAGCCTGGAGCAGACCGGGTTCCAGGGAACGTGGGATCTGGTGTAGAGTGTGGTGTAAAACCAGTGTGTGTGTGGGGGGGTGTGTGTTGTGTGTGTGTGTGGTTTGTAGTGTGTGTCATGTGGTTGTGTGTGTGTGGTGTGTGTGAGTGCACGTGAGCGTGCATGAGCAAGCGTATTTGCACCAGTGAGCAAGGACGTTTGTGTAAGCGTGGCCGGGGAGCCTCCCCTCCCCCCAGAAGAGGCCAGAGCACCAGCCCCGCCCCCCCCGCGGGACGGGAGCCCAATGTGGCCCGGAGCCGGCAGCAGCGGCACCTCCAGCCTCGCCAGCCCGCAGTCCTGCTGCGCGTCCCGGGGGGGGGGGGGGGGGGGGGGGCAGCAACTCTCGAGGTAACAGGAGCCCCCACCCCCGGGGCCCCGTGCAGAGTCGGGGTAACCTGAACCACCCCCTCCCCCACCCCCGTGCAGAGACGTGGTGGTTGTGTCGGGGCCCAGCACGTGGGCTCCGGGGAGAAGGACGGAGGGGCGTCCCGGGGCACCAGAGGTCGGGGGGCTGAGGAGCGCATGGCTCGGAGCAGGCGGGCGCCTGGCCCCTGGGTCCCCGACCACCCGCCCTCGGGGTCCTCCGTGGAGAACGTAGCCGAGGCGGCACTTGCTGCAGAGGAATTGGAACGCGGAGCACTTCTGAAGTTCCAGCGTCGCCACAGATTGGTGGCCCTGGGCCAGGCTCCTCCGGGGTGCTCTCCGCCGCGGGGACAGCAGGCGCGCCCGGAGCTGCCCAGGGTGCCCTGCGTCCCCAGCCCTGCTCCCAGCAGACGGCCCCTGCCGGGCCGGGCCCCTTCTCGCGGAGGACACTCCCAGGCCTGCGCCGCCGGCACGCGGGTCGGCGGAGGGCGCTGGGTGCGCCGCGAAGCGGTCTGCGGCTGCTTCCAAGACGGGTGACAAGTTCGCTGGGGTGCCTGTCTCCTCGATTTAGAGGTCTGAGCTTCTCCCTCCGCCCAGGCTGAGAAGGTGGAAGGAGCCCCCTGGAAAGGCCAACCGAGCGGCAGGCGGCGGGCGGGCTGGGCGGGGAGGGCGGGGCCAGGCCAGCCCCGCCCCGCCCCCGGGACGCAGACACCGCCCGCGGCCCCGGCCGAGCGCACTGCACCGATGGCTCGCGACCCCGGCGGCCGCCTGGGCCTTCTGCTGCTGCTGCTGCTGCTCACCTATGGCCTCGCGGCCGCCCAGGTTGACCTACTGAACTGGCTTTGGGCCCCGAGGACCGCTGGGCCCACGGTGGAACCGGCCTCCGCGCCCCCGCGCAGCCCACACGTGCAGCCCACGGAGGAGACCGCGGCTCACGTGGCCCCCCGGGATGACCCCACGGAGCAGGGGAGAGCCCCTGTCAGCCCTGAGCCGCCCCCGGGGAGGCTGGAGACCGGCCGGGACCCGGCTTCCGCCGCACCCACTGCCTCCACGGCGGGCCCGGACACGAAGGAGGAGAACATCGCCGGCGTCGGAGCCAAGATCCTGAACGTGGCCCAGGGCATCCGCAGCTTCGTCCAGCTGTGGGACGGCACCACTCCCAGCCAGAGCTCCACCGGGGCGGAGACGCCAGCCCCTGGGACCCCCACGGCCCCCCTCACCCTCCCGGGGCCCTCCGGCGTCCCCCCGGAGGACGGGACCACTCTCTGGCCGGGCAGTAGGGCCCTGACCTCTCCGGACACCCAGAGGACCGAGGCTGGCACCCTGCCAGTGCCCACCCAGCTGCCTCCCTCCCCCGGCGGGCCCCGGGCACCGCTCAGGGAGCCCTCGGTGCCGCCATCTTCTCCAGGTAGAGCTTCTCTCTCCTCTGCGCCGGGCGGGGCCCCTCCCCGGGGGACACAGCCGTCCCCGGGGCGGCCCCACGATCTGGACGGCGGAGGACCCTCCCCCGTGGCAGCCCGTGCCCGCCGGCAGCGCCGACTCGCTGACAGCCGCAGGCCCGCGCCACATCTGCTTCCGCTGGTGACGGGTCTCCTGGGCGCCCACGCTGCCCCCTTGGCTCTGTCCTCTGACCTCCCCGCCCTGGTGTCTCCGATCCCACTCCCCGCTGTCACCGGGGACAAGGGTGCTTGGGCTCCTCACGTGGCTAACTCTGTGGGGCCTGGTCTCGCTAATAACTCCGCGCTGCCCGGGGCTGACCTGCCGACCCCCACCGAGCAGCCTACCCGCCCCGCCGCCGGCCGCTGCCTGCCCCTGCCGCCCTCCCTGCCGGTCTGCGGTCACCTGGGCATCGGGCGCTACTGGCTGCCCAACCACCTCCGGCACGCCAGCAGCGAGGAGGTGCGGGCCGCCGCGCGGGCGTGGGGGGCCCTCCTCCGGACGCACTGCCACCGCTTCCTCGCCTGGTTCTTCTGCCTGCTGCTGGCCCCGCCCTGCGGTGCTGGCCCGCTGCCCGCCCCTCCGCCCTGCCGCCAGTTCTGCGAGGCCCTGGAGGATGCGTGCTGGAGCCACCTGGACGGGGGTGGGCTGCCGGTCACCTGTGCCTCGCTCCCGGCCCAGGAGGACGGGGTCTGCGTGTTCATTGGGCCGGGTGCAGGTAACTGGCAGGCCCATCCTCCCCACCCTGTCCTTCCTGTCCCCCCCCAGGGGAACTTGGCCGTGCTGGTGTGAGCCTGGAGCAGAGGCCCCCACCCCGCCCACGATGCCGAGCGAGAGGCAGAGGGGGCGTGATGCCGCTTTGCAGGCGGGATGCTGAGCCCTGGAGTGGGAGAGAGGGCGTGTGACCTGGCATGGTGCACGACAAGGGCCGAGGCTCGGGAGCAATCCCTGTCTGAAGGTCGTGGCTCCTTCCGTCCTCCCCATGGCTCCAAGATAGCCGTTGACACCCGCAGTTACGGGGGTGGCGGGGGGTGGTGGAGACAGAGGCCTGAGGCCGTGACCTGACCCGCCAGCCAAATTCTGGCTCCTCTGGCCCATTGTGGTCCAGTCTGCATGGCTGGGGGGGTTCATGGAGGCTGAGGGGGCCTCCAGGGTTCGATGCTGGAGGGAGGGTTCTTGCTGCTTAGAAGGTCAAGGGGTCACAGCCGTGTGAGCAGCGGGTTGTGGAGGTCAGGGGCTGCCCCATCCGGATCTGTGAGCTCTGGGGGCCGCTCCTGGGCCTCACTCCCCACGTGGGCCGTGCCCCATCGCCCCGTGGTGGACAGGGGACAGGGCAGGGCCGTAACCTTAGAAAGGCCCCCCAGCTGCCTCTGCCTCCACGGGTGGGCCCCTGAATGGTGTGCCTGCTCCCGTTGACCCTCGAGGCCCTGTCCCGTCCCCGTCGGGCTGTGTGTCCTGCTTCCCCTGCCCCCCACCCCACGTCCTCGGGAGCGGCCTTGACCTGCTTCAGTCCCTGGGGTCATTGGGCTTCAGAGCGGGCTGCACTGGACCCCAAGGTGGGGGGGGTGTCACGCTGCTGGTCCCCTCAGGGCTGCACTGGACCCCAAGGTGGGGGGGGGGTGTCACGCTGCTGGTCCCCTCAGGGATGTGTCCCTGTGCCCACCTCCAAGGAGGAAGCATGTGGGACGGGATGGAGGGGGACCGTGGCTGCCACGGGCGGACGAGCAGGCAGGCTGAGCCCTGCGTGTGAGTGAGCAGGAGTGGCCAGGAGGTCATCTGGCCGAGGAGCATCCTGCATGGGGCCCTGCAGTCCCAGTGTGTGCAGAGCCAAGGGCCCTGTGGCTGCCAGGGAACAAGGGCGGGGGCTGGGGCTGGGGGGTTCTCATGCAGCAGGCAGGGCTGCGTGGGGTGTGGAATTTCTCTGACCGCAGCTGCCTCAGTCAGCCAAGTGGCCTGAAAGGGACTTCTCACTGGACATCTGCACACATTGGCAGGGCCCCCGCCAGTCAGGGAGGCCGTGTTCCCGGTGGAATCCTGGGGAATTCCTCTGTCAGTGCTAACTGCCTGTGCCCCCTCAGGTCAGAGGTGGGGGTCAGGCCTCCATCACAGCAGGGACCCCTCCTGGGTGTGGTCTGGCGGGGCGAGGGTCCCCGGGGGAGCCAGAGCTGGGGGCCGGGGACCACCCGCTGCTAGGCCACTTGATGGGGGTGGGCAGGGCGGGAGGAAGGCCCTGATCCGGAGGGAAGGGACTAAGGCGGACCCTAGTCCCCTCCTTCGTGTTGGTAACTGGTCCCCCAGCAGTGAGTGTGAGGATCCTGGCTGAGGGAGGTCCTTGGGCTACCTGGATATTGGGAGGCTGTGGGGGAGGGGGATTATGGGGGGGTTGTGGGGGGGGCGGTTTTCTATAGCAGAGGGAGACCCGAAGGGTGCGTGCTGCTTCTTTCCCGGGACCCCCACCAGAACTGCCCACGGAGGCTCCCCACCAAGGCACCGCCATTTCTGTCCCTTCTCTCGAGTGTGTCCTACATGGGGGCCACAGGCTCCAGGGCAGAGATGGCCCCCACTCCCCTCACGCTGGGGCAGTGGGATGTGGACGGATCACTTGGTCCCAGCACACCAGCCCGAGCTGCAGCTCTGTCCAGCCCCTTGGAAGTGCCTCTCCTTATCTGCTTTCTTCTTATTCCCGCAGGGAGAGTTGGGGGGGAGCGGCAGGCACCAGCCCTGGACTGGGGGTGGGGGGGGACAGTGCAGCCACTGGTTGGGGCCCAAGGAGGTGGTCGAGAGGAGAGGGCTGCTATGGGAGCTCCCATGCTGGGGCTGGAGCTGGCCGTGGGTCAGCACGCCACTGGGGACCTGTGTCAAGTCTGTCTCTGTGGGCTTGTCTCTCAGGACCCAGAGAAAAATACGTAGGGCCCCCACACAGGAGAGGCTCAGCCAGCAGGGGGACTGTCCCCTGGGAAAGGGGGCACCAAGTGGGGGCGTCGCCACAGCACAGTAACCGGCAGCCTGACGGTGAAGACAAGGTCACGTTCTGAGCCCGGAGCAGGTGTTGTTACGCTTCTCAGGGGAGAAACTGAGTCTAGTGGGGATAAAGATGTGTGTGCGCTGCCCGGCTAGCAAGAGGGAGCTGGGAGCTGGACCCAGGCAGCCTAGCTTCCGGACTGGACCCAAGTGCCACATGGACGCCGGACAAGCAGAACCCCAGGCTGCGAGGACCCCAGGTGGCCGGTGGGGTCCCGTCACTGTGACGGTTCTGAGGCTGGCGCTGTCTTCTGGGGACGTCTGCCCTGGACCCGCCGTGTGCTCAGGCTTCCCCACTGCTGGGCTTTGCGTCTACTGTTTAATGAAACGTGAACTCAGAAACGGTGTGGTTTAAGTGCTTCAATGACTTGAGGCCTCACTTCACTTTAAGACCAGACCAGACCACCTTCGTGGAAAAATACTTAGGCTTACCTTTCACCTCTTGGCAACCTACAAATACCATTTGAGGATGCCGACTGAACTTTGCACAGATGTACCTGCCGTGGCTTTGGTGTCTCATTCTTTCTTGCTGGGGTGTCAGGTGCCCAAATCGGTGGATGACGTTGTCTGCAGGTAAGGAGGTATGCAGCGCTTGGCATGGGGTTTCCTTGACCATCCACCCCAGGAGCATCAAGCTTACCGTTGTCTCCAGTGACTATTCCTTCCTGCACTGAAGAACTGAGGTAGGACATCGTGCAGACAGGAGCTCACCTTTGGCCTCACTGAGGAGGAGCAAGATGGCGGCTGCGATTGTGCCCATGTACTGGCAGGTTGGACCCTCCACATGGGGACTCATAGGACCATCTCCCTGACACTGTCCTTCCCCTTAGTGAAGGAGTTGTCCATCCTGCCACAGGGAAGTCATTTGTGACCGCTTTCCTTTTCAGTTGAGAAATCAAATCTTGAACTATTGTTACTATTATATTTCATGTGAGCAGCTGGTCCACCCACCCACTTTCATCCACCCATCCATCCATCCACTCACCCACCTATCCGCCCATCCATCCATCCACTCACCCACCCACCTATTCACCTGTCTATCCATCCACCCACACATCCATCCACCCACCCACCCATCCACCCATCCATCCATCCATCCATCCATTCACCCATCTATCCATCTACTCACCCATCTATCTACCCACTCATCCATCCATCCATCCATCCATCCATCCATCCATCTATCACCCATCCCTTCACCCATATGTCCATCCATCACCCATCCATCCATCCACCCACCCACCCATCCACCTAACCATCCATCCATCCATCCATCCACCCATCCCTTCACCCATATGTCCATCCATCACCCATCCATCCACCCACCCACCCATCCACCTAACCATCCATCCATCCATCCATCCATCCATCCATCCATCCACTCACCCATCTATCTACCCACTCATCCATCCATCCATCCATCCACCCATCCCTTCACCCATATGTCCATCCATCACCCATCCATCCATCCATCCATCCACCCACCCACATATCCATCCACCCACCCACCCATCCACCCATCCACCCATCCATCCACCCATCCACTCACCCATCTATCTACCCACTCATCCATCCACCCATCCACTCACCCATCCGTCCACCCACACATCCATCCATCCATCCATCCATCCATCCATCCATCCACCCACCTATCCATCCACTCATCCATATGTCCACCCACTCACCCACCCATCCGCCCATCCATCCACTCACCCACCCACCTATTCACCTATCCATCCTTCCACACATCCATCCACCCACCCACCCATCCACCTGTCCATCCATTCATCCATCCACCCATCCACTCACCCATCTATCTACCCACTCATCCATCCATTCATCTATCTATCTGTTCACCCACCCACTCACCCCATCCATCCACCCATCCATTCACCCATATGCCCATCCATCACCCATTCATCCATCCACCCACCCACCCATCCACCTAACCATCCATCCATCCATCTGCCCATCCACTCACCAATCTATCCACCCACTCATCCATCCATCCATCCATCCATCCATCCATCCATCCACTCACCCATCTGTCCATCCACACATCCATCCATCCATCCATCCATCCATCCATCCATCCATTCACTCATCCATCCACTCACCCATCTGTCCATCCACACATCCATCCATCCATCCATCCATCCATCCATTCACTCATCCATCCATCCATCCATCCATCCATCCATCCATTCACTCATCCATCCACTCACCCATCTGTCCATCCACACATCCATCCATCCATCCATCCATCCATCCATCCATCCATTCACTCATCCATCCATCCATCCATCCATCCATTCACTCATCCATCCATCCATTCACTCATCCATCCATCCATCCATCCATCCATCCATCATCCATTCATCCATTCATGCACACATCCATGCATCCATCCATCCATCCATCCACTCACCCACCAACCTATTCACCTATCCATCCATCCACCCACACATCCATTCATCCACACACCCATCCATCCATCCATCCATCTGGATATCGGATTAGGTTTACCATGTGAGAATGTGATTGTCACATGTAACATGCAATTTGTTTTTGTCTTGAAACCTGTCTGGAGAGAACCCACAAAGCAGGCAGTGGGGGCAGATGCTCAGCTTCACACGGTTGAGTTCTGTGTGTCAGTGATTCCAATGTAGGATCTTGTTTGGGATCATTTCTCTTCCTGGTATATGGGCCCAGCCTCTCCCCCACTGCCATGCTGGTTTCCCTCTATGTTCTCTTTCTGATCTCCTGATTCTTGGAGTACGCAGGAGGCTCAGCAGCCCCTTCCTGTACTGGGGCCATGCACCCAGAGAGGCTGACCTTGTGACCGGCAAGAGTGGCTGTGGGTGCTGCCTTGTCCACTCCAAGCAGCACATCCAGTGTTCCGGGAGCCTCGGCATGTGTTTGAAGTACATAGAACTGTTCAGGGACGCCCGCCTCCTGACAGGGCTCCTTACACAGAGGTCTGTGGGCAGCCCCACTTGGAAGGAGCAGGCTCTGCAGACATGGGCCTCAGTTCCGAGGAGGAGAGAGGGTGCAGAGCAGCTGGGGCTTAGAGTGAGCCTTCCTTCTCCTAAGCCCACAAGTTCTGGCCCTGGGACCGTCTCTGCCTGCCATTCTCATCCCTTAGGACCACTCTGCCCCATCATCTTGTCCTCTGCTGCTTCTCTCCTGGGTTACATTTTTATCCCAGAACTAGCTCATGAGCTACACTGGCATTGAGATGGGAGTCACACAAGAGAGAGCTGAAGCCAGCTCCCGAGCCCCCTCGCTGCTGGTTTCCCGTTCCCTCTGTGGATTTGCGTGTGTGCGTGTATCCTGTGGCTGCTGTAACAAATAATTGCACTTAGCGGCTTAAAACAATACAGATGTGCAACCTGACGGTTCTGGAGGGCAGAATTCCGAAATCCGTCTCACTGGGCTAAAATCAAGGTGTCTGTCCTGTGTTCCTTTTGGGGACTGCAGGGAAGAGTCCATCCCCTGCCTTTTCCAGCTTCTGGGGGCTGCCCAAGTGCCCCTGGCTGGGAGACACACATGCTTTTAAGGATGTATGTCATTAGATCTGGTTAATCTCCCCATGTGGGGCCGAAACATTAATCACACCTGCAAAGGACCATGCGCAGGTTCCAGACATTGCGGAATGGACATCTTGGGGCCACAGTGTGTGCACAACGTGCAGACAAGTGTGGTTGTTAAAGGTGGAGCCCACGGGGTGAGAGCACGTCTCCACTTCCGAGAGTGTTCATTAGTCTCTCAGTCCACCTTTACAGCCTTTGATGTTTCCTGAAATGTTTGTTCTCAGTGTATTTTCCTCTTTGACATTGACCTTAGGTTCCACACTCACCCCAGACGTTTTTTCCTTTGTGGTTGCAACTGTATGTAACAACATGACAGGTCCGGAGCTTTCTTTAAACACTTCATTAGGTTCAGGGAGCCTCTGCACATAGGTCTCACTCAGGTCCTTATGTTCTAGTCTAACAAGAAAGTAGGATGAGACAGTGTCTCAGGAACCTTCTCCACCGTTGTTGGGTGTATGTGGCTGATAACTGGCTCGTCTCATCTCAGTGGATTGTCAAAAAGTGTCCCACTTGCCCCCACCCCCACACATGCACAGCCTCCCCCGCTGTCAACATCCTCCACCTGACTTGTGCGTTTATTGCCATCTATGAACCTGCACTGACACCTCATCACCCAGAGTTCATAGTTTCCACTGGACTCGCTCTTAGTGTTGCGTGTTGTGTGGGTTTGGACAAATGTGTAATGACAGCTGTCCACCGTCACGGCGTTGTAATGAGTAGGGAGTGTTTTCACTGCCCTAAAAGCCTCCGCATTCTATCCATTTATCCACACCACCCCCACTACCTCTGGGAACCCCTGACCTTTCTGTTGCCTCCATGGTCCCGCCTTTTCCGGAACGTCGCACACATAGAATCGTACAGGATGCAGCCTTTTCAGATTGGCTGCTGTCACTTAGTGAGATGCACCTGCGGACCCTCCGTGTCTTCGTGGCGTGACGGCCCCGCTCCTTCTTAGCGCCAAATACCATCCCGTCGTCTGGACGCACCCGTGTGTTTGCCCATCACCTCCCGAAGGGCACCTTGGTTGCTTCCAAGGTCTGGCAGTTATGAATAAAGCTGCCGGAAACATCGGCCTGCGGGTTGTCGTGTGGACGTGAACGTTCACCTCCTCTGGGTAGACCTCAAGGAGCACGACCGCTGGGTCGTATGGTCAGAGCGTGTTCAGTTTTGTAAGAAACCAGCAAACCTTCCTCCGCAGCGGCTGCCCCTCTCTGCTTTCCCGCCAGCAGTGAGGGAGAGTTCCTTCTGCTCCGCGTCCCCGCCAGCGATCCGTGTTGTCAGTGTTCCGGGTTGTGGCCGTTCTCACGGGTGCACGGTGACGTCGTTGTCGTTTTCATTTTCTTTCTTTTTTTTTAATATGAAATTTATTGTCAAATTGGTTTCCATACAACACCCAGTGCTCATCCCAACAGGTGCCCTCCTCATTTTCATTTTCCTGATGACGTGTGACGTCTGTCTGTCTTCTCTGGTGAGGTGTCTCTTTGGGTCTTTGGCCTACTTTTTAATCGGGTTGTCCGTTTTCTTATTGCTGAGTTTTAAGTGTTTGTGTATTTTGGATATATCTTCTCTTATCAGATAAACGTGTTGCAAATATTTCTCCCAGCCTCTGGCTTGTCTGCTCATCTCTTACCAGTGTCTTTCGCAGAACAGAGATTTTACATTTTGACGCAGTCCAGCTTATCAGTTAGGTGGTACCTTTGGTGTTGTATCTAAAATGTCGTCCCCCTGTCCAAGGTCACCGAGGATTTCTCCTGTATCATCTTCCAGGCGTTCGATAGTTTTGCATTCTACGTTTGGGTCTGCAATCCGTTGTGAGTGAACTGTTGTGAAGAGTGTAAGGTCTGCGTCCAGATTCCCCTTCGAGCACCCCTCGTGGAAGAGACTCTTTGCCCACTTGATTGCCTTTGCTCCTTTGTCAGGGATCCGTCGGCTGTCTCCGTGTGGCTCTCCTTCTGGGTTCTCCGTTCTGTCCCATGGATCAATTTGTGTGTCCTTTCTCCACCACCACACTGTCTTGATCACTGTGGCTTTACAGCGAGTCCTGAAGCCAGTAGTGTCGGTCCTCCAACTTTGTTCTTTTTCAACATTGTGTTGGCTATTCTGAGTGTTTTGTCTCTCTATAAACTTTAGAATTGGTTTGTCAATAGCCAGAAAATGACTTGCTGGGGTTTTGATGGGGATCACATTCAATCTACAGACAGACCAAGTTGGGAAGAACTGACATCTTCACAGTATTGAGTCTTCCTATCCATGAACATGGAATATCTCTACGTTTATTTAGGTCTTTGATTTAGTTCAGCAGAGTCTTATAGTTTCCCTCATGTAGATGTTGTACATATATTTGTTCTATTTACACCTAAGTAACTAATTTGTGGGAATGCTAATGTGAATGGTATTATGTTTTACAAATTCTGCTTGCTCATTACTGTATAGAGGAAAGTGAATTTTGTATATTAATCTTGTATCTCATAACCTTGCTATAATCACAGATTAGTTCCACTCATTAGTTCCAGTGATTTTAGGGCCGTGGCCTTCAGAGGCTTACTCCCGATGGGAACCATGAGGCATTTCACGGAGAGAAAGAAGGAGCCGTCTGTGAGTCGCTGGTCTCCACGGGGCTGCCCCTGTAGCATGCTGCTGTCTTTCGGCCCAGGACAACAGCGGCTGGTGCATCTTGCCTTCTGAATTAATTTGGAGAACTTCTAGCCGCCCGGGAGGAAGGGCAGTGGTGGGCATATCCACGTGTAACTCTGAGGACAGCTGAGTCAGGACAGCAGGGCCATTAGCACACAGGCCGCTGAGAGTCCTGTTTTCTTCATCTCAGAACATCTCCCTGAGTGCACCCTCAGGCCCCGGGGACTTCTGACGTGAAGGGACGATCACAGCAGCCACCATCTTGGTGGCCAGCAGTGTCTGTCTTTGAGCGTCAAGGGACCGCCGTCCTCCCAGAGCCCGGCGTCTTCCTGGAGGGCCCCCCCCGCTCCCCACTTCCCATCGGCATGAGGGTCTTGCCGGTGAGCCTCGGGGGAGCCCCGGCTGGCTGGTGGTGCTGCCTACCGGGCGCGACGTCAGGCCCGTGCAGAGTGGAGAGGCCCACCCCTGCCCGGGAGCGCCAGGCCTGGCAGGAATCCAAAGTGCGTGTCCTCGTGTGGGTGGTGTCTGCCTCTCTTCTGTTTTCGTTCTTTGTTCTCAAAGAGCTCTTTGAAAGACAGAACTTGCCTTAGGAAGTTGGGGTTCAGTATTTCTTCCCCCTGCTCTGACTGGGAAGTCCCAGGTCAGCCTGGCCCTGTGGCTCAGGGACAGACCCCAGGTCCCCGTCACACACAAACAGACGCACACATATTCGTGCGCACGGTCACACGCTCGCTCGCCACGGTCCTCGGGACATCTGCGCGTCGGCAGCCCCTTCCCAGAAGAGCGTCTCCCCCGTGTGAGTCACACCTCGGAGGTCGACCACACCCGGACAGTAGGTGGGGGTCTTGAGAGAAAAGGCTTTGGGTCGGGGCCCTTGGCTGGACTGTGGCTCCAACCACGGGGGACTGGGCTCCGCCTGGTAAAGTGGATGTGCATGCAGGAAGCCCCCGACGTATAGGTGTCTCCTTGAACGGGTGTGTGCCCCCTCCTGTGTCCGGCGGTGACCGGGCTCCCCAGACAGAGAGGTGGCACTCCTGGTCCGAGGTCGTCAGGCTTGCGTGCCTTGGAGGCGTTCTCCTCAGTTGTACACCTGCAGTCTCAGGCAGGTACAGGTGCATGGCCAAGTCAGGCCCTGCTGGGGCCCAGGACCGGGTCGTGGAGAGCAGGGCCTGTGTCCCTCCCCCACCCCGACAGCAGCCTCTGGTCCCACCTGGAAGGATGAGAAATGAGGGAGAACACCGGGCACCACGGCCGTGTCCCCAGCCTAGACCAGAGCTCACGTGCTCTAGGACACCGAGGAAGAGGGTGCTTGAGAGAAGGGAGGGCCGTCCAGTGTGAGCATCCGTTGGTGAAGGCGATCACGGTTCTCCCCAGTGGCTCATCCACCACGTGGCCCCTCTCCGGGTCAGGGTGGCTGTGGCACCGCAGCGTGGACACCGTGGGAGGGGAGGGAAGCCCCCGACAAACCTGGGGCACTTGAGTGGGATTCGCCTATGAGCAGGCGCAGGACACAGGACTGGTTCAAGCCAGGACAGATCCTCCAAGAGATAGCCCAGCCTCCCGTTCTGATTTTCTACCCCCAGGGCTTTGATCAGTTTCCAGGCCGGTTCGTAATGTAGTAAAACCACAGGGAGCTGCTTGGCGTTCAGCTTTCTCTCCTCTGTAATGCAGTCAGCACCCCGGGCAGGTGCCTCGACTGGTGCCGGAGTATTGTTCCCGCTGTCTGAGGGTGGGCATGGGGGTCGTGGAGGTGGAGTGGGGCCCGAGCATGGGGCGCAGATGGGGCGCAGCCCCCGGCACCCTCAGCGGGCTGCCCCACCGCATCCTTGCCCCCCTGGTTGGGGCGGTTCCTGTGGCGTCCCCCTTGGGCCTGTGAGCCACAAGCCCCGGCCCCGGGAGGGTGCCCGGAGAAGCAGGGCAGGTGCCAGGCGGGTGGGGAGCCCCTCGTGACTCAGTGTCCCCCTGGCACCCTGCCTGCTTGGTCTCTCCCACGCGCAGCCTCACCGGGGTCTCCCTCCTCTTTGCAGAGAGCCTGGGCACGGAGGTGGGGCTCCTGCAGCTGCTCGGAGAGCCGCCGCCCCAGCAGGTCGCCCAGGTGGACGACCCTGACGTCGGGCCGGCCTTCGTCTTCGGCCCGGATGCCAACAGCGGCCAGGTGGCCCGGTACCACTTCCCCAGCCCGTTCTTCCGCGACTTCTCACTGCTCTTCCACGTCCGGCCTGCCACCGAGGGCGCGGGGGTGCTGTTCGCCATCACGGACGCGGCCCAGGCGGTGGTCTCCGTGGGCGTGAAGCTGTCGGCCGTGCGTGACGGGCAGCAGCACATCCAGCTCCTGTACACCGAGCCCGGCGCCACCCGCACCCGCACGGCCGCCAGCTTCCGCCTGCCCGCCTTCACCGGCCAGTGGACGCGCTTCGCGCTCAGCGTGGATGGCGCGACCGTGGCGCTGTTCGTGGACTGCGAGCTGTTCCAGAGGGTGCCCTTGGTGCGCTCCCCGCGGGCCCTGGAGCTGGAGCCCGGCGCCGGCCTCTTCGTGGCCCAGGCTGGAGGAGCAGACCCCAGCAAGTTCCAGGTAAGCTGACAGCCACCGCTGGTGTGGGGACCGGCCCTGGTGTGGGGGTCTGGCCCCCGGGGACAAGGGACGGTCTGCCTCCTGCCTTGTGCAGCAGTGCCCGGGAGAGGACCGCCCGCGGGGCGGGGCCGCCGGCCGCTTGAGTGCAGGCCCCGGTTGGGGATGTGGTGGAAGTCTCGGAGGCCCCCCGGCACCGTCCCCTTCCCAACTGGACCCCATCTGCGGCACACGAGAGCCCCTCCATTGTGCGTGGTGCCCGCGGTGACCCCGGGGTCCGGGCCCCCCTGCCCCACGGGGCGGACGGGAGTCAGCGTCCCGGCCCAGCTATGTGAGCTGTGCACACGGCGTGGCCCTGAGCGTGGACTGTTGTGGGGGCGGGCTGCACCCTGGAGGGCGCACTCATCCGCCCCATCAACGTGACGATGACCTTATTTTCACCAAACTGCTCAGCAGGCCCTCAGCGCAGCTTCCGAGCAGCGAGGGCAGAATTTCGCCAGGGCAACTGGCTCGTGGCGGTCCCACCATGTCCTCGGGGAAGCCGCCACCCCTAGGCCTGGCCTCGGCCTTTCATTCTGGGGGCAGGCGGGTCCCGGAGCCTGGAAGGGGTCTTTCTCCCGGGCCCTCAGTGCCCACGTTTGTTGGAAACTTGAGCCAGACTCCTTGCCTCCGGTGAATGTCGCGTGGATACCCTCCACGGGCACTGACCCACAGACCCCCAAACCCTGACACTGGAGCCAGCCGGCGGCTAGAGCGTCCCCGCTCAGCGGTCCAGACAGGGGCCCCTGTGTGTGCTGAAAGGGGCCGTGTCCCCGGGGGACAGAAAGTTAATTATTGCCTAGAGAAAGGCTGCTTCATGAAAGTTGTTCTAAGTCCTGGTGACTTGGGTGCTGAAAGCTGACCTTTCGCCTCTGGCAGGAACTTTAACCCTTGGGGTCTGGGAGCCAGCAGGACTTTGATACGAAACTGGGCCTCTTTGTGTTTTCGCTTTGATCCTCAAACGTGATTAACTGCAAAGAAGTCAGAGAGCTCCGTCTGTCGAGGAGGGGGCTGTGTCCACTGGCTGTTTGTTGTGTGACTTCCCGGGAAGCTGAGGACAAAAAAGCGTCCCGTGTGTCCCCACGTCTCTAACACTTCAGCAGAAAGGCTGCCTGTGTGCGGGTGGGGACAGGGTTGCCCGGGTCACCACTGTCGTGGGTGAGGACGCCCGGCGCCTCCTCCCTGTGCCTCGTCGGGGCTGCGTGTCACGTGTGCAAAACACATTCGCCACTTGAAATAGGCAGATGGTGTCTGGGTGTTTTCACTTGCATTTCTCGGTTGCTAGTGTAGACAGACTTAGATTTTTTTTTACATGGTTTTTGGCTATTTGCATTTCTTCTTTTGTGACTGGCCCATTTATGTTCTTTGCACTTTGGTCTTGGGGGTTCAATAATTTCTTACTGACTTTTACAAACTCTTTATATGTGAAAGAAAATGGTCCTTGGTTTTGTGCACTTAAAATTTTAGCTCTCAGTTTGTCATTTGCGTTTTCACCATGTCACTTTTTTGTTCAAACCGTTGAGATACTTGGGGCGCCTGGGTGGCGCAGTCGGTTAAGCGTCCGACTTCAGCCAGGTCACGATCTCACGGTCTGTGAGTTCGAGCCCCGCATCGGGCTCTGGGCTGATGGCTCGGAGCCTGGAGCCTGTTTCCAATTCTGTGTCTCCCTCTCTCTCTGCCCCTCCCTCGTTCATGCTCTGTCTCTCTCTGTCCCAAAAATAAAAAAAAAATAAAAAAAAAAAAACGTTGAAAAAAAACCGTTGAGATACTTAAAGTGTTTATGTGGAAGATACCCATGGTGGGAGAAGATGCCCATGGCGTATAATATCGTGGCCAAGTCTCTGAAGTTTAGGAAGACAGGACTCCTGGAGCGGGGTGTAGGCTCCTCCGTCGGCCCTGGGCTGTGGCCTGCTTGCCCCGGGTGGCAGCTTGACTTCCAGCTGACTTCGCTTGTGTCACATGCACCTGAGCCAAGTCTCCTTATGTCCCCACGGACTAGAGGCTTCAGGAATTTTCTGTGTGGGTGTTTGAACGGATTCCAGCTGGCCGAGAGAAGCTTGTAGAACAGGAGACAAATCGGTTTAGCAGCGGGTTTTGCAGACTTTCTGAATTGAAGTTCCTGGAGAAGAATCACTCACGTCACGTGATTTATAAGATTTGGCAGAAGCGAGCTCGGGGCTTAGGGCGCCGGGAGGAAGCTGGGCGGCGTCTCCTCCGGCCCCTCCCAGGCGGTCCAGGCGGGTCCGGACAGAACCTTGATTGTTTGCCTCTGGTCAGAAAAACTGGTCTCTTCGGGCTTATTCTTCTTCTTGAGTCACTTTTGGTAGGAAGCGTCTACTGGGAAGTCCTGCCTTCCGTGCGGTTCGGACAGTGCTTGCCTTATTGCCAACCTTTTCGGCGGTTGTGTGCCTTTTAATTTTTTTAACCGTTTCTAAAGCTCTGCGGCCGCGTCTCCCTCGACTTGCTCCCCCTTCTCCCGCTCTGTGCAGCTCCTCCCTGGCTGCGGGGGGGCTTCTGCGGGTGCCCCCGCCGCACCCCTGGAGCAGACGCGGCCCTGCCTTCCCGGAGGCTGTGCTCCAGCCGCCGCACCTCATGCCGAGCGCTCACCTACCTTGTTCGACGGGGACCTCCCCCCGCACGAGGCCTCGTGGGCCACGTTATATAGAAATAAGCGCCCCGTCCACTGAAGCCAGGAGGGTGCCCCGCAGCCACGGCAGGCTCGACGCCCGGGATGGCCGGGAAAGTGTCGTCAGGGGCCCGTGGCCCCCAAGCCCAGCACCCAGACCCGCCCCTCCTGAGCGAGGGAGAGCCGGGCGCCCCGGTCGCTGCCATCCCCCGCCCGACACCCCTCCTACGACACGTACCGTGCTCACCTGACGTGACGCGCAGTAGGAGGGCCTCGACGTGATGCCGCCGCATCCCTGCCATTTCCTGCCACGACTGGGGGAGAGAGAGGAGCAGCCTGTGATGGAAGCGCTTGCCCGGACGCGACCCCACGAGAAGGAACCAAGAGGAAGCAGATGGTGTCGTGCTGGCGGCCAGGGTGACGCAAGCAGGCGGTCAGGAGCCACCGGGGCCGGGGCCCGAGGAAGCGGGGCAGCCACAGCGCAGCCGGCGTGGGTGACAGGGCGGGGGAGTCCGGCCCGGAGCGCCGCCAGCCACCTCCCCACCACGGGCTCACTCAGCCCCCCGCCCGCGACCAGGATGCAGCGCTTCCCGGCGGGGCCCCGAGGCCGGGTCAAGGCCACCTCCGAGAATCTGGGGGGCCCAGGGAGGCAGCCCGCGGCCAGTGACCTCAGTGACAAGCGTGCGCAGCACGGGGTTCTCATTGTGCGACTCGGCCGCGCAGCCGGCAGCGTGGCAGCGACGGGACACGTTCCAGACGGTTAACAAAGTGCGACGTCTCCAGACGTTGGATTCCACGTCTGCTTCCAAGCCCGTCCGATATTTGCAGTGTGTCTGTGGCTTTTGCACCACTGACGTCTTCCCCACTAAACGTGTCCCCAGGGAAGCGCATGCGGCTCCCGGAGCAGCGGCCAGAGCCAACGCTGCCCTCCCTGCCGCGTCCCCCGCGGGCAGCCCGGCGAACAGCCTCAGCTGCTGGCAGCTCGGAGCCTCGAGGGACGGGTCTGTGGGGACGGTCACGGTGGAGGTCTGGCCCCCTGACCCCACCTGCCGGGAGCGCCCGTCCCTCCCCTCATGGCCGCCACCCCCAGGGCACCCTGCTGCCCCGTGGAGAGCTCGACCTTCTAGAATTTAACACCCGCCCTGTGCTGTCCTTGCGTCTTCAAACTCGGTCACCTGGGCGACCCTGTCCCTCCTTCAACAGGACTGAGGTCGAGAACTTGCATCCCCAGCACGATGCCAGTGCTGACCTCTGACCTGACCCCTGCATTTTTACAGGACGGCCCAGATTTCCCGTGGGCGATGGTGCCCCCAGGAACCTGGCTGGTGGAGGGCACCTGTGTGTGTGGATGGACAGGGGCCTCGCTGCAATGCTCCCTGCTCCTGGTCTGCACACTTGTGCTCACGTGCACACCCCTCTCTCACCACACCCGCACACGTGTTTACATGCACACGCGTGCTCTCGTACGATGCTCTCACTGCATGCACACATATGTGCACACGTTCATGCACACGGGCACACGCCTGCTCTCACACCCTTGTGCACACGCCTCACATTGGCACACGCTCTCTCACGTGCTGTCGCTGCATGCACACATCTGCTCACACGCACACGTGTACGTTCACACGCACGCACGTGCTCACGCATAACCCATCCACACAAAGCTCTGACACGCGCTCACACACCTCTCCCGCGTGGCTTGGCCACCCTCCGTGGTGGTTGGACCGTCCAAGAATTTGAAGGGAGGGACACTTGTCCCTCAGATATACCAAGCACTGTCCGTAGCTGACTCCCTGCACCCGGGCGCGACTTCCTCTCGCCCCGGGCCCAGCTCCGGGGACCTGCCTGCGGCCAGTCCCTGTGCTGCCCCTCCTCCCCCCGCCACGGTCCACAGGGAGGAGCTCTCAATAGTTGTGCCACGCGGTCGGGCAGGCCGTCCCTGAGTCCCGCCGATGGCTCTGCAGTGAGTTCCCCGGTGACCACTGTGAGGAAGGCTGGGCCCCACTCTGACCTTGCACTTTGCCGGGACGCTGCAGGGCGGCATTGCGCCTGGGCGACGGCGGCAGGAGGAGGCAGGGACCGGCGAGGGTGACTCCGGGTCTGAAGGGGCAGCAGTGGCTGCGGTGGGGGTGGCCTGCTGGGTTCAGGGTTAGACACAGACCACTGTTGGCGTGGTTGAAACATCTCTGGCCCCTGAGACCATGCTCTCTGTGCCGGGTCACCTTCTTCCTTAAAGAGCTGGAGTTCTCGGCTCCACGCTTCCGGAAGGATGCCACCACCACCCTCCCCCAGTGAGGCCACCTAGCAGCCTGGGGACAGGCCCGTGGACAGCAACCCTGCCCCCGGCTCCCTCAGCCCCATGGTCCGGCCACCGTCTGTCAGCTTGCCTCGGAGCGCCACGAGGCCTGGACATCACTCGGCACGTGCTGGTCCTCTCCCGGGTGCCCGGAAGAACCTTCTGGAACTGATGACCATCCTGAGTCCAACTGAGAACCAGGGCGGCTTCCTTCTGGGCTTTGTCCGCAGAGCCACGGGCAGCTCCTGCCTCTGGTCTTCCAGAACACGCTGTGGCTGGTGGGAGAACAGTGAGGATGAGGTACGTGGTCCTGCCCACGGCCACGTTTTCACCGCCTTCCGAAGTCAGCCCAGCTGCAGGAAGTGACCCTCTGCCACTTGGCGCACCCCACGTCAGCTTGTGAGCCGGTGGCTGCTCTGGTGGCCCTGAGTCATACCAGCTGCCCATGATGGCGGCTCTTTCGTGCATACCTGCAAAGGAGGACACCGCGTGTGTGCACAGAGCACAGATCACCCACCCGCGTCCCGACTGCTCCCCGCCCGCCTCCTCAGCTGCCTCCTTCCCCTGCACGTTGGGAAAACGAGGACCTCGCAGTAACTGGGGCCGAGGGTCTCCCTCCACCCAAGTCCCGCCTGGGCCCGACCGCCCTCACTGGCCTCCTAGGAGCAGGTGCATGTGCCTGAATGAGCACGTGTGTGCAAGGGCACGTGTGCGTAAGCACAGGGCAGGTGCACACACATGCGTGTAAGCACACACCCACACAGCACATACATGCACACACATGGGCACGCACACATAGCCACACACGGAGGTGGGACACGGCCCCACAGGTCTCACTGTCGGCAGTTGGGGAGTGGAGCCGGGAGTACGGAGTCTGGCAGGACTGGCCCCTGAGGTGCTCACAGCCCTGGGTAGAGATCCGAGAGTGCTTCCTGGAGGAGGCGGCCTTGGAAAGCAAGTGGAGCCCTCAAGCAGGGCTCATCTGGGGACCCACTGGGGTGTTGTTGGTTTGCTGTCACGTGCTCCTTGCTGGTGTGGAGCACGAAGGTCAGGGAATCGAGGGGTCACGTGATGGAGGGAGCCTGAAGGTGATTTGGAGGAATAAACAGAACAACCGAGGTGAGTCAGCACGTGGCCTGTGGACCCGTCTGGCATCGCCTATTCTGTGCAGGTGAGAAAGGCTTTGTTTGACACATTGAAATGGGCGAATCGGAAGGAGACTTGCGACGTGGAAATGACACGATGACATTTTGGTGTCGGTAACACTCGGAACAGCCGCGCTCGGCCCTTCACGTGCTGGCTGTGGCCGATGCCGAGCGGGCGCGCACCAGGCAGCACAGACTCCCCAGACTGGCCCTTTACGGAGAAGCTCTGCCGACCCCTGACCCAGGCCCTTCCATTACGTCTCAGGATTGACCAAGTGTGGTTTCTACTTGGGAAAAAGGCGCCGGAGAAAATCCCAGTGGGTTAAATGCTGAGTAAAAAACAAAGAAAATACTAGAAACCACATGTGTGGACACTCACCGTTTCCAGGCAGGGAAACCTTTTAGAAAGCGGCCCCGGTGGCCTCTCGTGCTTGAGGGCGAGGTCTCAGCTGAGCCGATTCAGGGCTCGAAAGTCAGCGAGCGCCACATGGACTCCGCTGGGCCGCGCTGCTCACGCCCTGGGGCTTCTTCAGTCTTGCCTGCTGCTTTTCAGTCATGGGCTCTGCCGGTCCCCGAAATAGCCGGGACCACGCGCGGCTCTCCCGTCCCCGTCACCGCCTCCCCGAGGCCCCGTCCCTCCACGTCTGCGCTGGCGACCCTGCCTCACGTGGCACTGACCGGGAGAGCGGCCTCCGTTCCCCGTCCCCTCACGCAAGTGCCTTTGGAGCCCCAGTGGGAGCGACCCGAGGGCCCTCCTGTCTCCAAGATGGCCTCGTCCTGGACCTCGGTCGGCTCCGTGACCCCGCTGAGATCCTCAGCAGCGCCAGGCTCCGAGCCTGGTGCCGGCGTGGCCGTGCCGACTGCCTCGGGGCCTACGGTGACGGCTCTCTCCCTCTGCCTTTAGGGAAGGATCGCGGAGCTGAGGGTGCGCGGAGACCCCCGGGTGAGCCCCCTGCACTGTCTGGAGGAGGACGACGAGGACAGCGGTGGGGTGAGTCGCTGCCGTGGCCGGGCTCCACGGAGCTCCCTCCCCCTGCCCCACCCTGCTTCGCCCCCCACCACGGGCGGAGGGCCCAGGGTTGGTGGGGACTGGGGACCCCAAAGTGGTAGGACATCCTCCTTTGAAGGATGTCATTTGGGTACCAAGAACCTGGGACATTTTCATTTACCCGTAACATCAGAAAGAGCATTCGTTCCCTGCCTAGAACTTTCCACGTAAAAACACATACCAAACATGGAGTAAGTGTTAAAAGCATCCCTAGAGTAGCCGGTTGGGTTATACGGTTGATGACGGTCACCTTGGCCAAAATGTGCACATGCGTCTGCGTGAGACAGCATGTGTGTGTGCATGCACGTGTGGAAGCGTATGTGTGAGGGTGCATGTGTGAGAGGGTGTGCGTGTGTGCCTGTGACAGACTGTGTGTGCATGTGTGAGAGTGTGTGTGTGTGCACATGCTTGTGAGAAAGCGTGTATGCATGTATGAGAGAGCGTCTGTGTGCATACATATGTTGAGAGCATGTGTGCCTGTGTGAGAGTGTGCGTGCATGTATGAGTGTGCGTGCATGCATGCCTGGGAGAGAGAGCATATGTGTGTACATGTGTGAGAGAGCATGTGTGTGTGCAGGCGTGAATGAGAGACTGTGCATGCACATGCCTGTTTGTGCGTGCACATGCATTTGTGAGAGACCGTGTGTGTGTGCACGTGCCTGTATGAGAGTGTGTGTGCATGTTTGAGAGCATGTGTGTGCCTGTGAGAGAGCATATGTGTGTGCATGTGTGTATGGGTGTGTGTACGTGAGTGACTGTGCGTGCACACACCTGTATGAGGAAACACGTGCATGCGTGTGCCTTTGTGAGAGAGCATGTGTGCGTGCACACGCCTGTATTAGAGAGCATTGTGTGCACGTGTGAGAGAGTGTGTGTACGTGCCTACGTGAGAGACTGCGTGCACACACCTGTATGAGGAGAGAGCATGTGTGCGTGCCTGTGTGAGAGCATGTGTGCATGTACACGTCTGTCTGAGAGCACACGTGTGCATGTGTATGTGTGAGAGAGCGTGTGTGCATGGGACCTAAGAAGATCCACTTCCCAGGGCGTGTGAGGGACAGAAGGGGAGGAAAGTCCGTGTTCCCAGGGAGAATCCAGATCTCAAAAATGCCCCCAGTGACCGCACGGTTGTGAACAGAACGAGGTCGTCAGGCACGTGCAGTGACCAGGGCAGGGACGATATGATGGCTCACGTTTCCTGTGGCCGCAGGCCACCTCATTCAGCTCTGTGAGGCCGTCCCCCGGTGTGGCCTTTGAGTTGACAAATCCGTGCCCGGAGCCCCCTCCGCGGGGCCTCTCTCCTCTGGCTGTTTCCCGGGACAGTGTCCCAGGAGCGGGATGACGAGGCAGAAGGAAGGAGCGTGTTTCTTCACGGTTCCGTGTGTGTGGCCGGCGGCCGCACCGTTTCCCAGAGGGGCGTCCTAGTTGCTCTGATCAGCGTGCCCGCTGACGCCACCCAGGGACGGGGTTCGGTCACCGGCTCCTTCTTTCCTGCGACTGTCAGGTGTCTGGAGACTTCGGGAGCGGGCTGGAGGAGAACCGGGAGCTTCTCAGGGAGCAGTCGGTGAGTTCCGTGAGTCCTAGGGGGACCCTGTCCCGACAGGCTGTGCGAGCACACGGGTGCACACGCATGGGGGACTCCAGGGGCTCCCTGCGACCTGAGGACACGTTCCCAGGGGGACACGGGAACGCGCCCTCTTACTCCTGTCACCGGGGATTTAAAATTCGGTTTCTGAGTCTAACCCCTCGTTGGATCTCTGGGGTGACGTTGATGTTCTGTTTACGCCTCCCCGTTAGCTTGGAGGGGCCGCGGAGTACTAGCGGGTTTGTAGCTCAGACACAAAGGGAGGGTGGGCGGGCCTTACAGCGAGGAGGTTTCTGGAGGCCAAGTCTGAGCTCGCCCAGGTCCCGACACCCAAAACAGCGAGCGGGAGGGGGAAAGGCGGCTTGTTTGCATTTGCACCACAGCGTTGTGCCCTCCGCTCCTGCCGGCCCGGGGCTTGGGCATCGAGGGGCCCAAGGACATCGAGGACAGGCAGAGTGCTGAGCTCCACCCACACAGGGGGTGCTGGGGACCCCCTGGCCCCGCGCCGGCCGGAGCAGTCCTAGGAGGCGCGCCCAGCAGGGCCCCGCTCACAGCAGGCGTCGGTGCGCGGTGCCCGACGGCAGTGCCCGGGTCAGACGGGCTGTGCGTCCCCACAGACGCGGGTTGGATTTGGGCGCTCGCCCCTTCACCCACCGAGCTCCTGTCCCTACCAGGGTGCCTGGGGGCAAACCGTTGCTTTGGGAGCACAGAGACCCCGTGGAAACGTATCCGAGCAGTGCCGGGGCCACGGCGGGAAGTGCCGAAGCTCTGCGTCCCGTCTCAGCGGGCTAGACGAGCGGCCGGCCCCGGGGGCGGATCCGCCCCACGGTCGGCAGTACTTGAACTGGGAACCCACACCTGGCCAGGCTCCCCTGGGGAAATCCGGCCGGCCGGCTGCTTAGGGTGACGGCAGAGGAACTGGGCCACAGCCTGTGCGGGGTGGGCGGGCCGGGCCAGGGCACGAGCAGCCTGCAGGGGCTCCCCTGCCGGCTCTCCGTGTTCTCCACCCTCTCGCGCTCAGTGGCGCAGGGATGTCGGGGGGGCCAGCCGGGGCTCACGGGTCCCAGGGGGCCTTCCCGCATGTGTGGCTGGGGCCTCGGGGGAGGCCTGATGTCCAGCTCCGGGCCCCCCAGCCCTCCGGCCTCGTGGGCACGCCGGTCCCCGAGTGCCTTGACCCGCACGGTGTCACCAGGGAGCTCCTGCCAGACGTGGGGCGGACAGTTGCAGGAAGCATCTTGACTGTGTGTTTGAACGTCAGCTTGTGCCCACGTCCTTGAGGCTCCCGGGTGCCTCTGGGGACCAGGAAGAGGCGTTTTCAGAGCAGAGCCGGTCTTGCTTCCTCAAGGGTGGGTGCAAGTCACCCGGCCCTGGCCGTGGAGTCCCCCGGTCGTGACCCCTGCCGAGGACAGGTCGCGCCACATGCCGTCTGTGCCGTGAAATGCCGGAGGCTCCCTTCCTCTGAAGGCCTCCGGCTGCCCTCACCGGGCGGGTCCTGACCTCGGGGAGTGTCCCCTCGGGGCTGTCTCGGGGCCCTGGGCCAGCACAGTGAGTGCTGGTGCGTCCCTACCGCACAGGGGGACCTGCAGGCTGGGGCATCCGAGGGCTCGCAGGGCCGGGACCCCATCCCCACGGCTGTTTCGGAGGAAGAAGCTGTGGGGAGTCCCGGAGCTTCTTCAAGAATCCACGCAGATCCTGTCTTACAGACCACACGTGTCATAACCCAGCACCTGCCATGGCACATCCGCGTCTGCCACATAATGGATTTGTCTTCCCCTCTCACCTTGCCAGGGTCTGTCCCCAAAGCCCAGCCTCCCTGAGGCTCCACCAGTCACTTCTCCGCCCTTGGCTGAAGGCAGGAATGTGGAAGATTCCAGAACTGAAGAAATTGAGGAAGAAACCACGATGTCTTCGTTGGGAGGTAGAACTGTTTACTGATGGGATGTGCGTGTCAGTTTGGGCGTGTCAGCGGCGTGTGGTTGGGTGGTGTGTGTGTGTCAGTGGCACACGTGTGTCAGTCGTGTGCATGCCGGCGAGGGGCTCCCTGCCATCACAAATGCGCCCAGACTGGGGAGCGGTCAGCACCCGCCCGCCCCCTCGTGGCCGCAGGAGAGTCAGGGCAGGACCGCTGCGTGGCCTTTCCTTCCGTGTCTCATTCCCGGCATTCTTGTGCTGGTGGGTCCGTCGGGCGTCCTGTGCTGCAGGCTCGCCAAGAGGACCTGAGATTTGGTTTTGAAGGATGACAAATCATCGTACGAGTTGTCCGATGAATCGTGGAATGCTGTGGGTCGGCATTTGGGGTCAAGGATGCTTCCCGGTGGCCTTGGGGGTCTGCTGCTCCGGGGGGTGCGGTGTGGACCTGCCCGTGGCCGGGCCACTGAAAATGGAGTGTCAACGCGTCAGCCATCTGTCGCTGCCAGCAGACGGCCACACATCTGGCCGCTGGGAGGGCGCTCGTGTCTCACCTCGCGTCCCGAGGGCCGTGTCCTCTCCTGCAGGCCCCGCGGGGGATGGGCTCCCCGCCCGCTCAGGTTGGCAGCAGAATCCAGTTCCCTGCAGCCGTGGGACGGAGGCTCCCGGTCCTCACTGCTGTCGGCCAGCGACGGGTCTCACGTTCTCGGGCCACCCACGCCCCTCTGTTCCTGGCCGCTCCAGAGCCAGCCACGGCAGGTGGAGTCCTTCTCGTGCTCTGCACGTCCCAGACGCCCCCTCCTGCCTCTCCTCTCCCGCCTCTTCTGCTCCGGGGCCTCGTGTGGTTAACGGGTTGTACCCCAGTAATCCAGGATGATCTCCCTACCTGCACGACGGCTGTTCAGTAACCTGCGACACCTGCGGGGGGGCCTTCACAGCAGCGCCCAGATTAGCGTCCGACAGGATCACCGGGGGCCGGCGAGCTCAGGAGACCTCCTCAGGGCTCTGCCTTCCATGCTTCCGTCAAGGCTGTAGAATAGTATGCGGACATTTGTTTTTATTTTAGAGAAAACCATTTACTGCTTTTGAAAAATTACCGAAATAATACATGCCCGTTGCTGCCTCCGAAACTTAGAAACAAAAAATAGGGAGAGACTTGGCATCGGTCCCCCAGGGCCCCACGGCCCCCGTTCTGGGTGCCCTTTCTCCAAGGACCTAGTTACGGCATTTGTCACAGACGTGCTTCCCCGGGGCCCAGCCATGCTGGATGACCTCAGGGTCCTGAGTGAGGGATTCGGGCCCCATCAGGGTCCCAGGGTCAGCCCACTGTGCTCCGTGGCCCGGGACCCCAGCCCAGGGCTGACCCAGGACCCCGTGGGGGGAGGCCTGATGGGCCTGGGGTCACTTTTTGTTTTTGTTTTTAGTGTAATCAGCATACAGTAAACTGCATTTATTTGAAATTTGAAACACGCAACCTGATAAGTTTTGACCTGTGTGTCCACCCGTGAAAGCGTCACGATCAGGGCATGACCGCATCCACCAGCCCCAGATACGCGTTATGCACTTTGCGGTCCCTCCCTCCTACTCCCCACACCCCTCCCAGGTGCCCCTGATCTGCCTTCTGTTGCTGCAGATGCTGGTGTTTTCTGGAAGGTTCCGTACGTGGAACCATACGCTCTCTGCCTTCCTGTCTGGATTCATCCGCTCAGCACCGTTGTGCTGACGCTCAGCAAGGTGTGATTTTGCACTGTTGGTTCGGGCGCTGTTTCACCGTGTGGAAGGACCCGAAGTTGGCTGTCCACTCACCTGCCAGTGGACCTTTGTGTCATTTCCAGCTGGGGGCTGTCACAGCTAAAGGTGCTGTGGGGCTCCAGGGGAAGCCTCTGTAGGGACACCTGCTGCTGTGTCTCCGCTCGACACCTTGGGTAGAATGGCTGGGCCACAGGACAGGTGTGTGTTTGACTATCGAAGATGCTGCCGCAGACGACCTTTCCCCGCAGTTCCGGGCGGCGCTGGGCATGGCCACGTGCCATTGCCAGAGTCCCGGCAGGTGCACAGGGCGGCTCGAGGCCGTGTGATTAGCCGCCCCCTGATGACTGATGACGTGGGGCATCTTTCCACGTGCTGATCTTGCCTGCCCTTTGTGCGTTGTTTTCAGTAAAGCATGTGTTCAAATCTTAGCGGCTGTTTCCCAGTTACTGACTTTTGAGAGTTCTTTATGTTCTGGATGGGACTCCTTTGTCGGGTGTGTGTTTTGCAAATATTTTTTCAGTCTGTGGCTTATCTTTCCATTTTGTTAATAGCGTCTGTACGAAAGCAGAACAGATTGGTTTTTAATTTGGATGAAACTCAATTTATCAGTTCGTTCACGTGTGGATCTCGCTTCTGGTGTCAGAGCTAGAAAGTCTCCCTGCCCACGGTCCCAGGGGCTTTCTGATGTGTCTGGTCGTGTTATGGTTTTGGGTTTTGCATTTGGTCCTGTGACCCGCTTTGAGTTAGGTTTCTGTGTGGAATGAAGCACGGCTGTCTGTTCGGAGCCACTTACCGGAAAGACGGTCTTTCCTCCCGCCGAGCCGCACGTGTGCCTTGGTCGGAAATCAGCCATCCGTGTACGTGTGAGACTATTTCTGGACTCTGCTCCATGGGTCTGTCCTCACAGCAGTCCCGTTGCTGTGGCTTTGTAACAAGTCTGGGATGACACCGTGCCAGCCCTCCACACCTGCTGTCCCTTTGTGATGCTGCTGTGATTTTCCGCGTCCTTGCACACCGCGGACCCGGTTTGTCGGTGGCTCTGCGCGAAGAGCCAGCCGGAGCGCCGACCGGAGCGTCTCTGGCTCTGTAAACCAGTCCTCGGAAGGCACAGACACTGAACGGAGTCTTCCGAAAAGGCTTCTTCCTTTGCTTTCTCTTAGCAAGGTTTTTGCCGTTTAAATGTTCACTGAGGCAGAGGTTTTAAGTTTGCCTTAAATCATGCTGCATTTGGAATACGGGCCCGAGAGGTGTGCACCCGATGCTGGCCGCCACGGGGCTGGGGCCGGGCTGCCCTCCCGCACCGACCTGGGACTCTCCCTAGGTCCTCAGTGGGCGTGGTCTGGCTGCTGGGCCCAGGGGCATCCAAGAGGCTCTGGCAGGGTCGTGGTCAAGGGCGTGGACGTGGCTCCGATTTCTTCTGTGCCGGCGGGGAGGCTGGCAAGGCCCCGAACAGTCTGCACATCGGTCCATGTTCAGCTAAGGGGCCTCAGATCCCGTGCAGTCCCCGCCCCCAGCCCGCCGCGCCGTCAGAGGGCCCAGCACACCCACCAAGGGGGCAGTGGTTCCCCCCAAGTCCCCTCAGGAAACGGGCCTCAGGAGCGGCGTGAGTCCCTGCAGTCTAACTGGGTGGGCCGACCCCCTTGGAGGAAGGTTTGGGGGAGCAGCCTTAGTTCACCCCACAAGGGGAAGGTGCCCATCCTGACCGTCCTGGGCTGGCCAGGGCGAGCCAACGGCCCATGCCTCAGGCATCTGTGCCCTGTGGCTCCTTGTCTGTGCGGTGGCTGCCCCAGAGCTCTGGGCCCCGTCTGCAGCTCTGGGGCCCTGCAGGGCAGGCCAAGGGCTGATTAGGCCAGACTCGGCCCATTCTTCCTGGGGTCTGGAGCCTCCACCGTCAACCATCCCCAGAAGGAAGCTTCCAAGGACATCGCGGGGCCAGTGCAGACACTTGAATCTGGGCCGCGTGTTCAGTCACCGCAGGCAACAGCCTGAAACATCCTAAGTGTAACTGCCTGGTTGTCAGAAAACATCCTCACTCTCAGCTCTTAGGAGGCGTGTGGCATTGGGGGTGAGGGTTGTGACAGATGCAACAAACTTCCGTGGTTCAGCAAGAGAAGAAATGATGTGTGTTTGCGTGTGCATGCATTGCGTGTGTGCACGTGCATGTGAGTGCATGTATGTGAATGTGTGTGTGTGCATGTATGTGAGCATGCGCATGAGAGTGTGTGCGCGTGTGTGTGCGTGGTGGGGGGACTGCATCCTGGAGCCGCACGCAGCCTGGGTCCGGGGCGGGGAGCCCAGAGTGGAGCCTGGGCCGTGCTCCCGGGTATGACGGGTATGACGGCTGCCTCTGCCTCCCCCAGCTTGGACCCTCCCCGGCTCAGACACCGTCACCGCATGGAGCGTTCGGAGCCCTGGGGGCGGCCCGGAAGAGGTGAGGCCCCTCCCTGACCCCAGGGCACCCGGATGCAGCTCCAGCTGCCGCACCCCTTCCTCTGTGCTCCTCCTGCACCCGCAGCCCCGGGAGGGAGCACGTGGCAGGGATGACCGGGCAGGGCCCACTGTGCGTCCCATGCCTGTCATGTCCACTCTGCACGTCCCCTGTGATACATAGCCCAGCCTGAGACTCAGGAGGGTGCAGCCGCGGCCCCCCAGCCTGTGCCCTCTCCTCTTCGTCCCCAGGGTCCTGCAGGCTCTGCAGTACAGAGCCCCGATGCACAGCCTGTACCCGGGCCACAGGGCCCCCCGGGCCCCCCAGGGCCACCGGGGAAGGACGGTGCTCCTGGAAAGGACGGTGAGCCGGTGAGTCTGTCTTCCCTGGGTTGGGCCGGGGGGAGGGGCTTGGACAGGAGGGGGAGGTGGGCCTAAGGCGGCTGAGCAGCCGGTCCCCGATGGAGACCTTGGGGTGGCCCTGACCTGAGGCTGCTTCCTCTCTCCTCGGGAGACAGAGGGCGGTCAGCAAGGCAGGGGGGGAGATCAGGGAGGTGAGGGGTGGTCAGCAAGGGGGGGTGGTCAGGGAGGAGGGGTGGTCAGCAAGGCAGGGGGCAATTAGGATGTCAGGGGGCAGTCAGGGAGGGGGGCAGTTAGCGAGGCCGGGGGCGGTCAAGTCGGAAGGCTGGTTAGCAAGGTGGGGGCAGTCAGGGAAGAGGGTGGCCGGGGGTGGCCAGCGAGGCCCCGCAGGGCCAGCCCGCGGTGCACTGGGAGGGAGGCTCTCCACACTCACACGCCACCGTTCGGGGGGCCTGGAGTGCGTCTCCGTTTCCGTGTTCAGATCAGGGTGGGGACGGGGTATAATTCTCTGTCACTAACGGTTCTCCTGCATGTTCCAGGGCGATCCTGGTGAAGACGGGAAACCTGTAAGTTCACTTTTCTTTCACAGCCAGGTCCCATCTGTGACATTTGTGTGAGACCCTCGGGCTTCTTTACCCCGTGGCACTCTGTAAACTCAGTGCCAATGCACTTAGCTTTGAATGCAACTTCACTTTGGTTGAGAAAATAGAAGTCTGTTGATAGAAAAATACTAAGTTATGTGTACGTATTGAGAAGTTTAGGCTAACTACCAGAAAAAAAAAGGAAAGGGGAGAAATAAAAGGTGTAGCTTCCAGATTCTTAGAGGGAAAAACACATAACAAAGAAACAGGAAGCGTGTTTGTGGGTTGGGGAGGGGTGCAGCCTGTAGCTGGGCGGGGGGTGAAGGGGCAGGGTCCATGCAGACCAACCAGCAGTCACAACAGATGGGAGCTTCTATCTTGAAAACTATGGATTTTTAAAAATCAACAAATGCTATTTCCCAGAAGCACGGTAACACAGCGCAAGAAAGTTGCCAACTGAGATACGGGACATGACGCCCCGACAAGTGGTCATGGGGACAGGCCGCTGAGTAACCGCACACCCCTCTTGAAAACATTCGAGGGGGCAGAAAGGGATATTTCCTACTGACCCCAGACAGTCCCTACTTAACCTGGTGGTGGAGTCACTTGCGGGAATACCGGTGGCGCCTGAGGAAATCAGCCAGTGCTCGGCCGGGCAGGGCCTGGGGCGTCCGGGACCCAAAGGACTCCAGGGACAGCTTGCTCTGGGTGAACGCACAGGAATCTGTAATCTGACAGGCCCCACAGTGAACGTGGATGTTCCAGCACACAGAAGCCTCCTGCACCCACCAGGGGCAAATGTGCAGGCACTCTGTCCACAGCACCCAATGCAGGCACACGAGTGTATGGGACAGGTACACACACACGTACGGGGCAGGCACACACACGTACGGGGCAGGCACACACATATACGGGACAGGCACAGGCATGTATGGGGCAGAGCGCCAGTGTCTGGTGAGGATGTCCATGGGAAGTCGCAGGTCACATTTGTGTAGAAAGGTCCACGTGGCCCCTCAGGTCAGATCCCCAGTGGGCAGTGTCTGCCTTGAGTCCTGCACGGATGCCCTCTGTCAACCCCTCGATGGCTTGGCTGTCTGCCCCGGCCATGTGTCTTGGGCGGGACGGGTGGTGACAGCACAGAGGGGCCTTCTCCCTGACCGAGATGATGGTCTTTGTCTTCCAGGGTGACCCTGGGCCACAGGGCTTCCCCGGGACCCCAGGAGACATGGGCCCCAAGGGTGAGAAGGTGAGAGTCTCAGCTGTCTGGGTCTCCGTTCGTGTGCGTTACGCTCTCAAGCCCTGACCGCAATGAGGGCCGTACGCCCTGATGTAACTGGTGTCTTACATCCCCAGGGGGACCCTGGGGTCGGGCCAAGAGGACCCCCAGGACCCCAAGGGCCTCCGGGGCCACCAGGACCCTCCTTCAGACATGACAGGCTGGTAAGTCCCGGCCGCAGCCTCTTCCAGCAGGGGGGCCGCCTGCTGCCCCAGGAGGGACCCTCCACACCTCGCTTGGCTTCCTGACGCCTCCTTCTTTGGACCCAGACCGGCCTTCCGGGAGGGTGTCCAGGCCCGGGAGTCAGCCCTGTCTGCTGGGCCACAGGGTGTTGGGGCCGCAGGGCTGTCCTCCTGCCCGGCTCTGCCTCCTTTTGTTCAGCGGGCGCGTCCACTACCTGCTTACGGCTTCTCGCTGTAAACCTCCCAGCTGTGGGCTGTGGGCTGTGGGCAGTGCTCGAGATGAGCATCCTGCCGGGTCGAGCCCCCACCCCGCTGGCCTTGGGCGAGGGGAGGGCCGGGTGGAAGGACCTGGGCCCCCAGTGACATGTCCGTGGGCTCCTTCCCTCAGACCTTCATTGACATGGAGGGGTCCGGGTTCGGCGGTGACCTGGAGAGTCTCCGAGTGAGTGTCCTGGGCATGTGGACCCTGTGGTGGTGGTGGTGGTGGTGGTGGTGCCCAAGTGGGGGTGGGGGTCAGGGCCGTCCCTCAGCGGGTGCCGCGTGCCACAACCATCCTGCGTTTCTCTGTATCCAGGGCCCGAGAGGCTTCCCTGGCCCCCCGGGGCCCCCCGGCGTCCCAGGCCTGCCCGGAGAGCCAGGCCGCTTTGGGATGAACAGCTCCGACGTCCCAGGCCCCGCAGGCCTTCCTGGAGTGCCTGGGCGGGACGGGGCCCCCGGGCTTCCTGGCGCCCCGGTAAGGCCTGCCTCCTGCCCCTCCCTGCCCTTGACCCCCTCCGGGCTTGGCCTGGGGTGGGGGGTGAACACCAGTCCCCACCCGTACCCCCCCTGCCCAGATCATCGCAGGGAGGCGGCTCCTGGCTCTGGGCCCCTGGGGGGAGGAGCCTGAGTGGCCGACCCACTGGGTGAGGCCTGCGGCGCCATTCAGCTCCGGGCCTCCGGCGGGTCAGTGGACCTCCCAGAATCTGTCTCCAGGAGTGGGCCCTGCCTGCAGGCCCAGGGGCCGTGAGGAGCCCGCGTCTGGGACTCACCACTCGTGGGGTGCTCAGAGCCCTGCCACCCCCCGCTCCCGACGCCGGGGGGGCCCCGCGGCCTGGAGGTTCCCACACGTGTCGCTATCAGAGTTGCGCCACGTGAACCGGGTGCACGGAACGTGTTCGCCGGACGACGCGCTCCGGAGGTCCAATCCGCACGCTCGTGGCGTCGTCCCGTGGATGGCGCCCGGCTCTGTTTGAATGACCAGCCCCTCACTCACGGTCTGGGGGCCCTTCTCATCCTCCCCTATTCGATCAACTCAACGAAAATGGAACAAACATAGAAACCGAGCGGAGCCGCTGCGCCCCGTAGCCCATGTGCAGGCTCTCCTGTGAGCCGTCAGGGGAGACACTCGGCGTCCTTGACCCTGGGGGAAGCGTGCACACCCGGATAATCATCCGCTGCCCCGTGAATCTTTTTCAGCGGCTGAATTCCATCTGGCCCCACACTCTGCTTTTCTCTCCCCCAGGGACCGCCAGGTCCTCCAGGAAGAGACGGGGGACCAGGAAAGACTGGCCAGAAAGGCAGCCCCGTAAGTCACTTCCCCAGAAGTCTGTGCGGGCCTGACCCGGTGCCGCGTGCCGGCCGGAGAGCGATGGGTATGGGGATGCGGCCGGGCGGCCTTCCGCACGAGAAGTGCCACAAAGGTGGCCACGGGGAGGCAGGTGGCCCTGTCATCCCGTGCACGGCCACCATCCACCGTCCGCCTAAGTCATCAGGGTCTGAGAGCCTGGGGCCTGGGGCGTCTGGAGTTCGCTGAGAAGCGTGTAAAAATTCGGGACTCTGTGATCAGTGTTTCTGATGACAGCTGGACTAGGTGTTTGGGGTCGTGGGGACACTTTGCTTGATTTGGAAACTGCATCCCAAACTTTCATTCTGCTTACAACCGGGGCCCGTGGCTCCACGTCGTTTACGGTGAATGAACCAGGAGGGGTTTCGAGGCCGTCCTCCGTGGGATACTTTCTGTGAGAGCCAGGCTGCTCGGGGCTGAGCGGAGGAGGCGCGTTTTCCGTGAACCCCGGGTGCTCAGGGCCTCTCACTGGGGGAGCAGCCGAGCCAGAGGGGCTCTCGTGGGGGTGCCGGCCACTCCCAGCCCCCCGGGAGCCTCTGTCCAGGTCTGACACAGGGAGGTGGCGGGAGCAGCCCACGCTGTGCCAGGGCCAGGAGACACTCAGGGTTTCAGACGCGTGTCTTCCGGGAGCGGCACACGGGATCCCGGCTGCCCAGACACGAGCGAGGAAAGCCAGGCTTTGATCGGCGTGACTGGCAAACCAGCGGCCTCTCGGGTCAGGACGGAATGAGCACAAGTGTGTGCTCTCCTCTCGCTGGCTGCACGCGGTCTGGTTCAGCGACTGTTCTCTCTCCCCTGCAGGGCGAAGCGGGCGCCCCGGGACCTAAGGTACAGACGAGATGCCCCTGGAGGCACCTGGGGTGGGTGGAGATGGGCAGCTGGGTGCGGGGCGGGCTGGGCCACAGTCAAGGGAGCCGGTGTCCACTGTGGGAGCCGCCCTGGGGAGGCGTCCCCTTGGTCCGGCCAGGGTTCCCACCCAGTTCTGGCTGCTGCGGAATGAGACCTGGTGTTTGGATACAAGCTCCCGGTGAAAACTTGTCGGATAAAGCGTCGAGTGGGGGGGCTTCATGGGGAGGGACTGGGCTGCTGGGGGCTGGGGTGCTGCTGGGGCCCCGTGGGATCCCATGAGGAAGCGGGTCCGGGGAGGCCCCTTCTCAGCTGCACTGGGTGGGCGGTCGCTCACCGGAAACTTCCCGGGAAGTCAAGGGGCTGGTCCCCAGGGGAAGTGCCCGCTGGTGGGCCGGGGCTGCGCTGGGCAAACCCCGCGGGGCAGAAGGGAGGACCAGGATGAGGACGGGATCGGGACACAGGTCATGCGGATTCTGAGGGATGGGGTGGGGTTCAGAGAGGAGCGTGTGCATAGGAGCACACATGCACATATGCACACGCACACATATACGCACACATATGCATATGCACACGTGCGTGCACACATATCCGCACATATGCGTATGCACACACGCACGTGCATGCACGCATACACCCACATGCATACGTGAGTGGACACACGCACGCACACATCATGCACACCTGCATGTGCACACACGTATGCACATGTGCATATGCACACACACGCACATGCATACACGAGCATGCATGTGCGCGCACACACGCACGCACACATCATGCACACACGCACGTGCACACACACGCATGAGCGTGGGGGCACTGAGGGCCTTCTGGGAGGCCTGAAATGAGGGGCTACAACTGCAGGAAAATTCAGCATTGAAGCTGAGGTCAGACCTGCTGTGGGAATGAGACCCCGAGTGGGAAGCTGGCTATTGAGACTCAAACTTTAAAACCGTCAGGAGCTGGCCTGAGGGGTCCAGATCCTACAGCCTGGTTGTAAACCGAGTAGGAAACTGGGAAAAAATAAATACAAAAGATCAGCCCCGATGGAGTTTTCTAGGCACAGATATTTACGTAGAAGCCTTTCAAAGATTGACCATTAGATGAGTTGTTTAAATATAATAAAAAGGCACTAGTGTTAAAACCCAGAAAGTAAAATATAAGATTCTATTAAAATGAGCCCGTGGATAAAGTGGGTGACAATAAGTCAAAACTGCTGACTGTCTGTTAAATAGACCGTAAAGGGGTTAACACCAGCCTCAGGGGCAGCTCACGGAGGGCCGGGGCCCAACCCCCGTAGGACAGCATCCGATGCCTGTGGGAAGCGGTGAGGGGACCCCAGCCCACTCGAGGGGCCGGAGGAGGCAGTGGAACTGGCCGGGGAGGCCCCCTGGGGAGAGGGCGTGGTCAGCGCTGCCCGGGGCCTTCCGGTGGGCGTGCGTGCGTGCGTGCGTGCGTGGGTAATATGCCCTGCTGTGGGCCAGGGGCGCCTGTGCCCCTCACAGGCAGGAGACTGTGGTCCCTCCATCTGCAGATGAGGTTAGGTGGCCTTGGGTGGGGCTGGGCCAGGTGGTGATCCCGGCCTCCGGGCTGAGCCTGCATGGAGCCCAGCCCTCTGCCCGGGGGGGCCTCCCTGTGTCGAGTCCCCACCTCCCTGCCCTGCTCGCAAGCTGGTGTCCAGGACCCTCGGGCCTCCTCAGTCCTTGGGCCCCCCTCGGCCGCTCTCGGGGGCCCTCCTGCTCCCCCATCGCTGCTCCGGGGCTCCCCCCCTCACCTGCCACAGCTCGCCACCCCCTCCTCCGCCGCGGGGGACAGCGTGCTCTGTGCGCACCTTGCGCCAGACCTGGAAGGAGTATCTCCGGTGTGCGGGCCTGTGGGTCTCCCTCGGTAGTGTCGTTTTTAAAGTGGACAAAACCGTTTCCTAGAGTCAGAGGAAAAACAGGGGCTATTGGGTTTGCTTTGTGCAACGCCGTTTGTCTCCGGTTTCCAGATTTGTAAAAAGCACAGAGGGAAAGCAGGTGGGCACGGCATGCAGTGGCTGTCTCGGGGTTTAGTGGACGCCCTGGTGGCCGAAAGCAGCGACTTCTGTCTCTCCACCTGCGCAGGGAAGCAAGGGGGACCCTGGCCCCACTGGCGCTCCTGGGGAGACTGGCTTGGTAGGAGCCCCCGGACCAGCTGGACCACCAGGGCCCCCCGGGCCCCCCGGGCCTCCAGGACCAGGACTTGCCGCGGGGTTTGTGAGTACTGGTTGCTCCCGTCCCCCAGAAAGCCGAGTCTGCAGCCCCGTGCCCCCCTGGGCGCCCCCCACGGGCTAGCACTCTCCCCGGCCCCGTGTCTGAGCCCCACCTGGACGGTGCCACGAGGTGGAACCGGGGGCAGTGGGGGAGCAGCCACCCAGTTGCACAGGTGGTCATGCCAGGGCCCCTGTCCTGGGCGTGCTGGGGAAAGACTGCTCCAAGCAACACCGTGAGACAGCCAGGCCCCCGGCTGGTGCTCGGGTCAAAAATAAAATCCCCTAAACTCAGAGGAGGGCTGAACGGGGCGCCCCCCGCCCCCAGCAGGGTCCCTGCAACCCGGCAGACGCTTCTTATGCCAGGACCGAGAATGGCCGCTTCCAGGCGACCTCAGCCCTTGGAACCTGCCCTGCTTAGCTGTGGCTGAGTCTCCGCCTCAGGCCAGCGGCTGGCCTCCGGGAGGGATCTCTTCCCGTAAGACACGCAGACCCAACTGTCCCCCTCGTGTGCTGCCCGCAGGAGGACATGGACGGCTCTGGGGGACCCTTCTGGTCAACTGCTCACGGAGCCGGCGGGCCACAGGTACTGCCCTTGCCGGCTTGATCCGCTCTCGGGGGGAGGTGCACGCGGGGCAGGGGATGCCCCTGGGACCAGCCCGCCGGTGGGGACCAGCAAGGCCGCTGATGCCTGGGCACTGTCCACCCTGGAGGCCTTCTGGAAGGGAGTGGACCGTCCATGTGGGGAAGTGCCGTTGGTGGTCCGGTAGATGGACGTGGGGCAGAATGAGCCCTAAAAGATGGATCTTTCTGGAAAATAGCAGTGCTTGAGTTCTCGTTACGGCTCTAACTGGGGCAAGCAATAAACTTTGGCCCTAAGTGCAATTGTAACTAAACAAAAATGGGTACCTTCCTGTGAAATCCCACCTCGTTCTGCTGTTAACGTCTGCACCAGTTGGGCCTGGGTTTGGCTGAAGCAGCCGACACCCCCGCGAGCCCTGGACTTGGACCAGACTTGGGGGACACGTCCCGGGGTGGGGCGCTGCCTCTGCCATGGCCGGTGGATGCCCAGGGGACCCTCCTGCCAGCGCCCGCCGCGGCCCCAGACCCCCAGCCTGGTGAGAGTGAGCAGCGGGGACAGGTTTCTATAATGGGCAGCGTTAGTGAGAATTTTCTCTTGGGCAGAAACTATTTCCCTGAGTACCTAGAGTGGCTTTGCTAGTTTAATTTCGTGCTTTTCCTTTTACGTGTCAAAAAATCCTAGCCTTTGGCCGCATCGGGTAGCTGCCTGGGCACCAGAGAGGACCCGGTGGGGGGTGGCAGCGAGGTCTCGGGCCCTGGACCCGGGTACACAGATCCAGTGCCCCTTGACCCCTGGAGGAATCAGCGGGGCTGTTCCGTGACTTCGGAGGTGACAGAGACCCCCGGGGGTCACAGCAAAGCCGAGCCAGCCAGTGCCCTGTACGGGCCAGAGGGCAGCATTCTGTCTGCTCGGACGCAGGCTTCAGTTACACAAGATGCAGATTCGGGTTGTGGAGGCACCGGGCACGCCTGCCCTCGCGTCTGGCCTGTGTGCTGCCTGAGGGGTAAAGGTGGTGCTGAGGACAGACCCCTGCTCCTGGGCTGCCCAGGGGGGTCCTGGCTCCTGTAGGAGGAAGACCTTCCCTTCGGGGGCTCAGGCTCTGTTCCTTCTCTGCCCCACAGGGACCACCAGGCCTGCCGGGGGTCAAGGTCAGTGAGCGCACCCCCCCCCCCCATCTAGGAGTTACCGTTTCAGCGGGGCCTAGGGGTAGCAGGAGTTCACCGCGGGAGATGGGAGAAACACGGGGAAACAGGCACCACCCACCCCGAGCTTCCGTGTTGGGGGCACTCCTCCCATCCTTCTAAAGCCGCAGGGTCCCCGGCTTCATGCGTCTGAAGGGGGCTTGCCAACCCGGGGGTACAGAGGAACCTGCCCCTGCCACGCCTCCCAGGCTCTGGGGCGGTGGGGGGTGAGGCGCCCTGGGACTCCCCCCACCTCCCTGCTTGGCTCTGCTGTCCCACCCTGTCCCTGGAGGACACCAGCCCCCACCCCTCCCCATGGGTGGCCAGGCTGGGAGGGCACGCCACGCTCCCCACAGACACACGGGTTCAAGGGCGCACAGGGCCCACCAGGCGATGTGTTATGGTCCTGTGATGAATGTTCCTTTTAGAGTGTTTTGCTTTGCTTTAGAACTTTGGGTTGTGGTAGAAGATTGTATTTTAGAAAGACACACTCACTTCCTTAAAATGAAGTCGTCTGGTGGAGTGCTCCTTGGAGCAAACTGATGGGGCAGCTTCCAGAACAGTCTAGGCTGCATGTGTTAGCTGCCTGCACAGCTGGCCCGGTGTCCCTGGGACCCTCCGCTCTGGGCTGGCCCTGGAGGAGGAGAAGGCAGCATGGACGCCACCACTGTGGGGGCAGGCTGCCACACCCACGCTCACAGAGCCCCTTCACCCGCTCTAGGGGGACCCTGGAATAGCCGGACCACCAGGCGCCAAGGTAAGAAAGAGCCTTTTCTCGGGGTCAGAGAATCCGTGATCTTGACCCGTCCCAGTCAGGAGCAGGCAGGGGCCCCCTCAGCCACACGGCCCCGGTCCCCTGGAACCATGGTAACTCGGGGGGAGGTCCGCGTGCAGTGACTTCCAAGGCCAGGCCCAGGCTCACTCTCCCTCTGGTTCTTCCTGGTGCCATCTGGGCTCGGCCTCCACTCCTCAGACTGCAAGACGTGCCTGTCCTGAGGACACCCACCCCCAGGACACCTGCCCGCCGCCACAGGTCACAGGACAGGCTTCCTCCTGGCTCCAGGGTGGAAACCTTGGGAACCACAGGAGTCTGTCCAACCATAGTCCCCTCCCCCTCTGCCCCTTGAGGCTCCTAAGGAGGCTGGAAGCCGACTGGGCCAAGTTGCTGCCAGGGGCGTGAGCTGGTGACCCACAGAAGCCCCGGCCTGCTCACCTCCCCGGACGCCAGGCTTTGCTGGGCGGTGGGCTGACGCTCGTCTCCTCCTGTGTCGGGTGCAGGGAGAAGTCGGAGCCGATGGACCTCCCGGGTTCCCCGGCCTCCCTGGCAGAGAGGGCACAGCCGGAGCCCAGGTGCACGACCACTAGGAACGCTTGGGGTGGGGGAGTGGACCACCCGAGCGGCTGATGAGGCTGACACCTCGGTGTGGTCTCGGGGTCCTGACCAGTGCTCTGTAGCCCACAGGGCTCAGAGACCCCGGCTCCGTGGGCAGGGGGTCCAGGCTGCCCGCCGGGCTTCCTGCCTGGCTCAGCCCCCTTTCCCAGGAAGAACTCTCTACGTCTCCATTCAGAGCCGCTGCTGGTGGTGTGGGGTCTCCAGGAAGGGGGCTCAGGCTCTGTTTGAGATGAACTGTTTCCATCTTTGCAGGGACCCAAAGGAGAAAAAGGGACCCAGGGAGAGAAAGTGAGTGGGGCTCGGAGTCTGCGGGCCGGGCACGTGCGTGGCCAAGCCTTGAGGGGTGCTGGCTCGGAGCCTGCCCTGCCGGGAGGTGGGGCCCTCAGCACTGCCGTCCCCAGCCCAGGCGCCTCCTCACACCCTGTGGGCACCAGGAACCCCTTCCGAGCCCTGGGTGGGCTTGGGGTCCCTTCCAGGGCTGCCCGGACAATCTGGAGGCCCCCGCGAGCCATCTGAGAGTCAGACACCGGCTTTCTCTTCCAGGGTGACCCAGGGAGGGATGGAGTGGGGCAGCCTGGCCTCCCCGGACCCCCCGGGCCCCCAGGACCTGTCGTCTACGTGTCGGAGCAGGACGTAAGAACACTGCGTGGGTGGGCAGGCGCTGTGCCCGGCCCTCCCCCTGGCACTGGCCACGGCGGGTGCCAGCCCGGTCCCTGACCCCACGTCGGCTCCCCCCCACCTCGGGTGCCCCCTAAAGACTCCAGGGTTTCCACTTGGTTCTATTCTGGACCAGCGATGGTGTCTCATTATGGTGAGACTTTTAAATTATTTGAATGAGAAAAAAGTTATGGCAGTGGGTGACCGGAGAGAAATGGAAATTCTATAGCAGAAAATCTAAATGGAGCAAGGCCTCTCCCACTGAGACCCTCGTGTCCTCAGCCTCTGAGCTGCCCCATCAGAACCCCCTGGGTTCCCAGATGCCGGCAGTCCGCTCTGGCCCCGGGGTCTCTGGAAGCTTCTCCAGTGCCTGATCTGAGGGACCTGAGGCCAAAGCCAGGACGGCGAGTGAACGCAGTTTTTCTTGGGCATTGATTGCTGTGCTGTTTCCTTGGGCCCGTGAGGCGAGCTGGGCTTTAACTCTAACGTGTTTTCCCTTTTCCTCCTCCGGCCTGTGTTTCCGCCGGCCCGTGGACAGAGAGCGGTGGCAGGCATGCCGGGACCTGAGGTACGTGCACGCCGTCCCAGGGGGGAGCCACAGCCGGCTCCGCGCCCGCCCCGAGCTGACCCGGCCCCTCTCTTCCGTAGGGCCGGCCGGGGTACGCGGGCTTTCCTGTAAGTCGCCCCTCGGCCCTCCTCGCACCGGCCCCGAGCCCCTGGTGAGCCCAGTGCCGGAGGGTGCCCGCAGAGCCGGGGAACCTTCAGGCTCCTGCGCAGAAGCCCCCGGGGACCAGGGCGGGGTCTCGGGGTGTGGGTCAGGACGAGGAGGCAGGTGTGCCCAGGCGGCCGCGGTGGGACAGGGTCCCTCGCGTGGCCCTCATTCCTGTCTCCTCATAGGGACCGGCCGGGCCAAAGGGAGATCTGGGCTCCAAAGGCCAGCGGGGCCCCCCGGGACCCAAGGTGAGAGACTCAGGCACCATCTGCTCTGTGACCCTGGGGGGACGATGGGGACACGAGAGCCCTGACCGAGTCTGATGCCGGTTCTCTTCACGGTCACCTCACTGTGACCCATGGAGGCCCCGCGGAGACCACCCCACGGCAGAGCCCAGGGAGGGGAGGACCCCGCTCACCATGCACCTGCTCCGGGGTTGGTGTTCATGCCCCGAGTTGGGGCTTTACTGTGGGAGTCGAGGGCCCTCCCTTCCCCAGAGCCGGCCTCATGCCGTCAACCCCGCTGTTCCAGGGCGAGAAGGGCGAGCCGGGCCCAGTCTTCAGCCCCGATGGCGGCACGCTGGGCCCTGCCCAGAAAGGAGCCAAGGTGAGCCCGGTGCCTGGGATTGCTCACCTTTGTCCAGGCCGGGGGCTGGGGCGGGGCGGGGTTCCTGAGAGGGCTCTGGAAACTTCTGTAGCCTGGGCCCCTCGCCCTTCCCTGTCTGTCCCTCTCTCAGTGCCGCACTGGGAGGGTCAGAGCCCGTACGCCTGGGTTGGCCACCACCCAGCCGGCCCCTGGTTATCCCCTGCCTGTCAGCTGAGCCCGCCCTGCCGAGGGGCTGGGGGCTCTGGAGGAGGGGGACTCAGCAGGGGCCTCACCTGCAGACGCCCCTCCCTGAGGATGCAGCTGCCCCTCTGCCTCTGGGTGCTGCCACCGTGGAGGGGTCCCGGCCCTCCTCCCTCAGCCCCCACCCCCAGACAGGCCCTGAGAGGGTGCGGGGAGGACTTGGACCCAGATTCAGTGGCCGTGGGGGACAGGCCCGGAGGGGCCCTGAAGTCTCCCAGGGTTGTCTGGGATGGGCAGTGGGACCTTAGATCTCAGGGCCCAGAGAACTTAGGCCGGCCCCGAGGTCGGGGGGGGGGGGGGGCCCACGGCAGGCCTCGTCCGTGCTCCCTGGGGACAAAAACCCCCATCTAGAGCATGCTCCCTCTGCCGTTTCCTTCCGTCCCTGGCACGGTTGGAGCCCCTCGGGCACTGCCCCGCCGGCCATCTGACGGCGCCTTCTGGTTTCCTGTTCAGGGAGAGCCCGGCTTCCGAGGACCGCCGGTGAGTAGGCGCACGCCTCCCACCGCGAGCACGCGTGCGCGGTGTGACGGAACACGAGGTGCCGTGACGGCCTGGCCGCTGAGCGGGCGTGGTGGCCCGAGCGTACATCCGGGCGTGCTTGGCGAACACGGAGGCAGGTGTCGGGCGGGAGGCCACCGCAGACGCTGGCCCCTGCTCTCCTGAAAGGCGCTCCTCCTTCCTGCAGGGTCCGTATGGACGGCCGGGGCACAAAGGGGAGATTGGCTTCCCTGGGCGGCCGGTAAGGACCCAGGATCTCGTTCGGGCCTGGCCCCTGGGGGCCTGGGGGGCCGCAGACCACGGTTCCTCCCCCTGCCCTGCCCCCAGGGACCACCCCGCCTAGGGACGGCTTCTCCAGGACGAAGCCTTAGGGCTGCCCAGCCCGTTTGTGGGCGGCTCGGGCCAGAGGGGCTGGCGCCCTAGGAGGCCCTGGGCGGGGACCGAGAGCTGGCCAGGCTGGCATGAGCCAGCTCCGGCAGCGACCGCCCCTGTGCCCTGCCCCAGGGTCGCCCCGGGATGAACGGACTGAAGGGCGAGAAAGGGGAGCCAGGACATGCCAGCGTCGGCTTTGGTGTGAGGGTGAGTGTCCCCCAAGGGGCGGACGGCGTGGCTGGGACGCCCAGGGGCGTGGAGGGCCCTGCGCCGTGACCACACCGGGCCGGTCCTCTGGCACGAGGACCCCACACATGTGTGCGCACACTCCAGCTGAGCTGCGGGGACAGGGGCCCCGAGTGGCTCTTCTGGAAGGGCACGGCCGCGTGGGTCCCGGGCGTGACCCCTGCCCCCGGTGGGGCCCCTCACTCAGCACCACAGCCCAACTCTCAGCGCCTCACCGGCTTCTGAGCAGGGTTTATGTTGGTAGCCTGGGTGTTTTTATCCGTTTCTCCCTAAGAGGGGGCCTCCAGACACGGGACCTGCTCCCGATCCCGCGGCCGGGCACCCAGCCAGCTGCCAGGTGCACTCGGTGACTTTGCTCCCACGGCCCGGGCCGGGGCGTGGGGTCCCGAGGCCAGCGTGTCAGACGGTCCCCACTTTTCTGCTTTTGCCATCACTGCTGGTTCTTCATCGTGGCTCCTTCCTCCCGTGGCCTAAATGTGGCTGCTGCCTCGTGAAAACTCAAGAGGCAGGAGGTGACATCTCGCAGCGATCTGAAGTAGTGACACAAAGACGGGTCGCGGGCCTCGACAAGCAAGACAGGCGCCGGGATCCTTTGCGCACTTCTGACCTAAGGGCGGACGGCGAGTCAGTTCTGACCTAAGGGCGCATGTGTGCCCCGTGGAGTGTGCTGGGACAGGGCTCCGCCTCCAGCGGCTCCTCTGGGGGCCCGACACCCCACCTCTGTGCTGCCTCCAGTCCCTCTGTCCTTGGCCTCAGTGGGGCACTGCAAGGAGGCGACCGCAGGGCAGGCGGGGCCGGGTCCTGAGGTTTGCACGACCTCACTGGCCCTGGTCTCACTCCTGACGCAGCGTGAGTTACACAGGCTGGTGCTTTGTCCAGTAAGCAGGTCACTGCCAGAATGAGTGCTTTGCACCCCACCTGGGTGGCTGTCTCTTCTCTTTCTGTGAATAAGTAAATGAAAGTTCACACATGGGCTCAGCCTGCTGGCCTCTGGGCCTCCTGGGGCTCTGCCTTGAACGTGGAAATACACAGATGAGCTCCCAGACTCTGCGTTAGTCTCCGTGCTCCCCGCCAGTCCTGTCGCCCTCTCCACGTCCCCCAGGCACGTTCTGAAAGGGGCAGCTGTGCTTGGGCGCCCCACAGCCACAACCAAACTGGATGCTTCCTGATTATATGCTGTCACACACGTTCAGTTTTCTGATTTTAGTGAGATATTTAGTGAAATATTCCCCCTCACATCTGCTGCCCTGGTCACATCCATGGCCTGGCTGTGAACGTGACTGACCTCGTGTTCTGTCTTCCGCATGCAGGGCCCACCCGGTCCCCCGGGGCCTCCAGGACCCCCAGGCCCTCCCGGGACTCCCGTCTATGACAGCAACGTAAGTACCCCCACTCCCCTCCTCACAGGCCCTATCCACCAGCCACCCCCTGGAGGGGTCAGCCTCTCCCAGGGAGGGGACACCCCAATTTCTGGCAGGGGGCTGGCCAGTACTCCATTAGAAAACAAACCCCACCTGGGGAAGTGAGGGCTCTCTGCATCTGGGAGCCTGAACCTCAGCCATGTGGTCCTGGGGGGCAGACACCCCTGTTTTACAAGGTTCAGCCACATGAAGTGACTCCTAAGGGGCAGGTCATATCACAATCAGGGCTCTTGATTCCAAACCCCCGTCTCCTCCCCCTCCCCCTCCCCATGCTCCTACGGGGGACTGGTGTGTGTGTGGCCTCACAGAGGGCTGGGGCTCCGGGCTCAGAGACCGCTGGGGTGGTGCTGCCCTCAATCCGCAGAGCCCCTCGCCTCACTGGCCAGCTTCTTTGCAGGCCTTCATGGAGTCTGGCCGCCCTGGACCTCCAGGATTGCCAGGTGAGGGCCCCTGGGGCCTCGCGGTGGCTGGGGCGGTGGCTTCTCTTGGGGATGCTGGATGCCGCAGGACTTCCTTCTGTGAGCCTGGGCTCCAGGGGAAGCAGGAATGCCTCGTTGGCCCATGTCCCCTGCTCCAGAGTGATCACGGGCCTCTCGCGGGACCTCCTGGGTCGTCCCAGCACGGCCGTCCTGGCAGCCTCGCGGGGGACAGCCCCGGACACTGAGTAGACACCCACTTGCGTGCGGAATTTAGATCTGCCCCCTGCCCGGGCCTGCTCTGTCAGCCCGCGCCCGCCCCGCGGGAGTGGTGTGGCCTCCAGGGGCAGCCCCTTGGGTGGGACCCCCGAGTGCTTCTGCTCAACAAAAGCTCTTGCTCTGAAGGCTCCCAAACTCGTGTGGTGCTCCTCCCCCGTCCAGGCTAGTGCACGCAGCACTCACAAGGGCTGGGGGTGAGCGGGGCACAGGGGCATGGCCCAAGGGCCCTGTCACAGCTCAATGATGGGCACTCCTGGGTCTCTGTCCCTCCAGGGTACCAGGGGCCTCCTGGACCGAAGGGTGACAAAGGAGAAGTGGGCCCACCAGGACCACCAGGTGAGTGTGCTCCAAGCGGCCCTGGGCTGGGGTGGGTCCCCGGCACTGTCCTCTGTGGTTACCCGTGCCCTCCTGGAGGAAGGACACCCCTTCCAGGCGTATGGGGCCCGATGGCACCTGTGGCGGTTTGATCCCTAGTTGGCCCAAAGCCTCAGGGCCCAGGGCTTCAAGGACAGCGGGGCTGAAGGGCGGAGCTGGGCCCCGGCACCCTCCCCTCCCACTGGCTGCGTGGAGTCCTCCCTTGGCCCGATTGCCCCGGGGCTGAAGTCTTAGCACCTCACAGGTTCCTTCCGAGGGACTGGACGGTGGGACGACTCTGCCAAATTCTTCCACTGCTGAATGAAATAGAAGAAAACGACAGGGTGGCTGTTGGGGGCTAGCAGGACAGAAGCCCAGAGGGCCGGGGCCCCCAGCCCCAGGCAGTGACAACTAAAGGGTGGCCGACCGGGGCCCCCCCAGTGAGGGGCTGCAGCCCAGAGCAAGGGCGGGGTCAGAGACAGGCCGCCGGGCGGGGCTGAGACCCAGGGTTTTCCCTGAGGACTGCTAGAGGCAGAAGCCGCTCCCTGAGGAAGGTGAGCTCACCGAGGGCCTACGATTTAGGCTGAGCAGGTGAACAAAATGGCCAGAACGGACCGGAATGCAGGCAGGAGAGCAGAGGTGAGACAGGCCCCCAGGAGAGCCAGCCAGGGTGGGAGCTTGAATCACGACAGTGCTCCAGCAAAGGGAAGGTGGGGGTGAGCGCAGGGAGCCGGGACCCTGGAAAGAACCCGGTTCCGTTCTGGGATGGAGGGGCGCGGCCACTGGACCCGAGGAGGCCGCGTGAGTTTCGGCAGACGAGACCGGGAGGGGAGCGAGAGAGGTCTGCGTGGAGGCCGCGGGCCGGGGCAGGGGCAGGGGCGCCGGCGGGAGAGCACCTGGAGGCGTCACGGTGAAGGGTTTTCTGAGGCCGAAGGAGCCCTTCGCTCCACCGACCAACAGGACCTCACTCCTCCGCACGGAAGACAGACGCCAGAGAAGAGGCCTCAGGACGACGTAAAGATGGCCTGTGTGCGTCGGCGGAAACCCCCTTCAGAGCGAGGCCGTCGGAGGACCCGCCCTGATGGGACGGGACAGATGGCAAGGGCCCTTCGAGAAGGAGGCGATGCTGGAGGGGAGACCCCCAGGAGCGAACCGCTGCCCTCGTTCAGCGTGGTCGAAGCGGGACATACCTCGCCGCTTCCGGGGGTGGAGCCAACGACGGGCCAGGACCACGCAACTAAGCATGCCCGGCGAGGATGCCACCAAAATTACCGGACCCTGAAGACGACACGAAAGGAGAGAAAAGGGAGCACAGAGCAGATGGAACCAGGCACATTTAACATAGTTGGTTCAAACTGACATCTGTCCGTAAGTGCACTGAACGGGAACCCACTGAATACTCCGTTAAAGGTAAACGTCGGCAGTTGGATAAAAACAAAACCATATGCTGCTTACGAGGGACACTGCAAATATGAGGACAGACACACAAGCTGAATGCGGGACAGGGGCAGGCAAACCAAGCCTGTGTGTGTGCATGTGTGCACCTGTGTGTGTGCACCTGTGTCTGAATGTGCACCTGTGTGTGCTCCCGTGTGCATGTGTCCGCATCTATGAACGGACCTGTGTGTGCACCTGTGTGCGTGAATGTGCACCTGTGTGTGTGCATGCCCCTGTGTGCGCATGTGTGCATCTGTGAGTGCACCTGTGTGCTTGTGTGCTCATGTGCACCTGTATGTGTGAGCGTGCCCGTGTTCTTGTGTGTGCACGTGTGAGTGCACCTGTGCACATACATGTACCTATGTATATGTGTGCCTTTGTGTGCCTGTGTATCTGTGAATGCACCTGTGTGTGTGTGCACCTGTGCATGGGGCTGTGTGTGCACCTGCGTGCATCTGTGAATGTACCTGTGTGTGTGCACATGTGCACCTGTGTGTGAATGTGCACCTTTGCATGGGTGTGTGTCTACATGCGTCTGTGAATGCACCTGTGTGTGTGTGTGTGTGTGTGTGTGTGTGTGTGTACAAATATCTGTTTGTGTGTGAGAAATCAGACGAGTGTACCTTGAGGCAGGAAACATTGCCAGAAACTCGGAAAAAAAAAGTCCATTATGAAAAAGGAGTAAACCCACCAGAAAAATACAGCAATTCCAAATCCTGTGCCTCTAACAACGCAGCCTCAAGACGTAAAGAGCAGCAACCTACAGGAGAAGGACGACACAGATCCGTCCTCGTGGGGGTATGGCCGGCTCTCAGGAAGTGACGGCACCAGCTCACAAAGAACAGCTCAGGCAGGAGACGGAGTTCCCGACCTGGCCTTGGGGCCCTGGGGCCCTGGCAGCAACACGGGGACCCTGTCTCCACCACACGGGCCCTCGCCTGGCAGAAAGCGAGCAGGAAGTCAGCGTCACAGACACACCTGGAAGATGACCCCAGAGCAGCGCACTTCCCTTCCAGAAAAGGAGGAACCACTCACAACCGGCAGGTGGAAGGTGGTGAGGCCCCGGCCGAGTCCGTGGCCGCAGCGGCCCCGCGGCAGCAGGACCCCCCCCGCCCCCAGATGGGGGCCACGCACCCATCGGCCGGCCTAGCTGGGCCCCAGGCCACGGGTCCTGTTAACTGTTCAGGAACTCACAGCCTCAAGCGGGACATGTTTCTCAGCACTCAGCTCAAGAAGTCAGAAAACAAATAGCAAATTTACCTTTAACAAAAGAGATGGGCACTGAGGAGGGCACTGTTTGGGATGAGCACTGGGTTGTACAGAAGCAATGAGTCACGGGAATCTACCCCCAAAACCAGGAGCGCACTGTGCACACTGTATGTCAGTCAACTTGACAAGAAATTATGTTAAAAAATAAAGTAAAATTAACATAGAAAAGCAAAGAAAAGGGAAGAAATGCTACAGCTCAAGCTGAGTGAACAACCATTTGCAAGTCAAGGTAGTTTTTGGAAAGACCGCTAATCCTGGCACGCCCCCTGCAGGACGGAGAAAGGAGGGAGCCCTGCGAGCGAGCGAGCCAGCGAGCGAGGGGCAAAGGGCTGCTCCGCCTCCACCCTCGCTAGGGCTGCAGGGTGGCTGGTGCTCAGGGTGGTGGCCGCTGCCCCGGGAGGGTGGGGAGGGTTGCGAAGGAAGAAGTACCTGCCATTTGTACAGACGGGTTTGGGAACATCAACCACCCAAAAGAACATACCGTTGCAATTAATAGGTAGACTTACCAAGGTCACAGGGGCGATTCACAAAAATCAACTGGTAATAAACAAAAAGAAATTCTAAAAAGGTGCCATTACAAGAGGAGGTCAGACCTGTGGCCGCCAGAGGCAGGCGGGCGTCACGGGGAACCGTCCGAGCCGCCAGACGCGTCCTGGAACTCCCATCACGAGGTGACACACGTCTTCCTGTGTCCCCACCAGTGAGGCCACGGGTGTGAACCAGCCTTACTGTCCGGTCCTGCTGCTGCACCCCTAAAACATTCCGGGGCCGCCATTTACAAAAGTGTAACAAAACTGCAGGGGGCCCCCCAGAAACAGACGTTCTAGAAGGCAACAAAGGCAGCTGTAGGTGGGGGGCATGGCGCTGCCGAGACACTCACCTTGGCGCCCCATCTCTCCTACAGGGCAGTTCCCGCTCGACCTCCTCCATCTGGAGGCTGAAATGAAGGTGGGTGTCACCCGCGTCCCCGTCGCCTGTCCCACCCTGGCTGGGTTCCTTGGGGGCTCAGAAGGTGGGGAGACAAGTCCTGTCCTGCAGGGTGTGCCGGACCCCCTGGGCTCCAGAAGCTTCCGGCTGCCTCACCCTGCCGACTTGGGGCTTCCGGGGGTCGGCCTGCCCCTCCCAGGTCAGCAGCGGGAGCCGGGCTGTCTCAGACCGCATTTCCATCCACAGGGGGAGAAGGGTGATAGAGGAGACCCGGGGCAGAAGGGCGAACGGGGTGAGCCCGGGGGTGGCGGATTCTTCGGCTCCAGTGTGCCCGGCCCCCCCGGCCCGCCAGGCTACCCTGGGATTCCGGTAAGTCTGGACTCCTGGCTGCCTGCAGGCCCGAGCCAGAGCCCGTGTCCCCAACGTCCTGGGCCAGGTCCAGCCCAGCTGTGGATGCCTGCAAGGCCCAAAAGATTGCCCCCACTCCTGGCAGGGGGGGACACGGGGCAGGCCTGGTGGGTCACGGCCTGGGCCCCCCCCAGCCAGCCAGGAGAATGGGGGGCATAGGGGCCCTCACCCAGCCCTCCCTCAGGGAGACCATCTGCCCTAAAAGATTCCGGGGGGCACAGGCCCCAGCTTCTGCCTGAGGGATGGAGGGGGAACGAGGGCCTTCGGGGGACCGAACCTCTGTCCAGGGCGTGCTCTGGTCCGTGTTCTGGGATCCCTTCCCAGCACAGAGCACACCATGTGGGAGGCCAGGTTTCCCCGGCCATCGTGGGGGCAGGCAGGGGGCTCCCCGCAGGGCCTCTGCCACATGTTCTGTTGTCTCCCCTAGGGTCCCAAGGGAGAGAGCATTCGGGGCCAGCCAGGCCCACCTGGACCTCAGGGGCCCCCTGGCATCGGCCATGAGGGGCGTCAGGGGCCTCCTGGCCCCCCCGGCCCCCCTGGGCCCCCAGGGCCCCCTTCCTTCCCCGGCCCTTACAGGCAGAGTAAGTCAAGCAGGGGCGGGTACCTGGTCTCCGGCCTCGTCCAGCCAGGGCCATGCGTTCCCATCTCTGGCTCTTCTCTTGCAGCAATCAGTGTTCCCGGCCCCCCAGGCCCACCTGGGCCCCCCGGACCCCCTGGAACCATGGGCACCTCCTCAGGGGTAAGGGTCCCCGTGTTCCTTACCGGTCAGATGCTTGCTGCCCAGTCGCCTGCCCGGCCGCCCTCCCCTCTGCAGACCTGTGGGTGGCCTGCTCCGGAGGGTCCCAGCACTGGGCCTGGCCCTGCCCCATGCACAGATGCACGGCAGCCCTGAGATGTGGTTTGCAAAGCAGAAAACGGGGAGCCTGGGGGTGGCCGTGGGACTTGGGTGGGCAGGGGAGGACAAGGGAGGACAGCCATTAAGAAGGGTCCCCAGCAGGGCTCACCGGGCACGTGGGCACTTGGCATCCAGCCCTCCCCGAGGGTGGCCTCACCGTCCCGGTGCCACAGAGCATTCTCAGGGAACAGCCTGATCGAGAAAGGAACACACTTAGGCCTTCAGGACTGTCCCTCATCCGGAAGTGTCCTCCCCCCACCCCCCATGAGCCCAGACACTGCCTGTGTGCGAGGGCACCCACTGGGTCGGGCTTCCAGCAGGTAAGGATCTGGGCCACGTACCAGACCATGCTGGACAAGGTGCCAGAGGTTCCGGAGGGCTGGCTCATCTTTGTGGCTGAGACAGAGGAGCTGTACGTCCGGGTCCGGAATGGGTTCCGGAAGGTCCTGGTGAGTTACCTGCACGGGGAAGGGGCAGGAGACCTTCTCGAGCTTGCTTGGGGTTCAGGAGAGCATGTGGGGGGGAAGGGGGCCCCCCACAGCGAGCCTGAGCCTTGGTCTCGGTTGTCCTGTGGGGTGAGCGCCTCATGCAGTGACCGTGCTCCCTCCTCACGTTTATTTTTTAACTCCGGGCCTTCCGAGCAGTTTGGGGTTTACAGAGAAGTGACTCCCACCTCTTACAGCCGATGCACGTGAGGTGCTGTGCGCCCGCTGATGGCACAGGCACCAGGGTGTAGCCGTGCCGGCTTCCGCTGGGGCGGGGAGGGGGTGCCAGGCGTCAGGGTTGCTGGGGTGACCCCTGCATTTTCTTTCAGCTGGAGGCGCGGACACCCCTCCCACGTGGGACGGTAAGGACGCAGCCGAGTTCAGGGCTTGGAGCCCAGGGGACGTCTGGCTGGGGCTCCACGGTGGCAGGCCGAGCACGGCCTCGCGTCCCCGGCACACCTGGGGCTCTGGGGGCTGGGCGTGGGAGGTGGTGTGCAGGCCACGAGGCCGCCTCCCTTCGGGCCACGCTGCCCACCCCTCTCCGAGCGCGGGGCCCGGGGGACGGAGGAGCCCACATACTCAGGTTTCCCACTGCTGCGGCTCTTCTAAGCCAGCACTTCTTAAAGGGCCCGGGACCGAGGCTGCGTTAGGTAGTGTGTGTCCTGGGCTCCCGGCGAGTCCGCCCGCTCACGGAGCCCAGGGAGTCCTCCCTCGCTCGTTCCTTCCTTCCTTCATTCGGTGTGGTCTCGGGCCAGGCGCTGGTTTAGACAGGGAGGGACACACGAGGCCCCTGCCTCTGCGGGACACACGAGGCCCCTGCGGAGCTCACGGGCTGGGGGAAAGGTGGCAAAGATGACGGAGGATAGACAACCTGTTTTATCGTCTTAGCAGGGAAAGGTGCCTAGTCACAGAGCACATGGGGTGTCAGAGGCACTGGGTGCTGGGGGAGGACAGGGGAAGGGGGGGGTCGGTGCAGATCACCTGAGGTGGACGCACGGGGCGTAAGGAGCGGAGAACTTGCGTGTCTGGGTGGCAGTGAGGGGGCTGGAAGGTCAGGGAATGTCCCGAGCGGGGCGGGGTGCCTGAGCGCAGGGCCAGCCACCCACTTTGCACGTCAGGCCGGCAGGGCGCCCCCTCCAGCCTACGAGAGCACAAGCCGCAGGTGCAGGAGGAGAGGGCCGCCCGGACAGGAGGGCAGAGCCCCCGCCCACGGCGCCTCTGCCTCTGCCTCTGCGTCCGCAGGACAACGAGGTGGCCGCCCTACAGCCCCCGCTGGTGCAGCTGCACGAGGGCAACCCGTACCCCCGGCGGGAGCTCACCCACTCCACGGCGCGGCCCTGGCGGGCGGATGACATCCTGGCCGGCCCCCCGCACCTGCCGGACCCCCGGCCCTACCCTGGCGCCCCCCACCACGGCCCCTACCTGCGCGTCCAGCCGGCTCGCCCCACCGGCGGGCCCGCCCGTACCCACACCCACCAGGACTTCCAGCCCGTGGTGAGTGACCCACCAGCCCCTCGGCTCCCACGGACTCCCAGGGCTGCCGGGATGGGAGGGCTCTCTGGGCCTTCGAGAAGCGGGAGAGCCCGAGGAGCCGGGCAGGGGTGGGGGCCTGACGGCGGCCACTCTGGACCCCCTGGCCCCCAGCCCACCGCGGTCCCTGCTGCCCTAGGCCGAGGGGCTGGGCTGGTCCTCTTGGGGCCCCCGGGGCCGGTCACGCGGGCTCTCTGTGCACGCTCAGCTCCTCGGCCGGCCCGGGGCTGGTGGCTGACCCCCGCGGCCCCTCCACAGCTCCACCTGGTCGCACTCAACAGCCCCCAGCCGGGCGGCATGCGCGGCATCCGGGGCGCGGACTTCCAGTGCTTTCAGCAGGCGCGCGCCGTGGGGCTGGCGGGCACTTTCCGCGCCTTCCTGTCCTCGCGGCTGCAGGACCTCTACAGCATCGTGCGCCGCGCTGACCGCACGGGCGTGCCCATCGTCAACCTCCGGGTGCGTGAGGGCTCCCGCGTGGGGCAAGGGGCGGAGGTCCGGCGGGGTCCCCAACCCCCCACAGCCACCCCATCTCACGGGGCGCCTTCAGGGGCAGGAGGCAGGGCCGGGCCCTCGCACGCAGCCACCTCCGAGCCGGGGCTGGGAACCGTCTCTGGGGCAGTCCCCATGCCTCTCTCCCACCGCCGAGTGCTTCCTGGGAGCTGGGGAGCACCAGCGCGCCTTGGGGCCAGAGGCAGTGGCCTCACCGCAGACCTGGGGGTGGAGGCCCCGCGGCAGGGCGTCCCTGGGGCGGGAGTAAGTCCTGCGACACCGCCCTCCCCAGGACGAGGTGCTGTTTCCCAGCTGGGAGGCCTTGTTCTCCGGCTCCGAGGGCCAGCTGAAGCCCGGGGCCCGCGTCTTCTCTTTCGACGGCAGAGACGTCCTGCAGCATCCTGCCTGGTAGGCTCCCCAGCAGAGGCCGCAGGGGGTGTGTTCTGGGAGGTGGAGCCCCCAGGGACGGCCCCACAGGCAGCCGCACCTTGGGCCTTGGGGCCTTTGGGAAACGCCCTCCCCTGCCCGGAGTGGTCCAGATCCCGGGGGTCAGGGCTCGGGCCTGCGGCTGATGGCTGCTGCCTCCTGCAGGCCTCAGAAGAGCGTGTGGCACGGCTCGGACCCCAGCGGGCGCCGTCTGACCGACAGCTACTGCGAGACGTGGCGGACAGAGGACGCGGCGGCGGCTGGCCAGGCCTCCTCGCTGTTGGCGGGCAGGCTGCTGGCGCAGAAAGCCGCGAGCTGCCGCAACGCCTTCATCGTGCTCTGCATCGAGAACAGCTTCATGACCTCCTCCTCCAAGTAGGGGCTCTGCCGGCTCAGACAGGCAGATGGACAGTCAGACGGCCAGGCCGGGAGGCCAGCAGCAGGGGAGCGGGGAAGCCGCCCTTAAGGAGTGTCTGCCCCTGCCCGCCCCCAGGGTGGGACCTGGCTGGCACTCTCCTGTATGGTTCTGTGGTTCACGTTTCATGTAACCCCCAAGAAATAAAAGGAAACCAAAGAGTGTATTTTTTAAAAAGTTTAAAACAAAACCTGGTGCCCAGACTTTCTCTTGCCCCTCCCCACCTCGCACAAGGCCCTGCCCCCTTCCTCTTTGACCCCAATCAGAACAGGAGGGAGACCCCCCCTGAGGCAAAGGAACATACTGACTTGGGGAGGTGTGCGTGCCTGAGGGCCTGGCGGGGGGCCGGGTGGGGCCTCGGTCCCCAGCTGTGAGCTGCTGGGGCAGCTCAGGCCAAGGGCACAGCGTGGGGCCGTTTCTCCTTGGCCTCTGCAGCCACCTCCGGGCTAGAGCCAGCCCCAAACTCAGGGGCCACTGCTGCCCCCCAGGCTATGGCCTTTACCCCAACACCACCTTGTGCTGGTGGCTGGGAGCCAGCCTGCACACGGGGCAGGTGCGTCTTCAGTTCTGTCCCACACCGGCTTCCCACGTGGAGCTCAACCCAGCCAAGGCCCTGCGGGGAGATTTTTAATCTCTACCCCCAGCGTGGGGCTCAAACTCACAACCCTGACATCAAGAGCTCTACTGACTGAGCCAGCCAGACGCCCCCAGGCTAGGAGTTGAGGGGCCCACAACCCAGGGATGGCAGTGTCCTGTCCCCGGGCCCCGCCCAGGTCCAAAACCCCTTTGCTGAGGCAAGGATTCCCAGAGCAGAGGCTTCCCTAGCCTTGCCCAGGAGCACATCCCGGAACCCAACTGGGCCCAAACCTACTCCCACTCCCAGGTGCCCGGCCAGAACTCCTGCCTGCTGAGTCCAGGGCCCCAGGTTTATCTTCATGGGACACAGAGTTCAAAAAACCACAGAGGAAAGGGGTGCCTGGGTGGCTCGGTTGGTTAAGTGTCCGACTCAATCTCAGCTCAGATCATGATCTCATGGTTTGTGGGTTCAAGCCCCATGTTGGGCTCCACGCTGGGCACGAAGCTTACTTAAAACAAGGCACAGGGGCAAACAGGATCGCGACACCTGTCCTCAGCCAGGACACGGCTCACCTGAGACCGGCCTTGCCGAGCCCTGGGACCCGAGGCCGTGTAGACAAAGCACTCTGAAGGGGGCATTCTGGGGGCACCCCCAGGGTCCCTCCCCCCTGGTGGCTGTGCTGGGTCGTGGGCACGGAGCCAAGCGCCTCAGGTCTGCTGTCTCAACACTGCCCTGTAAACCACGGCAGCCGGTCCTGCTAACTGTGTAATGTGGTTTCCAAACAGGCTCCAAATAAAAACAGCGTTTTGCACGGACACTCGGTTTGGAAGCAGCCTTCGTTATCGTGAGACAGACCGTGGGGGTCTTTGTCCTGCTGGTGGGTCCCGCTGAAGGGGCACAGGTGGGCCTGGCTAGATGTACACGGATGTCAGATGCACACACGTGCACGGGGATGCTGGTGCCCTAAACCTTGTCTCCGGAGCGTCCCTGGGGACGGCACAGGCAAGCCGGGGTGTAGACCCAGCACCCATGTTCTCCCCAGAGCTGCTGCAGCACGCGGAACCCACCATGGGGCCAGGTGGCTGGGCCACCCACCGATGGGAGCATTCGCAGGTCAGGGTGGGGGCAAGAGCAAAGGCCTGCATCATGAGGTCAGTGACCAGAGGTGAGAGGCACCGCCCTCCACCCGCCAAGTCCCGCAGGATCCCTGAGCATGGAAGGGGAAGAGCGCTGCCCCTCCCCACGGGGTCCCTGGGGCATGGGGTGGGTGGGGTGGGGAGTCAGCGGGGAGGCCCCCTGTGGATGCCCCGCCCCCCAGCATCCTCCTGCAGCCTCAGGGCAGCCTCCTGAGACACCCTGCCCCCGACAAGCGGACCTCAGGGATCCCTGGGTGCAGGCAGCTCCTCTCCAGGAGGGCTGCTCCAACCTCTCTGCACCAAGCTGGCTCCGAGCAGCTGGCCTTCCCTTCCCGCAGGGCGTGGGCGCTTCTCAAGACAGGGCTGTAGGAGGGGGCTGTGCTCAGCTCGAGGCCGTGGGGGCCTGGTTTGGGTTCCTGCCTGGGGCCGGGGCCCTCTTCTTGGCCTCCTGACCAGCCGCCCCCACCCACGCCAGGTTAGTACAAGACCAGGAGCCCCTCCACGTGTGGGGCTTGGGGTTTGATTTTGGGGAGAGCTGACGGTCTTGCATCTGAGGCGGTGTGCTCAGGGTGGGTCCCGTGTGGGCCGGCACGTGGGCGAGTGACCCCAAGCGGTCCGCAGTCACCAGTGAGGTAGGTCAGGGTTAGCCCGCTGGGGGAGAAGCGGGGCTCCAGGGCCCCTGCATCCCTGCTTCCACCTGACGGGCAAATGTCTGCCAGCAGCCAATGCCTGGCGTCTCGCCCGGAAAGAGAAGCCCACCGAGGCTTCTCATTTGGGTCAACTTTCTTTAGGAAAGGGACATAGTCTAAGGCAAGTACCTGGACAACTGGCCTTACCAAGTTTAGCCACAGGCTACGGGAATCAGGGATCCCAGCCTGGCCCTGCAGGGCACAGGATACCCTGTGGGGGACTGAGTCCCTGAGGCTGGCATCTTGGCCCCCTCACTGGTCCCCAGGAACAAGCAGGACCTGCCTCTTGTGGGGGGCGGGGTGAAGGCAGAGTGGCCTGGTGGGCACATGAGACCCCCCCTCCCCGCCACAGGGACAGCAAGCCAGCCCGCAGTGCCCCAGCAGGCAGCGGGATGGGGACGAGAACCAGTACTCAGGGCCATCGCCAGACAAGCCCTCGGGGTGTGGGTCACAGGGATATCCCACCTAGGGTCCCCGTCAGTCCCTGGCTCCACACTGGAATGTGGACCGTGCTGGAACCCGGGTCCTGGGCCAGCTGCGAAGAGACATCCCTTCTGAGACATCGAGGCCCCATGACGCGGAGCACGGTGCACCGGCTGCCTCCGGTGCCAGAGGAGCCTGGCCTCCCGCTAGGCCGGGCTGGGTCAGGCTTTGGCCTCGGGCTGCTGGTTCTGTTCCCGAGAGGCCAACCCTGCTGTCCACACGCTGTCCTCCAGGGCCGGCGGGGGGGCTTCCGGCTTCGGGCCACTGAGGCCTCTGTCCTGCAGGCTCAGCACCTGCTCGGCCTTCTCCTCCTGGGGCGGGGGCAGGGCTGGGGGTGGGTGGCGGCCTTCCCGGAGGTGCCGCAGGATCACCAGCATGGCCGCCGAGAGGTAGACAATGAACAGCACTAGGAAGTACACAAAGTAGACGAGGAACTAGAACAGAGAGGGGTAGGGGTGAGGTCAGCCCAGGCAGGTGAGGGGCAGGGGCGGGAAGGGGCCTGTGGATTCCTCCCCGGCTCTCCCTCCTCCCGCTGAGGCCATAGGAACACTGCAGGAGTGGGGCTGGGTGCCCGAGGGTCGGGGGACAGGCCAGGAGCAGGTCTCCGCAGTGGGCAGGGCCCGCCCTCTGCCCTGCTCCAGGACGAGCCCTGGGGGGGCCCCCACCGCTTTCCCACAAGCCCTGGCAGTTTCCCTGCATCGCGTGGCCCTTGTGATCTACCCCAAGATGCTCCGCTCGATTTAAGATAACAAACATGAGCTTCATTCTGTGGGCCAAGTTCCCACGGCTGCCGAGGGCACAAGGACAAGCGTGTGCGGGAACTTCCCACACGGCAGAGCCCAGACGCAAGCCCCAAGCCAGTCTCTGTCCCGGGGATCGGTGCAGCTGCGCGGAGCGCCCAGAACGTGGGAACGTCCCTCCTGAGTCTCGTGACCGCCGGGACAGGCAGTCCAGGCGGTTCCGGGCGTCTGCAGGCCAGACCAGGCGTGGGTCCTGCCCGAGACCTTGGCGCTCCGCTCCCCGCAGGCCCCTCTCCGTGCCTTTCTGGGAAAAGCTCATCTTCACAAGCAAAACCGGGAAATGAACCATGACGGACACTGCTTCCAGGCAGATGGAGCGGATGTGTTTTCCCCACTCCTCCCCCAGGTACGGCTGACGCTCTGGACGTTACACACAGAGCACACAGACGAAGGCAGTTCACCAGCTAGGAGCCCTGGAGGCTGAGAACAAACACCAATGTGTCCCCCGGGCTTTTCTAATTTTGTGCTGTAATTTTAGAAACGAAACCAGGGGCGCCTGGGTGGCTCAGTCGGTTGAGCGTCCGACTTCAGCTCAGGTCATGATCTCACAGCTCGTGAGTTCGAGCCCCGCATGGGGCTCTGTGCTGACAGCTCGGGGCCTGGAGCCTGCTTCGGATTCTGTGACTCCCTCTCTCTCTGCCCCAACCCACTCACATTCTGTCTCTGTCTCTCTCAGAAATAAATAAACATTAAAAAAAATTAAAAAAAAACAAAAACAAAAAACCAGCAACCCAGAAATGCCAGCTAATGAAGGGGGAAAAAAACAAAAAACAAAAAAAAACAATAAAAGCTGTTCTTTCCAGCAAAAGGACTGGGACTGGAGAGGGACAGCCCATCAGGACAGGAAACGGACAGAGGGAACAGCCCTACAATGGCTGAACCCCACCCTCATTACCCAGACTACAATGGGGCCCCCGTCAGATGGTGGTGAAGGCCCAGTGGGGAGCTGGAAAGTTCACCCCGGCAGAAACCACACAGAAAGCCTGGACTTTCACTCTCCCCAGGCGGTAACAACCCCCAAACCCCAGCCCTGTGGGTCGAGGACTCGTACCATTGCCCAGCAGCAGGGAGAACACCCCATCCCCGGTGGCGTCACTGGAGGCCATGTGGGAGCGGTCACAAGGCACCCCCCGCCTTGTAACCACTGGAGGCTGGAAGCCAGGTGGGGAGAACTGGAACCCCCGTCCTTGCCAGGCAGGCAGGAGGAGGGAGGAGCCCCCCCAGCTCCCTCTTGGTCAGGAGGTCTGAGCACAGAGCCTGAACTTCCACCCGCCTGGCTGTAACAAGGCACATGTCCCCAACTTCCTCTGCTGGAGCAGTGTCAGGAAAAAGCAGTTAAAGTGGAAGGTTTCAGTAAGATGCAGATCTCTTAACATAATCTCCGAAATGTCCAGGCTTTAATAAAAAAATCACTTAGAACCACAAAGACCTCTAACTGAATGAATACAATCTACAGATGCCGTCACAGGGACGACAGGGATGTTAAAGTTATCTGAGAGAGACTTTAACACAGCATGGTGAAACTGTTTCACCGTGCATGAACACTCTTGGAATAGGTCAAAAACTCTAAGAAAAGAAATGGAAGAGACAAAGAACAGCTAGAATTGAAAACACAATAACCAAACTAAAAACTCAATGGTTTCAACAACAGAACAGAACAGACAGGACAGAGAAAACAATCAACGAACTGGAAGATGGGGCGATGGAAATCACCAAATCTAAACAGAGAGAAAACAAGACTAAAAAAAAAAAAAAAAAAAAAGAAATCCTAAGCAGAGCTTCATTCCCTTATGTGACAAAAGATGTGATGTTGTGTCATGCGAATCCCACGAAAAGAAAGAGGATAGGGCTGGAAAACTTGAGGAAATAGTGGCTAAAAATTCTCCAAATTTGGTGAGAAATAAACCTACAGATTCAAGATGCTCAGGGAACCACACACACAGGACAAACCCAAAGAAAATCAGACCAACACACACCATATTTAAACTTCTGAAGAAGCTAAAGGCAAAGGAAAAAGAAAAGCCTTGCGAGTAGCCAGGAAAAAGCAACACCTTAAGGGAAAAGCAGTGGACTTTTTCATCAGAAGCCAGTTAAGACCACAAGGATGTGACACATTTTTCTTCAGAGTTAAAAGAAAAAACTATCAGCCTAGAAGCCTATATCCAGTATCATCTCCTTTGGGAATGAAAAGGAAATCAAGAGATTCTCAGAAAAAGGAAAAACTAACAGAAGAAGTTGTCACCAGCTGACCTACCCTAAAAGAAGGGCTTAAAGGAGAATTCTCTGAACAGAAAGGAAATCATTAAGAAGAAACCCTGGATCAACGGGGAAGACAAAACACAGTGAGCCAAATCATGGGTAAACAGAAGCCTTTCTTTCTCTTCTAGAAATTTCTAAGTGTTTGATAGTTAAAGCAAAATTTGGAACCCTAACTTATATGGCTGTAATGATACGTAGAGAAAATACTTGAGACAACTATACTATTAACAGTGGAAGGTAGGGGCGATGGATGGCTCAGTCGGTTGAGTGTCCGACTTCGGCTCAGGTCATGATCTCCCAGTTCGTGAGTTTGAGCCCCATGTCGGGTTCTGTGCTGACAGCTCGGAGCCTGGAGCTTGCTTTGGACTCTGTGTCTCCCTCTCTCTCTGCCCCTCCCTGGCTCATGCTCGCTCTCTCCCTCTCTCTCTGTCAAAAATAAACATTCAAAAAAAAATTTTTTTTAATGAATAAATAAATAAAAACAGTGGAAGGTAGAATGACATGGTAGGAGATAAGATTTCTATACTTCGCTCAAATAGGTTATTTAACACACAGTCGCCATCAAAAAAGCTATAGCAAGAGATACACTCAAAAACACAACAGATAAATAAAATGAAACTCTAAAGAATGTGCAAACAATCCATAGGAAGGCACAGAAAATACAAAGGAGAAGAAAAGGAAAACAGAAAATGATACGGCAGATGTAAACTCTAACACGTCAATAATTTCACTAAACATAAATGGCCTACGTTCACCACTTAAGACAGACGTTTGCAGAATAGATGATAAAACATGACTCAATCATATGTAGTCTACAAGGAACTCATTTCAAATATAACAATACAGTCAGGTAAAAAGTAAAAGGATGTAAAAATGTGTATCACACAAATGTTCATTAAAGGAAAACAGAGGGGCACCTGGTGGCTCAGTCAATTAAGCGTATGAGTTCAGCTCAGCTCATGATCTCACGGTTCGTGAGTTCGAGCCCCGCGTTGGGCTCTCTGCTGACAGCTGGGAGACTGCAACCTGCTTCGGATTCTGTGTCTCCATCTCTCTCTGCCCCTCCCTGCTCGCTTGTGCACTCTCTCTCTCTCTCTCGAAAATAAACATTTAAAAAAAAATTTTTTTTAAAGAAAACAGGAGTGCCTATGTTGATATTAGGTGAAGTAGACGTCAGAGAAAAGAAAATGACCAGAGGCAGAGAAGGACATTTCATAATGATCAAAAGCTCAATCCATCAAAACACACTGCAATCCCCACAATTCCCAAGGTGTGTGCAACAAACAAAAGACCTAAAAACACGTGAAGAAAAACACGATGGAACTGAAAGCAGAAACGATGAAAGCCACAATTAAGGATGGAGATGCCAACACTCCTCTCTCAACAATGGGATGAGACAAAATCCACAGGGAGACAGATTAAATCAATACCACCATCAATCAGATCTAACTGGAATTTATAAAACACTCCACCCAACAAAAGGAGAATTCACATTCTTTTCAAGGGTCCCACATAACATATAATAAGATAAACCACATCCTGGGCCAGAAAACAAACCTCAACAAATTTAAAAGGACTGCAATCAGATAGACTGTATTCACTGATCACAAAATAGAATCAAAATGGAAATCAACAACAAAGATAACAGGAAACTCTCAAAACACTTGGAAACCAAACAAGACCATCTGCAATAATTATAGGTCAAAGAGAAATAAAAAGATACACTGAGATGAACAAAAATGAAAATGCAGCTTCCCGATCTGTGGGACGCGGCTGAAGCGGCAGGAGAGGGGACTGCACGCGCAGCACTAAATGCGAATGTTAGAGAAGAAGCCTCAAGGGGCACCCGGGTGGCCCAGTCGGTTGAGCATCTGACTCTTAATTTAGGCTCAGGTCATGATCCCAGGGTCTTGGGACCGAGCCCCGTGTTGGGCACGCTTCGCGCGGAGCCCATTTAAGATCCCCTCTCTCCCTCTGCCCCTCGCCCCTGCTCGCGTGCTCTCTAAAATAAAAATAAAATAAAAAAGAAGCCTCGGGTCATTGATCTAAATTCCCATTTCAAGAACCTAGAAAAAGATGAATATGAATCTAAAGCAAGTAAAAAGAAGGAAACAATAAGGAGGAAGTCTGAGCCAGCCGCAGTAAGGCAAGAAAAGGAAAGAAAAAGCATATGAAAAACAAACCACCTCCTGGAACTAACGAATGGCCACAGCAAGGCTATAAAACACCAACACCCGAGTATCGGGTGTATCCCTACGTGTTCTCAACGAGCACACGGTGCTGCTGGACCGAAGCCATGTGTGCAGGCCCCCACCTCCAATGGGACTGTGTTTGGAGACAGGGCCTTCAAAGAGGTAATTAAGGTCAGAGGGGTCATAACAGTGGGCCCTGATCCAATGTGACCCCTGTTCCTGGAAGCAGAGAGGGACACCAGACGTGCACACACACGGAGAAAAGTTCACATGAGGACACAGAAGACGACGTCTACGTGCCAGCAAGCCCTCGGGAGCACCCAGCTCTGCGCACACCCTGACCTTAGACTCTGAGCTTCCAGGATTGTGAGTTGCCCAGCGTCTGGTGCTTCCATATGGCAGCCCCGGCAGACGAGTGTGGACACGAATGTTAAAATACACTACCACTCACAATTGCTCAAAACACAATGAAATACTTAGGCATAAACCTAAGAAAGCACGTACAATACTCGTTTGCCGGAAACTGCAAGATGCGAGAGGAAACCAAGGACTCTCCACACAAATGCAGACACACACCACGTTCACAGACTGGAAACAGAGCGAAGATGCCAATTCTCCCCGAACAGACACGGGCTTACTGTGAGTCGCAGCAAAATTCCAGCAAGAATTTTTGTAGGTAGACAAGTTGACTAAAATTTACACAGAAAGGCGGGGGAGCCTGGGTGGCTCGGTCGGTTAAGCGTCCGACTCTCGGTTTCGGCTCGGGTCATCTCACAGTTTGTGGCTTCAAGCCCCATGTCGGGCTCCGTGATGACAGTGTGGAGCCTGCTTGGGATTCTCTCTCCCTCTCTCTGCCCCTCCAATGCTTGCTCTCTCTCTCTCAAAATAAACTTTAAAAAAGTTTTAAAAAATAAATAAAACTTACAGAGAAAGGCAAGGAAACTAGAAGGTGGAAACAATCCTGAAAATACGCTTCAAAGCTGGGGCAATCAGTCTGCCCAATTTCAGAGCTCACCGTGGAGCTGGCGAGCAGGACCCGGTGGCGGTGGCGGACGGGCAGGTGTCCAGCTCCGTGGGTGGCCCGAGAGCCCAGAAACAGACCCGCACAAACACGCGCAACGCGATTCTGACAACAGTGAGGCAGCAGTTGGACAGAGAAAGGACGGTCTCTTCGACAAGCGGGGCAGGGCAACGGGCCGTCCAGACAGAGGCGGCCTTTGACCTCACACAAAACTTAACTCTGCGTGGGTCAGACTTAAAGGTAAACCCATGAAACTTTAAGAAAGAGATTGGGGAAGACTCTCGAGAGCCCGGGCCACACAAAAAGTTCTTCCACGTGACGCCAAGCCCAGACCCATAAAGGGAGAAACAGGTAAACCAGAGCTGATCAAATCTGGAAGTTTTGCTCTGCAAAAACCCCATCAGGATGGACAGATGGGCCAGAGAGGCACAGAACGCGCGGACCTCATATCACCGACCCCACAGGCATACGGGTGCGGGGCCGCACAGAACTCCGGACGCCCCCCAACTTAGTAACAACCTCCCGTGGCCCGGCAACTCCACCAGTAACACGACTAACGCACACTTTGGATGCCGGCTGCTCCCAGCACAGTCTACCACACAGAGCACATCCACAGGGGGGCGCTCGGCAGACAGGAGCAAGCGCTTCACATGTTCTTCTCCTAACCAGTGTTTTCAAACCCCGCAGGCCAATTTCCAAACAAGAAACGGCGGGTCTGTCCCCGCCCGGCGCCTCTTTCCAGTCAACTCTGGGGTCACCAAAGTAGTGCCAACTCAGCTCAGAGGCCGGGACTTCTCCAGGGAGCCCAAGCCCACTGAGGTCCAGGCTCCAGGCAGACGGGAGGCTGCATGCCCCCAGGCTCAGGGTACGTGTCCGGCCACGGGTGGGGCGGGGTGGTCCCCAGGAGCCTGGCTGCCTCCCTCCTGCGGGCCCGCCCTCTGGCTAATTCCAGCTTGCCCGAGGGGTCGCACTGTGGCCGAGACTAGCCAGAGTCACACGTGGGAGCATCCCCCAACCTCACAGGGGACAGAACTCTCAAGCTCTTCTCAGAAGCACCGAGGACCCGCCCAGAGTTGGATGGAGGGAGGGACCAGACAGGGGCCCGCGCGCACCCAGGTCAACTCCAGGTCCACTCTCCTGTCTTGCGGACAAAAAACAGCTCAAGTGAGGGTCAGGGCCCAGGCCGGATAGGTTTTGACATCAAAGGCGGAGACCTCAAACGGGCGGTGAGCTGTAACCACACAGGGAGGGGCTCACGGCCATACCTCTGTCCTTCCTGGGACATCAGCCGGTGTGGGGGACGCCGGGGGCTGCTCAGGGGGGCCTGCATCTGGGCGGCCTCGGGGGCCCCAGCAGCCTAAGCAGGGCTGGCTGTGCACCACCCAGACCAGGGGGCCTGCCCGGCCCCAGCCTGGGCCCCCGGGACGGGGCAGCCCAACCACAGCTGACCCTTCCCTCCCTGCTCCTGCTCTGCCCCAGCCCACCCTGCCCACGCCGCCCCTGCAGCGGACCCGCGGACCCAGACCCTCTGGAGGGGGAGATGCCGCTGGCCGAACACCCCTCCAGAGGCTTCCGTCCCCAGGATGCGAGGCTGAAAGGGACTCACCTGCGAGCGCACCGGGAGGCCCAGACACCGCTTGTCGGCAACGATGAGGATGACGATGGTCTTGAGGACGGTGGCGAAGAATGTGTTGACTCCGAACACCAGGGCACAGAGCTCTTTAGAAAGAGAGGACGCGATCTGAAAGCTGAATGGGAAAGCAGCCGAGCTCAGACGCAGCTTCCGCACGGGGCGCGCCCACCGCACAAAGGGAACCGGCACGACCGGCCCGGGACCCAGGCGGCGCTCCAAGCCCTGCGCAAGCTGTGTGCGTGCAACACCGAGGACAACACACACCCCGGGAAGACGTCCAGAACATCTCCTGGTAATTCCGGGACAGAGTAAACAGAGGCCCGAGAGCCTCGTGAGAACAGGCAGAAATCACGAGGGTTCTGGAATCACTGTTCTTTCACGACTCGAGAAATTAGGGGCAGAACAGTAAAACAAACAAGAAAACGCAAGAGGAACGAATATGCACACGGCTCCCAGTCCTCTGCAGAAAAGTGAACATTTGAAGGTGCTTCCGCGAAAATCCCCGAGGTGCCTCTAAAAACAACTGGATAAAAAAACATTCCGAAGTTCTGAAGAATGAAGGAAAATACGCAAGAAGCCTTTCAAGAGGGTGACAGAAGCGGAGGGGCCGCTGTGCTGGGTGGGGAACGAGGAAGGGCCCCCGCCCGCATGAGCAGCAGCGAGACTGACGCAGAGTGAGGAAACCCAAGCTGGGCCGGGTCCCTGGCCACCTGCCCCGCGTGTCTCCTGTGTTCCACAGCCCCGGGTGGGAGCAATTGAGACGTGACAAGGGGCACACGGCGAGAAGCTCCCACCACATCCGGGTTGCCCGAGGGACAGTACAGAACCCAGCAGGAGAGGCCAGATGCAAACTGTCCCTACGAAAGGCAAGGGGCCCACAGGGCCACCGTGTGCCCGCCCAGGATCTACCGTCTTCTAGGGCACGTGCCCCCGCCTGGCCAGTCCCTCCTGGGACCCATCTGCGGCCATCAGAATCTGGAGGAATAAACGCAGATGAGGGGCTATCGACCTCAGGGCTCTCAGTCGCAGGGAAACATCGCACGTGGCATCCCAGTCACCTGGGGACCAGCCGTACAGCATCACCGAGAGGACCGAGAGGACCGACTGCGTCTGCACCTGTGACACCGAAGCACACAGCTAAGTGTGCGGGGCAGGGCTGCAGCGCGACGAGCATGGTCCCGGGTCAGCCCAGACACCCCGACGGCCGCAGCAGGCCTGGCGGTGGAGCCAGAAGGGCCGTTCTCCACGCCAGCCCACGTCGTATCCCACCCTTTCTGCATTCCTACAATCAGCACAAACGTCCAAGGAGGAGATGTATCGAGTGCACAGCAGTCACAGCAGATGACCCGGAGCCCTTTCCGGTGCTGACCGTGGTGCTCCTGGCCAACGAGACGCCCTGGGGACATTTGCAGGCTGAGAGAGGGCGAGGAGGGACAGGAGGCAGGGAGGACCAGCGGGCCACACAGGGGGCCGTCAGGGGAGGTGGCCCCGGCCACGGGGAGCAGGCTGGGCGTCTTCCGAGGAAACCGTCCCCGGGGCGTCTGGCAGAGCTCGGCTCTCCCCAACAGAAGAGGAGGGACGCCTGGGCAGGTGTGGACTGAGTGTGGAGAGCAAAGCTGGGGACTGGCACTTCCGTGAGGCGACACCAAGGAGCTAGGAGCCTGAGGATGCCATGTGAGCTCAAGATCGGGTGCGGACAGATGATCTGATCAGGGGTGACCAGGAGGGGTGAGGCCCAGAGGGGAACCAGGGCCGGGCAGGGGAGCTGGTAACAGACCCAAGCCGACCTTGGGTGCAGGAAGCTCAAGGAGGGAGGGAGGGAGGGAGGGAGGGAGGGAGGAAGGGAGGGAGGAAGGGAGGGAGGGAGGGAGGGAGGAAGGGAGGGAGGGAGGGAGGGAGGGAGGAAGGGAGGGAGGGAGGGAGGGAGGGAGGGAGGGAGGGAGGAAGGGAGGGAGGGAGGGAGGGAGGGAGGGAGGGAGGGAGGGAGGAAGGGAGGGAGGCTCCTACACGTGTGGGGCGTGGGCACAATTGGTGTGAACGTGTGTGGCAACAGCATACAGCTTCGTGAAAGGGTCAGTTCAAAGGAATACACAGAGGATCTTAGGAGCAAGCAAGACGTGGGCTGGAGAAAGTTCTGGAAGGCACAAGTGGGCTGAGGGCAGCACCTGGCTACTCCTTGGCTATGTGTCACCGTGCCCTGCCGCGGAAAGGGACAAGAAGGGCCTCGCGCCACAGTCAGGGCCACAGCAGCGCCCGGGGCCTCAAAAACAGGCCAGGGAGCAGGGAGGAAGGACATTACAAGGGCTGGTAACTGTGGACACCAAGTAGCCGCCACGGGAGAAGCAGAAGGGATGCCGATGCCACACGTGGTAGGCTCCGTGCCGAGCTCGGGGTCACGAAAGCCGGGACAAGCCGTGCCACGGACAAGGGACAGCTGGGCCCCTAGCGGGGGGGCACGCTAGGTTCACTGTTCCTCCCGGTAAGAGAGCACACCGCCCCGCTAGCTCCACGCTGCCTGCACGTGCCCCCTCTGCTCCCCACAGAACATTCTGGAAGGGAGGCCTCTTAACACATGCAGGCAGCCTGTCCATTCCCAGCGAGCAGGAGGAAGGCGTGTGGCCCTCCGGCCACCCGCCACCGGCCAGGCTGTAGCTCTGGCTCTTAAGCGGCCACCCAGACCACGGCCTCACACGGCCCACCCCGCTCCAGTCAACTCACGTGGCGATGGGCACCAGGAACTGGTAGGCGCCACGGAAGAGCACAAAGGCCACGTAGCACAGCCAGATGTTGCTCGTGCTGTACATGAGGAAGACCAACGCAGCCTGCACCGCCGTCACGCCCGCGATGACCAGCTTCGCCCACAGCGCCCAGCGGATCTTCACGAAGCCCGCGGAGAAGGAGGTGATGGCACCTGGGGAGACAGGGCGAGTCACGGCCGTCCTGGGGAGGCGGGCGGGGCGGGCGAGACCGGCGGGGCCGTGGGCGTACCGAGCAGGGTGGACGCGGCGTCCGCCCCCCCGTTGTAGACGGAGGAGGCGTCCGTGGTGGGGTGGACCACGTTCCACAGGATGTGCACGTAGTAGACGATCAGGTAGTAGGCGGCCGAGTTGAAGACCCACCAGAGGGACCAGAGGCGCAGCTGCGGCAGCCGCAGGTGGTCCCCCAGCTCCCGGAGCATGCGCACCAGGGTCCAGTCCCGCCAGGCCCCCAGCGGCACCCGGCCCGGCTTGGCGTCCGCGGGCTGGGAGGGGGCCGGGTTCATGCGGTCCAGCTCGGAGGGCGAGGCCCCGTGGCGCGCGGGGGCGGCGCGGTTGAAGAAGAGGCTGCGCTTGGGGCGCTTCAGGAAGAGGGCGAGGACCAGGCTGAAGGTGAGGAAGCCCAGGGAGATGTAGTTGACCGTGGAGAAGGGGACCCGGCCCACGGTGACCAGCAGCTGGCCCAGCACGGAGCTGGCGAAGACGCCCAGCAGCACGGCCGTGCGCGAGTAGCCGGCCATGCGCTGGTAGCGGGCCGGGCACACGAGCGAGAAGACGTAGGAGGAGTAGGCGATGCGGGCGGCCATGGTGAGGCTGTAGAAGAGCTCCATGAACTGCATGTGCAGCACGGAGTCGCCCAGCAGCAGCAGCAGCCACACGGAGATGTAGCTCAGGCCCTGCAGCACCAGCACCGGCTTGTAGCGCAGGTAGTCGGTGAGCAGGAAGACGGGCACCAGCACCGCCAGGTAGGAGTAGGACAGCACCGGCGTGATCTCGTTGGTGACCTGTGGGACGGCAGGCTCGTGACACCGCGGCCCCTCGAGCGCCCCGGCCGCCCCCCGCCCCCGGGCCGTCGGCGTTTTCTCGCCTTACTACATCTGATAAAAACACACGGCCGTCGGGACTGCGCCTGGCGGCCCGGCGCGCCAACCACGTCCACACCACGGCACACCGGCCCCGCGGGCATGCCGCTCCCGGCACAGGACGCCGGGGGCTGCCTCGCACGGGACGGCGGGCCCGGGACGCCGGGGACCGCCTCGCTAATGAGCAGTCATGACGCAGTCACGTGCTAACCCAGCTTTGTTTGTTCCTCGTGATACAGAAACACGATGTGGCTTCTCCTTGGTCACAGTTGTGACCAACTTACACTCCGGTCTCAGAAGGAAAGGCCGCAGATGACGAGTGCGCACAACAGGTTTCACAGACCAGAAGGAAGGGGAGAAACCACAAGGAAAAGGGAACCAGGCCAGAGGCAACAGCAGGGCCCGGCCAGGCCCCCCTCACGCCTGTCTGCTGGGGGAGGGCACCGGCCACCACCCTCACTCGGTCCCGGGGCACAGGGACACTGGGTGGGAAGCCCCTGCACCCAGTGCCACTGGACCCCACCACGGGGCTCTGGTCGTGGCTCGGATCCACCGGGGCAGGCACAGGTGGGCCCCCAGAGGCTGCGGCCTCCCTGGGGACCCACCGGACTCAGGGCACCAAACCTGACTCGGACCACAGAGCAATCCCGGAGACAGCCCAGGGGGCCCTCGGCCCCGAAAACCAGCAGGCTCCGAGGCCCCGGAGTCGACCCTGGGTCAGCACGGGGGGCCGTGCCCACCACCTACCAGGCTCTGGGACGCCACGTGGACCCAGTGCTTCAGAGGGTTCAGCCGGGGAGTTCTGCGGCCCCGGCGCCTGCCCGCCCAGGGGATGCTGCGTGATGGGCCCGGCTGGCCACAGACGGTCCCGGGCCGAGTGTGGAGACCTGTTTCTGCCCTCGTGCACAGGACAAGCCTCAGGGCCCAAGGAAAGCCGTCGGGAGACCCAGCTCTGAGACACAGGGGCCCGTGACAGAACTTCCCTGGCTGGTGGCCTCTTAAACCCACATGGCCATGGGAAGCTGAGGATGACCCCCAGGCCGTGGCCCCCGAGACACCGTGCACAAAAGCCCCAGGACATTCTGGGACACTCAGTGCAGGTGGGCCCCAGGGGAAAGAAGAACCTGCACTTGGTCACCAAGAGCCACAGGGTCCCAGCTGCAGGGGGGTCTGGAACCGTGTTTACAGTCTCCAAGAACATCAAACGGCCCTCACTTACGATGTCTCCTAACGACCCCCAGCCCCGCCCCGCAGCCCCACTCGGCTTCCCCTCAGGCCTGGCAAACGGCTGACCCATGTCACACGGGGAAGTTCCTGGAGGAGAGGGCACCCACGGGGTCCCCAGGGCAGACGGCAGCTGTCACGTGGCCCGGCCCTGGCACGAGGTCAGCCTCGTCCCGGCCCGAGCCTAGCGTTGCCTGGACGCATTCCCATCCCGCTAGGGTCTGGTCCAGGCTGACGGGGAAAGCGCGGAAACCGTGCCCAGACCTAGATCCAGGTGGCTTCCGGGCTGCTCCTTCTCGGATCGGGCCGGCTCGGCCGGGCCCCACAGCAGCCGTGGGAAGGCAGGGAGGATGGGGCACCAGGATGAAGACCAGCGGGTTCTGAGGAGGGGGACGAAGGGAGCAGGGCAGAGCCACGGCCTACCCAAACTCCGGGAGGAAACACCACAGCTGATGCCAGGCGGAGCCTGTACGCGCACGGAGAACCGCCTGAGGCGAGGGCGGGAATGACACGGGGACCTTCACTGAGGAGGGCACCAGGTGGTGTCAGCCCCGTGAGGATGGCGGTCAGTGGTCCCGGGCGGGTGCTTTCCGTGGGGGCTGCGGCAGCAGGACTCAGCCAGGCAGCCTGGATGCAAAGGAATGACAGGCCTGCAGGTGCAGAGCAGGACCCGTCCCCTCCCCAAGGCACTTCCTAAGTCTGCGGCGGAGGGGGGGGCCATGTCAGGCGACCTCACAGCATGAACCGTGGACCATCTGGCCAGACTAAAGCTTACAAAGCAGGGGAGACCAGCCCAGACTAGGAGAAACACGTGACCCCAAAGGGCAACCAGAAGGCAGACAGCCCCGGAGGAGGACACGGAGGCTGGCCTGCGAGCACAGAGACAGCCAGGTGACAGCCAGGCCCCGCGGACCACACGGAGAGCAGAGAAACGCAATCCAGCAGCACACCGGCTGTTTGCTGCGATCAGATGGGCAGAAACTCAACAGCACCAATCAGATGCTGGCGAGGGAAACGGAAGCCACGTGTGCGTGGCCAGGCCCAGTACACCTGCCGGGGGTTGGGGTAGGGACAGCCTGGAGGCCACCTAAGCACCGGGTGAAAGCTCTGCGGTTCCACCCCCAGGGTGCATGAATGTCACATCAGCCCGAGCCTGTGGGGAACAGCGTCCCCAGTCGGCCCAGCAGCGAGAAGCCGCAGCGGCTGTGCGGACACAAGCCAGCCAGCTCACAGCTGCACCACCCGTGGGCCCCGCCGAGCAGCCATGAGCACAGCCTGCCCGCCTCTGCTGCCCGTCTGATGGCATCCACGGGGCTGGTGGTCTGGCTGAATGTCTGGAACCCCCCACAGCGGACACTTGAACCACAGTCTGAACTGCGTGGGTCCCCTTGTCTCCAGCTTGTTTTCAGTAAATATAGTCCAAGTGTCACATTGTTTTCTCTTCCTTACGATGTTCTTAAAAACACTTTTTTCGGGGCGCCTGGGTGGCGCAGTCGGTTAAGCGTCCGACTTCAGCCAGGTCACGATCTTGCGGTCCGTGAGTTCGAGCCCCGCATCAGGCTCTGAGCTGATGGCTCAGAGCCTGGAGCCTGTTTCCGATTCTGTGTCTCCCTCTCTCTCTGCCCCTCCCCCGTTCATGCTCTGTCTCTCTCTGTCCCAAAAAATAAATAAACGTTGAAAAAAAAAAAAAATTAAAAAAAAAAAAACAAAAAAAAAACAAAAAAAAAAAACACTTTTTTCTCTAGCTTCCATTGCTATAAGGATAAAATATGGAACACACATGACACAGGGAATACGTGTTAACTGTTCACGCTGTCGGCAAGGCTCCTGGTCAACGGTGGGCGATCAGTAGCTAAGTTTTTGGGAAGTCAGGTTATACGCAGATTTTCAACTGCACAGGGGTTGGGCACCCCTAAGCCCCAAGTTCAAGGATCATCTGTCTTCGATCAGTTCACGTGCAACTGGAGAGCAGGCAGATGAGCTTTATAACTTTGCTGCAGACATTTTTCTTGTTTTTCTTGTTATTTGAATGGAGCTTCGCATACGCGCTTATTCCGATGAGGGCCGGCCGCCCCTCCGGACAGCAGTGCTCCTGAGAGCGACAGCCACCTGGCCCACCAGTGAGCACGGGAGGAGGGCCAGAGAGCCTGAGTGGGGGTTGGGGGGGCACAGGGCCCCCCCCTCGGAAGTGATTGGCTCTGGGATCAGGTGCAGTCACATGCAGGGTTAGACCTCCTGCGAGCCGGTCAGGCGGGTATTTCCATCTTTCCCAAGGCGGCTACTTTGAGGGTCAGGCCTCGGCAACGCCACTTGACTTAAACAAGTCTCAGGTGTGCAAGGGGACGGTGACAAGCTCTCAGGGAGCAAGGAAGGCAGCAGCTCAGCATGACCCACAGTTCAGACACAGTGACAGGGGACACAGGGGCTGGCGCACACGCTGGAGGGGACGGGTAGCCAGAGGCCGAAGGGCAGGGATGAGTGAGCAGGGAGCCTGGGCCGGGAACAGGTCGGGCAGGAGAGCCAGGCGGTAAGCAGAGCTGGCACAGAAGCCCTGACCGAGGGATTCATTGACCAACAGCCCTTGGGTCCTTTAGTTTTGTGGAGAAGGAAAGGCTGGAGGTGTGTAATCTGTTGCTGCCCCAGGGTGTAAGCTCATTAGTCAAGTTTCAAGGACACTCTCTGTCCTGGCTGCCTCATCAAAGGGAAATTCCTCAGTCCTCCAAGGCAGCAAGCAAGCCGGCTCAGCAGGTGAGCCCGCGGGGGCGGGGTCCTCCCCCTCCGGCTGGGGCAGCCAGCCATCCCTCTCGGCTGCCATCCCTCTCGACTGCCATCCCTCTCGAACTGGCCTGGTCAGTGACAGCCTGACCCTCGGTGTGGAGGCGGCCCTCAGGGGGGCCGGGATCGGGACCCCTGACCCCCATAGCCACCTGCCCTCGCAGGCTCAGCCACCTCGGGCCCGGGGCGCCCCCACATGCCGCGCCCACGCACCTGCTCTTGTGTGAAGTTCTTATCGGTGCCCAGGAGGTAGGGGGTGATGAAGCTCTCCCCGGGCCGCATCTGTGCCATGAAGCCATAGAAACACAGGTAGAACACCAGGCACCTCCAGGATTTGAGCTCAGGGTGCCGCCCAAGCTCCGGGGGCTCCTGCTTCTCCGCCACCTGGCCGGAGGGCACCATTCTTGCTGTCCAGGCCGCCCACAGCCCTGCAGGAGAGGAGGCCGTTCCTGAAACAGACGAGGCAAGAATCGGGGCAGCTCAACCGGCAGCCCGTGGACACCACCCTGCCTGCCCCCCAGAAACAACACCGAAGAGCGTCCCCTTCTTTCACGGAGTTAGGACCCAACGTCCACACGGGGAGAAGAGCCCAGAGGCCCCAACCCTGAGAATCCCCCGGAGCCCGTAGCAACCCAGATGCCGGGCGCACCCACTGGGCTGTCACCACCTCCGGGGGCTACCGGGACGACCTCACCCCATACCTCACCCACCACGGGATTGGCTCTTTAAACATCAACTAAAGCCAAATACAACTTAAAATCCAGTCCTCAAGCACACCAGACTCATTTCAAGTGCTCACAGCGGCGGTAATGGCTATGGACTATGGGGTGGGCACGAATCCCTCCCCGGGAGAGGTCTCGGGGACAGCCTGCTCCGGCGGCTGGTGTCACGGCACCTGGACACATCCCTGTGCGGAGACCCAGCTGCCCCAAGATGGCAGGAAGAGACCTTGCCGGGCCGCCTGGCACACACCTGGCCACAGTCAGCGAGCTGCAGCCTGGGGGCGCCGTCCCGTCGCTGGTGGGGGGGGGGCTCCGTGCACAACACCGGAGGACGTGGCAGACGAGCCTGGGGGTGACACTGACTGTGGGCAAGGAGGGCAAAGGGAGAAGCAGGAGCCTCTGGAGGAGAGGGTGACAAGGTGACAGGAAGGGACCACATGGGACAGAGGCCTTCAGCCTAATGACCCTGGAGCCTTGAGAGGCGGCAGGAGGAGCGTGGGCTGCCAGGTGTCCCCCAAGGGCAGCCGCACCCGGGGGCACTTTGGGTTTGTTTGGCCCAGGTGTGAACAGCAGCTTCCCAAACCGGCTAAGCCTACTCCAGCAGAGAGCAGCAGGGGGTCAGACCCAGTCCAGTTTCCGGTTTCGGTTTGCTGCTGTTTCCCTTTGTTACTATGTTTCTATAAGTCGAGTGACACTGGCTCTCCATTTAAGGCACTGATATACCCTTCTTTTTAAATAAGCAGGAAGCCCGGGAGGCAGGCATCGTGGGAGGGTGGGGAGGACACGCGTGCTAAGGAGCCACGCTAAGGAGCCCTGTGGCTCAGGCCGGGTAGGGATGCCCTGGGTGCAGAGGGTGGCGGGGCTGACAGACGGAGGGAGAACTCTGCTCCTGCGCGGCCTGGCCTTTCAAGGAGAGTGCGTAGAGGGTGTGGTCCGGGCAGGGACACCCTCCAGTTCCCAGCGGGCGCAACAAGTTCCCAAGATGTGAAACCAGCCTTGTGGGGGGTGGTCCAGGGACCCCGAGGAAAAGCCACCAGACTCCCAGCACATGCAGCCCAGAGACCATCCAAGCAGGAAGTGCTCCCACACTCCCCCCAGGATGAGCCGCAGAAGAGCCAGATGACTGCAGAGACCCCACCCACAGGAAGCACAGAGCCTCAGCAAAGTGAACTGTGGCCTCGTGAGCAGGCCTGTCCCCGCCTTCCACGCACCCACGCTTATTTCTGTGATGCGGGGAAAACCAGGGGGACAGCAGTGAACCCCTCCAAAGCCAGGCTGGAGGGTCTGTGGGGGCTACGTGCGATGGCAGGGGCGAGGGGCAGCTGCAAGAATTTGAGAGTTTCAAAGGCAGGGAGGGTGGTGGTCCCAGGAGTTACAAGGTCCTGGGCCGGCCCCCTCAACGTTCCCAAGCGGCCAAATGAAACGGTCAGCCAGGAGGCAGAGCTGCAACTCCCCCCACCCCCGGAAAACCGCCGCAGGGCGCACAGGCCAAATGGCTTCAGCAGACAGACTGGTATTCCCTCCTCCAAACCCACCAGGAACTCGTACACATGGGGGGCCCAGGGCCACAGGGAGAACCACCCAACCTCGGGTGCACCCCCAGGGACCCCCATCCCTGCCCCAGGACCCCCTCAAGTTCACTCCCCCACTCCCAGGTACACTCCCTGGATGCCAGGGCAACCCCACACTCACCTAGCCAGGCTCCCCAGCTCAGGGTGAACAGCCAAGAATCCACCTGAACCCAGGGTCCCCAGGGGCAGGTCCCCACCCTCCCAGGGGCTCAGAGGCCGTGAGGACTTGGCCATCCTGTTCAAACAGGTGTCATCTCCAGAAGCAATGAGAACTTACCATTACCTGGTACCCCCTGAGTCCTGGGGCAATGGTGCAAGTTTCAGACACGAGCACCCAACACACTAATGCTTTTTGTTCTATATCCTGGACTCCAAAGGCTTCGGAAACCCAGGAGTGGTTCTTCCCTCTCTACAGTGAGAACTGCCAGGAGCTCCCCGTGCAGCTGTCTGAAGGTCTGGGTCACGGCCCAGGACTCTGCACCTTACACGTCCCGCGGGCAGGCCCGAGCAGGTGGAAGAACACAGCGCCCCAGGACACTCTGCCTCCGGTCCCTGGCTAGACGTGCAGGGCTACATCTCAACATCAGGACTCCCAGGGAGTGTGGCCACCCCACCCCAACCATCGCTCAGGTGGGCCCCTGGGAGCCCTCCAGGGTCACAACACAAAGGTGGGCCAGCCTCAATGCCCAGAAGGATGGGTATGAAAGGAGACAGCCCAGGTGATGGCCAGGGAGCCCCTACCACCGAGGAGCTCACGGAGGACGGGGGGAGTATCTACAGAGACGGTGCATCAGAGAGCCCCTTCCCTGCCTGCCCATTCTCCAGTTCCATCCCTGAGATCTAGGGACACTGCCCTGTGCAGGGCTCAACCTGCTGGGTGGCCAAGGGCCCCAGCCCTTCTCCCAAGTTCCATAATAGCTGGGGTGAAGGAGAGGCCTCCCCCAGCCGGAAGAAGCCCTGGCCTCTGGGGCCGCCTCTGTTCTCTGACCACATGATGCTAAGTTCCCCCCCACCCCACGCCCCCAGAGCTCACTCCAAGTCCTTGGCTCAGTGTCCTGCACACAAGTCTCACCTCTGGGGACCACGCTGTGTTCGCTCTACACTTGCGGCCCACGAGCTGGCCTGAGTCACCCCTGCACGGCAAGTCCACCTGAAGTGTCTGTGAATGTTTGCTCGAGACCGGTTCCCAGCAGGGGTCTCCGCAGAAGTGCAGCGGGGCCTCCCACCCACCGTGGGCACACCGGAAAGGGGAACTCGGCTCCTCAGCCCGGGCACCAGGGGCAGTGGAGACGCCCGCCTGCGACGGAGAGTACGTTTACTGTCCCGCTGCTGGCCCAGCCTCACCCTGCCCCGTGCCAGGAGGCAGAAACAGCAGCGAAGGCGCGGAGGAACATGGAAGGCTCCAGACTCTCCAGAGCGTTCCTTCAAAACTGGGCACCTGCATTTCTGCTCCAGATATTTCTCCCGACTGTTGTGTAAGAGCCCCGCGCCTCCTCCAGCTCGGGGCAGGGGTGAGGGGGCCCGGTCCTGGAACTCCCCGTCCCTAGCTGCTCCAGGACCCCTGACGTGAGATGTCCCACCGCAGGGGCACCCAGGGCTGAACTCAAGGAGGCAAGAGAGCCTACAAGCCGGGGCACGTGTGGCAAAGCTGACCCTCTGGTCACCCCTCACAGCTGAAGTGCCACCACCTGACCTCCCAGAACAAAGGACAGCAGGCCGCGGCACGACCCACCATGTGAAGCGGTCGCTGGCGATGCTTATCTGCACGGAGACACCCTGGGGTCATCAGGCTTGTGTCCACTTTGGAATGCGCCTCTCCCACACTTTGAACAACTTCTCAACAGGCTGGGCATGTACAGGCTGGACAATTCAGAATCCAGGGAACTCTGAATTGAGCCAGGCAGGACAGGCTCAAGGAGAGGAGCTTGGTCCCCTCCCTGGAGCACGGCCTGCCACACAGAAACAGGAGCCAAACCTCCGGAGTCTAATTTGAAATCCATTTTTAACACTGGCCACTGGGGAAAAGGTGTTGACCACTACAGGACCAGTGCGTGTTGACAAGCCCTGTCACGAGGCCTCTCCAGGAGGAAAGGCAGCCCGTGCCCGCGACTGAGCATCAGAGAAAAAGGCCAACTCAGAAGCCAGGGGTCTCAGCCAGCGAGGCTGGGGCCCTGCCCACGTTCAGGTGGACTTCGTCTGCTTCGGGTGAGTTCACTCAACTCACCTGGGCTGGGTGTAGACACCAGCCCTGACGAGTGGCCAGCTGCCACGGCCAGGACTCAAAGTCCTCTCTTGAAAACACGCAGGCCCTTCCCAGGCTCACGCTCCAGGAAGGTGAGGAGGGCTGCCACCACACGGGCACAGGTGCAGCACAGCCCAGAAGGCAGATGAGGCACTGAGCTCAGGGCAAGTGGCCAGCAGGACGGGCCTGGACCGCAAGTGCCCTGACCCCAGCCCAATGCCATGCAACTTCAAGCCCCTTCAGGGCAACCGAAGGAAACACCGACCAACCAGGAGAGTCGTGGGAGGGGACCGAGGACCCCAGCAAGTGCCCCCAAGAGAAGGTTCTAACAGCCCCCACAGGGATACCCCCCCCCGACCACCCATCCGGGGGGGGGGGGGGAGATTCTGTACCTCCAGGACCCAGTCTAGAGACACAAAACCAAAAAAAAGCAAAATCCACCTGCCTTGTTTTGTGCTTTAAACCGGCTACTGTTCCCCCAGGTTAACGAGGGAAGTTCATTACATTCTTAGTGAAAAAGAAAGACCCCCACAAATCGCTTGACACAGTTCCCTGTTCCAAAGAGTAAAACTGCAGCTTCTGGCCGTCACTACTGTAGACACCGAACCTACAAGTTGAAAACTGGCTGATCATCACTGCCCAGCACAAGTGACTAAAATATCCAGAGTTGCTGACATCCACTAAAGCCCCCTCGGTAAGGAATGAGGAGCACCAACTCGAAAGGATTCAAAGACAGAGGAATGCAGTATGGTGGGAGACAGCAGGGGGAGACCCCATCTGGGGTCCTTCAGGCCTGGGCACTGGGCTCCCACACCTGCAGAGTAAGGCGGTTCCCCCAGGCCAGAAAGTCCTGGTTCTGCTCATTCAGTCTGGACTGCAGGAGGGCCCTCCGGTCTCCCTTATGGAGAGGGTCTCAGCAGGGGACCCTGTTCCAAAAACTGTACCCTACCCGCACTCTGCGCAGCATGGGAACCGGCTTCTTCTAGATGCTCTGGACTTCTGAGCCGTCTCAGATCCTAACCTGTGCTCAGACCAGTGGGGCTGGGGCTGGGGCTGGGCGCCCTGAACATGCCGCGTGTGTCTGGGCCACAACCCTGGACTCTCCAGAACAAGCGTTTCACTCGCGGAAAGTAAACAGGACCCTGGAGGACAGCTTCCTCCTGCAGATGTAGGGCAGGTCCGCTCAGGAAAGGACCGCATGCACAAGGCTCGGGTTCCCAGACAATCTCCAGCACTCCCTGCTGCAACCGCTCCTCCAAAAAAGATGGCCATCAGCACCTCTGAGCTCTGGGGCAGGAGACGAACAATGGGCCCGGCGGGGACTGGGAAGCGCGCCAAGGGCCCTCCGGGTCGCGTGGGTGGACCGGGGATCCCCCGCTGCCCCGCAGGCGGAGCACGTGCGCACGGGTGGTGCTGCCGGGGCACCGTGCCCGGCCGCCAGCGCCGAGTCCACGCCGTTCTGTCCATCCTGGGTAAGAGTCCCAGAGTGACGGGGAAGGGTCGGGGCGGCGCTCAGACCCCAACTAGCCGGACAGGTGCTGAAGTGACCGGAGGTGAGCGAGTCGCGCCACAGAGGATCGGAGCGTGCGCGCACCGTGAGCACCGGCGGGAAATGCGGCGGGCGGGCGATGCCCGAGTCCCTCCCTTCACGGGACCCACGGCCACCGCGGGGAGGAACGGGTCACCGTGCGCCCAGGTCGCGCCCTGCACGCGCCGGCCGTGCCCACGCCCGTGCACTGACCCCGCAGCCCCCGGCCCGTGCACTCACCCCGCAGCCCCCGGCCGTCATTCACCCCGCGGTCCCCGGTGCGCGCCTCCCCAGGTACGCGGGCGGGCGGGCGGCGTCCGCTCCTAAAGGCGCGCTGCAGCGCTGGGCGGGGGCGAGGACCCACCCGGAGTGGGCTCACGCGCCGCCCCGGCGCACACAATGACCCGCGGCCGCGGGCGCTGCCGGGAAAGGCGGTGGGACCACGCCCCCGGCCACGCCACGCCCGCGCTCCGACCCGCGCAGCCGCGGCAGCGCTCGCCGCGGTGCCCCGCGCTAGTTCCCAGGCTCGCGGTCCGCCCGCCCCGCCACTGCCTCCCGGTCACGAGGCCGCCTCTTGGCGCGGGCCTGGCGCGGGCCTGGGAGCCTCCGTGAGGGGCCTGGCCCATCCACGGGGCGTCCGCACCACCCCCCAACCCCCCCCCCCCCCCGCCCCGGCCCCAGCCTCCACTCGACCGCCCCTCCAGGTCCCGCCGGCATGCATCCCCCTCTGCACCGTCGCCCCACCCCTGCCCGCCACAGCCCCCGCTGGGTCGTCCTCCTGCCCCCCACTCCGCCCGCCGCCTCCACTGGACTGTCCCTCGCGCGCCCACCTGCCCCCCGATGTAGCCCCCACCGGACTGCCCAACACCTCCCCCACCCCACAGGCCTCACCAGACAGCACCCGGGTCGTAGCCCCCCCCCCCCGACCGCTCTTCCCACCCCCCCAAGGCCCCCACTGAACTGTCCCCCCAACCAGCCCCGCAGCCCCTTCTGGATCATCCCCCTTGCCCCGCCCACAGCCTCACTAGACTGTCACCCCGCCCCACCGCCAAGCAGATCCCACTAGACTAGCAGATCCTCCCCTCGCCGCAGCCCCTCTGAGCCGTCCTGGCCCCCCACCCACCCTGAGCTTCTACTGGATTACCTCCCTCCAGCCCCCACCCGACTACACCTCCCCCAGCCCCCGCCTTCTCATTGCACCCCAGCTGGAGCCCCTACTGGGCCTTCCCCCCTCCCTCTGAACTGTTCCCCTGCCGCCTGTGAAACCCCCATGAAGCCCCCACTGAACCACTCCTCCCAGAACCTCCATTGGACCACCCCTCACCGGCCCCCACTGGGCCGAGGCTCCCAGAGTCCACTGGGACCTGCGCACACCTACCGCCGGCCCTGGCTGCAGTGAGCCCAAGTCCTGGAGGGAGGCCCTCCAGCCCCCCTACCAACTGTGACTGCCTCTTGGAAGAGTGCCGGCCCCTTGACCCCTGCTGGGGCCTGCGGGGGGGGGGGGGGGGGGGGGCCCCCCCCCCCCCGCCTTACCCAGCTAGAAGTTCATGTGCTTTTCTTTTTGGCTCATTTTAAACGTTCCTTTTCTGGCTAAGCCGCAAGCTCAAGCCAGGGACATTGGTCACTGTGCCAGGCAGGACAGAACTATTGGTGTTTTGATTATCTTCCCCCTACCCCCACGCAGCACCAGCCAGTAGGATTCACCATGACCCACATTTGGTTTGGAGGCTGGCTGCAGCACCAACAAGACACAGACACCTGCTCTCGGGGTCACAGCAAGCAGCCTCTACCCGAATGCACCCAGTGCCCGAGCCCCACTGGTACTTCCCTGGGATTCCCCAGTCGGCGGTCAAGACTGACCAAGAACCAGCCAGGCTGCAGGGTGGTGAGAGGGAGGGGAGGGCAGGAAACCCAGAGAGGATGGGAGGGGCCATCTGGCCTCCTGGCCCCCAGTTACCCATCTCAGGCTCCCAGGAAGAAGAGCTAAGGGGAGAAGTGGTTGCAGGTCCCACAGCCCACAGGAAGCATGCAGAAAGGAGGTTTGGCAATAGGTCACCATAGGTTAACCCTAAAAATAAAACAGCTAGTTTTATCAGCACAAATGAGTTGATCTAGGAATGGCACAGAACTGCCCTTTAGGACAATGCAGGCGGTGGTAAAGCCATAGGCATGTCCAACAAAAGACAGGGTTGTTGTGGGAGAGAAGGAGGAAGCTGGGCGCGTTGTTTTGAACGAAAGTCCCTTGGGGAAAAGCAAGGGCTCAGGGCGATGAGGGTTTCTCATTGGCCAAGTTGCAGGGGCCTGTAACCGGGGATTCTCTCCTGTGGAGGACTCTCCTGTTGGGCCTGATGGACAATTCCTGTACTTGAGGTTGACCCCCAGGGCTCCTTCCGGCCGCCAGCCTCCACTTAGGTGAGGTTTACCTTTCACTTTCATGGGGAAGTGGAGGGTGGGAGACTGACTGCCAGTCCTTCTCCCAGGGAGCGAAAGCCCAACCCCCATGCACAGAACGCAGGATGGGCTGTTGTGGTCACTTTTCCCTGGCCCCACCAGGGCAGGACCCAGGTTTCATGCACCCAGAGAGACACAAAGCAGATGAGGGGAGGCACAAAGACAAAGGAATGACCAGGAGGTCTGTCTGGATAGAGCAGGAGGGCATCATGCCCAGGGACCTGGCAGCCACCCTGTGGGATCCACTTCCAGGGAGAGAACAGCAGATCCCAGATGTTGGGGCAATCACTCCTCTCACTCTGAGTAGGTGGCATGGTGGCCACTCGTCCAAAGGGGAAAAGAGCAAGCCCTCCTGGACCAGCCCATCGCCAGGCAATCCTCAGATGCAAGGACAGGAAGGAATGCCTTCTGCTGCCGGCTACTGAGCTGGGGGTGTTTGTTACAAAGCACTGTAACGAAGTGACAACTGTGGCCAGTTACTCTACCAGCAAAATGAGTCTATTTGAGAATAACCGAAAAATTGAAATTCAGGATGTGCAAGATATGACAAAACCACAGGCAGGTCCAGAGAACACAGGGAAGTTGCCTCACAGACAAAAAGGAGAAGGGCGGGAGTGGCTGCTTTGAAGGAAAATCCTTCAAGGAAAGCAAGAGCCAGAGTGGTGGTGGTTTCTGATTGGCTGGGCTGTGACAGTCTCTCATTGGCTGATTTGTTGCCAGGGGTGGAGAAGATCTTCCCCTGCTGGGGTAGAAAAGTTGGGCTTTGTAAGGAGTCCTGGGTCAGAGCTCGGGCTTCAAGCCTCGGGACTCCGTTCTGAAGGAGGTTTCCCTTTATTAATTTTCACATACGTAAAGTTTCCCTGGATGCAGCAAAGTAAAATACTCTTCACTGCATATTCTAACTTTTTAACTTCTGGGTAGCTATTTCTTTATATATTCTATATAGAGAGAGAGAGAGAGATAGATATATATAGATATGTAGATAGAGAGATATATAGATATATATATATAGGTTGCTTTTTGTTTTTTTGGGTTTTTTTTTTTTTGTTACTTTTTTTACTGTGAGGTCATTGTAGATCCATATGCAGTTGTAAGAAATAACAGAGAGCCAGTGTCCCCTTCATTCAGTTTCCCCCAGTGGTGACATATTGCAAGGGTATACAGCAAGATCACAGGCAGGACATTATCAGCCTTGTAATTTAAAGGGAAAAAAACCCTGCTAAGAAGGGAATGGGCCAGCAGACATTCCCCTTCCTCAGAACCTGAGGGAAGGGGATGGCTCAGCCCTTCAGTGTAGCCCGCAGGCTCACTGCACCTCATCCCTGCAGCAGGTGGGCAGGATGGCCGAGAGAACGCACTCAGGTCGGCTGGTCGGGCAACCTCCTCCCACGCAGGCCCTTGCACGTCCCACCGCTGACATGCTCCTCCTTCTGGAACTCCCCGAGCACCGCATGGCTCAGGCCCTGAAGCCATGAGGTCATGTGGCCGTGCTCTGGTTCTAGCCCATGGTCAGGAGATGCTGTCCGGGGCAGATGCGCCAGTCAGACTTGTCATCTCAGGCAGGCGCAGCGAGAGTGGCTGTATCACAGTACTAACACCAGAGAAAGACGAATTCGAGGTAAAAGAGTGAAGTGGGCGAGAGAGAGCCTCATTAATAACACCCGCATCCTCAGAGAAGCTCCGAGAGACACACACAGGGTGGCACTGAAACACGGTAATCCTGGGTGTGCAAGGGGTGCGAGTGTGCGCACGGTGTGGAAGGGACGTCGATTGACTTCTGAGGCAGAACTGGACAGATCACAGAAAATGCTTTATGATGATATTAACGACTTAAGTCCCATTACGTTAAATGTAAATGTAGTGATTTACATTTTATCATTAAAAAGAAACAGGCCCCAAAATGGAACCATCTGTGCTAAGCCCTCTTGTTTCAGCCTCTCCTAGGAGTGGAACTTTAAGCTAATCCGTTCAGAATTTCCTGGTCAGAACTAATCTTCCTGATAAGGTGAAAGGTAATGTGCCTGATAAGACCCCTGCTTCTCTAAGGAAGGTGACCTTGCCTGAAACATCCACCCTTCACTTCCTCGTCCCCCTCCTTTGCCTGTAAGAACCTTCTATCTTGGCAACCTCCAGCTCCTTCCATCTGCTGGATGGGACGCTGCCTGAGTCACGAAGTGTTGAACAACGCCAATTAGATCTTCAAACTTACTCAGTTGAGTTTTTTAACATTTTTTTATAAAATGCAGTATGCATGAGGAGAATATACATATTCCCGCCAAACCCCATGAAAATAGCGTAAAAGACCCCAAACCAAGTTGCTTCCACCCAAATTGAAGCTCTCAATGATTTCAAAAAAGAAAATCACCTGAGCCACATTCTCCTGTCATCAATCTGTGAAACTAGATGTCACTGAGACAAGAATCGCAGGGAAACCTGGCCAGTTGGAGTTCTGCAGCCTTCTGCCCAGGGGGTCCGGCAGGAGGTCACCAGCAGGGCTCCTCGGGGCCTAGGGGAACTCTCTGTCCACTAGGAGGGCCGTGCTGCCCGGATCTGCACTCCCGGCCCCGCGTTTACTGCAGTTCTGACCCAGATCTCAGGGGGGAGTTTTTGGCTTTTTGAAACTTGGCAAATAAACTTTCAAGTTCATTTTAAGACTAAGTAAGACGAGATAGTGAAGGAAGTTGCAACAAGAACCCACCCTTCACGTCCAGAAATGTCACTTACGGGGCAGTCACGTCAACAGTGGGGTCTGGCACGTGAGGGTGCCAGAGTCAGTGGGGTCTGGGTGAGGACCCCTGCTGCCTTTCGGGGCAGGGAGGGGCGCGGTGGGAGGGGGTCCAAGAGCTGGGTCTCTGTGGCTGACAGGGGAGGCAGCCCTGAGCCAGGGAGGTGACTCAGACCAGCGGGAACCACCACCGGGTGCCAGGCCGGCAAGGGGGATCGAGGAGGGACGTGCGGGGGTCCGGGAACAGAATGGATGGTGAGGTGAGGACAGGAAGATCTCCACGTCATGCATGAACCACCCTGGCCATTCCTGGCCTGAGTGCATCACCCCGGAGTGCAGGGAGAGACAAACCCCCCAGTGCGGGAGGCATTCGTGGTCTGTAGCCCGGGAGGGCAGGCCTCAGAAGGGAGGCGGTCTCTGTGAGAGATGTGTGCAAAGTCATGCAGAGGCCTGTGTGGCTACAAGTGTCCCCAGCCCAGGGCACGCCTGACCCGTGTCCCCATTTCGAGGCTCCGGGGCACACCTGACCTGTGTCCCCATTTCGAGGCTCCGGGGCACTGTGCCTGACCTGTGACCAAGGGCCAGAAGCCAGCGCTCCGTCCACTTCACCCCTCCCCTGCAGGGAGGGCCTGGGCAGCCGCCCCTCCCTGACACCCAGGGCCTCTGCCGGCCCCAGCCTCTTGGTGAGGTGGAGCCTCCGACCCCAGGGAGGGAGATAAAGGAAGGCCCGCACTCCCAACCGGCCTTTTACCCACTTAGGGCAGTGCAGGCTTTCAAAGAACCAATTTTATTGGGGTGCAATTCACATGCAGTCAGTCACACCCAACGAACAAAAGTAGTTCGATAGGTTCTGACAACACACCCTTCACCAGCGTACCTTCCGGACACAGCATTTCTACCCAGGGAGCAGACAGCGTTTCCCGGCCGCTCCTCCCCCGGGCCTCAGGGAGGCTCCTCCGCCTCCCACCAAGACAGTTTTACGGGTGGGGGATCCACGCAGGCTGGGCTCAGTCTCCCTCGGCAGTCTGTCCTGCTATTCTGAGCACTTTCCAATAAGGGTCTACCACACGTGTTTATCCTTCATTCTTCGATGGACATGTGGCTTGTGGCCAGTTTTAGTGATGATAAATAAAAATGTTACAGACATCTGTGCACAAGTTTTAGTGTGAACGTAAGTTGCCACTTCTCGTGAGCAGGTGCCCGAGGGCAGACCGCGGGGCACCTGTAGGTGCGCGTTCAGCTTTGCAGGAAGCCACCGGCGGTTTGCAGAGATTGGACCCCGGCGCGTTCCACATCCTCGCCAACTCTGAGTATTGTCAGCTCCCTAAACGTTAGCCTTCCTAGTAGGGGTGATACGATGTCTCCTTCCTTGATGACAGATGACCCCGCTACCGAGCATATCCTCTTGTGCTCCTTAGTCGTTTCTACGTCTTGGCTCTGTGTCTGCTCAAATCTTTGGCACATTTTAAGAATGGGGTTATTGGCCTTCGGTTGTACGGTTATTTACGCGTTCTGACGCAAGTCCCGCGTCGGCTCGATGCGATGAGTGGCTCGTGTTTGCCAGATGGCACACTGGAGCTGCGGAGGGTTTCATCTTGATCAAGTCTGTTGTTGCCAGTTTCCCTCTCGTGAACGTTATTTGGTATTTCCTGAGAAATATTTGCTCACCCCAAGGTCGGGAAAATTCTCTCCTCTGTTCTCATCCCTCACGGCACCATCGGCGACAACAGAAACGTGGCATGTCTGAGTCGGCCTGAGCATGACAAACGCAGCTAGGAACCGAATTTTTAACTGAATTTTAACTTAAATACTGTGTGTAGCTAATGGCGACCACAACAGACAACACAGTCTAGAATTTTACAGATTTTGCTTGTAACTTCAGGCCCGTCTCCCTTTTCAAGGCGCGTTTCTCCTCGTTTGGAGACCGGCCGGTCACCGCCGTCCAGCGAGTGTGGCTGGGGAGGAGAGGCCTCCTGCTTGGAGCGCACCTGGGGCCAGCGCCCTGCACCCCGAGGCGTGCGGAGACCTGGTCCCCGTAGCGCAGGCCCTCCCGGGGATCCTGGTGGAGGGCCCAGCCAGTCCCCGTCATCCCCGGGACAGGGAGCACACACAGGCAGCAGAACCCCGCAGGTGCCGATCGGGCCCCCTCGCTGCGCTCTGTGCGGGTCCCGTGCTCTGTCCTCGGACGCGCCAGGTCTGGGCTGAGCGCATCCCCCGGCCGCGGGGTTTGCCTGTCACGGCAGTGTCTGCCCATCCGCCAGCCCTGCTCCCGTGTTTGGGAAACGGACGGAGGCTCCACAAGATACACAACTGCTCTGTGTTCGTTTCTACACAAGACCAGAGCAGTAAAAGCCCTTTTCCTCCCAGAAAAACGAGCAGACAGATTCTCTCAAATGTGAAAGTCTTGGGAGGACATTTCAAGGAAGAGCCGCCCGACAGTGGGAATAAACCCTTACCTCCAGCGAGAGGCTGGGCAGTGTCTGCCCGGGGCCGGGTGATGGGGTGTCTCCTGGCTGGAGGCAGAAGGGGCCTCCCAGAGTGGGTGCTGCCTCCCCAGTTAGGGCGCGGGGGGCACCCCACTGTTGTGGCCGGTGAGTCATGAGGGTCCGTTCCTTTGGAGGGGGCCCACGGCTCCTACCGCCGCGTACAAGGACGAGGGACATTACACGTTTAAGACCTGTCCGGGTGGCGCGTTACCGCGTCAGATCGTAATGAATGTATTTGCGCCAGTGCTCCTGTCCTCCTGTTCACCCACGAGGAGGTCCCCGGGACAGAATCCCAGCTGGGCTGCTCCCGGGCTGTGCACCCGTTGTCTCCCCAGCGGCGGGCGGGGCCCCCGTCACATCAACAACCTGGGCCTCGCGATTATCATTTTTAAAATTCCGATAAAATATAGAGAACGTGAAATTCACCGACTTAACCACTTTTAAGTGTGCGGCTCGCTGGCACTTAGCGCTCTCACACTGTGGGGCAACCACCCCCAGCGGGCGCCTCCGGGTTTTCTCCTCTTCCGGTTGTCTTTCCCCCTGTCGCGATTACACACGGCGCCCCACCCCCACCCCCCGCCCCCGCCGCCTGGCCCGGGTGCCCACCACCCTGCTCCCTGCATTTGAGGACCGCAGGACTCGGGTAAGTGGAATCCCACGGTACTTGCCCTCTGTCTGGCTCATGCCAGCGAGCATGATGTCCTCATGATGCATCCGTGTTGTAGCAGGAACCAGGATTTCCTTCCTGTTTAAGGCTGAACAATATCCTATTGTACGACTGGACCATGCTGTTTATCCACTCGTCGCGGCGGGCACTTGGCTTCTCCCACCTCTTGGCTGCGGTGAATGGGCTATTATCTTTACTACTATCACACTGTTACAGACGAGCTGACAGGTGACAATTTTTCTTAGTGTTTGGGATATTTTTCCTTTTTATCTTACTTTTCACCTACCACCCAGATTTATCAAATCCTAACACTTTGCCTTGTTTCCACCTTTTACTTATTTACTTTTCATTTTTTTCATGTTTATTTATTCTTGAGAGAGAGACATAGCATGAGTGGGGGGGTGGGACAGAGAGAAGGGGAGACACAGAATCCGAAGCAGGCTCCAAGCTCCGAGCTGTCAGCACAGAGCACAGACCCCGAGGCGGGGCTCGAACTCACGAACTGTGAGATCATGACCTCAGCTGAAGCCGGACGCTCAGCCGTCTGAGCCCCCAGGCGCCCCTGTTCCCACTCTTTACGCAGAAAACCAGGGGAGCCAGCACTCCTGATCCATCCCTCCCCTCCCCAGAAGGACCCCTCACGAATCAAGGGTTTATAAGGCTGTTCTATGGTTTTATGCTCCAAAAATGTTGCATCCTGTTATTTGACTAGTTTTAAATTTTTGAGTAGCATTGTCCTGGACCATGGTTTCTGGAACCCTGTTCTTTTACTCCATTTTCTGGATGCCACGTAGGTGAGACGTGCCCGTGTAGGGGACGTGGCCACCAGGTGGCAGGCAGCTCCTGGCATCAGATCCCGGTTCCTTGGGCAACAACACGGTGCTGCCCTCTGGATCCTGAGGGCTGAGACTGGATTCGGGGGCCAGAAAGCCCTCCCGACCATCTCTGGCCGGGCAGGTGGGTGGGCAGGTGGGCAGAGCTGTCAGAGGGGCTCAGGCAGGGATCGGGCATGGTGTGGGAAGAGGAGAGCAAGTGGGGACTGCAGGGGCACGTGACCATGCTTCTGCATTTCGGCGGGGCTCCATCAAGGGCAGGGAGGGTGGCACGGAGTGACCGGCAGGGAATTAATTCTCTGCCAGCTGAGGGGTGCAGCGACGTGTCCATCCCCCAGCATAGACAAGAGGGTGGACTGGGTTCACACCACCATGATAGGCTGTCACCGACACGCGGGGTTGTCATGGGGTCCCCCAGGGCTCTGGCTATGTTGGTGCCACCTGAGAAGAAGTCCGGCTGTGGGGGTCACAGACCTCGAGGCCAGATCCTGGTGGAAGAGGCCACAGGCCGGACTCTGTTGGCAGAGGGGGCGATGGGTAGCAGGTTTTGCAGAAAGAGGTGAAATTGGAAAGGTACAGCCTCAGAGTCCCACACGGCCGTCACCTGCCGTCACCTGCCCTGACTTTCCTTCATCTGCCCTCACCTGCCCTCCAGCTCTGGGACTGACACCGGGCTCCTGCCGTTCGGGGCCCCTGAGCGGGCAGTGGATTGACGGGCAGGCAGCACGGTGGCTGCAGGGGCGAGGGTGCCCAGCTCGGGACCCGGCTGCGCACTGACTCCCGGACTGCAGGTTCCACTGGCTCTCTGCTGTCTCTGGGCGTCACTGCATCCTCGAACCTGGCGGGGCCTCAACCATGCTTTCCTGAAGACAGGGAGGGTGACGGGTGTCCCTAGAGGAGGGCGGCTGTGGCCACTGGGCAGTCACTCGGGTGGGGCCCTCCCGGCCCTGGGTCTGCGGGGGCACTGCCTAAACAGGGCACGTTGGCCCGACCCAGATGGAAATAAGAGGCCGGCCCAAGACTGCAGGCTCCACAGATGCGGGAACAACAGGAAACGGAGGCAGGAGTCTGGATGGGGCCTGGGAAACCAGGCCCTGGATCTCCCTCGGGCCCCCCGCCCTGCCTTCCTCGGGCCCCCCCATCCCGCCTGGCCTCTGCTCTGCTCAGGTGACCCCTGCCCCACCTGGGAGGGGGCCGGGTGCTGCCGACTCCTCACGAGAAGCCTGAAATTGGACATTTTTATGTGAACACCCTGGTTTTTAACTAATTAAAAGTTTAAAATTAGCTAAAACTAATTAAAATTGATTACATCTGTGCTAATTAAAGCTAATGGAATTCTTTTCGAAACGCCATGCGGACGAAACTGCCTAACGCTGGTTTCCACCACCCCCTGCCACCGGCGCTGTGGGAGCGAGTGATTTGGGACGCGGCTGTCACTGACCTGGCTCCTGGCTGCACCAAAGGACTTCCCTGGAGGCCACCAGCCTGGTTCCCTGGTCCCGGGGGGGGGGGGGGGCCTCTTGGTGCTGCTGGTGTGTGCGGGCCGGGGGGGGCGACGTTTGAGGTCCTGCGCGGGAGGTGGTCTCCAGGACCAGGTGCCTTCCAGGAATCTGGGGCCACTGTCTACCCAGTACCCCTCTGTGCCCCACATGCTGTGCCAAGGGGCCCGAGACATGCACATGCGAAGCGGCATCTGAACTGTCAGCATTAGGGGTTTAGGGTTGAGCCCCTCAATCAGGCACAGGAGCTCAGAGTGGCCAAGCCCTGAAGGGGGCGTGTGTAATCAGCAGAGCCGGACCTGAGCTGCCCCCTTCGTGCCCCCTCTGCACCCGCACCCCCTCTCCTGCCCGCTCTGCACCCACAGCTCCCAGGGGGCTCAGGTGCTGGCTGGGACAGGTGGGGCCGTGGCTCTCCACCTGACAGGTGCCAGGGTCCCGCCAGGCAGCCCTGTCTGCCCTCTGCCCTCACTGTCTTCAGGGGACTCAGGGATGCTCCCTGAGAAGAGGGGACTGCTCACCACAGCTCAGATGAGGAGCCACAGCTTCGTGAGCAACACAGACCCTCAGCGACGGCACCTGCAGCCCGCGGCCTTGGGCCCCTGAGAGCCACGGCCGTGCCCTTGCCTGCCCCACTTCTGGAATGAACAGAGGCTGGCTGCCTGGGAGCCCTCCTCAGAGCGCACCCCGCTGGCCTTCCTATTCCAGGTGTTTTTAGGGCCCTGCCTTCCAAATGCTCCTGTGGTGCCCGTGGTGCCCGCCCTGTCTTAGCCGCTCCCAGGGAGCCTCTGCTGTGCTTGCCGAGGGGTCCGACAGTCTCCACCACCTGTGCAACTGATGGCCTCGAGGAGGCCCAGGACCACGGGGTAGGCGTGGGCTGGACCTGGTCCTCTGGTGTGCCTCGAGGGGTGGGGGAAGGGCTCGCCCCAGCTGTGCACTGGGGTGGGGGCCCCGAAGAAACCCCGGGGGGAGGTGAGGGAGCCATGCAGCATGCGACAGAGGACAGAGTGGCCCGCACATTGTATGGGGTGGAGAGGTCGCACTGGGCTGATTCGGGGGATAACGTGAGCACTGCAGATGGTTCCGGTCTGGCTCAGCCTCCCCTTCACTTGCTCTCCCAGCTGGACACCTCTTACCTGGGACCTGGGCAGGGAGGGTGACGGCTCTATTTGGGCAAGGGTTTGTCTCGAGTCGCCCTGGTCCCAACACAGGACGCTGTCCCCGGAGACGGGGCAGCTGTGGGCGTCCCTGTCCTGCGGGGATGCTGGTCTGCCCTCCTGGCCAGGGCACCGAGGGGACCGTGGCGGCTGTCTCAGGGCACCACGCAGGACACCACTGCCCTGGACGTGCCCGTGCCGTGGCGGCAGGCCAGTGACAAGCTGAAGGCTGTGAGCCCAGCCACTGGTCAGGGTTCCGTCCAGGCAGGAACATGGAATCATTCGATTCCTCCCAAGATCCAGACAGGGTGGGAGTGGGGACTGGGTGGGGGTTTCACCACGGCTGGCCGTGGCCATGTTCTGCTGGCCCACCCTGGGCTGAAAGGGGGCCGGGGAAGGGGGCCCATTACCTCTCTGCCTCTGCTTCTGGGGTCTGTCCAGCTGGAAACGGTGCTGGGGAGATGCCCGGGCTTCCCGAGCATGGGGCAAGAGTCGGAGGGCTTCGGAGTTGCTGGGTTAGTCACAGTGCGGGGGGGGGCCCTCAGCAGCCAATGCCCACCTCCCCCACTTGGGTGATGCCAGTCCAGCTGCCCTCCGACAAGGCACTTTCATTTCTCCCTCGGACCTCCGAATGCATTTACCAAAGTCATACCTGCACGTGGCAACGGTTCAAACAGAGAAGGAGGACTGGGGGTGCAGCAGACCCCTGAGGTGCCTGGTGTCCCTCTCCTCTAGCCCTGAGGTGGCCCCACTGTCAACCCAAGCAGGTGACACCGTCCCTCCACTGGCTCGGACACGGAAGCTGCGCGTAAGCGTCCTCAAACCCACACCCCGATGGGGACCACGGCAGGGGTCGTCTGGAGACCCCGAGGTCGCGGCCCGGGAGCTGGACCCCAGGAGACTGAGGACGAGCTGCCACCATCCATCAGGCTGACTGGCCACAGTCCCCTGGGCGCCCTAGTCATGGCCCGAGGCAGAGGAGCCGCGTCCAGGACTGCCTGCCAGTGGGAACAGCTCAGACCCCCGGGCAGCCCGGGCCGCAGCGTGCTGCCCACTTCCTCCTCCTCGTGCGGAATCCAGCCGCCTGAAGACGTCCGGCCGTCGGCCCAAACCCGGCTCGGGCTGGGCTCCACTCAGCGCGGTCCTGCCTCGCTCACCCACATGTTCAGGGCTCCCCGTACCCCCACTTTCCCAGGCCGCTAGCCACGTGTGTCCTTCCAAACGAAATAGGACTGAGGTCAGCTCCTCAGTTGCACACACTGTGCTTTAGCCACTAAGCAGCTGCAGTGACCAGTGCAGCCGCGGACCACTTCCTGTCACCACGGGCAGCCGTGGGGGCAGAGCTGACCCAGCTGATCTTCTCCAGCTGCCCTCCAGGCCCCCTCGAGGCTCGGGCCGCGCCAGCCGCTCCACTGCCCAGACCCAGGTCTTCCCCCCACCCCCCCCAAGCTGTGTGCAGCAGGAGATGAGAAGGTAGCAGGGCTGACCCCAGGACCTGGGAAGAAACAGGACACGGGCCACATCCCTGCCTCCGAGACTCGGGGCGTGAGCACAGCCATCAGTATCTGAAGACCCTGCCTCCACCGAGTCCGGCAGGGGCTTCTCCCTGGGCTGGGGTTACCCACCACGGTGGGAGCAGATGGGGCAAAGGTATCCTCAACGTGGCAGGACAGGGACACGGGGGAAGGGGACTCACTGGCGGGGGAGGGGCGGGGGCGGTCCTGGGGGTGGAGGGGACAGTGTTGTGGGGCAGGGTGGTGCTGGGGTGGGGGAGGGGAGTGGAGCCGGGAGGGGGCGCTGGGGGAGAGCGGACAGGGGAGGGGGGGCAATGCAGGAGAGGGCGAGGAGGAGGGGACCTCAGAGAGGCAGCAGCGCTGGGGGCGGGGCCGGAGAGGGGGTGGGGTGGAGCGTGGTGCTGGGGGGGGGGATGGAAAGGACGACGGGGCTGGGGGACAGTGGAGAGGGTGGGGCAGCTTGGGCTGGAGCCCATGGGGAGGAGCAAGACAGAGTTAGATTCGAATTCCAGAGCATACAGGAAGACAATTCCAGAAAAACTTAATTGTAATGTAAAAGTCAAGAATCACATAAATTTAAGACTGAAATCCTGAAGAATTTCAAAGGCAGAAATCCTAAAGGAAAGGACCGTGGTGGCGCCTATGTTCAACTGGGAGAGGGCTCGCACCTGGACAAGTCCAGGTTATCCAGGGGTCCTCACGTTACCAAGTACTCTACACGTATTTGCACATTTATGTGTGTGATGGCGTGTTGTACCAACAAGGGCAAGATGAGCACGTGTATTGAAAATGGGCAAAGGTGGGATGCGTGGGTGGTTCAGTCGGTTAAGGGACCGACTCTTGATTTCAGCTCAGGTCATGATCTCCTGGTTCCTGGGACTGAGCCCTGCGTGGCGTTCTGTGCTGACTGACATCGCGGAGCCTGTTTGGGACTTTCCCCCTCTCTCTGCCCGTCCCCCTCGTGTGCATGCGTGGGTGTGTGTGTGCCCGCACGCTCTCTCTCTGTCTCACTCAAAATAAATAAACATTAAAAAAAAAAGAAATGGGCAAGAGATACAAGTGACAGCTGCTCAAAATAAGAACTAAACGTAGTCATGTGAAAATCAATGCCACGTTTTAACAACCCAACTTGCAAAAAATATTTTTAAAATTTGGGTTATTATTTCAGGTTGTTTTTTGTCTTTCTTTTATCGAGTAGGTAGGATATGCATACTTCAGATGTCAACAAATACAAAAGGTTATGCAGTGAATGTCTCCCTCCCACCAGCTCCTTCTCCGCCCAGGCCCCTCTCCTGTCCTGCCCCCGCCAGGTAGCCACCATCCAGGTGAGCACCTACCCCAGAGGTGCAAAGCCACACACACCCACGTGTTCTCCCTCCTTTCCTGTGTGCATGCCACCGACTACGGCACTCTCCATACCTTCCTTTTTTACCTTAACGAATCTTGGAGACTGCCCCAAATCCACACGCAAAGAACTTCCAGCTTCTTTTTAACCAGCAGCAAAGAACGGATCACCTTGAATTTTCACCATCTCACTGGCACACGTGAATATTTATAAGGTCCGTTCATGAGTTTGCTGTCACAGTGGCCAGGTGGGTGGCTCCTCTGAGACTCTGCTTCCTCTTGACTGGGGGGGGGGCAGAGGTGACGTCCCACACCACACTGTGGGACGCTGGTGGGGACCTAGAGGAGGCACATGTACGCACAGCCCCACGGGACTTCCGGTTGCTGTTGGGGATCTTCCCTGAACTTGGAAATGTGTCCATTTTCCATCCACTCGTGGTGTAAGACCACGTAAAAAGGAAAGAATACACAAGTGCGCGCGCCCAGTCCACTTCCAGCGGCCACACGAACCGCGTGGCGTCTGTACGAGCCCAGCCTGTGCTTGTAAACGGTGAATTCACCGAGTGTCTTATCGGTAAGAGGAGGGAAGGTGAGGTCGGAATAATACACAGCTTTGGGCAAATGGCTTCTGATAATCATGACTGAGGCAAAGCAAGGAACAGACAAAAACCTTGTATATGTGCTGAAAATACTGAAGTATAGAATGAAAATGCAGGTGTTCTGTTTTAATACCTTACCATCCATCTGCAGGAAAGCAAATTTCGGCTGGGTTGCACCAGCGTGACCTGTGTCCTTTCTGTCCTTTCTTAGGACACTAGAACATTGATTCTGCAGGGTCCTCTTAATCGGGATCGTACCTGGTGAGTCTGAGCACCTCGCTTGTCCCTGCACTTGGCCCAGTGGGCACAGCTGAAGGTCCGGACGCTGCACTAAACCAGGGGCAGGGGGGCCTGTGCAGCAGAGGAAGATAGAACTTCCAGAAATGTGCGTGGAACCAGTGGGACTTTCCTCCTGATCCGAAGCCAGATCATCAGAGAGCTCAGGCCTGAACCAGACGCTGTTTTGACACAGCCAGCCCTCAGCATACACGCAGCACACGGACCCACACACTGCCCCTCGTGCTCACACACGCATCTTAGAGGGAAGCCCCAATAACTATTTAGGATGCACGATGGCCCCTGGGGAGTTCTTCAAGCGGCCAGCTCTTCTGACTTCCAATCCCAGCTAAGGCGGGGTCACAGAGCCCAGACTTCGTCTCACACGCGGAACAACTAAAACGAGAGAAATCTATGAGGCTCCTGACGCTGGACACCAGCAAGGATGGGACCGTGCGCCCCGGGGTGGGAGAACCGAGTTCCCCCTGCAGCCCAGGGAAGGGGAGCCCAGCTGCTTTCCCATGTTGGGAAGAGGCTGGGAGTCTGAGAGGGAAGGCAGCAGGGGTCAGAGGACAAGTCCCACAGAGAAAAGAGCCGCCCTAGGGGAATTCGAGAAATCTGCAGAGGCTCCCTGCCGTGTGCAGCTGAGTGCCCAAATCCCCAAGGCCAGGGAGGAAACCGCAGGAGAAGAGGGCGAAATCCCACCCCCAGAGCTCAGGCAAGGCAGGAATAAGCCTGCTCCCTCCAGCCGGGGTGGGGGTGGGGGGACCTCAGAATGCCAGGGGCCTGAGGAGAGCACACCGAAGGCTTTGTTTGGCCTCAGCAGGAGAGAAAACGCCCCTAGGCTAGCGCTCTGGTCTCGGGCCTTAAATGTTGAAAGCGAGCCTTGAGAAAAACAAACTGTTTCCAAGGAACTTAACTGCATTCCAGAACAAAGCTCAAGAATGTTTATAGGGATGTAAAAATATCTGTTATGCAACACTGAAAAGCCATACTTCTGGCACGGATTGAAAATTTCCAGGCCTGCAAAAGAGCAGAAAAATAGGACTAAAATGAGGATAAAAATCAGTCCATAGAAGAAGATCCAGAAATGACAAGGAAGACTGGTTTAGTACACAAGGACATTAAAGCAATTATTATAAGTACATTTTTACAGTCAAGAAGCTAGAGAGAGAGTGAGCTTCACGAAGGCAGACATGGAAGAGACAAACCCCCCACTCAAACTTGTGGAGGCGAACCCTTGGCCGCCTGAGTTGAAAACGCCCTGGATGGGATGACAGTTCAGACACTGCAGAAGAAAGGCTAGTGAACTTGAAGACGCAGGGCCAGAAGCCGTGCAACATGAAACACAGACTTTAAAAAGGAACAGGGACGAGGGCGCCATGGAAAAGTCCCCAGAGACAGAGGGGGCAAATATTTGAAATAAGCCCACCGAGCCAAGACTGCCAACAAACCCCAAGCTAAGACCCATCACCATCAGCCTCTCAGAATGAGCGATAAAGAGAAAAATCGTAACACCGGCCGTGGGGAGGAAAACGCTTCCCACGGAGGCGCCAGGGTGAGAGCGGCAGCGGGCTCGTCCTTGAGACACGCACGTGAGGACGTGCGGGGCGACGCCTTTTTGGTGGTCAGAGAAACTCAACCTACAAGTCTACACCCGAGAAAGGGTCTTGCAGGACTGGAGGTGGAATAGACTTTTTCAGACGTGCAAAAATGGAAGGACTCCGTGCCAGTAGGCACACACGGTCAGAAATGTTACTATGTGCCGATTAGGAAATGATTTAGAGCGTTGGAGACGGCAGGCAGTCTGGCCGTGTCACAAAGGTGTAATGGATCCTCACTGCGGAGGGTGAGCCGCCGACCTGCCTAGGTAGGAATGACCAGTGTGCGGGTGAGTGGGGTCTGTAAGAGTGAAGGCAGAAGGAACCGAACTCAAGGACGGTGCTCTGGTCGATAACACGGTTTCCCAGGGGTGCGAGTTAATTCTGACACTGCCCACCCGCACGCGGGGACTGAACAGTGAAGGGAGCGGATGGCGGGAGGCGGGAGGCGGGGGTCTCACTCTTGGAGGAGGTTATGCGTAAGCAAGAGGAGGACGCTGGAATGACCCACCCGGTGATGGACTGGAGCTGGGAATGTCAGTGTGAGCCTGTGTTTAGCTTGCCGCAGACACAGACGGTTACACATGGAGGTACTGTGGATGCGTGTAAATGCACGGCTAACGTACACGCGTAGATCTCTGTCTTCTTCAGCTGGGGAGCCCGGTGGTCATGGGCATGTCATGTCCCAGGTCTTGGCTTCTGACACCTTTCTCCCCTGAGACGGACCGCAGCCCCCGGCAGAAAGGCTGACTCCAGGGCCGGGAGGAAATGCCCCAGGTGAGCCTGGAGCACGCGTAGACCCAGACAGGAAGGAAGTGCCCGAACAACACAACGCCACCTCGATGGGCGTGTCGGGGGGGACACAGGAGCCGCCTGAAGGGGTTCCCGGCGGCCAGAGCTGGATCGGTCCCAGCAAGAGGGAGGGCGTGTTGGATTATAGCCCACCGTGTAAAATAAACATGCACGCGTCCAGACTGACATCAGCAAACGATCCAGGCACGCTCTGATACTCAGACTGAATTTCTTCTCCGAAGGAGGATCCCACATCGTCTACGCGGCTGCTCCGTCCCCGGGGGGCCGAGCCCACCTCGCCACTCCTCGGGCGCGGGCTCTGCACGGCGACTCCCTTCCACGGGGGGCAGTGGGGGGAGGGAAGGAGTCACGTGGATGGGGACAGCCGGCAGACACACCTCCGCCGGGTGACCACGGCCAACATCAGCGGTGACAGGCCGTGCTGATGGCACCCGCCCGGGCCGGGTGGGAAGAGACGGGCGCTTCCCCCCACATGACCCCAGTCCAGTCACGAGAAGCCATCATGCCGCTCCCACTGGGGGACATCCCCCCAGATCCCTGACTCGTCCTCCTCGACACTGTCAGGGTCATCAGAGAAACTGTCACAGCCCAGAGGAGAAGCAGAGGGATGGGATCAAGGTCACGTGGTGTCTTGGATGAGGTGGCAGGGCGGGGGGGTGGGGGGGTGGGGGTGGAGAACCAGGAAGGAAGAAGGACATCAGGGGAAACTGAGAAAACCTGAATATGAACTAAGGCTCGTTAGCTTAGTTAACAATAAAGTGTTCATATTGGCTCATTAATTGTAACCAATATACCGTATTAATGTAAGAAATTTATAAAGGGACCGAGCTGCGTGTGGAAAATCTTTGTATTAGATGTACAATTTCTTTTTTAAAAATATTTTTTTTTCAACGTTTATTTATTTTTGGGACAGAGAGAGACAGAGCATGAACGGGGGAGGGGCAGAGAGAGAGGGAGACACAGAATCGGAAACAGGCTCCAGGCTCCGAGCCATCAGCCCAGAGCCTGACGTGGGGCTCGAACTCACGGACCGCGAGATCGTGACCTGGCTGAAGTCGGACGCTTAACCGACTGCGCCACCCAGGCGCCCCGATGTACAATTTCTTAATAAATCTAAAACCGTTATATAAACAAAGTTTATTTTTTTTAAACAGAAAATACTGTATTGGGGGCGGAAAAGCCAAGATTTTACCTGCGGCGGGTACACCCATGAGAAGCCGCCAGCACTTGCTAGGGAGACGCCCGTTAAAGCCAGCGGGACGGCACCCCACCCTCTGGGCCGGCTCCCGTTAGAAGGACTGAGCACCAGGTGCTCGTGCGGGGGCAGCGCATCTGGGACGGCCATGTGCCCCGTGGGGACAGGACTCCGCACACTGGCCATGTCACGTGACCCAGCTATTCCTACGCGTTCGCCCAAGAGAAACGAAAGTTTGCATTCACAGCAGCTTTATTTAGAATCCCCGAAACCTGGCACTGACCCCAAAGCCCATCAGCAGGTGAGCCCGCAGCTGTGGTGCAGCCGCGGGGCGGGGGGGGGGGGGGGTGCGGGGGGGGGGCACGCAGCCGGAGGGGAGGGAACCGCCGCCCCCACACCAGCCTGGGAGCCGCAGAGTGACTCCATGGACTCATGCTCTGAGGCCAGGCTGAAGAGCGTGCGTGCTGACGGCCCCATTCCTATACAGTCTTGGGAAAAGCAGGTTAATTGCAAGTGACGGAGCAGGTCAAGCGTCCCGGGAGATTACAAGGGGCAGGAGGAAACTTTGGGGTGAATGTGTTCACGATCTCGGTTTCCTAAGTGCACGCACATCGAATTGTCCACCTCAAATATGTGTGGTGTGTTTGTGTTCCCGGGAAAGCTGCAGGGAAAAGCACAAAAGCAACCGAGACTCTGGGGTTGTGGGTTTCTGGGAAAATCCGTGAGTTGTCGCGTTCCAGCCCGGGGGGATGGGGGAGCCGTAGACCGCGGCCCCGCCTCCTGCACTGACCTCAGACTTGTGTTGGAGTTCGTTCTGGATTTTAGAATGGTAAATGTACCTTGCCAATGCCCCCATCTGCAGGCACAGTAATAACTTCGAGTGGCTGTGCCGAGGGAAGCTGTGTCTCCGCCTGATTCAATCCCGCTCAGTCTCCGCGCACAGAGAACCAGCCGGGTCGGAAGTGATTTCTAAGACAAACAAGTCTTCCGAATTCTGCCTTTGAACTCGTCTCATGTTTAAAAAATAGCACTGAGCTAAGAGTTGACTTTCCCTTCACAGGCCGGGTGGAAACATGTCCCGATGACCTTCTTGGCAGGAAGGTGGCTGCCCTTGTCGCTGTCCTGATTGGGGGGGGGGGGGTGACCGGATTCGGCCCCCGGCACTCGGACGGAAATTTCCAGACTTCGGTCCTTTGTCACATCTTTAATTTGTCAAATGGGTCTCTCTTGCTCCCGTTGCCAGACTCACACCGCTGCCAAGGCCAGAGCTGGCGAACGTCCTCGGGGAGGCATCTCAACCTCTGTTGAGACCAGGCCCCGTATTCCATCCGCGTCACCGTCTCCAGACTCTGTCCGGAAAGCAGGTCCAGTGGGAGTCTGAGGGCTGCCGGACTCCCAGGACGCGCTAATTGGAGGGTCGCGGCTGCCCGTTTCTGCTGAGCAAACGGGCAGCGGCCCAGACGCGCTCCTCGTTGAAAGCCCGAGACTCCCCCCCCCCACCCCCACCCCGTTCCAGCTCGAAGGAAGCGTGGTTGCCCTGCGATGCGCCTGCGCTCAGACGCCGGCTAAGGAATCTGTTCTGTTAGCACTGCCCCTGGCCCGGGAACGAGCATCTTCTCTCCGGCCCCCAGCGTCTCTTCCCGGCATCTGGTCCAACGTCCCAGGGCTCTTTGCACCCTGGGGCGTGGAGAGGGTGTCTTATTTTCTATAATGTAAAAGTAGTAATGGGAGTAAAAGGCTCCACGAAGCCGAAGGTCTCCCGTGGGTCTCGCGGCTTCGCCTCCAGGGAAAACAAGTAAAATCTTTCCCGACGTGAATTGTGCCACCCTGTCAAAGGTCGAAGGTCAGCCATTTGGCAGCTGCCCGAGCAGAGTGGCACCGGCCGGTTTTCAGCAGACTCAGGAGAGATTTCACTTGAACCCTAGGGCTGAGGGACGTGGTTTGAGAACCAGCCCCGGTCCTGGAGAGACTTCGAGAGGCGGAAACTGAGTAGGAGGAGGGAAGCCCCCTCCCCCAGCCCTGGAAGCCCCGACCCGCTGGGCTCCCCCCATCCTACCGGGGGAGGGGCTGCACTGCGTGCAATCGGGCTTGCCGTCCCAACCACCGCCCCCTTCCTTTGCTAGCTGCCCCGGTTTTGACTGGGTGCCCATGCTCCCCCAAGCAGCCCATGACGGGGACACTCACCCTCTGCGGTGAGGGTGGTGCTGTGATTAGCTGAATCAGAGTTCCCCTCTCCCCCGGCCCTGGGTGCCAGAGGGGCTGGCCACTTTCACCACGGGGCAGGTTCGTGGTCTTTGTCAGAAGTCTGGGATAGTAGTAGCCTGTGCCCTGCCTCTCACTCCCGCTATCTCGTCGTGTGCGGTTGTAGAGGCAGGAACTAGCAGCTGCTTTGACTTCAAGAGGGAAGCCGCTCTGAACACAGGACCGACAGGTGGGGGGGGGGGGCTGCCTTAGCAGGTATTTGTGGAGACGTGACTGGATCACACCTCACCTGAAGCCCGCCCTGTCTCTGGTTGCCTGGTTACAAGAGTCAATATTTATTAACAAGCTCATGTTTAAGCTGGTTTGAGTTGGGCCTTCTGTTTGTTGACACTTAGGGGGTCCCATCCAATGGGAGCACTGGGAAGTGTGTTTTCTAGAACTGCAGTCTGTTGAATTCCCAGGTCACTGATGTTGATTTTGAGAGTCACACACAGAAAGGACAACAGTGTGAGAAACCGTGACTAATCCCACGGGGGCAGCAGAGCTGAGGGACAGGCCTTCCCTGTGACATTGTATGGCCAAGTTCTGATGCCCTCCACGTGAGGAGGGGACACCTTCCCAGGCAGGAGGGGAAGGCCAGCGGGTCCGCCAACCCTGAACACCCAGCCCCGCAGAATCACACCAGCACGCACACGGGGACAGGGCCTGCCAGGCTGACTCCTGCCTCCTCGTCAAGCATTGTGTCCCTGTCCTGCTTTACTTTCTTCCTGGATGCACACAGGATGTATCTAGAATTCCTGGAACTGAACACGTTCCCAAGAGGCCCCCGTGTTCCTTCGCTTGGACCCTAAAGCACGTTCAGTCTGCGTCAACAGACTCTCTCCCAGCCCAGGGAACGGACTTCCGGCCTCTCCTTCGTTATCTCTGGGGCCACCCAGATGGTTTTTGTTTCTTCCTCAGGTATATCTGCAGCCTACCTGAGGGACCGTGCCCCCCACCCCACCTCTCCTCTCCCTTTGCATGTGGGCGCCCCGCCACTCGCCCTGTGCCTCCCACCTCGGTCTCTCTGGGCCTCGGTCCCTCTGCCTCCCTGTTCGCTCATCCCAGCAGGAGTGGGTAACAGCTGGCCCAGGCCCTGCGGGGAGAACGCCCTTCCCACCGTCCTTCCACGAAGGAAGTGCAGAGGGTTCCAGGCCGCCTGTCCCGGGGCGGTCTCCCAGGCCCTGAGCAGCCCGCACCCGTACTAAATGCTGCAGCGTCCTGGCCCCTTAGCCCTCTGCTCTTACACTGAAACATAGACACTTCCCTTGTGAACTGATCTCCAGCCCTTGGTGGCTTCTGACTCGGGCAGCTTGGCCCACAAACCTTCTGTCCATCCCAGAGCTCAGCCGGGACCGCTCTTCTCCGTCGTCGGGGTTGGGTGCTGTGCTCACTTCCCCCATCCCCTTACTTTCGGGAAAGAAGCCGGGGCCTAGGGCCTCACACGCGTGTGGGGGCCAGAGCCCAGATGGTCTCCCTGAGGCCAGAGCTGGGGCCCCAGGGGCTCCCACCCCATCCAGGGATGGCAGCTGGAGGTCAGCTCTGGGACAGGGCTCTGAGGTCAGGCCAGGCAGGGTCCTGCCGCACACAGTGGCCCCTCCTGGAGGCTGTCTCAAATTTCACGCTGGCATTTCACAGGCACGGAGGGAGCCTCAGATCAGGGGCTACCTGTGGGCGTCTGGGGACTCATGAGACAGCTGCTGGGTGGCACGTGGGCGGAGCCCCGTCCCGGGAGGAGGCATCCCAGCGGGACGTGGCCTTGACAGAGGGCCTTGGAGGATGGAGGGAGGTGATGTGGGCACAGGTGTGAGCAGGGGCCTGGGATCCTAGGGCACGCTCAGACCTCCCGGGCTGGTGCAGATCCTGGTGGCGGGTCTTACAATATCCTCACAATCGCCCTCTGTTCACATGACTGGAAGCTTCGCCTGCCCTGAGCCGTCACCTCTAGGTAACGAGAACAGAGAGGGGGGGTGTGCTCGCGCTGGGCCCCAAGGCGCAACTGCACCAGGAGGCAACGCCGCGCCGGATGTCTGTGGAAATGCCCGGCACTCCCTGTCTGTGCTGGCGGTGGCCTCGCAGATGCCCACACGGTGCCCACGGGGTCCCGCAGAGAAACAGAGAGCACCTTCCTCACCGGGGACACCCGCGTCACCTGCCCGGGCTGGCGGGGGTCCCCGTTCCCAGCGACACCTGGTGCAAAGATGGGCTCTTGAATTTCTTGCAAGAGACAACAGGTAGAACTTTGCCTCGCGGTCAATATGCCAAATCGAGGTTAATAAGTCCACGCTAAAACCTCAGATCCTAAGTGTTTGCTTCTGAGTTTGACAACTGTATGCACATGCGCCCAAAGTGAGGGGCAGAGCCGTGTCCAGCCAGCCCCTGCTGCCCTCCCCGCGGACCCCGCAGGGGCCCCCGTTCCCCGCCCCCGGGGCCTGTTCCCGATCCGGGAGCTCTACCCCTCCTCCAAGGACGTCAGCACTTGCTGGCATCTGTCCTGTCTCTGGCCTCGAGCCGGCGAGAATAATGTTGCTGGAGGACGTCTCTGCGAGCGAGAGCTTGTGCGGTTAGAGCCCCGCCTTGTCCTGCCTGCTCCTGGAGGACCTGGTCTCCCAAAGGCCCCTGAGCCTTGGGAGCAGGGCCTGGCACCCTGTCCGCCCCGCTACCTCCTCTATAGAGTGGGTAAGCCCTCGGCGGCTTGCTAACCATGCAGCCTCCAGGCCTGGGCCCCGTGCCCCCGCCCCGGGGCCCCGGGAGCGTGCAGTCCCCAGCCGCCCAGCCATCCTCCGCACCAGGGGGTGCACCCTGCGGTCTGGCTCTGGCTCTGGCTGTGGTCTGTGGACACGCAGACTCTCGGTCACCGAAGTGAGCGGTGAGTAAGACGTTAAGTGCCCCGTCCTGTGTGGGCACAGCCAGCGTCACTCATACACCTGCCGGGCCCGGGCCCCTGTCTCCTGACCTCGATGTCCGCCCGCGGCATCAGACACCCCGACGTCTCACCGTGGCGGGTGGACACCGCAATGTGCCCGCGGCAGGCAGACCCCCCCCCCAGCACGTGAATGCCCTGGCGAACCCCTGCAGCCCTGGGGGAGACAGACCCCTGGGGGGTCGGCTCCTTGCAGGAGAGACTCTCCCGCAGGGAACATGCAGGTATGCGTGGCCTCTCCAGAACAAGTCCCTGGGTGGCACTCTTGCTTGTAAGTCCCTTCCACCTGCCCCCACCCCCTGACGGAAGCCCCTGCAGTCCAGCCCCTTTGGGCCTGGAGCCTGCAGCTGGCCTCTCGGGGGCCCACAAGGGGCTGACCGAGCTCTGTAGGGGCATCAGTGTGAAACTTGGGCAAGCCGGGACCTTGGCGTTTGCCTGGGTGCGGTTGGGGGTGGGAGTGTATCCTTCTGGCCACCCTGGCTCCCAGGCATGGAGGGCAGGGGGTTTCCCTGCCAGGGCTGGCCAAGGGATTTGCATGGATGTGCCGAGGGCCCTTTGCATCGGGGCTAAGGCCCGGGGTCTTCCCGCACGTCTCTGGCCCTCACAGCCGGGATGGCGTGCATGGGGCAGATGTGGGCGGCACCCCAGGAGCGACCTCTGGGGGAGGGAGGAAACAGCAGTCCCTCTCTGTCACTTCCAGGCCGGGGCACGCAGCAGCAGGGGCACGGAGCTGGGCACTTCCTATGACCCCTGCCCTCATGCGTCCTGAGAGAGCCCAACGTGTGCCCTATACCTGGGCACCGTGGGGAGGGGGGGCTCTGGGGCCATTGTTGGGTTTCTCTGCCACCGGCCACGAGTCTTTCGTGGCTGATTTGTATTTCAAACGAGAGGCTCCATCGTGCCCTGGCCCCCAGGCTGTGTTAGCGTGACTCTGTCCCCAGCGTCACCCCATTAGCTGATTGCATCTGGTGTTGTCCTTCAGTTCCTGGGGACTGTAAGTTGGCACACTCTCGTGTTTTTGTCCTGCTCTTTTTTTTTATGTTTATTTATTTTTGAAAGAGAGAGAGACAGACAGACACAAGCAGGGGAGGGGCAGAGAGAGAGGGAGACACAGAATCCAAAGCAGGCTCCAGGCTCCGAGCTGTCAGCACAGAGCCTGATGCAGGGTTTGAACCCACAGACTGTGTGTTAAGCTGAAGTTGGATGCTCAACCGGCTGAGCCACAGGTGCCCCTGTCCTCTTGTCGACAGCGGAAAGCGTCCCCGCTCCTGGGGACCAGCTCACTCTCCACCCAGGAAGCAGCTCCAACATTTGCACTGAGTGACTGAGGCAAACTCAGCGGCTACAGCCCAAGGCGACAGATCCAGAAGCCCTCGGGGCCCGGGGGAGCCCTGGGGGTGGGGGCTGCTGGGTGTGCAGATGGAGACAGCTTAGCTGGCATCTCTGAGATGAGGAGGAAACTCTCTGGTTTTTCACGGTCATGGACGGCAGGGTCGTTTTATTGAAATCAGGGCAGCAGGGCTGAGGGACATTTTGTGGGGACCTGGATCCTGTGTGCCTCCTGATGAAGCTGGTCATTTTTCCTGGGGGGTGGTGAGACACCCCTTGCGTCCCCCAGGGATCAGGCCAGAGCCTCGAATGAGAGGTGACTTCTTGGGATTCATGCCTAGTGCCGGCCTGGTGTGAGATCATGGGAAACGTTTGTACCCGTCTCTGCCCCCGTCCCCGGAACAGAGCTCCTGAAGGCCCCGTAATTTTCTAGGTGACAGGGGCACTGGGAGCATCTTTTGGGCTAATGAGGTGACTCAGTGGGCTCCTGGATGGCTCCTGGGTCTTTCTGGGGACCAGCCGGGACTGGAGGCTCGGAAATTTCAGCCCCCGCCCCCAATTCTCTGGGGAGGGGGAGGGGCTGGGTATGGAGGTGATGAGCAGCCTCACTCCTGCGTGAGGCAGCCCCGCAAATCCGAGCAGGTGGGGCCCAGAGAGCTGCCGGGTGGGTGCACACGTCCCCGCCGAGAGGGTGACGCACCCCAAGTCTGCAGGACAGAAGGTCCTGTGCTCAGGACCCTCCGGGACCCGCCGTACCCACCCCTCCATCCGACTGCTCATCTGCAACTTTGTCCCCTCCTTTATCACACGATGACCCGGTGACCGTGTTTCCTGGAGATCTGGGAGCTGCTCTAGCAAACTGATGGAAGCCCAGGAGGGTCGTGGGAACCCTGGAGGGTCGTGGGAACCCTGGTTGCAGCCGGATGGTGATGGCATCCGAGAGGGGGCAGGGCAGTCTCGTGGAGGTCCGTGGCTCCAACGTTTTCTCCAGGTCGGTGGCATCAGAGACAAATTGAATTGTAGGACAGCCAGTTGGGTGGGAGAATCACTCGTGTGGGGAAAGAATTCAGACATTTGGGGTTGGAAGTGTTGAAATAAAGTATCGTGTATGTGAGTGAATCAGAAACGGCTGTTGCCCTCACAACTCTCCAGGACTACTTTCCTCCCCGGTGGTCGAGCGCCGGCCCCAGGGGAGTGGACGCTGGGTGAGAGCCCTGTACCCCCAGGAATCTGGGCTGCGGGGAAAGGCTCGGCCCCTGTTGGCATAGCCTGTGTCAAAGCACGCCCCTCCCAGCAAGGCAGCCAGCCCACCTGCCATGGTCTTCCCTATGGGTCTGTGCTTAGACATCTCCTGGGGACTCCCTTGGGGACCAGCTTTGGTGCTGGTGCATCCCTGCTCATGAGCTGCCCCCACCCCACCCCCACACCCCTGCTGCCCTGAAGCCTGGGGGAGCCTGGGCACCCACCTTCTGGCTCTATTCCAAAGCTCCCGGCTCTGGACCCTCCAGCTATACCCTTCCCTTCCTCCCAGACCAGGGAGTGACCTCCACCTGCCAGAAGGGGCAGCCGTGACCTTGTCCCTTGGGGGATTTCTCAGAATCAGAAAGCTTTCCGATGTACACATTCAATGCAATCGCAGTCAAAGTAACACCAGCAGTCTTCACAGAACTAGAACAAACAATCCTAAAACTGGTATGGAACCAGAAAAGACCCCGAATAGCCAAAGCAATCCTGAAAAAGAAAAAGCTGGAGGCATCACAATCCCGGACTTCAAGCTACGCTACAAAGCTGTAATCATCAAGACAGTACGGTACCGGCACAAGAACAGGCACTCAGACCAATGGAACAGAATAGAGAACCCAGAAACGGACCCACAAACGTATGGCCAACTAATCTTTGACAAAGCAGGAAAGAATATCCAATGGAATAAAGACAGTCTCTTCAGCAAGTGGTGCTGAAAAAACTGGACAGCGACATGCAGAAGAATGAACCTGGACTTTCTTACACCAGACACAAAAATAAACTCAAAGTGGATGAAAGACCTCAATGTAAGACAGGAAGCCATCAAAATCCTCGGGGAGAAAGCAGGCAAAAACCTCTTTGATCTTGGCGGCAGCAAATCTTACTCAACACGTCTCTGGAGGCAAGGGAAACAAAAGCAAAAATGAACTACTGGGACCTCATCAAAATAAAAAGCTTCTGCACAGCGAAGGAAACCATCAGCAAAACTAAAAGGCAGAATGGGAGAAGATATTTGCAAATGACATATCAGATAAAGGGTTAGTATCCAAAATCTATGAAGAACTTATCAAACTCAACACCCAAAAAACAAATAATCCAGTGAAGAAATGGGCATGAACATACACTTTTCCAAAGAAGACATCTGGGAAATACAAATCAAAACCACACTGAGATACCACCTCACACCTGTCAGAGTGGCTGACATTAACAACTCAGGCAACAACAGACGTTGGCGAGGATGCGGAGAAAGAGGAACTCTTTGCACTGTTGGTGGGAACGCAAACCGGTGCAGCCACTGGAAAACAGTGTGGAGGTTCCTCAAAAAATTAAAAATAGAACTCCCCTATGACCCAGCAATTGCACTACTAGGCATTTATCCAAGGGATATAGGTGTGCTGTTTCAAAGGGACACATGCACCCCAATGTTTATAACAGCACTATCGTCAATAACCAAAGTATGGAAAGAGCCCAAACGTCCATCGATGGATGAATGGATAAAGAAGATGTGAGATATATATATATATATATATATATATATATATATATATATATATAATTGAATATTACCCAGCAATCAAAAAGAATGAAATCTTGCCATTTGCAACAACGTGGATGGAAATAGAGGGTATTATGCTAAGTGAGATAAATCAGTCAGAGAAAGACAAATATCGTATGTTTTCACTCATATGGGGAAGTTGAGAAACTTAACAGAAGACCATGGGGGAAAGGAAAGAAAGAAAATAGTTACAGAGAGGGAAGCAAACCATAAGCGACTCGAGTACAGAAAACAAACTGAGGGTTGACGGGTGGGGGTGGGGGGAGGGGAAAACAGGTGACGGGCACGGAGGAGGCCACCTGTTGGGATGAGCACTGGGTGTGGTATGTAAGTGATGAATCATGGGAATCCACCCCCGAAGCCAACAGCACACTGTATACACTGCATGTTAGCCAACTTGACAATAACTTCTATTTTTAAAAAAAGAAGAATCAGAAAGCTTTTCCTGAAATCAGTTCAACAGGATTCGGAGAAATTCAATTCCACACATGCCTTTTGGCTCCTGCCAGTGGAGAACCTGGGCGTTAGGTGGGCGGTCACTGGCCGACATTCTGGAAACCCACACGGCCCACACTGCCAGAACACTGAGCAGGGCAGAGAGAGGCCTGGAGGGTGAGCCTGCATGCGGGGAGGGCACCCAGGAGGGACGCGGGTCAAACAAGACAGGAGGCACCTTGGAAGTGGACCTTCTCCCATCACCAGTCTTCAAGATGGTGAGCGAAACTGACCCCTGGGTACGTCCCTAAGTTACGGGGTCGTGTGTAATACGGCGAGGGACCCAGAGCCCCCGACAAGGACTTTGACAGTGAGCAGAGCAAGCATCGCAGGGGTTCCCAGGGTTTGCATGTTGGCTGGCTCACTCGTCTTTTCCCGTGACATGCCAGTGGGGCAGAGTGGCCCTGGGGAGAGGCACCCTTTGAGGGATGTCATGTGACAAGGATGATGGTTCCTTCCTAAACCGGAGACAGTGCGGGGTCTGTGTGCTCGCAGCCAACCCAGCTCTGAGTGCCCACGGGCGCTTTGGTCAGGGTGTGGGGGACACTTTACCGCAACAGAGCCTGGGGCACTGGCTGTCAACCTGCACCACCCTCCCCACGGCAGGGCCGGAGGCACCTGTGTTCACCGCGGGGCTGACCGGGGGACGGTGACTGGCTGCGGGGACTCACAGGTGCTAGGAGGGCTTTAAAGTCAGCGCAGGACGTCCCCGTTCTTCTCCCCGCCCGGCGGTCCCCGTTCTTCTCTCCACGGGACACGGGCTGGCGGGGCTCATGCTGTCACTGACGTGATCTGACGCAGTGACTGGGAAACCAACTGGGCACCGTCTGCAGGGAAAGCTAATCAGATTCCTGAACTGAATTTCCTCTTAAATCTGTGTAAAGCTAATGCGTGTGTGCGACAAAATGTAAACACCATGAGGGGAACAAAATCAGAGACACGGATTTCTCTCCGTCCCCTGCACCGCCTGCGTTTCTGTCCCCAATATTGCGACACGTGTGATCTTTCCAAAGACACAGACGCCACCGGAATGTGCACACCTATGGATTTAAAGCACCATTGACACCGCACTCTAATGCGGCTCTGCGGTCAAGAGACCTCGTGGGTGAATAACATAGCAAAGAGATTTTCCCAAACAGACCCAGCTCATACTTTTATGTTCTTTCAATTTTTGGCTATTGTGGTCGACTTGTTGCTGAGGAAGATGCATAAAACTCATGCTATGGTGGTGGACTTGTGATCCCATCAGAGAGTCACGCACACACACACACACACACACACACACACACACACGCTCCTGTATGCACACCCACACCCACGCATATGTACACGCCCCCACACGAGTGCTCTGCCTCCTCCAGGGAGCCCACCTTGGCTTCCTGCCTCCAAGCTCTGGCCTCCGTGCTCCCTCTGACGGCATCTTGTGCAGGGTTAGTGATCCGCACACCTCGTTGTTCTCAACTGGCACCTTCTGGGGCGCGGAGCCCGGGGCTGACCAGAGTTCCCAACGCCCATCTGGAAAGTGAAAGGGTGAGTCTGTGAGTGAGATCGCTTCCCTCTCTCCCCAGCTTTGTATAATTCACGTGCCGGCGACGCCTGAAGGGGACAACTAAGCACCGGGTGGGCTGTGGCAGATGTGACCCCACTCCCACCGGCCCGGGGCACCAGCTTTCTGTGCCGCTGAGCAAGAGGGGAACGTGACCCTCGTTTCGTGTCAACTAAGACGACTCTTCTAGATGGAGTAGATGGGTTTTTCCGATCTCCCGGGTAGCCGGGGTGTTCTCGTCTTTGAACCGCTCACGTGGCTTCGTGCTCTGGCGTCCCTCTGCTTTCCTGGACATCTGGACTCTGGTTGTAATAACCGGTTTAATGGCCTTGTATACAGCTCTGTTATCTGTGTCCTTTCTGGTTCTGTTTGTACGGATTCACTGTGATCCCCGTCACGGGCCGTATTTTCCGGCTTCTTTCCACGTGTGGCAATTTTCAGCTGAATACCGGACATCGTGACGTTGACGTCATCGGGTGCTCGACCTGGGTGTTACATTCGTGTAGTCGGGTTCTGTGAGGGCTCTTCGGAAGCTGGCTTGGAGGCTTCACGGGTGTGGGTCCTCTCGTCTGGGGTAAATCCGGCCGCGTCACTGAGGGAAGCTTCTGAAGACCCGCTGACCCCTGTGAGCGAGGAGGTCTTTCCCCTCTGGCTTGTGGCACAGGAACGATCCCAGCCCGGGGTGAGCTCCCCGGCTGGCCTTTCCTGCTCCTTCCCGGCGGCTCTTTCCTGGGCACAGGTGGCTTGTGCACGGCAAGCAGAGGCGGGCGCTCAGTCCTGGACCCGGGGCACTCCCGGCAGGCCCCGTCTCGGCAGCGCCCTCCTCTCTGGCACTCGGCTCCGCCGGTTCTGCCCCCCTCGGCCTCCCCAAGCTCCTGACTCCGCCCCCAACTCACAGGCCGGTAAGGGGGCTCTGCGGTTCCTATGTCCCAGAGGTCACTACTCAATTCTGCCTGTTGACCAACGTCTGAGAAGCAGCTTTCACATTTTGTCCAGCCCTCCAGGTATTTACGGTGGGAGAGGAAATCTGGACCCCGCGGCTCCATTGCCGCCAGCGGTGGGAGCCTCCTTTTTTGTTTAACTACAAATGTCTCTGCTTCCTCCTCATTCATTTATTTTTTCTAATCTTGATTTCTTTTTTTTTCCAGCTTCTTTTTATTTATGTTGAGAGAGATAGAGAGCAAGCAGGGGAGGGACAGAGAGAGGGAGGGAATCCCAAGCGGGCTCCGAGCTATCAGTGCAGAGCCAGACATGGGGCTTGAACTCGTGAGCCGTGAGATCATGACCTGAGCTGAGGTCAAGAGTCAGGCACTTTAACTGGCTGCGCCACCCAGGCGCCCCTACCCTCATTCTTGAAAGATAATTGCAGGGGATGAACAATTCTTTCTCCCGGGCTTTTGAAAACATTACTGTCTCACGGCTTCCACTATTGCCGTGGAGATGTCAGTTTAATTGCTGTTTAATTGACTTTCTCTTTCTTTTTCTCTCTAGCTGCTTTCATAATCTTCTCTTTGTCTTGGAAACTTTCCATTTCTGACACGCTGATCTGGATGCACCTTTGTGTTTACCCTGCCAAGACCCACGAAACCATTAGAATCTGACAAAAGGGATCTTCTTTATTCAGTGTCCCTTAGAGTCACTTTTGACACTTTGATCTCCGTCTTTCATCTGGAGCTAGCCACTAGACAGACTGCTTCCTATCCTGTACTCCTCTGCCCTGCACTCGGGTGACTTCCTCAAGTCTACCCTCCAGTTCACTGATCTTATACACATCTGCATCTAAATCACTGCTTAGTCTATTCACCAAGTTCATGCACCATTTGTCCTTATTTACTTATTTATTCATTTTTTTATTGAAATCCAATCCAATCCAATGATTCCAGGAGTAGAATTTGGTGATTCATCATTTACATATAACACCCATGTCCCTTTTTTTCTCTGTATTTTTTCATATCTGCCTCAATGTTGATCATCTGTTACCCATCCCTTTTCAATACCTTCTTTGATTTCCTCAAGCGTATTAATCAAGTAACCACCAACCTGGGGCCATGGTGAGCCACATTTTTGTCTCTTGGTTGGTTCTTCACGAGGCAGCTTGGCCTCCGGCTAGCACTCACATGAGCCAGGCTTCACACCGAGAGTTCCCGGAGCAGACCTCTCTTGTCCTTTTACTCGTTCATTTTTTTCTTTTCCTGTTCCAGCAGACCCTCCTGCCGGGCAGGGTTTTCCCTCTGAGCGTGTGGTTCCGCAGGAGACCCCATGTCATGTGGGGTCTCTGTCTGGTCTCCCCTGCCTGGCCACGGCCCTTCACTGTCTGGGCTCCGGGTCACCGGGGCTCGCTGACCGCTGTGAGCTGTCTTTCTACTGCCTTCCTATTCACGGCCGGCTCAGAGGGCTCTAACAATCCGTGAAGATGTTCAGGTGTTCTGTACAGGACAGACTTCTCAGCAGCAGAAGCAGAGACTCGTCTTCCTGGAAAATGTCCTTGTCCCACCCCCCACCTTCCCTCCATCGGGACAGAGAGAAGGGGCATTTGCTGCCCTGGGGAGGAGGCTGCTGCGGGGGGTCTGGAGTAGACTTTTCCATAGGTGCCCCCACCCATCTGTGACGTGGGGAAAGTGAGGCTCGTGAGGCCAGACAGTGGCCCTGGCCACCCGGCTGGGGGGTGGTGGCTTCCTGAGGGTCTTGAATTCACCGTCTTGCCGCGTGGAGCGGGCAGCTGCAGGGAGTAGGAAACCCGGCCACACCTGCCGTGAGCCTCAGGTCTCTGTCCACTTTGGTTCGGCGTCCAGCAGCACAGCCAGGGCCCTGCTTATGTGGCAGTGACCGAGGCTGCCCTGGGAAGGATGGGGCTGTGCAGGGCAGAAGAGGTGCCTGCCCGCTTCTCACGGGGCCCTCCCCACCTCCAGGGGCTGCCGCCCTTCCTGGGGTGTCATGTTCTGTCTGGGTTTCGGGATGAAGCCCGCTCTCCCGCTCCCATTGAAGCCCCCGGGAGCCTCCACCTGCCCTGTCGGCAGAAACCCATGGGGATCTTGGCCGAGAGGAGGTGTTCATTCTCTCCTTCTGCCTCTGTCCCTCCTGCCTGCGAACGCAGCCCCGCGTGTCTGCACGACCCGATCACGTGTTCACTGGGGTGGGATGGGGCCGCAGGACAGTCACCGTCCCCAGGATGGTGAACCACCCTGGGAAGGCGCCCAGGCCTCTGAGAAGGAGGCTCTGGGGTGGGTGGAGGTGCCAAAGGCAGCCTCCAGGGGGCCCCGTGTAGGAAGAGACCCACCAGGACAGCGGGGGGCTCGTGGAGGGGGCTCCAGCCTAGGGGGTACAGCACGAGCTCCCCGGTCCCTGGCGGGGGTCTGCTGCCCCCTCAGCTCTGGGCTACCTGCTGGTGCGGGTCAGCCAGCCCCTCCAGTCCGGGCCCTGCTTTTCACACTTCGTCATCACGTGCACACGGCCCAGGGCTCTTCAGTGAGGGTGCTGTGGGGAGGCCCGGGAGGTCACCCCCGGCACAGGCCTGTGTTACTGCCGCCGTCTCCACCCCCTCCCCCACTCACCGAAGCCATCAAACGGTGGGTACGCTTTGTCCAGCCCAGGTCCCGCCTGGCAGGCCGAGGACAGACGGGGGAGCGGGCTCGGGGTCGGGGTCGGGGTCGGGGTCGGGGCAGGCCCAGAAGGGTTGCCAGCAGGCAGACCGGGTTCAGTCCTTCACTACCACCGACTGGAGCACCGGCCGCTTCCGGGGTGGGGGCCGCTGGTGCTCAGGGAGCAGCGAGAAGCCGGCCAGGGGCCCCGTGAGCGGGACAGCAGGCCGGGCGGGGTGGCCTGGGTCTCCCCTCACGGGCCTGACATGGTGCAAATGGGGAGGGACACGTCAGGCCGGTCCAGCCAGCGCTGGGGCGGGGGGCCCTGTGGCCACAGGGGAGACGGAGGCTTCAACTCAGAGAATGGGAGGAGGTTGAGGGTTTGGGCAGAAGGCCATCACCTGACCTAAATTTTCGGAAAGGTCTTTCTGGCGACTGGGTCACAGGCAGACTGCAGGGTGAGGTGCGGGCCGGGGAAGAGGGCAACTGTTTAGGAGGCTCTCGGAATAATCTGGAACCGTGATGGGGAATGGGAGGAGACTGGGGAGGGACAGCATGTGGAGAAGCTGTTAGGGATGGGGCAAGCGGTCACTTGATTGTCTCGGGTGTGAGAAATCGGGCGCACGGGCGGTGACCTCGCCTGGACCTCAAGGGCACTTGGGGCCACGCTGCGCGGGGCTGGATGCCGGGCTCAGAGCTTCGGGCTGACGCGCCAAGGAGCACAGAGGCGGCCAGGAGAGGGGAGGGTCCGAGGCTGGGCAGGAGCGGCAGGCCTGAGGGGTCCCCGAGGACCAGGACGCAGATGTGTCCAGGGGGCTGGAGGGGTCAGATCAGAGGAAGGGCCGGGACCGGCCGTCTTCACACAAACGACCCATGGGGGCAAAGCCGCCTCCCCTCGTCCTCCCTTGGTGCCTTGCTGCCCATTTCTCTGCTTGCTGGTCTCACGGTGACCCAGGGACTGCCGTCGGCCTGCTCCGGTTCCGTCCACGTTCAGGTCTCTAGCCACGCGTGGTGGGAGTGGGGTGGCGGTGCGTCTGCCCTGCACACCTGAGGCCCCGGCCCCCCGGGTCTCCCCGTCCCCGGTTCCCTCCCCCCTGGGTGCGTCGTCACCCTGAAGTCCCCGGCCACCCCGACCACTCGGCTTTGGGAAGCGCAGGGCCTGCCTCCCGGCCGAGCGGGCAGCCCTTCTCCGTCTCTGACCCACAGACGTTTGGGTAGAGACCCCGGTGCGCGCGCAGCCCCCCGCAGCTGTGCCTGCTGTCCTCAGCATCTGGCACATTCTTGGTCATCTGTAAATAAGGCCCAGATGAAGCCTCTTCGGGAGAGACACTTCCTCACACACGGGATTCGTTCAACAGCAAAAGAAACTCATCAGCCGATGTAACTTGTGAACAAGGGTGCAAAAATCTAAAATTAAAAGTAGCTACACGACGCTGACATGATCTAAAAATAAGACCTGCGGTCAAGAGGGCATCCCAGGAGTGCGGGAACACCGGGTCCCCATGGACTGCCCCATGTGGCTGTGTCCCACGGCCGTGGTGGCGCTTCGCATGTCCACAAGGTGGCGTTTCACTCGCGCCCTCCGTCCTCGTGCTGACTTGCTACCTGGTAGGAGGGATGGTTCCAGTCTTGTGTCGCGACCACGACCCTGGATCTGTTTCTGCCTTTGACTCTGCAACGTTCGCTTTCTGCATCTGGAGGGCTGCCGCGGGCAGAGGGAACGGCGCCTGCCTGTGCGGGCGTCTCGTCGCCGGGAGACCCCTGTTTGGAGCCTCCTGCCTCACGCACATGCACACATATCTCTGTGTGCGCTGCGCGTGTGTCTGTGTGTGCACGTGCATGTGTTTGTGTGTCTGTTTATGCAATGCATGTGTCTGTGTGTGTGTGCATGCACTGTGTGCATGTGGACGTGTGTCTGTGTGCACGCACACGTGTCTGTACCTGTAGGCACATGTGTATCTATATATCTGCGTGTGCATGTGGTCTATGTGTGCACACATATGACTGTGTAGGCATGTGCACGCGTGTCTGTGTGTGCACATACGTGTATCTGTGTGTGCACGCGTGTCTTTGTGTGCATATGTATATGCACATGTGTGCCCGTGTGTGTATGTGTGTCTATGTGCGTGCACACGTACGTGTTTGTGTGTGTATGCAGTGCACCTGTCTCTGTGTGCACACACGTGTGTCTCTGTGTATGCACGCACATGTTTGTGCATGTAGGCACGTGCACATGTCTGCGGGTGTACACGCGTGCCCATGTGTCTTGTGTGTGCACGTGTGTCTGTGTGTGTGCGTGTGTCTGCATGTAGGCGTGTGCACACGTATCCGTGTGTGCATGCACGTGTGTCTGTGTGCCTGTGCACACACTCCGATGCGTCCTTCCCACAGCTCTGCTGCTCTCCGCTCCGGTCCCCTGGCTGAGCCACTACAGCGGCATCAGCGTGCCCTGTCAGCTCTCGGACATCTGGCGCAGAGACTTCTGAGCAGAAGCGGACAGTGCAGGGCGGGCCCCCCGGAGGCACGAGGAGGAGGTCCGAGGCTCTCCAGGCAGCCACCGAGCTCGGGGCACTTCAGCCCACCTGGGCGGATGCCCACCAGGCCCACAGGGACCAGAGGCTGGGGCCAGACACCTTGGAGCCAGGAAGCCCAAGCCGGGGGATCCCTGTGCTATAGGCTGGGCCTGCCGGCCGGGGTCTTTGCTGCAGACCCAGAGAGAGGCACGGTCTGCTCTCCCGGGACGGCATAGGAGCCCACGCGCAGAGGCGTCGGCCCCCCGCGTGTACCCTGGACGGCGCACCCCTCTGGGCTCTCCTGCCACACCGAGCAAGCACTCATTCTCATTTAATTCCATTTTCAGGCGATACCTTAAAAGCGCAAAATTCTCACAACCAGCTTCTGCTTGACGGGACCGGTCATTCTGATTTGAGTGGAGGTCGCTGCGTCCTGCCCCGAAAAGAGGTCCAGGCAGCTGACAAGGACATGCCGTGCATTTGCCCTGAAGCCTCTGGGGGAGGAGGGCCCATGAAATATTTAGGATGTAAGTGAATAAAACGTCGAGGTGCTACACGGGCCGGGAAGAGCCCTCGCTTCCGTCTGGCCTGTGTGGTCGTCTGGGCCTTGGGAACAGAGCCACCGTCTTGCTTCTTCTCCTGGACATTCATGAAGGAATCTGGCAACGTGTACCCCACGCGTGGTTCCTGTTGGCTGGGCTTCCTGGAGATGCCTCCAGGGGTGAGGTTGTGGTTCCCCTCCCCCCCCCACCCCCGTCCTACCCTGGAAGTCCCCACCGTCCTCACACAACTGCCTCCACGCTGCCCCCTGCCTTCAGCACGTGTGAAATGCACCCAGATCTCAGGAGGCTGAGCTGTGAAAACCTCCACCGCAGAATCCACGAAATAGGGCCACATCCTGAAGCACTGACGTCATCTTTTGTCTCCCAAGTGGACATCAAAGTTTGGTTTGATTTCAGAACTACGTCATAATTTGTGGCTCTATATGGAGGGGAAAAAATCCCAGTTGGGGGAAAAAGAGCACATTCTGGAAGACAAAAGGTGTGGTATTATGTTCCTCGAACCAGGCCATGCCTGACGGCCAGGAGCACATGGAACCTCGGGACAAGTGTGTCTGTTCTGCTCACAGACATGCGATCGTAAGCGGTATTTTGACGTGGGACAGCACGCACTGCCACGTGGTTGCATGGGGATTCAGGGCACGGCAGCCCTCCCGCGGACCCCCGTGCTCCCGGCCGATGGGCATCGCCCAGAGGATGCGGCAGGTCTGCGTGGGCACAGGAAGGTGTGGGGGAGCCCCGGGCTCGCTCTGGCTGCAGCGCCCAGAACTCGGGAGTTCCCCTCATGCAGGAAGAGCGCTAATGCCAGGACTGCCCACCCGGGGCCCCCCACCTCACCCAGTCCAGTCCTCCTGACACAGCTGAAAAGGCGCCCCCTCCCCAGCCAGGGGTGCTTCGGTCCGGGCTCTGGGTGGTATGCGTTCCCCGCTGGCTCCACCAAGAGCCATCTCTTGGCTGTCCTGGGATGCACCCTAAAATTGGCCACCACGCCGGGGCACCAGACAGCTATGCGGGTGCACACGTAACGCCACAGAGAATAGGTATCACTAAGGGCTTCAGTCTCCGAGTCTGGGGCCCGCCACGAGGCTGTGGCTGGTGTTCATGCCATCCTGTCCCCAAGACCCATTTCGCGTCCCCCTTCCTTCCCTTCTGCCACTTAGGAGCCCTTGCAGAGGGAGTGGCCCATACCGTACTCCAAGGGGTCAGAGGGGTGCCCTTCCTACGCTGACTTGTGGTGGTCCCCACGGACCCCTGGGGGGTGGGAGGACGTGCCTCAGGAGGTCCTCGACCCCACACTTAGGCTGCCTTGTACCCCCGGGTGGCAGCACCCTAATGGCTAGTCGGTCACCCCAAGGAGCACCTTAGCCTCTTCAGGGGAGTGCACACCGGAGGGTGCTCACAGGCCATCTCAGCTTCCAGTTCTGGGGGGACCCGATCGTGCCTCGTGGTGGAACCCTTGCTCCCTCGGTACCAAAACTCCCATCCCCAGCAGGGCCCAGGCTCCCAGGGGCCGGAACAGCATGGCCTTCATGGGACATCTGGTGTGGCCTTGAAGGTCACTGCGTCCCTCCCTGCCACACACCTGCTCACGTCCCCCAGGGCTCTGCCCAGCTGGCCCTGTACCAAGGGCTTGCTAAAGCATTTTTACCATGCGGTAAGCCCGCCGGAGCCTGGGCACACAGGCAGAACTTACGCCGACTCCTGTCACCCGAGCCCGCGAGCAGGAGCAGTGTGTGGAAGAGGCTGTCCTGAGGCCGCCCACCCCAGCCCACCCGGGGCCACGTGCCTCTTCCTCAAACCCCCATGAACGGGCCCAGCTGCCCCATCCGCAGGCCACCTGCTGGTCCAGGATTGTAGCCAAACCACACACGTCCCAAGCCGCGGGGGGCTTGCCCACAACTGTCCCGTCCCCTCCGGCCAGAGCAAAGCTGCCTTCCCGGGTCGGCAGGGCGCCCGGAGTGGAGACGCACCTCGCAAGCACTCCCGCTGCTCGGGCCTGTCCCTGGTCGCCGCCTCGTCCCGACTGCGGGGCACTGAGCACAAGGCCTTGCCGGTCTGGAGGTTGTGACAGCGGCCAGCGGGACACACGGTGCACTGGCCTTGCGTCCTTAGTCGGCCTCGGATTCAGGACCTGGTGATGCGTGAGCCGCTTGCAGGGGGGCCTGGCCTTGCTCCGATCTTCGTGGTCCCTCAGCTTGGAGTCTCAGAATCTCCTCTCTGAGCCCCGAACGGCAGAGACCCGTGTCCTCGGGGGACTCACAAGGGAGCCATCGCTGTCAGAAACTTTGCACGTTAAACATGTGCACATCTTAAGGAAAGGACCTAAAATCCCAGGAAGGGCCAGTGCCCGCGCCGGGTGGGGGCCGGGTCAGCAGCCCGAGGACCTAAAGCTCTGCCCGCAGCTGCCGAGGGGCACACGGACGCACAGAAGCTTCCGCTCCGGTGTAGAAGAAAATGACCGACGGGCGTCTCCACCCTGGGCGAGAGCTGATGAGCAGAAGCCTCTGGAGACCACGTCTGTGAGGCGGCCAGAGGCACCGGCCTTGGCTCAGCGGCTGGCTCTCCACCGGCCTCGGAGTGGTTTTATTTGCACGGTGTTGAGGACGCGCGGCTGAATGGCCAGCCCCACGCCCCCACTGGCCTGGTTCTGGGTGTCCCGGCTGCAAATGGCCTCGCCCCTTCCCCGGGGACCTGGGAGGGCATGAGCAGCTGAGGTTGCTCCTTCTCCATGAAGCCTGAGCTCACCTGCGGGGGTTCGTTCTGCACGTGCCTGTTACCAGATTGCGAACCTTCTGTCTCCAGTTTGTGGGCACTTTTCCTGCACCTGTTGGGCTGATCCTATGGTTTTTCTCCTTTATGCCATCAAGCACGTGGACTGATTTTGAATGTTAAAACAACCTTGCCCTCCTGGCCTGGTTTCTCTCAGTCACTGGGCTCAACCTGTTCGAATTCATTTAAGATTTCGTGTGACGCTCACAGGGAGCACTGGCCGTGGGGTTTGGTACCACGGTTGGGCCCTGCAAGTGACTTGGGTGTGTCCCCTTGTTTGGTTTTTGCAGAAGCAAGAGCTAGATCATATTCATCTTCCCTGTGACCCCGCAGGGCCTGGAGTTCTCTCCATGGGGAGGTGTCCGATTACCAGCTCGATCTCTGTAAGAGATACAAGACATTTCAGGGTTTTTGTGTCTGCTCGTGTCAATTTTGGTAGGTCCTGTTTTTCAAGGAACTCGTCCGTTTCTTCCGGCATGACACCGTTAGTGAGGTCCTGTCCACCCTTCTAATGCCCCGGGGTCTGCAGAGATGCCCCTTTTGCGCTCCTGAGAGCCATAGTTGACTGGTGAAGGGTTCCCTTTCCACGTCTCAATGTACCGATCATTTGCCAGAACTAAGTTTCCGCTTGTTGACTTTCCTCTTCGTTACACGTCTATGCTCTCACACGTTTCTGTTCTGTTTCCTCCTCCCTTCTGCTCTCCTTCAGTGTAATCTGCTCTCTCTTCCCTAGCTCCCGGGGGCCGTCCCTCTGCTCCTCCCCACCCTGTCTGTCCGCTGGCCCTGCTGCCTCTTCACTCGCACTGGTTTGGGACTGCGACTGTGTTCTTAGCGTGGCGCGTGAAGGCGCCTGTTTAGACCCGGGGAGGGTAAACCCCGAAGCTGATGGGAAGGAAGCCTGAAGCTGGAGGTGCATCCCCGGTGGGTGAGGGACAGGGCGGCCTGGCTGCGAGCCGCTCCTCCAGGCCGGGGGCAGATCCGAAGCTTGCTCGGATGAGAGAGAGGCTCCAGCCCTTCCCAGACAGCGATTAGCTGAGAACGTCGCACACCAAGAACATCGAATTTTGAATAAGCTCAGAAGTGACTCAAATCCAGTCTGACAGAGGCCGTCCCCTCAGACGTCCTAGAGCAAAAATAAGATGTATGCCACAAGTCTTCAAAACAGCACGAAGCCTTGGGGGCGGGGTGCACTGTGTGGGTTCCGGGGAGTGGAGTCGTGGCTCTGCTCACGCAGCTGGGGGGCAGAGAGAAGGCGCTTTGTTCCTCGTTCACGTGGGCAGACTTTCCTGGGCGCCTCCTGGGTTCTGTCCGAGACCATCTTCTCTGGGAGGTGGGGCAGTAGGAGGCCTGTTCTCGAGGATGCGAGACTGCCCGTCAGGGAGCTGCGATGAGTAAAAATAGCAGAGCTTCTGTTTCTGTATTTAATCTTCAACCATGAGAAAGAAACTAGCCTTTACTAACACTCAATATGCAGACTGGCAGTCCGATGTGTCAGAGGGTCACACGTCCCACGTGGCCCCACTCCGCCGAGGCGAACGGAGGGTGACGGGCACCCGGGCCGGGTCCTCTCCTTCGACGTGATGAGCCACGGTTCACCTGGGGTCTGGTCAGGGATTTGCGGCTCATACGGTACAGCTCTGACTAAACTTAGTTCACGTGGTGGACAACTGTGTGGAGGACAGGAGAGGGAGGCGTGGAGAGACAAAAACTGGAAACTATAAAAGACAGGGGACAAAGCATAAATGGTAGTTTTAACAAATGTGTCCTTTGTGTCCCTGACGGGGGTCTCCCAAAACTGATGAAAAATACTGAAGTCTAGATTCAAGAAGCACCCAAGCAGGAAAATTAAAAGAAAATACCACTTAAGAAAATAAAAATGACAACAAAGAGAAAAAAATGAAAGTAAAAGAAAATAAACCCCCAAAGAAACAACGGATAACACTCATGCCTTGCACGTTGGTGTTATTCACACAAAGGACTATCGTGGGAGACAGACACTGGGGGATAAGGCGGGATGCAGACAATGAAGAGGGGGGATACGTGGATAAATCCAAATAAGTGTGGACCGCACAAAGCAGTGGTAACTTCTCGTGGGGCTGAGAACACATCAGTATTAAATACATGACAAGAGCAGGAGCAGACGAGGTGACAGGGCCCTGGGGGCAAAGTCCTCGGGGTCGGGAGCTAAGTGAGCGGTTGCTGATTTCAGCTCTTAGGTTTGGGGGTGGTTCGTTACGCAGCAAAGCTGACTGATACGGGAATTGCCTCCTAGATGTGGGGGTGCCGCTGTCACAAAACCTCAATCCTCTGGCTGGCAGAGGCTGGGAAAATGAGGAGGCATTTATCACAGAGGCCGGACACGTGCAGCACTGGGTCCTGGGACAGCTTGAAGGCAGAAAATGCATGTAATGTACTTGTCGGCCTCGGCGAGGCGTTGTGCAGGCAGAAGGCGGAATGTTACCCGACTTCCTTCAGCTGCCTCTGCTGATGTCCGGGAAGAAGAAAGTAGCCACAGAGTTCTCGTTTTGCAAGCACAGCCGTGGCTCGACTAGTTTTAAAACCCTAAAAATGATGGCTGGCTTCAGGGTTGGTGGAACCAAGGGGTAAAACCCTTGGAAAAATTGAAGGTGATGCTGAGTAGACCCTCAACTGGGTGAAAGGCCTTTGCGGCGTCTTAAGCCCCCCCAGAAATCTGACCCTCCGAGGCAGAAGGAGCACCAGACAGACTGCGTGTGGGTCTGGGGGCAGACGCCGTCTCTTTGCTCCTTGGGTCTTTGCATTTAGAGGATCCAGGATGCAGGCCTGAGGCTACAGTCCAGTGAGAGCCGGGTCCTCGAGGGAGTTAAGTGTGTTTACATGCAGGGGACCCAGCAGACGGACCGTGGAAATGTGGCCACCGAGTCCTCCGTCCCCCTCCCTGGGCCCCATCGATGTGTTTCTTCGGATGTCCCCCTTCAGGCCCTGGCCGCGGCTCAACATCTACTTTGGTCAACAGGACTGTGGCCGAGGGGACACACACACAGACAGCAAAGCATTTGCATTCTGGGCTTGCTGTGGCGCCGTCCCGGAGAAACCCGTAACGGCCACTACGTGGCCCCTGGATGCTGAGAGGCATGTGGCCCGGGCACCCTGTGTCCCTTGCTGGTCAGTCAGCCCTCCCCAGAACGCGAGGAGGCGTGGCAGGTCACCCAGCCAACGCTGGCCTGCTGCTGCACAGACACAGAGGAGACACTGCAGGGAGAGATCGGGAAGCCACCGCGGCCCAGAGCAGCCGGGCCATGAGCCAGACACATAAGTTTGGGAGCTTGCTATCTAGCAACAGCTGGCTGACAAAACCCCTATTTTACAGCATCCACAGAAACCAATTCCAGAGAGACTGTGGAAACAAAAACGGAAGACAAAAAGAAGTTCCCTACAAGATAATACAGGAAACTGTGTTTAGGATCTCGGGACAGCTAGCCTCAGGATAGAAATGTGTGGTCTTAGGATACGCAACCACTAACTACAGGCAAAGAGGATACACTGGCCCGTCTTAGAATTAAGGCCGTCTGTTATTTAAAAGACCTCGTTAAGGAAGTGAAAAGACAAGTTACAGTGTGGAGGGTGGTTCCTGCAGAAAGTCCCACAGATGGAAAAGGAGGCCCACACCACACAGCAGAAACGTGGTGACACGGTGAACGGTCCCTTCCCCCAAGAGGGTGTCTGATGGGCGGTCAGCGAGTAAGAACGTACAGAGCCTCATCCGCCATCAGGAGAGCACGTCAGACCACACTGAGACACCAGCGCCCGCCAGCAAGGCTGGCGTTCCAGAGACGGCAAAGCCAAGACTTGGGGGATGAAGGGCTAGAAGGACGCCCCGCAGGGGCTGGGGGTGTAGGCTGGCCCAGCCACCGCGGGAGAACTTTGGTCACTCGCTAAAGGTAAGCGTGTCCACCAGCCCCGTGACCCGACGATTCAGCCCCTCAGCGTGTGCCCCGCGGAGACGAGCAAGATTGTTCACGGCGGTTGTATTTGAAATGTTCAAACGCAGGAAACGGCCCGACTGCCCGTCGGCGGAAAGCGAGTACCTAGAGGCCCATGTCCGGGGTGGAGCGGGTGTCGTCATAGAAAGCAGCCCGCCGTGGCTGCTCTGGCGTGGAGCGTGGGAGCGAGGCGCTGGGACGCGGCCCTCTCCCTCGGTGGCATGGCCCCCGTGGATACCCCGACGTGAGGAACCACGCACGTCTTCCAGAGTTGCATTAAGTATGAACGATAGAAAATACCACAGGGCACGTGTGTCTAGCGTTTCCCGTGACCCGTCACATTCTCCATCTTCAAACCCTCCGCCTCCGGCACCCCAGCCAGCCGACGGCGCCCTGCACCCTGGGCATCCCCTGCTGCGCCCATCCCTGCCTAGAGAGGCCGCGCAGACCCCCCCTGGCTGGCCCGGCGGCCCTCTCCCCGCAGCACAAGCACCTGCTGGTGACTGCGCCCGCCTGGCGCTCCCCGCTGCCGGTGGAAAGGAAGTGCTTCTCAGCGAAAGGTGCCACCTTGTGACTGTTCTCGCGGGGTCTCTGGTTTCCTGCCAGAGAGCAGTCTCCCGCTCCCGCCCCTCAGGGACCGCCTCCCATCGTGCAGCTTTGTCTCCATGTCAAACTGCACTTAAGGACACACAACGTCATAAAACACATTTCAGAAAAACTAGAAGTTTAAATGATACTTAAATGAAATGTTTGGATTAAATAGTCCATTAAAACACCGTTGAAGTTTTGGCACCTAGAATGAGCTTCATTTTCCGGAAACTACACTTTTGTGCATTGCAGAATCCTCGTACAGAGGTGACCAGACCCCAGATCCCCGCTTGGAGCTGTGCGGGCTGTGGTCTCGGGCAGGTCACTTCCTTGTGGACACCTACTGATCTCCAGTCTCCCGAAGGGGCCGGAGCGCAGGCTGGGCTCCCCAGGGACCTCCGCACGTTGCGTGAGGGCCTGTGTTTCAGAGTGAGTGTCCCAGCAGACGTGGGGCTTGTGAGGGAGGCGGTGGCGGAGAAGGACCTGCCTGCAGGCGGGGGAGGGGCTGCTCCTCCCCGGAGGCCTGACAAGGGATCCCTGGAGGGAGGAGGCCTAGGGCTTCTGCTCAGGACGTTCCACACACAAGCCTGAGCCCTTCACATCCGCAAACGCCTCCCTCGCCTCCTCCGTGCAGCGGGACGCACACAAAGGGTGTCCTCACTCAGGGAATTGGGAATCGGCAGGGCTGGGTGGCGCCTCTTTGTGAAGCAGAACAGTGACTTAAAAGGAACACAGTGTTTCAGCGTTTCATGGCGGTCCTCACTGCGAGGTCACTCCGCATCCACGTGGCCCAGCCCGCCTCCTCTCTGAGGTGATGGACGGGGCTGGGGTCTCGCGTGCACCCCCGGCCCCGCATTTACCGCCGTTCTGACCCAGATCTCAGGGGGAGCTTTTTGGCTTCTTGAAACTTGGCAAATAAACTTTCAAGTTCATTTTAAGACTAGGTAAGACGAGATAGTGAAGGAAGTTCCAACAAGAACCCACCCTTCACGTCCAGAAATGTCATTTACGGGGCAGTCACGTCAACAGTGGGGTCTGGCGAGCCACGGAGCCCACCGCTCACCCTCCCGCCTGGCAGCTGCAGCCCTGCCCCCGTGGTCGGGCGCCAGCCTCCTGTAGCCACCGGAACAAAGTCCCACACCCGTGGTGGCTCGCAGCCTCCAGAAGTTAGTCTCACACGCCTAGAGGCTGAAACAGGGCGGTCGGCCCACCCAGGCCTCAGCGCCCCCATTTGTATGATAGTCCACGAAAGAGGACTATATTTAGGGACCCCTGCAGCCCACAGTCTGAGTCTAATGTTTCAAAGAATGAGCTTGAAAGTAGAGGGCAGAAGTCAAGAGGTCGGCGGGACCGTGCTCTCCTGGAGGTCCTGCCAGCTCCGGTGCTGTCCCCTGCCACGGCCCGTGGCCAGTCCTGTGGTCTCCGCCCCTGTGGTCACGCGACCCTGCTCGTACACCTGTGTTGCATCTCCTGTGGCCTCTCTTGGACAAGGACATGTGGGATTGCATTCAGGGCCCATCCTGATAATCCAGGATGATTTCTCATCCCCAAATCTTTTACTTAATCCCATCCACAAAGACTTTTTTCCACATACAAGTTCACATTTACAGGTTCCAGGGATTAGGACATAGGCCACTTTGCGTGGCCAATATTCAGTGTGCAGCAGTCAGCACACTTCCGAGTGGAATGCCTGAGGCACAAAACTTTTCCTTCAGTGGGCAGGCAGGTGCCAGAATTCCAGAAACTTCCTTGCTCCTTCAGGGCAGCTGAGTAGCCTGACTCCAGAGAAATGTCTTTAACCCTCACCAGCTTCTCCCTTTCAGCTCATTCTTTCAATCATTAGATTCAGAATGTCGGCTGCAGGGGGTCCCTAAATATAGTCCTCTTTCGTTGACGATTTTACAAATGGGGGCGCTGAGGCCTGGGTGGGCCGACTGCCCTGTTTCAGCCTCTTCTCCTTAGTGCAGGCTCCTAACTCACTGAGTCGACAGAAACCCAAACAGGACACTCATTCAGTGTTCCAGCATGTTCCAGCATGTTCCAGATGCCAGACACACAGTTGCGGATGGACTGGAGCGCCCCTGTTTCCACTCTGGAAGGAGATCAGAAATCTGCAGATGGTGACAAAAACCATGGGGGGCCCACACCCCACGCGGGCTGGACCTCACAGGCCCCGCCTGACTGGGAGGGAGCCACTGTGTTTGTGCTAGCTCCCTGGGCTGCTGGGTCTGTTTGGGGTGTGAGGAGGGAACAGCATGGGGGTGCCCTGGAAGCAGCCCCTCATGGCCTCTCCCCTCCACCTCCAATCGTTGCCTGCCTCTTCCGCACAGGACCTTAGGGACTCTCTAGGCACCTTTGGCGTGTGCCCGAGTTACTTAGATGGACGAGGGCGGCCACACGCTCACAGCCCTGGAGACACCCTCACAGTCCGTGCCAGGGGCCTTCAGACCAGGAAGGCTGCACCTGTACAAGCTGCCCTCCCCACCTCCACCAGCGCTCTGGGGCTGGCATCACTCTGCCCTGTTTCACATGCTCTCACGTAAGCTGTGACGGACGCCATTGGTTCCCTGCTGGCCCCGTGGCAGGCCTGGGCGTGGATGTCCCCTTCCCCTGGGTACAGACGGAGACTGGGGCTTGCAGCCAGAGGTGGCGGGGGTCTCTTGTACCCCTGCTGCTGCTGCTGAAGCCTGCCCTGGAGAGGGCGGGAGGGCAGGGAGCTCCCTGAGGCAGGGCCCTCCCCCCTGTCCCCGGCACTTACCCGGGACCTTGTGACCTGACTCACGCTGTCCCACACGCGGGCACAGATCACACAGTGGCACCTGCAGGCAGGAGCCGTCGGGGGGGGGGGCCCCAGCAGCGCCTCTCACGTGCGCTTTGTTACTTAATGTGTCGTGTAAGCAGGTCACTTGGAGGGGCACAGATTTTCCACAGCTCGGGGAATAAATATCTTCGCTTTGTAAAACCACTCTCGGGGCAAAGTGTGTGCCGGGCAGCTTAAAGAGAAAAAATGAGCTTAAGCCAAATACTTTCGTTTCAAGTGACAGGCGGCAGGAAGCGCGATGCGTTAGTTCCCAGGACCAAGAGTTTTAATCCAAAGCCCTCCCCACGCGGGCATATAAACTCCCGGAAAGGATCAGTCACTTCATCCCCATCAAAATTATCCGAAGGTTTTTTTTTTTCTCCTTGAACATTTTCATGCCGAGTTTTGTCCCAAAGTGAGTGTTGTTTGTTATCGCGAGTAACACAGTCTGGCAGGACAGCAGGGCTGGGCAGGGGGCGGCAGTTTCTGCCGAGATCCCGGGGGACGGCCACCCCCCCCCCCTCCTGGGAGGTGTCACAGGACATCACAGAGCCTCTGCATTACTGAGCTGCTCATCCTGGGGCTTATGAGGACCTGTCCTCTCTCCGGGCTGATTAGGATTCTGCTTCCCTGTGCAGCAGCGTGGGGGGTGGTGGGGGCCCCCACATTGCTGCTTCTCGTGTTCGGAGTAACACGCAGGGGACAGCCCCCTGCCCGAGCTGTGGCCACCACGAGGCAGTGAGGAGACGTCCTTGGCGGCAGGCTCTCCTGAGAGGCCGTCACCGACTTCACGGACTCGAACACCCAACATCCCCTCTGTGCTTCTGGGGACGGTGAGCCCACGGTGGGTGGGCGCCTTGCGTCGCCCACACTTGGGTGCCCGGTTGTCCCTGCGCGCCTGGCTGCGGAGGCGCCGTGGCGTATTTGCTGGGTCCACCGTCACCTGCACGACCAGCACTGGGGGTGTTTGGGGACAGCACGCTCTGCCCCCTTGCTGCCACGCTCACTCCTTGCCCCGACCCCGCCACGCGGAGCGCGGGCTTGTAGGTCAGACACGGTGAACACTGGCAAGTTCCCACAAGACAGCAGCTTTATCACGTGCGTGGGGCACCAATGACCGTGCCTGGCGACTCACCCACTGCCTCCCCGGCCCCAGAGAGGAGCCATTGAACCTCTGCTCTGCAGCAGCCCCTCCACTTGCTTCGTCCGAGAACTAACGGACAGGCCCGTGGAAAACTCTCGGCCAGTCACACTCTGTTCTCCGCCGTTTTCCAATTTTCCTCTCAGGATTTTATACATATTTTTTAGTTCTTTAAAATTAAAAAAAATCATTTGATGAGTGGTCTTTAAACATTTCTGATCACCCACCCGTCGGTAAAAAGCATCTGAGCAATGCCCCTAAATATATGTAATCTATTTAATTAAAAATATGAACATGATTAACACCACCAACACGTTAAATATTAAATATACTACAAAACACACATGAAAATGAGAAAGATGAGATAAAATGAAATAAACAGTATTTCAAAATGTTCATTTATTATTAAAAAACATTTTGCCCTCAATTTAAGATGATAAATAATTAAACATCAATAATTTTAAAAGCACAAGGAGGCTGGTGTGAATGAACATGCCTCATGGCTTCTTACACCGTGGTCTGGCGTTCTCGCTGCAAACCCGGGACGGCACGGCTGTCGTCCGTGACGGGCTTGCTTCCACACATGGCTGTCGCAGCTAAAAAGAACACCTCAGAAAAATATGTAAATTCGCAAATTCGAACAAAGAAGGGCACCTTCAGCTGTGCTTGCGAAATCGTGGCCCGTCAGCTGCGCACAGGCCTCTGTAGACCCCATCCTCGCTGGAACCCATCCCTGGGCTGTGCTAGTGTGTCTTTAATAAAAGGGTTCAAAACTCACCGGAACGTTTGATTTGGGAGACCTTTTTCTTAACAGACTAGAAAACAGATTGAACAGGTTTTGGCAACAAAGTTACATGACATTAAATCAAGTCGCGGTTTTCAGAGCACATCACCTGTTTCTTAAAAAGAGCAGTGGTTTTGTCCCTGGTAACTCAGAACTTTACTCTTACCTGGAAGGGACAGGTCCCACGAGTTCTTGTGCTTTTTGTTAGACGCGAGGGCCAGCCCTCCGCCCTCGGGCCTGAGAAGGGTATCCCGATCATCAGCCTCCTGTGCCTTCGACGCGGCCGGTGAGCAGCTTGCAGGAGCAGACCGGGGTCAGCCCCGTCCTGGGGCCCCTGGGGCTGTCCTCTGGTTGTGCGGCTGTGCGTGCAGGTGTGTGTGCACCGTGTGCAGGTGTGTGTGCACCGTGCGAGTTGTGCGTGCACCACGCTGCGTGCACGTGTGCGCGCGCTCGGGTACACGACTTTCAAGCACGTGTCTACTTGGTGAGGGCTGGTTAGTTAAAACGAAGCCTCATCTGTAAACCACAGTGGTGGGCACAGGTCACCTGAAATGTGGTCCTCTCGGATCTGAGGGATCCCCCCCAACCTCTCAGGCCCTACTCTGCCACTCCCTGTGGAACCAGAACCCCACAGCCAGAGTGTTGTTTCCACCCAGATCCCACGCCCGCCCTTGTAGACCACACCCTGGGTCTCTGGTCCCTACAGTTCCCTGCCAGCCTTCCTAGGAGAGCTCCTAAGGCCTGGGGGGCCTCCCCAAGGCCGAGTGAGTCACCAGCATGTGTCCCAGGCCCATGCTGAGCAAGCGGGGTGGCTGTTTTCAAAATGTGGTGGACAGGGCTTGGCTGAGATGCCTGGGTCGCCCACCCCCGGGGGGACATTGGTGGGGATGGGGCAGGAAGGGAGTTGGGGAGCTGGAGGCTGCCAAGTCCCCTGTAAGAGTGGGGGCAGGGGGCTAGGCCTGCTGCACTAATTCTGACTGTGCCTGGAGAGATGAACTGGAGGGGCCACTCGCCTACGGGGCTACTTTGTGCAAAATAGAAGAGGTTCCCCTGAGGTGGGCGGAGCCTGCAGGGAGCTGCTCGCTGTGGTCCCTGCCCGGGAGCAGAGTGGACGGCACACGGTGTCCCGTGGCCCAGGGCAAGGAAGGCCCACCCAATCTCCGTCTCCTTGGGCGTCAGTGGCCTGGTGCCGCCACGGGGGCGGGTCACTTGTCCTCCTGGTGTTGGGTCAAGAGGTAACTGTGGAGAGAAGCTCCAGTTTCTCCTGCACCCCATGGATCATTGGGGGGCGTCCTGCGGGGGGCGAGTCATTTGGGGGGAGTCCACACCTCACCTGGGGGCCCGAAGCTCCCTCCCTTTGTCCCACCTGACCTTCGGTGTCCCCAGTGAGTCACGGACTGCTGTTTTATGCCGCGTTGCTTACACTCAGCTGCCCGCTGCCTCCTGCACCTCAGCGTCCGCCGGTCCTGCTTCCTCCCCAGGGCTCTAGGGACGAGGACGTGCTCCTGGTCGGTCCGTTGGTCTAGAGCCACTCAGGCTCCCCATGGAGCGACAGTCCCACAGGCATCGTTCTCGCTCAGCAGCGGGTCTCCGTCCGGACAGTGACAGTGTTGTCTTCTGCTCACGGACATCTGCAGTCACTGGCACTGCCCCTGGACGTGTGCACTCCCTCTGTCCTGTCTCCTCCACGGCTCCTCTTCTTTGTGAGGATTCTGTGTTTTGGTTTTGCTTGAGCCTCAATTGCTGCTTCCACTGTTTTCATCCCTGGTTGTTTCTGTCATGGGTTGGATCATGTCCCCAAACCCACATGCTGAAGCTCTGACCCCCAGCGACTCAGAAGGTGGCAGTATTTGGAGACAGCGTCTTTAACAAAGAGGTGAGTGAGGCAGAACAGGGTCCGATAGGACTGGTGTCCTCATAAGAAGAGATGAGGGGACACACACACTCACACAGAGGGACGAGTGTGTGAGGACACAGGGAAACATGGCCGTCTACGTGCCCAGGAGAGGAGCCAGCCCTGACCACGCCTGGACCCTAGACATCCAGCCTCTGGACGAGGAGAAATCGGTGTCTGTTGTTGAAGCCTTCAGCCTATGGTGCTTTGTTATGGCGGCCCTAGCAACCTCATACATGGCCCATTCTGGAAAGTTCTCAGTCATTATCTCTGAGCGTCACCTCTTTCTCTTCCTCTCCTCAATGCCTCCGGTGGATCATTTCATTCTGTTTTTCATATCTTTTGATGGCCCATAATTTAAGCAACTTTTAATCTTTCTGAGCTGTTTTCTGGATAATATTCCCTTCTCTATGTTCTGATTTGATGAATCCTGTTCCCGCTTGGTCTCATCTGTTTTAAGCCCTTCCCTCGAGTTTTTAATTTCTGTGATACTTTTAATTTCTGAGTTTCTAAATTACTTTCTTCATTAAAAGTGTCGCTCATTCTGTGTTTATGTTGCCTTTGGTCTCGTTGCATGTCTACGTTCTCAGGTGTCTCTGGTCCCAGACACGAGTCCTGTTGTCTCCTGCTCGGATGACACTTCCTGTGGCTCATCTTCTAGCGTGGAGAAGTGTCCTTCCTGGAAAGCATGCATGTTTTTTTCCTTCCTGGGCACCAGGGAGTCCAATCACGTGACACAACTTTTATTCTAATCCTTATCTTGAGACCCACACACCAAGAGTGGGTAGAAATTCATACCTTGCACGGCCACATGTCACATGCTCAGAGTTTCTATTTCTTTTGTGAGCCTTTTCATGCTGACCTCCTGGCAGATGGAGAACTTCCTTGCTGGTTTCTTGGAACAGCGGGTACAATTTCTCTAGTCTTGTTTCATGGATGGGGGGCCCTTCAAGCTCCCGCCTGATATGGGAGGCTGTTGCTCCAGCGAACGCAAGCCCTCGGCCATATCTCTTATCTGAGCTTCACATGAACCCGTCACCACTCCTGTCCCTGTCCCTTGTTCCCTGAGGGCTGACCTAGCACCAGCTCCATGACCACTCTGGCTTTGACTTCTCATTTATTTTGGACACTATAAAGTTCTCCTTCTTTTTGTGAACCAGGCTGCGTAGTTAAAATTGTATGATTGTTGTTGTCTATTCTTAGTCTAGTTGCCCTAGAAAGTAGAGCCCGAGGCAAAGGCTTCTGTGCTAACGTTTCTCCTGGGGCAATCTCAGGGAAGAGGGGACTGAGACCGGAAGGCAGGAAAACCAATACCAAGGAGGCCACTGGGCGCCACAGGCTGATGGCTCTGTCTTCAGAGAGACCACGTGGAGCCCCTGGAGATCGGACCCGTCTGAGCAGGGAAAGCGAGAGGGTGGGATGGGTCTGCCGGGTCCTGTCGCTCACAGACTGATTCCCCCCCCCCCCCACCGCAGTTACTTCAGTTCACACTTGCGATTGCGCGTGCGTGGGCCGTCACACACCCTGGTGCATCTCATCCCTCAGAGGCAACGAGAAAGCCCTGAGAAAGCAAGTAGGAGGCCTCGTGGTGAACTTGAGGAAGGCTCTGTGGTGTCATTCACACTCGCATGTCGCACTGGAAACGGCTGCCCCAGGGGACTCTGGGGCCTGCGGTGCAGCCGGGCCATCTGACGGATGGTACCTGAGTCCTTTATGGCGTGTCCCCGCACACCCGCCCCGAGGAGGCACGCCCTTGCTTATTTCCTGAGGGCGGTGCAGGTAGGATTCTTTAAGATGCTATCTAGCTGCAATCTACTAAAAGTTTGGAAAAAAGGTTGTCAAGCCACGCACTGGTCCCTGCCACTGCAAACGGTCCCAGGGCTGAAATCAATACCCTTCCTCTCCTTCCTCCACCCCCCTTTCTGGATTGGTCTCCTTCAGCTAGAAGTATGGCCAGTCGGATTTGTTTGTCCTGAGGAATGGAACCCTTGGTTGCCTTGCCCTGGAGGGGTCATGATTGCTGCAATTGTCCGTTCGTAGCTTATCCTTGGCGTGGACTAAAATATCCCAGCGAACCTGTCAGTTCCAGATGTTTCCCTCCCTGTCCCCAGTGAGTATCAGCAAACCTAGCCCTTCAGGGTATTTGGGGTTGATTGCCCCTCCTATACAGTAAGTCCATCCTTTGCTTGCTTGTCCAGTGGCGTGGGAAGACTCAGGCGGCTGTATGGTAGTCGCGGCTTCCAGCGGAGCAGAGATACGGACAGAAACGGTCCCCAGTTCTAGCCAGGGAATCGGGACTCCCAACCCAGCACAGCCTATAACAGCACTGGCAGGAAGGAAGCGCTGATCATGCTCACTGACGACGGTGGTGACGGGCACACTTGCTTCTCCGTGGTTCCTGGAGCTTGTATTTGAGGCCCTCGTGACCCAGGGCCACTAACTGATCATGGCTTCAGTACAAACCCTGGATCCTGGGGGACAGTGACCGAATCCTGAGAGGTTCTGGCCCAGAGTGGGCCCCTTAGCTCAGCCATTAACAAGCCTTTCTGTCGTTCTTACTAGGTTGGCTGCTTCTGGGTGATGGGGTCCCGGGTGACATTAGTGAATCCCGTGGTCATGTGCCAACCTTCATGCCTTCTTTACTTTGACATAGGTCTCTTGGCACAAAAAAATGTCGTATGGAATACTGTTTCGATTGTGTAATACAGCATAACAAACCACCTAGAAACTGAGTGGCCTAAAAAACCACAATTTATTATGATTTACTTTCCTGGGGTTGGCAGGGTAAGGTAGTGGGTCTCAGTTGGTCCTTCTTATGGTTGCAGTCATATGGTGGCTGCGCTGGTCCCATCTGAAGCCTTCTTCCCTGAAATGGCTGTACCGCTGGGGCTGCAGGTGGATCTCACTTCCCATGCAGCCCCTACCTGAGGCCAGCTTGGGCTTCCTCACAGCATGGCAGTCCCAGGGTGGTTGGATATCCACGTATTGGCTGGCTTCGCTGAGAGCAAGCATTCCAAGAGTGAAAAATTGGAAGCCACTTGAGGCCTACCCCCAGAAACCAGCACGGTGTCACCTCTGTCCCAGTCTGTTGGTCAAAGAACCCACCCAGTTTCAAGGAGAAGGAGCACAGATTTCACCCTTTGATAGGAGGAGTGTCAAAGAATTTGTGGCCATCCTTAATCCTCTGCAGACATTAGGTCAATAGATTGGGAGCTCTCTAAGCCACGGGGAAGACAAGGAAGGAAAACCCATGCTGAAGTATCTATAAACTTCTGTAAGGGTAAATAATTTCACTTCCAAGGTGGAGGGCGTTTGAGGTCATCGGCCTGCCTCCATGAGGCTGGCTGGTCTCCCCAGGGCACGGTGCCGTACCGGAAACTCGGCATCGGTCTGTGCTGCTGGCAGGCTCGGCACTCAGCAGTGACAGTCACCACATCGGGCTTGATGAGGGGAAGGCTGTGCCCCGAGACTCATGTGTGCTTTCTTCCCTCTCCTCATGGGCACTCTGTTCATGGAACAATGGTATAAGCCGTGGACTTGGACTTGTGGAGGGCAGAGGCCGGCTGGGACCCACTGATGCGTCATCCTGCCCCCCTAGTGGCTCACTGCCTCCTTCGCGGGAGACGCTTTCTAGTGTGTGTTAACACCAGACACACGGATCTTCAAGCATCAGGCCTCTTTTGCAGGCCAGCCACACACCTGTTCTCCCCAAGTTTTTGGTTCTACTTTTCTGATCTCGCCCCTTTTCTGTCCTGATCAGCAGCGCAAGCCATCTGCGTTGCCGACTCGGAGTCTGTGAATATTTCATACAAAGGGAACGGTTGCGTGTTGTGCCCACAGACCTTCTATTAAGAGGAGGATTTCCCTTCACTGCCTGCAGGGCCAGCCAGGGGGGCTACGATGTGGCAGAGTCCATTTCCGGCACTAACGTATCGTGCTGGCATGTGTGAATTTCGGGCCGGAACGTCCTCCTCTTGTATTATTTCTCAAGAGAACCCTATGAGAGCACCAGCATAAGAAGGAAGAGGCACGTGATGGACTTCCAGTCATGACTCCGTGGGCCTGGTAACAGCAAGCTCGTATTGGCGGTCTGGCCACATAGCCTATCCATAAAATATCCCAAAGCACACCAGAAACTGTTTTTCAAACGGGAAAGCACTTTTTTCAAAAAAATGTGTATTTATTTTTGAGAGCGAGAGTGAGAGAGACAGCCTGTGAGTGGGGGGGAGGGGCAGAGAGAGAGAAGGATCCGAAGTGGGCTCCGCGCTGAGAGCAGAGAGCCCCATGCGGGGCTTGAACTCACGAACTGTGAGATCGTGACCTGAACGGAAGTCGCACTTGACTGATTGAGCCGCCCAGGCGCCCCTCAAGTGGGAAAACTCTTGAGAGTTTCTCAATTTTGCCTGAGAACACGGAGGGTCCGTACTGCGACACCCACACTAGAATTTACCAGAAACTCTACCGTGTCCTGACGTCCATAAATACCTCTAGACATTGGCTCTGCTGATCACTTGGAACAAGGGCTTCAACACCTTGTATCCAAGCCTAGCCTTGCTGCGGAGTCCTGCTCTGGGCCCCACCAGAAGCCGGGAGCAGTATTTCCAACTGTGTCTCCAAAATCTAAGGAGGCCTAACAAAACTTCTGCCCCCGTCTTAACGGTAGAAGGCTTAAGGTGCAAGCACTTACTTACTTAGAGGCTGTGCCCTAAATCACTGGACCCCTAAAATCTCATGGGCCCTGAATCCTCACCGGGCTCAGTTCCCACCCAGTGGCACACGCATATCTTACCCGGGATTCTGGGGTCCCGGCCGCTTCTCACTCACCAGATCCAGTGAGTGTGATGTCATCAGCATTGTAGACCGTGAGGATCAAGGCTCTGGTGAACATATCACAACCAAGAGCAGGCTGATGTTGACCCTGGGCTGGGCTGTGAATGTGCACTGCTGTCTTGGCCATGAAGGCAAGCTGCTGTGACCCGCACGAGGCGGGGAGAGAAGGAGGCACCTTCACACTCGTGTGCCCGGGGCTGAGTTGGTCTGCCCCGGGGAGGGTACCACGCAGCCGCAGGTGGGGGTTCCTCAGTTCTGGTGCCCTACCCTGTCCTCCTCCTCCTTGTCATGTGCCCTTTGTCACTAAAACAGAGGCTGGTTTGGGGACTGGAGCCAGTTGATGACGACAGTGGGGTTTGTGCTATTGTGGGTAACCTGTTGGGTAACCTACCGCACATCCGGTGGCTGGACAGGCAGTCAGCACGCAACTAGTCAGGTTGGGTGGGAGTTTGGCCCGGATGCCCTCCAGTGCCGTGGGGTCTCTGCCGTGCTGGCCTGGGCAGACGGCAGGCCTGCCACACAAACCGTTCTGGGTTGCCTTCGTGGCTCTTCGGTGTGGCCTTGGCCCGTCTGTGCCTGAGCTCTCCTCACAGAGGGGCAGCTGCCTTGTCTTCCTTCGGTCCCGTCTTTAGGGCAGCTCTTTCCCCATCAGCCTCAGCCTCCCCTCTCTCCACGCTCTTTCTCAGGCAGCCAGGACAGTCCCAGCCAGCCGGAGAGGTGCCCTTCCTTCCCGGGCTGCCCCACTCTGGGAGGTTCCATCCTGCCGGTTTGTACCCTCCAGCTCACCGCCTGCATCAGGGATCTTGAGCCGAAGAGTCAGCACTGGTCCGTGTCACATGGCGAGGATGAGCGTCCCACTCTCCTGAGGTCTCTCACCGTGTCCCACACAGGAAGGACACCAGTGGAGGCTGGCAGTTTGTGAGGGGAGGAACCTCTTGTTCCAAACAGTGTCCTCCTGGTAAGGCAGAACCCACCCTGATCCTCTCCCCACATGGCTAGGGGCTGGGACAGCAGGCATACGTTTTTAGTTCTGGTCACTATCTTCAGGGTGTGTGTTTGTGTATGTGTGTGTGTGCGTGTGCACACTTGTGTATGTTGCATGTGGATGCATATGCGTGTGTGTGCATGTGCGTGTATGGGTGAATGTGGGTGTGTGTGCATATGTATGTGGATGTGTGTGCATGTGTATTATGTTGATGGGTGCATCTGTATGTATGTTTCTGTGCATGTGAATGTGCGTGCATGTAGATGTGTGTATATGTGTATAATGTGGATGTGTATGCATGTGTGGGGATGTGTGGATGTGGCTGTGTGTGCATGTGGATATGTGTGTGTGTATGTGTGTGTGTATGTGAATATGGGTGTGTTTATGTGAATGTGTATGCATTTGCGTGCACGTGTGTACATATATGTGTGTATGTGTTCTTGTGTGTGTATGTGTATGCATATGTGTGGGTGTGTGTGCATATGGATGTGTGCATGTGTGCGTGTGTGCATGCAAGTGTGCATGTGGGTGGGTGTATGTGGATGCATGTGCATGTGTGTGTGGCTGTGTTGCATGCATGCTCATAATATGTGTGCATTGTGTGCATATGTGTGAGTGTGGGGGGTGCATGTGGATGTGTGCATGTGTGCATGCATGTGCACGTGTGTGGGTGTGTGTGCATATGTGTGCATGTGTGTGTGCATATGCGTGCATGTGGATGTGTGTGCGTGTGTGTGCGTGCATGCGTACATGTGTGTGCATGTATACGTGTGTGCGTGTGTGTGTGCATCTGTGCCTGTGTTGTCTGTTTTGGGGGGGACCGTGCTACCACTTTCCTCAGCGTGGCGTCTGAGCGGTCAGGAGGCCTGCAGCCCCGTTCAGCAGCGTGTTCCTGTGTATAATGTGCTTTGCGAACACACTTCAGACTTCTGGCTGCACGCGGACTGCCACCTCCACGTCCTCCCCTATGGGAACTCACGGCACGGAGCAGTGGGCCTGCTAGCATTACACAAGGGGCCAGTTTGTCGTATTCTTAGTGCAACCGAGCACCTTTAATTTGCACTTTGGGGGGTTCAGTCTGTCCAGCAGCCCGGGGCAGGGGGGTGATGGGAAGGGCTTCTCCTCTACCGTGGCTTCGTGATTTGGGAGTGGCCCACTCTCCAGCTCGGTGCGCAGCGTGGCCGCCCCTCTTGAGAGAGCAGGGGGACAGAGAAAGAGAACAAGAACCATGGTACCTTGCGTATGCCCGGCACTCTGTGGTGGTGAAGCCCACCGGTGTCTCTCCAGCCCTGCTCGGAGCAGTTTACAGGCACCTGATGTGAAGTTCACGCCAGCAAGGGGAGTGTTACCGGCCCTTTCTGGGGTCTTCGGACGAAGACAGGGACGAGTGTGCGGCTCTGCGGGTGGGGGCTGTGGTGTGGGACGGCGCTGGAGGCAGGGCCAGCCCTGGGCTTCGAGGCTGTGCGGCAGCTCCTCCGTGGAGCTGCCATCGGCCCTGGGCAGCAGCGGGCATGGGACGTGGGAACACAGATGCAGAGACCCTGCACCACCTCCCTCGATGGCCGAGCTGGAACCAGCAGGAGATGGGGGAGAGGAACCATCCGTGAGGTGAGTTAGGTCACCGTGCATGGCACAAAGGAGGGACTGACCTTGGGCCTCTCTGGATGCTGGGTTGGAGGAGGAAGGAACCTGCCTCTGCACCCCTACCAGGTGCCGCTGCTCTGATTTCGCTCACTCTGCCTGGTGTAAGACCCCTGGCCCCCCATCCTTGGGGAGGGCAGTGGCAGGTGCACTGCACCCAAGCCTTCTGATGATTTGCTTTGCTCATGGGTCTGCAAGGTCGTCAACCCCCCCACGGGCCTGGGGTAGCCTGTGTGAGGGGTGGTGTAGAGGGTACTTGGGAGAGGGGCCACACGGAACCTTCGGAGAACTCCATAATTTACATTTTAATGGCTTCTCAACACTTACACTCTTGAATTTCACCTTAAGATCAGAGGTCTTTGCCAGAAAGCAACTAAACCAATAAAGCAGAAAGGTAGTGCAATTGCCAAAAGATGCCATCGATGAAACCTAAGACGATGTGGGTCCTACAGAAATAAAGTCCTGGAAGGGCTGAGCTGTGCCCGCCCCTTCTCACCTTAATTAGATATGATTTATATCAACAGAGAACTTTCATGTGACCCTAACTGAAAAACAGCCGACGGGTGAGTCCCCGGTAGGACATTAGACCCGTCTGGCAAAGAGAGGCGTCTATAGTACCCCTTGCATCTAACCACCTACCCGGTGGCTCCTCCCTCCGGGTCTGGAAGGTTCACTTTGCCCTTCCGGCCTCTTCCTGCTGGCCCTGAGCACGCAGTGTGCAGGGTGGGGAGGTGGGGGGTGGTTGGAACAAAGACAGCAGTTCTCACTCTAGAGCCTTCCGTGCAGGCACGTGGCAGAGGGGTGGGGTTTCCACGGCCACTTTCCCTGTGAGGAGCTTTCCTAAAGGAGAAGGGAGGCCACCGGCTCACTCCTGGGAGGTGTGCCTGCCAAGTGTCCTTTTAGAGAGAAGGGAGAAGGCCACACGAGACCCTGTGCAGTGCTCTGCTCGCAGTGTCCCAGAGACCCGTCCAGGAGCCCCCACGGGGAGCAGCCCCCACCTGTCTCTCTGTCTCTGTCTTCTGTTTCTCTCTCCCTCTGTCTCTCCTTCTCTGTTTCCTTCCCCCTGTCTGCAGTCTCCCCTCCCATCTCTCTCTGTCTCTCTCTCTCTCCTTGTCTTTTCCCTCCCCCCTTCTCTCTGTCTCTGTCTCTCTCTCTTTTTTGGGGGGGGTTTTGCCCCCTGTCTCTCCCTCTGCCTCTGTCTCCATCCCCCTCTCTGTCTCTGCCCCCCTCTCTGGCTCTGCCCCCCTCTCTGGCTCTGTTCCCCCTCTGTCCTCCTCTCTGCCTCTGTCCCCCCTCTCTGACTCTGTCCCCCTCTCTGGTTCTGTCCCCCCTCTCTGGCTCCATCCCCCCTCTCTGGCTCTGTCCCCCCTCTCTGACTCTGTCCCCCTCTCTGGCTCTGTCCGTCTCTCTGGCTGTGTCCCCCTCTCTGGCTCTGGCTCCATCCCCTCTCTGGCTCTGTCCCCCTCTCTGTCTCTGTCCCCCTTTCTGACTCTGGCTCTGTCCCCCTCTCTGTCTCTGTCCCCCTTTCTGACTCTGGCTCTGTCCCCCCTCTCTGGCTCTGTCCCCCTTTCTGACTCTGGCCCTGCCCCCCCTCTGGCTCTGTCCCCCCTCTCTGGCTCTGTCCCCCCTCTCTGACTCTGTCCCCCTCTCTGGTTCTGTCCCCCCTCTCTGGCTCCATCCCCCCTCTCTGGCTCTGTCCCCCCTCTCTGACTCTGTCCCCCTCTCTGGCTCTGTCCGTCTCTCTGGCTGTGTCCCCCTCTCTGGCTCTGGCTCCATCCCCTCTCTGGCTCTGTCCCCCTCTCTGTCTCTGTCCCCCTTTCTGACTCTGGCTCTGTCCCCCTCTCTGTCTCTGTCCCCCTTTCTGACTCTGGCTCTGTCCCCCCTCTCTGGCTCTGTCCCCCTTTCTGACTCTGGCCCTGCCCCCCCTCTGGCTCTGTCCCCCCTCTCTGGCTCTGTCCCCCCTCTCTGACTCTGTCCCCCTCTCTGGCTCTGTCCCCCTTCTTTGGCTCTGTTCCCCTCTCTGGCTCTGTCCCCCTCTCTGGCTCTGTCCCCCCTCTCTGGCTCTGTCCCCCTCTCTGTCTCTGTCCCCCTTTCTGACTCTGGCTCTGTCCCCCTCTCTGTCTCTGTCCCCCTTTCTGACTCTGGCTCTGTCCCCCTCTCTGGCTCTGTCCCCCCTCTCTGGCTCTGTCCCCCCTCTCTGGCTCTGTCCCCCCTCTCTGGCTCTGTCCCCCTCTCTGTCTCTGTCCCCCTTTCTGACTCTGGCTCTGTCCCCCTCTCTGTCTCTGTCCCCCTTTCTGACTCTGGCTCTGTCCCCCTCTCTGGCTCTGTCCCCCCTCTCTGGCTCTGTCCCCCCTCTCTGGCTCTGTCCCCCCTCTCTGGCTCTGTCCCCCTCTCTGTCTCTGTCCCCCTTTCTGACTCTGGCTCTGTCCCCCTCTCTGGCTCTGTCCCCCCTCTCTGGCTCTGTCCCCCCTCTCTGGCTCTGTCCCCCCTCTCTGGCTCTGTCCCCCCTCTCTGGCTCTGTCCCCCTCTCTGACTCTGTCCCCCTCTCTGGCTCTGTCCCCCTTCTTTGGCTCTGTTCCCCTCTCTGGCTCTGTCCCCCTCTCTGGCTCTGTCCCCCCTCTCTGGCTCTGTCCCCCTCTCTGGCTCTGTCCCTCCTCTCTGACTCTGTCCTCCTCTCTGGCTGTGTCCCCCTCTCTGGCTCTGTCCCCTCTCTGGCTCTGTCCCCCACTCTGTCTCTGTCCCCCTTTCTGACTCTGGCTCTGCCCCCCTCTCTGGCTCTGTCCCCCTCTGGCTCTGTCCCCCTCTCTGGCTCTGTCCCCGGCTCTGGCTCTCTCTCTCCCTGCTGGCAGTGGTGTGTTGGCTCCAGAGCCTGCTGTCTGAACTGGGAGACACAGTCAAGGGCAGCTGTGACTCACCTGCTTTTTCATGTGAAGGCCGAGAGGACGTAGGCCACCGACCCGAGTCCCTTGGGGATGACAGCAGCACTGGATGAACCCCAGGCCCCCATCCACAGCCAGACCGTGGAATACAGCCTGCTTGTCAGAGGCTAAAAGCAGGGAGCCCCACCCGGGAAGCTAGTGTCCCGGCAGGTGCCGGCGGAACTTGTGCTGACCTCCAGCACGTTTACCTTTGGGGTGGGAGCCAGATGCTTCCGTGCGTGGTTCGAGCCCATCTCCCCAGCATGGGGATGCCCTCTGTGCCTCCCGTAAGGACAGCTTTTGCTGTCCCCCAGCCCCTCATCCCCACAGAGCAGCCTGCTGGCTGTTGTCGATATGCCTGGTTATAAGGTGATCCGGGAACACGGGAACACAGAAACGGGGCAGCACGCGGTTCCGGAAGCTTAGGACCCAGGGCAGCTGTAAAGTGCAGGTCAGTTTGCCAGCCCCAAAGAAGAGAGTGCCGGGTTGCAGCACTGTTGATGTGTGTGTCCTCTGTCTCGTCGTCCCGTCTGCTCGTCTTGGACGCTCCGTGCATGCTCGCCTCTCCTTGTGGAGCACATCTCCAGCCTTCGCGGTCATCCGGGCGGGGGCTCCTCACGAGCGTGCTTGGCTAGAGCTTCCCCTCCGCACAGGTGCCACCTCACCTCCCCCCACCCCTGCCCCAGTCACGGGCCAGGAACTTGGCCAGAGACGGGTTAGGAGTCGCTCCTTCAGCAAGGGGGGCACAAGGGGAACCACCCCCCACCCCGCCCCGATCACCTTGCCTGATGAAATGCAGTCAGATGCTTCAGCAAGCAAGCAAGCGAGATCAGGTGCACAGCTTTGGATTCCAGCACCACACGGGAGGAACCCTCGGCTGCTGTGTTGGGTGTATCTCCCTGACCGGGGCAGCGGGTGCGGGGACTGGTTTACTTGCTTTGATTTTCACTCCATCACTCTGGCCGTCACACGATCTCCTCCGAGCTCAGCAGACCCAGCCGTGCTGTCCCCAGGCCGTGCTTTGTGACAAAGAGGCTGTGGGGAAGGAGGGCAGGCTGGCTGGCTCTGGCCCCCAAGGGTGTGGTCGGGCTGCCTCAGCGGTCTGTGAAGGGGGTGTTACAGCAACCCTGGTTCCCTAGGTTGCCGACTCGCCACCACGTGATCTGTGCCCTTGTGTTCTGGGCTGAGTGTAAGGGGTGGCTGAGGTGACAACGTGAGTTCTCCCTGTGGAGAGTAGGCCCCGCGTGGGGGCAGAGTCCTACTGAGGCCAGCAGATGCCCCACACTCCAAATCGGGCTCAGGTTGACTGCTCCAGACCTCTCTCCGTAGCAGGGGAGGGGGGCCTCTGTAGCTGGGGGTGTTGGGTGCCGCTCACGCCTGGGAAACCTGTACTCCCCGGAGGACTTGGACGACACAGCTGGCCACTGGGACTGCTTTCTGCATGCAACCAGTTCCCTGGCCCTCTTAGCCATCTACTGTGGAGACAAGAGGCCTCCCTGCCCCGACCCCACGCTCCAGCTGGAGATAACAGGGCCACCAGCCCCTACTCTCTGGGGTGTGTGTGTGTGTGTGTGTGTGTGTGTGTGTGAGACAGTCAGGAAGGCTGGGCAGTATAAGGCTTCCCAGGGCTTGATCTGACATCATTCCAAGCGGATGATAATTCCAAGGCTGCTCTCTCTGCTCCCGTCATCCTCCAACAAACACCATGGACTTATTTATAAAGGCAGGCCCCTGGGTGCACTTCTCACGGGAAGGACCGCGGTGACAGCGATGGAGAGGGTGGTGAAGGGCACACACAGTGCTAATGAAGGGGGAAGTGCCTGGAACACGGTGTGTGGGGAATTCGAGGCAGGCTGGTCCCATCCAGGGGGAGGATCCCAGGCCCGCTCCAGGCCCCGGCCCAGCTGCTGTGGTCTGCAGTTTGGCTCTCAGAGATCTGCTAACGTATGATAATATGCCAGCAGACGTGGATTGTCTCGTGTGTCAAGGGCGGGGGCATGAGACGAGCTGCTTTTTTCCTCCCAGGGCTGGCAGGAACTGGAAAGAATTGAAAGTTGTTAGGGTCCAACATGCTGTCCCGAAAACACTATCATTAATTTCCTAATGACTAACTGTGTCTTTCAGGAGGCAATGAAGGCAGCTGAGGGGACGAGGGCCCCTGGCGGGGACGGGGAAGTGGGAGGCTGGCAGCCTGTAATCTGGGGGTGGACTGAAGGTGTTGTGCTGCGCCTGCACCCCACACTCTGGCTTCAGGAGCGGGGACCCCAGGGTCCTTCTGTCCCCTCTGCCCACAGAGTCAAGGGGAGGGTGACAGAGCCACGCAGTCAGGACACGACACGTCCACGTCCTGCAGGGTGCTCTGCCGCTGTTCCTTCCCGTTCACTTCCCAGCACCTCCCTCCATCGTTCCGGCTGCGAGACCACTCAGCCAGGCCCCCCCCCCCTCCCCTGCCTCCACATCCTCCTTCCTACCCCCAGAGCACACGGTTAAGCACGTCTCTCCGCTCCAAGTGACAGTTGCTGCTACACTGCTGCGTGGGCGCCCATGTCCCCTGCCTCTGTGACCCCCTTCTTTGGAAGGACTCACAACCCAGGTGTTGTTTGTATTTCCGCTTCCCCCAGTGCTGCCGCCCTTCTGTGTGAACCCCACCCGCAGTCCCTTCTCACCCGGTAGCCTGGCGCCCTTTCTTTTTTAGAGGTTGCCTTTGAACACACAAGTGACATAAGAAGACAAATGAGACCCAGCTCTTCCTGACCCCCCCACCCCCATGCCTGCACTGACTTCTGTGGCCCAACCTGGCCAGTCTCTGAATGCCCAAGGGGCCCTTCGTGCACTGTGCTGAGGCTCCGGGTCATTTCCAATGTTCCCACAAAAAGAAGTGGTCATAACTGTGACCTTTGTGTGGGTGGGCTTCCAGTGGCCCACAAAGGAGTAGGGTTCACAGGGGAGAAGCCTGGGAAATGTCTCCTGCCCCACTCTAGGGGCAAAGGGTACAATAGGGCCACCAAGTGTCACAGCTTTATCCCCAGGTCCATCTCACAACCCCTGTCCTGACAGCCAGTGGACCCCTCTGGGTCCTCAGGGGCCTAAGAAGGCCAAGCAAGGCTGAGTTTCTTTCGTGTGGGGAAGGGTGCGGGGTAGGAAGTCCCAGGACCCCTGTAGGCCTACCTGGGGTCACTCCTGGGCCATCGGAGGTCACTGCGGTGCCTGTGACCGCTCGTGCTGTGTGATGCTGCACTGGAAGAAATAATCTTGCTAAGGATAGGCCCCAAATGCACAGATGACACGGAAGGGTCAGCTTCATGAAAACGACCCTAATACGAACAAAGCACAATGAACGAAGCCCAGGAAGTCTGGAGAAAGGGTAATAAAACTAAAACACGTGAGACATTGTGTCTTCTGAGGACAGCCTAGTAGCTCTTCAGACAGTCTTGGTCACCTGGGTATTCGGACCCGCAGACTGGCACATGGATTCCTCAGTGGGCAGGAAAGAAGGCGCACCTGGTGAGGAGCCGAGACAGGTGCTGGGCAGGCTTGCCCAAGGCTTGCCCCAGGGCCGGGACTAGAGAGGGGCGAGGTCCTGAGACAGCACAGGAGACTGTCGGCTTCGCTCTCCCGGCAGGCCGAGCCCTTCCAAGCCCCGCGGGGAGAGGAGGGGGAAGGGCGCCAGCCCAGGGAGGGTCCAAGTCCAGCCAGGTCCACTCGGCCCATCCTACGCCCAAGACCAACCAGGCCACCCCCAGGCTAGTGACCCGTCCCCGCTCCACCTGTGGCCTACCCCCCCGCCCCCCACCAGCCACAAGCCACGCCCACGGCTAGTTACCCACCCTCCCTCCAACCGCCAGCCCTACCCATAGCCCTGGGACGCGTCCAAGCCAACCCCCTGGCCTCTTTCCCTCTAGAGGCTCGCCCTTCCCCGCCCACTTGTGGCCCGCCTCCCTTTTTCAATGTCCCAGCCTACGCCACGCCCTCGACACTCCAGGGACCTGCCTTTCCCCACCCACCCGTCTACGGCTCCGGCCCGCCCCAGGGCTTGCCTCTGCCACGCCCAGGAACCGCCCCAGGCCACGCCCCGAGCCAGTGACCCGTCTCCTCTCCTCCCTATTGTGGCCCTGCCCCGCCTCTGTCAACCCCGGAGGCCTCTCTACGCCCACCTCGGCGAGTAGCCCGCCTCTTGTTCTGCCCCTGTTGTGGCCTCGCCCCAGTTTTGGGACCGCCCACTTGTGGTCGCGTCTCTGCCACCGCCCCCAGCCAATAACCCTTTCTCCTGGGACCCCGCCCCCTTCATTTATGGTCCCGCCCCTCCTTGGGACCCTACTCAAGTCTGGCTCCGCCCTTGCTCAATGACAGGTTCATGGACCCGCCCACCGCCAGTGACTCGCTTGCCCAAGACCCCGCCCCAATTTCCGTCACGCCCCCATCTCCATAGGTCCCACCTCACCACCTCCCCTTCGCCCCGCGACGCTAATTGGTTTCTTTCCAGAGAGCTTTCCCGGGCTCCGATAGGCTTCATCCCTTACCGTTCCTCCTTTCGATTGGCCCGCCGCGCCCGCTTTCGCGAGGCCCAGCACTTGGACGGGGCGGGGCCAGCGGCGGCGGGCGGCGCGGGATTGGTCAGCAGCGCAGAAGGGGCGGGCCCGCGCCGCGCGCAGCGCCTCGGCTGGAGCGCAAGGAGCGGCTACCGCCGCCTCAGTCGCCTCAGATTCGGTCGCCTCAGGCTCTGCCGCCGCCCGGATCGCCCGGTCGTTACCAACCCTCGGCCCCACCCCGGGCTCCGGCCGGCCAGCCGGCGGGCACGCCCTCCTCCGCGGACAGGTGAGCGGTCGCGGGCGGAGCTGGGGCCGGGGGTTCTGGCCAGAGTCCAGGGGTCGGGCCGGGGTCAGGGCCGGGGATCGCGGTCGGGGGTCGAGGACAGGGGCGGGAGTGCGGGAGCCGGGACGGGGTGGGGGGAGGTCGCCGCCGGGGGCCGAGCGAGGGTCCCGGCCGCGGCCGGGGAGGGGGAGGCGACCTCCCGCGGCCGCTAACTTTGCCCGCGGGGCCCGGGGCTGGGGGCGTACGTCTCGGGGAGGCCGAGGGGCCTGAGACCCTCCCGGGCCCCACCAAGTTGGCGGGCTGCGGGGGGCGGCGCGGGGCGGGGCGGGCGGCGCGGGGCGGAGTCGGGGGCGGGGGTCCGCGCCTCAGCCCGCGCCCGACCGCCCTCCCCCCCCTTCCCCCCCGCCGCGGGGTCTCCGCGCCCCCGGCCCGGCGCCGGGAGCTCCCGGGGTAGCGGGGCGGGACGGCGGCTGGACCGAGGGAGGTCTGCAGCGGCTTCCGGGAGGCGCGGACCCCCGCCCCGCTGCCCCGAATCCCGAAGTTACCGGAGCTGCGCCTTCAAGATCGGAGTTAACGGCCCCGCTTGCGGGCGCGCACCTGCCGCGATTTCGTGCCGGAGTTTGGTGGCTCGGGACCGGGCCGGACCAGGGCGGAGACCTCGGGGCGCTCGCGGCGGGCGGGACGCGGGCGGCTTGCGGGAGCCGCGGTGGGAGCGCGCGCCGGCGGGCGTAGGCGGCGCCCCGCTCCTGGGAGCGGGACCCGGGCTGCCCGCGGCGGTCCCCGGCGCGCCTCGGTGCCCCCGAGTCGGGGAGGCGCGGGGCGCGGGCAGGCTCTGTGGGGTCACTGTGTTTTCTCCTCTTACTTGGGGTGCGTCAGGACGGGTGTGTAGTCCGCACCGTGCGGCGCCTGGAAGCGTCGTTTACTCGAGTGTTTGTTTTTCCGCTTTTCCTTCCTGTTGAGAAGCGTGTCGCTCGCGTAGCAAATCGGAAAGTCAACCCGAAGTCGGGTCAGAGTCGCGCAGGCTGGGTTACCTCTCCTGCCGCCCTTCCCTCCGGGCGACGTGGACTTGCGGGCGCCTTGGGCTCTGCGCGCGGGCGGGCGGCGCTCTCGTCGACGGGAGTCGCGGCGCGTGACCCGCAGAAGGCAAGTCAGGGCAGCGGGGCCCTGAGCAGACAGACCTCTGGGGGCTAGACGGGGCCCAGACCCTGCAGTTCCAGCTCCCCCTGTGGCACGGCCGTCGCGCGCCCTTCCAAAGTGTAACTCGCTTTCAGGGGCGGGGGGTTGCCCCTTGTCTGTGTCTGGAGCCCGGCTTGCATGTTGGAGTCAAAGGAAGTGGTGGAGGTGCGTCCGCACGAGCGGAGCCGATTCCCAGCCCCTTCACGCGCGAGAGCAGCTCGGCCTCCCGATGTCTGGATTCGGTGTCTCCCTCTCTCTCTGCCCCTCCCCCTGCTTGTGTTCTGTCTCTCTCAAGAATAAATAAACATTAAAAAAAAGAGAAAATATCCAGATTTATGGTTATACTTTTTTTGGTAATTATGAGACAATTTCAGCACCTGGCTTCATTTGTCTAGGTGTTTAAAAGGAAGCGGTCTTTTTTCCTCCTGTCGTTGGAGTGAGGCTGAGAGCATGCTGTGTTTATATTTGCGAAGTCCGGTGAGGTCCTTGAAACAGTTCAGCCGTTCAAAACTGGACGTTGGGTTTCAGTTTGAGCAACTTCATTCCTGGACCTGTAGCCAGTTCCTGGATTGGTTGCTCTGTGTCAGTGGCAAAGTCATTCCTATTTTCACAGAAACCTCAGGGCTTTATTGTAGAGTCATCACTGAAGCAAATCTTGGTAGATGGGACTTGTACATCCCTTTGGTAAAGGTTGGTCCTTTGGGCCAAAACAAAGAAAAATGCCAGCTAATGTCTCGGAATCACTCTCAACTGAGACACCGACGAATGAATGCTGTAGGCTTTGGGCAGCCCTGGTACCTCTGAGCTCTCAGCCCCGGTGGCGAGTCCCCTGCGGCCCGATGGTGCGCCCGCTGTCCATGGTGCTGAACTCGTGTCCTCTGTTTCTCTCTTCGTCTTAAATTTCCAGCGTGAGAGCGTTTTTTGGAATATGTTTAAAAATCATTTTCGAAAGTTACACAACTGAGGAAAAGTTGAACAGGGCAGTTCTGTTGAGCCTGAATGCAAGCATATCTTTTAGAAACGCAACCCATGTTTTTGTCTCTTTTTTTCAAATGGGTGATTGTGCTGACTCAACATTACCTTTCCCTTACTTAGTCTCCTTCTCACCAGGTGGGAATTTTCTTGCTGGAGTATGGACATCAGGTAATAAACCATTGAAATTAAGTGAGAGCCTGTTTCTTTAACAGCCACCCTCTTAAAAAATGTACCTTTACTATAATATGTACACATATTTGTACGAGAGGCAGTTTGTTTTTCTCTACACAAGGTCAATTGTAGCATCCCTCACACTCATGTGGTACTTCCCACCCTTCCCAGAGCGGGGCTCAGGCTCTCTGTGTACGTGGTGGGCCTGTTGGGCAGGAACCAGGCATTCTTGCGTGTTGGAGCAGCATCTCCTCTCTCTTCTGTAATTTTGAGGACATCTTTGTAAACCATTTTAGATAAATTTAGGTAAATTCTTTATTCTCTTGAGGTTAATTTTCTGTTCCTTTAGAATTGCCCCATAGGTTGGCAATAAAAAATAACGGGTACAGAGATTCTTCCATATGATAGTAAATTGTGCATCAAACTATGCACAGCTGTTGAGGTGTTTTGTTGTGAGTATCTGAACTAGTTCTTTGGCCCCATCAACTGAATACTTAACTCAGGTCACCCCGTGAAAGAGTCGCCTGTTTTGTTGAGGGAAACCCAGGGCTTCTTTCTGCCTCCTCCAAGCTTCAGAAATAGTGTCTGAGTGCCCACTCTTTGCCAAGGCCCCTGCTGTGATCTGGAAATGCACAGGGGAATGATACAGAGTATTTATCATTGAAGGACTCCACTTTGGATTGAGGAAAGGATATGCAAACTGATGGTTACAGGGGGCCACACTCAGTACTGCAATTGGGATACATAAAAAGTTGGGTTGGTGTGTTGAAGAGGGGTAATGAATTTAGGCTGAGAATCAGGGAAGGCTTCAGAGAGGAGGTAGCCTTGGCCTGAGACCTGGAGGGTGAGTTGTAATTGTTTGGGCACCGATGGGTATAAATTCATTACAAAAGGACAAGAAGGTTGGTGTAACTGGAGAATAGGATGTGTGGTGGTTGAAGGTGTGAAAGGCATTGTGGAAGTGTTGGGACTCAGAGGTGTGGGGGCAAGCTGAGGGGAGGTTGTGTGGGAGGCAGAATAATGGCCTCCCACATCCTAATCCCCAGAACCTATGAATATGCTATGTTATGTGGCAAAGAGAATTTAAGGTAGCAGATGGAATGAAGGTTGCTAATCAGCTCATTTTAAAATAAGGAGATTATTCTGGATTACCCTGGCGGGGGAGGGGGGCAGAGTAACCACAAGGGTCCTTAAATATGGAAGAAGAGCTAGTGTCAGAGTGCTGTGAAATGAGGAAGACTACCCATCATGACTGCCTTTGAAGATAGAAGGGGTTATAAGCTAAGGCATGTGGGCAGGCTCTAGAAGTGAGAAAAGGTGAGAAAATGGATTCTCCCCCAGAGCCTCTTGAAAGGAACACAGCCCTGCCGACACTTTGGTTCTAGCCCAGTGAGACCTTGTGTCTCACTTCTGACCCCCAGAACTGTAAGGTACTTAATTTCTGTTGTGTTAAGCCACTACATTTGTGGACATTTGTTAGAGTGGCCTTAGGAAACTGATACAAGTTGGGACTGCTCTAGAAAGTTTTAGCTGGTGAAGTTTAAAGAGGAAATAACATGGTCAGATAGGCTGTAGAACACAAAACTGTTCAGCTGCTGTTGGGAGGAGGTTGCCCCAGGTAAGCATGGTTCTGATCCCTCGTTTCATCTCAGCAAGATGGGCATATGATACTCTTACCTGGCCTAAGTCTCACCTGAAGTCATTCTCCTAGTCGTCTGTCCAGTCTCCACTCTTGCTTATTGCCATCTCCCACTGGCCCATTTCCTTTGTGCTGGACACTCAGGAGAGAGTGGACCAGGTCTACATCTATAAGTGGGATTGTGGGGTCATGTAGGATGGGCCCAATTCCAGCCTCAGAGCAGTCATCCAAGTGTTTTCCAAACAAAGGTTTGTTTCTTCACATCCTCTCTAATCCTTTGTAACCTCAGATGTCTTAATTTTTGTCAACTAGGTATGAACTCACTGTTTTAGTTTGCATTTTCTTGATTATTGGTAAGTTTGAAGATTTTTATATCCATTTATTAGCCACTTGGGTTTCTTCTGTAAATTGTATTAATATATTTGTCCATTTGTTACCTGGGTTGTCCTTTTTAAAGCTTTTTAGAAGTCCTTTAGATATTCTGGTTTCTATTTGTGCCCTGTTTTTTTTTTTAATCCTTTTAAAAATGCTGTTTTGATGAAAAGATGTTTAATTTTTAGGTCAAATTTATCAATCTTTTCCTTATGGTTTGTGGTTATTAAGTCTTATTTAAGAAATTCTTTGTTACCCCAAGTCATAAGATATCCTCATCTTTAAAAAAAAAAAAAAGGCTTGAACATTTGCTTTTTGTATTCTACTCTGAACTTATTTTTGTGTGAGGTGTAAGGTAGACATATAGTTTTAGAACTTTTCCCAATGTATAACCAATTGTACTATACTATTTATTATACTATTTATACCATCCTTACCCCAGTGATCTGTGGTGCTTCCTTTGAAACATACAAAATTTTACAACTATATGGATCTGATTTCTGATTTCTCCATGTAAATAATGATAATTTCGTTTCTTCCTTCCTAGCCATTAAATCTTTTATTTGTTTTTTGTCTTATTTCCATCGTTTGGACACTAGGCAAAGCTGTATAGAAATTTTGATAAGGCTATGCTAATACTGTTTTACATTTTAAAAGCATTACTTTTAGAGCCTTAAATACAAAGTTTGTTATTGTTTTTTGGTAGATTCCTTTTATTAGGTTAAGGATGGTCTCCTCTGCTAATAGTTTGATAAAAGATTTTAAAAATCATTAATAGATTTTGAATGTTAATAAATGTTTTTCTTGATGGTTTTATTTTTTTTCTTCTTTAAATTGTGACTAAGATGAAATATTTTAATCTTTTAATTTTAGACCATCCTTGATTTCTTGGGATAAATTGTACTTTGTCATGACATACTACATTAAAGATTATCATTGGATTCAATTTAGGATTTTGGCATGTATTTTCATGAGAAGTATTGACAAATAATAATCTTTTCTTGTATTGCTTTTATTCAGATTTGGTATCAAGGTGATGCTTTATCATCTCTGTAATAGTTTCTGAAAGGGAGGGATTTTTGTTCCTTGGAAATTTGACAAAATTGATTCTTAAATATTCTGGATCCTGGACCCTTTTAGAACATGGAGACTTGGCACCAGCAGTTACGGCTTTAGAAGGGTTGCGGATCCATTCTTCTCATGTTTTGTTGGCCAGGAGGAGTCATTCTGGTCATACTTAGTTTCAAATGGAGCAGAAGGTAGAGTTTTCCCTGTCTCAGAAGTCCAGGACAACTGGATACTGGTAAATATGAGTAATATTTACCAAACTATGGAGGTTAATTGATGTCACTACTGCACAGCTAGTCAAAACTCAAAACTGTCTTCCTCTCTAGGTCTTGTTTGAAGGTTTGCAAGTGTGCAAGGTCTACAAGTGTGTTGGTCATCAGGGGACTGATTAGAATGTGAAGCTAGACACGGTTTTTATTTGCTGTGAACAAACCATTCTATTTACTCTCCAAAGTCCATCTTGGGAATTCTTGCCTATTTCTCCTTATCACAGAGGAAAAGTCTCCCTTTCCACTAATGTAATTCTGGTTTTTTTTGTTTGTTTGAGAGAGAGACACACAGAGTGTGAGTGGGGGAGGTGCAGAGAGGGAGACATAGAATCTGAAGCAGGCTCCAGGCTCTGAGCTGTCAGCACAGAGCCGCATATGGGGCTTGAACTCATGAACTGTGAGATCATGACCTGAGCTGAAGTCAGATGCTTAACCGACTGAGCCACCCAGGCGCCCCTCCGCTAATGCAATTCTTAACTATCCTTCAAGGCTGGAACAGTTGCCACCTCCCTGCTTAAATTCTGTGTTAACTCTCACTTGTGGTGAATTCTCCCTTCACTTTTTACAGTACCATTCTTTGTAGAGAAAGCAGGGTTCAGATTTGTCTGTGGGTAGTCATTTGATCAGAAGAGTCTTCATATCCAAGCACATGTTTCCTTCCTTTGCCTGGGCTCTGCCCTGGGAGGCCAGATATAGTGGACAGTTGTATGAAGGTGGCCCTACCATGATCCACATGATTCATGCCTTTGTATAATCTTTTCCCATTGAAGTAGGATTTGCTTCTAATCAATAGAATATGGCAAAAGTAATGGGATGTCACTTCTGTGATATTGTTACATTGTATAAAATTCAGTTTGCTAGAAACTCATTTAGAGACTCTCTTTGCTGGCTTGAATAAGTGGCTATGTTGGAGCAGCCCACATGGCAAGAACTTTAGGTGGCCTCTAGAAGCTGAGGGTGGCCTTCAGGGATAGCCACTAAGAAGCAGGGGCCCTAAGTCCTACAGCAAGGAAACAACCTTTACCATGAACCCAAGTGAACTTGGAAGTGAATTCTTCCTCATTTGAGCCTTTTAATGAGAACGTGGCCTGGCCAATACCATGATTACAGCCTTGTGAGACCCTAAGCAGAGGACCTAGTTAAGCCTACTCAGACTCCTGACTCACAGAAACTGTGAGATAACAAATGTAAATGGTCTTAAGTTGCTAAGTTTGTGAGTTTGTTATGCACCTGATGTATCAGATTTTTACTGACCTCCCATCTACCCTTACTAGAAGTGAATTTGGGTTGATGAAGGATAATTTGAATCTAATTGAGATAATCCATTCTTTATTTTTTTAAAAAAACTTTTTCCTATTTTTAAAAGTGATACAAATGTTTTGTGTAGAAAAATTGAAGCAAGCAGAAAGTGTAAAGGACAACACAAACATTCATAATAGTACCACACGGGAATAGGCAGTGCATGGGACGCCTGTGTGGCCCAGTCAGTTAAGAGTCTGACTTTTGATTTCGGCTCACAGTTTGTGAGAGAACCCTGCTTCTCTGGCTCTGTGCTGACAGTGTGGAGCCTGCTTGGGGTTCTCTCTCTCCCCCTCTCTCTGCCCCTCTTCTGCTCACGTGTGGGTGTGTGCGTGGACGTTCACGGGTGTGCTCTCTCAAAATAAAAAAATAAACATTAAAAAAAAGTAGAACAGCCAATGTGTTTTTCTACTTTTATATGTGGTATGATATACATATCCTAAGTTCAGATTCATTCCATAATGTTTTATGAACGAACAGCTTTCTTCCTTTGTACTACATAGTGAGAGTTTCCTTGTGTCATAATCATATTCTTCTAAGATATGATTTTAAATGGCTGCATACTATTCCAGTGGGTGTCCCAATTGATTGAGCCACTTCCCTATATCTGAACATTTATGCTGCCTTAAACTTTTACCATGGTAAATAATGCTTTGATCAATGATCAGTAACCTGTACAAAAATCATTGTATCACTGATAATTTATGAAAGATAAGTTTCTAAAAGCAGAATTATTAGGTCAGAGCTTATAGATGTTTTTAAATCTTTTGATACTTAACTATCCAGCTTCCAGTGTTTCTATAAAATACCATAAAGATCAAACCTCTGTTTCTGTAACTCACCAGGTTGGGATAGGACAGAACTATTGATTTTTGAGCATTTAGGTTCCTGTTTTCTTAACCCTGTTTGCAAAGTGCTTTTAAATTATTCATTAAAGTGCAGTATGGATTCTATTTATAGACACATTTGTGTATGAGATCGCTCCCTTAATGCCTGGGCAAAAAGCCTACGAATTGCTATTATCACATCCCTATCTTTGTAAATCCATTTCTACTCCTATCCACCCTTTCTTTGTTCTAACCAAATAACGACACTGAGACACATAAGGTCTTGTAGCCTTGTGATTGCTCAGAAGTGGCTTTTCTGATCTAGCTTTTGCTCTTTTCTTCTTGCCATTCATGAGCTAGTTGACTTCATGATTATGAGGGATCAGCAGAAAATTATTAATTTGAAAATATTTTACAAATACATTTTTCCTCATTCATTAAGTGTTTATTTAGAAAATTTCTTTTCTTTTTTTTTTTTTTCTCAACGTTTTTAATTTATTTTTGGGACAGAGAGAGACAGAGCATGAATGGGGGAGGGGCAGAGAAAGAGGGAGACACAGAATCGGAAACAGGCTCCAGGCTCTGAGCCATCAGCCCAGAGCCTGACTTGGGGCTCGAGCTCACTGACTGCGAGATCGTGACCTGGCTGAAGTCGGACGCTTAACCGACTGTGCCACCCAGGCGCCCCTAGAAAATTTCTAAAGTAAATGTTAGTATCAAAAGCAAAATAAAACTAATTCTGTCACCTACAGATGACTACTGTATAAACATAACTTGCTCATAATGTTTATTTATTTTGAGAGAGAGAGAGAGAGAGCGCAAGTGAGGGAGGGGCAGAGAGAGAGGAAGAGAGTCCCAAATCAAGAGCTGGATGCTTAACTGACTGAACCACAGGCGCCCCATACTAGCTTATTCTTCTATTGATTAGATTTCAGTGACTAATGTTTTGCGTGGGATTTTTGCATCCATGGCTCTGAGTGAAATTGGTCCATGATTTTCCTTTTCTGTAGCTGTTTTCTCTCTACTTTGAGGTGAATACTTGATTTATTAATTTGCAGCTTTATTCTAATATGTGTACTTAAGGTGGTACGTTTCCTGATAAGTAATGCTTTAGCTGCATCATACAGAATTCGATTTGGGGTATTTTTCGTATTGTTTACTATAATTGTGCCCCTCTCAAATTCATGTTGAAGCTCTAACCCCCAAAGACGGTACTTGGAGGTGGAGCTTTAGGGAAGTAATTAGGTTTAGATGAGGTCATGAGTGTGATGACCTTATGATGGAGTAAGTACCTTATGAGGAGAGACCAGAGAACTTCCCCTCTTTCTCTCTCTCCTCGCCATGTGAGGATACAGCAGGGAGACAGGTCTCTGCAAGGCGGGAAGAGCCCCTGACCAGAACCCTCCCATGCCGGCACCCAAAACTCTGAGAAATAAAAGTCCATTGTTTAAGCCACTCGCTCTGTGGTATTTTGTTATAGCAGCCCAAGCAGAGTAAGGCAGTTATATTTTCTAATTTCTGTTATGATGTTTTAAATTTATAAGTCATTTAGAAGCATATTTAAAATTTTCCAAACGTATGCGTATCTTCTTACCCTTCTCCAGCATAATTGCATTGCCCCAAGTCTTGCTCTTTATGATTTTAATTCTGAGAAATTTGCTGATGTACCTTATGGCCCAGATATGGACTGTAAGTTTTCTCACACATTTCTGTGTGCTTGAAAAGAATTAGGTGAAATGTTCTATACATTCCATTCAGCTAACTTGTAAGCATACTACTCACATCTTCTGTTTTCTTACTGTTTTTGTGTTTTTTTTTTGGTCTGGTGGTTATATCCATTACTAAGATAATTACCCAATTTCATTATGATTCTGAATTGTCTTATTTCTCCTTGAAGTTCTGTCAATTTTTATTTATATACTTTGAGACCATGTTGTTAGGGGCGTGCAAATATAAAATTGTTATGTCATCCTGAGGAACTGAGACTTTAATTATTATGAGTGGTTCTTTTTATCTCTAGTAATGAATCTTTGCCTTTATGGTATCATATGCAATGCTAAAATAGCCATAACAGGTTTCTTTAGGCTCATATTTGCATGATACCTTTTTTTTAATCGTTTTAATTTCAGCCTTGCTGTATTCTTAAACTTTAGGCATGTACCTTGCAAAATAATCAATCAGATTGTTTTTCATGCAGTCTGATAATTTTTATCTTCTAAGTGGAACGTTCAACTCATTTATATTGAATGTAATTACTAACCTATTTGAATTTAAGTCCATACTCTTATGGTATATTTCTCTTGTCCCACATTTTCTGTGTTTACTTTTCTTTCTTTTCTTATATTATTTGAGAAAAGTATTAGGATTTTTAAAAATCATTCTACTTTTCTACTCTCTTCAGTGTGTTGGAGGTTACATTTTACTTTTCTTTCTTTTCGTGGTTACCGTGTAAATTAGATTAACAGGCTATTAACTTAGCCAGATAATGCAGTTATACCTGCCTCGTGGACCATGCAGAGATCATAGTGTCTTAGGCACTTGAACTCCATTCACCCTTTCCAGACTTATAAGTGCTTATTATTGTGTTTTTTAATCCATGTGCTCTATTTAAGCTCAATGAAATATTAATATTAGCAGTGTTGTTATTTAATGTACAGTCCGTCTTCATTTATATTTATTCACATCTTCATCCACTTTTTTTTGCTTTTTGTTGCTCTCTGACATTTCTGATCTTCATTCTGGGGTTGTTTCCCTTCTGCCTGAAGAGGCTTCTTTAGAAATTCCTTTACTGCAGATCAGCTGGTAGTAGAACGCTCCCTCTTTTTTTCCTTCTAAAAGTATTTTGATTTTACTTTTGTTTTAAAAATTCTTCAGGGGCGCCTGGGTGGCTCAGTCGGTTGGGCGGCCGACTTCGGCTCAGGTCATGATCTCGCGGTCAGTGAGTTCAAGCCCTGCGTCGGGCTCTGTGCTGACGGCTCGGAGACTGGAGCCTGTTTCAGATTCTGTGTCTCCCTCTCTCTGACCCTCCCCCGTTCATGCTCTGTCTCTCTCTCTGTCTCAAAAATAAATAAATGTTAAAAAAATAAAAAAAAATTCTTTAAATATAATTAAATTTTGAGGGGGGAATATAATTTACATGCCACAAAATTCACCCTTTTAAAGTTTCTGATTCATTGGGTTTTGCTATATTTACGAGGTTATGCAACCGTCATCACTACATAATTCCAGAACATTTTTGTCACCTTAAAAAGAAGCCTTATAACTGTTAACAGTAACTCCCCATTCTGCCATCCATTAATCTACTGTGTGTCTCTAACGATTTGCCTATTAGGGACATTTCATATGAATGGAATCATAAATATGTGGCCTTTCTTATCTGGCTTCTTTCACTTAGTATAATACATATCTTTTTTAATTTTAGAGAGAGCACGAGCTGGGGAGAAGGACTGAGGGAAAGAGAGAGAGAGGCGGAATCTTTTTTTTTCTTTTTTGAGAGAGGGAGGGAGAGAGAGAGAGATAATGAATGAATGAATGAATGAATGAATATCTTAAGTGGGCTCCGCCCAGTGTGGAGCCTGACTCAGGGCTTGATCTTATGACCATGAGATCATGAACTGAGCCGAAATCAAGAGTCTGATGCTCAACTGACTGGTCCATCCAGGTGCTAAGAGAGAGAGAAAGAGGGATAGAGTCTTAAGTGGGCTCCATGCTCAGCACGGAGCCCAAGGCGGAACTTGATTCCACAGCCCTGGGATCATGACCCAAGGCCGAAATGGAATTGGTTGTTCAACTGACTGAGCCACCCCTAGTATAATATTTATAGGGTTCATCCATGTTCTATCATGTATCAGTACTTCGTTCATTTTTATGGCTGAATAGTATCACGTTGTATGGGCATATCACATTTTATTTTTCCACTCACCATTAGATAGACATTTGGGTTTTAGTAGACATTTCTACTTTTTTGCTGTTATCAATAATGTGCTATGAACAGTCAGTGTACAAGTTTTTGTATACATACATATTTTCAGTTCCTTTGTGCACATACTTAGGAGTGGAATTGCTGGGTCATATAGTAACTGTATGTTTAACTTTTTGAGTAACTGCCAAACTGTTTTCCAAAGATTTTGCACCTTTTTAATTCTCACCCACAATGTATGAGGGTTCCAATTTCTTCACACCTTCACCAACACTTGTCATTTTCCAGTTTTTTGATTATAGCCATTCTAGCGGGCGTGAAGGGGTATCTCATTGTGGTGTTGATTAACATTTCTTTAATAACTGATGCTGCTGTTCTCCTTTATGTGTGCTTATTGGCTATGTGCAAGTCTTCTTTGGAGAAATGCCTATTTAAATCCTTTGGCCTTTTTTTTTTATTGGATTGTTTGTCTCTTTATTTTTGAAGTATAAGTTTTGAAATTGGGAAGTGAGTCCTCCAAATTTGTTCTTCCTTTGTTTTGGCTATTCCTGGTCTCTTGCTTTTCTATATGAGTTTTAGGATTAACTCATCAGTTTTTGCATGAAAGGCAGGTGGAATTTTGATGGGGATCGTGCTGAATGTGTAGATCAGTTTGGCAATATTGCCATCTTAACAATATAAGTCTTGCAGTCCACGAGTATGGATTTTATTAGCCATAAAAGTTTTTTAGTGGATTCCTGAGGAGTTTCTTTATGTGAAATTATGTAGTCTGCATATATAGATACTTTTACTTCTTCCTTTCTAATCTGGATACCTTTATTTCTGTTTCTTGTATAATTGCCTTGGTTATAACCTCTTGTACAATGTTGAATTGTTCTGGCAAGGGTGGACATTCTACTCTTGTCCCTGATTTTAGGGGGAAAGCTTTCAGTCTTTGACCATTAAGTATGTTTTTAGCTGTAGGTGTCTGTAGATGCCCTTAATTAGTTTGAGGAGATTCCTATTTTTATTTTATTGAGTGGTGTTATCAGAAACATGAAAGAGTGCTGGTGTTGTCAGATGCTTGTTCTGCTTCTATTGAGATGATCATGTGTTTTTCGTTCTTCATTTTATTAATGTCATTCATTATATTGATTGATATTTTTATGTTGAACCAACCTTGCATTTCTTGGATAAATTCCAGTTGGTCATGGTGGATAATCCATTTTCTTTCTTTTTTTAAAATGTTTATTTATTTTTGAGAAAGAGGGAGAGTGTGTGCAAGCGGGGAAGTGGCAAAGAGGAAAGGAGACTGAGAATCTGGAGCAGGCTCGGCACTGTCAGCGCAGAGCCCAAGGTGGGGTTCAAACTCACAAACTGTGAGATCATGACCTGAGCCAAAATCAAGAGTCAGACGCTTAACTGACTGAGCCATCCAGACGCCCTGGGGATAATTCATTTTATATATCGCTGGATTCAGTTTCTTAGTATTTTGTTGAGAATTTTTGCATTTGTATTCTTTTTTTAACAGTTTTTATTTAAATTCCAGTGAGTTAGCATACAGTATAATATAATATTAGTTTCAGGTGTACAATGTGCTGATTTCCATACATCACCTGATACTTATCATGACAAGTACACTCCATAATATTCATCTCCTATTTTACCCATTCCCCCACCCACCTCCCTTCTGATAACTATCACATTGTTCTCTGTAGTTAAGAGTCTATTTCTTGGTTTTCCCCTCTCTCTTTTTGTCCCTTTGCTCATTTGTTTTGTTTCTTAAGTTCCACCTGAGTGAAATAATATGATATTTGTCTTTTTCGGACTGATTTATTTCACTTAGCATAATACTCTCTGGCTCCATTCATGTTGTTGCAGATGGCAAGATTTCATTCTTTTTGATGACTGAGTAATATTCCAGTGTGCACACGTGTGTGTGTGTGTGTGTGTGTGCGTGCGCACGCGTGCGCATGTGTGTGTACACATACCATGTCTTCTTTATCCATTCCTCAGTTTATGGACACTTGGGCTGGTTCCATAACTTGGTATTATAGATAATGCTGCTATAAATATTGGGGTTCATGTATCCCTTTGAATTAGTATTTTTATATTCTTTGGTTCAAAACCTGGTAGTGTAATTGCTGGATTGTAGGGTGGTTCTGTTTTTAGCTTTTTGAGGAACTTCCAAATTGTTTTCCACAGTGGTTGTACCAGTTTGAATTCCCATCAACAGTGCAAGAAGGTTCCCCTTTCTCCACATCCTTGTCAACACCGGTTGTGTCTTGTATTGTTGATTTCTGACAATCTGACAGGTGTGAGGCAATATCTCATCGTAGTTTTGATTTGCAGTTCCCTGATGTTAAGTGTTGTTTAACATCTCTTCTGTGTCTGTTGGCCATCTGGATGTCTTCTTTACCCAGAGCAATCTACACATCCAATGCAATCCCTATCAAAATACCAATAGCATTTTTCACTAGAGCTAGAACAAACAATGCTAAAATGTGTATGGAACCACAGAAGACCCTAAATCGCCAAAGCAGTCTTGAAAAAGAAAAGCAAAGCTGGAGGCATCACAATTCTGGACTTCAAGTTATATTACAAAGCTGTATTAATCAAAACAGTATGGTGTTGGCACAAAAATAGACATGTACATAGATCAGTGAAACAGAATAGAAAACCCAGAAATGGGGGCGCCTGGGTGGCGCAGTCGGTTAAGCGTCCGACTTCAGTCAGGTCACGATCTTGCGGTCCGTGAGTTCGAGCCCCGCGTCGGGCTCTGGGCTGATGGCTCAGAGCCTGGAGCCTGTTTCCGATTCTGTGTCTCCCTCTCTCTCTGCCCCTCGCCCGTTCATGCTCTGTCTCTCTCTGTCCCAAAAATAAATAAACGTTGAAAAAAAAAAATTTAAGAAAAAAAAAAAAAAAGAAAACCCAGAAATGAACCCACAACTGTATGGTCAATTAATCTTTGACAAAGTAGGAAAGAATATCCAATGGGAAAGAGACGGTCTCTTCAACAAATGGTATTAGGAAAACTAGACAGCAATATGCAAAAGAATGAAACCGGACTAATTTCTTACACCATACACCATCCATTTAATAAGAATGAGTCAAAGACCTAAATATGAGACCTGAAACCACAGAAACCCTAGAAGAGAACACAGGCAGTAACTTCTTTGACATCGGCTTTAGCAACTTCTTTCTAGATATGTCTCCTGAGGCAAGGGAAACAAAAGCAAAAGTGAACTATTGGGACTTCATCAAAGTAAAAAGCTTCTGCACAGCAAAGGAAACCCGTCAGCAAAATTAAATAGCAAGCTATGTAATAGGAGAAGATATTTGCAAATGACTTGTCCAATAAAGGGGTAGTATCTAAAATATATGAATAACTTATAAAACTCAACACCCCCAAAATCAAATACTCCAATTAAAAAATGGGCAGAAAACATGAATAGACATTTTCCCAAAGAAGTCAGTTGTATTCTTATTTAAAAAATTTTTTTTTAACTTTTATTTTTGATAGAGAGAGAGAGGGACAGAGTACAAGCTGGGAAGGGGCAGAGAGAGAGGGAGAGACAGAATCCGAAGCAGGCTCCAGGTTCTGAGCTGTCAGCACAGAGCCCACTAACTGTAAGATCATGACCTGAGCTGAAGTCGGCTGCTTAACCGACTGAACCACCCAAGCACTCCGACAGCTGTATTCTTAAGCCATATTGGTCTATGTATTTTTTTCTCATGATGTCTTTGGTTTTGATATTAGGGTATTACTGGCCTCATAGAATGAATTGAGAAGTGTTCTTTTCTATTTTTTGGAAGAGTCTGTGAGGGGTTGGGGTTAATCCTTCTTAAATGTTTGGTAGAATTCACTAGTGAAACCATCTGGTCCAGGACTTTTGCTTATGGGAAGTTTCCAATTACTAACTCAATGTCTTTTCAGACTTTCCATTTGTGGTTGAATCAGTCGGTTAAACGTCTGACTTGGGCTCAGGTCATGATCTCACTGCTCGAGGGTTCAGGCCCCATGTCAGGCTCTGTGCTGACAGCTCAGAGCCTGGAGCCTGCTTTGGATTCTGTGTCTCCCTCTCTCTCTACCCCTCCCCTGCTTGCACTCTGTCTTTCTCTTTCAAAAATAAATAAACATTAAAAAATTAAAAAAAAATGTCCTTTGTCTCTGTAATAATTTTTGTCTTAAAGACCATTTTGCCTCATGTTAGTATAGCCACTCCAGCTCTCTTTTGGTTATTGTTTACATGGTATATATTTTTTCATCATTCCATTTTTAACCTATTTGTGTCTTTGAATTTAAGAGTGTCTCTTGTGGGGCGCATGGGTGGCTCAGTCAGTGGGTGTCTGACTTCTGCTCAGGCCATGATCTCTCGGTTCGTGAGTTCCAGCACCAAGTTGGGCTCTGGGCTGATGTCTTGGAGCCTGGAGCCTGCTTCAGATTCTGTCTCCCTCTCTCTCTACCTCTCCCCAATTCACGATCTGTCTTTCTCTCTCAAAAATAAATAAGCATAAAAAAATTTTTTTAAAAAGAGTCTCTTGTATACTGCATATATATAAATGGATCACTTTTTGTTTGTTTGTTGTTTTTTAAGCAGCATTATCTATAATAGGCAAACTGTGGGAAGAGCCCAGGTGTCCATTGACTGATGGTAAAAGAAGACGAGAAGATGTGGTATATATATATATGTGTGTGTGTATACACACATATTTATACATATATGTATATATATACATATTTCATATATATACAAAACGTATATATGATGGAATATTACTCAGCCATCAAAAAGAATGAAATCTTCCCATTTGCAACAACAGGAATAGAGTTAGAGAGTGTTATGCTGAGCAAAATAAATCAGTCAGAGAAAGACAAATACCATATGATTTCACTCATATGTGGAATTTAAGAAACAAAACAAACTAGGAAAGGGACAAAAAAGAGGGAGAGACAAACCAAGAGACAGACTCCTAATTATAGAGAACAAACTGATGATCACCGGGATGGGGATAGATGAAATAGGTGAGGGGGATTAAGGAGTGCACTTGTCATGATGAGCACCGGCTGATGTACCAAAGTGTTGAAGCACTACATTGTACACCTGAAACTAACACTATAGTGTATGTTAACTAACTGGAATTCAAACAAAAACTTAAAAAAAAAATCCATCGACATAATTTCTGCCTTTAAAACGGAGTTTTTATTCCATCCATTTATATTTAATGCAATTCTGATAGCGTGGGATTTATTCCTGCCATTTTGCTATTTTTTTTCTATGTGTCATGTCTCTTGTTTTCTGTCCTTCATCACTACCTTCTTTTGTAATTAAATATATATATTTTTAGTGTGTTCTTTTAATTTCTTTGTCATTAATTTTGCTATTTTTTGTTAGTTATTTTCTTTGAGGTTACCTGAAGTTTCTTACTGTTAGCAACTTGTAACGATTCAGTTTGTATTTATACCAATTTAATATCAATGGCACATAAAAACTTTGCTTCTGTATGTGTCCATTCCTTTCCCACTTTGTGCTGTATTGTCATACAAAGTACCTCTTTATACCTTCTGTGCACGTCAACACAGATTTCTAGTTATTGCCTTGTGTAGTTATCTTGTGTTTCAGATAGGAGAAAAAACAGAAATATTACATTTATTCTGTCTTTTCTTTTTACTTCTGTATTTACCTTTACTGGTGCTCTTTATTTCTTCACCCAGATTTGAGGTACTGTCTAGCTTCCATTCATTTGAGCTTCGAGTCCATTTAGTGTTTCTTGTAGGACAGGTTTTCTAGAAACTTACTCTGTCAGTTTTTATGTCTGAGGATGGCTTAATTTCTCTTTTGCTTTTGAAGGGTAATTTTGCTGGATGTAGAGTTCTTGTGTGACAGCCTTTGTCTTTTATAATTTTGAATATGTCATCCCACAACCTTCTAGTCGCCACGGTTTCTGATGAGAAATCATCTGCTACTTTTATCGAGGATCCCTTTTATTTATTTATTTTTTTTTTAATTTTTTTTTCAACGTTTTTTATTTATTTTTAGGACAGAGAGAGACAGAGCATGAACGGGGGAGGGGCAGAGAGAGAGGGAGACACAGAATCGGAAACAGGCTCCAGGCTCCAAGCCATCAGCCCAGAGCCCGACGCGGGGCTCGAACTCACGGACCGCGAGATCGTGACCTGGCTGAAGTCGGACGCTTAACCGACTGCGCCACCCAGGCGCCCCGAGGATCCCTTTTAAATGATGAGCTGCTTCTCTGGCTGCTTTCAAGATCCTTTAATTGTCTTTACGTTCCATTAGGCTGATTATGATGTGTCTCGGCATGGGTATCGGTGTGGGTATCGGTATGGGTGTCTTGGAGTCTGTCCTTAGAGTTCATTGAGCTTCTTGGATGTGGAATTTTTTTTTTTTTTTACCAAATCTAGTAAGTTTTTAGCTATTATCCCTTTAAGTATTTGTTGTACCCCTTTCTTTCTCTTCTCTCTTTCTGAAACTTTCATTACACATATGTTGGTACGCTTCAGGGTATCCCACAGGTCTCTGAGGCTGTTCTTTTCTGTTTTTTGTAAGGAAGACTTTATGCAGTTTACACAATGGAGTTGTATAGCAGGGGAGAGAGGATGGGCCCAATTCTTGCTCTGTTCATTTTGCTTCCTCTTTTTACTTTCTGTTCCTTGGACTGGAAAATTTCAGTTGACCTATCTTCTAGTTCTCCAGTTTGTTCTTGCCTGTCAAATATGCTGTTGAATCTTTCCAATGAGTTTGTCATTTCAGTTACTGTACTTTTTAGCTCCAGAATTTTTATTTCGTTCCTTCTTACAACTTCTGTCTCTTTATCAGTAGTCTATTTGGTGAGACACTCTTGTCATACTTTCCTTTTATCTTTTAGACATGGTTGCCTTTAATTCTTTGGACATATTTAAAATAGGTTATGTATAGTTTTTCTCTTTTAAGTCTCTTTAGAGCTTATCAGGGGCAGTTTCTATTGATTGCTTTTTTTCTCCTGTGTATGGGCAATATTGCCCCCCCCCCCCCATCGGTCTCATAATGATTTGTCAAAACCTACACATTTTATATAATACATGTAGCAACTCTCAAAATTTGATTCTCTTTCTCCCCTGGGATTTTTGGTACTTCTGCTTGTTGTAGTAGTTTTTGTTGGTTTAGTGACTTTTTTGAACTGCGAAGTCTGTATTCTGTGACATATATTTCCACTCATTTGTGAGCAGCTAATGATTGGACACAGATTTCCTTAAATGCCAGGAATCAGTAAGTCTCCTACACTTTCCTGAGAAGCTCTGAGTGTATATTGGAGTGTGCTTCAACATTTAATCAGGCAGTTTATGGCTGTGAGTCTTCACTTCTTGCTTGTGCAGAGCCTCAAAGTCAGCCCAATGTGAGTGCTCAAAGCCGTCTCAGGTCTTTCCTGGGCATTCACACAACCTTGGGTATGTGCTCAACTCTGCATATCCGCGTGATCTTTTAGATTTCCAGGAACGTATTGGAGTTCTTCAAATCCCTTATAGACATCTCATTTCCCAGCTTTTCCTTTTAAGCTTTGGGTTAATGTATTCTTTACTCCAACTGTTGTCTACTATTCAGGTAGTTACACAGTCGAACAATTGATTCTAACTGTTTTGACATACAGCTTTGAGGAAAATGCTTTTCACATTGGACATACTCTGATACAGGTCAAATACAGGCATCTTGGCAAGTGGAACTTATTAGCCATGTCAAATAATGGCAGTTCTCTGGAAATAGGGCTTTGAGGGAGTTCCAGTCTTGTTCTGTCCCATCCCTTTCTGTGACTGCCAGCCTGCTGGTTTCCACTATGATTGCAAGCTGTTGGTTTTTAAGACAACTATAGAACTGAGGTGGCATTGGGGGAAAATGAGAATAGGGAAAGCTTACACACCACAAATATGCTGTTCTTAGGGAGACTAGATTGTTTTCCTTTAACAAATACTCCCCAGATTGCTGTAAGCCTTTGGTATCCCAGATTTCTGACAAAGTTGAATCTGACAATTTTTGCTGTTTTTTTCATTGCTTTTATGGAAGAGGGGATTTTTAGAGGTCATTACTTTGTTATTTTCCCTGACATCACCTTCTCACCTTTCTTCTTCTTCTTTTTTTTTTTTTTTTTTTAATTTTTTTTTTTTCAACGTTTATTTATTTTTGGGACAGAGAGAGACAGAGCATGAACGGGGGAGGGGCAGAGAGAGAGGGAGACACAGAATCGGAAACAGGCTCCAGGCTCTGAGCCATCAGCCCAGAGCCTGACGCGGGGCTCGAACTCACGGACCGCGAGATCGTGACCTGGCTGAAGTCGGACGCTTAACCGACTGCGCCACCCAGGCGCCCCTCTTCTTCTTTTTTTTAATGTATGTTTATTTTTGTGAGAGAGAGAGAGAGAGAGAGAGAGAGAGAGAGACAGAGCATGAGTCGGGGAGGAGCAGAGAGAGAGGCAGACACAGAATCCAAAGCAGGCTCCAGGCTCTGAGCCATCAGCACAGAGCCTGATGCAGGGCTCAAACCCACAAACTCTGAGATCATAACCTGAGCCAAAGTTGGCTGCTTAACTGACTGAGTCACAGGTGCCCCTTACCTTTATTCTTAAAAGACTCTCTCCTGTATATTAAATTTCATGTTGGCATTATTTTCTTTCAGCGTGTTGGAATTTTCTTTCCTGTGTCTGGCTTTTGTTTTTACTATTCAGATGTCATCAGTCCTTGTAACGGTTGCGCTTCTGGAGGTAATCTGTGCATTTCCTATCGCTTTTCTCTTCTCATTGTTCTTAGGTTTCTATAGTTTCAGTGAGTTCCATGTATCCTTACCTACATTATGTTGGCTTCTTGTATTTGTGGCATGAGGTCTTTCAGAAGTCTGAAGATTCACTGTCATTATCCTCATAATTGCTTCTGCCTCATCTTTTCTTTCCTGCTAGGAATGTAGTTAAATGTGTTTTAAATTTCTCACCGTATATTCTCATGCCCTTTGTTTTGTGTTTCCCAGATTTTGGTCTCTCCATGCTTTAGTTTGAGTCTTTTCTTCTGATCTGGTTTCCAGTTCACTGGTTCTCCCTTCAGCAGCACCTGATCTGCTTAAAAACCCATTCAGAATTTTTTTTCTTTTTAGTTCTAGATTATTTTGTTAATAAATTTAAAACTGTTATTTTTTCTAATCTTCTAAAGCTTCTAATCTTCTAAGCTTCTAATCTCTCATTTATGTTTTTGGCCATAGTAAGTGTAGGATTTTTTGCTTGTTTGTTTTTTCCAATTTTTTGATTGTAGTAAAATACATATAACATAAAATTTACCATCTTGACCATTTTTAATTGTACAGTTTAGTAGTATTGTATACCTTTACAGTGTTGTACAACCATCACCGCCATCTATCTCTGTAGCTTTTTTCAGCTTGTAAACTAAAATTAAAAATTTTTTAATGCTCATTTATTTTTTGAGAGAGAGAGAGAGAGAGAGAGAGAGAGCGTAAGCGGGGGAAGGGCAGAGAGAGAGACAGAGGGAGACACAGAATCCAAAGCAGGCTCCAGGTTCTGAGGTGTCAGCACAGAACCCAACATGGGGCTTGAACCATGAGATCATGACCTGAGCTGAAGTCACATGCTTAACCGACTGAGCTACCCAGGTGCCCCTAAACTGAAATTTTATACCTATTAAACACTGACTCCCCCAGCCCTTGGCACCCACCATTTTCCTTTCTGTCTGTATGGTTTTAACTGAGTACCTCGCGTAAGTAGAATCATAAAATATATGTCTTTTTGTGACTGGCTTATTTCACTTAGCATAAAGTCATCAAGGTTCATACATTTGCAGTGTATGTTAGAATTTCTTTTTTTAAGGCTGAATAATATTCTCTTTATGTGTAGACCACTTGCTTATTCACTCATCTGTCAGTGGACACTGGGGTTGCTTCCATGTTTTAGCCATTTTGAGTAATGCTGCTATAAAAAAGGGTATAGAGATATGTCTTCAAAACCTGGTTTTAAATCTTTTGGGTTATACTCAGAAGTGGAGTTGCTGGATCATATGGTAATTCTACATGAAATGTTTTGAGGAACCACCATACTGTTGTCCATGGTAGCTGCACCATTTTACATCCCCACCAACAATATATATAAGGAACCCAGTTTCTCTACATCCCTGGCAGCACTTATTTTCCGTTTCTTTGATACTAATGGGTATGAAGTGATATTTCATTATGGTTTGGATTGGCATTTCCCTTATGATTAGTAATGTTGAGCACCTTTGTATGTACTCATTGTTGATTGATATATCTTTAGAGAAATGTCTATTCGGGTCTTTTGCCCATTTAAAAGGGGTTGTCTGTTTTTGTGTTATTTCAAGTATAGTTTTTTTGATAGTCTATATTAGGTAATTCTAACTTCTCATGTCTTTGTGGATCTGGTTTTTTGTTTTCTGTTGTTTTCTTTCCTTGTGATTTCTATTTCTTGCTCATGGTGTCTTACTTATTTGTGTGTGCTAGACATTGTATTTGCAGAATTATTTTGAGGGAATAATTTGAGACTTATGATGATTGTATCATTTTTGGAGAGGTTTTAGCTTGTTATCTCTAAGGTTCTTCAGTCTTAAAGGAGCCATCTTAATTCCATTGTAGGCCTAAGGCCAACCAGCTGAGCTGATCGAGGCTGTGGTTCTTGGGAGGGCTGGTTTGCTTTTTAGGACTTCTCACCATTAGGGTTTACACATTTGTGGTTCCAACACAAGTTGAGGGCTGGTTTCTCAGAGTCCAATCATGCTTTTACTCTGTGCCTCTAGTCCCCAATTTCTGGATTATTTGGGGTAATTTCAGTATCTCCCAAATGCTGGGACTTCACACAGAAAATTTACTTCTCTTTCAAGTAACAGTCCGCTGTGGATGTTCCTCATCAGTGATGATTTGGGTCTGGCTCCTTGTAGCTCTCTCTGGCCCTGCCATCTGCTAGGTTGATGGCATCCTCTAGGGCCCGAACTTCCTTTTGTCCAGCTGGCAGATGGGGAGTACAGCTTGGAGGAAGCACACATACTTCTTATCCTTGTTGGCCTGGACATGACACGTATCATAACTGCATACATTCCACTGGGGAGATCTAGTCACACGGCCCCACCTAAATGCAAGTGTAACATTGGCAGTAAAGTCCCCGATTGGCAGCTGCATGTCTGTTTGGCGGTCAGTCATTTTTGTCCTAGTCTTCTCCTTGGCCCAGAAATACCCATCCGCGTCCTTCTTTTCTAACTGTAATACACTCCCCCAAGGAGATAATCAATCAAATCTAGATGTGACTCATGGTTTGGTGACTGAACTACCCACAGGTTATATGCTGCTTACACTGTACAGTAGTGGAGCTGACAAGGGCGGTTAAAAGCAACCTTCCGTTTTGAAAGGGAGGAAATGGAAGATAAACATCAGTCCTTAGTCCAGAGCAAAGTGACACCCCGTGGGCAGGTATTATGAAAGTCTCTGTCAGTGACTGCTAATCAAAGGCCACCAGGAACTCACCTGGCACCTATGATGGAGTAGGTTGGGACCATACACCATGGGAAATCATGGGCATCGAGGTGAGAGATTGCTAGAAGGAACGTGTTACAGCATTTGGGCTTTGGTTGGGTCATTTGGGGGAAGGTCCAAGAAAAGGAGTGCTGTCAGTAAGTGGGACCATTTTATGAGCATCTCAAGGAATCTTGTCTGTAGGGAAGTTGGGCCAGGACAAGGCTAATGCCGTGATTGGTAAAGAAGCTGCTGTCACTCACATTAGGCAGGAGGGAGCCATGTCTGGTGTTTTATGGCTTAGACAAGCTTCATGCTTTGTCTGTGCTCTGATGTGATTTTGGCAAGATCTTTGTTGTGATCCATCCTGGTCCCAGTGTGGCCTGTGTCTGATTTATTCATGTCTCTTAGAGTGTGACAGGAAGAACTTCTGGCTGTTGTCCTTCAGGACTCCTTGCCCTGCCCCTGGGAGGCTTGTCCTTGTCCTTTGTCTTCCATGGACACATCTGCTCGGGGCCTTGGAGAATGTATAACTTGGGGGTTGGGAGTTAACACATATTCCATAGCTTGCTTTCTGCTTGTGAAAGTTTGGGGGAGAGTCATTGACTTTATTCTGCATTCATTTTTCTTTGGCAATACAATCCTCCCTCCCCGCCCCCATAATTCCGATTTGTGCTTCTGGCAGTTCCATGTGCTAATAACTACATCCAGAGTTCTGACCTAGTCACCATTCTCCAGCCTACTTCATACTGTTTGCTTTCTCGTACCTGTACCTGTGTCTCTCTTTCTTTTTTTTTTTTTTTTTAATTTTTTTTCAACGTTTTTATTTATTTATGGGACAGACAGAGACAGAGCATGAACGGGGGAGGGGCAGAGAGAGAGGGAGACACAGAATCGGAAACAGGCTCCAGGCTCCGAGCCATCAGCCCAGAGCCCGACGCGGGGCTCGAACTCACGGACCGTGAGATCGTGACCTGGCTGAAGTCGGACGCTTAACCGACTGTGCCACCCAGGCGCCCCGCTGTGTCTCTCTTTCTACTTAGGGTTATCTTGAAGCCATGGGTATGGGTGGGAGCGAAATCCTGTAATCTGATCTGTGTGTACAGCTGAGCCCTCTCTTAATTGAGGAGTCTTTGTGGGCCTTTGCTTTCCAGAACATTTTCTACCTTATACCTTATACTTGGGGTACAGAAAGGGTGGATTTTCCCACTAGGTGACGCCATATTTTTGCACTGTCTCTAGATGCTTTCCTGTCTCTCCCAAGTTGGCCAGTTTTTGCCTAAGGTCATGTCTTTCTGTGATGTGACATTAACTAGAGTGGGTAACAGCCACTCCAACTACTTGGCACCCTTTCTTCTCCTTGGGCTGTGATGTGCCTTCAGGTGATCACAGGAATTGCTTTGTAATGCATGAAATGAGGCTTCTTCATTACCAGCTGCCTGACAGTGGTTTTCAATATGGCATCACCCCTCTTCAGAGGACCCATTTTGGTCTTAATTCATTTCTGTCGAAATATGAAAACACTTAATGGTGGTGAACTTGAAAGAGGAACATTTCTGATGTAAACTCTTCCTTTGGGAATTATTTGACCCCTTTTCTATTTCTCTGTTTCTCCACTGCTTGGAAATGAAGCTGTACACTCGTGGCAGCTTTCTAGGCTGACATCATCACAACTGCGTAGTGCGGCAGTCCCCTCTCTCTCGCATTTAACTGTATTCATATTGGAAAATCAAGACTTTTGTGAATTCTTACAAGAAGGAAAAATAAGACACTTCAATTTTGGGGGAATAAGTGGGGATAGAAAAGGTAAATAAAATCGATGAGGAAACAATTTTGAATCCGAGTTACAATGATGTGGGAGACTCACAAGGACACCCTCTTGGCCTTGTGGTAGCCAGAACCCTGAGGCCCATCCCTCGCTCTGAGTCTGTTTTTGCTTTGAAAGAAGGGGGAATGTCAAGACCTGGCCTGTATTTCTCTTGGGGCCCTTGTGGAAGTGAAATGAGATGATTGACATGCAAACACATTCAATAGTGAAACTCTCTGGGTGGATAAGGCATTAGCATTTCATCCTGAAGTACTTTGGTGGGATTAATAATTTATGCAGCACACTAAGTTCATCCTTTGAGGCCAAGTGCTCCTGATGTAAGGCACTCAGGTCAACCTTGAAAACTTACAGCATTGCAGAAAGAAGAGGGCCAGTGAGCATGTTGCTGTGTAATTTTACTGAGTCGGGTGTTTTTCTAGAGAGTTCTGAGCTTTATTCATAATTATCCTTCAATGATTAAGAAACAGTCCAAAGGGGCAACACTTCCTAGAGAGTGCAGTTTATAGTTATCTGTAGTATGACACAGTCAATAATTGTGTATGATACAATTGACCCTGAACAACATGGGGTTAGGGGTGCTGACTGCCCTCCCTAACCGTCAAAACTCCGTGTATAACTTGACTCCCTAAGAGCTTAAGTGCTAATAGCCTACTGGTGACTGGAAGCCTTCCCAATAACATAGCAGTCGATTAACACGTATTTTGTGTGTTGTACGTATTATATACTACATTATTACAGTAAAATAAGGTAGAGAAAAGAAAACATTATTAAGAAAATCACAAGGAGGGGCGCCTGGGTGGCTCCATCGGTTAAGCGTCCGACTTCGTCTCAGGTCACGATCTCGCGGTTGTGAGTTCAAGCCCCGCGTCGGGCTCTGTGCTGACAGCTCGGAGCCTGGAGCCTGCTTCGGATTCTGTGTCTCCCTCTCTCTTTGCCCCTCCCCCGCTCATGCTCTGTCTCTCTCTGTCTCTCAATAATAAATAAATGTTAAAAAAAATCACAAGGAAAATACATTTATAGGACTGTACTGTATTTATCGAGAAAAATTATGTATAAGTGGACTCACAGTTCAAACCCATGTTATTTAAGGAAAGTGCCAATTGTACTTAGTGTCCCAGACAAGTTGTTTGAGTTTTCATGGAATTTTAAACATTGGAGATTTTATAATAGAACCATATTTCTTACCAATATCTTCCATAACTCCTTTTGATTAAACTGTTCCTGCATTTTCTAGACTTTATTACCTCATTAATTACACAGAGAACAATGAAGTAGGCTGTTTTGCTTACTAAAAAATTGTTAATCTTGAGGCAGCCATACTTCTCTGGGTCCCCTTAGGAATCTGAAAGTGTCCGCTTAATGGTGTTTTCAAATTCATGTATTGTCCGTGTGATTAACAAGGAGGCTGATATTGAGAGGTGTCATAGCTGCTTTTATCTCAGGGCGCTGGAAGGACATGTGAACGTCTGTGACCCTTGTTTTGGTTGCCTCTCTTCCCTACCTCCTGGAGCTCCCAAAGCTGGGCTCCAGCCCCCAGATGGCATCCCCCCTTCCCCTATCACAGGTGGATCCCCTGTGGTCTCTTGCTGTTGGACACACCCCACATGGCACCCCACGTGGCACCCATATTTGTTTCCCCTCCTCTGGGCATCATTGCACCTTCTAGGCACAGCTTCTCCTGGGCCAACAGTGATGCCCTGGCGCCGGTGGAGCATCCCTAATGCCTGATGCTCAGTGGCAAGGTCCCAAGAGATTCTGTCATGTCTGCAACAGAGCCCGGTGGAGGGGAGGCTCTGCGCTTTACTGGATTTGCTGAGATGGCCTGGCTCTCAGACCCCCGCTTCCTTTAGGCCCGCAAGTGCGTGCCTGGAAGAGGGGGACGTGGGTCAGTTCAGTGATCAGGCACTGTGGTGCCTCAGAATCCCCCCACCTCCTCTCTGATGCTGGGGCCGAGGTGCTCGGTGGGGCCTGTCTGTCCGGTGTCAGATCTAGTTCGGGTAGGCGCACCCCGACAGACAGGCCCCCGCACTGTCGCTGCAGCACCTACCAGGCAGAACAGCAGTTGGAATGTAGAGCTGGAGGGAGTCACAAGTCCCTACTGAACAGATGATTGAATTTCACCCTGAGAAGGCGGGAATATCCAATGAGTGGTCATGGGGCTTTCGGTTCTGAGCCCCCGCAATGGCCAGGCTCAGGGCCAGGGGTGGCAGGCGTGTCGCTTTGCCCCAGAAGGCAGACCTCGGACTCCGGCCCTCTTCTCGGCTCTCAGGTGCCGCGCCAGGCCTTCCGATCTGTGATGTGGGCCTTCGAGACTCTCTGAAGCCCTTTCAGGGGGTTGGTGAGGTCCAAACTGGTTTCGTAAGGATACTGAGCCATTGTTTCCTGTCTCATTGTGCTGACATTTGAGCTGATGCCACAGAGCAGTAGAGGTGCCGCTCCTGGCGCCCGAGCACCGCCTGAGCACCCACACGGCCGGGCTGCACTCTGCCCAGAGTCATGCTGTCTTCACCCCTGCCACTCGCATCTACACAGCCAGCGGCATTTTGTGTTGTTCTTGATGAAACGATTGGAATTCTTTTATTATTTCTTGATCCTTGAGGATGTCTTTTTAACATTCTGAGAGACAGAACTGGAAGTTGGCATGAGGCACGTCTGCAGATACAGTTCCGTCGCTTGTTTCCAGAAGCGCGGGTGCTGTTTTTGGGTCGCGAGCGGGACCAGCTCCCGTCTCACGGAGCACCGTTTCTACGTTACACAGAGCACTGTTTTTATGTTAAAGGGTAACTGACAAACTCTGGTTATTCAGACCTGGTTTTTGGCAGACAGTGCTGAAAATTGAACTAAATGAGCCTGTCACTTCAAAGGAAATAACTGCTTGTACTTGTTGCAACTGATAAAATTTGAATTTTCAGTCAAAAATTAGAATTTTGGAAAATTTGTGACTGCTTTGGTGAGCTTGACAGACTCCTGATCCTTAAAGATGTTTCTAGATGAACTCAATGGTTGATACTAACAAATGTGATTTTTTTTTTTTTTACCTTATATATTGAAATGTGTTAAAATTTGGGAGATCTGCATAACCCAATGGACCAATATTTTCCAAATAACTGATGCATGGTGTTAAAACAATCAGGTGTGGGCAAAATACCTGTTAAAGGCACAGGTTGATAGATAATGGGTTTTAATGTAATATAGTCCTAACAGTTTATTGATAAGCTTTCAGATTTCATATTGCAACTAACCTTTAAGAAATGACCACTTGTCAAGTTTTGATGTTATATCAAAGAAGAATGTCCAGTGATCTGATAAACTTATAAAATGTTCCTTTTGTTTCCAGCCACATGTCTGTGTGAGGATGGGTTTTCTTCACATATTTTAACCAAAACGATGTATTATAACAGATTGAATGCAGAAACAGATATGAGAATCCAGCTGTCTTCTATTAATCTTGACATTAAAGAGTTCCAGAAATTCTTCTCACCAATTTATTTTTGTTTTGGAAAATATAGTTATTTTTATGTTAAAAAATGTTATTTTTGTCATTATGTAATGGGTCTATTATTCATTGTAAATGAACTACTAAATAAATAATTTTGAAATCTGTGTTAATTTAAAGTATTGTAAATATCAATAGGTAGAATGCACTTAAAATATAATTTGAGGAAAGGAAAGGGGTCCTGGGTCCAAAAAATTTGAGAACCCCTGGTTAGTGTCACAGGATATTGTTGTGCTTGAGTAGAAATGCAGGAAGTTTGGTGAGAACTCAGAAAACTAATGAGATGTTTAGCTGTCCCCAAACCCTGAATCTGGGAGAAGACTGAGTTGTTTATTTGTTTTTGGGTAAAAGTTAGTAGGAAAGTAGGTTCAACAGAAAGACTGACTTTGGAAGGAAATTATCTGAGGGATTAATTTCAACTTTAAGATTGTAAATTTTAGAAATTGACATCAGAATTAGATTTTCAAAACAAAAACACTATAGGTGGTTCTGCTCTGTAATGAGAGATCTATCTAACCTGGACCGCTCTGTTATTTAGCAATGTTTATGAATGTTATTAGGGAGTCTGGACCTCTGCACTAGGTGCTAAGAAGGAGGTCAGGGGTATAGTTTTTCTGATCCTAAGGTTTTGGTTGGTTGGTTTGTTTGCTTGTGTGTGTTTTCAGGAATTTATGAGGGAGAGAAGTCTGGTAGGACAAGCTTTCAACTGAGAACTGCCTAAGAAGAAAGAAGACAGAAGGGACAGGACAGTGGGGCAGAAGGGCCCTGTGCCAGAGGGAGGGGTGACTACGGAGGAGGGAGTGACCCGTGGTCTGGGTCTGGAGCCGTCTGGCAGGTTAGATCCCCTGGACAGAAATGTATGTGCCTTCATGGCCTGGTGTCAGGAAGCAGGGCTTGTTGGTGGGCTCGCTCACATTTACCGGGTGCCAGTGGAGAAACAAAGGCAGGGAAGCCTGCCTCTAGGCACCAGGGAGGTCATCGTGGCTGGGTGAGCCGTATCTGCAAGGAGTCGCCCCTGTGGAAGTGTGGGGACACTGGACCCATGTGTCTGTGGTGTTCGTCCCTGCTCTGTCTCAGCACCTCTCCCTGGGTGGGAACTCGGGGCTGCTTCCAGGGCTTTTTATGGAAAGAACAGTAAAGCTGCTTCTAATGGGAAGTAGGCAGCAGGGAGTTCTGGTTAACTGCATTTCCCTTTCAGTTTCTAGACTATCATTAGAAAAAAAAATTCAGGGGTGCCTGGGTGGCTCAGGGTTAAGTGGCCGACTTCAGCCTAGGTCATGATCTCGCAGTTCATGAGTGTGAGCCCCTTGTCGGGCTCTTGTTGACAGCTCAGAGCCTGGAGCCTGTTTCAGATTCTGTGTCTCCCTCTCTCTGCCCCTCCCCTACTTGCTCTCTCTCTCTCTCTCTCTCTCTCTCTCTCAAAAATAAATAAACATTAAAAAAGATTTAAAAAAAAAAGAAAAAATTTAAAACCGTAAGATTAAGTTTCTGATTTATTACCTAGAATATGTTAAACATGATTCAGTCTTTCTAAAGACAGGAATTTGCAGGGCCTTAGGGCGTCATTGACCATAGAATGTTAGTGATTCCAGGCTCCTTCCAGATCTTCTGGTTTAGATGTCTTGCCTTGGAAGCAAAAGTGCCTGCAGGGCAAACACTATCATTGTCATGAGTGGATCCTGTCCCTCAGTTCCTTGGGGGTAGAAATGAAGTCAGACACCTGGCTTCTTGTCCCCAGTATGACAAGCTGTGTGTCTTTGAACTTTCTGAATGCCCGTGTCTCTTTCTGGAAACTGGGTGTTGGTGAGGTTGAAGTTAGTGACCAACAGAAGAGGGGTGTGTGGTTGAAATCTCTGCTGGGGTGGAGTGGAGGGAGGGCAGATTGAATTCTGGCTTGCTTTCTCAATGCCATTATCAGCCTCCCACCCCACCACACACAAGTCTCCAGAACAGGAATGAGTATTGTTAGCCTTTGGGTCTTTTGGGACAGCCCCGGTCACTCCTGCCTGGAGATTTATTTTCTGAAGCCCTCAGAAGTGTGGTTGGGTGATCTCTACCCTGTTTAATTCCCTGTAATGTCTTTTATTTCCCTGGTGTATGAAGATTTTGCTCTGTGGGCCATATTTGAGTTGCTACATAAAGCGCAGGACTGTGGCAGGTGACGTTAATGAGCTAGCTAGTCTTTAAATAGCACAGCTCCTATAAACAGAATCACCTATTTTATAGCCTGATATTGAAGAAGATTGCTCACAGAGGATTCTGAATGGCTGGTAGAACATTAGAAAGGCAGTAAAATGCTCCTCACCCCGCCCCTGCCTTGAGGCAAGACAGGCTGAGAACACACACACCACATCAGAGATACTTCCTTTGGGTTGGGCTGGAATCATTCCTCTCTACGCATTAAACTCAGGTTGCATCAGAATGAAGAATGGCCAAGCCAAAATCTTCTCCTTGATTATCGGAAACTTAGTCATTTGTTCTCTGAGTCAGCTTAATGGCGTGTAATGTTCACATCACATTCTTTTGGGGCCGGGCCAAGAACCAGTATGCTTGCCAGCATTTCAGCAATGAGCTAATCAGCCTTTTGGCTCCCACATTCCTGGCCCAGAGCTCCACTGGAATTAATACCGCCACTGCAGCAGACTGGAGCCCTTACAAAGACGGTGCTTCCTTTTCCTATGGCTTTCGTGGGCCCTTGCTTTATAAGTGAGCCCTAAAGCCCTTGTCCTTCAGAAAGCTTTCCCGGGCTGAGGTTCTGAGATTCGATGCTAGGAATTCAGGCAAATCGTTTATCGAAAAGCCCTATCCTGGTGGCTGCTGAGGATGTAAACACAGGTGCAAAATGGCCCCCACCCTCAAGAAGCATGTAATCCATTGTGGTGGACAGGTAATGTACAGACACATATGTCCTCAGTACCATGAAGTGTCACTCACATGTCATCAGAAAAGAGCAGAAGGATGTGGAGCTTCTGAGAGGCGGGAAGGAAGGGATGGAAGAAGGCCTTGCAGAGGATGGCACTTTCAGCCTGATCTTGGAGACTATAGGATGGGACCGGCGAGCTGTCTCTCCTGACTGGGGGGGGGGGGGGGGGTTGCCCTAAATGTAGGGCAACCCCGTTGGGTGGAAACCTGTGGCAGGGGTGGTGAAAGAATTCACCTGAGGCAGAACAAAAGTGATAGAAATTTATTGAATGCACTGCAAGGGAGCAGTGGGTAGGACAGGAAAGCAGACTGTCTGCCACTAGGCAGTGGCAGGGGGCTGGCTGTGTTGTAAACGGGGGTGTGTGGAATTTTCCCTGTTTTGGTAACTGTGCCTGGATGTAAGTAGCCTATTGATTAGTTAGGGCCTATGGATATTTTGAGGTGGGTCACCAGATGGGCCTGTGTTGAGCCAAGAGGCTGGGGTCACTGTGGGCTTTTTTTGTTTTTTTTTTTTAATGTTTATTTGGTTTTGATGGGAGGGAGGGGCAAAGAGAGGGAGACAGAAGATCCGAAGCTGGCTCCTCACTGACAGAGGTGAGACCGACATGGGGCTCGAACTCGTGAACCCGTGAGATCATGACCGGAGCTGAGGTCTGATGCTCAGCCTACTGAGCCACTCAGGCGTCCTGTAGGTTTTTCTACCTTACTCAGGTTTCCATTGTTCACGCCTGTTGCCCCAAAGCGGCCTCTGCAGCCAGCGCACAATTAAGTGTGCAGTAAGTGATAGCTACTGTCCTTCTGTTGCCTAGACTTCTGTTTCCTGCTGAGTTCAATAGGAAAAAAGTTGTCTTCCACGTCTCCCAGGGATTAGCTTGTGAGGCCCAGGCTGAGCTGCCAGGGGAGCAGTGTGTGTGTGGCGAAGGCGGGTACCCACTGCCTGGTGCACAGGGACCAAGATGTCTCAGCCAGGGTGATATCCACCTTCGGCCTCTTCTGCTGCCACAGAATGGAGGAGACACCTTCTGGAGTTTGCAGAGGTTAACAGTACACATCTGATGAAAAAACGAGCTGTGCCTACATTTCCTGCCTCTGCCTCGCTAATAAGACACCCTAAGTAGGGAAGCAAGCCCACAGTGATTTTTTTAAAAAGTGTTTAGTGCGTCAAAGTGGGGTGGGGGAGGGGAATCGATAGAGTGTTCTCAACAAGTTTGTGCCAGAGCAGGAATTCTGAAAGATGTTTAAGAGAAATCTTTATGTTGTGGCTAGTAGTACTCCAGTGTTTGTATGTTGTGGCTGTGCAGTACTCCAGTGTCCGTATGGCTGTGTCGTATTCCAGTGTCCACATCTACCACAAGCTGCTTGTTTGTTCGGTTGTCCCATCGCTGGTGGGCGTTTGGGATGTTTCCAGTTTGGGCCTATTAAGAATATAGCTTCTCTGTGCACCTGAAAGTAATATAACTCTATGCTAACTAACTGGAATTAAAATAAAAGCTTAAAAAAAAGAATCAAGTTTTTCTGACTATCCTCGTAATCTTTTGGCTGACATATGGCTCGTTTCTCTTGCATATTTACCCAAAAGCAGACCTTTTGCATCTCAGGGCTGGTGGATGCTTATTTTTAGTAGATAAATAAATGCTAGACAGTTTTTCCAAGTGGTTGAACTGGTTCGCATCTAACCAACAATGAGTGAGAATTCAGTTTCTCTACATCCTTGCCAACTCTTGGTTTCTTTTTCATGTTTGCTTCTCGGAAGGTTATGTAGTGAGTGGCATCTCATTGTGGTTTTTATCTGCATTTTCCTGATCACTGATAAGGTATGTTTTTTCCCATACTGCCAAGCAATTCTCTGACACCAGCAGCTCACCTCAATCCTGACACCATCTACCTGGGGATATCATCAGATCCCCAGGGCTCAGTCTCTGAGAAATAAGCCCACTGACTCCATCAAAGGAGGGACCTGGAGACTCGGAGCACAGTGAAGCAAAGCTTTAATCAATGTTCTTGTAAGAGCGGGTGTCCAAAGGAGAGGCACACTGGGGGCAGTTACAGCAGACAATTTATCTCCTAGAGTGAAAGTCCCTCCCCTGGTTCCTCATTGGCTGAGCACTATAGAGGTAAGCCCCTCCCCTGGTTCCTCATTGGCTGAGTACTATAGAGGGAAGTCCCTCCCCTGGTTCCTCATTGGCTGAGCACTTACAGAGGTTACAGCTTTACCTGGAGGTCACCTATGCAAAAAGTAGTCTGATTGGGACAAATGTAATTTCCTGAGGTGACTTTCAGTCCCTCCTTTGTTCTTTGCTGCATGCTCATTGCAGAGCCCTTTGAAAATAAGCCCATGAAATGGGGAGGGGAAGAAGAACCAGGACATGAAGTGTCTAAGGGTTTGGGACTCCATTGTGGGAGGAGGTGGGGTTCGTTCATATTTTCAAAATGTTGTAAACTTATTGTTAACTAGACAGTACAACTTTTATTTGGTATTTCTGAAAGCAAATCATCTACCTTCTCACAAGTCCTACAAGACTGCCCACTGCCCCCCATCACTTTAGATTCCAGTCGAAAGTCCAGGTTGTTACTTGTGCTTCTGACTTACTGGCTATAAGTTGGAGGGTCCCCCCCACCTATCCCCGGGTTCAATTAGTTTGCTAGAATGGCTCACAGAATTCAGAGAAACATTTACTTACATGTACCAGTTTATTATAAAAGATATTATAAAGGATTCGGATGAACAGCCAGATAGCAGAGATGCATAGGGCAGGGTATGTGGGAAGGGCTCAAAACTTCAATGCTTTCTGGGCATACCACTCTCCCTACATTTCCAGATTCACTAACCTGGAAGCTCCCTGACTTCTGTCTTTTATTTATTTATTTTTATTCATTTTAGTTTTGAGAGAGAGAGACAGAGACAGCGATAGAGAATGCATGCACAAGTGGGGGAGGGGCAGAGAATGAGGGAGACCGAGAATCTGAAGAGGGTTCTGTGCTGCCAGCAGGGAGCCCGATGCTGGGCTCCAGCTCATGAACGCTGAGATCATGACCTGAGCCAAAGTCGGATGCTTAACCAACTGACACGTCCAGGCCCTCTGTCCTTTTGGTTTTTGAGGCATGCTCTATTATCTAGGCATGACTGATTAAATCATTGGCGACTGAACTCAACCTACAGCCCTTCTTTCCTTCTAGGATATCTGGGAGTGGGATTGAAACATCCAAACCTCTAATCACATCGTTGGTTTCCCTGGTGACCAGCCCTAGCCTTAGGTGGTGTAGGGTTTTTCAAAAGTCACCTCATTAACATAACACGTGATGAGCCCTTTATCATTTTAGGAAATTTAAAAAGTTTTAGGATCTCTGCACCAGGAATGCCTTGAAGACCTAAGATATCTGCATCAATATAGATACCTCTTATTATATAAACCACAATATCACAATTGATAGTGTTGAGCACTTCTTTTATATTATTGTCCATTTGGAGATCCTTTTTTGTGAAGTGACTGCTCAAGTCTCTTGCTCATTTTTGAGTGTCTTTTAAAAAAATTGATTTGTGGTAGTTTTGAAATGTTGGGTTTAATTATTCCATCTTGCTGTTTGTCTTCTTCTTGTCCCATGGATTCTTTGTTCCTTTATTTTCCATTTCTTGCCTTTATTTGGCTTGATCAGGTATTTTTTATTCTGTTGTTTTAATCTCTTAAATTCTTATTTATTCATTCATGTGTTATATTTTTAGTAGTTGCTCCAGAGATTTCAGTTACATCATGTCTTATCAGAGACTGCTCTGATATTGTTATATATTTGTACTTCTATGTGTGTTATATAGATCCAACATGGTATTATTTCTGTTTTAAGCAGTCAATATTTTGAAATATTTGTTTATATATTTATCCTTCCTGGTGTCCTTCATTCTTTCTCGTAGTTCTAAGCTTGCATTTGGGAATATTTTCTTTTACCCTGAAGAACTTCACAGAAGTATTCTTACAGTGCAGATCTATTCACAGCAAATTCTCTTGACCTTTGTCTGAGAACACATTATTTTTTGCCTTTATTTTTGAAAAATATCTTCACTGGGTATAGATTCTAGGTTGACAGTTGTTTCCCCCCCCCCCCCCAACATTCTAAATATGTCAGCATTTTTACAATGTTTTTATGTCTTCTGGCTTTTACAGTGCTTGTTGAGAAATTAGTGTTTTGTTTTATTGCTATTCCTATAAAAGTAATTAATGTGCTTTTCCCCCCCAGTTTTAAGATTTTCTGTCTTTGTGCCTGTGCATGCCCATGCATATATGCATGTACATGGGTTTTGTACTTACCCTATTTGGGGTTCATGGAACTTTTTGGAATTGTGCAGAGTCTTTAATCAGGTTTGGAAAATTCTCAGACAGTATTCATTCAAATGCTGCTATTGTCTGTTTTTTCCCCATCTTTCTTACTACACATTTGTGATACTTTTTGACCCTGTCCTACATCTCTTTTATGCTGTACAGTTTTTTTCATTCTTTTTTATATTGTTTCTGCCTGGACTTCAGTTTCAGATCCATATGTCTGAAAATTTGGATATTTTCTATTGGGTCTGCCTGAGTTTCTCTAATTGTGCCTTCAGTTCTTGCTGCTTTACTTTGAAGATATCCAGTAAGTTCTTAATTACAGATTTTATGTTCTTCAATTATAGAATGTCCATTTTATTATTACTTTTCTGTACATTCCAAAACTGTTGAAATTCATCTTTTCACCCCTTTGTTTGCTTCTTCCTGTTTTTACACAAATGAATCATTCTTTCCTATCAAGTTTATTGAAAAATGATGTACAGAAAATAAAGTACATCCATTTAGAGTGTACAACTGAAGAATTTTGACAGTTGTGTACCACAGCCATGAGACAGCATTTTCATCACCCCCAAAAGATTCCTTGTGTTCCTTTACAGGCCATTCCTAGCTCTGCCTCTAGGTCCCAGGAAAACACAGACATCGTTTTTGTCATTTTAGAATAGTTTGTGTTTTGCATTATGTAATCATGCACTGTGTACTCTTTTTCTTTCTGGCTTCTTTCACTAAGTGTGATGGTTTTCAGATTCATCCATGTTGTGGGTATCAGCACAATGTTGAACAGCAATGGTGAGAGTGGACATCGTTGTCTATTTGCTAGTCTTAGGAGGAAAGCATTCCATATTTCACCTTTAAGTGTGGGGCTGGCTGTAGGTGTTTTTAGGTGCCCTTTATCAGATTGAGAAAATTTGTCTGCTCCTGTATGAGAATTCTTAACATCAGTGAGTGCTGAATTTTGTCAAATATTTTTCTTCATCTATTGAGATAATCATTTGGTTTTTATTCTTTAATCTGTTTTTTTGGAAGAGGTAATCAAGAGGACACGACCATGTATTGACCCTTGGGCTTGAGCTGGGCAATCAGAGTCTCCCCGTTCCCTCCCCTGTCCTTGGAATGTATGCTCTGCCTACCGTTCCCACTGTGGGAACTGCTTCAAGGACATAGCCTTGAGAGAGTGAGGTATTGTTGAGACCATCTGGATCGTATATGTGACTGTCATGTATCCAGGTAAGGCCTCCGTATAAACTTTTAAGGTTCTGGCAGGAGGGTGTGGAGATCTGCCTGTCTGATGTCTGCCCAAGACAGGCTCCATAAATAAGTTTCCTTGCTTATTATACCTGCCACCTACCAGTCTGGAGTGTTCTGCCTCTTTCTTTGGTCTCTTCTAGTTATCCATATACAGGGGCCAGTTTGTGAACTACTATGTAGTTTTGTAATTTATTTGGTAAATTACATTGAATGATCTTGAATGTTAAATCAACCTTGTGTTTTATGGAATAAACCTCATTTAGTTGTGATGTTTTATCTTTTTGAAATATTTCTGGGTTTGGTTTGAGAGTGTTGTAAGTGCCTAGTTACATGAGGGATATTGGTCTGTAGGTTTGTTTTCTTGTAACATCTTCATCTGGTGTTGGTATCGAGATAATATTGCTTCATAAAATGAGTTAAGATTGTTCTCTCCTCTTCTGTTTTCTGGAAGAATTTGTGTAGAATCAATATTATTTTTTTCATAAATATTTTGTAGAACTCACCAGTGTAGCCCTCTGAACTTAGTGTTTTTAACAAGGAATTGAATTTATGTAATAGATATAAGCATATGTAGGCCATCTGTTGTTCCTTGAATGGACTTTCATTGTTGGCTTTCAAGGAATTTTACCAATTTTTCCAAGTTGTTGAATTTGTTGGCTGAAGTTGTTCAGAATATTCTTTTATTATCCTTTTCTTGTCTAGGACTTGTAGAGGTAATTCTTTCATTCTTTTCTTTTTTAATTTTTTAATGTTTATTTATTTTCGAGAGAGAGAGAGAGCGCGCGTGTGCGCGCGCACGCAAGTGGGGGAGGGGCAGAGAGAGAGAGAGAGAGAGGGAGACAGAATCTGAAGCAGGCTCCAGGCTCCCAGCTGTCAGCACAGAGCCCTACTGAGGGCTTGAACCCACAAGCCGTGAGATCATGACCTAAGCTGAAGTTGAACGCTTAACTGACTGAGCCATCCAGGTGCCCCAATAATTCTTTCATTTCTTGATACTGATGATTTATGCTCTTTTTATCCCTTTTATCTTGATCATTCTAGCAGTGAGTTTGTACATTTATACATTTTATTGATCATTTCAAGGAACCAGCTTTCAGCTTAGTTACTTTTTTCTAAGTCTGTTTTAAATTTTGTTGATTTCTGCTCCTTATTATTTCTTTCCTTCAACTTACTTTGACTTTGCTCTTTTTTTTTAAAGTTTATTTATTTTTGAGAGAGACAGAGAGAGAGAGAGAGAGAGCATGAGTGAGCAGGGGAGGGGCAGAGAGAGAGGGAGACCGAGGATCTGAAGCAGGCTCTGCACTGACAGCATAGAGCCTGATGCGGGGTTTGAACTTATGAACCCTGATATCATGCTATGACCTGAAGTCAGATGGCTTAACCGACTGAGCCACCCGGGTGCCCCTACTTTACTCTTTTTTTGTTTGTTTGTTTTAAGCTCCTTCAGGTAGAATTGAAGTCCATTGTTTAGAAACCTGTAGTTTGTTCCTGATCTCGAGAGTGGCCTTCCTGGTTTCTTAGTTGAGACACAAGTCCCTATCTCCTCAGTCTTGAAGGTTCAGCAAATTAAAGATTTTGAGCTTCTCATAGGGTAGTTCTAATTTTAACTTTTTGAGGGACTTCCATATTGTTTTCCAGAGTGGCTGCACCAGTTTGCATTCCCACCAACAGTGTAAGAGGGCTCCCCTTTCTCCACATCTGCACCAGCATCACTTGTTTCTTGTGTTGTTAAATTTGGCCATTCTGACAAGTGGGAGGTGATGATCTCATTTTAGTTTTGATTTGTATTTCCCTATAACTTAACAATTGCACCAGTAGGTATTTCAAATAACCAAAATGCTTATTTGAAGGGGCACATGCACCCTGATGTTTATAGCAGCATTATCAACAAGAGCCAAATTAGGGAAATAGCCCAAATGTCCATTGACTGATGTATGAATATATATGCGGTTTATATACACAATGAATATTACTCAGCCATCAAAAAGAATGAAATCTTGCCATTCACAATGACATGGATGGAACTGGAGACCATAATGCTGGACAAAATAAATCAAAGTGAGAAAAATACCACATGATTTCACTCATATGAGGAATTTAAGAAACAAAACAGATGAACATGGAGGGGGAGAGAGACAGAAGCAAACCATAAGATAGACTCTTAACTATGGAGAACGAACTGAGGGTTGCCGAAGGGGAGGTGGATGGGGGGATGGGCTAATGGTGGGCATTAAGGAAGGCACTTGTGATGAGCGCTGGGTATTATATGTAGTGATGAATCGCTAAATCGTACTCCTGAAACTAATATTACACGATATGTTAACTGAATAGAATTTAAATGAAAACTTGAAACAAGCAAACAACAAAAAATAAGATTTTGATAACAGAAAATAAAGACCTTGAGCTCTGGCCATGCACTGAGTGGCGTCAAATCTAGCAAGACTTGAGGAGTAGATGGACTGTGTACTGTTGAAGGGTCTTTTCCTTTTGTGTGACTCTGTCCTCTGAACACCTGGAGACGTCGGGAAGGATGGCAATGTGTCTTGCTGGCCCAATCCCCTGCCTTTTTGCACAGTGCCGGAACTCCATTGTTGGGTGGGGAGAACAGGCCTTGTCTTGGGGACCCTTAGTTTCCAGTCTGTTGCAGTCCCCGTGACTGCAAAAAAGTTCTGCTGGTTTGTCTTTCCTCCCCTCGAATTCTTTAGCTTAGACCAAGCCTGATTCTTAGCCAATGTTCAGAATTAGTAACTTATTTTTAGCTTGATCTAGAAGGGCTCTTCCTTGTGTAGAATTTTAATTCATATAGTCTTCATTGTTTTGATGGTTTTAGAAATATAGGTTTTGTAATGTCTCATATAAAAAAAAGTCTGCTTGTTCCACTGGTAGCGTTACCCTGCTCTGACCTACAACAATCTAATTAGGGCAGAATTTCCCCTCCCTTTGGATAATTTATGTACAATCAAATGCATCTATTTTAACTGTACAGATTAATGAATTTTGATTTATGTATACTGCCATGTAATTACCACCACAGTCAAGGTATAGAATGGAGAACATCATCCCCAAAGGTCCATGGAATCCATGGAATCATATGGTTTGTACTGGCTTCTTTTTTATGTTTGGCTTCTTTCTTCCCACACCTATGCTTTTGAGCTTAATCCGTGTTGTGTGGATGTATTTTGTTGCTTTTCGTTGCTGACCAGTATTCTATTGTATAGTATGTTTGTTTACTTGACTATTCATAGATATTTGGATTTTTTCCAGCTTTTGAATATTATCAATAAAGCTGCTACGAACACTTGTATACATATTCTTGTGTGAGAATATGTTTTCATTTCTCTTGGGTGAATATCTAGCTAGATGGTATGGTAAGTGATATAGAAAGTGGTTTTATAAGGGTTTGTGAAACTGTTTTCTAAGGTTCTTGAATGATTTTTACATTCATTCTAGACATATATGACAGCTTACTGCCATTTGTTTCAACACTTGTTCTTTTCATTCTTTGTTTGTAATGATTTATTTATTTGAGAGATAGAGAGTGCAGGTTGGGGAGGGGCAGAGAGAGAGGGGGACAGAGGATCTGAAGCAGGTTCTGTGCTGACAGCGGAGCCTGACACCTGGCTCGAACCCACAAACTGTGAGATCACGACCTGAGCTGAAGTCGGACGCTTAACCGACTGAGTCACCCAGGCGCCCCTGTTATTTTCATTCTGTTAGCCATTCTGGTAGATGTATCTTGATATCTCATTGTGATTTTTAGTTTTTATTTTCCTGAGGACTAGTGACGGCAAGCATCTTTTTTGTATGTTCCTTAGCTGGTTTGTATGTCTTCTGTGATGTCTGTTGAAGCATTTTGCTACTTTTTTTATTGTGCTGTTGTTTCCTTATTACTGAGTACAAAAGTTTTTTGTATATTCTGAATGTTAGTCTTTTTTTCAGTTATATGTTTGAGAAATACTTTTTTTATTCTGTTATTTGCCTTTTCATTTTTATAATAAGTGTCTTTCAGTTAGAATTTTAAAGTTTTGATGGAACATAAATGACCATTTGCCCCTTTGATTGGTATGTTGCTTTTTTTTTTTTTTTTTGATGTATCAAAGAAATCCTAGTCTATCCCAAGGTCGGAAAGACTTTCTCTTTTGTTTTCTTATAGAAGTTTTATGCTTTTAGTTTTTATATTTCAGTTAATTGTTGTGTTAGTTATCTGTTTCTTCTGACATACTTTATTGGAAATACTTTCCTTTCCTTTCCATTTCTGTTGAAATGCCTTGGCAACTTTATCAAAAATCAGTTGATCGTACATGTTTGGTCTATTTTTAGACTTTCTTCCTTTCATTTATAAGCCTATTCTTATGTTAATATCACACTATATAGATAACTGGATATTTGAAATCAGATAAATTAAGTTCTCCAACTTTGTTCTTTTTCCAAATAGTTGTGGCTATCCTAAGTTTTTGCATTAAAAAAAAATTGGTTTTAGGATCAACATCTCAACTTCTTCAAAAAATTTCTAGGGTTTGGTTGAGATTGCTTTGAACCTATAGATCAATTCAGAGAGAATTGACACCTTAACAATAGCAAATCTTCCAATCAGCGCACATTGTAATCTCTCCTTTTATTAAGTCTTTAATTTGGGGGGGCAATAACTTGAAGTTTTCTTCTGGTATACAAATCTTGCACATATTTTGTTAAATTTATCTCCTGAAATGTTTCATGGTTTTGGATGCTATTATAAATGGTAGTTTTAAGAGATTTTCATTTCTTTTTTTTTTCAGTTTTTTTTTGAGAGACAGAGAGAGAAAGTGAGCATTAGTGGGAGAGGGAGAGAGAGAAACCCAAGAAGGCTCTGCACTGCTGTCAGCGCAGAGCCTGATGTGGGACTCTATCTCACGAACTGTGAGACCATGACCTGAGCTGAAATCAAGAGTCGGAGACTTAATAGACTGAGCCACCCAGGTGCCGCAAGAGACTTTCATTTCTAATTGTTAGCTCATGTACAGGTTTTGTTTTTGTTTTGCCTGTATATTGAACTTATCCTCAACTTAGGTAGTCACATTAGTTTTAATAATCTTTTTCCCCATGATCTTGTCATCTGTGAATATAGTTTTACTTACTGATTTCCAGTATGTATACTTTTTATTTATTTTTTCCCACCTTATTGTTGAGAACTTCCACTATAATACTGAATAGCAGTGGTGAGAGTAGATCTTGCCTTGTTCTTTAATTTAGGGATAAAATGTTTAGTCATTCACCATTAATTGTCATGTTAACTGTAGGCTTTTCATAGATCACTTTATTTGCTTAAGGAAATAACCTTCTTTTTTTAATGTATATTTATTTATTTTGAGAGAGAGAGAGAGAGAGAGAGAGAGAGAGAGAGAGAGAGAGGAAAAGGAGCAGAGAGAAAGGAGAGAGAGGATCCTAAGCAAGCTCCACACTGTCAGCACAGAGCCCAATGCAGGGCTCCATCTCACAACTTTGAGATCATGACCAGAGCTGAAATGAAGAGTCAGACACTGAACCACCCAGGCACCCTGGAAGTTCCCTTCTTGTTTCCTAAATTGTTAATATTTTTATCCATGAGTGTTTGTTGAATTTTGTCAAATGGTTTTTCTATATTTATTGAGATAGTCTTAAGTTATTTTTCTTTTGTTCTATTAATATATATACATTTTAATGTTATATAAAAGAAGAGAGAAGGTAAGGAGGTTCTTTATTTAATTTTTTTAAGTTTATTTATTTATTTTGAAAGACAGAGAGTGTAAGTGGGAGGGGTAGAGAGAGAGGGAGAAAAAAGGAACCCCAAGTAGGTTCTGCACTGTCAGCACAGAGCCCATTGTGGGGTTCAAACTCATGAGTTACAAGATCATGACCTGGGCTGAAACCAAGAGTTGGATGCTCAAGTGACTGAACCACCCAAGAGCCCCTTCTGCTAATATTTTAAATCGTTGAGGCGCCTGGGTGGCTCAGTCAGCTAAGCGTCCAACTTCGGCTCAGGTCATGATCTCATGGTTCATGAGTTTGAGCCCCACGTCAGGCTCTGTGCTGACAGCTCAGACCCTGGAGCCTGCTTCGGATTCTGTGTCTCCCTCTCTCTGCCCCTCCCTCACTTGTGCTTTGTCTTTCTATCTCTCAAAAATAAATAAACATTAAATTGTATTTGGCGAATTTTGGTTGTTAAAACAAACTTCCGTTACCATGTTGAACCCCACTTGGTCCTGATGGATTGTTAAAAACTTAAGTATGTATGTATGTATGAATGTATGTATGTATGTATATATGTATGTATGTATGTATATATGTATGTATGTATGTATCTGTCTATCTATCTATCTATCTATCCATCTATCTATCTTCCTGAGTTTGATTTGCTAATACTTTCCAAGAACTTTTACATCTGTGATCATGAGGGAAATTGTTCAGTTTTCTTGTCTGGTATTATCTTTGCCTGGTTTTGTGATGGGATCAAAGCTGATCTCATTAAGTGTATTGGGTGTGTACCTTCCTCTATTTTCTGAAAGAGTTTGTATTGGATTTAATTATTTCTTAAACTTTTGATAGAATTCATACAGGCCTCATGTTCTCTTTTTGAGAAGATTTTTAATAAATAATTTAGCCTTTTTGGGGGCATCTTGGTGGCTCAGTCAGTTGAGCATCCAACTTTGGTTCAGTTCACGATCTTGCTGTTTGTGAGTTTGAGCTGCTGCAGTCAGCCTGTCAGCATAGATCTCACTTCAGCTCCTCTGTCCCCTCTCTCTGCCTCTCCTCCACTTGAGCTCTCCCCAAAATATATAAATATTAAACAAAAAAAAGAATTTAACTTTTTAAAAATTAGAATCATTTCATTATTTGGCATTTTATTTAAATGTAGAGTATATGCTTTCATTTCTATTAAATCAAATATTCATACAACATTTTGTTTTGTTTTGTTTTACAGTAAATTTTTAAATATTTATTTATTTATTTTTATTTAGATTCAAGTTAGTTAACATATAGTGTAGTATTGATTTCAGGAGGAGAATTTAGTGATTCATCACTTACATATAATACCTAATGCTTAGCCCAACAAGTGCCCTCCTTAATGCCTATCACCTATTTAGCCTATCCTCCCATCCACCTCCCTCCATCAACCCTGTTCTCTAGATTTAAGTGTCTCTTATGGTTTGCCTCCCTCTCTGTTTTTATCTTATTTTATTTTTCCTTCCCTTCCCCTATGTTTTGTTTCTTAATTGCCACATATAAGTGAAATCATATGTAGAACTTGTCTTTCTCTGATTGATGTATTTCACTTAGCATAATACACTCTAGTTCCATTCACATTATTGCAAATGGCAAGTTTTCATTCTTTTTGATCTCTGAGTAATATTCCATTGTATACATATACCACACCTTCTTTATCCATTCATCAGTCATCAGATGGATATTTGAGCTCTTTCCATAATTTGGCTATTGTTGATAGTGCTGCTATAAACATTGGGGTGCATGTGCCCCTTTGAATCAGCATTTTTGTATCCTTTGGATAAATACCTAATAGTGCAATTACTGGGTTGTAGGGCAGTCCTATTTTTAATTTTTTGAGGAACCTCCATACTATTTTCCAGAGTGACTGTACCAGTTTGCATTCCCACCAATAGTGCAAAAGAGTTTCCCTTTTTTTGCATCTTCACTAATATCTGTTGTTTCCTGAGTTGTTAATTTTTTTAGCAATTATGACAGGTCTCATTGTGGTTTTGATTTGTATTTCCCTGATGATGAGTGGTAATTGAGCATATTTTCATTTGTCTGTTAGCCATCTGTGTATCTTCTTTGGAAAAGTGTCTATTCATGTTCTCTCCCCTTTTCTTCACTGGATTATTTGTGTTTTGGGTGTTGAGTTTGATAGGTTCTTTATAGATTTTGGACACTAACCCTTTGTCATTTCCAAATCTTCTTCCACTCTACCTTTTAGTTTTATTGTGATTGTTTCTTTCACTGTGCAGAAGCTTTTTATCTTGATGAGGTCCCAGTAGTTCATTTTTGCTTTTGTTTCCCTTGCCTCAGGAGACATATCTAGTAGGACTTTGCTGTGGCCGAGGTCAAAGAGGTTGCTGCCTGTTTTCTTTTCTAGGATTTTGATGGTTTCCTGTCTTACATTTATGTCTTTTATCCATTTTGAATTCATTTTTGTGTATGGTGTAAGAAAATGGTCCAATTTCATTCTTCTGCATGTTGCAGTCCAGTTTTCCCAACACCATTTGTTGAAGAGACTGTCTTTTTCCCGTTGGATATTCTTTCCTGCTTTGGTAAAGATTAGTTGATCATATGATTGTGGGTCCATTTCTGGCTTCTCTCTTCTGTTCCATTGATCTATATGTCTGTATTTGGGCCATTACTATACCATTTTGAGGTTTACAGCTTTGTAATACAGCTTGAAGTCTGAGTTGTGATGCCTCCAGCTTTGGTTTTCTTTTTCAACATTACTTTGGCTATTCAGGGTCTTTTGTGGTTCCCTACACATTTTAGAATTGTTTGTTCTAGCTCTGTGAAGAATGCTGGTGTTATTTTGATAGGGATGGCATTAAATGTTTAGATTGCTTTGGGTAGTATAGACATTTTAACAATATTTGTTCTTCTAATCCATGAGCACGAAATGTTTTTCTATTTTTTTGTCTTCTTCAGTTTCATTCATAAGCTTTCCGTAGTTTTCAGTGTACAGATTTTTTACCTCTTTATTCCTAGGTATCTTATGGTTTTTGGTGCAATTTTAAATGAGATCAATTACCTGATTTCTGCTTCTGCTGCTTCATTATTGGTGTATAGTAATGCAACACATTTCCATATGTTGATTTTATATCCTGTGACTTTGCTGAATTCATGTATTAGTTCTAGCAATTTTTTGGTGGAGTCTTTTGGGTTTTCCATGTAGAATACCATGTTGTCTGCAGAGAGTGAAAGTTTGACTTCTTCCTTGCCAATTTGGATGACTTATTTTTTTGTTGTCTGATTGCTGAGGCTAGACATCGCTGTCGTGTTCCTGATGTTAGGGGGAAAGCTCTCAGCTTTTACCCATTGAAGATGATGTTAGCTGTGGGTCATTTGTATATGGCCTTTATGATTGTTGAGGTATGTTCCTTGTATACCTACTTTCTTGAGGGTTTTTATGAAGAAAGGATTCTGTATTTTGTCAAATGCTTTTTCTGCATGTATCGAGATGATCATGTGGTTCTTACCCTTTCTTTTATTAATGTGGTGTATCACATCGATTGACTTGAGGGTATTGAACTACTCCTGCAGCCCAGGAATAAATACCATTTGATCATGGTGAATAATTCTTTGAATGTATTTTTGGTTTCATTTTGCTAGTAATTTCTTGAGAATTTTTGCATCCATGTTCATCAGGGATATTGGCCTTTAATTCTCCTTTTTAGTGAGGTCTTTGTCTGGTTTTGGAATCAAGGTAATGCTGGCCTCATAGAATGAGTTTGGAATTTTTCCTTTCATTTCTATTTTTTGGAATAGTTTTAAAAGATTTTGTATTAATTCTTCTTTTAATGTTTGGTAGAATTCCCTTGGGAAGCTATACAGCCCTGGACCCTTGTTTGTTGGGAGATTTTTTATTATGGATTCAGTTTCTTTACTGGCTATGGGTCTGTTCAAATTTTCTATTTATTCCTGTTTCAATTTTGGTAGTTTATATGTTTCTAGGAATTTTTAAAAAAATTTTTTTAATTTAATTTCTTATTTTTTTTAATTTACATCCAAATTAGTTAGCATAGAGTGCAACAATGATTTCAGGAGTAGATTCCTTAGTGCCCCTTACCCATTTAGCCCACCCACCTCCCACAACCCCTCCAGTAACCCTCAGTTTGTTCTCCATATTTATGAGTTTCTTCTGTTTTGTCCCCCTCCTTGTTTTTATATTATTTTTGTTTCCCTTCCCTTATGTTCATCTGTTTTGTCTCTTAAAGTCCTCATATGAGTGAAGTCATATAATTTTTGTCTTTCTCTGACTAATTTCACTTAGCATAATACATTCTAGTTCCATCCACATAGTTGCAAATGACAAGATTTCGTTCTTTTTGATTGCCGAGTAATACTCCATTGTATATATATATACCACATCTTCTTTATTCATTCATTAATCGATGGACATTTGGGCTCTTTCCGTACTTTGGCTATTGTTGATAGTGCTGCTATAAACATGGGGGTGCATGTGTCCCTTTGAAACAGCACACCTGTATCCTGTGGATACATGCCTAGTAGTGCAATTGCTGGGTCGTAGGGTAGTTCTGTTTTTAGTTTTTTGAGGAACCTGCATACTGTTTCCCAGAGTGGCTGCACCAGCTTGCATTCCCATATGTTTCTAGGAATTTATCCATTTCTTTCAGATTGCCCAATTTGTTGGCATATAATTTGCTCATAATGTTCTCTTATAATTGTTGCTATGTCTGTGGTATTGGTTGCAACCTCTCCTCTTTCATTTGTGATTTTATTTATTGGGGTCCTTTTCTTTTTCTTTTTCATAAGTCTAACTTGGAGTTTGTTGATTTTGTTAATTCTTTCAAAGATTCAGCTCCTAGTTTCATTGATCTGTTCTACTATTTTTTTGATTTCAATATCATTGGTTTCTGCTCTGATCTTTATTGTTTCCCTTCTTCTGCTGGTTTTGGGTTTTATTTGCTGTTCTTTTTCCAGCTCCTTAAGGCGTAAGGTTAGGTTGTGTATTTGAGACAGTTCTTCATTCTTCAGGAAGGCCTGGATTGCTATATACTTCCCTCTTATGACCACCTTTGCTGCATCCCAGAGGTTTTGGACTGTTGTGTTTTCATTTTCATTGGCTTCCATGTACTTTTTAAATTTCCTCCTTAATTTATTGGTTAACCTATTCATTCTTTAGTAGGACGTTCTTTAACCTCCAAGTATTTGTGGTCTTTCCAGATTTTTTCTTGTGGTTAATTTCAAGTTTCATAGTGTTGTGGTTTAAAAATAGGCATAGTATGATCTCAAACTTTTTGTATTTGAGGGCTGATTTGTCCCAGTATGTGATCTAGTCTGGAGACTGTTCCATGTGCACTCTAGAAGAATATTCTGCTGCTTTAGAATGAAATGTTCTGAAAATATCTGTTAAGTCTATATGGTCCAGTGTGTCATTCAAAGCCATTGTTTTCTTGTTGATTTTCTGCTTAGATGATTTGTCCATTGTTGTAAGTGGGTGTTAAAGTTCCATATTATTATTGTATTTTTATCAATGAGTTTGTTTATGTTTGTTATTAATTGATTTATATACTTGGGTGCCTTCAAGTTGGGGGCATAAGTATTTCCAATTGTTAGATCTTCCTGATGGATAGACCTCTTAGTTATGATATAATGCCTTAAGAATTTAGCTCTTTAGATCCTTTCAGAGTTTTGTGTCCTGAGTCAGTTTTGGTATTTCATGTTTTATAAAGTATTGATTTTTTCTAAGTTATCAAGTTCAGTGACAAAATTTCTTTTTTATATTGCTTTATTATTTTTCATTATTGTAAGATCTGTAATAATGTCTCCTCTTTCACTACTGAAATTTATAACATGTATTTTTTCTCTTTTCTTGATCAGTCTAGCTAGCAGTTAATCAATTCTATCAACTTTTTCAAATATACAGATTTTGCTTTTATTGATTTTCTCCATTTTTGTCTGTTTTTCCTTTTATTGATTTTTATTCTAAATTTATTATTTTCTTCCTTCTATTTACTTTGGATATACTTTGCTGTTACTTTTCTAGCTTATTAAGGTAGAAGTTAAGATAATTGATTTTGGATTTTTTTTCTCTTCTGATATTAGAGAAGCTAATTTATTATGGATATTTTTCTCTTCTGATATTAGCATTTAGACTTAAAAATTTCCCTCTAAGCACTGCTATAGCTGTATCCTGCATGTTTTAAAAATGTTTTATTTTGAAATAATTATAGACTCATAGGAAGTTGCAAAAATAATATAAAGAATCCTGTGTATCCTTCACCCACTTACCCCCAAGGTGACATCTTATATAACTGTAGGTCAATATCAAACTTAGGGAATTGACATTGATATATTGATATATTGACGTTGATATACTGTTTACTAGACCACAGGCATTCAGCTTTCACCGTATTTTTTTAAATTAATTTGTTTTCATGTTTATTGATTTTTGAGAGACAGAGAGAGACAGAGTGTGAGTGGGGGAAGAGCAGAAAGAGAGGGAGACACAGAATCTGAAGCAGGCTCCAGGCTCTGAGCTGGCAGCACAGAGCCCAGTGCAGGGCTCGAACTCACGAACTGTGAGATCATGACCTGAACCGAAGTCGGATGCTTAACTAACTGAGCCACCCAGGCATCCCAGCTTTTACCATATTTTTAACCTGCATATCTGTGTGTGTGTGTGTGTGTGTGTGTGTGTGTGTGTGTACAGTTCTATGCAGTTTTATTCCCTGAATAGATTTTGTGTAATTAATACCACCGTCAAGACACAGAACTGTTCCCTCACCATAAGCGAATTCCCTGTACTTCCTCTTTGTATTCACAGTCATTCTCCATCCCACTCCCTGTCCCTGACCCTTGGGAACTACTAATCTGTTCTTTACCTGCATAGTTTTGTCATTTTGAGAATGTTATATAAGTGGAAATTCACATAATATTCAGTGTTTGGGGATTAGCTCCTCCCTAGCCCCAAGTATAATGTTGCAAGTATTTCCAGATTGTTGCAGGCATCAATAGTTTATTCCCCTGTATTGTTGAGTAGTATTACATTGTATGGATTTATCAGAGTTTGTTCAACCACTTACTCATTGAAGGGCATTTGAATTATTTCCAATATTGCTGTTAAGAGTAAAGCTGCTAGTTGGGGCACCTGGGTGGCGCAGTCGGTTAAGCGTCCGACTTCAGCCAGGTCACGATCTTGCGGTCCATGAGTTCGAGCCCCGCGTCAGGCTCTGGGCTGATGGCTCAGAGCCTGGAGCCTGTTTCCGATTCTGTGTCTCCCTCTCTCTCTGCCCCTCCCCCGTTCATGCTCTGTCTCTCTCTGTCCCAAAAATAAATAAACGTTGAAAAAAAAATTAAAAAAAAAAAAAAGAGTAAAGCTGCTAGGAACATTCGTGTGTGTGTGTGTGTGTGTGTGTGTGTGTGTGTGTATGTAAACATAACATTTCATTTTCTGGGACAACTGCTCATGAGTATAATTTCTGGGTCATGTGATGGTTGCAAGTTTAATTAGAAGCTGCCAAGCAGTTTTTCCAGATTTTACATTGCCACTGGAAATTTATGAATATCCGACATTTTTACTGTCTTGTATGTTCATTTTCAGTCAGTTAAAAATATTTTCTAAAATTCCTTATAGTATCTTCTTTGTCTCTGGGTCTTTTAGAAATATGACATTTTACTTACAGATATTTAGAGTTTTTCTAGATACTTCTTTTGCTGATTTCTAATTTAATTTTTTGTTGTTAGAAAATATATTTTGTATTATTTTTAAACTTTTACTTGTTCACTTGAAATTAGTTTGTATTCTTCAGTTATTGGCTGGGTGTTCTAAAAGTTTTAATTAGGGGTGCCTGGGTGGCTAACTTGGTTAAGTGTCTGGCTGTTGGTTTTAACTTAGGTCATGATCTCACAGTTCGAGCCCCACATTGGGTTCTACACTGGCAGTGTTGTACCTGCTTGAGATTCTCTCTCTCTCTCTCTCTCTCTCTCTCTCCCCCGCCTCTCTCTCCCTCTCTCCCTCCCCCTCCCTCCCATTCTCTCTTTGCCTCTCCCCTGCTTATGTACACTCTTTCTCACACTCAAAATAAATAAATAAACTTTAAAAATAAAAGTTTTAGTTAGGAAATTGATTGGTGGTATTAAGTCTTCTTTTGTCGATTTCATGTCTATTTGCTTTATTTTGTTCAGAGAGAAGTGTGTTGTCTTATTTCTATATTTAATTCTGTCAGGTATTGTGTACATTCACATGTAGGATTAGTGTGTCTTAATAGATTGACATTTTTATCACTATAAGATGTCCTTCTTTGTCTCTGGTTAGTGTTTTGTATCTAGTATATCTTTTTCTATTCTTTTTCTTTTAAGGTATTCGTGTCTTTATTTAAACTGGGTTTTATTAGAGACAGCATATTGTTAGGGATTGTTTTTCACGCTGTCTTTGCCTTTTTACTGGAATGTTTTGGCCATTTACATTGATTGTAATGTAATTATTATATGATAATTTTTATATCAATGGGTTTAAATCTACTATCTTGCTATTAAAATTTTATCTGTTTATTCCTCTCTTTTTTCTATTAGAAAAGAAAGTATTTGTATTTTTCATATTCCACCTTATCTCCAACACTGACGATTCCTATCTGTTTTAATTTTTGTTTCTATTGTTTTGTTATTTTTTTTTTGGTGGTTAATTACCTGGTATCATTTTAATTCCTTCTGAAGAAATTCCTCTGACATCTCTTGTTGCTTAAGTTTGCTCGTGACAAATTCTTTCAGTTTTTGTGTATCTGAAAATGACCTCATTTCTCCTTAATTTGGAAGAATATTTTTTGGACGTAAAATTTTAGGTTAACAGTCTTTTTTTCAGCACTTAAAATTTTTTCATCCATTGTGTTTTGGGTATATAATTTATGATAAGACATTTGTGCTAATTCTTCTATTTCTTCCTCTTCGATTACTCTTTGATATCTCAGTATGATTTTCATTGTGTTTCTCTTTCTTAAATTTCATTAAGTGTTTTCAATCTGTGGGTGTATTGGTTTTATTAAATTTGGAATATTATCTGGTATTTTGTGACATTTCTTCATATATATATATATATATATATATATATATATATATATATATTTGTGTGTGTACTTTCCTCTTCACTTCTGGAACTTCTGTTTATGTTACACTACTTGATATGCCATAGGTAACTGGGGCTCTTTCTTCCTAGTCTTTTTTATCTCTGTGTTTCACTTTGGGTATTTTCTATCTCTGTGTTGCCAATACCATTTCTTCTGCCTAATTAGCTGTTAATCTCATTTATTGAAATTTTCATTTCCAACCTATATGTATTTATTTCACCTCCATAAGTTCTATCTGGTTCTTTTTAAATCTTCTGTTTATCTCCTGCTGTGTTCATGTAGCCTTTGAAATACTTGTACATATGCATAATAGTTGTCTTAAAATCCTTATTTGGACAGTTCATCATCTCTGCCTTTCAGAGTCTGTTTCTCTTGACTGTTCTTTCTCTTGTTTTTGGTCACCATTTTTGTTTATTTGCTTGTTTGTTTCTTTGTAGGTCCAGTAACATTAATTGGATGGTAGACATCATAAATATTACAGTAAGTGTCTGGATTTTGACTTTTTTTAAAAATAAGAATGTTAGACTTTGTTCTTTCAGACAGATGGGTTACTTGTGGATTGCCTTGATATTTGTTAAGGTTTAATTTTAAGTTTTTTTGGGTTGACTGTAGAGTATGTTTTACTCTAGGGCTAATTTAGCTCCATTATTGAGGTGCAGCCCTACTGCTGTTTCTATTTGTTGCTCTGGTAGTTCAGCTGGGGCTTTCAACTGAGGCTGGTCAAAACTGTAAATGTCTCTCAATGCTTTATTAAGCAATTAAAAATGTTTATTTTATAATTCTCTGGTCAGATTTTCCCCCTCATGTCATTGACTTTCTTGTGTTGCTTAGAATTTGGCAACAGATGGAGGGGACCTCCGTGCAGATTTGTGGAGCTCTTTTTATGAGTGGCTCTTCTCTTCAGAGCCTTTCTGCATATCTCCTCTTCACAATCTCCAACTGCCTCAGCCTCCCTGAGCTCTGATGTGTTTCCCCGGCTCAGTATGCTGTGATGTTCTGCTTGAGTTCCCCCCCTGCCATGCAGTCTCGAAAGTCCTTTTTCTTTTTTATGTGTATTTATTTATTTTGAGACAGAGAGTGGGAGGGAGAGCAGAGGAGGGGCAGAAAGAGAGAGAAAGAATCCTAAGCAGGCTCCACACTGTCAGCACAGAGCCTGACTTGGGGCTTGATCCCACAAACTGTGAGATCATGACCTGAGCCAAAATCAAGAGCTGGATGCTTAACTGACTGAGCCACCCAGGTGTCCCAGTGGAAGGTACTTTTATTACGACAGTCAAGGAAATTACATGGCTTTGACACTCTTATGCAGCCTGTTGTCTGAAATCAGTTGTTTCATATGTATTTTTTTTTTTCCAGTTCTCTGGTTGTTTACAGCAAGAGGATAAGCCCTATTCTGGTTACTTCATCATGGGCATAAGCAAAATTCTCTTTCCTTTTTATTTTTTTTTATTTTTTTATTTATTTATTTTTTTAAATTTTTTTTTCCAACGTTTATTTATTCCTGGGACAGAGAGAGACAGAGCATGAACGGGCGAGGGGCAGAGAGAGAGGGAGACACAGAATCGGAAACAGGCTCCAGGCTCTGAGCCATCAGCCCAGAGCCTGACGCGGGGCTCGAACTCACGGACCGCGAGATCGTGACCTGGCTGAAGTCGGACGCTTAACCGACTGCGCCACCCAGGCGCCCCTCTCTTTCCTTTTTATAAAAAGTTTTTCTTATTTTTTAGAATTGTAAAATACCTATGACATAAGGTTCACCATTTTAACTATTTTTAAGTGTATAGCTCAGTGGCGTCAAGCATACGTGTACGGTTGTGCAACCATGACCACCATCCATCTCTAGAGCTCCTTTCGTCTTGGAAAACTGAACGTCTGTTCCCATTAAATAATAACTGGCCATTTCCCCCTGCTGCCAATGTGTAGAAACCACCATCCTGCTTTCTCTCTGAGTGTGACTGCTCCAGGCACTTCATACAAATGGACTTGTATAGGATTTTTCCTTTTGTGACTGGTTTATTTCACTTCTTTTTCTTTTTCTTTTTTTTTTTTTTTTTAATTTTTTTTTCAACATTTATTTATTTTTTGGGACAGAGAGAGACAGAGCATGAACGGGTGAGGAGCAGAGAGAGAGGGAGACACAGAATCTGAAACAGGCTCCAGGCTCTGAGCCATCAGCCCAGAGCCCGACACGGGGCTCGAACTCACGGACCGCAAGATCATGACCTGGCTGAAGTCGGACACTTAACCGACTGCGCCACCCAGGCGCCCCTTCTTTTTCTTTTTTAATTGAATTTTAGTTTTAATTTTATTTTTTTAAGCCACTTTATTGATGAATGATTGACATACAAAAAGCTATACATATTTAATGTACACAAATTGGCGAGTTTAAGATGCGCCTGTTTTTTTGTTTTGTTTTATTTTTTTAATTTACATCCAAGTTAGTTAGCATCTACTGCAACAATGATTTCAGGAGTAGATTCCTTAATGCCCCCTACCCACTTAGCCCATACCCTGTCCCACAAACCGTTTAGCAACCCTCTGTTTGTTCTCCATATTTAAGAGTCTCTTATGTTTTGTCCCCCTCCCTGTTTTTATATTATTTTTACTTCTGTTATGTTTCATCTGTTTTGTATCTTAAAGTCCTCATATGAGTGAAGTCATATGATATTTGTCTTTCTGACTGACTTCGTTTAGCATAATACCCTCCAGTTCCATCCATGTAGTTGCAAATCACAAGATTTCATTCTTTTTGATTGCTGAGTAATACTCCATTGTGTGTATATACCACATCCTCTATATCCTTTAATCCATTGATGGACATTTGGGCTCTTTGCATACTTTGGCTATTGTTGGTAGTGCTGTTATAATCATTGGGGTGCATGTGTCCCTTCAAAACAGCACACCTGTATCCCTTGGATAAATACCTAGTAGTGTAATTGCTGGGTTGTAGGGTAGTTCTATTTTTAATTTTTTGAGGAACCTCCATACTGTTTTCCAGAGTGGCTGCACCAGTTTGCATTCCCACCAACCGTGCAAAAGAGTTCCTCTTTCTCTGCATCCTCGCCAACATCTGTTGTTGCCTGAGTTGTTAATGTTAGCCATTCTCACAGGTGTGTGGTGGTATCTCATGGTGGTTTGGGTTTGTATTTCCCTGATGATGTCACTTCCTTTAATTTTTAAAGAAAGTATATCATTTTGGGTTTTGATTGTAATGTTAAGATGATGGTTTGCAATACTCTGAATGTTGAAGCCCAAAAACAACTGATGCTGGCAGAGTGGGAGGGAGATGTTGGTGTGTGTGTGTATGTGTGTGTGTGTTTTTAATTTATTATTTTTTTTGTGGAGGGATAGACTTTTGTTTTTATTTCATAGCTTGACATGCACTTAACTGCATGTAAGATTTTTTATAAATGTTAAGGATGAAGAATATAGCACTGCCCACTCGTATTCTTTTGGCTAAAAGGACACTGTATGTTCACTGAACTCAGTGGTTGTCCATTTCTCTTATGACTTAAACTTAGGTCTTTCTCTGCAAGTGACACCATCAGAACCGATCAAGTTTCATTAATTCTTCTATCTTAATTACACATACTTCTGCAGGACCTTATTTTCAAAAAGCTTTTATGCAAAGAGCTTTGCTGATTCTCATGATAGCCCTCTTTAAGACATAGCATAACTTCCTTGGAGAATTCTGTCCTGATTTCCCATCCAGTATAGAATTTACTATTCCATTATAGTATTCTATGTACTTGTCTATGATCTCTTATGAAAATCCAGTGTTCCTACAAGTTCTGTTCCCTAGATCTCCTTAGTTTGCTGTATCTAACCCAGACTAGAGATTCATTTAAGGAAGAAAAGGCACCATTATCCTCAATTATAGGTGAAGTTAGTGACTCACCTAAGTCTCAGGCCTACATTTATTGTCAGCAATTCCTTCCCATTCGTTCTTGAACCCACTGCATCTGGGTTTTTTCCCCATTATTTCACAAAAACAGCATCATCAGAATCACCAAAGACCTCTTTGACTTTGTCAAATCCAGTGGTCAAGTTTCAGTCTTCCTCTTGCTTGACTTTTTAGCAGCATCTGAATCCAGGTTTTTGCTCCTTTCTCCTTAAAACACTTTTCTTTACGGGGCATCTGGGTGGCTCCGTCGGTTAAATGTCCGACCTTGGCTCAGGTCATGATCTCACAGTTTGTGGGTTCCAGCCCCATATCGGGCTCTGTGCTCGCTGCCTGCTCAGAGCCTGGAACCTGTTTCGGATTCTGTGTCTCCCTCTCTCTCTGCCCCTCCCCCACTTGTGTTCTAGCTCTCTCGCTCCCTCTCTCTCTCTCTCTCTCAAAAATAAATAAACATTAAAAAAAGACAGAAAGAAAAACACTTTTCTTTACTTGGCTTCTAGGACACACTTCTAACTTTTCTCCTAGCTCTTGATTGCTTCTTCTCAATATGTTTTTGCTGGCTCCTTTCCAAATCCCAGTCCTCATTGGAGAGCCCAGAGGTTACTGTTCTCTTTCTACCTCATTCCCTCACTGATCTCACCTGGTTTCATGGCTTTAAATACCACCTATACCCTGATGACTTTAAATACATCTTTCCAGCCTGAACCCCAGTCCCTAAACTCCAGGCTCATATTCATCTCCATACCTAACACTGCTGTTTATCTGTATCATGGGCATTTCTAACTTCACACTTGAAAAACAACTCAATCATCATTCTTTCTCCCTACCTGGCTCCTTCCTCAGCCTTCTCTATATCCATTGGTGGCAACTCCATTTTCCCACTCATCAGACTAAAGCCTGGGAATCATCTTTGACTCCTTGGTTTCTCTCATGCCCGACGTCTGCAAATTTTGTCTGCACTTTCTTGACAATATATTCAGGATTTAGCTACTTCTTACCACCTGTACTGCTATCAGCCTGGCCCCTAGCCACCTTGATCTTTCACCTGGATAATTTCATTAGTCTTTAACGGGTCTCTTTGCTTCAGTTTTTGTCTAGTTACAGGTGATTATCCCCACAGTGGCCAGAATGATCTTTCTCAAAGTGTAGATCGACTTCCCTTTCTGGGAGGATGGAGTTGATGTGCTTCCCCTGTTTTTCCCACTAAGTGAAACTAAAGACCTTGGACGTTATGTATAAAACAAATGCAGAGTCTGACAAAGGATGAGAAGGAAGACCAGCTAGGGGCCTCAGAACACAAGGAATGACATGACAGTGATTTCTCTGAGTGTTCTTTTAAACACCCTAGCCTCAAACTTGAGAAGCTGGTAACCCATAAATACCACAAGTGTAGAAAACGGAAACAAACCAACAAAGAAACAAAAAAAAAAATGCAACAGAAGTCTGCTTTCTCCAGCCAAAGGGCCAGGAAAGAGACAACACAGCAAAAGAGAAAACATTTAGACAGTAACTGCTCTACTCCAGACAAACAGCACAAAACTTTTAAGCCATTATTTCTTTAAGTACTTTTTCAGCTCTGCCCATTTCCTCTTCTGGGACGCTGATGACATGATTATTGTATTTTTCAGAAGATAGAAGAGAACAACTTACCAATTCATTTTATAAAGTTATTATGGCCTGGATATTAAAATCAGAAAAAAGACATTAAAAAAATAGACCGTCTGTTATGAATATAGATGCAAAAATCCTTAGCAAAATATTAGCAAACAGAATTCAGCAATACATACAAAGAATTGTATAATTTTAGAGATGAAAGCCTGGCTCAATATTTGAAAATCGGTTAGTGTAATATACTGTAATTAACAGGCTAAAGAAGAAAAAGTAAATGATCATATCACTCAATTTAATGAAGCATTTGACAAAATCCAACATCTGATTAAAGACTCAGAAAACTAAGAATAGAGAGTTAATTAACTTGATAAACAGCATCTACAAAAATCTACAGCTAACATCATACTTAAAACGAAAGATTAAATGATTTCCCCCTAAGATTACTAACAAGACAAGGTTACCTGTTCTTATTCTACATAGTGCTAGGAGTTCTAGACTATGCAGTAAGACAAGACAAGAAATAAAAGGCTTACAGATCAGAAAAGAAAAAATAAAATTGTCCCTATCTGCAGATGGCATGATTACATAGAAAATCCCAAGGAATTTACAAAACAAAAATAAAACAAACTAGAATTAGTGAGTTTAGCAGTGTTGCATCATACAAGATAAACACACAAAAATCAGCTTTATTTTTGTGTGTTATTATTAATGAACACGTGGACACCAAAGTTAAAAATACAATTCCTGAAAAATAAACACACAGGTATGAATCTAACAAAACATTTATAGAACTTTTATACTGTAAACTACAAAACCCTGATGAAAGAAATCAAATTAGATCTAAATAAATGGAGAGACGTAGCGTGTTCATGGATTAGAAAATGCAACATAGTTAAGATGTCAATTCTCCCCAAACTGTTGTACAGGTTTAATGTAATTTCTGTTAAAATCACAGCAATTTTTTTTGTAGATATATACAAGCTGATTATAAAATACATACGGAAAATAAAGGAACTAGAATAGCTAAAACGGTTTTGAAAAGGAAGAGTAAAGGGAGAGAGATCAGTCTGCATAATTTCCAGATTTTATAGCCACAGTAATCAAAACTGTGTGGTATTGTCAGAAAGATAGACACTGCGATCAATGGAACAGTACAGAGAACCCAGTGTAGAAGATAGTGTAGAGAATCACACCAATATGCCCAAATGGTTTTTGAGAAATTATTTTCTTTTTCAACGTTTTTTTTTTTTTTTTAATTTATTTTTGGGACAGAGAGAGACAGAGCATGAACGGGGGAGGGGGAGGGAGACACAGAATCGGAAACAGGCTCCAGGCTCTGAGCCATCAGCCCAGAGCCCGACGCAGGGCTCGAACTCACGGACCGCGAGATCGTGACCTGGCTGAAGTCGGACGCTTAACCGACTGCGCCACCCAGGCGCCCCGAGAAATTATTTTCTGAAACGGTTTTGAGAATTTCAAAAGCAATTCAATGGAGAAAGGATAGGTTTTCCAACAAATGGTGTTGGAGGGATCAAACATTCATAGGTAAAAAAGGAAACAATCACTAAGTCTTACATCTTATACAAAAATGAACTTAAAATGTATCACAAACTCAGATATAAAATGTAAAACTATAAAACAGGAAAAATAGGACCATGTTTGCATTTTTGGGCAAAGGTTAGGCAAAGAGTGCCTAGACTCCAAACGTCATCTGTAAGAGAAGTAAGAAGTTGGACTTCATCAAAATTAAAAACTTTTCCTACAAAAGAAAAAAGAGGATGAAAAGACAAGCTACAGACTGGGAGAAATACTTGCAGAGGTCACATATCTGAGAAAAGACTGGTGATGGGATATATAAAAAACTATCAAAATTCAACAGTAAAAAAAAAGGAAAACGATTCAACTTGAAAGTGCACAAAAGACATGAAGAGAACTTTCACCAAAGAGGACATACAGGTGGCGGACAAGCACGTGGAAAGATACTCAACATCATTAGCCGTTCAGGAAGTACAAATTAAAACCACAATGAGATACTACTACGCACACATCAGAATGGCTACGATAAAACAAAAATAGTGATGATAGCAAATCGTGGTGAGGATATGGAGGAACTGGATCTCTCACAACATGGCTGGTGGGAATGTAAAATGGTACAGGCACTCTGGAAGACAGTTTGCCAGTTTCTATAAAATTAAACTTGTAACTACCGTACAATCCAGCAATAAGAACTCCTGGGCATTTATCCCAGAGCAGTGGAAACTATGTTCACACAAAAGCTATTCTCAAACGTTCACAGTAGGCTTATTTAAAATAGTGAAAATCTGGAAACGACCCATATGTTCTTCGGCAGGTGAACAGTCAAACAAACTGTGGCACGTCCCTTCCATGGAGTGCTCCTCAGTGATGAAAAGGACTGAACTGTGCGCACGGAATGACCTGGAGGAATCTCCAGAGAATGAGGGGGAGTGAAAAAAGCCAGTCCTGAAAGGCTGCATACTGTATGATTCCATTTATATAATATTCTTGAAATGAGAAGATTATAGAAATGGAGAACAGATTGGTGGTAGCCAGGGGTTCGGGAAGAGATGGGGTGGGAGGTTGTGGCTGTAAACGAGAAATGTGAGGGATCCTTGTGGGGATGGAAGTGTCGTGTTCCACATCTTGACTGAATCAATATCAGTATCTTCGTTGTGATAATGTTCGATAATTTTGTAAGACGTCACCATTGGGGGAACTAGGGTACGGGTCCCTGGGTTTCCTCTGTGTTATTTGTACAACCACAACTACATGTGAATCTACGTTTAGCTCAAAATCAGAAGTTTAATTGACAAATATAGGTCAAATCATGCCATCCCTCTGTTCCAAACTATCCAGAGTCTCCCTGTGCCCCTCCTAGTACAAGGGGAAGTGCTTCCGAGCCTCACGTGATCTGGTCTGTGCGGGCGCTGGGGCTCACTCCCTGCCATTTGCCCAGCTGACTCTGTTTAACCACATGGGCATTCTTGCTGTTCCTCACACGTCAAAGCCATAGTCAAAACTGAAGCTCATTTCACTCCCCCTTTTATTTTGGTGTCCAGGAAACTCACGTTTTGAGACCAGCAAGTTTTAAATTCAAATTTATGGACACCTTCCAAGTGCCAGGCCCTGTTCTAGGTGCTCAGGCACTGCCAGTGAACAGAACAGGTAGACACCTGCCCCGAGGAGCCTTACATCTTGTCAGGGGGAGACAGACATGGTGAACGGGAGCTGTAATAAGGGAGCAGGTTGTGATAGAGGGTAGGGCAGGGGAGGGGAGTTGGGGAATGCTGGCCGAGGAGGGCTGGGCTGCCCTCCCTGAAGCAGCAATGTCTAGGGGTAGACTTGAGGCAGGTGAGGAAGTTAGATGAGTGGATATTTGGGGAAGAATGTCTGAGAGGCAGGGACATGACAGCAGATGCCAAGGCCAGATAGAGCGGCTGGGTGGTGGAGCAGAGCGGAGGGCGAGGAGACGATGGATGATGGCCAAGAGCCGAGGGCAGTGCAGCGGGGGAGGGCAGGGAGGGTGAGCGGGTCTTGGTGGGCCTTGTAGGCTAGTGGGAGAATTTGGCTTCTACTCTGTGGGAAATAGGGAGCCGTTGTAGGGTTTTGGGCCGAGCGGGGACATGAATGGACTTAGGCTCTGACAGGATGACTCTGCCTGCTCTTTCAGGGGGCAAGGGCAGAAGAGGGAGCCCACTGGGAGGTCAGTCCATTGACCTTGGAAGGGTGATGGTGGTGTGCATCGGGGCGGTGGGGTGTGAAGTGGTTGGATGCTGGATATGGTTGATGGTAGAGCTCACAGGCCTTGCTCACAAGCATAGACATGTGACATGAGGAGGATAGCCTGGAAGGGTGCCATCTGGTGACCAGGGATGGGGAAGCCGTCAGGGGTCTCAGGTTGGGAGGGTGGGAGGCTGGAGGTTCTTGCTTGGACATGTCACATTGGAGATAGGAACAGGACATCGCGTGAAGGTCGGGGTTTGGAACTGGTGTGCATTTAGATGGGTGGATGGGGTTTCTGCAGGGGGCACAGAGGGACGGGGACCTGGACTGAGGCTGATGTCAAGAGGTCAAGGAGAAGACCCTGCTTCCATCAGAGTACCTGAGAAGAACAGCTGGTCTTGTGGCAGAGAACCAAAGGAGTCCCGGGCGGATAGGGTGACATGTGTCAGATGCAGGGAATGCCCGAGAAGACACTGGCGGCAGGCCTGGGCGACATGGAGTGGCCGGTGGCTGGCAGAAGGGCAGGCGGAGCCCCCATCGGAGCGAGAGTGGTCCTGTTTCCCCGCAGAAAGGGAGGAGGGCACGAGATGGTGGATGCCCTCGCTCATGACCGCGGTGGTTGGCCAGCCTGCTCCCGACCCGGGCTGCGGGGGCCCTCCTGTCCTCGCCCGCCCACACTTCCGGCAGAGGCGCCCGGAGGGGCTCTGAGGGAGAGCTGTCTGCAGACGAGGCCGTAATCAGATAGGGGAAGGAGGCAGGCATGGAGACATAAAACACTGTCTGAATGAAGGGCAATCGTATTTGAAGTAATTTGAAGATTGACAGGAAATTCATAACGGGAATATGGAGCTCCATTTACAACAGCAGGAGATTGCCTTGTCCATAGCTTCCTGACCTCTGGAAGAACAGGAGTTGCTGCTGGCAGAGTTCCCAAACATGAAAATGTAAAATGGAATTGAATAATCTCTCCTAAATCAATTTTGTGAGCCAAATGACCTACAGAGGGCTGTGATACAGTGCAGGTATACGACACAGCGCTCCATCTGCCGAATACGTTATGACAGTGGATGCTGGAGATGACCAAATACCACTTGCTTTCGGTTCCTGGGCGCCTGGAAGCGCCCTGGAGTAGCCCGCGCAGAAGCGGTCGTCGGGAAGCGGGCCTCTTGCCGGTTGGTGAGCTGACCTCGTCTGTCAGTGGGGCCGCCTGGCTCGGGTGCGGAGGGGCGCTCTGGCCGGGCGGGGAGGCCTCCGCCCGCACTCGTGTTAGTATCGGGCGCTGCTGTCCGTGAGGCGTGGTTCTGGACTTTGCTTCCTGCCGTCCTTTCCGTGGCCAGCCCGGTGCCGTGGTTGACCATAGGAACGAGCAAGGACGCTGCCGCTGGCACTTAGTCCCGGGATTGTCTTCGGCTGGAGGCTCACCTGGGCCAGGGCCGTGGGCATCCTGGTGCTTTCTGTTAGCGGCACAGGGAGACCAGGCACAGTGGGAGTCAGACTGGGGGCGCAGTGGGCCGTAGCAGGCAGGGCCCCTCTCCAGCCAAGGTGCCCCCGACACTTGTCCATCCAGAGCATGCTCGGCTGGACGGTCCCCTCCACCCACCCCCGTGCACACGGAGAAAAGATTTCTCGGTGTTCCTTAGGGAGCTTGGCAGTTAGTGGCTGTGTTTTTATTAGATTCTTAGGATGACTGAGCACATGTTTCCACCAGGTTTCACGCTTTCCAGGCATCTCGGGGCTTTCTTGGCTGTGTGTTTGGCAGAAAAAATGCCTCCAAGGGTGGACCTGCACCGGGGACACCTGGAGCATGGTTGCCACAAGCCAGCAGTCTGGACGTGTTTTCTGGAAAGGTCCATATGGCAAATATTGTAGGTGTGTGGGCTACACGTGGCCTCTGCCGTATGTTCTTTTTTTTTCCCCCTCAACCTTATAAAATCCCCAAACCAGTCTTAGCTCATAGGCGGTACAGAAAGGGCAGCGGGCTGTGGTTTCCTGACCCTGCATTGGCCCGGCAGGCAGAAAATGTGGGCTTGGTCTTAGCCTCACTGATTTGGTCCACTGAGGAGCGGGAGAGGCACAGAGAATGTTCGGTGTTGGGACTGACTGTGGCTTTTGCACGTGTGCATTTGTCCGCCTGCCTGAAAGCCTCTGCCGCCGCTCCGGACAGCCCCTCTCTGAGTGGTCTGCACATCTCGTGAGCAAATCGACCTCATTATTTCGAGACAGTTGTAAGGAATTTCAGCACATTCTTTCTCCTGGAACAGAGCTTCTGCACCCTGACTGCACGAGAGGCACCTGGGGGCTTCTGCGGTCCGGCCCGTCACCTCTAAGAGATGGTTCATCCTTCTGTTGGGTGCCGCCTGGGGGCCTTATCAGTCAAGTTTCGTAGTAGCCGGAGTCTAACATGGTGTGGGAGAAGAGCTCACTGTTGCCACTGGGGTGGGCTTTTCCTTTCTGTCCCCATGCTGGCCCCTCCTCTTGCCCCCCCTTTTCTCCAGCCCCCTGCAGTAAATGTTCTAGAATGAGGGGAGTTTTGGCTTGATCAGCAAGTGCTGGTTCAGTTAGCACAAACCCCAGGTAGCATGGGCGGGCCTTTCATTTCAGCAGCTTAGATTAAGAAGCTGAGGCCCAGAGGAGGGCGGCAGCGCTGGTGACCCTGAACTCAGGGGTGAGCTCACCGGCTTCCAGAAATTGTCAGAAAACACCAGTGAGTTCCCGTTTTCTTTCTTCTTCAGTGTGATGCCGTTCTAGTTCCCAGTGGGGCTTACAACTAGAAATTGGATGTTTGTTTGTAAAAACGCAGTACTTATCTCTGCAAACTTTGATCCAACAGAGGAGAAAGCGCTTAGAGGGGTTTGGCAAAAAGATGACAGAAAATCTCGTGGTTATAAGACTTGTCAGCACACTTATTTTTTTCCTTTTTTACAACTTTTATTTCTAGGCCCCTGAAGCCAATCTCTGTTTACTCTTCCTGCTGACTGAATGTGTATACGTGTTATTAATAGCCAGAGTGGGAAAGAAGGCGTGCTTTCTGCTCTGAAATATTCCCTCTTCGAAACCTCGAAATTGAAATACTTTTTCATCTCTAGGGATCTAGGCCAGTGCTTCTCAAACTTCAATGTGCACATGAACCACTGGGATTTTAAAAATCCGGATTCTGATGCAGTAGGTATGAGGCTTATGAATCTGCATTCCCAGTGAGCTCTTCTGGCCCCATTTTGAGAGGCTCTGGGCCACTGCACGTGATCCTCCTGTGAGGCATATTAGATGGATCCCAGAGGGCCTTGGCAAAGATGATCGTGTTATTAGGAGCATGGAATCTAAGTGATGGCGGCGATAGTCCTGCTTCACCCTGTGCTTCCTGCCTGCTGTTGGGCTCCTAGAGGGGGTTAGAGAGCGGGGCTGTCACTGGTGCGTGCAGACAGGTGGGGTGCCAGAGGAGTGGTCCCCTGCGGCGTCTGCTAGGCCGCGGTGCTGCACACGCACGCGTGGCTGCTCACGCAGCCCTGGGAGGCCGGCTGCCGTGGGTGAGGGGGACCCGGAGATACAGGAGTCAAGAGGCTTGCCCGAGGTCATTCCCCTGGTGAACGTGTCAGGATTCAGCCCCGGCTTCTCCGACTGCTGAGCCTGATGCTGCTTCACCACTGAGTGGCAGCCGTGGTGGCTCCATCTGGAGGGAGCATACTCAGTAGGACCACAGCGTTGCTCTTCCTGCCCGGGAGGAAGTGGCAGCACACCAGGTGTCCCCCAAGGGGCCTGGCGGCCTTGTGGGAGGATGCCCTCCTGCTGTCAGGTTAGGGGACTTCTAAGAACCCCATCTGATTCTCTTGGGAGACTTTGGGAGCCCTGCACACTAAAGGCCGTGTTGATCAAGAAGCCAGGGAGGGACCAACACTGTTTTTCTGCTTCAGGTTTGGGAACTGTGGAACTGTTGGAAGCTGAATGAGGATTTTCCTAATATTTGGTAAATGAAGGGAAAAGGATCACTTTCAAAAACAGTCTTAGTAACCTTAATGAAGATAGAAAAATAAAATCAGTGTCTCATTTGAGTGGAAAAAGAAAAGCCAGCAGTTCTAGCTCATGTGAGTGCGGGGGCTTTAATATGGTAAAGGGTTAATCCTTTCAAAGGTTCAGAAATACTTTTAGGGAATTAATGTCCAGGATCTAATGGCATATTGATGATTGTGATGCATGTGGTTCTGTAAAAGCTTTTAGACCCTGGCTCTGTTTCAAGGGCATAGATTCAGAATGACTCCTGATCTTTCTCCACGTAGGAAGAATCCTCTGCTCTCTCGGGAGCATTTGCACTGTTCACAAAAATGTCTGCTTGACCAGTGAGCTCTGCTCACAGCCGGGCGAGGCCTCACTGCAGGCCACTTTGTTGTATACCTGGCTGTGTGCAGAGAGGCCGAGGGGCCTGGGGCAGAACCCAGCCTGGCAGGGTAAGCCGGTCCCCGCCTTGGTACCTGGCAGGGGGTACTTCAAACACTGCCTCTACTGCTTGCTTGCTGTGAAGTTTCTGGACCTCAGCGTCCACATCTGGAAGGTGGAAACAATAGTCCTGTCTTGGGAAGTTGGTGTGAGGGAGAGTGGCAGTGTGTGCACAACGTCTAGCCTGGTGGCAGTGGTCAGCACAGGAGGCTGCTGCTAAGGCAGTGGCCAGCAAGGCAGAAGAGACGTTCACCGTGGCCAGAAATGATAGCCCGCCTTCTAGAATATTCAGTTCCCTACGCCGAATATTCAACATAAGAATCAGAAATGCGGTTAAAGCAAAGCTGGCACTGTTCAGCTTCCGTTACAGCTAAGCAGATCACACTCTTTACTCAGAGAGAAAACACTTAGCGCCTTAGATATACCGCAGGTTATGTGGTGGCCCAAATGATAAAATCTTGAGTGTCTCCTGTGAGCTTGGACCTTCTGGCAGAAGCACCTTCTCTGTGACTCTGCAATGTCAGTGTCTGAAGTGACATGACAATCTTTCTGAATTTGACGACGCTATGAGAAATTTGCTGTTTTCCCACCAGGGGCAGACAAATGACAACTTGGTGACCTTGGTCTTTTTTTCACCTTTAATTGCTGGCTTTCTTCAAAAATAAGCTGCTTATTTTAGAACAGTTTTAGATTTGCAGGATTAATATAAGAGTAATACAGGGGCGCCTGGGTGGCGCAGTCGGTTAAGCGTCCGACTTCAGCCAGGTCACGATCTCGCGGTCCTTGAGTTCGAGCCCCGCGTCAGGCTCTGGGCTGATGGCTCAGAGCCTGGAGCCTGTTTCTGATTCTGTGTCTCCCTGTCTCTCTGCCCCTCCCCCGTTCATGCTCTGTCTCTCTCTGTCCCAAAAATAAGTAAACGTTGGGAAAAAAAAAAAAAAAAGAGTAATACAGAGAATCTCTGTATACCCCACACCCAGTTTAACACTATACAGTACATTTGTCATAATTAATGGACCAATGTTGATATGTTATTAAGTGAAGTTCCTACTTTAGATTTCTTTCATTTTCTCTTTCTCTTTTTTAAAGTTTATTTATTTTGCAAGGGAGAGAAAGAAAGAGAGAGAGAAGCAAAGAGAGAGGGAGAGAGAGAGTCCCAAGCAGGCTCCGCACTCTCAGTGTAGAGCCCGATGCGGGGCTTGAACCCACAAACCGTGAGATCATGACCTGAGCCGAAATCAAGAGTCAGATGCTTAACCGACTGAGCCACCGGGTGCCCCTCTTTAGTCTCTCTCCAATGTCCTTTTTCTTTCCTGCAATCCCATCCAGAACACATAACATTTGGTTGTCATACCTCTTCAAGCTCTTCCTGGCTGTGATAGTTTCTTAGACTTCCCTTGTTTTTGATGACCTTGATAGTTTTGAGGACTACTTTAGGGACTTTGTAGAATGTCCCTCTATTGAAATTTATCTGATATTTTCCTCGTGATTAGACTGGGGGTGTAGGTTTTGGGAGGAAGACCACAGAGGTGACGTGCATTTTCATCCCATGTCAAGAGTATATACTATCACCTTATCACTGATACGATGGTGCTCACGTGGCTGATGTGTCCAGTCTACACCTGCTCTTCCCTTTCCCACACTCTTCTTCAGGAGAAGGTTACTATGCATAGTGCATGCTTGAGTCGGTGGGGGCGGGGGGGACATACGCTCCCTCCCTGGTCGTAGAGTAGCTACAGAAACGATTTAGAACTGTCTTCTCAGGAGATTCGTTTGCTCTCTCCCATTTACTTATATTTTCAGTCATTTGTTCATATCAAAATGGGTCATGGATGTTCATTCTATACTCTAGTTTACATTCCTGTGCTGCTGTATTTGCTCTGTCGATCAGACTGTTCCAGCTTAGGCCCGTGGGGTTGGCTCTGGGGTCTTTAGGGTGGGCCTCATCTTTGTGTGTGTTTGTGTTTGTTTTGCTCTGCTCTGTGTTTTAAGTGCCTCTTTTCTTTCTGGTACTAGAAGACACTCTGGGCTCCTATTGTATATATCCCAACACCGGCCCTAGAATCAGGAGCCTGATTCTCTTTGGTTGGAGAATATGGTATAAGAAACCATCATCTGGGGCGCTCTTGCTGGCAGAGCAGAAATATATGTGTATATGTTACCCTGTGTAGGTACACATTTCTGTAAGTACCTCCATGTGTAACCGTCTGTGTCTGCGGCAAGCTAAACACGAGTTCACACTGACATTCCCAGCTCCAGTCCATCACCGGGTGGGTCATTCCAGCGTCCTCCTCTTGCTTACGCATAACCTCCTCCAAGAGTGAGACCCCCGCCTCCCGCCTCCTGCCATCCGCTCCCTTCACTGTTCAGTCCCCGCGTGCGGGTGGGCAGTGTCAGAATTAACTCGCACCCCTGGGAATCTGTGTTATCGATCATTTCGTTCAGTTCCTCTGCCTTCAGTCTTGCAGACTCCACTCACCTGCAGAATGACTTAGGTCGGCACCTTACCCCACCCCCTTCGGGGAGCCTGTTCCCTACATTTGTGATGCAGTTAGCTTCCTCCACTGCCTTCCATATGCCTTCCTGGGATTCCCCTGGCATCCTGAATGACTTTTTTTTTTTTTCAAATTGCATACATTAAGGTTAACTTTTTGTGCTGTAAAGTTTTATGGTTTTTGACAAATGCTTACTTACAGTCCCCGCTACACTGTAATACAGAATGGTTTCACTGCCCTGAAAATCCCCTGGGCTCTGCCTATTCAGCCCCTTGCCCAAGCCCCAGATAACCACTGATCTGTTTTATATCCCTACAGTTTTGCCTTTTCCAGAATGGCATATAGTTAGAGTCATATAGCATGTAGCTTTTTCAGACTGGCTTCTGTCACTTAGCAATTTGTATTTAGGATTTGTCGTGTGTGTGTGTGTGTGTGTGTGTGTGTGTGTGTGTGTGTGTGTATGTGGCTTGATAGGGCATTTCTTTTTACTGCTGAATAATATTCCATTGTATGAATGTGCCATGGTTTCTTTATCCATTCACCCGTTGAAGGATGTCTTGGTTGCTCCCAGTTTTTGGCAATTGTGAATCAAGCTGCTGTAAGCGTTCGTGTGCAGGTTTTTGTTTGGTCAGAAGTTTTCAGTTCATTTGGGCAACTGCCAAGAAGCACCATTGCTGGATCACGTGTAAGACCGTGTGTGGTTTTGTAAGGAGCTGCCAGACTGTCTCCCAGAGCAGCCTCGCTATTTTTCATTCTCTCTAGAAGTGAACGAGAGCGAGTTCCTGCTGTTGCACACCCTTGTCAGCATTTAGTATTGTCAGTTTGTTAAATTTTAACAATTCTAATAGATGTGTCATTGTATCTCATTTTAATTTGCAATTCCCTGAAAACCTAAATTTGCACTTTTGCCGTGTTTTCATTTGGTGAGTCAGTTTGGAAGACTGACTCTCCCGATCGTTTCAAGGAAACTTTTGCTTTTCCAAACGATCGGTGTCCAAGTTTTCCGCTGACAGTATAAACATCGGCTTAGTTTGTAACTGTTCTCAAGATCTACATTTGTACGCTGATTACAAGGATACATTTTTAGCTGGCGCTGCTTCTGTGCGTTGCCAGCTTGGCAGTGCCACGCTGCCGCCCTCTCAGCCGCGTGTCCCCTCCTGGCAGCACGTCGCAGTTTGGAGATAAACGTATTGTCTAGACTTTAGGAACTTCCTCCAGAAGTAATACAATTCCAGATCTCCATATGCCACCCCGGCTCTGAAGCATTCCTTGGCATTCATTCCGTTATCTTTCCGATAACACGCGAGCGAGGGAGCCCGTCAGCCGCGCGGTCCGGGTTTTCTGGCGCCGGCCCGCACCCCGCCTCCTAGTTCGGCTTATCGCTTCTCCCTTGGCTTTGTTCAGCTTCTGTTCCAGCCGCCCGGCCGAGCCCCCGACCTTGTTCCTGCCCGGCCCGCCGCTCCGCAGACGGCGCCTCCAGGCCTGCCCCGCGCCCTGTCTGCTCGCGCGCTCTCCTTGCCTCACCTGGGAGGAGCCGGTGTCTTCCCGAGCTGTAGCTCACCTTGGCAGACAGACACCGCTCCCGGCCGCTCCCCGGCTTTGCGGCTTTGCGGCTCTCGGGCCGCGTCTGCTCTTCCTGACACAGCGCGGGCTCCCGGAGGCTGTGCCGCCCCCTGCTGCCTCCGTGCCGTGCCTTCCGTGGAGGGCCCAGCCCGAGTGGCGGGGGCCGGGAGCACGGTGCAGGCGGGACCCCCCTCGGCATGCCGCCAGTCTGGATGTATCAAGAGGGTCCTCTGCTGAGGGTCTGTGTGATCTCAGCTTCCGGGCTCTTAGAGAAGCCGCCGCCCGTGAGAATGACAGTAGAGACGTGCGGCCATGTGATGCCATCTTGACCTGTCAGCAGAAAAACATCTAGGGGCTCAGCCCGGCCGTCCTCCCGCGTGCACAAAGGCACCTGTACCCATTTAGTCACGTGCACGTTGCTCTCCTCCTGATCTGGCTCTTTATGGGCTTCGGGGTCTCTTCCCGAAACCTTCCTGAAGGGGGAGCCCACGAGACCCTCGTGGCCCTGCCCCTGGTTTCTGGTTCTTTTTTGCTTGCGCGCCGTGTCCTCCTTGTTAGCTTGGCTTAGAAGGGGCCTGTCGCCAGGGCAGCCGCGAGTGGGACGCGTGCGGAACCGCTTGCTCACACTAGTCGTGTTCGTACTTTGTCTCGGGGTAGGGGGGAGGGAGTGTAACGGGTGTATGTTTCTGCCCTTTTGCTTTCTTGCCCCTAAAGGGCTGGCTGTCTCCACCCGTCCGGACGTCCTACCTTCCCTGTTGTGTCTCTGCTCACTTCAGCGTGGCTTCTTGCACCTCCACGCCCCTCCTCTGGGGTGGGGGGGGGGGTGTCTCACCCTTTCTCTGTTCTGATGGCTCCCTCCCTGGGCCTGTACCATCAACTCTGGACTCAGGTGTCTTGTTGTCTATTTGACATCTCCGCTTGCAAGGCGAATAAGCATTTCAGACTTACGTGTCCACAAACTGAGCTCTTGAGCTTCCCACCGTGGCTCCATGTTCTGGTTGTCTAAGCCAGAAGCCTTGGAGCCTCCCTGATTTCCACTTCTTACCTCAAACCCCACATTCAGTGCTCCGGGAAGTCCTGTGATTCGGGGCACCCAGCAAGTTGATGAGGACATCGGGTCTGAAGATTGGATCTAAAGAGTACAATACAAAACCCACCCAAATGCTTCCGAGAACATTATCTGGAAGAGAGTTTGATGGTTTATGTGAAGTAAATAGATTAGGCAATTAACACCAGCAAAACTGGTGCGGCTCCATCAATATCAGATGAGTGTGTGTGGCGACAAAGGCTTTGTGATGTAAAATGTTGCTTCTGTATGATGATAAAAGAAAACAATCATAAAGAATTTATACATATGCAATAACTAAACCTCAGAATATATAGAAAAATTGGCCGATTTACAAGGAGAAATTGATAATTCTGCAACCGTATGGGCTATTTTAATATTCCTTTCTCAGGAATTGATGAGTCAGCTACAAACAAACAACAGTGTACAAAATTTGAACAAGCTCTAGTTCTTGGTCATATAATAAAACAACAAACGATTAGAGAATACATTCTCTCTCTCTCTCTCCCCCTTTTTTTAATGTTTGTTTATTTTTGAGAGAGAGAGAGCAGGAGTGGGGAAGGGGCAGAGAGAGAGGGAGACCCAGAATCAGAAGCAGGCTCCAGGCTCTGAGCTGTCAGCACAGAGCCCGATGCGGGGCTCAAACCCATGAACTGTGAGATCATAATCTGAGCCCAAGTTGGCCACTTAACCTACTGAGCCACCCAGGCACCCCCTAGAATACATACTCTCTTGAGGCACATGAGACATTTTTTGGTCACAAAGTAAATCTCAAGTTCTTTCAGACCGTCTTCTCTGACCCAATGAAATTAAGTCAGAAATCAATAATAGAAGCACAAAAAGGAAAGTTTATGTATCTGACATTTAAAACCTACACACAAAAATTTCAAATTAAAGAGGAAGTCACAATGGAAATCTCCAGAATTGACTGGTGGTAACAATGTAAATTAAGGTCTGTAGAATGTGACAGTGCTTGGAGGGAAAATTATATCCTTAGAGTTATGTATTTGGAAAGAACAAAAGTTCAAAGTTGTTCAAATAAGTGCCCAAGTTAAGAAGTTGAGACAGCAAGGGACACCTGGGTGACTCAGTCGGTTAAGCATCCTACTCTTAATTTCAGCTCAGGTTATGATCCCAGGGTCGTGGGATTGAGCCCGGAGTCGGGTGTGTGCTGATCCTACTCTTAATTTCAGCTCAGGTCATGATCCCAGGGTCGTGGGATCGAGCCCGGAGTCGGGCCTGTGCTGACGGCACGGAGCCTGCTTGGGATTCTCTCTGTCTCTCTCTTTCTCTCTCTCTCTGCCCACCCCCACTCACATGCGCACTCTTTCTTTCTCAAAATAAATAAATAAACTTTTTAAAAAAGTCAAGAGAGCAAAAGAAAATAAAAGGAAGGAAGTGATAAAGGTAAGAATAGAAACTTGTGAAATGGGAAACAAAGAAAAATAGAAGTAGTAAAATAAAACACTGCCTCTTTGTTAAAGGCAAACAAGATTTTTAAACTTTCGGTAAGATTGATCAAAAAATAAAAAGAGAAGGCAGGAATCACCTATGTTAGCTACATCTTGTTAACGATGGGAGTGACCAGCCTTTAAAGGCGGCATTTGTTAACGGAGTGCCAAACGAGTTCTGACAGGGGTTCTCGTGGGTTTTGAAAAGTTGATCTTAAAATACAGATAGAAGAATAAAGAACCAAAAAGATAAGTAATTTTGAAAAAACAATACCAGGAGCCTTGCCCTTTCAGATGCCAAAGCTTATTATAAAGGTGTAATATTCAGGATTTGTGTCCTCGGACAGATAGGTCCGTGCGGTAGACCTAGGGAGCATGCCTAACCCTAACCCGTACGCCCTCCCCACACTGCCACACCTCCACACGCTCACACCCTGCCACATCCTATACTCACCCTCTCTTTCCTCCCACATCATACCCCCTACCCACCCACACCAGCCCACCTTCTAGCCTCACGACCACACCCCCCTCCTAGCCCCCCACGCCCTATTCCCATACCCTCTCACGTGCTCTAACACCCTCCACCTACACCACACACCCCACATCTCCCACTCTCACGCCACTTACTCCCCCGTACTCACACCCCCATACCCTATATCCCCACCCTTTCACACCCCCCCACATCCCACTCCCCACATCACACCTCCTCGCACCCAGCTACCACCCGTCTGTACCCCCCCAGACCCCTCCAGACTCACAGCCTCCCACATCCCATACCCTCTCACGTGCCCTCACACCCCAACCTACCCTGCACACCCCACATCTCCCACACCTACGCCCCCACTCCCCATACCCCCCACGCCCACACATGCATCCCACAACCACATCCCCCTGGCCCCCCACGCCCACACTCAAATCCCCACATCCCACACACCCCACACATCCCACACACCCTGCGCGTCCCCACCCCCCCATCCCACACCCATACTCATACACAGGAATTCGTGATACTGGAGGTTGTATTATAAGTCAGTGGGGGAAAGGATGGACCTTTTAGTCAATATTGCTGGGATAATCTTCTACCCTGTGGTAAAGATAAAATTAGGTCCCCAGCAAACGCTTCCTGTATGAGACTGAATTCTAGATGGAATAAAATCCTGAGTGTGAAAAGCAAAACTAACACTTATAGATGAAAAGACAGAAGTCTTTCTGTGACATCTGGGTGCAGATGAATTTCTTAAGCCGGGCACAAAAAGCACTAACGATAAGGAAAAGGGCTGGTTTATTTGACTACGTGATATAAAAAAATCATCCGTATGGTAGATTTTTATGGTACTAAAAGACAGAAGGAAACACTTGAAAGTCATATAACATGAAAAGGATTAATATCAGAGATCTAGAAAGAATAAGCATACAATGGACAAAGGCTGTAAGAAGGCAATTCAAAATGAGGAAACCAGAAACGTTTTTATAAACCTGGGTGAAAACTGGTTTTTCTATTAACTCATGAAATATGAAGTACAACAGTGAGAGACCATTTCATAGTCATCAAGTTGGCAAGCATGAGGTCAATTAAATACTGGTAAGGTATGGGGAAACTGGGAACTTGGTTTCACCTTGCTCTTGGGAGTACTGGCTGGTATAACTGCTTGGACATGAACTGGTTACATAAGTAAGTTGAAAATGTGCACCTGATATGACCCACCAATGCCATTTTCAGGTATTTGTGCTAGAAGATGCTCACAGGTGCCGAGGATACGGTCCTACTGGGTTTGTACTAGTAAAACAGTGGAAACTACCTAACTGGTCTCAGTAAGGGGACCCAGGCGTCTGTTTTATTCCTGTAGTCAAAAAGTATTCAGCATTAAAATGAATTAGATCTACATGTATCAAGATGCATAAATCTCAGTGAGTGTTGACTGTGAAAAACCAAGTTAGCAAGTAGGGGTGCATTATGGTACTGCTTTTGGATATTTACATAGCCAGTGAAGGTATAAACACCTGAATTAAGTAAATATGGTTTAGATTATGTCCTTACCAACCTATAGGGAAGGAGGGGTTATCAGTTTGGTCTGATGCATTAGTGGTATCCACAGGCATTTTGAATAGAGATCTGAAGCAAATAAAGCAAAATGTTGACTATTTCTTCTTCATGGTTTTACATGGATACCTATTATATTTACTGTTTTGATTTGAGATATAATTAGCATACCATAAAATTCACCCCATTAAAGTGTATAATTGAATGGTTTGGTATGTTTTTGGTGTATTCGCAGAGCTTTGCAGCCATCACTGCTATCTAACGTCAGAACATTTTCTGCAACCTAAAAAGAATCCCTGTGCCCATTCGCATTTCTCCCCGTATTCCCCTTTCCCCAGTCCCTGAATACCATTAATTTACTTTTTGTCTCTATCGATTTGCCCACTGGGAACATCTCAGGTACATGGAATCATACAGTATGTGGCATTTTGTGTCTGGCTTCTTTCACTTTGCATAATGTTTTCGAGGTTCATCTATGTTTTAGCATATATTACTACTTTATTTCTTTTTATGGACGAATTTTCATTGTACGGATACACAGCATTTTGTTCATCCCTTTATCCATTGATGAACATTTGAGTTGCTTCCACTTTTTAGTTATTACGAATAATGTAATTATGAACATTCATGTGCAAGGTTTTGTATTTTCAGTTCCCATGGGTATGGAGGAGTTTGAATTGCTGGGTCACGTGGCAATAACATGTTTACCTTTTTAAGAAACTCACCTTGTTTTCCAAGATGGCCTTCCCATTTTACATTCCCACCAGCAATCTACGAGGATTCCAGTATTTGCACATCCACACTAACACTTATTATTGTCAGTCTTTTTGATTATAGCCAGTGGGCATGAAGTGGCATCTCACTATGATTCTGATCTGCATTTCCCTGATGACTAGTGATGGTTAGAATTTTTTCTTGTGTTTATTGGGCTGTTTATATACATTCTCTGGGGGCAGGTATATTCAAATCCTTTGTCCATTGTTTAATAGAATTATTTGTCTTTGTATTGTTGAGTTGTAAGGATTCTTGATATATTCTGGATATTATTCCCTTACCGATTTACAGAAATTTTCTCCCATTTTGTGGTTGTCTTTTCACTTTTTTGGTAATGTCTATTGAAGCACAAAATTTTGTAATTTTGACGAAGTCCTGTTTATTTTTCATTTTGTCACTTCTATTTTTGGTGTGACATGGAAGAAACCATTGTCTAACCAAAGGTTCACATTTATTTTAAGAGCTTTATGGTTTTAATTCTTGCATTTAAATCTCTGATCTACTTTGAATTAATTTTTGTAGATAGTGTGAAGTAGGGGTCCAAAGTTGGTCTTTTGCATGTGGATGTCCAGTTGTCCCAGCACCATTTGTTAAGACACAGTCTTTCTCCGTTGGTCTTGTCCCTCCCAGTCAGAAACCATTGACTGTATATGTAAGGGTTTATTTGTGGATTTGTAATTCTATTCCATGGAAATGTTTATATCATCTATAGTATATCCTCTGCATCTGTGACTATATTCAAATTTTCTATTTCTTCTTAGTTTCTATAGTTTGTATTTATTTCCAGGCATTTGTTCATTTCATCTTGTTAATCGAATTTGTTGATGTAAAATTGTTCATAGTGTTTCCTTATAATCCTTTTTATTTCTGTAAGTTGGGCAGTAACATTTCTTCTTTCATTCCTAATTTTAGTAATTAAGTCTTCTGTTTCTCTCAGTCAGTCTAGATGAAGACATGTCGATTTTGTTGATCTTTTCAAAGAACCCACTCGTGGTTTGTTTTTCCATTCTGGATTTCACTTGTTTTTGCTTTAGGCTTTATTTCCTTCCCCTGCTGACTTTGGGTTTAGTTTTCTTTTGTTTTTCTAGTTTCTTGGTGGAAGTTGAGGTTATTGAGTTGGGATCTTTCTTCATTTTTGAAAGCAAAGTATTCACAGCTTTGGAGGAGCTCCTGCCCAGTCCTGCCCCTTCTGGGGCTGTGCCAGCTGCTCTGCTGGGCTGGTGAGAGGGGCTGGGGGTGGGCCAAGTTAAAATGCCCTGAGCTTGCTGCTCTTACCAAGATCCAGTTGATTTTCTTGCATAAATAAATCATCCTTGGATGCTGCAGGCCTCTGGTCAATTTCCAGAGTTCTTAAGTTCATCATGAACGTGCTGTCATCGTTCTGTTCTCCTTGCAGTTACGGAGGAGTGAACTGTCAGTGGTTATTATTCTGCCGCTCCCAATGATGTCATCTACCTGCCGTGTTTTATGATGGAGAGATTACAAAAAATGAATGTGATTGCAGCAGGATATTTAATAGAAATTGGTTAATCACTTCTAAATGTCACGAGGAAAGAAAATGTGTAGAGGTAGCCAGCATGTTTTAGAAAAGCACAGAGGTGCATGGCAACTTACCCTATTTGATATCACAACTTTGTATAAAAGCTAAAGAAATCACAGCAGTTAGTATCGCCGCTAAGAGACAAACAGCTTAGCAGAACCAAGTAGAGACTCCAGAGCCCAGCTCGTGAACAGGGGATTCGTGTGTGAGGATATTCCTGGCTGGCAGTAAACCCCGCCTACTGAACTCACGGAACCACTCATATTTGTGGGAATGCTCAGCTGAATCTAGCTAGCTGTCCAGTTTCTCCCTCTGAGGTCAGGTTGATTTTGCCTCAGGGTTAGGGAAGTGTCGTCAGCCGTGTGAGAGAAGGCTGTGGGAGAAGGGTGGGCTTCACGGGGGTTGTGGGGAGACTCGCTGACAGCTGTTGGGTGCTCACAGCCTAGTGAGGGACGCCATTCTCAGGGTGGCCCAAGGGGCCATCGCTGGGAGAAGGAAGGGACGACAGCGGAGGGGGCCCCGTGGGGTTCGGAGGCCCTGTCCCCGGCAGCCGGAAGTATGGGTTCGACCTCTCCAGTCACGACACCAAACCTGGAGAGTAGAGAATGCCTGATTTCAAAACTTCTGTAGAGCACAGTCACCACATACTGAATTCAGAGGCCCGTGGAAGGAAGTGGAAACATGGGCTAGCCAATGGCTAGTAGAGAGGGCCTCCAGACCGCTAACCAGAAGGAGAGCTGGTGCAAGAATGGTGAGGGCTTTAACATCTATAAGGCTTTTGTACCTGAAGAGAAACACTTGGTGTTACGTGTTTTTTACTTAAGACTTAATATGTTAAATGTATAGTCATTTTAAAAATAATCTAAGCAGTGTTAGAAATTTTTAAATACATTAACAGTAAAACAAAAAAAGCTTGCTGAAATACAGTGATCACAAAATATATTATTACATGTAAGCCTCAAAAACTAAGCGTCCCATTGTTGTAACTAATTTCCCATCGCGTGCCCCTTGCGGGGTCACAGTGACTTCACAGGGGCACGGCGGGGGGCGGTGCTCCAGACCAGCGGGACCGGTTTGCTGGGAGACTGGGAGACTTGGTCGCTTGTCTAAGATGATTTGGATCTTGAGTTCACCCTGAGCTCCAGTTTCAGATTAGAATCTAATAACGATTCTCCCTTGTGCGGACGCCCACAGGCTGGCTGGGCTCCCTGTTGCCCAGTGCCACCCCCCATGTGTGGGGGCGTCTCTGAATTGTAGGTCCTCTGCCTTCTTCTGCCTCAAGTCACGTCACTTTGGTTTTTGTTTGTTTGTTGGGGGAAAGGAGTGTCAGAGGCTAAAATCTCAGCTCCGGGGCTCCACTTCTCTCGAGTGACCTGGAGACGAACCTGAATTTCTTCCTTTCTACAATATATTTACCTAAATTTGTTGAGCCTTTGACCAGAAATTAATATGCATTCCTCTTTTTTGTTATCCTCATGTGTTTTATTGATTCACACTCAATGACTTCGTTGCTGAATTTTGAGCAGGCAGTTTATGAAAGGAAAAGAAATACCAACAAACGTGGAAGGATGCCAACCCTCGTTGCTAATGAATAAACACATGTGCGTCATCCTTTGACCATCTCGTTGGCATGTATTTTAGGAAAGATTATGATACAGAGTTTTGGCGAAGAATCCCAGAGACTAGACTCTCAGAGGGTGACTGGAGAGGGGAGGGGGTCTGGGGGTTCTTCATCCTTGAGTGTCAGGGGCTCTGAAATTCTCAGGCAGTGTGGCTGAAAATTCTCTCAAGAATTCGTCTTCAAGAAACAGTCATGGGGGATATTCGTTATAGCCTTAATTTAAATAATTAAGTTAATTGGAAGCAGCCTGAAGGCCCAATAATAGAGGATTTAGTAAATCAGTTATTGTTCTTCTACAACACAGAGGACATTAGGCAGCAAGTAGCATTTATAGGAATGACTCATGACGTGAAAAAATGCGCTTAGCATATGAAGTCAAAGTACACGTAAAAACAGTATATACGACATGAAATATAGGGCTGTGTGTGGTATACGTGCACACCTGTGCCTGTGTGTGTGCTCAGGTGTGTGTGTATTGTAAAGGCCTCCAGGAGATACAACCAAAAGCTTATGGTGTCTGTTTCTGAGATCTGGAATCACTGCTGGTATCTATGTTCATGCATTTCTGAACTTTCTAAGTTTTTCTAAATGAATATATATCACTTTTATAATAATAGGGGAAACATATATGCTTTTTTTAGTTAGAGAAGAATTATGGGAAAATTAGTCTGATCTTTGATATACAGAAGCATTTTCTAAGCATAAAAGCAATGCAGGTAATTTCAAATGGTAGGTAAGTTTCATTTTTGTGGACAAATTTCTAAGGGTATCAATAAACATTAAAAGGCTAAAAGCAAGCTGTTATGAATGTTTTCCACAGATATTACAGACACAGCTGTATTACATTGTTCTGAAAACATATATAATCTATATCATTTATTTAAAAAGTATATAGGTAAATGTTACAATGAGAAATTTCTAGAAGAAAATACAGTTTACTGCTATTGGTGTTTTTGGGTGGGAGTTGGAGATGCTTTTATTTATTTTATTTATTTTATTTGTATTTATTTATTTATTTATTTATTTATTTTTTAATAGGAAATTTATTGTCAAATTGGTTTCCATACGACACCCAGTGCTCATCCCAACAGGTGCCCTCCTCAATGCCCATCACCCACTTTCCCCTCCCTCCCACCTCCCATCAACCCTCAGTTTATTTTCAGTCTTTAAGAGTCTCTTATGGTTTGCTTCCTTCCCTCTCTGTAACTTTTTTTTCCCCCTTCCCTTCCCCCATGGTCTTCTGTTAAGTTTCTCAGGATCCACATAAGAGTGAAAACATATGGTATCTGTCTTTCTCTGTATGACTTATTTCACTTAGCATAACACTCTCCACTTCCATCCACGTTGCTACAAAAGGCCATATTCCATTCTTTCTCATTGCCACGTAGTATTCCATTGTGTATATAGACCACAATTTCTTTATCCCTTCATCAGTTGATGGACGTTTAGGCTCTTTCCATAATTTGGCTGTTGTTGAAAGTGCTGCTATAAACATTGGGGTACAAGTGCATCAGCACTCCTGTATCCCTTGGGTAAATTCCTAGCAGTGCTATTGCTGGGTCATAGGGTAGATCTATTTTTAATTTTTTGAGGAACCTCCACACTTTTCCAGAGAGGCTGCAACAGTTGGCATTCCCACCAACAGTGCAAGAGGGTTCCCATTTCTCCACATTCTCTCCAGCATCTATAGTCTCCTGATTTGTTCGTTTTAGCTACTCTGACTGGCTTGAGGTGGTATCTCAGTGTGGTTTTGATTTGTATTTCCCTGATGAGGAGCGACACTGAGCATCTTTTCATGTGCCTGTTGGCCATCTGGATGTCTTCTTTAGAGAAGTGTCTATTCATGTCTTCTGCCCTTTTCTTCACTGGATTATTTGTTTTTTGGGTGTGGAGTTTGGTGAGTTCTTTATATATTTTGGATAGTAGCCCTTTCACAATTGCACCAAGAATCATAAAATACCTAGGAATAAACCTAACCAAAGATGTAAAAGATCTGTATGCTGAAAACTATAGAAAGCTTATGAAGCAAATTGAAGAGGATACAAAGAAATGGAAAAACATTCCGTGCTCATGGATTGGAAGAATAAATATTGTTAAAATGTCAATACTACCCAAAGCAATCTACACATTCAATGCAATCCCAATCAAAATTGCACAGCATTCTTCTCAAAGCTAGAACAAGCAATCGAAAAATTTGTATGGAACCACAAAAGACCCCGAATAGCCAAAGTAATATTGAAGAAGAAGACCAAAGTGGGAGGCATCACAATCCCAGACTTTAGCCTCTACTACGAAGCTGTAATCATCAAAACAGCATGGTATTGGCACAAAAACAGACACATAGACCAATGGAATAGAATAGAGACTCCAGAATTAGACCCACAAAAGTATGGCCAACTAATCTTTGACAAAGCAGGAAAGAATATCCGATGAAAAAAAGACAGTCTCTTTAACAAATGGTGCTGGGAGAACTGGACATCAACATGCTGAATGAAACTAGACCACTTTCTTACACCATTCACAAAAATAAACTCAAAATAGATGAAGGACCTGAATGTGAGACAGGAAACCATCAAAACCCTAGAGGAGAAAGCAGGAAAAAAACCTCTCTGACCTCAGCTGCAGCAATTTCTTACTTGACACATCTCCAAAGACAAGGGAATTAAAAGCAAAAATGAACTGTTGGGACCTCATCAAGATAAAAAGCTTCTGCACTGCAAAGGAAACAGTCAACAAAACTAAAAGGCAGCCGGCGGAATGGGAAAAGGTATTTGCAAATGACATATTGGAGGTGTTTTAAATACATTTCTTGCACCTTTCTGCACTTTCCAAACTTTCTGCACAAGAAGCAGCCACATGTCGTGCTATCACGGGATGCACACTTGCTGTCGGGAAGAGCAGAGTCTGTGCGCTTGGCCGGTGTCTTTGCTGGGCTTGTCCTTGCACGGCAGCATCTCTCATCGAGGGTCCCAGGACAGGGGCGTGCAGAGCTCACTCTCTATCCCGGATTGCAACTCTTGTGGTTGGGAGTTGTCTAGAAAGTCTACTGGATGTATTATAGGCGATTTCAGTATCTGGTGAGAGCCCAGACAGATTTCCCGCTTCCGATTCTGGTAATGAGAGCCACTCAATCAGAAAGCCAAGGAAGTAAAAGTAACAGTTTATAATTTTAATTGAATAACCCCATATACTAACTGAGATTGAAACAAAAATTCTTTTATATATTATTGCAAGTTCATAGTGAACAGAGTTCATCGACATAATTTGAAATGATTGAAACATGCGTGTGCATATCGGTATTTGCACCCACGGAGTATGATCTATTAAATGGGAAAATGAAACAAAAACTACCCCCTCCCCAGGCAGGGGTGGGTGCTGGGAGACAAGTCTGAACTTCTAAGAGGTGGAAGCTCGTAGTCTTGGTGTGTGGCAGGATGAAAGGGCCTGCTGTCCCAGGCCAGGAGGCGAGGCAGGCCCACCATACAGGGGCTCTTGGGGTCTCTGCTCCTCGGCCTTACTGACCACATCACCACCGTGCGTTGACCCCCAGATGCTATTTTTTGAGGTGGAGGAGTAAAGAAGTTCAACGCCCTGGCTACCTCCTTCTCTTCTCTGCTGAGACCATCACCAAGAGTATAATTACTTAGAAAGGCTAATTGCATTGGTGGATTCTGTGATGGGCATGAAGCTGAATCATCCTTGCCCGTCCTCCCCCCTACAGAAACTCTTTTAAACCCTCATTAGCCCTGGTTCTTGTCGGCACTGCAGAACTTGGAGTTCCTTCTGCTGTGGGGGCCGGGTTCATGCGATACTCTCCCCCCCAGATCTGGAGCGATTTGGAGTCAAGGTTGCCCTCCTCCCGAAGTTGGATCTTTGCTATGGCCCATTATGGGCGTTTGCTCTTCTTCCTTTATTGAGGTCCGTCAGTGTGTGAGCTCCTGTTTGGCAAATGTGGAACCTATGAGTGGCTTTCTGGGAGCTGCATTTCCAAGTGCGTCCTGCTGCACACCCACCAGCATTGTCCCAGGTCACCGTTAAGTGGCCTTTGGAAGTGGTGGCTCAAACATTCCACATGGTGGTCCACGGCCCCTGCCCGTGTTCTGCTGGTCTCTGCTCACCCATCCTCCTCCGATGGGGGTGCCTCCCTGTCAGAAAGAGTGGCTCTACGGGGAGCCCGTGGGGTCCCGGTGAGGTGGGACAGCAAGGAATCTCCCTGCCTTCCTGGCCATGGGCTGGGCCATTCCGTCACATGAATATTAAAACTCTGGTGTAAAATGTCAGCGGTGTCCATGTGAATGTGAAGATGACTGAGGGTTTCAGACAAGTGGACATGTGTGGGTGTCTGTGGGAGAGGGAACAGGCAAACGGCAGGGGTCCTCGGGTTGGGATGGGGGCCTCAGTGGGATCCAGAGCATCCTCCCGCCCGGAGTTGTCTGCCGGGTGTTCTCAGGCTGGCACGTGGAGGCAGCTTGGGTCTGAGGAGGCTGTGCGAGAGCCACCTTTAGGAAGGGAGGGCTTCCATTCTTGGTAGATGCTCTGGTTGGAATGCTAAGACTCTGTGAAACTCCTCTGCACCTAACAGTAGGAACATTAGAAATAGTGGCTCAAAGAAGAACATTACTAATATTTGTATCTAAGGCCGAATCCACAAAAGGAGTAAAATTTTGCCTCCTTTCTAGTCAGTGCTTTTAAAATGTGTTTCTAATGCCAAAATTCTGGCCTGGCTGCGTGAGGCTGCATGTGCGATGCCGGCTGTCCCGTGTAGACCAGGGATGCTGGAGAGGGCCCGCTCTCTGCGCTGTGGCTCATGTGGCCCAGGCGTGGTCAGTGGCGGCCGCGCACGTGAGTGTTGCAGTGCCTTGAACTCTGAACGAGGGCTGACGTCTGGTCAGACACACTCTGACTGTGGTTTTTCCTGAGTCACTGAATCGCAGGCCTCTCAATTGCAGTCGACAAGACAAAAATGTCTTCCCTCTTTTTTTCTCGCTATCCGGAAAGTTTTATTTTATTCTGTGCTTTTTCATGTAGAGGAACGCACGTCCTGGGCCTCCCGGCACACTTAGAGTTCTGCCTGTTGGCCTTCGGAGTCTTGCCCTCAGGGAGGGGAGTCCCGACCTGCGGCAGGTCCCAGCACCATGCAGCTGCCTGTCTGTCCTTATGTCACTTCACATGTGCACCCGTCTGTCCAACATGTACAGGGACCCTGCCTCCACGTGCTCTTCCTGTAACCTGGTTCCTGACACGACCGGGCTGTCTTCTAGTGGGGGTGAGGGACAAGAATCAAGAGAAATAAATTAAAAATACAGTGGTGCCTGCAGGTGGGTCAGAGCAGGAAGACCACGAAGGAGTGGGGGAGCGCCTGCCAGGTGGTCTAGGAGGCCTTTTAGAGGAGGCGGTGGTCAAGCCGGTGGCATGACTGAGCTCACGCTCAGTGAGTCACAGTGTGACTGCAGCAGGGGCCGGGTGGTGGGAGGGCAACGTGGGAGGGCAGCAGGGGCGCTGAGCAAGGGGGGGGTGAAGATGTGCTGGGGAGAATAGTGGCAGCTGTTGTCCGCCCTCCCCCCCCACCTGCCCCGGAGATGAGTTGTTGCCCTCCACCACCCCCGCCCCGGCCCCGGAGATGAGTTCGGGTGTTACTCCTCGCACAGTGGGGCCTCTGAAGCTCCCTCTGGCTGAAGGCCTGCAGGGAAGGCAGGCTTGGTTGGGAGGCTGCAGCCTGCAGGAGGGCAGTTGGTGGGCCTGGGGGCTGTTGGGGGTAGGTCAGAGGCCGAGCTCAGGCAGAGCTGATGCACTTGCTGGAGAATGGATGAGGAGGCTGGTGCAGAGGACTGGAGTGAGCACCTGAGGTGAGACGACCTTGGGATCGTCAGGGATCGGTCTTGGACTTAGAGCTAGACATCCTGGTTGCTTGTTCAGGTGGGCAGTTGATGCAGGAGCCCAGGGGAGAGGGCAGGACAGGGAAATGGATTTAGGGAATCCACTGGAGGGAGTGTGGTCAGTAGAGAAGAGCAGAGCTCCCCTGGGTCCAACCCCAGGAAGCCCGAAGCTGGAGCGCCTGGTGGGGTTGGTGCTCTGGCCCCAGGCCCTCCCTGTGTGCCCACCCTGCCCACACCCCCAGTGCCCTGCGAGCTGCCAGGAGCATGTGACCCAGACCCGACTGCCTGTCCCTGCCCAGCAGGTGGTGCAACCATTTTTGACATTTAGGTCTCCCTCTTGGGAGTTTGTGTGTTTTCACTTTCTTCTCCCGTGGCATTCAGGATTTGGAGGGAAATGTCTCCATGTGACCTGCACACGCCACTCCTGTGCCAGGTGCTGGCCTGTCTGCATGGCACACTCTCCCCTTCGCCTGCTGGACCATCTTTCCGTGTGCCGGATGTGCCATCTGTGTTTTCTTTGAAGTGTTTGATCAGATAGGTAGGCCATTTGGAAATTATGTTGTTTGTTTTCTTGAGAGCTTGTTTGGAGGTTCTAGCAGGGGAACGCAGCTACTCGTATACCCTTGACCGAAGAACGATCCTCCTCTGTCGGGGAAGGTGGTCCTCTTCGACCGAGCGCGCAGCTTCGGGAGGGACGCACTTGGAGCGGTGAGGGAGGAAGGGGGCCCCCGCCTAGCCAGCCAGGTCAGCCGAATCAACCCTGGTGATCAGTGGGGTGACAGATGTTGCAGCCAGATCGCCCTCACATCCTATGTTGTTTGTTTTCTTACTGAGTTTTGAGAATTGCATGTATTCTGGGTGTAGTCCTTTGTGGGGTACGTGTTCTGCAGGTACTTTCTCCCAGTCTATAGCTTCACTTTCATTTTTATAAGTGTCTTTTGAAGATCAAAATTTTTAATTTTGATGACATCCAGTTTATCCATTTTTTACTTTTATACATCATGTCTTTTGTGTCATACTTAAGAATTCTTTGTGAAACCAGGGGTCTGTAAGATTTTTTGCTATTCTTTCTTTCACAAGTTTTATAGTTGTGATCTAGTTTAAATAATTTTATACAGAATGGGAAGAAAATGTCGAGATCTTTTTTTTTTTTTTTTTTTTGTATATGGTATCTAGTTGTTTTAGCATCTTTTGTTAAAAAGTTTTTCCTTTCCCCATTCAATCGCCTTGGAACCTTTGTCACAAATCAATTGGGCATGTATGTGTGTGTGTGTTTTCAAGGGTACCTGGGATTTATTTTAATCAGGAATGGTAAGAAAGGCCGCCATGGAAATGACTGTCATGAGGAGGAAGTTTATACCCACAGGTCCCGAGAAACAGGAGGCAGGCTACTCGGGACCCACGAGGAGCCCCAGGGTCAGTGAGCAGGCAGAGGAGGTGAGGGGAAGATGGGCAGGAGTTTTCTTATGGTTTCCGTGGGAGGGCCAGGTGAGGCGGGGTCAGCCTTCAGAAGTTTGGCTAGCTCCAGTAATTTCAGCAGGCCCTAGGGCGTAGGGGCTGTCCCTGGTTGTGTGGTCCCTGGCCCCAGGGTATAGCTTTATAATAAATCTTGAAATAAGGCAGTATATTTCCATACACATTTTAGAAGCCACTTAGCCTGTTCTGATTTCAATTGAGATTGTATTGATGGTAGATCACCGTTGTGCGATTGAGATCTGGTTGGATAGATGCACTAAGAGGGGACATCCCGAGCTTTGTTTCTGATCTGGGGGGGTGTCCTGCCCCCTTGCACCCTAACGTGTGATGCTAGCTGTGTGGTGTGACCGCAGCTCCTCCGTCAGGTGCACGAAGTGCCCTTACAGTCTGGGTTTGCTGAGAATTCTTCTCATGAGTGATCATGAATTTTGCCAAATGCTTTTTCTGCATCTATTGAGACAATCACGTAGTTTTCCTTTTTATGTCTGTTTCTATAGTCCATCCATATAAACCAAAATCTGTGAAACTGACTTTTAAAAACGTATTAAACCAATTGCGTTTCTGGGTTGAAATCCATTTTGCTAGATTATGTGATTTGATATGCTAAAATTTAAGAATTTTTGCAACTATATTTATGAGAAATATTTTGTGTTTACTTTTAGTGTATTTTTCTGGTTTTGGTGTCAAGTTAATACTTGCCTCATTGAATGAGTTGGGAAGTGTTCTCTCACATTCACCCTTCAGAATGAGTTAGTAAGGAATTTGTATTACTTCTTCCTCGAATACTTGGTAGAATTCACCACGGAAGCCATCTGGATGGGCTCATTTTTTGGTTGAAGGTTTTTAACTTGAATTCAATTTCTTGAATACACGTAGGTTATCTGTTACCTTCTCGAGTGAGTTTGGATAGCTTGATTCTTCTAAAAATTTGTTCCATCTATATTATTAAATTTGTTGCCATGCAATGGATCCTAACATTCCCTTATTATATTCTGTGGTTTTTTTACTTATTGGCATGAAATTCACATAACATGCAATGAATCATTTTAAAGTGTACAATTCAGTGCATTCACAGTGTTGTGCAACTACCTCCCAGTTTCAGACTTCTCCAAAACTTTTTTCTCATCCCTAAGAAATGTTCCACACTGATTAAGTAATCACTTCCCATTTCCTCTCTCCCCATCCATGAATCTGCTCTCTATCTCTATGGATTTACCTGCTCTGGGTATTTCATATAAACGGAATCATACAATATACGACCATTTCTTTCATTTAGCATAATGTTTTCAAGGTTCATCTGAGTTGTAGTGTGTATCATTACTTCATTTTTTTCAATGGCTGTCGAATATCCTGTTGTGTGGATATGTTACAAGTTGCTAATCAGTTCATGCATTGATGGACGCTTGATTGTTTCATATTTTGTGTCCTTCCTTCAGGGATCACTGTCCTGTGCTGCCTGTTGTCTCATGTCTCAAAACCCACAAACACTTTGTCTCATGTCTTTTGTCTGTGTTTTCGTTGTCTGGCTGGAGAGTCGATTTGGTCTGTCTTCTTCTGCCTGGGCTGGAAGTGGACGCCCTCTGTCTGGGGTTTGTAATGTTCCTCCGGTCTTTAGTCATCCCTGCGTGGGCCTCGGGCTGCCCGTAAGAGCCTCTGGCGGAGCCACTTACCTCCACACTACGTCTTCGCACAGGCAGGGCGCCTTGTCCTGTCGTCCTGGTGAAGTGCTCTTCGGACTTGGAGCTGAGACTACATGGTGGTCCCGCCTGGGGTTCCCGCCTACACCCCACCACGGTCCTCTCCTTACCCCTCATGGGTCCAAGGGATTGAGAATCTACACTTTCTATCAGTTTTACGACCATGGGTCAGGGATTGGGGTCTAGGGCTCTGAGCATTTATTGGTATCTTAAGTTCCAAACTCAGTTTAGAATCTGACCTCTTTTATGGAATTTTTTTCTCTGGGAAACTGCCTTTGACTTCCTAAATAACGGATTTATGAGTACATTCTTTTAATAAGTTCCTTTGGTTTGGTAAAATTTGGCCTCTAAGGTGATAGATTATTCTTTGGGTTATTTTCTGTCTCTGATTTCCAATTATAAAAATGTTTTTAACCCGTTTACAGGGCTGTCTACAGAGAGAGATCCTCACATGGTTTCATGTAAGTAGTGCTTCTTACAATGCCTTTACACAGGTTATGTCTTTAAACTCAGTGATTCTTGCTACGTCAGTTGATTTTTAAAGTCTCGCTTGCGTATGAAGCCATGTGTCTTGCTGTCCTTCCTTGTGGCCAGGTTTCCTGTCACACAGGGGACCTGTGACAGGTCAAAGTACACCAACAGCGTCAGTGATTTGCATGATTTCTTTCTGGCTTTTGTAGAACCAAGATTTTAAAAGAAGCCGTTTTCTCCTTTTCTGTTAAACCCCTTTCACCAACTTAACCTGATGACCAAACTGTCCAGCAGGGGGCCTGAGGGCCGGTGGTGAGTGTGCGGTGCGGGACACATGCCTTGGTCCCACGCTCCACCAGTGCGGCCCAGCCGGGCAGGGACAAGTGTGTGCTGTGGCCACGGTGGTATGTCCATGCTGTGTGGGCATCTCTTTGTGGCCTTGACTCCAGTTTTGCAAAACTTACCTTGAAATGATTCCTTTCAGATCCTTAAGATGTCTTTTTCTAAAGCTTATAAATGTTGTTTTCTATTAGTTTTCAGCAGGGAATTTGGTTTTTAGCAGTCTCGTATGGAATCCTGATGTCATGACAGTAGCTAATATTTATGAAGTGCTTGGTTTGTGCCAGCTTTGCTGATTTGGATTCTTCCCGTCTAATTCCTCACTCCATCCTCACAGTGCCCTGTGGAGTAGTGCCCTCTGCTCACTTTCCAGGACTCAGCGATGTGACGCCACTGTGTTGTCGGTGGTGAGACCAAGATTTGACCCTAGGCCGCTGACCTCATGAGCCTGAGTCCCTGCACGATGGTAGGATGAGCAGGAGGTGACTTGTTGATGTGATGCGGGCTCTGAGTTCAATGTCTGCCCTTTCTGGTGGTCTTGATGGCAGACCCAAGTAGCCACCCTGGAGTCCTGTGCTCAGCTGGTCAGAGAGCCAGACAGGCATAGCCCACCAAGCTTACAGAGCCTGTGGCCTGCAGCAGGGACCGTGATTCATCAACAGCCCCCCCAGAAGAGACGGTGGTGGTGGTGATAGAGGCAGTGGAGGTGGTGGTGGTGATGACGGTGGTGGTGGTGGGGAGGAGTCAGGAAACACATGTGCATGAGTATCTAGGGCTAGAGGGTAACCAGAGTCCTAACTGATGTTAGAAGAGGAAAGTCCTTAATTAACAAATTGCTCGAACAAAGACCTTGTTTGCTCTTTCATTCATTCAGCAAATATTTGCAAAATGTACCAGGCGCTCTTCTGAAATCCGAGCTTCCTTTAGCTCATATCTACGTGGGGTTTACAAAAAGAAATGTAGGAAGTAAACACGCCACGGTGTGTCAGGTGGTGACATCTGCCATGGAGGACGTGAGGAGGAGCGGGAGTGTTTGGATAGGCCCACCTGGCAAGGGGCATCTGGGCAGAGCCTCGAAGGAGGGGCAGGAGTCAGCACCGCGGGTGCTGGAGCACGGAGGGCTCCGGGCCAAGGCGAGGGACGTGCTCGGGGTGCTCGTGGAGCGTCGGGGAGGCCGGCGAGGCTGGAGCAGAGCGAGTGAGGGGGCAGGAGATGAGGTCAGAGAGCAACAGGATGCACCTCAGGGGCCTGGTGGGTCACCTTGAGGCCAGTTGTCACTCTGCAGGGTGTAGGGGCCGGGAGTCAGGTAGTCTTTTTTTCTTTGGGTGTTGGATTGGTAAATTAACGCCATTTTACCACTTTCTTTTTAGAGGACGTCCAAATCCCTACTGGCTTGGGACCATCTTTATAATTGTGCAAATCTGGATCTAATTTTCACAGACATCCCCAAGGGAAGGGCCGCTGGAATTCAGGCATATAAACAACGCCTTGTATGCACTGGGACTGTTTTGCCTAGATTTGGTGTTGTCCAAATTTGTCCTCCTGGCAAATGGGGAACCTGGCCTGCAGTTCTGGAAATAAACCAGCAGGCTGGGGTGGGGTGGGCTGGCCCAGAGTTACCCACCCCGTCTCGTGCGCACAGCATCTCAGGCTCCCCGCTGGAGAAGGCCCGGGCAGCTGGGCTGAGAGGCCCAGACAAGCAGGGCATCGGGGCCGTCAGGACTGGGATTCCGGGGGTTCCCAGAGGCCTGCTTAAGTGAAGGCGGTGAGCTTTCCACAGGGCACCCGTGGCCTCTCCCGCAGGTGCGGAGGGAGCCGTTGGGCGCACTGAGCTGGTTGGAGCAGAAACGGCTCTGACTCCAGGGAGATCCTGGATCTCCTGATCAGGATCAGGATCAGGATCCTGACTCCAGGATCCTGGCCGGGTCCTGCGGCGCCTTCCCGCGGGGTTCCCGGGTGGTGTGACGAGCCAGAACAGAGCTCCTCTGCAGTGGACGTTTCCCAGGGGAGGTGGCAGCTTTGGAAAGACTTGGTTTTCCATTTGCACGTCTCTGAGAACTTTCCACACTTCCTTAGAGTGAGGGGAAGGACAGTCTTCACAGCGAAGCCGCTTCTGTGTGATGCCTGGGCTTTGCCGCGGCCGGGATCCCTGAAATCCCACTTTGTTTTGCAGGGGGGACAGAGTTCCCACAGCCACTGAGTGACAGAGCCCACTCCCTGCCAACTCAGAACTGGGCACTTAAGGAAATTAAGAAGCAATGAGAACAAAACAGTTGAAATTTTTATTTACTTTGAGGTCTTTTATTTTCTGTAATACCGACTTGGTTATTTGATTTATATAGGTTTTTCTTCTGTGCTGCCTTAAGATAACAATTCTCGCTATAGAATGAGAGGATTTGGCAAATATGAGAAAGAACTGGAAGGCTTACCTGCAGCGAGTACAGACAGGAGGACTGCAGATGAGCCCCCGACCGGGACACCTCCGTCAGGGGCCTCCTGCCCCGCCACGTCCTTCTTGGTGCCCCTTGTCGTCACCCCACAGACACCACTGCTTCCTTCCTGTCTCGGGTGTGCTGCGGGGAGGCGACGTAGCCCTGTGCGCTGGCCGAGGGACTGGGGTGGCCTCCACGCCCTCGTGTCTCTTGTGTCGGAGGCAGTTCTTGTGCACCCACCTGGCCTTTCTTCTCAGCTTCCTCACTTCATCAGATTTCAGTCTCGGCTGATGGCCGGGCCTCACAGTTTGAGAAAACAGGCGCTTCGCTTTCCCTCCCGAAGCTGCAGTCCCGCCGTCCTGCCCTCCGCCTGGTCTCCCTGCCCTCTGGCTCCTCAGGGCTCTGCTCCTGCCTCAGTTAGGCCGCCTGTCTCCTGGGTCTCAGTTCCTTGTCCCTGGCAGCCACTTCTAGTAGCATCAACATGACTCGGTAACTCTCATCTTAAAATAAAAAAAAACCTCCTCCCTTGATTTTCAGCCAAAATGGCAGATTGAATTCACAGTGACCTGTGCTGCTTTTTAAGAACCACTAAAGTGACAGGTAAGATATTTTTAAAAGGAAGAGGCCACCAAGAGATTGAGAGGAGATGACAGAATCGGGGAACTTAGACAGCAGATGGACAAACAGAGGGACATAGCAGATCTGAAAACAGAAAGCTCGGGGGTGATCACACTTGTGCTGGGGGGCCCGGCGGGGAGATGGATCGCATGGCAGACAGCCCCCCCAAGTCTCAAGAATGACATTGCCATGTACCTCTGAAAATGAGGAGGGCAGTAAAGATGGGGCTGAAATAGGAAATTGGTGGGAAGCCGGTTTAGGAAGCCAAACCAGGCCGGTTCTCGGCCCTCCTCCCCCACCCTGACTTGTCCCCTGGAGGGTGAACCGGGAGCCTGAGGGCGATGGAGGGGGCTGGTCCGCAGGGACGTGGGGCTGCGCTCCAGTGGGTCAGGGAGCATCGTGAGCCCAGCCTCCACCTTGCCGGCCCCTGGAACACTGAGAACATGGGATGGCTTTGGGATGCTGGTGAGTGGAGCAGCCGCTCCGATGGTGGAGCAAGAAGCGAGTGGCTTGCTTGGAGGTGGTCTGCGGCTGTGCTGGAGTGATCAGGAGGGGCTCATCCCCGGCTGAGCGGGTGGAGGCAGACCAGCAATGCAGACACAGAAAACTAAGCCAGTGAACGAGGCCCTCAGTCGCTCCAGGAAGCACACACCTCATGCAGAGGTCTGAGGGGTACAGGAGGCTCTGGAGCCTCCTGGGGTGGAGGGGGCCGAGGGCCAGGGAGGGGGATTGTCGAGTTTCCCAGTAGGAAGTTAGTGGAGGGCACGGAGGAGTAATGATCCGTTGGTGGAGATAAATACCAAAGAGGATAAGAACCCAGAAAGATTGCCCACAGGGCCCGGGGCACAGGGACGGCAAGGGTCCTGTGCTCGTCGTCAGCTTTGTGGATTCTGTGGTTTTTAAAACTCTGTACATTTATAATGTGGCGCAAAGTAAAAATGAAACGGTTACATAGCAAATACCGTTATAAAAGCGTTACTAAGGCTGCCCCCCTCCCGTCTCTGCTCCTGCCAGGGCCCAGCTCCACTGCATGGCCATCTGGTCCTCCCCAGTGGGGCTTCATCCTCACCACCTGGCCAGCGTTCGCGGCCTCTGCCTCCCCGAATCCGGTAAAAATGTTTCTCCTTGGGAGCTGGAGCTCCGCAGCTCTAGACCTGTAGAGTGGCGCCTCCCGGTGGTGTGTCCTTTCTCAGGCTCCCCCGGCCCCCACTGTCCTGGTCCCGCGTGCTAGTCGAGTGTCGTCTCCTCTGTGTGCGAGCCCCTCTGTTACCTCCCTGTCCCAGTGCTCCGAGAGGGCCCTGCTGATGGTCGGTGCCCAGGGGCTCCTGGGGACGAGACACTGCTGCAGACATTTGGTCCCTTTCATGCTGAACTTTGCCTCGGGGATTAAGATACACACACACTTCTGGGCCCTGCTTTTATTTTTTATCTTTATTATTTTCTTTCCCTGGGCCCGCTTTTAAACTGAATGCCATCCTGCACGTTGTTCTGTGTAATCAAGTTTAAGAAAGAACATTTAAAAAAATTTTTTTAATGTTTGTTTTTATTTTTGAGAGAGACAGAGACAGAGCACAAGTGGGGGCAGGGCAGAGAGTGAGGGAAACAGTCCGAAGCAGGCTCCGGGCTCTGAGCTGTCAGCACAGAGCCCAATGCAGGGCTTGAACTCATGAACCGTGAGATCATGACTCGGGCAGAAGTCAGATGCTCAACTGACCGAGCCACCCAGGTACGCCTTAAGAACACTATTTGTAAAAGTTTACATAGTTCCCACTCTGTGGATGTACAGGTAACCCTTGAACTCACAGGGGTTAAGGTTGCTGACTGCCCACGCAGTCAAAAATCCACACGTAACTTTGACTCCTCCCGAACTTAACTGCTTACTGGTGACTGGAAGCCTTACTCATAACATAAACAGTCAATTAACACATATTTGTATGTTATATATGTTATGTACTGTATTCTTACAATAAAGTAAGCTAGAGAAAAGAAAATGTTACTAAGAAAATCGTAAGAGAAAATACATTTAGAGTACTATACGGTATTTATCAAAAAAATTCATGCACAGGTGGACCTGTGAGGTTCAAGCCTGTTCTTCAAGGAAAAGGGTCTTCAAGGAAAGGGTCAAGTGTAGGTATCAGTCATCCCCTTTTTGTTTAATATGGTTGGGTGTTCTTCACATCTGTCATGCTGTTGGTAGTAGTGGGGTGAGCACCCTTGTGCGTGAATCAGCTTTCCCTCTTCCTGAGGCAAGATTGCATTATCTGTCCACGTAGGATTCCTAGGTCACGGGAGAGACGCACTTCAAAAGAGGCATAATGTGTCATTGCCACTTGTGTCCTGCTGGCTGGGCCCCACCAGCACACCGTGTCCCCAAGAACACTGGAAGGGCGTGGTGCGATCGGACTCCGCTTCGCCACTGGCTGGTTTAGTCTTCCTTCTCCGTAAATGTCCTGCCTTAGTGAAGGTGCCAGCGGGTGTCTCCCCGGGTGGGTCATTCGCCTTTTACTTGGGCACTGGTGTTTTGGGGCAGTTTGACATTTAGAAAACCCCTTCCTGGCCTTCAACGTGTCCTTACATTTTCTTTTCTGTTTTTACTTTTTGCATTGATTTGTGTAATCTGCTTGGGATTTAATTTGACGTATGTTATTAGGTGAAAGTGTAAGTTATTTTCTCTTACAAGTTTGAAAACACTGTTGAGAAATACTTCATTTTCCCAATGATTTGTGCTGCTACTTTTGTCCTAGAAGTATATCTCACATGCAGATATTGTATATATTCGTGTCTTTTTGCATTATCTAATTGATCTGTTAATTCTCACGCTGGTACAACTGTTTTAATTATTCTAGTTTTATGGTATATTTATCCGATAACCCCATTATTAAAAAAATATTTTAGCTATTCTTGGCTACTCACTTGCTAGATGAACTTTAGAATGACTTTCAAGTTAAGAAATTAATCACATTAGGAGGCGCCTGGGTGGCTCAGTCAGTTAAGTGTCCAACTCTTGATTTCAGCTCAGGTCATGATCTCATGGCCTGTGAGTTCTAACCCCATGTCCGGCTCTGTGCTGACAGCGCGGAGCCTGCTTAGGATCCTCTCTCTCACCCTCTGCCCCTCCCCGGCTTGTGCGCACGCTCTCTCTCTCTCTCTCTCTAAATAAATGCTTAAAAAACCATATTGGGATTTCTTTTCAAGTAGATCAAAGCTCTAATTTGAATTGAAAACAGTTGCTATTTACAGTATTCACTTCCTAATCTGGGAAGGCATTCTGTTTTTCCATGTGTTCCAAGTCTTCAGTTACTGTATGTAGCTTTCTTGCTGTAGATTTTCTCTTTTGAAATCTTTTCCAACTTATTTATGTTATCTGGTTATTGTAATTGGGATTTTTCTCATTTCACCTCTCTGATATTGAATAGTGTATGGGGAAGCCCTCGATTCCAGTGTATTTGGACGTGGCCATGTGTCAAAGTGCTTTAGCTGCTATAGGTTTCTCAGCTGGGTTTGGACTTCTTCCTGACTTGGCCCAAAGGCTTTCCCTGCGAGGCGTGCTCGCTGTGGCTCCGGTCAGTGCTCTCTCTCCCGTGTTACAGAAGCTTGCTTCTGATGCTCTTCTGCAAGTTGTTTTTCAGGATCAAAAGTGAAAGTTGCATTTTACTCCATGTGTTCGTTGCTGCTGTTAAGATAGTCTTGTGATTTTTCTCCTTCCATCTCTTAATGTAGAGAATTCCACTGATGAAATTCCAAGCATTGGCTGTTGGAATAAATCCTGGTAGATCTTACTGATACTTTTTAATACTCTTCCAGTTGTAATACCCTCTCAGTATACCGATCATTCATAATTTTGTTCACAACCGAATTTCTCATTTTAATGCATGTTTTCTTTTTCTTTAGGTTTACACTGTTACCTTTCTAATTTCTCAAATGCATCTTTTGTATATTTAACTTGTTTTCCAATGAATGCACTTAGGCTTTCAGAGTTCTTTCAAGATACTTTGAACTGCGCCCCACTGGTTTTGATATGACCTGTAATCATTCAGATGCCTGTCATTTCCAGGCTTCGTTCTGACATTTTGTAGGTGATTGATATTTCCCACCGTATGTTCTGTTGTTAACTTTCTACTTTGAACGCTTCACATTTAGAGAGTGCGGCCTCTCTGGATCCTTGAGGCCGGGCATGCGGGACGAGAGTCTGCGGGGCCGTGGTTGCCGTGTAGGAGCGGTGACCAGAGCTCGGCCGGGGCTGGTGGTCACGGGGCCAGCAACTCACGGGGGTGGGTTCTCTCACACAGAGCGGGAGGAAGAGCGACGCCGAGCGGCCGGGGAGATGGAAACCGGGTGTACGGTGAGAAGAGGGCCTACGGCGTGGGGGCAGAATAACTTCTGTGTGGGACCCGAGGGAGAAATGCCCCAGGGGCTTTTGGGATCCTTGCTCGGAGCTGAGGGGAGGTCGTGGGGCTGGGCCCTGGGCGACAGTTGTGCCTGCGGGGCTGGATGACCCACGGAGGTCAGGGTTGTCTTTCCGTGTAGCCAGGCGGGGGGGTGGGTTAGGCCCCCGGAAGCCCCCTGCCCCGGAGGATGTCCCGGCGGGGGCTCCAGGTGGCCTGCCATTCCGTGAGTGGCGTATCTCCTGTCGGGAGGACCTCCGGCTGAAATGGATGCACGTGCGTCCGGTGTGTCCTCAGGGAGGGGCAAGGGCACGATGAAGGCCAGCAACTGAACTTGCGGGGTTGGAAGGCCAGGTCAGGCTGGCTTGTGTCCGGGAGTGGGACCTCGTACCCAGTGGTGCTAAGCAGGAGCCGGCCTACCCGCGGTGGGGTGTGGTGGCCTGGCGCCTGCCGCAGGGAGGCTGGGCCGGGGGGTCCCCTCAGGCAGCCCTGTGCTCGGTCACAGTTGTGGTCACGCAGGAGAGAGACGGGATTTGGGGGAGCGGCCAGCTGTCAGCCACCGGCACAGATGAGGACTGAGATCCTGGGGTCACCTGTATCATTGATGGGGGGGTGGTCCTAGCAGAAGGGGGTACTTGCTTCAAAGGTGCCTGTGTAGCTGCGTGCCGTTGAGTCTAGGAGGGAGCTAGGTTTGGGGGTGCTTCCCACACTCACAGAGAGGGAGCTGCCACAGGCCCATCTCCCACACTAAGGTCCCAGTGTGTGCGGGGGTGGGGGGTAGGGAGGGGCGCCGTCTCGTTATGGAAATGTGGGCCTCACGAGCAGAGGAGAGGGACGCCGTGGAGGCGGTGGCTGCGTGCGGAAGGCTACCTCGCGTCCTCCCAGGGAGAGGTGGGCGAGGGTGAGTGATGGGCTGGTAGCTGCGGAGGCCTCCCGCCGGCCTTCCCTTTCTGCCCTTCACATAAGGGCACGGGACGCCTCACTGAAGGGCTCTCATGAGAATCTGCGCCATGATGATGCGTGAGCTGCCCCACCGGGCCCACAAGGACCTCAAGGCACCTGTTTCTTGCTTCTGCCTCCGTCTGGCTTTCCTTTCTGATTTGGTCGAGTGGTTTTTATTCTGTGTCTTTTTCCTCTCGCGTGGATGTAGGAGAGTGCTGTCCTCCTGGAGGCGCGGACGCATTGCAGCCTGGCAGGAAGGGGCCGATTGCGTTTCACAAGATGACTCATTCATTCCTCCCTCTTTGCCACGTTGCCAGGCTGTCTGGCGGCCCCGCATGCAGAGACGGTGATGGATCTGGAGCGCTGTTATCACTGGTCCACGGTGACCAGGGATGGCGTGTGGGAGTGGCGGACCAGCCACCTCTAGGTATACGTTTAGACAAGTGGGAGTCAGCCTTTCTGGATGCTTCCTTAATAAATGTTCCTCGCGTTCAGTACAGACATGGGGCCTTTACTGTCTTTCTTTAGGCACGATGGGCCAGGTGCGCCCAGGTGTGGTGAGCTGCGCTGCGCCTTCAGCTCGGGCTGAGGGCGGCCTGAGGTTTTCTCCCTGGGGGAATGTCGCGCCTGGTCCCAGGGGCCAAGGATGCTTCTACTTCTCGGGTTAAACAGATTCACTCTGCTTATTTCACGCCTCTGTGTTTTCTTTCTGAAACGCCGGCGGCTTTACGGGTTACACCATTCGATTTAGTGCGCGCTTGCTGCTTGTATCGCGGAGGCCGCCGTGTCTTTGGATGTGAAGGGTGCCCAGCGGTACACTCCAGTGACAGCTGGAAAGGGGCTTTCCGTGTGGGCCGCTGCCTTTTCTGAGTGCTCCGGCTACTTCGCTCTCGCAGGGCAGAAGAAGGTGACCCTACGGTTTTGTTCTCCCCCTGACTGAGGAAATGGGTTTTTTCTTACACGCTTGTCTCCCGGCTGTGCTTCACAGCAAGCCGGTAGGAGCCTGCGTCTCACCAGCACTGCATCCCCCCGCCCCGTCTTTGCAGAGCCTGGGCCTCGGGCCAGATCTCGTGGGGCTGGCGGCAGCTGGAGAACAGCTGCTACCGGGGCACAGCTCCCAGCTCACCCCTGTGTCAGTTTGGCAGAGCAGGGGCGGAAGTCACGGGAGAACTTTCTGGCAGGAGGCCTCTGGGCCGGTGGAGTCAGGCCGGGGATCCAGAGGCTGCATTCTGTTTCCAGTTCCTCTCCCAAATCGCCCTGTGACCTTGGCTAGGTCACTGTCCCTGTCTGCACTGCTTCTCCATCCGTGAGACTGCATTTCCTCACCTGTTCCTGCCTGGTCTCGGAGCAGGAGCAGGGGCAGAGAGGCGGCAGGGATGGGAGGCTAAGGCTGGTTAAGTTTCTACTGGAGGGCGAGGCACGCTGCTGTCTTTCCAGGAATACGGGAGTGCACGAAAAGATGGCTTCCATGATCATTGCTTTGTTCCAGGGGGAAGTCGGAAGGTCCTCATTCAGTCCCCGTAAAGCTCCAAGGTCTTCGATTATCCTATTTTATGAGCCAGGAATCTCTAGTCAGCTCCAGAGCACAGGGTCAAGTCTAGAGCTCCTGTTCCAGAACCTCCTCCTAACCTCTTCACTTCATTGCTGTTCAGTTGTGAAAAGTTCAGATTTCAAGTACTCATGACCAAATCGCTTTCAGGAAATTGGACTGTTTGCATTTTCACAAGCGGTTTTGGCGTAGCCACGGTAATACTGCTTCGTCACCACATGTGGTTTCCTTTTTCCAGGTGGAGGAGGGAGGAGAGTACAGTAAGGTTGGGGCGACGTGTCCGTGGATCTGGTGGGGCAGAAAAGCAAAGTCGCTGGGTATTGGACAGCTTGAAGCGAGAGGGAGGGAGCGGGGTGGCTGCCGGTGACTCTGAAAGCCGGTGGAGGAGAGAGCCGTCTGTTGCCACCGGGGGCGATCGGGCGTGCTGCGGGTGAGCAGGAGCTGGCAAAGAGGCAGGTGTGGAGACTGAAGACTGCCTAGGCCCTGGAGTCCTCCCCAGAGGTTGTGTGCAGAGGAGGGGAGAGGCCCTGGTGCTAACGCCAGGAACTTCGCCCCCGGCTCACACGCTCCACCTGTCCGTGGCCCCGCGACGTCTTCCCTGGTCTTCCACGGTGTTCTCCCCGGTGCAGGTGCCAGACCCAGTCTGTGGCAGGCTTGCACTTGTTGCTGTGAGTCCCTGGTCTCTAACTGGTACATTTGTGCAACCTTCCCGTCACTTTTGTGGCATTGACGTGGTGAAGAGCACGGCCCCTTTCAGAAAATAGTTTCTTCCTTGTGGGTTTGTCTGCTAATCGGTCCCCACCGTGAGAGTCCCTTGTGAGCTGGGCCGTGCTTCTCAGGGCCTCGCGTCTGGATGGACAGTCCCTTTTGGGGACTGTTTGCTCAGTCACACACTTGCCCCTCTGGCCCAGGACCCTTCCTTCCTTCCCCCTTGCAACGAAGAAGCAATCTGAGGGAAGGCATTTTATTTTAAGACCAGGCAACACACTGCCCGTCGGGAAAATTTCTCCTGGATTTGGTGTCTGCTGGTGGCTTGTGCCCACACCTGTCTTCACTGTGGTGGTTGCAAAGTGACGTCTCCTCTGTGGCACTCCCCACGCATGCCTGTCAGCCCCGGGCTAGCTGCTGTGGGTGCGTCCCTTCCTCCCTTCTGTTTACTTACCTGTTTACTGTCAGTTCCGCGTGATGGATTTTAGTTCTTTATTTCACTGATGAGGTTCTGGGGTGATGGTGGGGTGGTCCGGAGCTGATGGCCAGAAAAGAATTCTTGAAGACATCTCTGGTGCAAAAAGGTGATTTTTAAAGCAGTGGGACAGGACCCGTGGGCAGGAAGAGCTGCCCTGGGGTTATGAACAGTGGCTCATCATATACTATGAAGTTGGGGGGGGCGGGGTAGAGTCAAATGGGAGGCCTCCAGAGGGACTTTGATGTACTGAAGACCACTCCTAAGATACCTGAGGCCTCGCCATTGTCAGCTGAGGTTGTTTTTCCCTCTAGCAAAGCATTAACATGAAGACAGTAGAGAGTTCCTGGGGAAACATTTTATGCTGCGGGCTTCAAGTGTCAGTCAGGGGCTGCAGGTTATAAGCAAATTTAATTTTCTGCCATTTCCTTCTTGCCTTTGTTCCCCACATCACTGTGGAGGGGTGATGCTGGGGCTACAGGTTTCTGGAGATTAGGCTGTTGATAAGATTGCCTTTTTCTTGTAATTTGCTAAGACCTTGGTAAACTGTTGGAGACTCCTGTCCTGCATGACTGGGATCTCTATCAGCTAACCATTGGTTTTCCCCTTTCCTTTGCCCTTGGGCAGCCGGGAGAGCCTGAGGCGTGTCACACGTATCCCGCCGGGGTGGATGGGGGCCCGGTGCCTAGCTTGCACTTTGTCCTCAGCCCGCCCCACGCTCCCTCACCATCATCTATGCGCTGTTCTAGTTTATAATTCTCCGCAGTTCTCAGTTGATTTGGGGACTCGCGTTATCCCCAGCCAGGCCGCTGCCGGTCCCTGTGGGGTGCCCCTATCATTTCCCTTCCTGTCTCAGTCCTGCCCTAGTCTGCTCTGGCTGATATAACGAAGACCATTGACTGGTGGCTTATCCACAACAGAAATCTGTCTCTCCCATTCTTGAGTGCCAGCCCTGTAGCTGGCCTCCGGTGAAGGCTGACTTTAGGGTCACTGATGGCTCCTTTTCTCTGTGTCTTCACAGGGCCAGAGGGGCAGGGGAACTCTCTGGGGTTGTCTGAGTGAGAGCCCCATCCTGAGGGCTCCACCGTGTGGCCTAACCACCTCCCAAGGCCCCACCTTGAAGGATACGATTTTGGGAGGACACAGACATTCAGTTCGTAACACCCATCTTTCCTCCTTCCCTCCCTTTTCTTTCCTCTCCCCTGTTTTTGAAATTAAAAAAATTAAAAAAAATTTTTAACATTGCTTATGTAACGTTTCAGGCTCGTCTTGTACCTAACCTGCCCAGCCCTATAATCAGCATTTCTTTGAAGGGCTCTAGTTCCTTGTAATGTGGAAATGTTATGGAACAGCGAAATCTCGGTGCTAGGCATGCTTGTTGCTGTTGGGGTATCTTCGCTTCTTTGCTCCTAACCTTTCAGTAGCCAGAGATGGGAAAGATGTGCATACACACGTATATAAACATGCGTAGACACGCATGCACATGTGTAAGTGTGCATAGTCTTTAGGTGTGGGTGCACGTATGTCATAAATCTGGTTTTGTGTTTGAAATGTTACAACCCTTTCTCTTCCTTTGCCCTCCCCTCATCAGGGACAGTGCTGTTCGAAAGGAGGCCTCTCCTGCTCCTGAGGGCCAGGTCTGCACACTCTTCTGCGCTGCACATGCAGTGACATCATGATGGTCGTTTGATACCACCCGTGGTGAGGGTTCGCACGCGGGCTGGGCAGACACGACAGACCAGGCCTTTCCTCCCACCCCCAAGAGCCATTTGTTAAACATTCGCCAGCGTGCCCTTCTAGGAAAACAAAGTCTCTGTATGCGCACCCGAAACTAGTAAAACGCTGTATGTTAAAAAAGAAAGAAAAGAATCCACTCCTTTGGCGAGGCTGTGGTGAAAAGGGCGCGGGAACCCGCCGGTGGGCGGAACAGAAGATGGCGAGGAGCCCCGGGAAGGGGAATGCGGGGAACCAGGGCAAAACTGTAGACACACATATACACGTATATATGTATATGTGTACATATGTGCATCTGTGTGTGTAGTATATGTTGCTACATATGCTTAAAATTTTTTTAATTTGTTAAAAAGTATGATTTGCCGTCTTTACCATTTGTAAGTGTGTAATTCAGTGGCATTCATTACATTCACAGTGTTGTGCAACCAGCTGTATTTACTCTTTTGCACAATCTGTTTTTCATTTAACACTGTTTCCTGGAAGTCATCCTGTGTTGAGTCGTGGGGAGCTTGCTCATTCTTGTTTGTTTGTGCCGTTTGTGTTGCTCCGTCGTGTAGATGTCCCATAGTTGTTCAGTCCATCCCCTGTGCTGCTGGGATGGTTAAGTAGTTCACACTATTTTGCATTGCAGACCCTGCTGTGATGAATAACCCCGTGCGCTTGTGTTTTCGTATCGTACCTGGTGGGTGAACTTGGGGAAGTGGGATCGTGTCTACAGTTTGGCCCTGGTTCCCGCATTCCCCTTCCCGGGCTCCTCGCCATCTTCTGTTCCGCCCACCGGCTGGTTCCCGCGCCCTTTTCACCACAGCCTCACCCACCGAGTGGATTCTTTTCTTTCTTTCTATTTTAACACACGGTGTTTTGTTAGTTTTGGGTGTGCATATAGAGATTCAACAATTACACACATCGCCCTGTGCGCGTCGTGGCACAGGGTGGACTGTTACGCATGTGAATTTTTGCCAGAGTGGGGGGAGGGCACAGGTTCAGTGTGTTGTCATTGGCATTTCTCTGCCTTTGAGTGAGGCGGGACATCTTTTCATGGGTTTAAAGACTTTGTTTTTAAATCATTTTCATGTCTTTTGCTTGTTTTTCTTTACAATTTTTTCTTTTGCCTCTCAATCTAAAAAGGTTTTTTGTACATTAGAGATATTTTTTCATTTTTCTGTGATACATGTTGCAACTATTTTCTTCCACTTATTATTTGCCATAAGTATTTTCTCATGGTATTTTTGCCATGCCAAAGATTTGTATATTTTCTAAAGTCACTTTTGTCTTTTATTGCATTTAGATTTTTTAGTCATAGTGAGAAAGCCTTTAGATACTCAGATGAACAAGAAAATACTCATGTTTTATCCTACTACTTGTACAGTCTAGTTTTTTATTAATTTAATTTTTTAAATAACATTTCACTATGTTGATTTTTTTCCCCAGGATATTTAGTTTTCTATTTCACTAACTTCTGTTCTTATTTCCTTCCTTGTTTGGTATTCATTTTGCTGTCTTTTTTTTCTTAATTTATATTGGATGTTTGCTTACTGATAATCAGCTTTGTTTTCATATACGTAAGCATGTAAAAGTAAGAATTTACTTTTTAGTACAGCTTGTTGCAGTGCACAGATTTAGAAATATAGGATTTTTATTATCCTTATGAAAGTTATCTTTCCACTCTGATTTCTTTTTTTGACTTAAAAGTTACTTGGAAGTGTTTCTCAATCCCAAACACATGGAGTTTAAAACAATATACATCATGCTAAAAAGATACATTTATATCTATATGTACAGTATTTTAAAATCTTTTAATTTCTTGGTTCGTTGCATTGTTGGCAAGGTGGTCTCTATGTTCACGGTCTTTGACGTATGTGGAGGGTGGCTCACGTGTGGTCCGGCATCATGAATGTTCTGCGTTTCAAAGTAGAACACATTCTGCTGATTTGGGGTATAAGCTTTCTGTATGTCCATTAGATGAAGCTTTGGTGATCTTGTTTAAATTCTTTCTAGGGTTAAAAAATAAATAAATAAAAATAAGTAAGTAAGTAAGTAAATAAATAAATAAATAAATAAATAAATAAATAAATTCTTTCTACGGTTATAGATATTTTTAACTGATGTATTAATCACTGTGATGGTTGTGTTTAAATCTGCCAGTGTGATATTTCTGTTTTGTATAAAATGTTGAGACTTTGTTTTTGGGTGCATGCGAGCCTGGAATAGTATCTTACTAACACATTGAACACTTTTATCTTTGTGCAGTGTCATCTATAAAAAGCTCTGATAATGCCTTTTTTGCCTTAAAGTGAATTTTATGTCTGATGTATTTGCCCAGTCTATATTTCTTTCAGCCTCTCTGTATCTTATGTTTTAGATATATCTTTCATGGTATCTAATGGTATTTAATGGAGTTTTTGTTTTTCCTCTTTGACAATCTTTGTCGTTTAAAGACTGGAACATTTTGTTTACTTTCATTTACATTAATTGCTTATAGATTTGAACTTCTTCCTACAGTCTTATTTTGGGCTTTCTGTTTAGCTCAACTTTCTTACATTTATTGTTTTTTTTCTCTTCACATTTTTAAAATGTTTGTTTTTGTTTTGAGACACACACACACACACACACACACACACACACACACACAGTGCGAGTGGGGGAGGGGCAGAGAGCGAGGGAGACACAGAATCCAAAGCAGGTTCCAGGCTCCAAGCTGTCAGCACGCGGGGCTCGGACTCATGAACCATGAGATGACCTGAGCTAAACCTGGACGCTTAACCTACTGAGCCACCCAGGTGCCCCTTCTCTTCACATTTGTTTGATTTTGTTCTTCATTAAATGTTCTTCACTACGTAATTTTAGTTTCTCTTATTTTCATATTGTCTTACACATATACTTGATTATCAATGTCTGAAGTTAATGAGTATCTTAACCACAATTCAAACAATATAAGAATCTTACAATACTTTGTCTCTGATTGTCCTCTCTTGACTCAAATGTATTTTCAACGCCGTGCAACCTTACTTACTATTTTATACTGTCATTGCCCTTTTAGATTTATTCATATCCTACCACTTTGTTCTTCATTTCGTCTTGTACCTGAGATGCTGCTGCCTCTAAACGCATCATGGTGAGAACGTTAGTAGAAAACAAATTTTAACTGACAACTTCTTTATTTTCCTTTTCTGCCAGGTTTTATTTTGAGCGTTCAAAACATATTCAGTCATTCTGAAGTTGTTTTACCCAAGGCTGCTCTCAAAAATGAAAATCAGGAGCACCTGCGTGGCTCAGTTGGTTAAGTGTGCAACTTGCGCTCAGGTCGCGATCTCTCGGTTTGTGAGTTCGAGCTCCGTGGTGGGCTCTGTGCTGACAGCTCGGAGCCTGGAGCCTGCTTCAGATTCTGCGTCTCCCTCTCTCTCTGCTCCTCCCCTGCTCTCAGCTTTGTCTCTCTCTCTCTCTCTCAAAAATAAACATAACAAAAAATGAAAATTAATATTAATGGGAAAAATTGGCATGTGATGTACACTTCTTTAGAAAAAAGCTTTGCTTGGAAATTCAGGAAGAATGACATATGTTTGTCTTGTTAAACATGTATATAGTACTGTAACAATGAAAAAGGGATCTCATAGGAATAATTGAAGTATTTAGCAAAAAATTAATGGGGAAAGACCAAGAAAACATTTCTGTTATATTCTGGAAATCTAATGTGTTGACTGACTTGTCGTGTAATGCCGGTGGGATTTCGTTTTGTGTTTTGCTTTGTTTCGTTTTGGGCATTAATTTTTCGCTGACTCATTTCTTTCTCTGTGGTTGTGTAGTTTTGTCTTGCTAATCTACCAAAATCTGCCAGTGTCACTGTTTATGACCCCTAGAAATTATCTCAAGTTTTCAGCAGCCTGTTTTAAAATTTCCCCTTTTTTTCTTGATACAGCTTACAAATCTTCCTGAGTTTTATATTTGGCATCTTGTGTCTTCTTGCTACACCAGAAAAACTGAGATGGAAATTGGCAAACACACCCTACTTTAGACTTTAGCAGAGTGGCTGGAAACGCCGTACCAGAGTGGCCAGTAATACTTCCCACTTCCAGGCAAATGAAAAGTGTTTTGAAATAACTTTAAAATGACCTTTTACTTTACTCTTAAAAGTATTTAAGAAAGACATTTCTTAAAGGTCTTGATGGAAAGTTATTTTCTTGGACTATGGCGAAGGCTCTATACAGCCGTTTTTGGTTTCCATTGTTGTAGAGAAGCCATCTTTCAATCTAAGTGAGAATATTTTAAGGAATTTTAAAAACTCTGATAACTTAAAAAACTTTTTTTAATGTTTATTTATTTTTGAGAGAGACAGAGAAAGACAGAGAGAGAGTGGGCACACTGAGCGAGCGGGGGAGGGTTAGAGACAGACGGAGAAACAGAATCTGAACAGACTCCAGGCTCTGAGCCGGCAGCGCAGAGCCCGATGAGGGCTCAAACCCATGAACCACGAGACCATGACTTGAGTTGAAGGCAGACGCTCAACTGACTGAGCCACCCAGGCACCCCATAAAACTCTGATAACTTAAGGGGCGCCTGGGTGGCTCAGTCGGTTGAGTGTCTGACTTTGGCTCAGGTCATGGTCTCATGGCTCGTGAGTTCGAGCCCCACATCGGGCTCTGTGCTGTCACCTTAGTGCCTGTTTCAGATCCTCTGTCCCCCACCCCCTCGCCCATCCCCCGTTTGTGCTCTCTCTCAAAAATAAATACATATATAAAAAAAGAAACTCGGGGAACTTGTAAGATGTCTGTCTTCAGTTTTTTACAGTTTCACCATTATAGATCTAGGTGTAAATTTCTTTATGTTCATCCTGCTTGGGATCCTTTTTTTCTTTTTTTTCCACATCAAATTTATTTAAGGTATAATTTATATAGTATGAAATTCACTCTTTCTAGATACAGTTTTAGAGACTCACACTTTTTAGAGATAGTTTTACGAGTTTTGACAAACACATGCTGATATTAAGGATGAACGTAGTCATAATAGAGTATATTTTCAACATTCCCAAATTCCCTCACGCCTCTTCTTCTGCCTTCACCTCAAACCCCAAACACTGGATATGTTTACTGTAACTGCAATTTTCCTTCCTCAGAGCGTCCTATAAATAGAATCACAGTATGTGGCTTTTGGAATCTGGGTTTTTTAACTTGAGATGCAGCCATATTGTTGTTGAGTCATATCTAGTGAGTGTACCACAATGTGTTTGGTCATTCACCGATTGATGTAAATTCGGAGATCTACAGTTTCAGAAACTATGAATAAACTTGCTGTAAGCGTTCTCATACAGGTCATGATGTGGATGTCCATCCCCACTTTTCACAGGCAAATACCCACAAGTGGGCTGTTCTAAATCGTGAGAAGTGTATGTTTGTTTTTGTAAAAAACCACCAAGTTGTTTCCCAAAGTGACCGCCCCACTTTGCATCCCTTAAGTGTCGTGGGAGAGGACCTGTTGTTCTTGTAGGTCAGCACTTAGTGTCAGTTTTTACATTGTATCCTCTGTAGTGGATGTGTAGTGGTATCTTGTAGTTTTTATTTGAAGTTTCCTGATGAGGAATGATGTTGAATATTTTATGTTTATTTGCCATCTGTAGGCCTCATTTTGTGAAGTGGCCTCAAATATTTTGGCCATTAAAATTTTTGTTACCGTTGAGTTGTGAGGGTTTCTTATGGCATCTAGATAGCAGTTATTTATCAAGATACTCGTTTTCCGGATATTTTCTTCCCGGGTATGGCTTAAATGTTTATTTTCTTAACTGTGTGTTTGGAAAGAGCAGAGGTATTTAAAATTGATAAAGTAAGATTTGTCAGCTTTCTTCTTTCATGAGTTGTGTTATGTGTCCTAGTTAAGAATTCTGTACTTTCCCCAAAGTTGCAAAAATTCCCTAAAAATTGTATGGTTTTTAGGTTTTACCTTTTGGTCTCTGATCCTTTTTTTTTTTTTTTTTACCCCTCAGATCCATTTTGAGCTATTTTTTTTTTTAATATGGTGCAGGATACAGGTACAGTTTCTTTTTTCCCCAGTGTCTGTACATTTCTTTCAGCCTTATTTGTTAGAAGACTATTATTTTCTCCTTGATTATCTTTGCTACTTTGTAAGTTGGCTACACATGGGTGGATCTATTTGTGGACTCTATTCTGTTTCGTTGCTCTGTGTGCCTACCTTTCGCTGGTACCGCAGGGTTTTGGCTCCTGCAGCTTTAGAAGGAGCCGAGAAATCAGGTGGGATGGATTCTTCAGTGTCTGTCTTCTTTTTAAAAAATTGTTTTCTTACTCTTAATTCTTTGTCTTTCTACATAAATTTTAGAATCGGCTCGTCAATTTCTACAAAAAAGAACTCTACAAAAACACTGGCTGTGTTGGATCTGTATAAATCAATTTGGGGGTAATTGACATTTATTTCATTTTGTGTTTATTGAAGTAAAATTCATATGCACCATTTTAAAGTGTAAAATGTAGTGGTTTTTAATATGTTCACTAGCTTGTGCAACTATCACCACTATCTAATTCCAGAACACTTTCATCATCCTCAAAGGAAACCCCATACCCATTAGCTGTCACTCCTTATTCCTCCCTCTGCCCACCCCTGGCAACCATGAATATACTTTCTGTCTCTATGAATTTGCCTATTCTGGACATTTCATCTAAGTGGAATCATATAATATATTGCTTTTTGTATCTGGCTTCTTCCACTTGGCGTAATATTCTAAAGGTACATTTACATTGTAGCACATATCAGTATTTGACTCCTTTTTTGTGGCTAAATAGTATTCCATTGTGTGGATATGCCGCATTTTGTTTATCCATTTATCAATTGATGAATATTTATGTTGCTTCTACTTTTTGGCTATTAGGAATATTCGTGTATAAGTTTTTTGTACGAATATGTTTTTTTTTTTAAGTTTATTTATTTATTTTGAGAGAGAGAGAGAGAGCGCTCGAGTAGAAGAGGGGCAGAGAGGGACTGAGAGAGAATCCCAAGCAGGCTCCATGAAGTCACCACAGAGTCCAACGTGGGGCTCAATCTCACAAACTGCGAGATAACGACCTGAGCCGAAATCAAGAGTTGGGTTCTCGAGCGACTGAGCCACCCGGGCTCCCCGAATATGTGTTTTAATTTATGTTGGATTTATACCTAGGAGGGGAATTGTGGGATCATATGGTAACTCTGTGTTTAATCTTCTGAGGAAATGCCACATTGTTTTCCAAAGTGGCTATACCATTTTACATTCCCACCAATGTTTGGGTATTCAAATTTTTATCACTGGCTGCTTTCTGGTTTTTTGGTTAGAGCCATTCTAGTGGGTAGGAAGTGGTATTTCACTGTGGTGTTGATGAGCATTTCTCTAATGACTAAGGATGTTAAGTACCTCTTCATTTACTTATTGGCCATTTGTATGGAGAAATATCTATTCAGATTCTTTGTCTGCTTTTTAATTGGGATTATTATTGTTGAGTTGTGAGGAATCTGGTCCTTTTTTATGTTTATTTATTTTTTGAGAGAGTGAGATACAGAGCATGAACGGGGTAGGGACAGAGAGAGATAGAGAGACACAGAATCTGAAACAGGCTCTAGGATCTGAGCTGTCAGCACAGAGCCCAGTGTGGGGCTCAAACCCATGAACCACAGGATCACGACCTGAGCCGAAGTCTGACGCTTAACTGACTGAGCCACCCAGGTGCCCCAAGTTGTGAGGAACCTTTATGTATGTTGGATACTAGACCCTTAGGTATATAATTGATATAAATATTTTCCCATCCTTTGTATTGTCTTTTCCCTTTCTTGGTAAGTGTGCTTTGGCACACAGAAGTTTTCACTTTTTATAAACTCCACTTTATGTGTTTTTTCTTTGGTTATTTATCCTTAAGAACTGTTGCCAAATGCAATGTTAATGAAGCTTTCCCCTATGTTTTCTTCTAAGAGCTTTATAATTTTAGCTCTTATATTTAGGTCTCTGATCCATTTTGAGTTAATTTTTGTATCTGGTGTGAATCTAGGGTCAAAATTCATTCACTAGCATGTTGATATCACCAGTTGCAGCACCATTTGTTGAAAAAAAACCAACCACCCTATTTTTTCCCCATTGAATGGTCTTAGCATCCCAGTCAAGATTCCTTTGACCATAGATGTATGGGTTTATTTCTGAACTCTCAATTCGAATCTATCATCTATATGTGAGTACTTTTGCCAGTATTACACAGTCTTAAAACCTATAGACTTATAGTAGGTTTTGAAATTGGCAAGTGTGAGTCCTTCAACTTTGTTCTTTTTTCACGATCGTTTGGCTGGTTTTTTTGTTTGTTTTGTTTTATTTTGCAATTCCATATGAATTTTAGGATCGGCTTGTCCATTTACATAAAAAAGGACAGATAGAAATTTGGCAATGATTGCCTTGTTAAAAAATTGAAGTCTTTCAGTCCAAGAACACAGAATTCCAGTCTAAATGCTCATTTCTTTTACTTCCGTTGTTGTACTTGGGATTTCCAGTATGACGTTGGCTAGAGGTGGTAAGAATGGACATCCTTACCTTGTTTCTGATCCTGGAAGGAAAGCATTCAGTTTCTCACCATTAAGTATGATGATAGCTATAGATTTTTCAAAATGCCTTTTATTAGGTTAAGGAATTTGCTGAGAATTTTTATCATGAATGCTTGTCGAATTTTGTCAGATGCTTTTCTACATCTATTGGAATAATGGTTTTTCATTTTTAATCTATAAAAATGGTGAATTACATTGGTTGAATTTTGAATGTTGAACTAACATTGCTGGGTTAAGTCCTGCTTAGTTACGCTGTATTATAGAAAGGGGATTTTGTTCAGGAGTTTTGCATGTATATTCATGAGGGATTTTGGTCTGTAGTTTCCTTTCCTTCAAATGGCTTTATGTGGTTTTGCTGTTAAGGTACTTTTGACCTCATAAAATGGGTGAGGAAGCGTTCCCTCCTTTTTTTATTTTCAGGACGTGTTTGTGTGGAATTGGTATTCTTTCTTAATTGTTTGTTAGAATTTTCCATGAAAGCCATTTGAGCATGGAGTTTGTTGGAGAGTTTGAAACTGTGAATTCAATTTCTGTAATTGTGAGACCTTCATTTCTCTGTGTGGGTCCAAGTTACTGTTAGATGCCATAACCCACTGGAGCAGCTTCTTTAACATTTTACGTCATTCATTCCGCAGTTATTACTCCTGCCTCAGTTTACTCTTCTCCAAAACCCCGATTACATTGTGACAGACTTTCTCACCCTACTCTTCTTGTCACCTCTTTGCCATCGGCACCATGCTTCTGTGGCGGCTGCTGTCATCTACAGCAGTTATCCGGAATGCAGCACAGAGACACGAAGAGATGTAAACAGCGAAAAGGGGATAGGAGACTTGGAGACAGATTGATAAGACATAGCAGAATTCATCGGTGTTCCAGAAGGAAAGGAGAGGGGAGGAGGGTAGAGGTAATATTTAAAGAGCTAACGGTTTTCCAGAATTGATGAAAGCCACCACTGTACAGTTTTAAAAATCCTTACAAATACCAATCAGGTAAGTTGGAGAGAAATCTGTCTGTGTCTAAACATAGCATGGTGAACCTCTAGAATACTAAATACAAAAGATCTTAACAGAGAAAAGGATACCATTCAAGGAAGAAATGTTAAGGCCATCAGATGACTTTTAACTGTACCAACAGAGACAGGAAGACAGTTGGATCTTCTGTGTGATGGGAGAAAAGAAATCATCCGGCACTCTGTACTTAATGAAGAAGTCTTTTAGGAACAAGGGTAAAATAAACACATTTTCGCATAAACTGAAACTGAGATAACTTGATGCCTGTAGGTCTTTATTAAAAGCATTTGTAGGGGCGCCTGGGTGGCGCAGTCGGTTGAGCGTCCGACTTCAGCCAGGTCACGATCTCGCGGTCCGTGAGTTCGAGCCCCGCATCGGGCTCTGGGCTGATGGCTCAGAGCCTGGAGCCTGTTTCCGATTCTGTGTCTCCCTCTCTCTCTGCCCCTCGCCCGTTCATGCTCTGTCTCTCTCTGTCCCAAAAATAAATAAATGTTGAAAAAAAAAAATTTAAAAAAAAAAAAAAAAAAAAGCATTTGTAAAGGATCTGTTTTAGGAAGAAAGATAGTTGCCTCCTATGGGAAGGTCTGAGACTTTAGAAGAAATTAAAAACAGAGAAAGCTGTATGTGTGTGAGGTAATCCAAATACGCATGCAGTATTTAAAGCTATGGAGCCGACGTCTTCCAGGGTTAACCACAAATACTGGAACTAAAATACATGTCAGTGGGGAGGGAGTAGAGCTGGGGGTTTTAAGGTCCTTGGGTAGAGTGTGAGGGTGGCAGACTTGGATAAGTTAGGGGCTCGTGATTATGTCTGGGGTAAAAAAGTAAGAAGAAAACATGTATAAACTAGTGGAGGGGAAATCTAAAAGAGAGCAAGAAAGGAGATTTAAAAGAAACCTAGAAATGTAAGAAAAGTAGAAAACACAATATAAAATGGTACCTAATCCAGAGATAACAGAAGTTTCTATGTATATTAATCTAGATGCTTAAGAAAGTTCCATTGAAAGAATTTTCACTCAGAGCCCTGTCATCTCTTAGCATTCCATGTTGCTCTGTGGATTTTCTAAATTGAATGAGACTATTGTCCATTGGTCCTCTGAGTTCATTCCTTCTGGAGCTTAAAGACTCTTCTTTAAAAAAAAATTTTTTTTTAATGTTTATTTATTTTTGAGAGAGAGAGACAGAGTACAAGTGGGAGAGGGGCAGAGACAGAGAGAGAGAGAGAGAGAGAGAGAGAGAGAGAGATACACAGAATCGGAAGCAGGCTCCAGGCTCTGAGCTGTCAGCACAGAGCCCACCACGGGGCTCGAACCCACAAACCGTGAGATCATGACCTGAGCCGAAGTCGGACGCTCAACTGACTGAGCCCCCCAGGTGCCGCTTGAAGATTCTTCTTACTATCTTCATACTATCTTTCTTTCTCCTTTCACTCTGCATTCTGGAAAGTTCCATGGCTTCATCTTGCAACTTTGCTCTTAAGTTGTGTCCATGTACCCTTCAGGTGAATTTAGGTTTTTATTCGACGGTATTTTTCTCTCAAGGTGTCTGCTTGTCTCTAAGTACAGAGTATCGTGTCCATTACCTTGTACATATCGACTGACGCTTATCATTTGCTTTTATGATTTCTCACATGACCATTCGGATATCGTTTGGTGTCTCTCCCGTCACGTCGGTTTTCTTCAAGTATGGCATCTTTGTTGGTGGGTGGGGTTTGTGCTTTGAGAATGCCCATCCCTGGTGACTGTGGTAGGAAGTTGTGACAGCTCGTCCTGCGGGGGGCGGAGGGGGGGTGCCGTCCGTGCCTTGAGGGCTGCAGTGACTTGGCCGTGGAGCCTCACCATCCGTCTGTCGGTCAGCAGCCCTGGAGCAGACCCCACCGCCCAGTGGGAATGTTGCTCCTGACAGCACCTCCCCACTCCTGCCTGCGGGTTGTGCCCGCTTCCTCTCTGGGTGACTTCTCCGTGGAACTCTGTGGAGCTCCTGGCATTCCTGACAAAGGCTCGCATTTTGTGCTCTGGCTTCCCTGCAGTCCTTTCTCCATAGATGTCACCCCATCTGTTCTCTTTCTATATTGTTTTCTATTGCCGTGTAACGGCACATCAACCCACAGCTGAGTGGCTTAAAACAACGAATATGTATTGTCTCACAGTTTTTGTGGGTCAGGAATTTAGGAGTGGCCTAGCTGGGTGGTTCTGAATCTGGGTCTCACAGGCGGCCGCACGTGTTGGCCGGGGCTGCGGGCGCCGCTTCCGCGTTGGCTCCCGTGTGGCTCCAGGCAGGGGGGCCTCCGTTCCCTACCTCGTTGGACTCTCCACGGAGCTCCTTGTGGCCTCCCACACGGCACTTCACTTCCCCGAGGTGCGTGTGGCCCAAGAGAGGGAGCAAGGAGGAAGGCACACGCCCTGTATGTCCTAATCTTGGATGGCACGCAGCGTCCCTCTCACCCTGGCGTACGTACGAGTGCACTGCTAGGCGCCGTCCACTCTCGGGAGGACTGATTGTCTAGTTTCGAGGGAGGAGTGTCGTAGGACCCGCGGGCGCATTGGAACCACTCGCTCTCGTGGAGGAGCTCCTCCTGTGTTGTCGCGGACGGAGCCAGGAAGCAGCCTTGTGGATCCGGCTCCTCGCCATCCTCCTAGACCAGACCAGCCACGAACCTTCAAAGCGTTAGCATCAGCCTGGCTTTTCCCTGTCTTATAGTTTTGTGATTATTTTCATTGTCCTTTTGTCATAGGCTTTTGTCTAGGCAATTTAATTAAAAGGAGAGCAGTGTGTGTCCAGCTTCTTTCATGCTTGCTTTCTTGCTTATTGTTGGGTTTGGCACATATTTCCAAGTTTCCAAATTAGGTCACTCTTGGGCAGACTGTGCTGCGGCAGGGCCTAAATCTGCCCTCCCTCTAACAACTGCCTAGCTGGCCAAACATACAGGTAGCAAGGGTGCTTCTGTTATTTACGGTGCGTTTTGAGGAACTGGGGTTTGGTAGTTCCCTCCATTGAGTGAAATCACATTTCCGTTTCTGGTCGAGGTGACGTATTAGATGGCAGTTTATTTATTTGACACGTAGTCAGCTCTCGCTGTGCTCTGATCACAGACCAGGCCCCGTGGGAGGCGCTGGGCACAGGGCTTCCGACCCGGCTCCTGACCTGCAGGGACGAGAAGCAGGCACTTCCGCGTCCATGCTGTTGTAACCGTGATGTTCGGGGCAGAGCCGTGGAGAGGGACTTCCGAACGTGGGTTTCCTTACCGGCTTCTTTTCACGTTGGCTCTTTGCTTTCTTCCCCTGCGCTCTCTCTGCGTAGAATATTCGAAGGGTGACTGCCTAGAAGGGGGCAGAAGTGCCTGCAGAGACTCCGGTTGAATGTCTGTCCGAGAAAGGCAACAGAGGGGAGAGGGGCCTCCCTAGCCCGGCGCGTTCCCGACGCAGGAGCAGAGGGCTGTGGGAGGGACAGCCCCACGCACACCTGCCCGGCCTCCTTCCTTGCACCGCTTGACCTCGGGCGCGCCACGCGCTTCACGCGGTCTGCCGTGGGGGGCTAGCGCGGCACGCCGGGGACGCAGCTGTCCGGCACAGCTACCTTTTTCTTGTCCCCCATGGCTCCTTGTAGGACCATCATTCTTTCCTCCCCTGTTCATTGTGCTCTTGGAGGTCTTAGTCTGGTCGCCGGTTCATTCTGGTCCGGTCCTACCTTACTCAGGATTTGCTCACAGATAGGTAGACTTGCTTTTGTCTGCATTAAGCCACCGACTGCTTTAGCTTAGAATTCTATAACGTGTCCGATGCTCTACGTGGCTTTTGTTGTTGCGATAACTATAGAAAAATGCCTTATTACCGGGAGTGTGAGACTCTAGCTGGTGAGCTTCCGCCCCCTTTTTCTCTTATTGAAATAGTTGTTTCTGTCATGCACGCTTTTGTGGATCCAGTTGTGCTGCGGCACGGCCAGGTGGCTGTCCGCCAGCAACCTTCTGTGTGGCAGGGGTGGGCTGTTCTGACCTTGTCTCTGACTATTTTGGTTCATTTTGTTGCCACCACGAAGCCCCTCTCGGAACCCAGCTGGTGGGGGGGTGAGGGGGCGCAGGGTGCTCACGGCACAGCTTCTAACTGATGTGGCTGTGCCCTGGCAGGCAAAGAGCCCTGAGAGAGTTTATGGGAGGAGGCAGGCACGTGGGGGACACGGAGGCAGGCACCTCAAAGGTGTTTTCATGCTTTTAATTTAAACAAAATTATAGAACGCAAAAGTGAGCTTTAACATGTTAGTTTCTGTTTGCCACATTCTGGCGAGGGAGAGAATGGTGTCATCGTTCTGTGCTTGCTAAGTGATAATTACAATGATGCGTGCTTCCTGGGGGCTGGCTGGGGCCGTACCAGGGATGCTGCGCTCCGGAAAGGGAGGAGGTGTGGGGAGCTTGGCCCGCTGACGGGAACGGGGCCCCAGAGGCTTGGAGCTGCCCGGGAAGGATCGGTGGTGGAGGCCCAGGGCGGGCTGGGCAGGGCATCCGTCCCTGCTCTCCACGGGCCCAGCCTTCCCTGCCTGGAGCGCCTCGTCCCCACAGGGAGCCATGTGCCCAGCGCACAGGGAGCTGCCGGGAGAGCCCAGTCCAGGGAACCATGGGGACCCAGGACCAGCAGACCCAGTGCTGACCTGGGCAGCTTCCCAGGGAGGCCACGGATTTGGGCTAGGTTGGGGCCTCCCGCCTGCTTCCTGGCCTGCCTTGTCCCTTGCAGGGGGCAGAGGGGAGGCCTGCTGTGGGTGGCAGCCTGTCCCACCCAGGGGGTGGGGAGAAGCCGGACGTGCATGTGCCCTCTCTGTGCGTTGCTCCTGTGCAAACTCGTGCTGGGCTCTCTGCGGTCTCGCAGGGGGTGGGCAGTGGTCCGAATGGGGTCCCTGCACCGACCACATGTGACTGGAACGACTTGCGTGGTCTCTCCGAGCCGCAGCCCCGGAGCCGTGGGAGTAATCGGGTGACTCAGGCAGAGGCCTCGCCCGGAACCTGGTCCACAGGGTCCCCACCTTCTGTGCGTGCAGGCTCCTCCCCTCCATCCCCCGGCCCACGGTCCTCACAGGAACAGCTCCTGAAGGAACATGTGAGTCTCTCCTGCACCTCCTTGGGCCTGGCTGGGTTCAAGGGGAGCAGCCCCGTGTGCGGGGCACGTGGGACTCACGGAGCCAACTCTCTGCCCCCTGGCCCTGTGAGCTCCTTTTCCCTGGCAGCATCGCCATGCTCCGTGGGCCTGCCCGGGTGCCCTGCGGCACGAGACTGGCCCAGGTCGGGGTGCTCTGCCCAGCTTCCCGGCTGAGACGGGTGTTGAGGGTCTGCAGGGCATCTTCTCTCTGTGGGTGGAGCTCCTGGTAGCCCCTGTCTGGTTAGTGATTAATGCTGGACCAGTGCCCTCAGTTGGAATCCCAGCTTCTGCACACATTTCCTAGGTGACCTTGACCCAGGGGTATCCTCCCAGAGCCTAGACTACCCTTCTGGGAGAGGGAGGCTTTTTGGCACCTCCCACAGGGGCTGGTTGAGGGTTCAGGAGCAGCTGCGTAGAGGTGGAGGAAACTCATCTTCTAGGATTCCTTTTAAAGGAAAACTAAGAGAAACATTTAGCGTGCAAATTTTATGTGAGGTAGCGAGTTGATAAGCATTAGAGATTTAGACAGGTTTCCAGAAGCCAACTGGAAGTGTGTGTGCTTGGGCTCTCGTGCGTGAGCTAAGTCAGGAGCATGTGTGGAGATCAGGTGTGTCCCTCGGACGGTGCTCTCCTGCGTGTACCTGCACACATGCTTGCATGCGTACGTGTGCATACACGAGCACATGCGCGCTTCTCACCTGCCCCCCAGCCCGGACTCAGAATGGCCCTGGCCCTGGAGGTCCTGCCGCCCCCGGGGCCCCCTGTGCCTCTCTTTGTTATTTCGCCAGCTCTCAGCCCAGGTCTGATGCCGGTTTATTTTGCGGGTCTGGGATGGCGCGTGGTGCTGAGTCCACGCTTGGCACAGGGCCGTCGACTTGGAGGTGGTGGCTCCATAGGGGTGGTGAGAGGCGGGGCGCCTGCTCCAGCTGGAGCCATGTGAGCTGGCGCCCAGGCGGGCCGGTGTTTCTGTGCCATGTGACCATGCCAGGGGGGTGGGAGCCAGGCTGGGGCCCAGAAGGCCCTGCCAGCGGTGCCGTGCGTCATCCGCAGTGAGGGCCTCGAGCTGTCTCCGCAAGCCGTGAGGGCAGACCCTGGAGTCGTTAGCGCCACGTTTGAATTGTTCACTTGGCTCGTCCGGAGACTCTTCTCTCCTCGGTCTCAGAAACCAGGTGCTCTTGGCCAGATTCCCCCTCCCCACCCTTCGAATTCATATGTCAAAGCCCCCCCTGCCCCGTGACTGTACCTGAAGGTGGTCACGTGAAGTCCTGGGGGTGGTGTTGTGGCCTTATCAGAAGAACAGGAGACACCAGTGCTCTCTCTTCCCCCCAAGTGAGGGCTCGGTGAGAAGGCAGCCCGTCTGCAGGCCTGGACCAGGGCCCTGAACCAACAACTGACCCTGCGGGCCCTCTGGTCTCAAACTTCCAGCCTCCAGAACTTGAGAAATAAATATCGTCACTTTAAGCCACCCGTCCACGGTGTTTTGTGGTGGCAGCCCAAGTAGACCAAGACACCGCGTTTTATGTATGTGATGGCGACATTTCGGGGGAACGACATGCATCTGACCTGTCTGCGTCCAGGCCCAGCCGATGTAAACGTGAGTCACAGTCACATACTGGATGCTGAAGAGGCGGGAGGGGACACTGACTTCTTGTCGGCCTGAACGGGGTGTGTTGCCAGAGTTCTGCTCAACCCCAGTCTTCTTGCCCTCGGGTCTCATCCTCACTGGCCTGTGCATTATTAATAGCCGCTTCTTTTGTTTTGTTTTGTTTTGTTTTAAACTGAATGGGAAGGCCAGCACATAATTAACAAGAACCACAATAACAAAAACAAGAATGTCATTACTGTGTGTCAGGCACTGTCTACCTTCCTCCCTCTGTCTCCATTGTCTATCTACCCATCTACACACACACACACACACACACACACACACACACACACACACACTGATGTAACACACCCTTTTGATCCTAACAGCAGCTCTGAGGTGGCCACTTTCCCCCTTTTTTATTGAGACGTAACTCACATAATCTGAAAGTAGCCATTTAAAAACGTACAGCTCAGGGGCACCTGGGTGGCGCAGTCGGTTAAGCGTCCGACTTCAGCCAGGTCACGATCTCGCGGTCCGTGAGTTCGAGCCCCGCGTCAGGCTCTGGGCTGATGGCTCAGAGCCTGGAGCCTGTTTCCGATTCTGTGTCTCCCTCTCTCTCTTCCCCTCCCCCATTCATGCTCTGTCTCTCTCTGTCTCAAAAATAAATAAACATTAAAAAAAAAATTTATAAAAACGTACAGCTCAGTGGCATGGAGCACACTCACAGTGCTGCACAGATACTACCTCCGTCTAGTCTCTCACCGCTGTCAGCTCCGATAGGACACCTGTCCCTGTGAGGCACTCCTCCACCCCTAAACCCTGGCCACCAGCAGCCTGCGTGCCGTCTCCTAGACTCGCCTGTTTTGGACGTTAACACACAAGCGGAATTGTGCGGTGTGTGGCCTTTGTGTCTGGCTTCTCTTATTTAGCGTGTTTTGGGGTGTTTCCATAGCACAGCCTAAGTCATAATTCTGTTCCGTTGTGCGGCTGAGTACCGTTCCTCTGTATGCACAGGCCACACTCTGATTATCCGTCTGTTGACGGACCTTAGGGTTCTTCACCTTTTGGCCCTGTGAACAGTGCTGCTGTGAACATGCACATACAAGTTTTTGTGTGAACACCAGTTCCCACTTCTTTTGGGCACATCCCCAGGAGCGGAATTGCTGGGTCATGTGGTAATCATTTCCTGAGGAGCCACAGCTGCACCATGTTACCTTCCCAGGTGGCACTCTTCCACCCACATTTTACAAAACGGAGGGCCTGATGTGTGGGGAAGTGGACTACACTCGGGGTAGCACAGCCCTCGGAGGACAGAAGTGCGTCCATGCTGGCCCGTCGGGAGGCAGTCGCCAGGCTTACTTGTCGCCCGGCCGGGCACCCTGCGCGCTGGAGCATTGCGGAGGGGCAGTGGCAAGGGCTCAGAGAAGAGGGGTGTTCGTGCCTTTTCAGGAGCCGCGGTGGGAGCGGTGGCGCAGCACAGAGTCCCAGGGCGTTTGGATGGCCTCTGGCGGCCGTGGTTTTTGCCGGACTGCTTGATAGCATGCCTGGAGCTTTCGGTCTCTGCCGCCACCCAGGTTGCCAGAGCGACGCCGGCATCCTTGCCCGCCAAGGTGCACGAGCTTCTATCTTCCAAGCTGCTCTTTGACACTCACCCTGGTGGGATTGTCTTCTCACCTTTTTATGGGGAGACCCCTGGGCCGGGGGGACCCTCTGTGTGTGGTCTGCCCTGGCCCTGACCGAGGCCCCAGCAGCCTTCACTGTCTCTCCTCGGGGCCACCCTCATACTCCTCAGCACAAAACCTTCGACGAGGTGAAGATCTCCACCATTGGAGGTGCTCGCTTTTAGAATATTGTTATTGACTTTGCTTTTACTTACAGTAAATTGCTGAAGGCATTCCAATTACACAGTGAAAATCATTAGCAGAATTCTTGTTACTTAGCATCAGACTGTGGGGATGTAATCGTGGTTTCTTGCGGGTTGCAAAGCAGATGCATTTGAAGGGAGAGTTATTCAAGTTCCCAGTATATTATTATCACATTCTTGGGTGATAGTTTCCTGGCAGTTCAAGTAGACTTAGTATAATATATCTGGAGACTTTTTTGGGGAAGTTGTGGAGATTTAAATTTGTTTAGCAAAAGAAACACTGAAGACTGCTCAAAACACTGCTGTTTGATGTGTCCGTCGCACGAGAAGCTGGTGGTGCTACCTCCTGGAGACCTCATTCCGCTGCCCAGCAGGGGAGCCAGGAGCTGGCAGGGGCCTGGGGAGACCCGGGTGTGGACGCTTGCGCCTCGCGTGTCCCGCCTGTGCCCTTGTTGCCTCCTCTCTGCAGGGACCACAGGTGGCACGGGCACCTTTGCTGTCTGTGCTCCATGTTTATTGTGGGATTTGAATCCAGTGGAATTGTGTCTCCACCGCTGAGAGTGTTGTAGAACCTTCTCCTGTGGCTGGGGGAGCCGCGGTTCTGGTGGCGGTACGGGCCACGGTCAGAAGGTGAAGGTGTGTGCGGGCCCCAACCGGCCCCGTGAGAAGGGCTGGAGGCCGGTCCGTGAGAGCCCCCGCGTGGACTTGTCGCCGCCTACTCAGGCAGCCGGCGCGTTCCCATCACGCGGATGGGTTAGTAACTTCTTGTAGGCTAGCCGCTGGGTCCACTCCTTCTCTGTCCCGGGTTCTCCCTCAGCCCCCAGAGCCCTGCGTGTTTTATGGTTTATCTGGACTTTACTTCGTCGGAAGCTGTTCTAAATTCTCTTATCACTTTGTTTCTTGATATCCTTATTTCCTTCTTGTTTTAGACTGCTGTCCTACCATTCCTTAATACCTCGTTCCACGAGTTTTTGTCTTCTTACCTGCCTCTGAAAGCACATGTCAGGCCACTGATGGAACCTGCTTATGCTTCTTTTGTACATATTTCCAAACATGTGTTCTTTGCCCTCCTACTGTATTTTTGTTTTCTTTACGTGGCAGGATTTTTTCATGGCTTCTGTGTTTCTTTCTTTCTGTTTGCTGCCCTCTGAAGAGGTCAGTTCTGTCTTATCTTTGCTCCAAAGTGTGTGCACATATTCTGGGAGGCCCCCATGTCCCTCGCCTGGATCTCGTCTCAGGTCCTTGGATGTTGGGCTGCTTAGAGTTCAGGTGGGCTGCGCCTTGAACGTTGGGCCGGTTCTCTGGGAAGCAGCATCTCATACGGGGTGAGAGGCTCTGTGGCCTCTGGTTGCTACATGGCACCCCATGTGGCTGGGGCCCGCCTTCTCCACCAGCCAGCCGTGCACCGCACCGGTGTCTCTCCACTCCTCGCCTCCGTGACACACTGCCTTTCTGGAAGGACTTCAGAGGGGCCTCCAGACTCCCAGCCATCCGTGCTGTCATGTGGGAGTTTGCAGAAGGGCCTCCCCGTTCGTGGCCGCGAGCGGTTTGTCTTCCTGATCTCTTCGCTCTACTTGTTGGGAGTCTGGGAGATGGAGAAGAATGGGCGTGCCGGGCCAGCAGCCGTCTCTACCAGCTCCCCTGTCCGGCTCGAAGCGTTCGTTCCTCCCTCCGCCGCGGCCAGGGAGGCACGCCGCTGTTGCAGACAGAGGTGCGCCCTCCTCAGGGCACTGCTGCCCTTGTGGCCGTGAACCAGGCTTTGGGTTTTGTGATATTAAGCTTTCCCCTTGACCTTGTGCAGTAGGTGTGCGTCTCGAGGCTAAGACAATGGGCTCACATCCCACACAGGGTGCCAGGGGTGAGGCGGTCGGTGTGTTCACCGAACTTCTATTTGAAGCACACGGTGGGTGTTCAGTAGGACAGAGAGATTCTGCTTGACCTTAAACTCAATTAGCAGGGTGGTGTGGAGGGTAGTGGTTTTGAGCACTCTCAGAGCAGCAGATTGTCCTGAACACAGGGGGCCAGTGTCACTGGAAGAGTGTGGCCACACACCCGCCGCAGTCGTCGCTGGTCTCCGCACCCCAGCCGGGCGAAGCGGAGCAGTAAGCATTGGGCGAGGCCACCACACCAGGTCGCGTGAAAGGTTGTGGTCAGTCCCCAAGGCTCAAGCCCTACAGAGAGTGGGTGGCGAGTGAGAAGGGGGCTGCGTGCAGTGTGACTGGGACCACGGTAGGGACAGAGGGATCCGGAGTAGAAGATGCAGAGGTTTCAGGGTCGGTCAGGAAGGGCGTGAGGCGGGGTGTCCTCTATTAGCGGAGGTGCAGGGGCCGTGTGGGTGGCCCGGTGTCTGAAGTGAGATAGGGGTGGTCAAGCGTGGTGTACCTAGAGGATTCTTAAGGTCCCTATTCAATTTTTGGGTCATGTGCTTATTTGAAATATTTTAGATGACAAATTCCGTTAAAATCACTATATTCATTGCCTCCGGTAAAAGATATTTGAATTTAGTTTTATTTATTTATTTATTTTTGAGAGCGAGAGCAGGGGAGGGGCAGAGAGAGAGGGAGAAAGAGAATCCCAAGCAGACTCCACGCTCAGTGCAGAGCCTGATGTGGGGCTCCATCCCATGAACCGTAAGATCATGACCTGAACCAAAATCAAGAGTTGGATGCTTGGGACACATGGGTGGCTCAGTCAGTTAAGCATCTGACTCTGACCACGATAGAGTTAAATTAGGAATCAGTAGTAGAAAGGTATCTGGAAAATCCTCAAATACCTGCAGACTAATGACGTACTTTTAAATAACCCATGGGCCAAGAAAAACAAAAGAGAAATGAAAACTATTTTGAAGTGAATGAAAATGAAAACACAACATATCAAAATAGTTGGGATGCAGCTAAAGAAGCACCTTAAGGAAAATTTGAACACTTTATTGGCAAGAAGAAATGTCTCAACTTAGTGACTTCAATTTCCACCTTGAGAAGGAAAACAAGATCAAATTAAAGTAAGTAGAATAAAAGAAAATAGTAGCAATCAATGCAGTATAAACTAGACACAGCGATAGAGAAAATGGATGAAAACAAATGGCATTTCTTGAAGAAAATCAATAACATTGATAAACCTTTAGCCAGATATAGGAAAAAAAGGATATACTGTGATCAGCCCTATGCCAACACATTCAATAATCTAGATGAAATGTATACACTTTTTGAAAAGAAAGAATCAAGGCTAACTCAAGTAGACATTGATTGTCCCAATAGCGCTATATGTGTTAAAAAATTGAATTTGTAGGAGTGCCTGGGTGGCTCAGTTGGCTAAGCATCCACTTGGGCTCAAGTCATGATCTCATGGTTTGTGGGTTCAAGCCCCGCATTGTGCTCTCTGCTATGAGCAAAGAGCCCTGCTTCGGATCCTCTGTCTACCCCTCTCTCTGTCCCTCCCCTGCTCTCTCAAAAATAAACATGAAAAGAAAAATAAAAATTGAATTTGGATTGAAAACCTCCTTTTCTTGCCCAGGACCCAAAAGGCTTACTAGTGAATTTTACCAAATATGTTAAGAAGAAATAAGGGGCACCTGGGTGGCTCAGTTGGTTAAGTGGTTGACTTTGTCTCAGGTCATGATCTCACAGTCCATGAGTTTGAGCCCCGCATCGGCCTCTGTGCTGACAGCTCAGAGCCTGGAAGCTGCTTCGGATTCTGTGTCTTCCTCTCTCTCTGCCCCTCCCCTACTCATGCTCTGTCTCTCTCACTCTCAAAAATAAATAAACATTAAAAAATTAAAGAAAATAAAGAAGAAATAATGCCAATTCTATGTAAACTCTTCCAGAAAATTAAAAAGGAGGGGACACTTCCTAATTTAGCTTACGATCCCAACATTACCCTAATAACAAAACCAAGCAACAATATTCTAAAAAAGAAAGACAGTAGACAAATATTCCTCATGAAAATACATGAAAACTTAGCAAAGTTTTAGCAAATCGAATACAAAGTATAGAAAAAGTAATTGGGATTTATCCCAGCAATGCAGAGTATCTTGTACATTCTAAAATTAATCAGTATCATTTACCACATGAACAGACTAAAACCAAAACACAGTGTCTTCTGAATGCATAGTAAAAGCAGTTGACAAAATCCAACACCTGTTCCAAATAAAACCTTTTAGGACACTAGGATCGGAAGGGAGCTTCTCAGATAAACAGCATCTGTGACAGAGCCACAGCTAATACCATAGCAATGGTGAAGGACTGAACGCGTTCTCCCTTCAACCGGGAAGAAGGCAAGGAAACATGTTCTCACCTCTTCTAGCAGATATTTTCCAGGAGGTCCTATCAGGTTCAATAAGAAATAAAAGGCATGGAAATTGGAAAGGAAGAAGGAGAACTATATTCTCAGTCAACGTGTTTGTCTATGTAGAGTGTCCTATGGATTCCAAAAAAGGAAGCTAGAACAGGTGAGTTTCGCAAGGTTACAGGATACAAACTACAAGAACCTATTGTATTTCTACTAGCAACAAATAATTAGAAATTGAAAAAAAATTTTTCAGTAGTACAACATTGCTGAGAGGAATTATTGAAGACATAAATAGATGGAGAATGATCCATGCTCACGAGTCAGAAGACTCAATATGGTTAAGATGTTAATTCTCTTCAGATTTATCTGTAAGTTCAATGGACTTCTCGTCAGAATTCCAGCAGTTTGGGTAGAAATTTGACAACTAGCACCACTTGATTGCATGACACGTTACAAGCCACAGTAATCAAGACTGTGCTGTTGGTGTTAAGACAGGCAAGTAGATGAATGGGTCAGAATAGATAGTCCAGAAATAGGCTTACACATATATGGTCAATTAATTTTCAACAACAGTCCCAAGGCAATTCGTTGGAAAAGTGATATGATAGTTTTGTCAAAAAATGGTGCTGGAGTAATTGTACATTCACATACAAAAAAGAATAAAAGATCTTTGCTCCATATCTCCTATCATATGTAAAATTAAAGTAAATCAGAAATCTAAATCTAAAACTCAAAACTACCAAACATCAAGAAGACAGCATGAAACATTCTTTGGTGACCTTGTGTTAGGCAAAGTTTCTTAATTATGACGTACGAAGCATTATGTATAAGATGAAATTTGTAAATGGTACAACATTAAATTTAAAATTTTCAAAATTTTCTGCTCTCCAAAAGACATTGTTAAGAGAATGGAAAGACAAGCAAGCCACAGACTGGGAGAAAACATTTGCAAATCTAAGGTATCCAGAAGGTATGAGGAACTCTTAAAATGCAATACTAAGGAAACAAACAACGTAATTAAAAATGACCAAAAGGGGGCGCCTGGGTGGCTCAGTGGGTTAAGCGTCTGACTCTTGATTTTGGCTCAGGTGGTGATCTCGAGGTCCTGGGATTGAGCCCCCTGTCTGGCTCTGCACTGGTGGGGCAGACCCTGCTTGGGACTTCCTCTCTCTCTTTCTCTCTCTCTCTCTCTCTCTCTCTCTCTCTTTCCCTCTCCCCCTCCCCACCCCCCACGTGTGCGTGCATGCTCTCACACTCAAAATAAATAAATACACATTAAAAAAATAAAAATAAACATAAAAATGACCAAAAGATTTGAACATCCACTTCACCAAAGAAAATATATGGATGGCACGATGGGTCATACTAAGAGGGGTCTCGTAATGGACTTAATTTTTATTTCCATGATGAACATTGATGTGACTTATTAGCGATTTCCCAAATTCTTGATGTTTTCCGCCACACTCCGCAGAAAATATGGAGGTACTGTCATCCTCCACATCTGGAAAGATGCCAGTTTGTGTGTCTCGTGAGAGAGGCTGCCAAGGTGGCCCCTCCGTCACGCTCTGTTCCGCCAGGCGGCTATTACCACGTGTCCTGAAAGATCCTCGTGCTGAGCCGTCATTTTGTCCTAATGGTGTTTTGCCCTGCTGTTACTGTTTGTAAATGCACTCAGAGTGCACACAACCAGGAGCCTCTGGAAGGTTTATAAATTGGTGAAGAAACAGTGCAGGAATAAGAACGCGCCCTCCGACGAGTGACCTCCTTGCACTGCTTTCCAGCCGGCACCCTGGACGTCCATCCTCCTCTGGCGCATAGCATAGGCCCTCCTCATCACGTTTTGTGCAAAAGCCAATAACGCTTACTCGGGCTTGTTACTTTTCTATGTTTGTTTCCATCGTTTGCTTGTTGTATTTTTCTACCTGTGAAAATTGTTTGGTTATCTTTGGCTGGGATTGAACACATCAGATTCTTTGCGTTAGTTAGTGGTCTCATCTCCTGTAGCGCAGGAGGGTTTTCCGAACGAAATAATAGCCTGCCGTCTCGGCACCCCCAGCGCTCCTCACGCTCGCCAGAACTCGGTGAGGCTCTGCCAGACTTCTACAGGCCAGACAGTCTGGTGAGTGCATATGGACCTGTGTTTTGGCTTTAGTTTGCATACCTTTGATGACTAATGAGGCCGAGCACCTCTTCGTGTGCTTCTTGGTCATTTGGATCTCTTCCTTGTGAAGTGCTTTTCTCCATTTTTACCCATTTTTCTATTTATGTCTACATCATTTATAAAGGAGAGGGAGTGGGCTAGCTCCAGATGTTTCCACGGCAGTTTTTCATGCTAGATAAAAGCGTGGCAAGGTATACCGAATCTTTAGGAAAGAAATTTCTCAGTAATACATTTTCAAACATGTGCGAACTTAGGGAAAGTGATTCTCACAAGCCCTTGCTGAGAGACTCCAGATAGGGCAGTGGCCCAGGGAGTGAAAGGACAGAGAGAGACTGGTGGGGACCCCCGATGCGCAGAGCACAGGGAAGGGAGGACACTCTCGAGTACTGCAGACCCTGATAAGGTGGCCCGATGGAGGAGGCGACCGGGGCGCGGCGTGTGCGCTTTGTGCCCTTCCAGGCCCGTTCATCAATACATCGGGATTTAAGGACACTGTTCGGGGACTATCAGTAAAGGAACTAAAAATAGCTAGCTAACTGCTCTCGCGGGGGAGGTGGGGGGCGCAGCTCCGCGCCGTCTTGGGTGAATCACCATTTCTGCCTGGTGGACAAAGGCTGTGAGGGAGAGCCTTTCACGCACACACACAGTTCGGTAAACATAAAAAGGAGCTCAGCCTCGCTGAAAACATCGCCCCTTATCCAGTCTTAAACAATTAACCTGATGAGGCAACATTTTTTACCTCTCCATCTGTCGAAGATGGAATGTTTGAGAGTGAATCCCATAGGTACCAGCTAGCGAAAGAGCACTCCTGAATGTGATGGGGTGTAGTTGCCAGAGCCCCGTACGGACAAGATTCGGGTTAAGTTCTCTGACATGCAAAATGTACAGCATTTCACTTCTCATGCTGAGGTACCCTGGAGCATGCGGGTTCAAGACGATTCTGAGATGTGTTGGTGTAAAGAATAAGATGCCGGGTGTGGAACGACACCTGTGCATTTTCCTCCCAGGTGCACGGAGAACTTCCAGATGGGCCACCAAGGAACGTTAGCAGTGACTGTGAGCTCAGAAATAGTAGGAGTCTTATTTTTCATTGTTCACATTTTTACTCTTTATATTTAAATATCTGTAGCTTTGAAGAGTTATGAAAACCACCCAAGACCAAGAAGAATCTGCGTGTATTGTCAAGTCTATTCCAAACTCATGGTCTATTCGTATGATTTAGAAGTTTAAGAGCCTGAACCGCGAGCTGAAGTGATTCGCTCCCCACTCCGGAGAGCACAGCAGAGCAGGGAGTGTTCTGGCATCACCGCTGCTCCTCCACGGAAGGGACACAGAATCATAGTCATTAAAATGCCGTAAATAGCAGCGCGTCCTAAATTTGCCCACACCTCTGAAGGAAGTATACCTCCTGCTTCCTCCCCGAGAACGCTCGGGCCCCAGAGAGGCCAGCAGCCCACCGGATGGATTCGGGAGGCCTGCTCCGGACCTGCCCGGTAGGATTCACTGGACGTGCGACCCTGCCAACTGCCTTCCCTCTCTGAGCCTGATTCATCCTCTATAAACATGGTGATAGCAATACCTACTTTCTAGTCTGGCGAACATTAGATGTGGGAGAGAAAATGCAGAAGTGCTTGAGAAGTGTTAGTTTCTTGTCCCTTTAAAGATTTTGCACGTTTTTGTTATCCAGCGCTTATTTCTGGAACATAATTCATCAGGTATGATTAGGAAAGTGACTGGATCTTCCGGTTTCATCTGACTTTTCTGGAAGTGTTCCTCTGCCGCTTGGCTTCCACTGAGGAGCCCCTGAGATCCAGGCCCCTCGCCAGTGGGTTGGGGGCTGGCGGGCACTGGCATTACTGCCCACGAACCCGGAGCCCCGGGGAAGACCCGCTCGGCAGGTAATGGCCGTTCCTGAGTGGGCCTCCGTCTCGGTTGCTTTGCTCCGTTAAAGTGGACTGTGAGGGGTGCCTGGGTGGCTCAGTCGCTTTGGTGTCCACCTTCGGCTCAGGTCATGATCTCAATGTTCATGGGTTTGAGCCCCGTGTCGTGCTCTGTGCTGACAGTGTGGAGCCTGGAGCCTGCTTCGGATTCCGTGTCTCCCTCTCTCTCTGTCCCTCCCCTGCTCATTCTCCTCTCTCTCTCTCTCTCTCTCTCTCTCTCTCTCTCTCTCTCTCTCAACAATAAATAAACATTAAAAAAATTTTTTTAAAAAGTAGACAGTGATGCTTGGCTGGGACACCTCAGCGTCACCAGATTTTAGTGCGGGTGTGCGCACGCCTTTCGGATGATAAACTGTGAGTCAAACGCCACACTGAGCAGTCGAAGCTTTGAGGCGTAGCTCGGTACACTCACTGCAAGTAAAGGGTGAAGGTCTTTGAGTCGCCCGGAGCAGAGGCAGGGAGGGGCGGGGGGCACCCTCGAGGAAGTGGGGCACAGTCAGGGCGCCCGGTGTCTCTTCAGGGAGCAGCTCCGGGACTTGCCAGATTACCGATGGATGCAGACCAAATCTCAAGTGGACAAGGTGCCCGCAAACCCCGAATGTGAGAATGATGAGGGTTTGGGGTCAAGCAGGATTTCGGGGCGTGTGTGATGTCGGCCTTCGTGAGTTGCCTGGTAACGTGACGCTTTTCCCTTGCTTTTTGGTAGATGATGGACAGTGTCCTCACCCTCGGGGAAGCAGGTGGGCTGGCAGGACAGGCGTCCACGGGCCGGGAGAAGGAGACACTCCCAGGTACTCTCTCGTCTATCCCTGCTGGTGACCTGCCTGCCCGGCCCCATCCCGTTCCGGATGATGACTCACCTGTGACCCCTGCCTCCCCCGGCCTGCTCTGCCCACCTGTGCCCTGCCTGCGCCCGACCTCAGTGCCTGTTGGTTGACCCATCTCAGCCCAGATCTTGACCCTCCCTTCTCTCACTCGGACTCGGGGCCTCGTCCTCACTTCTGGTTGCTCCCTTTGCTTGACCGTTTCTTTTGAGGTCCCTAACCTTGAATGGCACCCTGACTCCCGTTAACCTCACTTGGCCACCGGCGTGTGGAGAGGGCCTCCTGACGGGGATGCACGCCACCTGCTGGTGCTCCCGGCCTCTCAGACGCAGACCTGCTTCTCAATCTGTTCACTTCCCTTAACAGGGTAATTTGTAGTGAAACGAGAAAGGGCATCTCACTCCTTCGGTAACGCGGTCTGGAGTCTGTGGTGACGGTCACTCTTCGCCTGCAGAGAATGTTTGCCCTTTCTCTGGCCACCAGCGGTTCTCTTCAGGTCAGAAACACAGGGGTGATGAGAGCTTCAGATCAGAATTGATGTGAGGGATGATTCTAAAGGAGGATGGAAGAATCGAATTGCTCCCACAGGTTCAACAGAGTCACTCAGCAGATAGGACAAATGCGCGCTCTGTGCGAGGCCCTGGTCTGGGCCAGAGCATCAGCAGACACTCCCCAGGGAAGGCCATCACAGGTAGACCGCACGCCTAAGGTATCAGAAGCTGATGAGCTCCGCGGATAAGGAGAAGAGAGGGCAGGTGTGAGCCAGTGTGTGTGTGTGTGTGTGTGTGTGTGTGTGTGTGTGTGTGTGCGCGCTAGTGCATACACGTGCATGTGATTGAGGGTTATCGTGTGTACACACATGTGCTGAATCGGGCATCAGTGTGTGTGCATAAACAGATGTGCACGGTAGGGAGTCTGTATGTGCATACACACAAGGTTGCAGTTTGTGTGTGTGTGTGTGTGTGTGTGTGTGTACACAGGTGTGCGCATTTTGGGTGAGGGAGTGTGTGTGTGTGCATACTTGTGTGTGATCGATGGTTATTGTGTATACATGCGTGTGCCCAGTTGGAAGTTATTGTGTGTCTGAGTACATAGGTGTGCACAACCGGGGATATCGGTGACCAGTAGAGGCACGAGAGTTGGCCTCATTGAGAAAGTGACCCTTTAGTCAAGGTGTGAGAGTGATGGGTGGGGACGAGGGAAAGGCCGGGGCCAGTGTGGCTGTGGTGAGCAGGGGCAGATGTGAAGTCGGATGGCCTGAGAGATCGTAAGAGCCTTCACTCTGAGTGGGCGAGGATGGGCCTGAGCAGAATTAGGGTCCTGCAGGGCCATTCTGGCTGCTGGGTGGAGGAGAGGCACTCAGGAGACCCACGGTGGGAAACGGGTATGTTAGGAGGTGGCCGCTGCCTGAGCCCTGGGCAGCTGGTCTCAGGAGGCAGTGAGGTATGTTTGGAAGGTGGAGCCAGGAGGGCTCCTGGTGGAGAAAGTGACCGGTGATAGGGAGGCAGGAGTGACCACAAGGTGTGAGGCCGGCTTGGAAGGATGGCAAAGGCTGAAAGGAGCTGTCCTGTTGCTTGCCATTGGGCAAGTTTGGGGCAACATCGACATTCAGGTGACACCTAAGCACACAGTGGCTGGACTAGCCGGGAGGAAGCAGAGGAGCAAGGACAGGGTCTGGGCGTCCTGTCCCCGACTGGCTGGGATGGACTGCAGGGATCTGAGCCAAGGGACTGAGAGGACAGCCACGTGGGGAGCCAGAGCCGATGCCACGCCTGCCTTAGGCTGCCACCGGGTGGGAGGGCTGGCATTCATGTAGGTCACCGGTGGCTTGTACGTTGTTGACGGGCAGGTGGGGACAAATGCCAAAGTGGGCGCAGATAAGAGGGAGGAGGAGCAGTGAGGGTGGTTTTGAGAGCGCGCGGGAAGAGGGGCCGGGAGGAGCCGTGTTGGCAGAGGCAGATGCGGGGCTTTCTGTGCAGGAAGAGCCTCCTGCAGAGCTGTGGAGGGCGGGTGGGCAGGGCAGCGGGCCCCAGGGATAGAGGGCCCGCCTCCACGGAGGAGCAGGCCAGCCTCGGGAGGGGAGGGGTTTGTCCCCATGAACTGCCAGTATTCACCTACAAGAAGAGATACTACATATGGTTCGGCTTAAGATCCACGCAGGAATGTTGGGGGATTTGGGAGCGTGGCCGGACAAGGGAGACAAGGTGTGACGATGCTGTTCGTGCGGCCTGTGTGTGCTCTGAGGTGCGAGCTCAGTTTGTGTTGTCCTCCGGGGACTTGTGCTGCTCTGTTACAGGAGCGCTCGCCAGAGCTGTACTTGACAGTGTTGTGGCTTTTGCCAAGCAAGGGCAAGGAAGCCAGTGAGGCCGGAGGGAGCCACTGAACGCAAAGAGCAGGGCTGGTGACTTCATGGGCATGACCCCGGAAAGGGCAGGACCGAGAGTCCAGAGGGAGGAGCGGGGACAGCAGAAACAGCAGGTAGTGTGGCTGACTGACTTGTCAAATCGGTGGCCGTTGTAAATCTCCATCAAAGTGGAACACAACGAAGACATTTGTTAAACATACGACTACTTTTTCAAGTTAGGGAACGGTACTTGTTTCCATGGTAACTGCCAACCGTTGAACCACACAGAGAGTGTCCTGTGGTGACACAGGGTAATTACAGACAACAGGGAAATTGCAGGGTAAGTCTTAAGTAAATACAAAGCAACTGCGTGGTTAGGTCCTGCTCCTGAAAGTGAGAAGGCAGCTCATCTCTGGCCCCATCCGCTCCTGAGCCCCACCTCAGACGCCAGCAGCCCGGCCGGGCACGCTCTTCGGCCACGGTGTTGCTTCGCTCCAGGCGCACGGGGGAGAGTCCTGCGTGTCCCCTCCTCTCTGTCCCCAGGCCCACTCAGCCTGTACCTCTGAGGGCCACCCTGCCCAGGGCCAGGCTGGGAAGCTGACCGAGGACACACACACGGCTCCAGACCGTGGCTGCTGAGAATAATTTTATCAACTAGGTCTTTACAAAGAGTGTCTCTAGACTTTGGGTAGTTGATCAACTGGCTCTGAAAAGAAAACCTAAGTAGGAGTTGTTTTGTTTTTGTTTTGAAGACAGTACGGATCAGTACATAGACCAGATTGGAACAGGATGGTTACCTGAGAGCATTCATCTGTTGTCATCCCGTACCAGAATCCGCAAAAGGGCAGACATCTTAAGACAGCAACGGCATGGAAATTCAGGACACGCGAGGAGACAGGGATAACTGCAGTCAAAAGATCAGACGTTTGGATTATTAAGAGATAGAACTTGATAATGCTTTTGGAATAAAACATCCCAGAAGACAAGTGGAGAGGCCTGATGCAGGGAAGAATGAGGATTTAGACGCTCAGCTCAGGATCAGCGGACGCCAGGAGTTGCAGAGGAGCAGGGTCAGGCGGCCCCTCCAGACCCTGCAGTGTGTGCGGCAAGGTCAGGGGTGTGTGCACCTGACTCCCACTGCAAGTGTGTGTTCGGGCCCAGGGCAGTCAAGCGGTGTGTCCAGCCAGCCACCAACTCCAGAGAGGGACAGGGAGCTGCTCCGGAAAACAAGATGTTGGTACGTGTGGTACAAAAATTCCGCCCCTTCAACACCAGAGACAGACCAGAGTAAACGGAACTGGTGACTGTGACAGGCAGATCAAGACTCTTGAAGGAGAACTGTGGGCATAGCCAAGACTTCGTGCGTCTGAGGGGATCCAGTAGCAGAATCACTGAACAGAACAAGAGAAGATGCACAAGGGGGGAGTGAGTGACACAAAGAGAAGAAAATAGTGCTCCTTCAAAGAAAACCACCAAAGAGTTTTGGAAACTAAAAGTCAGTCAAAATAGAATAATCAGGATGACTTGAAGAACAGAAATGAAGGAAGAATGAGTGATTGGCCAAATATACCAAGGATTATTCCAGAATGCAGACCTAAAAGACCAGAGCTATTCCAGAACACAGATCCTTAGGTACTGAACTATTCTAGAATGAAGATGTAGAGGACCCTGAGCTATTCCAAAATGCAGATCCATAGGAGTAAGAGGTATTCAGGAACACAGATCTGGAGAATTGAGTACTATTCAGGAACACAGATCTGAAGGACTGAGAGCTATTCTAGAACAAGGATCTGGAGGACCAAGAGGTATTCAGGAACACAGATCTGGAGAATTGAGCACTATTCAGGAACACAGATCCGGAGGACTGAGAGCTATTCTAGAACAAGGATCTGGAGGACCAAGAGGTATTCAGGAACACAGATCTGGAGAATTGAGCACTATTCAGGAACACAGATCTGGAGGACTGAGAGCTATTCTAGAACAAGGATCTGGAGGACCAAGAGGTATTCAGGAACACAGATCTGGAGAATTGAGCACTATTCAGGAACACAGATCTGGAGGACTGAGAGCTATTCTAGAACAAGGATCTGGAGGACCAAGAGGTATTCAGGAACACAGATCTGGAGAATTGAGCACTATTCAGGAACACAGATCTGGAGGACTGAGAGCTATTCTAGAACAAGGATCTGGAGGACCAAGGGCTATTCAGGAACACAGATCTGGAGGATTGAGTGCTCTTCTGGAACACAGATTTAGGGGCCCGAGAGCTATTCTGGAACACAGATCTGGAGAATTGAGCACTATTCTGGAACACAGGTCTGGGGGGCTGAGTGCTGTTCTGGAACGCAGATCTGGAGGACTGAGATCTATCCTGGAACACAGATTGGAGGACCCTGAGCTATCTGGAATGCAGACCTTAAGGACTTGAGAGCTGGAACGTGAAAGAACAAGGTGAGACTGAAGTGAGTGTGAGAAGCTCCATTTTCTGGTTCATAGAAGTCTGGAAAGTAGAGACAGAGAAAGTCGAGGAAGGGTAATGGGAAAAGAACCCTTCTCGGAACTAGAATGCATCAGACACTAAGTGATGAGCAGAGGTGAGAAACCGTACTGCCTGGATGTATTCAGGCAGATTTCCAAGATACCACCAAGTAAAACACCCCAAAGTGGTCAGCAAAGGGCAAGTCTGGTTTTCAGTTGGCATCAAATTTGTCAACGATCAATTTATAGTCTAGAATTAATTAGGTCAGTATCTTCAACGTACTTGGGAACAGTGATTCTAAACCTGGAATTTCATTTTATTTTATTTTTTATTTTTTTAAGTGTTTATTTAGTTAGAGAGAGAGAGAGAGACAGAGCGTGAGTGGGGGAGGGGCAGAGAGAGGGGGAGACACAGAATCAGAAGCAGGCTCCAGGCTCAGAGCTGTCGGCACAGAGCCCGAGGTGGGGCTCGAACCCACGAACCGTGGAATCATGACCGGAGCTGAAGTCGGCGCTTAAACGACTGAACCACCCAAGAGCCTCTAAACCTAGAATTTTAGACATACCCAGACTAAATTCAAATAGAAGGACAAAGGAAAGGTATTTTCAGGTAGTCAAGGACTCGAAGGTTACCAGACTCCCTGCTAAGACTTTGACAAAGTGGAAAAAAGACAAGCATCTATAATGACGATTATCCTGTGTGACGTGTAGCTAGCTCTAAATAATTTTTGATGTATATTTGTATGCAAATTAGAATAATAGTTGAAAATGATCTCATGTGTGTGTACTTATACGGTGATAAGGAGGAGAAAAGTGCAAGTGTCCTCACCTCCAGGTCTTTCAGGGGAATATGTGGGCCCTGCCGGAGCCCACGCTTACATGAATGTGTGTCGAAGCGTATCTCAATGTACTTGCAGCCACCAGTCAAGGCATAGATCGGGCATCTTCAAATCTTGTAGAGGAAAAACTCTGGAACAAAGAAGACCTGATTTAGTTTCCGAAAGGTAGAACAGAAAAGAAAAATTAGAAGTACAAATCATAGAAAATATACAAGGCAAGGGGCGCCTGGGTGGCTCAGTCGGTTAAACATCCGACTTCGGCTCAGCTCGTGATCTCATGGCTACTGAGTTTAAGCCCTGTGTCAGGCTCTGTACTGACAGCTCAGAGCCTGGAGTCCCCTTTGGATTCTGTATCTCCCTCTCTCTCCGTCCCTCCCCTGTTCACACTCTGACTCTCACTCAAAAACAAACATTAGAAAAATAATAAAAATAATAAAATTCCTTTAAAATATATATATGGCAAGACATTATGTAGACGTTAGCTCATATATATGTTGAATGTCTCTATTAAAAGGCACAACTCAGATTGTCTTAAAAATGACACAGAAACAGAAAATTTATTAATGGGAAGGGTACTAAGCAAATGCTGATCACAGGAAAGCAGGCCTAGCAACATTGTTTCCAAGAAAAAGATAAAACACGTTAAATGGGATAAAGAGAAATCTTACCATTTGCAACGACGTGGATGGAGCTAGAGTGTATTATGCAAAGTGAAATAAGTCAGTCAAAGAAGGACAAATATCATATAATTTCACTCATGTGGAATTTAAGAAACAAAATAAATGAACATAGGGGAAAGGAAGAAAAAATAAAATAAGATAAAAAGAGAGAGGGAAGCAAACCATAAGAGACTATTAATGATAGAGAACAAACAGGGTTGAAGGAGGGAGGCAGGTGGGGGGATGGGCAAAATGGGGGATGAGCGCTGGGTGTTGTATGTAAGTGATGAATCGCTGAATTCTACTCCTGAAGCCAATACTACACTATATGGTAACTAACTTGGATTTAAATAATAAAAAGTAAATGTTAGAGAAAGAATTATGAGATAATTAAGACCAAATAGGAGAAATTAATGAAGGTGAAGGTAGCGATAACTGCAGTAGAACATGAAAACGTGCTGGTTGGTGCCGTCATTCTGGAGAAAGACCACGAGACCCTGAAGCTGTGTTAGCAACTTGGATCAAGGCAACTTGGATCAAGGGAAAAGGCAAAACTTTAAAACCGGGGCAACCAGAAAGTAGATGGCACCGCATTTGCGAAAGTTATGAAAACTTTCAGAGTCTGCTATCTAAACTCTGTGTGAAGAAATTGGAAAATCTAGATAAAATGAATAATTTTCTAGAAAAATGAAATTCACAAAATTGCCTCAATATGATGTAGAAAGTCTGAACAACCTGTCACTGTGGAAGTGACCCAGGCGGCGCTCAGAGACCCCTGCTCGTGTGCCCCTGGAACGGCCCTACACATCCTGACGTATACAGGAAACACAATTTTTGAGGCACGTAAGTTGTCTCATAGTACAGAAGAAAAGTAAGAAAGTTCCCCTCGTCATTTTATGAGATCAGCAGGTTGCGATATGAAAATAGGGCAAGTGATCTTAAAATCATTTGTAGGTAACTTCCTTCTGAAGACAGATGCGCCATAAACCGTCCGCGGCTCAGCCCGACGACGCGTTCGGTGCTAAGTGAGCCCCGTGTGCTTTCGGAAGAGCGCGTTGAGCGGTGGCTGCGGGCCGCCCCTCCGCCCTGCGTGGGATCCGCCTTCGCCTCACGGTGCTCGTTTTCCTTGCCGTTTCTGAAAGTTGTGTGTCTGCTGCCTTCCTCTGTTGTTCACTCAATCCGGCGTGTCGTCTAATTTCGTCTAGGTTTTTTGAGATAAGGTTTCATTCCGGATTCTTCCCTGAGTTCTGTGACCTAAGTTTTGAGTTTTTCCGAGTGATTTTTCCTCTCTCCCCCCGTCGTAAGTCTTTGCATCGACAGAGATGTTGGATTATTTTGTTGTTGTTAGCATGTCTCTATGGTATATGTTTATTGCCAGTAGGATGTGATTTTATTTCTTACTTTATCTTTACAAAATTTTTGTGTGGGATTTGACTTCACCTGAAGTTCATTTTCCTAAACTTCTGAGAAGGGAGGCATGATTTGTGACAGCATTTCCAGTTTCACGGCTCTAGAATGCCCTCTTCTGTTATTTTTATGAAGTGTTAACACACACAGGCTTAATGCCTGAAGCCAGAGCGTGTCTGGCCGCAGGGCCTGGTGAGCGGGTGGTCAGGGAATCGGGCGACAGCATCGTATCGATGTTAAATGCTCTGGGTTTGGTCTCCGGACTGTGGCTAGCCGATGTCCTTGTTTTTAGGAAACACACACTAACGTATTCGGAGTCAAGGAGTATGCTTGCAATCGCTCTCGGGTGGTGTGGATTAATGAGGACAATGAACGAATAATGAATGAGTGAGGACGTGGGGAGCAACCACAACAACCAAAGGATGTATAGAAGTTCTTGGGAATAATTTAGAAAACTTTTCTCGAAGTTTGGAATTATTATATCGTGATAAAAAGTTGTCCAACAAAGAAGTACGGTGCATTCTTCAGTGGAGAACATGATGGCCCTTCTCCTTGGGACAGATCTCCCCCCGGCACCTGGGGAGTGGGACCAGATGGGGGACCCACAAGCAGGCCGGGGCAGAGGGCCGGTGCCCAGATCACCGTGAGAGCCACCTGCGGCCGGGGCACTGGAACTAGGCTTTCTCTGTTTTTGTTTCCCATTGTTACCTTCCAGCTGTCGTTCCAATTAAAATAAATACATGCCTGAGAACATAATAAAAAATGTAATGAGAGGAGGACAAGCAGCCTCTTGGAGTCTCGTCGGGTTTCTGAGCCCAGGGGGCCTGGCCCGGTGTCTGGCGGAAGGTCGGCCGCCTGGGCGGCGCCTCAGTGTGGCCGGAGTCACCCCTCTCCACCGTCCGCTGGAAACCAGCCACAGCACCGGTGTGCTTCTCCGTGGACTTCCGGTTCACGCCCCCGAGTGGCTTGGTTGAGGCAGCACCGACGACCGTGTGGCGAGGAGGCCCGAGGGCAGGGGGCACGGAGAGAGGGGGTCGAGCTGAGCTCTGGACAGCCCGGGGCCTGACACACCACACTACGGCTTCTCGTTTGGAGCTTTCTGCTTCCGCCCCGAGCACAGCCAGCCCCTGGCAGGGGCCACCCCGTGACCACCAAGAGCGGGACACAGGAGTTGGCCTGTGGGCTCTGAGCCCCGTGGGCCGCGTCCTGGCGTCGACCTTGGACCAGCTGAAGGAGAGACGTGGCCGTGGCAGAAGAGGAGTCGTGCAGTCTGCAGACCCTGGAAATCGTCACCTCGGCTGGCCGAGGATGGAGCGGTCCACGTGCGTGTTTTGCGCTCACGAGACTCTGAGACCGGACTCAGGCCTGGCCGCACCGACACAGGCGCTTCTCGAGACGTGGGCTTGACGGTGACCTCGAGGCCCCTCCGCGCCACGCCTCTGCCCCACCTGCACGGCCAGACCTTCCTTGCTCTCTGCCGCCCGTCGTGGTCACCGGCGGCTGCCGCGCGGTGCCCTCGGGCCCGGCACCTGTGCTGCTGTGCGCGCGCCCGTGTCCCCTGACATGGACCTGCCCCAGGCCACTGCCCGGGAGGGAGTCCCTTCTTTCAGGCCACACTGTCCCTCTGCTATCGGCTCTCCCTACGGTTCCCCTATCCCGGCCCTTGTGGCTGACAGCTGACTTTCCCTCCATCCCCACCCGGGATCTCCTTCTGGGAGATGGGGCAGCTGAACACAGAAGCCCCTGGACCTGGCTCGTTCTTGTTGTCGTGCCTGCTTACCCGAGCCTGAACCTGGACGTTCTCATCTGCCCGCGGCACTGCCTTCCTTACCCCCTTGTGTCTTTGTCACGCCTGCGCCTCGGGACTCTCGTCCTGGATCTAACTGCTGCTGGAGGCCGCCTCGTGGACTGATGCATCTGTGGCATCCAGCCTCGTGTGGACCCTCAGTGCTGCCCCAGGCCCCTGGCCTGGCCTCCCTGGCCCCTCCGTCCCCACAGCACTGGCTGCAGTGGCCTCCTGCTGTGGAAGGGGCGAAGGTGACCGCGGGGGAGGGAATCAGCCCAGGCAGGGTTGCAGACACCCCGCGTCCTCACTGCATGTGCTTTCTCCGCGAGGACGGGGACCCCCCTCCACCCCCGGCGACGGTCGCCTCTAGCTTTGTGCTGGTGGCGATCACTTTGTTTACTCTCACTTCACGTCACACCTTTTCTCATAGGACCGATCCCAGCACGCTGCCCGTGCTCCACTCCGCTCGTAGGCTGCTTGCACGTTTTCTGCTTTTGACTTCGTTTTCTCTGCAAGGATTCTGGACGGTGTGTGCCATTCGCAGCCCATCACTGCCTGTGCTGACTGCTTACGTCGCAAATGTTTGGCTCGTGCCGGCAGCACAAGGTGACCTAATCCCGTGGGGAAACGGCAAAGCGGTATGTGAACGTGCAGACCCTCATGTCCCAAAGTTTGAAATCATCTTACTCCAAAAAGTAACCTTGTTTGTGACTCTCAGGGTGCGCTTCCCTCCTGTGCCCAGCAGCGACGTCTACTGGGCTGGTCAGTTGCCCCGCGGTGCCGGCCGTCCCTCTGGGAGCTCCCTGGGAACTCCCCCTCCTTTTCCTTAAGGGCACCCTCACGACCCGGCACGACCCCCAGCTGGGTGGGGGGAGGAAGCTCCCTGCTGGGGTGCCTCCCGCCAGGGGCACAGATGCTGCTTGGCTCCCGCTGCCCTCCTCCGCCTCCTCACAGCGGCCCCACGGTGGGGCTCTTCCTGTCCGCTTTGCGGCTCTAGCAGGGCGTACGGCCCCGTCGCTGGGGCTGGTGAGCTGGCGTGGGAGGTCCCTGCCTGCCGGTCCCTCGCGACCCACGGGCTGGTCGTCTGTGGTCAGATTGATCTTTCAAAGCATAAAATAGCTCTGATGGCTTACCCTCCTTCGTTTGCCTCGTCTTGGCTTCGTGTTCATGAAAGATCTTTGCATTTCCCAGTCTCTGCATGGACGCAGGGCTGTGATGGCCGGGGGACAAGGCCTTTGTGAGGCTCAGGGTGGGGTGCAGTCAGCAGGGTGTGGGGAAGGGATGGAGTGGTGTGGATGGTTTGAGGGCAGGGGAGGGCTCAGCTAGAGGACGTGCACTTTCTCCTGGGCAGTGGGAGGCCTGAGCATTGTAAGGGCAGATCGGGTTTGTGCTTCTGGAGTGTTCTGGCTTCAGAGGGAGGGGAGGCCTGCAGGGAGGTGGGAGCAGGAAGGTTGTGAGGATCTGGGCAGGGCGGGGCAGGGCTTCTGGGGAGTGGGTGGAGGTTAGAGAATAAAGCAAGGAAAGGTCGGAAGGTGCCAGAGTCGGCCAGCCACAAGGTCACCAGGGGTAGCCGCACAGGGCAAAGTCTGTCATGGTTGAAGCATGGCTAGATTTTCTGTCTCTAATTAATACTCAGATGTTTCTCTTGAATCCTTGAGTTCTTTGTCACTTTCTTGAAACAAGTTTTCTTGTTTTCAATAAAGAGTAAAAAAATCTGCATCAGACAATTGTAACGGGGAAACAATCTTTATTTTGTTTCGAATACTTTTGTTGTATTGAGCTTCTTCCGTGAGCTAATCAGAGTTACTTGCAGAGCCACTTCCAAAAATAGACCGAGTTTCACTTTCCGTTTCCTACCTGGGGACTGTACCTTCAGCCTGAGGCTCGCCTGCCGCCGCTGCGTGAGAGCGGTTTGTGCGGGGCCACGGCGAGGCTCCAGGCCGGCAGAGCTCGCCTTTCTTCTGGCCGCGGTGACCGTGCTAGTAGGGTCACGTATTGTTTTGCTCCTGCTGTTGGACGGGCTTTTAAAACAGTTCTTGTTTTGGGAGTGCCTGGGTGGCTCAGTCGGCTGAGCGTCCGACTTTGGCTCAGGTCGCGATCTTGCAGTTCTGGAGTTTGAGCCCCACGTCAGGCTCACCGCTGTCAGCGCGGAACCTGCTTCGGATCCTCTGTCCTCCTCTCTGCCCCTCCCTGGCTCGTACTCTCTCTCTCAAAAATAAAAAAATATTTAAAAAATTACTTTAATGAAACGGTCTTATTTTTAATTTTGCCCATGTTTGTATTTTCTTTGTGTATTTTTTTTTAAAGTTTATTTTTGGTGGGGAAAGAGAGCAGGGAGGGGCAGAGGAAGAGAGAGAGAATCCCGAGCAGGCTCCACACTGTCAGCCCAGAGCCCGATGTGGGGCTTGATCCCATGAGCCATGAAATCATGACCTGGGCCCAAACCAAGAGCCGGATGCTCAACCGACTGAGCCACCTAGGTGCCCCTGTGCATTTCCGCTTTATGCTGTTCACATATTTACTTTGTTTATCGTTTGCCCCTCAGAACGGTTTCACCCAGGACAGCAGTAGTTTTTCTTGCTCCTTTACTTAGGGAAGAGGTAGGGTTCCTGAGGGGAAGTCTGAGGAGAGGCCATAAGGAGAGGCCTGAAGGGAAGCTATGAGGGGGGGCCCTGCGGAGAGGCCCTGAGGGGAGGCCTTGAAGAGAGGCCCTGAGGGGAGGTCATGAGGGGAGGTGAAGAGGGGAGGTCAAGAGAGGAGGCCCTGAGGGGAGCCCTGAGGGGAGGTCCTGAGGAGAGGTCAGAGAGAAGCCTGGATTGGCTTTGTGCTGGTGGTGCAGGGAGTGAGGTGTGGTCACCATCACCCTCTCCGCAGAAAGTTCAAATGCAAACGTGAGCCAGGGGCAGGAAGCTGTGCATCTGGGAGCTACACAGCCTTGCTCTGTGGGCCTGGCCTGGAGCCAGCACCTGGGGAGCTGGCAGGGATGGAGGAAGGGGTGAAGGGAGCTGTGCATGTGGTAGGGGAGGGTCTGAGAACCCCCGGGAAAGGCTTTGTGTAGGACGGGGGTCATTGGGGGGGGATCAGAGAGCGGGGGCGAGGGGAGGAAGAGTGAGGGGCAGGAGCAGCACTAGGGGTCATTTCCCCAGAGCCGGGCTCCCCAGGGTCGGGCTCCCCGGCCGGTCCTCATTGAAGTGCAGAGCTGGCTCCTTGTCTGGAGCCTCACTATCCTGCCGCCTCTGCAGGTTCCTCAGCGAGCTGGGGCCGTCTGGGTGGGGCGCTCTCGGGGCGCCAGGGTGGGAAGGGGTGGAGGGGTGACCAGAGCCGGTCTGGTGGCATTTCCCAGGAGGGCCACGGCCGGAAGGACCAGCTCTTCCCGGCAGGCCCCTGGCCCTGCGCACTAGCGGGCGGTCGGGGACGCTGGGCTTCCCAGAGCACATAGCACGAGGCCACCTTGCCCCCCGGCCCACCGGCAAGCACATCAGCAGATCAGCGAGTCCTGGCCTTGTTCGACCTGGACACTATTTGTCAGGACTCCTGCCGGGAGAAATAATACCGTGAATGCCTTGCACACGCTTTTCTCTGTTCCCTTCTCTTATCTCCTGTTCTTACTCTAGAATTATCCTGGAAAATAAGGCTGAAAATCCTTCATTTGTATATAGCACTTTGCAAATTACAGAGTACTTCTCACAACACTGAAAGGTGGGTATTTTCTGGTCCCTATTTAGAATGAGGAGCTGAGTCTGAGAGCATGAGTCATGGGGATTAGCCCAGGCCATCGAGTTGAGGGTCCTCTGAAGAGCAGCCCCCCAGGGGCAGGATCACAGGCCGGGGAGTCCCCCCGCCCCAGGGGAATGTCCTCTCGGGGTCTGAGAGCAGCCCACCTGGCGAAGGCGCGGCTGATGGAGGTGCTGCCGTCCCCACGTGTGCCTCCTCCCGGAAAGGCTGCTTCGTTCCACTTGACTCTGGGAAAGGGAGCCGCCCCCGCCCTGGCCCCCTCCTCCTCCTGCCCCGCTGGTGCCCCCCTGATGTGCCGGAGGAGGGAGGCCCGCCTGCCCCTTCTGCCTCTGGATCGACCCCCAGGACCCCTTCCTGGAGAACCTAACACCGAGTCGGGCGACGACTCGTGGTGGGCAGAGTTCTAGGGCGGCCCCCTCAATTTTCACCCTGGCACGCAAACCTTGCTGAAATTTCCTCCTTGAGCACGGCCGGGACGTGGGACGAGACCTCTGGTTGTGTCGTGTTACCCGGGAAGGGGATTGCGTGGATGTAGTTAAGGTTTCTGAAGGTGATCACCTTCAGAAGGATGATGATCTGGGTGGGCCTGCCCCATGGCATGCGCCCGCTAAGTCTGGACCTACAAGTCGGAGCTAGAGGAAGTCGGACACCGGGAGCACGACAGGAGTCGAGATGAGGGAGATTTTCTGTTGTCCTGCACCAGGGATCACAGCAGCGTCGGAGGGAGTGGGGGGCACGGGGAGCAGCCCCCGCCTGACGGCGGCGGGGAGCTGGGGCGGCAGTCCTCCGGCTGCACAGAACTGCACTCGGCCCGGCCTGATCGAGCCAGGCGAGGGCCGCCGCTCTGGTGGGCGTGCAGCAGGCCGACCGCTGCATCGGGAGCCTCGCTCCCTAGAGAACCAGTTACCGCGTGTCCACGCCTGGCCTGTGAGCCGAGTGGGTAGAGGAGGAGGAAGCCGGCCTGGCCAGTGAGCACCTGAGAAGTGCCCCCCCACCCTCCCGCGGCCCCAGGTGAGCCGAGTAGAACAGGGAGGTCGTGGCTTCGCTGGCAGACGTGGGCCGAAGAGACCGAGGGCCCCTGGACACCGCTGGGGGGCCCGGCCGGGTCGCCCCCTGGGACGGCAGCATGACAGGGTCCAGGGAGGTGGAGGGCTGCCGCACCCCTGCATCCCGGCCCGCCGCTCATCACACGCGACAGGAAAGCGGGCACGTGACACGTGAACCGGTTCCTGTGCAAAGATCCGGAAATGCCCGGTCTACACGGGACCGGGCATCTAAGTACACCTCACATAAAGTGAAGAATTAGATCTGCACGGGTCAACATGGAAAAGTCTCGACCGCGTGACGTGGGACGTGAGCAGCGGTAGGACGAGTGCCTACCGGGCCCTTTGTGCCGTGTTTCACGACACCCACTTACAGAGCACGTCTCGAGTTCACCTAAGGACAGGCTTTAAGATTAGAATTTGCCCCTTTCTCTCCGTCTGCCTTCGGCGGCAACTGAGGCTCTGAGCGGGCCCTCGCTCCCAGGCCACGCAGCCTTCGCTGTCGAGTGCGCATGGGGCGCATGGGCGGGCTCGTGAGTGGACTGCCCGTGTCCGGGAGAGTGGGGTGACAGCCCAGACGTTGTCGTCACTTGGCGGTCAGAGGATGTCAAGTGAGAGCTCCAGTGAGAAAGTGCAGCCGCCCCTCAGGACTTAGCGCTCTGGGGGCGGTGTCCTTCCCCCCGGAGGACAGGACGAGGGCACTGTCCCCTGGGTGCAGCTGGACAGCGGGGTGCTGAGCCTGAAAGCCCGTGTGGTCTCAGTGCAGTGGTTTTCACGAGCGTGCGGCCAGGGCGCCATCCGGGGACCAACGTGGCGTCTGTCACGGGGTCGATGCCAGGGCTCTGCTGCTCACCCTGGGGTTTTTCTTTCTTTTTTTTTTTTTTTTCCCACTGTCCTTGCCTCTTCCCTCCTGTCGTCTGTCTGTCTGCCTCCCCTTGGCTCTGTGCCCCTGCCGGTGTGTCCCTCTCTCCCCTGAGACCTCGGCGCCGCAGCTGGTCAGGGCTGTGGGATGGTGGAGTGTGGGACGCAGGGTCAGACAGCCTTGGCCTTGGGTTGCTCCGCACACTCAACCCGAACCACCCTAGACCTGCCCTGACAGCTTGTCCCTCCCCGAGCCTCCCCGGGGCCGGCCTGCCACTCACACACCTTGTGGCACTTTCCAGAAGCACAGCTTCTAGTGGCCCAGGGGCCACCGGGAGCGCCGAGCACAGGTGTGGCTGTGAGAGTGCCTGGCTCAGCCTGGCCCCAGGCGACCCTGGGGGACATGGCCCATCCTCTTTCTGCCACTTTTGCTGGCTCCCTGTAGAGTCAGGACCTTCTCGTGACTGTCTGCGGGGTCTGAAGAACTGCTCACAGGGCTCCGTCTCGCCTCTCGGCCAAGGCCCCGTGCCACCAAGAGCTGTGCCGAGGGCTTGCCCGTGGAACTGCCAGCTCCCTGCGAGCTGCTTTACGGCAGCCCTGTCCCCTCCCCCCACCTCCGGCCCAGCCCCTCCGTTGGCGCTGCCTCCCGGACACATGCGGGCCACGCGGGGAGGCTGGCACCACGAACCCGGACGCACCGCGTGGCTGAGCGAGAATTGGGGGAGGTTTGGGAGCAAGGCTGTACACTCTCCTGAGGGGCCAGCGTCCCGGGCTGCTGTGGGGCCCACACAGCTCTTTCTGGCTCTCAGATCAGCAAGTCCTGTGGCTGCTTTCAGTCACAGAATAGTCACTACGGTAACTAACGTGTCCAGACTGGTGAGCTCAGTTAAAGCAGGGAATGCTAGCTGGCCAGTGGACAGACATGATACAATTTTCCTTGTTTCCTGATCCTTGACGATGAGGGCAAAAGGTCCCGTGTCACGTTTAGATCCTATCAGAAACAGGAGTTAGAAGGAAAGAGAATGAGTATCTTCCAAGTTCCTGAAGAAGGTAAGAAACAAAACATCTAGGGACTAGCTCAGTATTTTACACCTGAAACAGGTGAAAATATACTTCATATGAACCAAAACATTAAGAAAACTGCAAAATGATGTAAGAAAGAGTTGGCAAGTAGGATTGATTATATAACTGCTGATAAGTGGAAATTATTAAACTATCCTATTCCAGAACAGAAGTTCTCAGATTGATCTAGAAAACTGAAACAACTCTGCCATTTCAGAGTGCATGAGGGTTGGGGTGCTTGGATTGTGTGAGGGGACAGACCCGCTCACACATCGCTGCTGCTGGAGAGACACAGCGCAGGACTGGGCTGAGAGGTGTCCCCCAAATTCAAGTTGAAGCCCAAGCCCCCCCATGTCGGAATGCCATCTGATTTGGAGATGGTCTTTAATGAGGTGATTAAGTGACAATGAGGCCGGTAGGGTCTCTAACCCAACCTGACCAGTATCCTTTAAGAGGAGGAAATTTGGACATGAGCCTGACCTGTACGCACAGAGGGATGACCGGGGACGACACCGGGGAGGACGATGAGCTGCATGCCAGGGGAGAGGCCTGAGCAGGACCCAGCCCTGCCCATGCCTTGACCTCGACGTCCAGCCTCCGGGACTGTGAGAAAGTAAATCTCTTGTCTAAGCCACCCGGGCTGGGCTGCTTTGTTGTGGCCGTCCCAGCTGAGCCCGTGTTTATGGAGGGGAGTTTGTGACTGTTCAGAAGAATTTCATTTGCATTTACCCTGTGATCCGGCAGACCTGCTCCTAGGCCTCTATCCCAGAACGTCACTGGCAACAGATAGGAAGCGAGGTGCGCACGAGGGTACTCACGGTGGCATTATCTTCATGGCAGAATATGGGGGTGACCCAGCTGTCCGTCTGGAGGTTGACTGCATTGTGGTTCATACCGCGGAGGACTCCGCACCTGTAGAAGAGAGACGGGGGTATTTCCATGTTGTGATTCAGAGTGATCTCCCGAACACAGCAAGTGAAAGAGAAAACCAGCAAGGCGCAGAACCTTTGTAGTACATTCGACCCTTTTAAAAGGTGGATTTATACACATACGAACGTGTGTGTATGCAATGGATTCATTTATGTTTCCTAAAAGAAACAATGGAAGAATATACCAAAACCTAGTTTTCTGTTACTTATGTTACTTATTGGAAGGAAGGGACCAAAGGGGATAGAAATGGGAAGATGTCTGTGAATGAAAATCTTATGTAATTTTAAGCATGGAATCATGTCAGGATTTCGGGTAATAAAATAAAAAATAAACATTAAAGGGTTTCTTAAATCAAGAAAAAAATGAGGAAGTCCTAAATATTGAAAATATATGGAAATTAGTTTATGTGTATAAATCTACCAAGTCAGACAAATAAATTACGACCCGTGACTTTGCAGTGTGGCAGCCACACTGTCACGAGTGGAGTGTCTCCCAAGGGAGAAAATTCTTCTATGGAATTATTACCAACGGTAATAATATGATCACTGTTATTTTTAAACTATTGTTTATACCTGGGTAAATCTTTTCAGTGTATCCCCATCTGTGTCCTTTTCTGTTGTTTGTTTTTTCCTAGCCTTTTTCCCCTCATTTTGACCTTTTCTGTTGAGCACTTTCAAGGGCACTAACCCGGGCTTCTGCTATGTCCATACATTGAGTTCTTCCTTTCATATTGTGTAAATTTTCAGTTTTAGATGTATTTTTTCTTTAAATTTTCATTCTTTGTTGAGATATCCCGTGTTCATTTTGCCCACCTTTTCCTCTGCTTTCTGTCGCATGATCCTCACCACCATTGTCTGGACCGCCTCTGCACACGCTTGTCCGACTGTTCTATTTCCTTACCCAGGCCTCCTGTAGCTCCTCAACTGCCCATCTGGGGATTCTCTGCCGTCGACAGGCATCTTGGGTGGGGCGTTGCAGGGCTCCCCGTGGGTCCCCTGCGCTCTGGTAGGGACCGAAGTGCACGTGTGTCACCCCGGTCCTCTTGGGGCTCGAGTTTTGTTAGGACACATCTGTTTCCATTTTGTCTGGATCCCAGGCTCTGCCCTCCCTCCCAGTCACCTTTGCGTGAGTTCAGCCGAGAACCTGGCCTGCTCGTCCGTCAGCCGGGGTCTCTCCACTCTACTCCAGCTGCCCACACTGGCTCCCCTTGAACAAGCAGTGTGACCCCTGCCATCTGGTGATGGGCTCTGAGTTCCAGAGTCTCACTTTACGCTGGCGCAGTGAAGGATTCACCAAAGACATGAGGAAAACTTCACACGTGTTTTTAGGGTTCCTTTTCCAGAGCTGACTTAGCAGCCCCTAAGCACAATCTCTGTACCCCAGGCTAGAAGACATCCTGATTTTATTTATTATTTATTTACTTATTTTGTAGAGAGTTAGTTACCACCTCTTTTTTTTTTTAATTTATTTATCTTAAAAGAGAGAGAGAAAGTGCGCACATGCGTACAAGTGGAGGAGGGGCAGAGGGAAAGGGATACAGAGGATCCGAAGCCAGCTCTGCGCCGTCAGCACAGAACCCAACACGGGGCTCCAGCTCATGAGCTGTGAGATCATGACCTGAACCAAAATCAGGAGTCAGACGCTTAACCCACTGAGCCACCCAGGTGCCCCCAAACACCCTGATTTTAGACTCAGGAACAAGCAGGGTAAACGTGGGCCTCACCTTGGGTATCTGCCTACCTGATGATGATGGCCCTGTTTGTCATCCGGCTCTTACTCCCTGGTTGTGGCCCAACCCAAAGTGTCACCACCTATGCTGGAGGATCAAACAAGTCAGGAATCAGACTGATGTCATTAGAAAACAGGATTTTAGCTTAATAGAAAAAGGTGTGTTTGTTGAAGATTTTTATCATGCATGTATGGAATTTTGTCAAAGAATCTTTCCTGCATCGCTTGAAATGATAATTTTCCGCTTTATCCTGCTAACATGGTAAATTATGTTGATAAATTTTGGAAATGTTAAATTATTCCTGGTGTAAGCCTACTTGGCATTGATTCTTGGATATATTTTGCTAATATTTTGGTGAGGAGTTTTATACACGTCATAAGAGAGATGGGCCGCAGTTTTCATTTTTCTCGTATCTTTGTCAGATTTTACAATCAGAGCTGCACTTGCTCTGGACAATGACTCTGGCATGACTTCCTGTCTGTCTGCTCTTTGAAGGAGACTGTACGAGGTTGGGCTCACCACCTCTCAGTGCTTTGGCGGAATTTCCCAGTGCCTGGCATCTCTTTGGTGGGAAGGTGTTTGACAACAGATTCCATTTTTTCAACATCCGTGGGGTTTGTGCCCATTTTAGAGTCGTGGCTCCAAATTTGTCCAGTTCATCTAAGCTGATATACGTGTTGGCCCGAAGTTGTTCATCATAATAATCCCACATCATCATTTTAATATCTGTAGGATCTGTTCTGACACCTGATCTTTCCTATTTGTTATTTGGGATTTTTGTTTTCTTTCTTTTTTTCTCTTCATCTGTTTTCCATTTGTTTAAATATTTACAGATTACTAGATTTATTTTATTTTTTTATTGCTTGTCTATGTTTTCGTTAACTCCTGTATGTATTTATTATTTCCAGATGTATTTATTTCCTATGACTGCCCTAAAATGTCACTGCAGACTTGGTGGCTGAAAACCACACAAATTTATCATCTGAGGCTCTGCAGGGCAGAGTCCCACAGGGGTCCCACCGGGCTGGAATCAGGTTGTCGTAGGCCTGGGTTCCTTTATGAGGGCTCTGGGAGACTTTGTTCACTTGCCTTTTCCGGTTTCCAGAGGCTGCTCATCCTGGCCCGTGGCCCCTTCCTCTGTCTCCACCCTCAGCACTGTCTGTCTCTCTCTGAACCTTCCTCCCCATCACTTTTCTTTCTAACCCAGCCTGGAAAGGCTCTCCACTTGACAGAACTCATGCGGTTTTCCTGCGCCCTCGCAATGATCCAGCTGACTCCCCGTCTCCGGGGCTACAACCTTCACCACGACCGCAACGCCCTTCGCCCTGCGAGGTCATGAGCCCACGGGCTCCAGGGAGCAGGGTGAGGCTCACTCTGCCTGCCACACCTGCCTTGTCCTTACTTTGAACTTAATTTGCTCTACTTTTTCTTAAGGTAGAAATTTATATCACTGATTTTAGACTTTCCTTCTTTTTAAGTATAATGATATGCTTCTCTCTAAGCTCTGTTTTGGCTGCACCTCACAGATTCTGACAGGTGGTATTTTTCTTCATCTAATTATCAAAATATTTCTAAATTCTCTTACAATTTTTTTCTTCGACCCGTAAGTTATTTAGAATGTGTTTAATATGTGCTCGCTTCGGCAGCACATACAGAATGTGTTTAATTTTCAGATATTTGGAGAGCTCATGACATCTTTTTGTTACTGATTTTTAGTTTCATTCTGTTGTGGTCACAGATATACCCTGTGTGATTTCAGTCTTCCTAAATTACTGGATCTCTCTGTGGGCCATAATATTACAGGATGCAACTTTTTCAGATTGGCTGCTGTCGCTTAGCGATATGCATTGAAGGTTCCTCCGTGTTGGCTCATTTCTTTGTAGCGCTGAATATTATCTCATTGTGTGGATGTTCCACAGGATTTACTCTGAAATATGTCTTGTAGCACAGTTAATGGGAGGAGTTCTAGGAGCAGTCACAGACTAGTAGTTATGAACTCCCCTGACTGTGGTCTCTAGGTACAATTTTTATTTTACTAACAGGGCAGGCTTCCTGGAGAAACGGTTTCATATACAAACAAGGACCGTGTACAGGATGAGCCTCTAACCTCTGGTTTTGGCTATAAGTGAGGAAGCTAACAGGACTGAGGAGGGACTTCCCAAGTCAGGCGTGGCCTCCCTTGACAGGCTCCGGGTGCCAGGGATGTGGCATTGTGGACGTCAGAAGTAATAGGTGCTACAGCAGATTGAGATGCAGCAGATCCCTAACAATGCCCGAGTCGTGACGCATCTGAGGAACAAGAATACAAGCAAGTCCTTCTTTTCCAGAGCTTGTTAGGGTAAATCTACACAGTACTTCCATCATCAGTAAGTGACAGAGAAGGAATCCACCACGCATCCTTCCTGTTCTACGCAGACTATGTTTTCAACGGCATATCGAACGGTGGCATCACTCACAGAAGCTCATTGTTACAGACAGAAGTACAGAATAGAAAATCACCATTTTGGAATCCCTAACGAAACATAAGATCTAGACACTAATCGATGGCTGTTAACCCACGAGGTAAAAAGGTTCACGGGGAAGTTTACAGTGGAGGCCTCGGGCCGACACCGCTGCACCTGCTTGGAAACCCCGGCATCACACGAGGAAGGCAGGGCAGGCCTCACGCAGCTCTGCTTCGCGCTCCGCTACTGTGGGAAGGCCACCGCGGCAAGTGCGGGGGAGGGATCGAGCCCGTGTCCCAAGCAAGCCTCTGGAGCTGACTGTTAGTTTGCAGAAGTTCAAGGCCAGGGGACATGCCAAAATATCCTGAACAGGCTGCCAGCCGAATGTAGACTTTGGAAGATTCTCACACAGATAACTCATGCGCTTAACAAACAAAATGCGTGTAGAAAGAGAGGGCAGTTACAGGACAAAATAGGAGACAGACGCAAAGAAAAGTCATTCGGGAAACCTTATTTGGATTATTCTTAAATAGAGCAATTGTAAAAAGACAGCTTTGAGACGATTGGAAATTTGAATGTAAGCTGGCTGTTCGGTGACATTAAGGAATTTTTCTTGATTTTGCTATGTGTGGGAATTGCATGGTGGTTATGAAAAATGTTTCTAGATGAAATGTATGCTGAAGAATGTGTTGGTGAAATGGCATGATGGCTAAATTTCATGGCACCCAGATTGGCCCCCTGGGTTCCGGTCTGTTCTTTGCCTTCATTGTGGGCCTCCGGCCTAGCAGGTTAGAGGGGCACGCTGTGTGCTTCCTCTCCTGCCCGTTAAGGCCCTGCTTTTCCAAACAAATCGCGTGAGGAGGCACAGGAAGGGAGGTGCTGGAAGGCACTCCACCTCCTGGAGCCTCACCCCTGCATTGTGTTATTCTGTAAGCAGCCGGAGGGTGAGGTGGGGAACAATAGTCTGGACTGTCACAGATCACAGAAGAGTGGAGGAATGGGGTGACCTACGCTGAACTTGAGACCTTGCACACTTTGAAGATCATGTTACATTGTTGGAAACACAATGAGTTGTTAAGCTGGCAGTGTTCGTTAATTTTTCCTTTTATTTCGAGTACAGTTGGCCTTACGTAGTTTAATGCTTGCTCTGTGGTGGAAACAGGTTCTTCTGTCCAAATGAAATAGCCGTCCTTGCTTGACTTTCTGTCATCATTGCTTCTGATTCATACTTGCTTTCCTCCGAGGGATTTATGGTTGAGTCATGGACTCTGGTTTTTTGTTTCTCTCATCTTTCTTTTTCTCATTGTTAACTACATCCTGTCCTCCACGTTCAGTGATAATGTTTCAGAGTTTTCCAAACAACCACTGCAAGGGCAAGGCCGGCTGGTTGCCTAATCCAGATGCCCGGATGGACCGAGGACAAACATGAGACCTTAAAGAGGATTGATCACAAGCCTGGGGGGTCTGGGGGATGGACGAGGGGGGCATTCCGTGCTCTTCTGAACACAGGCCAGGAAGGAGGAGCCGCAAGGTGCTCCTGGAGCAAAGCCATGAGAGGGAGGTGGGAGGAGTGGGTGGGGGCCAAGCCCCACAAAGCTGTGTGGTGCAGCAGAGGAAGCCGCGATGGAAAGCCAGGCTGTCTGCACACACTTCCTGGCTCTGCAGCTCCCAGCTGAGCACGGGGCAGTCACTCAGCCACATGGTAACTTGCTTCCCCTCCCTGGGCTTCAGTTTCGGATGATAAGAACGTCACCTCATACAAAGAATTAACATGTATGAAGTGCTTAGCTCAGTGCCTGGCACGTAGCAGCGCCATTTGCTATTCATGGGTTCCCTTTAAGCTGGATGCTCATTTAGCCACACTGCCCCCTTTAAGCCTTCCCAAATAGACGTGCCAAAGGAGCAGCTTGTTTAATTTGCCATTATAATTCAAGGGTGGAAGAGAGCTTTAGTAGCTTGGAAAATATGGGATAGCTTTACAGAGGAGGTGGAATTTGAGCTGTGTTTTGAAAGATTTTAAGCTGAAGCAATAGCTTAAGCAGAGTGTATCGGTCAGGTTTTGCTACGTAACAGACAGCCTCATAACGGCTGTGGCTTGCAGCAGTAAGGTCATGCGTTTGCAGTCTGGCTTGGCCAGCCTCTAAGCCTTGTTCTCATGTAACAGTAGCTGCCTGAGGCATGTTCTCCTGGGGATGCCAGCGGAAGTACAAGGGACAGATCTTACACCCATAAATGTGCCGAAGCCTCCTATGCTCTCATCATGTCAGCCAGCATTCCGTTGGCCAAATGTCATCAAGGCCATTGTCAGTAGGGCAGGGAGATGTAAGGGCAGGGGTGCAGAAGAGGTGAGGAGTTGGGAACAAGGGTGTGTGTGTATGGGAGCAGGTGTGAGGTCCCCATATCAAATATCAGAAGTAGAGATTCAGACTGTGCATAGTGAGCAGGATACGGTTCAGATAGTTTTCAGGAAGGAGCAGGATTCAGGAAAATGGGTGACAGCAGAACGGGCACAGAGCCCAGCTAGGAGTCTGATGTGACCCCAAACATCAGAAGGAACCACTGAAGGAGAGAAGGAACGGTTCCAGTTCCCTGTTGCTGTGTAAAAAATCACCCCCAAAGTTAGCAATTTAAAGCAACAAATACTGTCTCAATGTTCTATGTTTGGGCAGCTCTTGACTCATGCAGTTGCTCTTTGAAGCCTTGAGTGGTGGACATTCAAGATGGCTCATTTGCATGCCTGTGGTTGATCCTGGCTGTATCACATCTGGTAACTCTTCACCAAGCCCTGGGTCCTGAAGATTTTCTCCTTTGTTTTCTTGAGTCAATTTTGCTCAAGTGTGAAGTATAGTTGTAGGTTCATTTACTTACTTACCTCTGAATGTCCAATTGCTCTACCATCATTTGTTGAAAACACTGTCCTTCCTAGACTTCATTGGTTTTGCACCTTTGTCCAAAATCAGTTGACTATTATTGGGTCTATTTCCGGGTTCTCCATTCTTCTGTTCCATTGATCTGTGTGCATATGCTTTAGCAATTGCATACTGTCCTGATTACTATAACTGTATAGTAAGTCTTAAAATCAAAGTGGTTTCTCCTGCTTTGTTTTTTCGAAACTGTTTTACCTATTCCAGTTTCTTTGCCTTTTCATATACATGTTAGAGTAGTCTTTTCTATATAAATAAGAATATTGTTGGGATTTTGGTAGGAAATGCATTAAACTTACATATCTGTTTGGGGAGAATTGACATTTTTACTGTGTTGACTCTTCGATTCTTTGAACATATGTGTCCCTGCACTGTTTAGATCTTTGATTTGTTTCATCAGTGTTTTATAGATTTCAGCATACAAGTACTGTACATATTTGTTAGACTTACATCAAAGTATTTCATTTTCTAAGTGATTGTAAATGGTATTATTTTTACTTTGTTTCCATGTGTTCATTGCTTGTCTGTAGAAATACAATTGACTTGTATATGTTGATCTTATATCCTGTGACATTTATAACTCAGTGGTTCTAGGAAACTTTTTGTAGATCCTTTGAGATTTTCTATGTAGACTATACTGTCATCTTCAAATAGAGGCAGTTTGACTTCTTTAACCATCTATATGCCTTTTATTTCCTTTTCTTGCCTTATTGCATTGGCTGGGGCTACACTGCTGTGTTGAATAAGAGGGATGAGCCTGGACATCCTTGCCTTGCTCCTGATCGTGGGCGAACCACTGAGTCTTTCACTGTTAAGTGTGATGTTAACCCTAAGTTTTTGTGGATGCTCTTTATCAAGTTGAGGGAGCTCTCTGTTTCTAATTTGCTGAGAGTTTTTGACATGAATGGGTGTTGAATTTTGTCAAATGCTTCCCATATATCAATTGCTATAATAATGTGATTTTTCTTCTTTAACATTTTAATATTATGGATTATATTGATTGATTAAAAAAAAATTTTTTAACGTTTATTTTTGAGAAGAGAGAGACAGAGCATGAGTGGGGGAGGAGAGAAAGAGGGAGACACAGAATCTGAAACAGGCTCCAGGCTCTCAGCTGTCAGCACAGAGCCTAACGCGGGGCTTGAACTCACGGACTGTGAGATCATGACCTGAGCCGAAGTCGGATGCTTAACTGACTGAGCCACCCAGGTGCCCCTACATTGATTGATTTTTTAATATTGAACAAGTTTTGCATCTCTGGTGTAAATCCGTCATTGTCATGATATATAGTTATATTTATGTATTGCTGGATTGCATTCACTTGTATTTTGTTGAGAATTTTTACATCCCTGTTCATGAAGAACATTGCCTGTCTCTTTCCTTCTGAGCTCTGTATTTGCTGGATTTGTTATTAGGGTAACATTAACCTCCTGAAATGAGCTAGATGGGGTTCCCTTGTCTTCCTTTGTCTAGAACAGATTGTGTAGAATTGGTGTTAATTTCTTTCAATATTTGGTGGAATTCTCCAGTAAAATCACTGGACCTGAAGATTCCTTTCTCAGGAGTTTTTGTTTTTTTTTTTAATTTTATTTGTTTAATTTACATCCAAATTAGTTAGCATATAGTGCAACAATGATTTCAGGAGTAGATTCCTTAATGCCCCTTACCCATTTAGCCCATCCCCCCATCCCACAGCTCCTCCAGTAACCCTCTGTTTGTTCTCCATATTTGTCTCTTATGTTTTGTCCCCCTCCCTATTTTTATATTATTTTTGCTTTCCTTCCCTTATGTTCATCTGTTCTGTGTCTTAAAGTCCTCATATGAGTGTAGTCATATGATATTTGTCTTTCTCTAATTCTGCTTAGCATAATGCCCTCTAGTACCATCCACGTAGTTGCAAATGGCAAGATTTCATTCTTTTTGATTGCCGAGTGATACTCCATTGTGTATGTATATATATGTGATACACATGTATATACCACAACTTCTTTATCCATTCATCCATTGATGGATATTTGGGCTCTTTCCATACTTTGGCTATTCTGGTAGTGCTGTTATAAACATTGAGGTGCATGTGTCCCTTCAAAACAGCACACTTGTATCCCTTGGATAAGTACCTAGTAGTGTGATTGCTGGGTTGTAGGGTAGTTCTATGTTATGTTTAGTTTGAAGAACCTCCATACTGTTTTCCAGAGTGGCTGCACCAACTTACATTCCCACCAGCAATGCAAAAGTGATCCTCTGTCTCTGCATCCTTGCCATCATCTGCTGTTGCCTGAATTTTTAATGTTGGCCATTCTGACAGGTGGGAGGTGGTATCACATCATGGTTTTAATTTGTATTTCCTGCTATGATGAGTGATGTGGAGCATTTTTTCATGGGTCAGTGGCAATCTAGATGTCTTCTTTGGAGAAGTGTCTATTCATGTCTTTTGCCCATTTCTTCACTGGATTATTTGTTTTTTGGGTGTTGAGTTTGATAAGTTCTTTATAGATTTTGGATACTAATCCTCTGATATGTCATTTGCAAGTATCTTCTCCCATTCTGTCGGTTGCCTTTTAGTTTTTCTGATTGTTTCCTTCACTGTGCAGAAGCTTTTTATTTTGATGAGGTCCCAGTAGTTCATTTTTGCTTTTGTTTCCCTTGCCTCTGGAGATGTGTTGAGTAAGAAGTTGCTGTGGCCAAGATCAAAGAGGTTTTTGCCTGCTTTCTCCTCGAGGATTGTGATGGCTTCCTGTCTTACATTGAGGTCTTTCATCCATTTTGAGTTTATTTTTGTGTATGGTGTAAGAAAGTGTCCAGGTTCATTCTTCTGCATGTCGCTGTCCAGTTTTTTCAGCACCACTTGCTGAAGAGACTGTCTTTATTCCATTGGATATTCTTTCCTGCTTTGTCAAAGATTAGTTGGCCATACGTTTGTGGGTCCATTTCTGGGTTCTCTATTCTGTTCCATTGATCTGAGTGTCTGTTCTTGTGCCGGTACCGTACTGTCTTGATGATTACAGCTTTGTAGTGTGGCTTGAAGTCTGGGATTGTGATGCCTCCTGCCCTGGTTTTCTTTTTCAGGATTGCTTTGGCTATTTGGGGTCTTTTCTGGTTCCATACAAATTTTAGGATTATTTGTTTTAGCTCTGTGAAGAATGCTGGTGTTCTTTTGATAGAGATTGCATTGAATATGTAGATTGCTTTGGGTAGTATCAACATTTTAGCAATATTTGTTCTTCCTATCCAGGAGCATGGAATCTTTTTCCATTTTTTTGTGTCTTCTTCAATTTCTTTCATAAGCTTTCTATAGTTTTAAGTGTATAGATTTTTCACCTCTTTGGTTAGATTTATTCCTAGGTATTTTATGGTTTTTGGTGCAACTGTAAATGGGATCGATTCCTTGATTTCTCTTTCTGTTGTTTCATTGTTGGCATATAGGAATGCAACCGATTTCTGTGTGTTGATTTTATATCCTGCAACTTTGCCGAATTCATGAATCAGTTCTAGCAGTTTTTTGGTGGAATCTTTTGGATTTTCCGTATAGAGTATCATGTCTTGATGGAGAGACTTTTTAAAAATTATTATGTAATTGTTATGGCTTTGGAGTGATGGTGGGGGGTGGGGTTTGGACCTTATGGTCAAGAAAGAATTCTTGAGAAGTCTTTGGTGCAAAAAAGGTGATTTTATTAAAGCCGGGTACAGGATCCAAGGGCAGAAAGAGCTGCACTGGGGTTGTAAAGGTGACTGGTTATATACTATGGAATTGGGGGAGGTAAGGGCAAAAGGAAGGTTTCTAGAAGGACTTTCATATGATAAAGACAACTCTTAAGATCCTGGAGGCCTAGCTATTGTCAAGCTGAGGTTGTTCTGCTCTCTAGCAAAGCATTAACTTTAAGACAGTAGAGAGTTCAAAGAAATTTAATTTTATTTACCATTTCCTTCTTGCCTTATTCCCCACATCACTGTGGAGGGAAAGGTGATGTTGGGGCTCCAGGAAACTGAGTCTACAGGTTTCTGGAGATTGGGCTGTTAAGATTGCCTTTTTCTTATAATTTGCTAAGACATTGGTAAACTGTTTGAGACTCCTGTCCTGCATGACTGTGATCTCTATTAGCTAACCATTGGTTTTCCCCTTTCCTTTGTCCTTGGGCAGCCTGGAGAGCCTGAGGAATGTCCCAAGTACCCCATGAGTATGTGTGGGGGGGTGTCCTCAGCCTGCCTTCTGCTCCCTCATCATGACCTTCTTTGTCTTTGCTTATCATTGTTTTTGCTCAGAAGTCTGCTGTATCAGGTATTGATGTAGCCTTTCCTGATTTTTTAAAATTAATGTTTACTTAGCATATAGTTGGGACATATTTTTTCTTTAATCCATTCTGCCAATCTCTCTTTTAATTGGCGTATTTAGGCCATTTATATCCTAACGTAGTAATTATAGCTATGTTAGGACTTAAGGCTGTCCTTTGTTTTGTGTTTGTCCTCTCTGGTTTTGTTTTCTGTTTACTCCCCTTGCCTCCCTTTGGGTTACTCGACCATTTTTTTTTTTTTGAATTCCATTTGATTTATCTATAACATTTTTCAGTGTATGTCTTTGTATATACACTGTATGTACACCGATCTTTAAATGGTTCCCTTAAGTATTATGCCATACGTGGTATACTTATCACATGTTAACGTGGTATACTTATCACATGTGGTGTCAGTATTTACTAGTTTGAGTAAATGATAGAAAACTTCCACTTAGATCACTTAACCCTTCTCCTTTATAGAATCCTTGTCATGGCTATTTCTGCTCCATAAATTGACATCCACATTCAACGTTTCGAGTTTCTCCTCCAGCTGCCTAACACAATTTAGATCACTCACAAGGAGAAAGACAACCTACCACATTTACACACACTTCTGCTTTTTGTGTTGTTCTCTCTCCGTTCCCGGGCTTCCACGTCTCTGTCATGTTCCCTTTGTGCTTGAAAAGTTCCTTTATCAGTGTTTTGGGAGAGATCTGCTGAAGACAAATCCTTGGTTCTTTCTTTTTAAACTTGAGAACGTGCACCTCATTCCTGAGGGACGGTTTCACTGGCCAAAAGACTCCGGATGACCATTCTTGCTTTCCGCACCTGAAGAAGACTGTCCGGCACTTTCTTTCTGGCCTCTGTGCTTGCTGATGAAAGACCCATTGTCATCGGGGTCACTGCCCCTCTGTAGGTAGTGTGAGCATTTCTCCCTGGTTGCTCTCTAGAATTTTCTCTCTTCAGTATTCTGAAGGTCTTGGTGCAGATTTCTTCAGGTTTATCCTCTTTGGAATTTGCAGACCTTCCGAAATGTAGGTTTTTGTCTTTCATCAAATTTGGAAAATTTTCAGCCATTCATTTCCTCAACTGCTTTTCAGTTGTATCTTCTTTCTCTTCCTCTTCTGGGACTTCGATGTCACAAATATTAAATCATCCAATCATGTCTTTTTTCATTTTCTTTTCTCTGTTGTTCGGTTTGGTGATTTCTATTGTTTCGTCTCCCAGGTTCACTGATTCTTACTCTGTCATCTCCCTCTGCTATTGTGCCTGTCTGCTGAGTTTTTATTTTAGGTTTTATATTTGCCGGTTCTACATTTCCCATCTGGTTCTTCTTTTGGCCCTTCCTATTTAGTTGCTGAGCTCTTTCTTATTCCCATTTGTTTTAAGCATGTGGATATTGCTCATTGAAGCATTTTTATTACAGCTGCTTTAAAATCCCATCAGATCATTCCAACATCTGTGTCATTTCAGGGCTAGCTTCTGTTCATTCTCTTTTCTTATTCAAGTTGAGATTTCCCTGGCTTGGGTGAGACGAGTTTTGGGCTGCTTGTCTCCTGCACATTGGGTATCATGTCCTGAGACCCTGGCATGATGGTCCAGGTGGGGCTACTATTCAGCTCCACATTGAGCTCCTCTGGCCTGGGTCCCACATGAGGACAACACTGCCCCCCCCCCCCCCCCCGCTCCGGCCTCCACTTCTGTCCCTCCTCGCCCGGCTCACCACTCCTGTTTGGTTCCCTGCTGCACCCCAGATGCCTCCCTTGTTGCTGCTGGGTCGGGGGTGATCAGGTTTCCACTCTGCTCCGCTGGCAGCAGGGAAGGGCGGGCACCTCTATTGCCTCTCCCTGCCTTGATGTGCTTCATCACCCCGCATGAGGGTGGGAGTTCTGCTCCCCGGAAGCCCCACATGCAATCACCAGCATCCTTACAAGAGAGGAGGAGGGAGATTTGCTCACAGACTCCGGGGAAGGCCATGTGAAGATGGGGCAGAGAGAGATGAGAAGAAGGTCATGTGGTTGCCAGCTCAGGGGGGGACAGATGCTCCCTCGCGTCCTCCGGAGAGCGTGTGGCCCTGCTGCGGCTGAGCTGTGGGCCCGGAAGCCCTGACTGTGGGCTTCGGGCTCTCAGCGCCATGAGAGAGGACGCCGTGCTTCTGTGGCCTCGAGTCCTGTCCTTGGCGACACCGGTGGCCTTTCGTTACAGCAGCTGTAGAATGCACATGGGGTTCTTTTTCTTTTCTGTCTTTCTTGACTTCCGCTCTATTTACGTTCCTTCCATGAGTATTTTCTTCACCCTCCTTAGCCTCCTTATGACAGTTTCTCCAAAATCCTGTCTGGGTATTCCAGCAAGTGGCCACTTTGGAACCGGTATGTCAATTCTGGGTTTTTTCCCGTGTCTTTGTACGCTGAGTGATTCTGGCTCCTATTCCGAACGTTTTGACGTCCTGTTGTGAAGACCCTGGGTTCCGTCGCCGACTTCGTCCGCGGGCGGCTGTAGCCACCCACCACGCACCGGGCGCTCAAACCAGGAACATTCGCTCTCACAGCTCCGGAGGCGGGGGCCCAAGACCAAGGTGTCAGCATGGTCGGGTTTGGTGAGACCTCTCTTCCTGACCCCCTGTGTCCTCCCACGGCTTTCCCTCCCCGCGTTCCTGTGGGGACAGACGGGCAGGAGCCTTGGTGGGTGCACAGGGGGCTCTCTGGTCTTCCCTCTTACCCGGACAGTAACCCCATCGGATCGGGGCCCCACCCGCGGGACCCCGTTTGACCTTAATCGCTCCCTTAGAGGCCCCGTCTCCAAGTGCCGTCACGTTGGGGGTTAGGGCTTCAACATCGGGACCGTGGGGTGCCGCTCGGTCCGGGGCAGTCACGTGTCCCCTGACAGTGGGGCTGGCCCGTCACAGAGGTGGGTCCCTCGCTGGCCCCACATTGCCAGCCGCGGGCCTCCTGGGGTGGCGGCGGCGGAGCCCGCTTAGTTCTCTGAAACCGCAGTGCCCGGGGCCTGCCTCGCCCGTGTGCGATCCGGGAGCCCCGCGTGGGGGCAGAGCGGGTGCGCCCAGGGTTGGCCTCGAGTCTCGCGGCCTTTGCTCGGCTCTCACCGCGCGCCGCTTGAGCGGGGCCGGAAGGAAAGCCAGTCCCGTTTCTCCGAGGGGCTCCCCTGAGCCCCCGAGGCCCGCAGAGGAGCCCAACCGGGGCTGGGGCGAGACGCGCGGTGTGCGGCGCCCCGAGCAGCGGCCGGCCCGTGCCCTCCCGCCGCCTTCAGATCCCGCGTGGTTTGGTGCGGTCCTTCGGGCTCTGCTTGGTAGATCTCGTCGCCTACAGCCTGGGCGGCGGGGACGCACCGGCCTCCCGGCCGGGCTCAGGGCCGTGGGAGATGGCAGGGCGGTTCTGAGTGCGGGGTGGGGGTTGGGGGGCAGCAGGAGTAGGGGAGTAGGGCAGGGGCAGACAGGGTGGAGTCTGGGGGGAGCACGAGCCCCTAGGCGTCACCCCCCCTCCCCACCTGGGTGCTCAAGGTGGGCAGCTCCTGCCGGGAGCTCGTGTTGAAAGAGTTTCTGTCCTGTGACTGGGGCCGGGCTCCTGGCACAGGCTTGCTGGCTGGAGGGTCCCCATCCGCATCTGTCCTCCCGTCTGAATGAAGCGCGGAAGAGCTTGTGTCTGTCTGTCTTCGGCCCGGAGGGAAGTCAAGGACCGGCACCCTCCCCATGTTCTGAATGACAGTCTCAGGCCTTTCCTGCACCGGCGCTCTCCCGCGCACAGAGGGTTGAGTGACGTTCTGCGGCACTGAACGTGGCCAGCTTCGGCCAGCGCTCAGGTTCTTCCTCGCGAGTCACGTCCCGGGTCGTGTGTTGATTGTGGAATGTACTAAAGTCTGTTTTCTTCTGACGTAGGAGAGAATAAGTGTGTTGGGATTCACCTCGCCGGCGTGCCCCGTAGCACCAGCCGCGCACACCGGGCTTCAGGGGACCAAGGGCGCTGCTGTGTGACAGACCGTTTTAAAGTGAAGATAGAGACAGACAGGTCTTTTGGGTGTGACTGGATTTGAGAAGCTGTGAGTAGGTGGGTGCCGTGGTGGGGGGGGGGGGGGGCTGGGGAGCTGAAGCTGACACCGGCGAAGTCACAGCGCCGTGGTCGTGTGGTCCCGTGTGGGCCCCTCACGCCTGTCGGTGGCCTTGCGGGCGGTCTCCTTGCCATCCGGGGCCTGGGACCTGAACCTCCCGGGGCTCCGTGAGCCTCGTGAGCCTCGAAGAGCCACGTTAGGAGAGGGGACAACCCTGAAGGGCGACTTCCGTCTGCAGCCTGGAGGTGTCTGGGGACCCGGCGTGGTCCTTGCAGGTGCCCCAGCAGACTGCTTTCCTGCCTGTCTAGACCTGGGTCCCGTCACACCTTCCTGCCTCGAGCTCCAGCCCCGGAGCCCAGCTCACCGGACGGCAGGCACCCGGCCTGTGGATCGAGGCCTCCTGGCCCCAGTCCTCTTTGTGTGGTACCGAGGCCCTGAGGCCGAGGGTTGCGGGGGTCCAGGGTACGCCCCCCTCACCCGTGGCCCTGGGCACTGGCTGGACCGGGGGGAATTTTGCCAGCGTCTTCGGGGAAACCATTTCACAGTACGTTTTACTAAGTGTAGTTTATTTGAATGTTATTTGTGGGAACAAGAAAGACAGACTGCAGTTTCCATAAAAACTAAATTATGTTTTATTTCCTTGTTGAATTTGTTTTCTTTGAAATGAGCCGGGAAAGAGCGGGAGCATGGATGCTGTGCTGTGTGTGCTCGGTTCAGAGCCTGTGTTTGTCCCTCTGCTCCCTGGGCCCTCCCCGGAGACCTTCAGGAGCAGAGCGGGGTTCCTCCCACAGTCCGCGTGACACTGCTGCTCCTGGGGCACGGTCAGTGGAGCTGGAGTGGGCCTCTGGTCCCACTTCCTCCTCTCGCCCCTGCGCGTTCTGGAACCCGTGGCAGGGCCGTGAGGTGGCCTCTGGGTCCCACTCAGGCGTCTGCTTCATGTACTCATGTTTGCGGAGAGCTGTGTTTAGAGAAAGGGTTCCGTGGCTTGAAGAAGTTTGAAAGCGACCGCTATTCAGAAGAAATCGTTGTTTCAGAACCACCTGTAGACGTGTGCCACAACGTAGAGCACTGGGGACCCTCCAGGGCGGGCCGGGGACCGGTCCAGGGACCTGGGGACTGTGGCTGCGTGCTGATAAGACTGACACCCAAGGTGGCTCTGCGTATGCCTCGTGGTGGGGTGGGGGTGGAGGGGGGCTGTGTGACGTGACCACCGGGTCTCCGAACCCTTGGTGGGCTGTCAAGACGGCCTGGATGTGGGGCAGAGCAGCTACCTGGGGAAGCTGAGCTTGAACCGCCCCCAAGGCAGCTGTGCAGGGGTGTCAGCAGCGGGACAGTGGGGTGGGGTGCCGTGGGGGGGGGGTGGGGAGTGGGGGCTGCTGAACGGAGAAGGGAGAGCTAACTGCAGGTGACTGATGGGAAATGTTTTGCCTGAAGTGACAGCCTCTGGTGACCTGGGAAAACACATTCTCGCCCTGGCTTCTAGCCTGCTCCCCGCTTCTCCCAGGCGTGTTGGGAGCTGCGTGGGGGGCTGCATGTGAGGGCCGGAGGGGGCGGTCTGTGTGTGCACTTCCCTGTGGAGTTGTGTCACGTGGAAGCCTTGTCCACACCCCTGTTACACGTAAGTTGAGACCCATCACGTAGGGCACTCCGCTGCAGGAGGAGGGTGCGGTTGAAGCGGAGGGAGACGCCTGCCCTGTGGGAACCCTGGCCGCAGGGCACTGGCCCGGGAGCCTGCGTGACCTGTGTCTGCTCCCAGAGATCCGACAGGCTCCTGGTGCCCAGGTGCCCTCGCCGGTCCCTCCGTGTCAGGTGCTGGGCCAACCAGCCCAGCCCTTGGCTGCTGCCTGTGGATTGCGTGTCTGTACCTCAGGTCCCTTCTCCCCATGTCTTCTGGGACACTGATTTCTGGGAAGAAGTATATATTTGGTCTTCGTCCCTGTTCGTGGCCCAGAGGACCAAGGGCTTTAACCTCAGATGGTCCCGAGCGAGGAGAGCACAAAGGTGTCTTTTGTTACCTTAGACAAATGTGCTTTGGAAAGCACCCCGCTGACCGGGGGGTGGGGGGTGGGGGGTGGGGGGTGGCGGGGAGGGCCTGGGGATGCAGAGAGGAGCTGAAGGTTTCATCAGTCGCCAGTGGCCAGTGAGTTGATCATCATGTCTGTGTAATGAAGCCTCCATAAAACGCAAAAGAGCTGGGGTTTGGGGAGCTTCTGGTGGGGAGAGTGGCCCCCAGCACACAGAAGCCCCGCACCCCTTCCCTGTTTCTGGTACAGGTCTCTCCATTTGACTGTTCCTGGGTTTCATCCTTTTCTAATGAACTGGTGATCTAGTGAGTAAAATGTTTCTCTGAGATCCGTGGGCCGTCCTAGCAAATTAACTGAACCTGAGTCTGGGGACCTGGGAACCTTGACTGATAGCTGGTCGGTCAGAAGCACAGGGGACAGCGGGACTTGAAACTGGCTTCTGAGGTGGGGGAAGGGCGGTCGTGGGATCTGACCTCAGTCTGGGTAGACGGTGTCAGAAATGAGTTGGATCGTAGGACGCCCAGTGGGGTTGGAGGGTTGCTTGGTGTGGGAAGTGCTGTGCGGGGACCGCTGTCAGAATCCCGTGTTTGCACTGCGGGGTCCTCCCCTCCCCACAAGCTGACTCCGGTTTGCTTCCCCTCTGGGAGCCGGCCACCCGGAGCTCTCTGCGGCCATCCGATGTGTGAGTCCCGTACAGGGGCGACGTGGGGTCTGGGCCACCTGTCCGTGCAACTTGTTCGAGCCCTTGGCCCTACTCATGTCCGGGGCCCAGCGTGCCTGGCCTAGGTTGTGGTGGACCTGGTGGTGCCCACATGGAGCTGTCCGTGGCCACGTGTTCACTTCTTGTCCCGGGAGTCCGCGGGAGCTGCTTTGTAGAGTGACGGATCCTCTGTCACGGGAGGCGTGGCCTTGCTCTAGAACCCGGGCCGTCTGCACGGTGTCGCTGGCAGTGGGACTCGCCGGGGCCTCTGCACGGCCGGCCTGTCCACCCCGGTTCCTCCAGCAGCTGTGCGGGCGAGGCTGCAGGACTCCTGTGGTGCTTGGAGTGGTTTTCCCGGGGCAGTGGAAGTGGCTCGCACAACCCAGAGGTTCCCCAGGAGGTATGCCCTTTTCTGCGTGCTGGCGGGCATAGGGCACAGTGGGTCCTTCACTTAGGGGACCTGTCCTGGCGGCCGCCCCATCGTGCACGCGGTGCTGACACGCGGGCCCCTGAGCCCTTGGAAGTTACCTTCCACCCTGCGGCCGCTGCACCTCCCAAAGCATCCAGACCGCTTGCTATTGCCTGTCACCGTGTCCATTTAGAAAGCACCAGCCATGGGGCGCCTGGGTGGCGCAGTCGGTTAAGCGTCCGACTTCAGCCAGGTCACGATCTCGCGGTCCGTGAGTTCGAGCCCCGCGTCAGGCTCTGGGCTGATGGCTCGGAGCCTGGAGCCTGTTTCAAATTCTGTGTCTCCCTCTCTCTGCCCCTCCCCCGTTCATGCTCTGTCTCTCTCTGTCCCAAAAATAAATAAACGTTGAAAAAAAAAAAAATTTAAAAAAAAAGAAAGCACCAGCCATGAAGTCGTCCAGCCTGACATCCGGGTCGTGTTGCGACGCGGTCAGGGCTCCCGAGGAGGGTGTGTGGCAGAATAAGCAGTTCCTGTAGCCCCGAGGGGAGCCGTGACTGTACTCTGCTGTCCTCCGACGGAGGGCTGACCGAGGTCGGTCCTCTGTCCTGGTGGGACCGACATAGATGTGTCCCAGGCAACTCGCTGGGACAAGTGTGGGGGCCGCGCGGCACTGCCACTGGGCCAGTCACTTGGCCGGGACCACAGCGGTCCGCTGTCATGGGCCATGATCTGTCTGGTCTTTATGGTGGAGAGCAGAAAGGGGTGCTCCTGGGTCCAGCGCCCTGAAGCCCCGAAATCCTTCATGGCGGCCCGACTGTGGCTTTGCTGGCATGCCGCCTCGCCTGGAGTGGTGAGGTCCCCAGGAATCCTACTTGGCCATTTCTACTTAATGTAGAAATTTCTACTTACTGTAGACCACAGGGAATGTTCCGGCAGCTGCTACGTACCTCGTCCACTTATGCTTTTAGGGATTGGGTAAATCACCCCAAGTTGCGTGGGGTAAAATGTCCCTAGTTGCGTGTGCAGACGTGCAGGCCAGGGCCCCATTCGCTGTGTTGACTGGGGTTTTGTGGTGGCGTTTGCGTCCCGGGAAGGCCTGGGCGTTCTCTCTCTCCGGCACCCCGTCATCCCGTCCGTCGGGGTCCGGTGAATGCCCGTTCTGTGCCGCGGGCTGTCACAGGGTCTCCCTTCATCGTGGACTCTGCCGAGTGGGCAGCTCGGGCCTGGGGGCTGGGCGCGCCTTCCAGACCCTCCCGGGAAGTGGGTGACGTCCACCCTCCTTCCAGCCCTCAGGTCCGGCTAGCGTGCCGGGTCAAGGGCACCTCCATCCCGGGGACACACCAGTGCGCTTACTGTGGCCCTAGAGCCCTATGGGTCAGTGCACCCGCTGGCCCCTGCCCTGCGGCCCGTTACATGGCTCTGCCCGCCTAGCCGCATCTGCTGTCCCGGACCCGGGTCTGCCCTGCAGCCAGTACTGAACTCTGCTGCTTCCAGTTCGTCCCTCATCGCCTCGTCCGGGAAACGCTGGCAGGACACCTTCCGCCCCACTCTGCGTGCGCACCCCATTTATGTTTCGCTCGTCTTGGGGCGCCCAGGCCCTACTCGCACAGCGCTGCTCACAGGCGCTGCTTCCTGCCCCTAAAGGCTCCCGTGCTTCCCCGGAAGGGGACCTGTCCTCTGGGGGCCACTGCCCCAGGCCGCCCCCCCTTGCCCCTTCTCCAGCACACAACTCAGCGGCTGCACCACACTCTCCACACTGTCCACCGCGGCCCCAGCTCACGGGCGCCCCTCCGGGCTGGCCTGGAGTTCTGTCTTCGGGCCTGGGGGCTCTGGGTGACTCAGGGCCAGGTCAGCTTGTTTTCTGAGAGGAGTGGGAAAGCCACGGGCTCCGCCGCCGGTCCCAGTGAGCTGCGGCCTCCAGGGGGTGGGGGAAGAGCCCCGGCCCCGAGACTCGGGCACACGCAGCCGGCGCCTCCGTCAGCTGCTCCTCCAGGAAACCCGCGGGGGCTGTGAGGACCCGCCTGCTGCGGACAGGACACCGCTTGGTCGTCAGGAGGGAGGGACGCTGGGTGCTGCCAGGACACCTTGGAGACCCTGTAGGCATGGGTCCCGGCAGGGCAGCAGGTGCTCTGTGCCCGCGAGAACCGTCTCAGTTTTGTGGGTCGTGGAGTCTTTGTGGCACCCACTGCGCTCTGCCCTCACAGCCTGAAGCCAGTGAGTGGGAGTGTGTTCAGTGAGTGTGTGGGTGTGCCCACGTGCCCATAAAACTTGAACCGCAGAAAAGGGCTGGGGCTGGGTTTGGGCCCAGGAACACATTGTGTTTCCAGAGAATGTGTTGCTGCAGCCGTGCCGTGGGGCCACGGACCTCTGCTGCCCCCCAGTGGTGAGGATGTGGCTAAAGGAGGCCAGCTCCTTTTTTCTACGCGTACCTCTTGGGATGCCCAGATTGGAAGTACACTTGACCCTTGAACACGCGGGATTAGCGCCCCCTCCCCCCCTCCACGCAGTCAAAAATATACGTGTATTTTTTTAATTTAAATTTTAGTTAGTTAACTATAGTGTAGTATTGGTTTCAGGAATAGGTGTCAATGATTCATCACTTACATACGACACCCAGTGCTCATCACAAGTGCCCTCCCTAATCCCCATCCCCCATCTAGCCCGTCCCCCACCCACCTCCCTCTGTCAACACTCGGTTTGTTCTCTGTTGTTAAGAGTCTGTCATGGTTTGTTTCCCTCTTTTCTCTTTTTTCCCCTCTTCCCATATGTTCATCTGTTTTGTGTCTTAAGTTCCACCTACGGTATGTCCTCTGACCGACTCACTTCACTTAGCATAATACACTCTAGTTCCATCCACATTGTTACAAATGGCAAGATATCATTCTTTTGGATGGCTGAGTAAAAAGTAAGCAGGAAGTCCCTAGGTTGTGGGACTGGCCGAAAAGCATTAGGACCTAGATAGAAAAAAGGAAAACGAACCAGGGGAACTTGCTGAGGCAAAATTATGTGGGTCTCAACTATATGTCACTTTATATGCTGTGGCACAAAACGGCCATGGGCTCCACTCCTCGCTGTGAAACATCGTGTGTGATACTGTGAAAGACCCTTTGTGCCTCTTTCCCCGTTTCTGAAACAGAAAGTACAATGTTTACAGTAAACGGTTGCTTGCCCAACAGGTGAGGTAACACATAGGAAGCCAACATTACAGTACAAGTGGATTGGATTTGTTAACTGTATTCCGTTTTTTCATTTACATATTTAAATGTGTCATTTCATTTACCTTTATAATTACATCTCTAGCAAGAGATACTGTTCTTGAATTTCAAGCGGGTACATGAACTTTGAAATAAATTTGAGTTAAGAAACTGAAAAAAAAAGAAAAAAAATACATGTGTAGCTCTTAACTCCCCCAAAACTTAACTACTAATAGTCTCCTGTTGATCAGAAGATTTTTTGACAACATAGTCGATTAACACGAGTTTTGTGTGTTAAATGTGTCGTATACTGTATTCTTGCAGTAAAGTAAGCTAAAGAAAACGTTACTAAGAAAATCACAGGTGTCTGGGTGGTTCAGTTGGTTAAGCGTCCGACTTGGGCCCAGGCCATGATCTCACGTTTCGTGGGTTCGAGTCCCCCGTTGGGCTCTGCGCTGACAGCTCAGAGCCTGGAGCCAGCTTCGGATTCTGTGTCCCCCCTCATGCTCTGTCTCTTGCCCCGCTCATGCTCTGTCTCTCTCTGTCTCAAAAAAAAGTAAACATTAAAAAAAAAACAAAACAGAAGTCTTCAGCTTCCAAGAAAGAAAATGGTTAAAAAAAAAAAATCATCAGGAAGAGAAAATACTCTTACAGTACTGTGTTTATTGATAGCATAAGTTTATGTTGACCGTTTATAAGATGAATTGACTGTCACTACGTACGTCAGTATTATCTTCCATGATACAAAATGCTGTGTTACTTGCACTATGAGCACCAAGCACCAGACTGAGAGATAATGTGAAAACTACACTCGTGGGCATTCACAGGTGTCCCGAACCACGCACTGATAATGAAGCGGCAGCGATGTGATCGCTTTGTCGTGGCCATCAACGCAGTTGCTTCACAGGAGCTCAGCCTACACACTAATGAGCGCATTGTCATAAAACGTTTATGTCATACGGTATTACGGTCCTATTCATAATACAGTGTTGGAAGCATTGTTACTTTTTTTTAAAAAACACTTGCTGTGACGCTAGGCTGACGGGTGGTGTCTCCAAGTAGGAGACAGGCATAACAGCACAGTAGTGTAATTCTTTGAAAGCAAGTGACACAAAAAGTTATAAAACAGAAAGGAAACAAATACATTATTCATTTTATGTGAAATGTCACTCGTGTGACGCCTGTGTAAGGGATAGGCTTTCCACTTCCACGTGAGTCTTGCCCACGATGTCCTACCCAATGAGTACTCAGGCGATGGCGCTGATGGTGACACACAATCATGGCCTGCAGTTCCTGCCACAATGACTACATTTGCACATGGAGACACTCACAAATGCATAGCAGATGAGTGTGTTACCTGTATGACGGGATGGTTATTTACTAGTCACTGAGTGAAGGTGGGTCATCCTCGAAGACCTCATTCTTGTCGTCTTCACGCCGAGGAGGCACAAGAGGAGGGAGAGGAGGTGGTCACCCTGTCTCGGGTGGAGGAGGGGGAGGGAAGGCAGCAGAGCAGGCACACTCAGTGTCATTTTACCGAAATACATCATAATTTCTCTCTTTTTGCTTTTTCATTCCTCCAAAAATGTTGTCTACGGCACCAATCCTTCTTCCACTGTTTGCTTTGGTTTCAGTGCCCGTATCTTAGAAGGGTCCGTGTCATACGAGAAGTCGAAAGCAGTCCCGAGTAATTGGTACCCACCTGCCAGATGGTCATTGTCAAAAGTGACGGTGTCTTCCAGCACTGCTTCTTCTGCGTCTTCTCCCTCATCAGTCTGGCCCTGGTTCGGAGGCTCTCATCTCCGCCAAGTTGCCTCTGTTCATCCCCCTGGGGTGGTCTGTTAGCTCTTGAACTTCTCCAAGATCCAGATCTTGAAACTCTTTCCCCCCCTCACCTTTTTTGCACGTCCATGATCTCATTTATGATCTCCTTGATTGGCTCTGTCATGAATCTAGTGAAGTCACCCAGAGCATCTGGACACAGTTTTCTCAGCAGGAGTTTGTGGTTTCAGGCTCTGTGGTTTTCATGGCTTTTTCTCTAACAGCAATGGCATCTTCAGTGGTGTAATCCTTCCAGGTTTCCGTGCTGCTCTCTTCCACGGGGTTCTCTTCTGTAGCATGGGCAGTCCTTTCCACAGAGTGCCGTGTGTAATGAGCCTTAAAGGTCCTTATGACCCCTGATGTAGAGGCTAAATTAGAGACGGTGTTTGGGGTCAAGTAGACCACTTCAGCAGCTTTGTTGTTGACCTCATGGGAATCTGGGTGGCCGGGATATTGTCCAATATCAGAAAAACTTTAAAAGGCAGTTCTTCACTAGCAAGGTACTTCCTGACTTCACCCACAAAGCATCGATGGAGCCAATCCAGAAACAGGGTTCTCGTCCAGCCTTCTTGTTGTACAACCGGAAGACTGGCGGCTGGTGTTTATCTTCTCCCTTCAAGGCTCGGGGGCTTTCTAGATAAGGGCCATCCAGGTCATAAACCTGCCTGCGTTTGCACAAAACAGTAGAGCCAGCCCATCTCCCCCGCCCATCCTACATCCCAGTGCTCCCTTCTCTCCCCTCCTGACGGATCTACTTTGTGGCACTTCTTGTCCAGGATAGGGCCCTCGGTCTGCATGAAACATCTGTGCGGGCAAATACTGTCTCCTCGGTGATTCTCTTGGTGGTGGCCGGGAGCTTGTCTGCTGCCTCTTGCCGGCCCAAGTTGCTGCTCTGTTATCTCAACATTTTGAAAGGCAAACCTCTTTCTGAAATTATTAAACCATCCTTCGCTGCCATTAAATTCTCCAACTTTAGATCCTTAACCTTTCTTTGGCTTTAAGTTTTTATATAACGACTTTGCCTTTTCTCGAATGATTTTGGAGTCTATAAGTGTGCCTTTCCTATGCGCCCACATAAAAGTGGCATTTTCAATATGAACTAAAAAGATATCTTGCAGAAAATGCGAGGTTTTCACCCCTGCTGGCATAGCTGCGGTGCCGGCTTCACGAGTTTCCTTTTCTTCTTCTTCTTCTTTTGTTTTGTTTTGTTTTTTTACAACGGTCTTTATCCTAGATTCATTTATCTTCAACGAACGGCAGCCAGAGTTGTAGACCTCAATCTGTGGTGCATACGAAGCAATTCGGCTTTCTCTTTTAATGTCATAACTTTTCTCTGCTTCTTGGGAGCGCTCCTAGCACCACCGGTGGCACTTGGTACGGGCCCCGTGGTGTCCTCTGGGTTTACAGCACTGCTCCAAACACAGCGCAGAATACCTGAGCCCTGCAAGAGATCGCTTCTCGCTGGATCCGCAGTTTACTGGAGAAATGCTCTGCTCACGCAGATATTAGCATCCGCATCCGCGGTGTTTGGAGCAGACGCTGGCAGCACGGGAGCTCCCCACAGTAGCAGCAGCGGGTGGCCATGAAATTATTGCAACAGTGCAGCTTGGACTACGGTGAATTTTCTGCCGTTGTGATTTAATGCTGCATCTTAATTTTTCAATATTTCTCTCGATCGCACAGTCTGTGTATGTGAGTTTTGGTAAATGCCAACTTTTTGTCACATATTTGTGTGTATTTTATGGTAGTAAATGATAAAATAGAGTAGCATCTACACGTATTTCATACATTCATGAGATACCTAATTTTTTTGATAATTTCTAGGCTATGCAATTTGCCTGCAAGTTTTTTTTTCAAACTGTTAGAAATCTCCAAAAAGCTTCCGATATATTTATTGAAAACCATCCGCGTATAAGTGGTCCTGCATAGTTCAACCCATGTTGTCCTTGTTGAGTTTGGGAGGTGCCGTTGACCCGCGTCCTTGGGGCCGTCGTGGAGCCGGCCCTGCTCTGGGCGCCGGGAAGTACCTCCCTGCACAGGACGCGGTGGGACGGGCTGGAGCCGTGGGTCCCCCGCAGCTGCGAATCTGGGGAGTACCCTTAGGGGAGAGAAAATCCGCCCCTTGGCTTTGTCTAGCAACTTTGTGATGAAAACCCCTCGTTTCAGAGCTGCTAGCCCTTGGGTTACAGTCTAGGTTTCCGGGGTGGTTTCGATACTGTGAGCAGCAGACGCCTCCGTCGAGGAAGCGCGTGGGTCACGACGGCCACTCCCTCCTTGCCGCGTCACTCTGCTTGCCTCGCTGACCGCCAGCCGTGCCACCTCCTCATCCCCTCGGGCCCGGTCCCGACTGCCGAACCTCACCCCTGCTCGCTGTGAGCACCCAAGGAAGGGGCTCGGCCGCCGCCACGTTCCATCAGGATCGGCCTCCGTCTTCCTCCCCCCGGCCCTCCCCTCGCATCGGTGCTTGTGCCGTCCCCGCGCTGGTTCAGGCCAGAACAGTTTCTCGTGCCTCGGGCCTGTCCGGCGCGGGAGAGCAAGGTGCGAGGACACCACGTGCAGGCCTGGAGCACACAGAGTGGCTTGGAGGGGAGGCCCGTGGTTCCAGACTTCTGTGACTCGCTGCCTCAGACCCGGCCCCCGCGTGGTGCTCCTCGTCCTGCAAAGCAAGTCACACGTTGAAGACATCCTTTGACTACACCTGTGAGCCGGCAAGGACGCGAGGAGCCCGCGCAGGCCGCAGGCGAAGTGTGCGTGGGAGCTCGGGAGAGGGGCGAGCCAGCCTGGGCGCCGCTCCTGTCGGGCCCACCTGGGACTGGAGCTTCCGTGCATCGGGGCCGACCTGACAACAGACGGGGCTCAGGGCTACCGGAAGTGGGGACCTGGGACGTCTCACGGAGCTGCCGCTCACGGGGCAACCCCCTCGGTGCAAGGCCATGGGATGTGAACCCGCCCCGGAGAAGGACGGTCACGGTGCGCCACGTGACAGCCTGCATCCCGGTGTGGGCGAGACATTCTCCCAGAAGAGTCTAACTCTGCTCTGACCCCCACTTGACGCATTGACCCGTGGTCGATACCTGTCACGGAAAGAATGTCCTGAGTTGGCAGCGACCCAAGAGATGGGCCGGTTCATGCCGCCTGCTGGCCATTTGGCTGGGAGGTCAGGTCTCAGAACAAACACAGTCCGAAAATTGGTGACCGGGAAGTCGGGGTGAGTCTATACTGGCCACAGGGTCTTTCAGTTCTGAGGCAGGCATTTGACCTTTGCTGCGGATCCCTGCCAGCCTTCCCTGCCCTCCATCCTTGTCCAGGGGACTTGAGGACCGCATGTCCTAAGGACAGGCATGGGATCCCCTCAGCTGGCTGATCGGGCTGTGGCCCTACCGAGTGCCGACCCACCAGCGATGGAGACCCCCGGCCGAGCCTGCCTTTGACATAACTCGGGGCGCCTGGCCTGGCCGGGGCTGGTGACACGTGGGCCCCACCCACCCTGACAGGGCATCTGGTGGGAACAGCCCTTCCCCGCCAGTACCTGCTTCCGTCCGCAGACCCCTCAGCACCTCCCCCACCCTCACGGTTTTCACAGTGCGGACGGCGCCGCGCACTGCAGCAGAAGGGACAGCCAGCTCCTGCCCTCGGCGTCCCCGGGCCGTGTGCCAAGCAGGGGCTGGGTGCAGACCCGAGGACCATGGGCGAGTTAGTGCCCAGAGATGCGCACCGCATGAGGGGAGTTTGCACTCAGGAAGTCCCCGTGTCCCCACCCAGCAAGGCACAAACAACTGTGGGTGATGATGCTTCTCAACAGAATAAAAGTGACAGTGGCACAATAAATGGCCAAACCGGGAGGAAGTGTGATACAGGATGGGGCGCTGCAAGGCCCCAACGGCAAGGGCACAGGACACAGTAAGGACACCGAAGCCATAGGAAAACAGCCAGTACGTGGGATTCTGCCGCTTTGAGAAGATGGCTCTCTCCGAAGGTGGTGTCGGCGCCTGAATCCCGGCCCGTGGGCTGCAGGTTCGGGGGGTTCCAGCCGCACCTCCGGCTGCCAGTGAGCTCGCACCTGTTCTTTTCCTGACGCCTATGTGGCAGATATTTTCTCAGGTTATTTGCCCTTACGTCTTATTGAAATACATGTTTAAAAATAGACTTAGGAACCATTTTAGATTTACAGAAAAAATTAAATGACGGCACAGGGATCTCCCACCCACCCCGGAATAACAGCTGTGTTGGGGGTACGTTGCTTACAGTTGAGGGACCGATGTCGCTACGTTGTCATTAACTACAACCCACACTGCCTACAGATTTCCTCAGTTTTTACCTAACGTCCTTCTGTCTCGGAATCTCATCCAGGACACGTGTTACATTTAACCCTCAGGCTCTTCAGGGTCTTCTTCACTGACAGTTGCTTAGACGCGCCTGGTTTTGGATGAGCTTGACCGTTTGGAGGAGCACGGGTCAGGGATTTTGTAGAATGTCGCTCTGTTGGGATTTACCTGACATTTGTCTCCGGCTTAGACCCGGAGCGTGGCTCGTTTCCGGGAAGACCACGGCAGGGGGGAAGTGCCGTGTTCGTCACATCCGGGGTGCACGCTCTCAACGTGGCTCGTCCCTGTCGACGTTGACCTTGAGCAGCTGGCCGGGGTCCTGTCTGTCCGGTTTCACTGCTCCACAGCTGCTGTTCTTCGCTGCCCTTCCACGCCGTCCTCTTGGTAGGACGGCGCTAGGTGCAGCCCACACTTGAGGAGTCAGGTAGAAACAGTTTTGTTTTCTAGACTCTATTTCGGGATTGTGTGTGAGTGTGGAATCAGTCTTCAAGTTTTTTACTTTTTGGTCTAAAACTAACTGTGCCAGCAACTGTGTTAAGCGGTGACTGTCAGCTTCCCGGTGACCCTTGCTGTCACGTCAGCTTCCCCCTGCTTGGTTCCGCTGAGCTCTTTGCATCGCGGTGCCTCGAGCCCCCGGCTGTGGCCAGGTGGCTGCAGAGCAGAGGCCAGGCCAGCAGTCAGGCTGAGGGGCCCAGAGCGTGGTCCATGGGCTCAGCATCGACAGAGTAGCAGCAAACCGCATGGCTGGGACCACCTGGCTGCTTGATTTTGTGTTCCCCGCAGTTGGATTGCTGCTGACAGATTGAAATTTCCTTTTCCCCGAAAAGAACCACCTTTCCGGTGATCCACTGCGTGCACGCTCTGTGACCCATCACTCTGAGGAGGCGATAGGGTTTGTCGCTGCCCCTACAGGGGCTTGTCTGGGAGCAGCCACGGCTCACCAGTGAGCTCTTCCCGCAACTGGTTTCTCCGTGGGTTTCATTGTACAGAGTTACGCCGCCACCGCGTGCACACGCCACACGCACGTGTACACGCACACACGTCCGTGCACGGATGCGCACACACGCAGACCAGAACAGGCTGGTTGTGGCCTGGGATCGCTGGAGCCACCTGCCAGTGCCGTGACCGCGTCGGATTGTCAGATACGGCCGAATGCAGGAACTCTTCTGAGTTCTGTGCAAGCTCTCTGCTCAGTGCTCCCATTTTTATTTTTAAAAAAGGCTGAATTCCTAGGGGTGGGTGGTGTGGGCAAGCTTGTCCCCACCCGGGACGGTCCGTGGTTGCACCCTGCACACGTGGCAGAAAGGCGCCCCCGTTGGCCATAGGGTCCGAGGTGCCGTAGGCTTTCTGGAAGAAATGCTTCTCAGTTTTTTTATATGCCTTTGGTTAATTTCCAGCACCCTGAAATGGTTACTTTTGACACTTTGGTCTAGTTTTGTCATTATTTTGGGGGAGACGATTTGGCAAGCCCCTCATTCCACCTTCCCCCAGCCCCACGTCCCTCATTCTTTCTCTCAAATATTTTAGACATTTCCCGAGATCGCTGATCTGAACCACAGGTCAGTTTACGAGCATCTGGGGCTTCGAACACTCAGATTCTGCCTACACTTTTTGAATGTCGTTTCCTTTTTTCCCCACCGTCTTTGTATTCTCTGAGGGAGTCTGAGGGCATTCAGCCAATCCAGAGTTCTCAAACTCAGTCCTGGAAGCAGAGAGCCCCATTATGGCATCCATATGTCCCGCAGTCAGATTTTTCAAACCAGGTTTGCTTCTTCACGGTGACACATCACCGAGGGGCCTGGCTTCGTGCAATAAAGCCCCGTTGCCGCTACGACCGGCAGTGAGCACTCCCCTCCCTGCCTGGGCTCTGTCTTCACGGCCTGCGTGGGCGTGGGGTGGGGCAGGGGCCGGCCGCCCCGCCGGGCCCACTGCTTCATCCCGTGGTCAGTTCGCACGTGCCACCACCTCCTGGTCCATTCAGCCTGTCGCTTCTGCAAGAACACAGATGACCCCCGTGTGTGTAGGAGGGGCCTCAAGGGAATGGTGCAGGTTTTAGGGGCCATCAAAAGAGAGCAGACTAGGGGCACCTGGGCGGCTCAGTCAGTCAAGCGTCGGACTTCGGCTCGAGTCATGATCTCGCAGTGTGTGGGTTCAAGCCCCGCGTAGGGCTCTGTGCGGGCAGCTCGGAGCCTGGTACCTGCTTCCGATTTTGTGTCTCCCTCTCTCTCTCTGCCCCTCCCCCACTTGCACTCTGTCTCTAAATAAATAAATAAATAAATAAATAAATAAATAAATAAATAAAATTCAAAAGAGAGCAGACTGTCCCTTGCCGTAAAGATCTGAACTTCCTGAGGGGCTGCCTCAGGGCTGTGTGTTTGGGTCTGAGTGCAATCGGAAAGGAACGTGCTTCTCCTACAGAAATGTGCAGACGTCCAAGCCCCGAATTTCACAGGCGGACGACCCAAGAGGAGGCATCTCTGATGCCTGGGAATGTCCGAGGCCAGGCGACCTCCTCAGCCCCGCCCCCCCTTCTGGGTGCACACAGGTCCGGCAGCTGTTACAGATCCGATGCGGGGCTCGCTTTGGGTTCGCACTGATGGTTTTGGTGGGGTCCCCCTCAGGTCCGAGGGCCCCCAGCGACTCTGAAGTGGCAGCCGGGATGAGTCATTGCAGAGTCCAGACAAAGACGTGTTGCGTCTGTGTTCACTGGGACACCGGCTGCTTTGGAGCCCGGCCCCTCCTGTTTCAGAGGCTCTGCGAGTTGGGACAGGAGGAAAGGTGGTGAGGGACAGGGCATGACCCTCCCTTCTCGTGGGCAGGGTGGCAGAGGTCAGCAGGGCGGGCTGCTCTCGTGGGGGGGCCATGGCCCTGAACACACAGCCAGCCCGGGACTGTGGACTCTCGGAAGGTGGGGTCTGTCCTGCCAGACTGCGGTCCAGTGTCACCGTTGGTGAGGGTCCCTGAGGGAGTAGGGGGTGCCCTTCTTTATCTTTCAGGGGTGGTGCAGGCCATACCTTTTGTCTGCCTTTCTTTTCGGGTTTCAGTAGGATTTCAGAGGGAAGTCTGAGATGGCAGGAAGCACAAAGGGAGGCTTGGACTCCCCACCTCACTGTCCGAGTGCCTCGGCTGGCACGCCCACGAAGGGGTGTCTGTGTTGGGGCGTTGGGGGGGGTCTCTCACGTCACAGGGAAGAGTGAGTACACGCACTCTAGTGTTGGAGATAAATATGACACCCTGGAAGTGTAAGCTGATCTATAGGGACATAAAGTAGGTCAGCAGACTCCTGCTTCCCAGAAGACACAGGAGCTGAACGCAGCCCAAACCCTGGACGTTACACACAAAACAAGCATAAGACACTCCAAAAGGTGGAGAGAACCGAGGGAGGGCATGGTGATGAGTCCCCTGGCGTTTCCGTTCGCCTCAGCCATCCTGGACTGGAGGCTGGACAAGTCAGAAACCTAGAACACCAATAGGTGCAGACCCAAGTCAAAACAAAAACAAAATCCATGTAAACCGTGCTCTCTCTAAGCAAACCAGCCTGGCCAGACAGAACCCTTTAAACCAGAAGCATTCGACTGGGGCCAGACAGCCCCCAAAGCTGTGAGCAGCCTGGCCAGACTGTAACAGTCACTCCAGCCCCCACTGTGCTGGTGTCAGACAGGCGGCGGCGGCGGGGGGGGGGGGGGGGGCGGGGGGGGTCTGTGCTTCCATCCCTCTGGGCCCTTGAAGACCCCCTACTGCCCGGTCAGTGTGGGCGGGCGCTCCCCCAGCAGCCCACGAGTAAAGGGGCCCATACTCGCTATCGGCGGAGGCCCGGGCGGAGAACCTTGTCTTCTGCCCTTTCCGTGCTGCATTGGTGTCCAAGGAGTTCAGAGCAAACACAAGATTTAAATGAAGTCGAGGGGCGCCTGGGTGGCTCAGTCCTTTAGGATCCGGCTCTTGATATTGGCTCAGGTCATGATCTCATGGTCTGTGAGTTTGACCCTCCGGGCTGTCAGTGCAAAGCCTGCCTGGGATTCTTTCTCTCCCTCTCTCTCTGCTCCTCCCCTGCTCGAGCTTGCTTTCAAATAAATAAATAAATAAATAAATAAATAAATAAATAAAATGCAGAGGTTAATAAATTAATACAGAGTGTCCAGATTTCATCCAAAAGCCATTCCACATACAACCAGGAAGATCTCAACTTGAGTGACAAAGACGATCAACAGACACCAACACTGAGATGACAAATTTATGTTGAAGTTATGTGACAAGGCTTAAGGAAGTCTTTATAAAAATGCTTTATAGGCAATTGCAAACACTTGTAACAAATGAAAAACTAGAAAGTTTCAGCAAAGAAATAGAAGTTGTAAGGAAGAACCAAGTTGAATTTATTTTTTATTAAGAGTTAATTTTTTCAGACTACTTTTAGGTTCACAGCAAAATTCAAGGGAAAGTGCTGAGATTTCCCACCCCAACCCCCCCATCCTTCCCCCACACGCACAGCCTCCCCCACTGTCAACAGCCTGCACCTGAGCTGCGTGTGTTACTGTCTGTGAACCTGCACTGACACCTCATCACCCAGAGTTCATAGTTTCCACTGGACTTGCTCTTAGTGGTGCGTGTTGTGTGGGTTTGGACAAATGTGTAATGACAGCTGTCCACCATCACGGCGTTGTAATGAGGAGGGAGTGTTTTCACTGCCCTAAAAGCCTCCGCATTCTACCCATTTATCCACACCACCCCCACTACCTCTGGCAACCCCTGACCTTTCTGTTGTCTCCATGGTCCCGCCTTTTCCAGAACGTCGCACAGATAGAATCGTACAGGATGCAGCCTTTTCACATTGGCTGCTGTCACTTAGTGAGATGCACCTGCGGACCCTCCGTGTCTTCGTGGCGTGACGGCCCGCTCCTTCTTAGTGCCGAATACCATCCCGTCGTCTGGACGCACCCGTGTGTTTGCCCATCACCTCCCGAAGGGCACCTTGGTTGCTTCCAAGGTCTGGCAGTTATGAATAAAGCTGCCGGAAACATCCGACTGCGGGTTATCGTGTGGACGTGAACGTTCACCTCCTCTGGGTAGACCTCAAGGAGCACGACTGCTGGGTCGTATGGTCAGAGCGTGTTCAGTTTTGTAAGAAACCGGCAAACCTTCCTCCGCGGCGGCTGCCCCTCTCTGCTTTCCCGCCAGCAGTGAGGGAGCATTCCTTCTGCTCCACGTCCCCGCCAGCGATCCGTGTTGTCGGTGTTCCGGGTTGTGGCCGTTCTCACGGGTGCACGGTGACGTTGTCGTTTTCATTTTCATTTCCCTGATGACGTGTGAGGTCTGTATGTCTTCTCTGGTGAGGTGCTAAATTAAAATTTTGGAACTGAAAAACACAATAAATGCAGTTTAAAAACTCAAATTGTATACTTTAAATACATGCAGTTTTATGTTATACCCCAATTAACCTGTGAAACAAAAAAACTCAGATTTGGTCCTAGACAAGCCTAGTGACATTCTCTTTATAAGACACTTTAAGTAAATGATCCAGAAAGTTCAAAATGAAAGGGATGGAGGAAATGACCAGACTCACACTAACTAAAAGAAAGTAGGAATTTGAGCAACTGGGTGGCAAGGCTGGGCTAAATCTCGCACCGCTCCCGCTCCCAGTCTGGGGACCACACCGACAAGCACAGTGGGGACTTCGCAGGGTCTTGGATGAGCTGCAGGAACAAAGGGTCCTCAAATCTCAGCGGCTTACATTCAAAGTTTATTTTTTAGTCATTTGGGTCAGCTGAGGCCCTTTCTGTGTCAACTTCTCCCCCCCGTCCCAGGCTAATGGTGCAGCCTGTCTCTGGAATATTGGCATGTCACAGCAGGAGGAAGAGAGCAGGAGAGCTGTGCACGGGCCGGTAGGACTTCCTCCCTCGGGAGACATGACATGGCCAGGCCTGACCTCTGGTCTTGGCCTGTGTAGCATTGTCGCGGGGACAGGAGCAGTAGATGATACAGCCTCTCTGCTCACCACCGTTCACTCCACTCCTTTACCTCTGCAAAACGGGCCCTGCCCGAGATGACCGAACAGTCCGTCCGTGGCCCAGACTGAATGGCCAGGACTGAATGGCCAGGATCTCTTCCTGTTTCCTCGCTAGCCCCCGATCTGCCTCTTCTCGCTCTGGAGACCTAAAGCCCCAGGAGTTGCTGACTACCCTGTCCACCCTGCTGGACACGGGTGGGTCGGTGTGCAAGGCCTCAAACAAGCCCCGTTTCTGAGGGAGCTGGGGCAGGAGACCCCAGTGGGCCTGCAAGCACGGCCCCAGTTCTCAGACCCGTCGAGCAGGTGGGCATTTTTGTAAAAGGCCAGAGAGTAAATATCTTAGGCTTTGTGAGCCGTGCCTGGACCGACTACCCAGCCTCTGCATCGTAGACGGTTCACGGGCACAGGCACAGCTACATGCCAGTAAAACTTCTGTGTGAGACCACGTGCTGGGCCGGGCTGTGTTTTTGCAGTCTGCACACCCTTGCTCCAGGGGTCTCTGTGAAGAGGGCTCTGAGGAGTATGTGCCCCTTGGGGCCTGGGTGGCTTTCCCAGCCTGCGCCTGCCCCTCCCAGGTCTGACGGCCACTGCTCCTCATCGGCCCCCGTGCCCGTGCGGCACAAACTCCACCTTCTGGCCCCTCACACAGCAGCCTGCGTGTGCCGGTGGCCACACTCCGAGTGCTTTTGGTGGCACGTCTCTCTCTAGACTGAATTGCTGGCACCTGGGGCCTCGAAAGCTCCGTCGGGAAGCTCCGGCCTTCAGCCTCCCCGACTTCCCAATGGGAGTGTTTGTCAGCAGTTTGGATAGAGGGTGTTGTGGACTGATTTGTTTTACCCCCAAATTCATAGACTGAAGCCCATCCCCTCAATGTGACTGTGTCTGGAGATGAGGCCTTTAAGGGGTTAATTGAGGTCTTGGGTGGCCTGATCCAGTAGGACTGGTGTCTTAGTAGGAAGAGATCGGGACACAAGGCACGCACAGAGGGACGACCATGTGAGAACACAGGGAGAAGATGGTCATCTACATGCCCAGGAGAGAGGCCTTGGGAGGAGCCAGCCTTGCCAGCACCTTGACCTGGGACGTCTAGCCTCCAGCGCTGGGAAGAGGCAGCATCTGCCGTGTAAGCCGCCCCCTCTGGGGTACTTTGTTACGGCCCACTGGCAGACTGTGTGTGTTGGCCTTCTGCTCCCTTAGCCCCTGGTGATAAAGTTAAATTTCAACAAGTGTCTGTTATTCAAAGGCAGTCCCAGCTTTACCTTCGACTGCCGTGGTCCTTAGAGAATGGTCTGTGGACCCCTGTTGGGGTCCTGCGACCTTTTCAGGGCATCTATGAGGTTAAAATTGACTGTTTTCATAGTCCTCCTGATCTGTGACCTTGACTTCTCGCTGTGTGGCTTTTGAGCTGATGGCGGACTCTACTGCTGGCCACTGTACTCTTAGCCAGACTCACTTGTGCTCAAAGTCAAAAGCCAACCACACTCAGTGATGTCCTCGGTGAAGCAGGAGTTACTCACTGAGCCTTCAACACTGTGGGTAGTGAGAGGGAATCCGGAATCGCCCCGGGGCCGCCATTTGAGCAATGCCCGCCTTAGTTCAGACACCATTTATTGTGTCCACATGCTTTCATGCTCGTGGACTGGCGGACGGTTGTTTAGACTGGGTATTTGGCAGACGTTTTCTCAGAAATGACTGTCATTGGCCCGTCGCTTCAGGGAAAGCAACTGAGGTGTTTGTTGCCATCAGTGTTGACCTTTGAGCTCTCAAGCAAAAGTTAGAATTTTCCAAAATTTGTATCTGCCGCTGTTCACAGCTCTCTAAGATGTAAGACTTTTCCGATGAACTTGGTGATGACAGTAACAAATGTGATTTGTTTTTCACGTTGGTTAGTAAAATGAGTCAGTATCTGGAAGATCTGTGTAACTCACTGAACCAGTATTCTCCAAATGACCACTGTTTGAAACAAAAGTTGTATTCAACATTTAGGGTGGGCCAATGGCTTTTTAAATAGAGTTTTAAATAGAGTCAGGAAGTTCCTTGAAGTGCTCGTGTGGTTTTCAGATTGCACTTCTCAGCTGACCTTTAAGCAGTTACCACTGTTGAGTTTTGGTGCCGTGGCAAAGAAGAATGTCCCCAGTTGTTTGAAAAGGCTGTGGAAATACCTCTCCCTTTTCTGGCTGCATGTGTGGGGGCCAGTGGGTTTCACACATTTCAGCCAAAATGAACGTATCCTAACAGATTAAACGCAGAAGCAGATACAAGAATGCAGCTGTCTTCTCTTCAGTCAGGCATTAAAGAGACTGACAAAAGGGCTCCTGGGGGGCTCAGTCGGTTAAGCGTCCGACTTCGGCTCAGGTCATGATCCCATGGTTCGTGGTTTCGAGCCCCGCATCGGGCTCTGTGCTGACAGCTTGGAGCCTGGAGCCTGCTTCGGATTCTGTGTGTGTCTCTCTCTCTGCTTCTCTCCTGCTCGTGCTCTTTCTCTGTCTTTCAAAAATGAATAAACATTAAAAAAAAGAGACTGACAAAAATGTGAAACAATGCCATGCTTCTTTTTAGTTGTTTTGGAAAATATTGTTATCGTTCATAAAGTTAACTTTTATTAACTTGTATTGAGCTGATTATTATCCTTACAAGTGAATTAATAAAATATTTAAAGTTCTTAGTTTTTATTTCTAATAAGGTAAATAATGATAGATACGACCCACATAAACAAAAGCACGTTGGTGTCCACACCGACTTTTATGAGACCAAAGGAGTCTGGAGACTAAGAGTGTTGAGGACCACTGCCCTCCTGGCTGTGGGGACCGGAGGCTGCTCCCACCCTCCTCCGTGACATCAGCCTCCTTCTGTCCTTCTCATCCCCGCTCACACTAGCCCACCCCTGACTCCCCCCCTGGTTTCTTTCCTGTCTTTCTTGTACCTTCTCAAACACAGCCTCTGCAGTGAGTGTCCCCTTCACTCTGCCTGCAGCCGCCATCTCGTTCAGAAATCGTCTGCCTCTGCTCCCGTGCGCAGTAATCCTGCCTGTCGTCTGTGTGCGCTCTGGTCATCCCAGCCTCCGCCGTCACTCCCGCCCACTGCTGTGGTGGCCTCCCAGCCCCCAGAGGCTTCCGTAATGGTCGGCATGGCCTGGGCTGTGCTGTGGGGCCCCGTGAGTCTCTGGTTTCCATGGCCCACACGGGCCACCTGGGCCGCCAGTCTTGGGTCAGCTTCTCCCCTGCTGGGCATCATCGGGATGTTTGTCACTGGGGCCGAGAAGTGACTGTGCCACCTCTGCTCACCTTTGGTTGGGTAGAGCAAGTGCATGGCGAAGTGTGACACGGTGGGCCAGGAAGTAGTGTGAGCCCGAGGGAGGAACGAGGCTGCGCTGAGCACACACAGGCGCTCTGACCGGAAGGCACGATGTCTGTCTGGCGCAGAGAAAATCTTTCTGCCATCCTTTGGCCCCTCGCCCTCCATCCTCCATCGCTTCTGCCCTCCCTGAGCCCCCGTTTGGGGCCTGCCCACCTCCTCTGAGCAGGCCCTCGGCCATCGGCTGGAAGGCTGTCTGCGTATATGTTGCCAGCACTAGGACGGGGCAGGGCATCTTGGGTCTGACTCTGGGGCGGCCGCTGGCCACCATTAGCCCCGCTTGACTCTGGCCTTCCCTCTGGGTGTCGGAAGAGACGGCCCAGCCCCTTCTACAGCTTTGCCCCTGCCAGGAGGAGCGATGGCCCTGGTCAGGGCGCCTTGGGGGTCCCGGGGCACGTCAGGCAGGCCATGATGAGAGGGCCCAGAGGTTCGTTGCTTACCAGCCACGTGGCCTGCCCGGGACGCTGTGTGGGCCTCGCCCCGCTGTCAGGGTGCACCAGACCTCTTACTGTGATTCCTCATCTCCTTATATTCTTACTCATCCAGAGTAAGTGCATTATGGCTTTACTCCAGGCTTGGAGTTACCTTAGGCAGTGGGGACATGGTGCACTCAGCATTTAGAGGAGGGGGACAGGTGGGCAGAGACGCGGCCTCTGCGTGCTGACTGCAGTGGTGGCGGCCTGCGAGGCTGCTGGGGAGCCAGGGAAGCAGTGGCTGAGCTGTGTCTTGGGCCGTGGGCAGGAAGCCATGTGCCGGGGATGAGCTCCAGCAGAAGGAAGACAGCTCCATGGTGCAGGGAGCACTGGTTGGGGGGGACGACAGCAAGCAAGGCCTCACGGGCTTGAGTCAGGCTCCCAGCTGTGGCCTCAGGCGTGTCTCATAGTTGCTTCACGGTCCCCTGTCGTCTCTGGGCCCTTGTCCATGCCCGTCTGCCCAGCAGCATCGCGTCCCCTGTGCTCCAGGAGGCAGGCTTCTCTGGCAAGTGGGGGGCTCCGCCCCAGGCACCATCCCGAGCTCTGGGACTTCTGTGTCCCTGGGCTCTTTCTGGGTGTGCCCATGCCCACGAACCCAGCTGTGATCCACGCTGTCCCCAGGGCTCAGATCAGCACTTCGTTGGAGACAGACAGCCACACCCATGCCACACACAGCCCTGTAGCATCTGCGTAAATGTGGGCCGTGGGGACCCTGTGAACCTGGGCCTACCAGCCCCACCCGAAGCAATGCCGGCTCATCAGAGCCCCCCTTTCCATGCGGACTCCGGGTACCTCCTCCGAGCACCCCTCCCCGAAGGTTCTGGAACACATGGCTTTCCTCAGACTCTGCAGCAATACCAAGCAGGCTTGTCACTATGCTTCAAGAGGACCTGTGCAGCCCCACTGACACGAGGGTCACTCAGAGTGTGGGGTGGAGGGAACGGGAAGGCTGGGGCAGGAACCTCCAGACTGTGCTGCTGGGAACAGCCCGGGGACACGTCCCCTGAGGTACTGGGGCTCAAGCCCCTCGCTGGGGGAGAGCACAGGGGGACAGGACAGCCTGTCCCCAGTGGAGACAGCCAGGCCAGGGTGGCTCCCCACACTGCTTGTGAAAATAAATGCCTGTCCTTTGACAGTTATGTAAGTCACATTTTTAGTGAAACAACATAATTAATGATTTGGGAGTATGGTATGCTAATAACTTTTACAAGCCACCATTAAGATGCTGCAAATACTTCACGACTAGGCTTAACAAAAGGGAAAGGACTCAAAGGAGCCTAATCCCCATCTGCTTGATCACTGCAGTACAGGAATCCGGGGGTGCCTTCCGCCCTTCTCGGGTGGCCCGCCTTCCTAGGCCCGCCACCTCAGCAACCCCTCCCTGTTGCCATCCAGGTGCCAAGCCGAGTCTCCCCCACCCCCGCACTGTCTTCTCCTGGGAGTGAGGTTTCCTCCCCACCCCGCGCCCCCCGCCCCCAGCCTCGCGCACAGAAAGGCCTTCCTGCAGCCTCGAAAGGAGGCTCCCCCGAGGAGTCTGTCCAGGTGATGCTGGGGCTTGCCCCTTTGTGACAAATCTCCCATCACACGGGCTTCCTTGTGTCTGGGCCCATCCCGTGGGGTCTTGGAGCCTGTCTCACGGTCCTGGCCCACTTTTCTTCTCATCCCTGCAAAGCGAACCATGGACGTTTCTGCCACTGCCGGAAGCGCTGTTAGTAAAGGCCCGGCTCGGCCTTTCTGGAGTGCAGACAGCCCTCTGGTCCTCTCGGCTGTTGTTCAACGTTGCGTGGCCCATGGCCCACGAGGCCGACACGCCCCTGAGTGCGAAGTGCCCGTCTCTGCCCGAGAGACGGGGGTTTGTATTTACCTCTGTTAGATCTGTTCAGAGAAGGGAAGGGCCAGATATGTTCTGGAGTCATGTTTCATTTTACAAAGTTTGGCAGAACTGATTGATTAGTAAACTTAGCTTGTCTACTTACTCCCGCTTACAAAATTAACTTCAGGCAAATCAGAGAGTTTTCTGTGGATACAGATGGTAGGCTGGTCGCTGAAAGTCTGCTTGTAAGTAACGTGGAAGTCGAAGCAGAATCTTCTAAATAACCCGTTTCTCACCCTGAATGATATCTTATTGTACAAGCTTGGAGACATGATGGCCCATCAGAACTTCAGCTCCGGGGGATCAGCCGCCTTCAGCCTCGCAGAGACTCTTGCTCGTACCCCTGGCACGTGTCACAGTCCAGGGCGAGTCATGGCCCCCAGCTGTCCGTGGCGGTTCCTCAAGCCATCGAGTATTCTGGGGACAGGATGAGAACCTAAGGGGCCAGGTGGAGTCTAACGGGAACTCGCGCCAGCGGGACTCGCTGTGGGGCAGGTGTGTCGAGCACGTGCTGCCCGGGGTCTCGCCCAGGCCTTGCAGGCGCCGGCCAGAGTGGCCGTCCCATCCCACAGACAGAGGCCAAGGGGCTCTTGAGGCCCTCAGCGTGTCCGCGGTGCCCCACGCCTGGAGCTGCCGTTTTAAGCCAACTTGGCAGTGAGGTTATCACGCGTGAATAGAGTTATCATTTACCCTCGACATCCATAATGTTTGTGCGCTTCTCTCGTGAAGTAATATAGAGTCGCAGGTGGGAAGAACCCTTAGATCATCGGTCCAGTGAAGGACATTGTTATAGAGAAGGAAATGCCTCGGGCAGGGTTATTTTCCAGGCCGTCTGATGCTACAGCCTGAAAACTTCAAAAATGTAGTAAAACCGCTACTTGTATATGCTTGTACAAGCTCGGTCCTGTTTTTTTTTTTTTTTTTTTTTTTTTTACTTTTCACTTTGGCCTCTGGCAGCTTATTCACCCAGACTGGCGGGTTCGGCCGTGGCCTGAGACATGAAGTGAGAGGGAGGGAGGGGCCCCGGGGCCAGAGCTGCCCCTGGCAGGAGCCACATCTCTTTCTCCAGGACTCTCGAGGACTCAGGAGGACTCACAACTGGGGTGCCAAAGCCTGGCGTGTTTGGCTATCAACGTGGACGCAACACGTGGGGACAGAGGTCCAGGGCAGAGGGGTGCTGAGCGCCGGCAGGCGATCTAGGAGCAGGCGGCCTCTGTCCCTGAGCGGGAAACCGCCCCAGGGGGTAGGAGCACCTGATGTTTGCCGGGCCTGCAGGCCCAGTGCTGCGGGGCTTCTGCTCCCTATTTAAAGTCAGAAAGTGAAATTTGAATACGATATCTGATTTTTAAATGTTGGAAACAAATTCAGACCACGCGGATCAGTCCGCTCACACTAGGCAGCCACTGTCTGGGCATCAGAGTAAAAGCCCACACGCGGAGAAGGCCCAGGCCGCTCCAGGACGTGGTTGGTGAGCAGAGGGAGTGGGGACTGTCCTCGCCCTCGGTACAGAGGCAGACCCATGTCCCTGGCTCTCAGAGGTTGGTGATCATTACAGCGCGCTTTCCCCTGAGGAGGCCTGAAGCCACGGGTCCTGAGACCGTGGGAGACCTCTGAGACGGAGGGAAGCGGTGAGGACCCCGCTGAGGGCTTCTTCCTCTGGGCCGGCCGGTCCTGGTGCATCCGGAGCGTGTCCCCGACGTCACGGTGCCGGGCACAAGGTGCTGCCGCTCCCTTGGCGTATCGCTCGCTGTAAGTCACCGCTAAGGATGGAAAGGCTTTGCTTTTCTGCAGGCCGGGGTCTGTGCCGAGCCGGACATCTCCCAGGTCATGCAGACTGCCGGGCGCTGACCGTGGTCCAGTCGGCGGGCAGGGGTGATAGCTCTGGGGCCCGGCTCTTGGCTGCCCTCCAGCGCAGTCTGGTTAGTGTCCGCTAAGGACGTGCCTGACGGGTGGCGTCTCTGCGGAGCGCGCCTGTAGCGGCCCTGTCCTTCGCTCGGACACAGAGTCCCGCGGGTTGAGCAAGAGAGCTTGTGGGCACAGAGCTCGAAGTAACAGCATCTCTGAAAGTTTGCACAGATGAAAGAGAAAACTGTGAGCAAAATGGGCCACCGGCTCCAAAGGAAACCCTGTTTTTAAAAAGCAGGGATGGTCTCTCATAGTGTAGTCCGGAGACAGCCGCCGCAAAGGTTTCCTTAAAGAGGCGCAAAGCAGGACGGGGGGTGGTGGAGTGCACACTCACAGCAAACCCGGAGCGCCAAGTGAGAGCCCGGTGTGCCGGCACCTGCGCGGGAGGGCGAGGCAGGCCAGACGCGGCCGTCCGTTATTTCTTTTTGAAAATATGAGTAAAATATGAATATATTTACGTGTAGAATACATATACAAGTATATCTGTGTATTTCTTTTGATTTTTAGGAGAGTTTATATTTTCGTTGGCTTTATAGTATTATCTGTAAAATTCACAAAAATCCCTCTTTTCTTTTTTCTTTTCTTATGTGTGTGCGTGTGTGTTGATGTGCTCTCACGAGCAAGTGTACGGGCAGCGGGAAGCCTCTTACCCTCCCTCCAGACCTCTCCCAGCGTTTCATGTGCTGCCAGGTTTCTCCCTCTTGGTGGCTATAAGCCTCCCCCCGCTTACCCTCCCACCTCTGCTCCTACTTTATAAGCCTTATCAATTCTTTATCTCCAATCTCCAGCACATGTAACATTTACACACCATTTTGTGTCATTCACCATGAATTGTGTCATTTAGTCCTGGTTCTGGAGTTAAATATATCTGCTGCTTCTGACCTTATCTTATGACGAAATTTCTCCACGTATTTTGTGGTTGGCCGAGACCCACCCTGTTCGGTTCTTCGCAGTAGAAATCCCAGATGTTCTTCCCCAGGAAGATGTCTCCTGTGTCCCCGCATATTCCCGTCGTCGTATCTGTGGCCTTTACCATGCAAGTGTCGTTTAGCTGCATAAATGGTTTTGCTTATATTTTTTTCACCTTAGTGTCTTAAGAAGGTTGCTTTACTTCTGCAATTGCTGTTGAGAAGTCTGACCTCCGTCCGGTGTTCTTTTCATTAGAAGCATGTGGGACCTTCTGCTTTGGATGCCCCCAAAGACTTCATCTCTAATATCTAATTTAACATGCGATTTACTGCTATTTGCTCAGGCCTGAATTTCAGTAACACAGTGTGAGCAATCACGAAGTAGATTCAGACTCTCTTTTATTTCAGGCGTGTTTGGAATGTACACGTGTATGCGTGAAGACGCGGCGGGTTGCACTGACGCACGCACCCTGGCTCTCTCTTGCCCAGGTGTTGTGTCTGTCATGTCTTCTTGAGTCTTCTTCCTGCACATCTGTTTCATTTTCTTTCCTTGTTTCTGTTCTCTATGTTCAGAAGTGCTTCTCACTTCTGCAAAACGTTCGAGTTTATTCCTGAGCTCTCTCAGCCACCTTTCGGTATCTTGCTGTTTTCTTGTCGTTTCACCTTGAGATGTTCTAATTCCAGATGGTTCTCTGTCCAACAGTGAATGTTGGTGTATATTTCTGAGATTCCTGAGGACTTGGAGCCCTCAGCACTGCTTAAATTTCCTACAAGCTCCTAAATGGTTCCTTGCTCCTTCCTGCCTCCCCTCCCTCCCTCCTTTCTTTCGCTCTTTGTTTTCACTTGCCTGGAACCTGGGGACTCGAGTCAGCACACGCTTCCTGGGGTTTCTCCATTTGCTCTCAGAATATTCACCTCGATTCCCACCTAGTGTGAGTCTCTGTTTCTTTGTGGAGGGTTACTGTCTGTGGGGAGTTTCTGAGTTCTGTGGCTCAAAGGACCGTTCCCCGCTTAGCGTCTGTTTACTACAAACACGGTTCATCTGGTGCCTCGTGTGGACTCTGCTGCTGTGTTCGGGCCACATCTACCCCCGTTCTTGGAGTCTGACAGACCCCTTGACATCCGGTTCTGCTGAGGAGGTCTCGGGGGTTTTTTCTTTGTTAATCTTGTTGCTATATATGGGAATTTTTAAGGAATTTAGAAAACTAAAAGAAAAAAACTAACCCGTTGCCATGACCATGGTAGTGAATTTTGATATATATTTAAGTCCCAGGAGACTTCGTAATTAATTAAATAAATAACAAATCATTATTAGTGCCCTACATGGTTGATATTCATTTCCTTACATTCACATTTTTATCATTTTTATTCTATCATTTCTTCCTGCAAATCCAGTATTCTTTCTGAGACCATTTTCCTTCTGCCTGAACGGCATCCTTTATAATTGACTTTACAGTGGGTCCACTGAAGACGAGGGTCCCCATTTTCCGACCCTGGAAACGCTTTCAGTCACCTTCATTTGTGAAGGATGATTACATGTAGCAAAGAACTCAAAATGGACAGTGATTTTCTAGCACACTGTAGCTCTAATTCAGTTCTGTTCTGGTAATCCTGCTTATTGTTGAAATGGAAGCCTTCGGTCTAACTACTGCTCCTTTGAAAATCATCTCATTTATCTCTTTGTTTGATTTTAAGTTCTCTTCTTTGTCTTTGTTTTCTTGAGATTCTATTATGATGTGACTAGTGTGAGTTGCTCTGTGAGTCCTGCTTGGGATGGGCTAGGTCCCCGAGCGTGCGGGTTTGGTGTCCTTCACCAGCTCTGCCTCTTTAGATGGAGCCCGGGCGCCAGGCCCCCCCTCCTTGGAGCCCGACGGGAAGTAGGTCGGCTGCCTGCGCAGTAGGAGCCGTCTCTCGTCTCTCGTCTCCCGCACGGCCCGTCTGTTTCTTCGTGTCGTACGTTTCGGACCATCTCCTGTGGCTTAGTTTCCAGCTCATGAATTCTCTTCGGTGGTACGCGGTTCCGTTGTTAAACTTCCTCACTGGGTTTGAAACTTTAGGTGTTGTAGCTTTTTATTTTAGAATTTCTCTGTGCTTTCTTTCAACTTTTCTGTAACGTTACTTTTAACTTTTATTTCGAAAGAATCACAGGCTCGTAGGAAGTAGCAAAAATAGCACGGTCTCCTGGAACATTCGCCCAGCTTCTTCCAGTGGTAGCATCTTACATAACTATAGCACAGTATCAAAGCCGGGAAAATGACACCGGTGCGGCACTCCTAATTAGGCTGCAAACCTGATTCCAATTTCACCCCTTCCTACCTGCACTCCGTTGGCTGTGTGTAGTGGTAGTAGGAGTAACAGGAGTAATGGTGGCGGTCGCAGTGACCGTAGAAGTGATGCCATTGGTACTGCCAGCAGCGCTGGCGGTGGCGGGAGCGGCAGTGATCGTGGCGGCGGCGGCCGTGGGGATGGTGGTAGGAGCGGTGGTAGTCGTAACCGCAGCGGTAAGAGCGGTGGCAGTAACGGCAGCGGGAGGAGCAGCTGTGACAGCGGGACCGTGATTGTAGCGGCAGCGACAGCGGTGGCGGTTGAGTAGTGGTCGTAGCAGCACTTGGATTCCGTGCAGCTTCAACCCGCGCCCGGGTTTGCATCCCCACCCCCAGGACGCAGGTCTAGGGTACAGGACCGCCCCCTTCACCTTCACCGCCACTGACAACTGCCTCGGGGCGCCCGGAAATATTCACCCTCCCCCGCACTCCCATCTCTGCCCCCTGGAAATCAGGAATGAGTTTTCAGTCTTTATAATTATGTCATTTCCAAATGTCCTATAAACGGAGTCGGTTTGCATCCTCTTAACATTGGCTTTTCTCACTCCACGCAAGGCCCTGCGGATCCGTCCCCGTTGCTGTGTGTGTGTGTGTGTGTGTGTGTGTGTGCGCGCGCGCGCAGGTATCAGTGGTTTGCTCCTTTTGATGACTGTGTAGCACTCCATGGTGTTGGGTGGACCACAGTCTCACCACCCACCCACTGAAGGACATTCGGCTTGTTTCTGCTTATTGGCTTTTGTAAGTAAAGCGGCATCGTGAGCTCACACACAGGCCTCCGTGTCAACGTGTTTCTAGTTCTCTGGCATAAATGCCCCAGAGTACAATCGCTGATTCTATAGTGAGTGCATTTTCACTCTATAGAGAATGATTTTTCCAGAGTGGCTGTACCGTGTCCCACTTCTACAGAAATGTAGGGGACATCCAGTTTCTACAACTCCCTGCCAGTATTCGGCACGATCGCTATGTTTCAAAGTTATCCTGATAGGTATGTAGCGATACCTCTTTGTGGTCTTAATTGGCATTTTCCTAATAGCTAGCGATGTTGAACAATACTTTCCTGTACTTATTTTTTATCTGTATATTTTCTTGGAAGATACGTCTGTTATGACTCTTCCTTCTTTTCTAATTGATTTTTTTAATCCCCCCTCTCCCTTCACCCATCTCCTCTCTGGTAACCATCAGTTCTCTATAATTAAGAGTCTGTTTCTTGCTTTGTCTCTCTCTTATACTTTTCCCCTTTGCTTGTTTGTTTTGTTCCTTAAATTTCACATATAGGTGAGACCTTTTGGCATTTCTCTTTCTCTGACTGACTGATTTCGCTTAGCATTTATACTCTCTAGCTCCATCCATGCCGTTGCAAATGACAAGATTTCTTTTTTTTTTAATTGCTGAATAATATTCCATTGTGTGTACACACCACAGCTTCCTACCTATTCATCCGCCGATGGGCACTTGGGCTGCTTCCGTAGTTTGGCTGTTGTAAACAATGCTGCTATGAACATTGGGGTGCGTGTATCCCTTTGAATTGGTGTTCTTGTATCCTTTGGGTAAATACTCAGTAGTGCGATTGCTGGATCATAAGGTAGTTCTATTTTTAACTTTGTGAGGACCCTCCATGCTGGAGTGGCCGCACCAGTTTGCATTCCCACCAGCAGTGCAAAAGTGTTCCCCTTCTTCCACATCCTCACCAACATCTGTTGTTTCCTGAGTTGTTAATTTTAGCTGTTCTGACCGGTGTGAGGTGGTATCACGTGGTTTTGATTTGTATTTCCCTGATGATGAGAGACATTGAGCATCTTTTTATCAGTCTGTTGGCCATCTGGATGTCTTCTTTGGAAAAGTGTCTGTTCATGTCTTCTGCCCATTTCTTCACTGGATTATTTGTTTTTTGGGTGTTAAGTTTGATAAGTTCCTTATAGACTTTGGATACTAACTTTTTATCCAATATGTCATTTGCAAATATCTTCTCCTATTCTGTAGGTTGCCTCTTAGTTTTGTTGATTGTTTCCTGTGCAGAAGCTTTTCATTTTGCTGTAGTCAGTAGTTTAATTTTGCTTTTGTTTCCCTTGCCTCGATGGATATATCCAGAAAAATGTTGTTATGGCTGATGTCAGAGAAGTTACTGCCTATATTCTCTTCTAGGATTTTTATGGTTTCAGGTCTCACATTTAGGTCTTTAATCCGTTCTGAATTCATTTTTGTGTATGGTATAAGAAAGTGGTCTAATTTCATTCTTTTGCATGTTGCTGTCCAGTTTTCCCAACACCATTTGTTGAAGAGACTGGTCCTTTTCCATTGGATAGTCTTTTCCTGCTTTGTTGAAGATAAGTTGACCATGTGGGTTCATTTCTGGGTTTTCTATCCTGTTCTATTGATCCATGTGTCTACTTTTATGCCAGTACCATACTGTTTTGATGACTACAGCTTTGTAATATAATTTGAAGTCCTGAATTGTGATGCCTCCAGCTTTGCTTTTCTTTTTAAAGATTACTTTGGGGCGCCTGGGTGGCGCAGTCGGTTAAGCGTCCGACTTCAGCCAGGTCACGATCTTGCGGTCCGTGAGTTCGAGCCCCGCGTCAGGCTCTGGGCTGATGGCTCAGAGCCTGGAGCCTGTTTCCGATTCTGTGTCTCCCTCTCTCTCTGCCCCTCCCTCGTTCATGCTCTGTCTCTCTCTGTCCCAAAAATAAATAAACGTTGAAAAAAAAAATTTAAAAAAAAAAAAAGATTACTTTGGTTACTCGGGGTCTTTTGTGGTTCCATACAAATTTTAGGATTGTTTGTTCTAGCTCTGTGAAAAATGTTATTGGTATTTTGATTGGGATTACATTAAATGTGTAGATTGCTTTGGATGGTATAGACATTGTAACAATATTTGTTCTTCCAATCCATGAGCATAGAATGTCTTGCCACAATATTTGTTCTTCCAATCCATGAGCATAGAACGTCTTGCCGTTTCTTTGTGTCTTCTTCAATTTCTTTAATCAGTGTATTACAGTTTTCAGAGTACAGGCCTTTCATCTCTTTGGCTAGGTTTATTCCTAGGTATCTTACTAGTTTGGTGCAATTGTCAATGGGATTGTTTTCTTAACTTCTCTTTCTGCTGCTTCCTTATTGATGTATAGAAATGCAACATATTTCTGTACATTGATTTTATATCCTGTGATTTTACTGAATTCATTTAGCAGTTGTAGTGGGTTTTTTGGTGGAGTCTGTCAGGTTTTCTGTATGTGGTATCATGTCATCTGCAAGTAGTGAAAGTTTTACTTCTTCCTTATCAGTTTGAATGCCTTTTATTTCTTCTTGTTGTCTGGTTGCTGTTGCTAGGACCTCCAGTACTGTGTTGAACAACAGTGGTGAGAGTGGACATCCCTGTTGTCTTCCTTACCTTAGGGAGAAAGCTCTCAGTTTTTCCCCATTGGGGGTGATGTAGATGGCCTTCATTATGTTCCCTCTAAACCTACTTTGTTGAGGGTTTTTATCACAAATGGATGTTGTACTTTGTCACATGCTTTTTCTGTGTCTATGAAAATGACCATATGGTGCTTACCCTTTCTCTTATTGATGTGATGTATCACATTGATTGATTTGCAAATATTGAACCACCTTTGCAACCCAGGAATAAATCCCACCTAATTGTGGTGAGTGACTTTGGTTTGTTAGTATTTTATTAAGAGTTTTGACATCCGTGTTCATCAGAGATATTGGCCTGTAGTTCTCTTTTTGAGTGGTGTCTTTGTCTTGTTTGGTATCAGGGTGATGCTGGCCTCAGAATGAATCTGGAAGTTTCCCTTCCTTTTCTACTTTTTGGAATAGTTTGAGAAGAATAAGTATTAACTCTCCTTTAAATGTTTTAAGATTTACCTGTGAAGCCATCTGGTCTTGGACGTTTGTTTGTTGGGGTTTTCATTTGTTTGTTTTTGAGAGAGAGCGTGAAAGTGAGAGAGTGAGAGAGAGAGAGAGAGAGAGAGAGAGAGAGAGAGCATGCACACACATGCGTGCATGCGGCGGGGACAGAGGGAGAGGGGGAGGGAGGATCCAAGCCCCATCGTGGGGCTTTATCCCATGACTATGAGATCATGACCTGAGCTGAAATCAAGATTTGGACGCTTAACTGACTGGGTTTTTTAAATTTTGTTTTGTTTTATTTTGTTTGTTTTGTTTTATTTTATTTTATTTTATTTTATTTTATTTTATTTTATTACTGACTCAGTTTCTTTGCTGGCTATAGATCTGATCAAATTTTCTATTTCTTCCTGTTTCAGTTTTGGTAGTTTATTTATTTTTAGGAATTTATCCATTTCTTCCAGGTTGTCCAATTTGTTGGCATACAGTTTTTCATAGTATTCTCTTAGGATTATTTGTATTTCTGTGGTGTTGGTTGTGATTTTATTTATTTGAGTCCTTTCTCTCTTTTTTTTTTTCTTGGTATGTCTGGCTAGAGGTTTATCAATTTTATTGATTTTTTTCAAAGAGCCAGCTCCTGGTTTTATTGATCTGTTCTATTGTTTGTTTGTTTGTTTTAGTTTCTGTATCATTTATTTTTGCTCTTATCTTTATTATTTCCTTCCTTCTGCTGGTGTTAGGTTTTATTTGTTGTTGTTTTTCTAGCTTCTTCAGGTGTAAGGTTAGGTTGTTTATTTGAAATTTTTCTTGTTTCTTGGGGTAGGCCTGTATTGCCAGCTTGTAATTGATTTTTTTTAAATGTTACTGTTGAGTTTTGACTATGCTTTATATACTCTGTATGCTAGTCTTTTGCTGAATATGTGGTTTTCAGATATTTTCTCCACGTTTATAGCTTGTCTTTTCATTCTCTTAACAGGATTTTGCATAGCAAAGTTTTTAATTTTCATTAAGCCCAATTTATTGATTTTCCCTTTCATAGATTATGCCTTTGCATCAAGGCTAAGAACTCTGCTCACCCTAGATTCTGAAGATTTTTCTCCTGTGATTTTTTTCGAAAAGTTTTAGTTTCTTGTTTTATTTCTAAGTCTATGATCCATTTTCAGTTAGTGTTTGTCTCAAGTATGAGACCTAGGTCAAGGTTCATTTTATTGCCTGTCCGATTGTCCCAGGACCATTTGTTGAAAAGACTACCTTTTCTCCATTGAATTGTTTTTCCACCTTGTCAAAAATCAGTTGGGCATATTTGGATGGGTTTATATCTAGGTTCTCTGTTCTGTTCTGTTGGTCCAGACTATTTTGAATACTGTAGTTACAAAGTAAGACTTATTATGGCATTGAGTGATTCTTTTTGCTTTATTCTTTTTTATCCGCCAAGATTTAAAAAAAGAAATTGTTTTAATGTTCATTTTTGAAAGTGAAAGAGACAGTGTGCAAACGGGGGAGGGGCAGAGAGAGAGGGAGACACAGAATCTGAAGCAGGCTCCAGGCTCTGAGCTGTCAGCACAAAGCCCAACTCGGGGCTCAAACTCTTGAACCGTGAGATCATGACCTGAGCTGAAGTCAGACGCTTAACTGATTGAACCACCCAGGCGCCCCTTCTCCAAGATTTTTGAGGCTACACGAGGGTCTGCACCTTTCCGTATAGATTTTTGAATAAGCTTGTCTGTGTCTACAAAAAAACATCGCTGGGATTTTTATAGGACTTGTATTGAATCTTTAGATCAATTTGGAGAGAAGTGATATTTTTACTATGTTGAGTCTTCTAATCCATGGATATGGTATGTCTCTCCACTTACTTGGGTTTTTTTAAATTTATTTCATCAGAATTTCACAGTTCTCAGCATACAGATCCTGTACATGTCGAGTGTATGACTATTTCATTTTATTTTGAATAATTTTAAATGATACTGTGTTTTACATTTTGGTTTATTTGTGTTCACTGTATCTAGAAGTGCAGTTAATTTTTGTGTATTACTCTTATATTCTGCCTTTCTGAACTTACTTATTAGTGCTAGGAGGTTTGTCCTGTTATGTAGATTCCTAGAGATTTTCTACGTAGAAAATTACCATCTGCAAAGAGAGATAGTTTTATTTCTTCTTTTCCAGTCTATAGGTCTCTGGTTTGTTCTTCTTGCCTATGGCAGTGGCTGGAACTCCCAGTGTGCTGGATAAGAGTGGTCACTGTGGACAGCCTTGCCTTCTTCCCAGCTGTAGGGTAAAGCATTCAGCCTGTCACCATTAGGTATGATGTTAGCTGTTTGTAGATGCTGTTTATCAGATTGAGGGAATTTTCCTATATCCTTAATTCACTGGTATTTTTTATTGTGAATAAGTGTTGAATTTTGTTAAATGCTTTTTATGCATCAATTAATATGACCATATGGTTTTCATGCTTTAGTTTATAGATATGGTGGATTATATTGCTTGATTTTTTTAATATGGAGCCAGCTTTGCATACCTGGATAAATCCTGATTGGTCATGGTATGTAAATCTTCTATACATTGCTGGATTCATTTTTCCAATTATAAAAAATTAGTTTAGTTTATTCATGTCTATGTTCGTAAGGCAAATTGCTCTGTAAATTTCTTTTTCTCTACTGTCTTTATCTCTGGTTTTGGCATCAGGGTGATAGTGACCTCACGAAATGAGCTGGGAAGAATTCTCCTTCGGTTTTCTCTAAAAGATTGTCTAAGGTTGGTGTTCATTCTTCTTTAAATGTTAAGATTCTCCAGTGAAACCATTTGGGCCTAGAGATTTCTTTTCCCGGAAATTTGTATTACAAATTCAGTTTCTTTAATGGGTATAGAGATGTTGAGGTTGACTGTTTCATTTTGCCTGATTTTTGGGAGTTTGTTGGTTCCTCATATCTTCTGTCTCTTTGTGAAGCTTCAGAGATTTGGTTCAAGCACGTTCATAAATGCTCATGAAGCATTTTTTTTTTAATTTTTTTTTTCAACGTTTATTTATTTTTGGGACAGAGAGAGACAGAGCATGAACGGGGGAGGGGCAGAGAGAGAGGGAGACACAGAATCGGAAACAGGCTCCAGGCTCCGAGCCATCAGCCCAGAGCCCGACGCGGGGCTCGAACTCACGGACCGCGAGATCGTGACCTGGCTGAAGTCGGACGCTTAACCGACTGCGCCACCCAGGTGCCCCTCATGAAGCATTTTTACGGTGGTTGCTTTAAAATCCTTGTCAGAGGATTCAGACACCTTTGTCGTCTCCGTGTTTAGCATTTGTTGATTTTCTTTTCTTTTTCATGTTGAGATTTTCCTAGTTTTTGGAACAATAAATGATTTTTATTTGTATCCTGGAAATTTTGGGTATAGTGTTAGGATATTCTGTATCTAATATAGCGCTCTTGTCTTATATGAATCTCAGGCCTCTGCTGACCCCATGTGGGGCACCTTGTTTACAACAGACTGGAGTGGAGGTCCAGGCCTCTCCCTTGGTCTCACAGGTACCTAGGCAGAAGGAGGGGTGCCTTGATACTGCTGGGTAGGAGTGGGAGTCTAGGTTCCCCATTAGGGACAGGTGTGTGTGTGTGTGTGAGTGTGTGTGTGTGTGTGTGTGTGTGTGTGTGTGTGTGTGTGTGTGACTTTCCTGTCGTCATCGCTGCCTGCAGTAGGGCCGGTATTGTCAGAAGCTCTGTGGCATGCTGGCTTTCCTGTTCCCAGTCCTCTGCCTGGAGGGGGAGCAGACTCTTCTGGAGACTCGTTTGTGCCCTGTGGTGCTTTTAGGTTGCAGGCTTTCCCAGTGACCAATGTGGAATACATAGGAGAGAAACAAACCAAGTGGTGAGCTCACTGCTGGGTCATTCTTCAAACCCTGAGCACCACAGCCACCCTGCCTTCCTCTCTCCCCTTCCCCAGGCTTTCTTTCTTTTATTTCATATTTAATGTCCTGAGTTTTTCATTGGACTCGGCAGGAAGAATGGGGGAGCCGCATCTGCTCCATCATGTCCAAGACCAGAGGCCCTGTCTTCCCTACAGCTAATACCGTCTGTGCCGCCTTGATTAGTTTCCTTTATCAATGTCATCAGAGGGCTGGGTATTTTTAGACCTTTTTTGAAGGACTAAATTGTATCTTTGTTCATTTTCTCAATTGGCTCATATCTTGTCTTAACTTCTGATCTATCCTTTGTTATTACCTTCTTTCTACTTTCTGTGGGTACTTTCTATTATTTTCTAAATTCTTTTTTTTAACATTTACTTTATTTATTTTGAGGGAGAGACAGAGACAGAGAAAGAGAGAGAAAGCGCAGGGGAGGGGCAGAGATGGACAGAGAGAGAATCCCAAGTAGGCTCTGTGCTGACATGGGCTGGAACATGAACCAGGAGAGCCCGACCTGAGCTGAAATCAAGAGTCAGAGCTTAACCAGCTGAGCCACCCAGGTGCCCCTCCTATTTTCTAAATTAAGCTGGATTTTTTTACTCCCTAATGTTTGATTTTATTCTTAATATAGGCCTTTAAGGCCATAAGTTTTTCCGTAAATTCTGCTGTAGCCACTTGCCACGATGTTTGGCGTGCTGCGAGTTTATTGGTCTAGTTATTTTCTAATCTCATTGGTTCAGTCCATCCATTTATTATTCAGAAGCTTTTTAAAAAATGTTAGGTCCAGAGGTATTATAAAGCTATCCTTTGCTAATGATTTCTAATGTAATTGCCTCGTGGGTGGAGAGCACAGTCTGTGGATTCCGCATCTTCAAAATTTGTTGAAATCTGCCCCGTGAGTTAGAGCATCGCCAAGTTTTGTTCTGTTCCCCGAGAGCTTCGGGAGAGCGCACAGCCTCCGGGCGCGGGGCGCGGGGTGACAGGCACACACAGCGCGCGTCCGCGTCCCTACTGCGACCTCACCGGATCTCGGCGCAGCTGCTGGGGCGCTGGCACCTGTGAGAGAGGCAGCTTGCGGGTCCGCTTGGGTTCCCCATCAGACTGAACCCCCAGTTCTGGGCCCTCCTGGCGTCTGAGGGCTTCCCCTCTCACGTGGACTCCCACGGTATCTCTGGCTGCATCTGGCTGAGCCTCCTGAACTTTCTCCCGGCTTTTCTCCTGTCCCTCTTCCCCTCCGGTCTGTGGGCCACAGAGGGCCAGGCTGCTTGTGTGAAAACTTCGGGGTTTATCGTTTTTGTCTGATTTGCCTCTTTTTGTCTCACAGCCCGCACACACCCCCGTCTTCCCCAGACCCCCCCCCCATTCTTTCAGTGGCCTCAACCCCCCTCCCAGGGTGGTTCCTGGTGTGTCCTCCACTCCCGCCCTCCGCCCTGTCCCCTCCTCACCCTCTCCCGCGCTCCTGCTGCCAGCGAGAGGCCAGCGCGGTGGAGGCCAGTGGGCAGGGAGGAAGGGAGGAGAGCACTTTGCCTCTCAAGAGTCTGACGTCGCCTTCTGGAGAAGCCCAGTCCCTTCTCTGAGCACAGACAGCAGCGTGAGCTGATTAGCCCCGGTGCACGTGTGTGCGAGCGCGTGTGAGTGTGTGTGCACGTGTGGAGTGTGCGGCTGAACGGGCTGCTGCTGTCTGCTCGGTACCCAGGAGGCCAGGGACGCCCGGCGGCACTCGGCCTCTGAAGCTGATTTGTTGTGGCGGCCTGCTCAGTAAGACCCTGGCTTCTGTTGTTGCTAAGTGGGTCGTTCCGGAGGGAAGGCGTGGAGGTGACAGGAGGCACGTCCCTCACGGCACCCCCGGCTCCCTCCCTCCCAACGCCGGCTGTGTCTTGGACGGGCAACTGCAGCGTGTTTCCTCCTGGATTTCTGTGGAACTCCGCGGAATGCCTGGTGTCCCGGCTCCCTGAGTGCTGTGACGTCGGGAGAAGTGGGTCACTGCATGAATGGGGCTGTTTGTCACGCCACTTCAGAGATTTCTGGCCCCCCTGTGTTTCTTACCAACCTAGGGACATTTCAGGGCTCTCTACCTTGATAGACTGGTTCCCTTTACGTATGAAGTTGGATACGAATTTAGACTAGTTCCCTAAAACGATGTGAATTGCGGATGGGATGTCCTTTGGGTAAAGGTCACTGATTTCTGGTTTTACTGCGTTGTCATCAGAGGCGCTGTCTCTGCTGCTTGCATGTGCCTTACCCCCTGCTCACCCGCCTGCTGGAATTCTGAGAGCCGCTGGGGGAGGGGGTAGGGGTTCTCCTCCCATCTGTTTCTCCCGGTTTTCATGTGGCCTCTCACTGTCTTCAGACCTGCTTGTGGTTGGGTCTGTATCCTGACGGTCCCCTCTGCAGAGGGGAATCCTCCAGTTGTCGTGAAAGAGGAGAGCCAGAGGATTTCTGGGGGCCTGACGCCTCCTTCCAGAAAAGTTCGATCATCCCCCTTGTTTTTATACCTGCCTGCAGCTCTTACCTTGTAGCCACGATTTGCCTTTGGAGCCATTCTAGAATCCTGCATGAATTCTTCATGGCTTGGGTTTCAGCTTTCCTGGCTTAGCCAAATTATTTAGCACGTTTTCATCCACTTTCCAGATTCCAGTGTTGTGTTGACAGCTCATGTCGGTTGTCCTCTCTTCTCCTGATTTTTCGGTCCTTACGAGTTTGTGCCTTTTGATTTTGCGAGTGTTATTTACGTGCACTTCCTGTAAGAGCGGAGGTAGACACGTTCTGCACGTTTCGTGAGAGGTTTCTTTCACTGCTGTGTTTTAAACTTTTGAGTATATATTGCCTTTGGTTTTTTTTAATTGAACATAATTCACATATCATAAAATCCACACTTTTAAAGTGTACATTTTAGCCGTTTCTAGTATATTCACCAGGTGCGCAGCGATCACCGCTGTCTGACGACCGCACACATCATCGCCCCCAAGGAAGCCCCGTACACGTCGCTAGTCACATCACTGGCCCTGTGCCCCTCCTTCCTCAGCCCTAGGAACCGTGAGTCTGCGCCCTGTCTCTGTGGACACCTCATCTGCACGGGGGTGTCCAGGGTGCGGCTTTCTGTGCCTGGCTCCTCTCACTCAGCATCACGTTTTCCAGGTTCACCCCTGTTGTGTTATGAAGGCTTCATTCCTTTTTGTGTGGCTGAATGATGTTCCATTGTGTGGCCAGACCACATCGTGTCTATCCATTCATCCGCCGATGGGCATTTGGGCTGTTTCCACTCTTTGGCTATTATGAATGTTGCTGCTGCGCACACTCATGTACACGTTTTTGGGTGAACACGTTTTCATTTCTCATGAAATGAGACTCACTCTCATTAGGAGTGGAATCGCTGGGTCATACGGTAACTCTATGTTGAACATGGCTGCACCATTTTCTATTTCCACCAGCATAGAACGAAGGGTCTGGTTTCTCCACATCCTGGCTGGCACTTGTGATTTTCTGTTTTCCTGCCCTCTCCTCCTCTTCCTCCTCTTCCTCCTCCTCCTCCCCCTTCCCCCTCCTCCCCCTCCTCCTCCCCCTTCCTCCTTCTCCCCACCTCCTCCTCCCTCCTCCCCCTCCTCCTCCTCCCCCTTCCCCTCCTCCCCCTCCTCCTCCCCCTTCCTCCTCCTCCCCCTTCTTCCTCCTCCTCCTCCCCTCCTCTTCTCCTCCCCCTCTTCCTCCTCCCCCTCTTCCTCCTCCCCCTCTTCCTCCTCTTCTTCCTCCTCCACTTCCTCCCCCCTCCTCCCACCTCCTCCCGCCTCCTCCCACCTCCTCCCCCTCCTCTCCATCCTCCTCCTCCCTTCTTCCTCCTCCTCCTCCTCCCCATCCTCCTCCCTTTTTCTCCTCCCCATCCTCCTCCTCCCCCCTCCTCCCCTCCTCCTCCTTCCTCCCCCCTCCCCTCCTCCTCCCCCCTCCTCCCCATCCTCCTCCTCCCCCTCTTCCTCCTCTTTCTCCTCCCCCTCTTCCTCCTCCTCTTCCTCCTCCCCCTCTTCCTCCTCCTCCTCCTCTTCCTCCTCCTCCTCCCTCTTCCTCCCCCTCCTCCCTCTTCCTCCCCATCCTCCTTCTCCTCCTCCTCGTTATTATTGATGTCATCACTGCTACCATTCTTACCGGCACTGCTATCCTAGTGGGTATGAAGTGGACCTCGCTGTGCGTTTTCCTAGTGACTAATGAGGTGGAGCATCACGTGCTGATCTGGCCGTCTGTCCATCTTCCTTAGACACATACATACTCAAGTCCTTGCACGTTAAAAAATGTATTTATTGTTGAGTTGCAGGAGTTCTGTCTGTGGTCTGGATAGTAATCTCTTCTCTGATACATGATTTGCAAGATTTCCTCCTATTCTGCTGGTTGTATTCTCTCTCGTTAGTCCCCTTTCATGCACAAACGTTCTTAATTTTGGTGGAGTCCGATTTATCTGTGTTTTGTCATTGTTGCTGTGCTTTTTGGTGTTGTAATCACACCTGGGATTGCCCAATCCAATGTCATAAAGATTTTTCCCGAGGGTTTCTTCTAAGCGTTGTAGTTTTAGCACCTAAGCCTAGGTCTTTGGTCCATTTTGACTCAATGTTTGTATGTGTTGTGAGGTTCGTTCTTTGCATGTGGGCATCCAGTTGTCCCAGCACCACATGTTGCAAAGACCATTGTTTCCCCCATTGAATTGTCATGACATCTCTGTTTAAATACTTCCATTGCTTTCTGATGAATTCCCACCGACTGACCTTAAGACCTAACTCGGAAGACACCGCCTCTCTGGCCGTCCAATCAGTAACACACTGAACCTTTTCCTGCACTCATGTGTGAGTGTCATTCCAACTGAGAATGCTGTGTGCCCATATGGAAGACGCAGGTTCTATTCAACAGTACTTTTCATGGAATTTCCTTGCATTTGGTGTTTTCCAGTTTGTTTTGTTTTGAACGTCGGTGTTCTGCCCAGATAGGACCTTTGAGCTTGGAAGAAAGTCACTCAGTGCTGTGGTTTATTGCCTAAAGTGCTTGCCTGATTGACTTAGAGAAAAGCAAAGACCTTGAACATAGGTTTCTAATTATTTTTGGTGCCATGACCTCACAATTCCAAGTGTTGGATGCTGTTATAAATAAGCCTTTTAAGATGTTTATCACAATAATTCAGGGAGGTCAAAGTATACACCTATGGGATAGAGTTATAACACAGCAAAGAGGATTATGTATGAAAATAGCTACTTGTGACTGGGGATTAGATTCCCAGTTTGGGCAACCAAAGTGAATTCAGAAAGTAAAAATTCAGGAAACTTGGAGCCAGGTGAAACTGAGGCTGTCTGGAAAAACACTGGTGGTGAGGAAAGCAGGTCTGCCTGGACGACAGTGTGTGCCCCGACGGATGAGCACACTTCCTGTGAGGGTGAAAGCCAGCAGTGCATTTCAGTTAATGTGCAATTTCATGAATGTTCGTAAATCAGTGTTGCAGGAGGGAGAGGGAGAGAACGGGACCAGACGTGGTCAGTGGAAGGTGGACTGTTTCGTTTACGTGCTCAAAAGTTGGTATAGTTTTACCAAATAGCTTATTTTGGACTTCTCATTTATAAAACGGAAGCCTCCTCATGTTCAGAGCTGCCTCACTGGGGGCGGATAGGGCAGTGTTCCCAGGATACGTTCTCCCGGGCGTTTCGTCTCCGTTTCTCGCACGTGCCTTCTACTTGAATGCTTAAGACACGTCTACTGCTCTGTCAGGTGCAAGAAACAGGTCTGTGGAAGCTCGGTCCTAACGGGCAAGGTCATGACTGTGCACACTCACATGCTTGTGTTCTGTGTTTCAGGTAGGTGAGCCTCGGACGAGTCGGCCCTGCCTGTCACCAGCTCCAGCTGTGATGCTCTAAGTCACAGTAAGTCTGAACACTTGCGTCTATGGACCTGCTCTGACTCTTAGAGCCTGCTTATGGGGGAAGGTGAGTGACTGCAGATATGTTTCGTCTGCCCGTCTGTCAGTGTACCGGGAACGCAGGTAACAAGGTCAGACTCAGCCTCGAGAGCAGTGAGGCGGTAGGTGTTTGACCCTCTTCGTGTAGGAATGGCTTTCCTGGCTGAGCCGTGAGGTGGAGTTTGAAGAAGCAGTCTAAGCTGAGGCAGAGCATTTGTCCATAGCTCTTTCTCTTGACTGTAGGAGGAGTGCAGGAACCCTGAGAACTATGTTCCCCTAAGTGGTCCCTGCTTTGACCCCTCCCGGCCCTCCTGCCACCACTCTGTAAAGAATGCCGGGTGGGGACTCTAAAGAGCTGGGTCTGTTGTCACTGTGTTTATTTGTGTCATAAACGAATGCGAGCCACGTGCCAGGCCCCCGTGCTGAGCACTGCATGCGAGCCTGGCCCGACGACGGTCCCTCCGTGTGCGAGAGCGTGCGGCACCCTGGGTGTGGGTGTGCACGGGCAGGTGTGTGTGTGACAGGGGTAGGGGCATGTGCGCACGGGTACAGGAGCGTGTGTGTCCCACACATGTGTGTGTGCGTGTAGGAGCGCGTAGGCAGCGTGGGGGCGTGGGTGGGTGTGCATGTGTGCAGAGCGGGTGTGCGTGTAGACAGGAGTGTAGGGGTGTGTGCACAGGTGCGAGAGCATGTGTGCTCTGTGCCCCTGTGCACTCCAGCACCCTGAGGTCCAAGTACTCTCTGACCGGCCTTACAGGTTCTGAGCCTGCAGGACGGGCTTTCTCCGGCCTCAGATCGAGGCCTCGGGTTCCTTCCATGGCACACGTGCCTTGGTCATCCCCAAGCCGGTTGTAGTTTATTCATCCGTGTGTTGATGTTACACGGGCTTTGCCGAGGCCTCAAGGATACATTCCAGTGTGCTTTACTGACCCAGAGACACAGAGGTGGCCATCGAAAATCTTTAAGCTGTGTGATTTATTAATCTAGATTCACGACACAAACATCATATAGGCTCTGAATTAACATACCTCTCAGGTGGTTGTCAAAGAAACACGAGCGTTTTGTAAACGTCACAACTTAATAGTAAGGGACACTGAGCTCTTCACCGACTTTCCGAATGTTTTCATTGTTCTCGGTACCAGCTTCTCTCTGCCCTGCCCACATGTTGTCTGTCTGAATTTGTTTGTTTTTTAATTGCAGCTCAGCATTTTAATCCCGTGGCGCTTGACCCAATTCTGTAAGCCTGTGTCCTGTGTCGTTTTGCTCTTTTCTTTTGTTCCCACTGAGGATGGTTAAAACCATTTAACCTTCCAGGTGTCCGGTCGGGCTGAATGTCAGTGACTGGTCATAGTGGACTTGAACTCTGCTGGATTTGGACGCGAGCCGGATGAGAAACCTCCTTTGTCACAACTGGTGTGTCCCAGGCTGTGGTCAAGAGTGAGGCCAGTTATGTAAACTAGAGCCGGGGCCGACCGGGGTTCTGTGGAGGACAGGCCAGTAGCAGCACCAGGCTCTCACCAAAGCTGGGAGCTGGGGTGGTGGGCCCCCACAGGGCTGTCTGCCTCCTTTCCAGCTCGTGCGGATGGGCCCTGCCCTCTGCCTGGCCATGCTTGCCACCTACCTGTGTGCTAGATGGTCTGGACCTCTGACCCCATGTCAGGCACGGGCCGTGGCTGCAGACGCAGCAGGTGGAATCCATTGAAACAGAAACACATGGCCACCCGGGAGGTGACTGGCCACTGAGCCCAACACGTCCCAGTGAACCCGAACCCGCAGGGTGCCCACGGCTGGCCGACTCCAGGGAGATGTGGTGCGAGCAGGGGGGGTCTCAACCCTCAACCCCCGTCCCATTTGCCACGCGCCCTCCACCCGGAAACTGCCCGAGGTCACATCCTCACTTCTGCCCCTGGCAGCCGGGGTGCCCCTGTCCCTTGGTTTCTCTGGACCTCTAAGCTGGACCCCCTCTTCTCCTCTGTGGCCCCCACACCCTCAGCTCCTTCTCTGTGGCTGGTGACCCTGGTCCTTTGTGTCCCTCCTTCATACCGTTTCCTTTCCATCCGGTCTCTCTCCGCTTTCTACGCACACCAGACAGGCACGCCCCCTGGCAGTTTGCCTGCACATGACGACCACCCACCTCTCTGTGCCCCGGACGGAACAGCTGGCCTGGCCGTCACCACTTGCTCACCATGCACCAGACCTGCCTGGCAAGGTCCAAGGCCTGACCCGGGCCGACCCCCAGCCAGCGTTCAGTCCCTACCCCCACCCCGGCTCTCAGCAGCACTTGACGCCGTCGGCCGCCCGGTGGGCAAGAGCCTGTTTTGATGGCCTGAGCCTTGTGACCGGGAGCAAGCCACGTGTGACCGTGCTGCTCTTTCCCGTCCGTCAGGGAGTAAGGACAGTCCTGGACGGGGACCTGCTGCAAGGCGGGAATTAGCCAGCAGCTCCAGATATGCAGCAAGGGCTGTGCTGGCTTTCAGCACCCTCCTCGCTTGGCTGCGAGCGGTTGACATCCCGGGGACTCCGTGTTCCGTGGGGCCCTGATGACAGAGGCCGCCCCAGGGCGGGGGGGGGGGGAGGGGTGGAGCACAGGAACGGCCCCTGTCACGGCTGGCTTGCCACTTTGTGCCAAGCTTCAAGTACATGTGTCCTTCCACCCAGGAATTATATCTGTAACTGTGTTTTCCAAGGAAATACGAGAGGGGCAGAAAGAGGTCCACCCAAAGATTATTGTGAGGACATTCTTTAATACGACAGTTCAAAACCTGGGAATACACGCATTGCGGACCGGTTACGCTCTTCTACATACAAGTGCGTAAAATGTTATGCGTGATAAGAATAGTGAGAATACCACGGGGAGTATGATCGCGGTTACGTAGATTTAAATATATTGACATAAAAATATTTCATATGTAATGTTAAATGAGAATAACAGGATGAATGTGGGTGGTTTGGTCCTATTTTTGTAAAAATACAGTGACGCACACGTACTAGAGAAAAGTCTGACTAGGCGGACCTCGAAGTGTCCCACTATCAGGTGGTCTCCCTGAGTAATGATATTACAGGTGATTTTTTGCAGAAATGCATTTTCTATCTTTGTCTGTAGTGAGCATCCGATATTTGTGCTGCCTTTAAGTTTCTTCCCCGTGCTGTACAATCAGGCTGACCTTGGTCAGTAGGACCCGCAGGCCTCCGCTTCCCGTGCACCTGTGTGGCTTGGAGAGCCCCCGCCTGTCTTCATAGCCAGCGGTTCCTCTCTGCATCTGTGTTTTTATCACGTGTCCGCATCTGATTTCACGTGAGGTGGTGAGTTACGGTGATAAGTACAAGGTGGACCGAGGGTGGCTTTCTTCTGCTCGGTGCCCGTTCGGGCGGGTGGCGGACCACCAGCCACCTCTCGCGGGCCGAGTCAGCCGTCCTGCCGGTGCCGCCCACACCGGAGCCCACCTCAGGATGGCTCTCCAGGACACGCAGCGCTCACGCATTTCCAAGCTTATGTGTGCGGCTGGCTTTTCAGGCCTGGACCCGGCAGCTCCAGGTGACAAAGAAAAAAAATGGGGAAAGGAGAGAATTGGCGGTTGGCGCCGCCTCAGGCACCTCATCGTGCAGCTCCGGGACCAAGTGTGTGTGTGTGTGTGTGTGTGTGTGTGTGTGTGTGTGTGTGTGTCGGCGGGACCGGCTCCGTGCGGGGCCGAAAGCAGCGGACGGCTGAGAGCGGCAGCGACAGCTCAGGGCCCGGGAGCTGCATTTCCATCACTGCGGCCCCGCCCACGCCTTCCTCCCGGAGCGGCTGCCGAGGTCCGTGGCCTGCAGGCGCGCACACTTGTGCACTGGCCCCTGTGTGGGGAAGGAGTCATTGAAATGACAGCACATCAGTGCCGGGTGCACCCCTCCAACGGAGTGAGGGGAGTTGGGCGAAAGTAGGTCACATGTGCCCGGTCCCATGTCACGAGGTTTCCAACCTGAGGCCAATGGGATTTGTAGCCTCCTTTGGTTAGGACAAAACCCGCTCTGGTTTTTCTCCTTTAGCATTTCATCTTCTCTAGACAAGGAGAGTGGCCATCTGTCTGATAGCTGCATCCGTCTGGCCCCTCTCGACCTCCCAGAGCCGCTTTGTTCTGAGGTAAGGCGTGCTGGGGCCCGGGGAGGCCACTGTGGCCGGGAGAACAGGCCGTGTGTCAAGTAGCGGGGCGCGCACAGGTCGCCGGGAGGTGTTAGGAGGGCCTGCTGTGGCCAGTCCAGCACTTTCCCTGGGACGGACAGAGTGGAACCGGTGTCCTGTCTGCAGTCGTTCCAGACGTCCGGGCGACGATACTCCTTTAGGTTCCTTTTTAAAACCCGGGCTCCTCTGTAGGGATCAAGGTCAACTGTTCATAATGTTAAAGTGTTACCATGTAGAAAGATGGATGGTGCGATTTTACAGCCCTCGGTGACTCTGGGGCCAGGTGTAGGACTGGGGCTCCCGCGCGCGTGCTGGCCGCCCCGCGGTCTCGGGCCCCGCACTCTCAGTGCGGCCAGCACCTTTGTGTGCGGACTTCAGCCTCCGCGCTGAGCACGTGAGCTGCTGGCTTCCGTTAGTGCGAAAGCACCGTGGAATCCACGTATCAGAACCAGGTTAGTCCGCGTATGCTTTCCGTGTACGGACAACATGCGCTTTTGGAGCTCATTACTTACGTTGAGAGATGGCATCATTCTCTTGTGTGTGGGAGCTCAGCGTGTGAGTCCTTCGTGATAAAGCAGATGTGGAATGTGTAATAGTTTAAACGTGTTTGTAAAGCTAACAGGAGTTTTAGAGCTTACAAACGACAAACAGTTTTTAGCTGTCCCGTAAATGAGCTGAAATACCCAGTAGCTCAGGATCCTTCTGACGGGCATGTTTTGGCAGGTCACGAGTGGGCTGTAAAGTGTTTGTGGTGTCTGTGCAGTGGGCTGACCTCTGGAGCCATACGTAGACAAAGACACACTCCTCTTCGGGTTTGCTGGAGGAAGATGCTTCCAGAATAGACTTTCAGAAGCGAAGTCATGATGGTATTTGATTTGAGGATGTTCTGCAGGAGAAAAGCTTTTTACCTTTCTGAGATAAAATATTTAAAATTTGTATTTTAAGTAGCTTGCCAGGACACGTGGGCGCGTGGCTAAGCTCACAGAAGTGTGGATTATGAGTTACTCTACTGTTAGAGGTAAAAACGCCACTTGTGCCCAGGGTGACAAGTCGTACCCTTCGTGAAAGTGGTTCTTCAGCGCAGGATGATGCCCATTTCCTCTCACCCGCAGCCTTCCAACAACTGTCATGTAATATTTCTAAAAAGCTCTCTCTTATCCATTTTGCAGGCTTGAAGAAAGAGAAAGTTTTCTGCTTTTTCATTAAGATAGGGCAGAAATTTTCAAAAGTTTTTTAAGAATTTTTTTAACATTTGTTTATTTTTGAGAGGGAGAGAGAGAGAGAGAGACAGACAGACAGACAGAGCACAAGCAGGGAAGGAGCAGAGAGAGGAGGAGACACAGAATCTGAAGCAGGCCCCAGGCTCCGAGCTGTCAACACAGAGCCCAATGCAGGGCTTAAACCCACGAACCGTGAGATTATGACCGGACCCAAAGTCGGGCGCTTAACCATCTGAGCCACCCAGGCGCCCCTCCAAAGTTCTTACTATCTGTGATTATCAATGCTTCCTTTATGCCTGGGGAAAGCCCCATGCACATTGGTACCCTGTTTAACAGCCTCGTTTCTCCTGTCCTGCTGGTGTGCCTTCCCATGATGAGGGGTCGTGCGCGCATGGTCATCTTGGGTGGGAGCCAGACTAAGAGGCACGAGGGTGACGAGCGTGTATGTCGCGTTAATGAAATTATGAAATCATACCTCCCCTCCCCAGTTTATCGCCTTCAGGAAAAAATGAGAACTATCTCTAGAAATAAAACCAACATTCTGACTAGTGTTATGGGATGTTTATTTTCCCTTACTTATCAGAGGGGGAGATGATTGTTTTTCCAGAAATAACATAACAACGCAGAGGCGACAAGGCTGTGTGTGTCCCTTTGTACTTCTCAGAAGAGCGTCCTAACGCAAAGCAATAAGGTGTGGCGCTCCAAATCCGTCCACGCGGTCCCGCACTGGCCATGTCCTTCTCTCTCCCGACCATCTGGGAGGAGGACATACAGTGGGCAAGGGGACGTCTGCCCAGCACACTCGGCGCCTTGGCCTTGATTCATGTGGGGACTGCAAGGGCCGCGCTGGCGTGGGGCCTGGCTGGCCTGCAGTGCTTGGTCTGCCCGGGACACGTCCCGTGTCTGTGAGGGCCCGGCTCCACCTAGGGAGGCAGAAATCCACCCGTCGAGCACAGAAGCCTCAGGGAAGATTTGGAGTCCCGCGTGCCCCACAGCTAGAGGCTGTGGAAAGACATCTCCATCCCGGCTGAGGTGGGGGCTTCGGAGGTCAGGGCACAGAGGACCAGCAGGCCTCCGGAGCGGTCCGTGGGCAGAGCCCGTGTGTGTGTGGCGTGCCTGCGGGGGGAGCCCTGGGTTTCCTTCTCCCAGAGCATCGGCTGCGTTATTTTAATGAATAGTGCAGTGCAGTCAGTGGTTGTGGGAGAAGGTCCTGGACCGTCATCACCTTCACCTAAGAACTCTCTGGAGACTCGGGTTCTTAGCCACGCCTTGCCCTGTCCATCTGTCCAGACCCCAGGTGAGCCCAGGCTGCGATTTACCAAACCTTCCAGCAATGCAGACCTCCGTGTGGGTGTGAGAGCCACTGGTACCAACTGCACGGGAGTGAATGTGTGGACGGTGGTCACGTGGCACGACCGGTACAGTGAGCGACCCGTGGACGCGGCCAGATCAGAGGGTGAGAGTGTCCTAGCCGAGCGCCTGTGCTCCGGAGCTCAGGGGTCTCGTGATCTGTCAAGTCAGACAGGAGCCAGACCCGCCTGTGGGGAGCCCCTCGGTGTAGCTTCCTGTCCTGTGTGGCGTGCAACCCTGGTGTGCAGGTCAGTACTGTGCTGAGGTCTCACGGGGCCTGTTCTGTCCGTGCCTCTGCCATGCGGCAAGACCCCACTGCCAAGCAGAGGCCTCGGGACCTCAGCACACCCTCGCCTGCTGGCTGGCCAGGAGACCCCGGGAGCCGCCGTCATGGCCAGCTTCTCCAGGGGTGTGGCCCGAGGCGGGGGATGAGCTCCAGAGACACTGAGGATGGCCAGCTCGTGAGCCAGCCGTGCACATCCACCCCCCGCCCCCCACCGCCTGGGGCCCCTCCCCTGAGCAGGCAGCCCCCATACAAAGTGTGGAGGCGAAGGGGCATCATTAAAAACATCCAAAAGAACCCAAAAGTGGAAACGGGAAACCGTCTGTATGAAAACATACTCCCGGGTGCAGGTAGTGAGCCTGTCAGACACGAACAGGTGGGCGGGGACACAGCTGGAGGGAGGGGGCTCGTTCTGTTCTGCTTTCATGAAAGTGGCATTTGAATCAATGGATGGATGGACCGTTCAATAAATCGCGTTGGGTTAGGTATTTATTCTAAAAATACACCACTCTTGGACTTGACGTTACACCGACACCAGTGTGTTTGAGAGGGCCTAAGAAGCTAAAGGGAACAAGACCATGAAGGTCGAGTTTTTTAAAGTCTCTTTCAGGCCGGGCACCTTCGGCAAAACACACATCCCGCCGCCGCAAGCGGAGGGGGCGCGCTCACGTGGCACCCGCACATGCCTGGCCTGCGGGGGGACAGGAGCAGCCCGGTAGAAAGCCACAGATGTGACAGGGACCACTCGGGATGGGGGCCGCAGCCGCGGAGAGATACCTGTGTGCTTCTGAAGAAACACAGCCCAGGAGCACGGCGAGCGTCCGCGATGACAGGCAGGGCAGCCCGCAGGAGGGTGGCGTGCCGGCGTCTATGCAGACAGAAGACGCCTTCCTCCGGGAGTCTGTCACCGCAGACGTGTGTGCGGCGTTTGTAAGGGAGGAAAGGGCCCTGGGCGCCCGTGGCCAGGACGGTGGGCACTGCGTAGACGTGAAAGGGAGGCGTCATCCCATGTGGAGGCCTGTCGGGTACCGGGCGAGGTCTGAGGCAGCCCCGTGCACACCCCCAAGCAGGGCCCGTGTCCCTGCACCGACTTGTCCCTCGGCCCCAAACTGGAGAAGGGCCAGCACGAGTGCCCACGTTGGCCCCTGGCGTCCTGGGGAGGACCCGACTGTGGCTTTCAACAGTGCAGACGGATCTTGGGGATGTTGTTCTGTGTGAGCAAAACCACCCACAGAGCGTGGGGGTCCCTGTGGGCTCGAAGAACAGTGAAGGCGCCGTGTGGACGGCAGCCAGTGGTGCCGGGTGGGCTGGTGAGGGCTGCAGGACGCGGCCAGAGGCGCCTCTCCTCAGGTCTGGAATGTTCCATGCTGTGAAGTGGTGGTCACGTGGGTAGGTGTGTGTGTGAAAAGCAACGCGTGCACTTACGATTGGTGCATTTTCATACCTGTGAGTTACACCTGCATTTAAAAATCAGTCACAGAGCACACACGGTGTGACATTTACGCAAAACAGAAGGTAGTGTGTGTCTGGAAATGCTAAGGAAAGTGTCCTTCGGTGGGCAGGGCGTTCAGGGTCACTCTGTCCCCTCTGTCTGCTTGTGTCAGAGCCCGAGGGGCCCTGCTCTCTCACACCCACTCACACCCCGGCCCACCAGCTCTGCTGGCATTTGTCGCCTCTTGATTTCGTCCTTTTTACTGGTTCTGAAAAGGATGCTGCTGCTGTTACAGCCAAATCTTTGAGAAATCAGTGGCCCAGGTGACCGGGAGATGTGTATCTGTGACTTTCTGAGCCCCTGCCTCAGGCCGGGTTGGAGGAGGGAGGGGGCGGGGCCGGGGGACACTCCCGCTGACCCGTCCCCTGGCTGTGTCCACGGCATCTGCCTCCGGAACAGCCACCTGGCTGGGTTCCAGACGCACGATGAAGCAACCGCCTGGTGTCTGGGCATCGCCAGAGCCCCCCGTCCCCTTTCTGTGACCCCTGTGTGTGCAAAGACCCGGCCCACGATGGGACGCCGTGGCTGAGCCAGGAGGAAGCCTGGAGCAGCGTGTCCTCACTTGAGCCTGGGCTCCTGCCTCAGGTGTGTCCTGCCGGGAGACCCACGGGTGCCGGGTCAGCTCTGGCAGCTCCCTGGGAACCTCTCCATTAAATGTCAGGCTCTGCTAGAGTCCCTGGAAAACCGAGCTCGCGTGACACAGACTTGGCTCCCTCGGCAGCCCACTCTGGTTGCTCTGTTGGGTCTACCTGTGCTGTGTCTGTGCACGGAGCTATAAATCCAGCTTTGTGTTTGGGCAGGTGGGACCACCAAGGTGAGAGACCGCACATGACCGTGTCTTTCTCTGACATGCCCTGAAATGAAAGCTGGGGTGCTTGGGGGGCTTAGCTGGTTGAGCATCTGACTCTTGATTTCAGCTCAGGTCATGATCTCACTGTTCCTGAGTTCGAGCGCCGTGTCGGGCTCTGTGCTGACAGCTTGGGATTCTGTCTCCCCCTCTCTCTGCCCCTCCCCCACGTGTGTGTGTGTGTGTGTGTGTGTGTGTGTGTGTGTGTGTCTGCGTGCACACAGGCGGCTGCAGGTTTGCGGGATTAAGGGGCCATCAGGGATTGAAATCCAGGGGATTAAGGCTCATCAGGAGCATCAGCTAGGGGGAGGGATGCCCATGGTCACTGCCTCGGGAAGCTTGTGGCCTCGCTGCCCCCACCCCCATCCTGCTGCTGAGGCTACCCCCGGCCCCTGCACACGGCCAAGACCACTCAGGTGCCCAGGGGGCATTTTCAGCTCTTCCACCCACAGGGGGAGTCTGGCAGAGGGAGGGGACCACCCCAGGGGCAGCCCTCTGTAGGCCCCTGCAGCATGGGACACGTTTACAAGTGCAGACCCCTCAGCACAGCGAGGGGTTCGTGGGGGCGGGCCTACCACTGGCACCACCTCGCCGTCCCCTGATCCATCCCACTCCTCCCTTGGGCTCCCAGGACACTCGGCGGGCCGCCTCTGTGGGCAGGCAGCTCCCCCAGCAGGGGACGCGGGAGGGGGCTCCGGCGGCCAGACCACAGTGTGAGTCTGTGTGCCCCCCAGAGCCTGTCCCCAGCCGCCTGTGCCCTGAATCCACAGCTGGACCTTTCACACGCGTCCTCGGCGCCCCTGCCTCCCGGGGTTCATCAAAGACGCTCTGGGGTCAGCTGTACTAGGTTCAGGTTCCAACTCACAGTCTCTGTAGGTTTTCAGTCTGGTTTTCTGTACGTTTTAGTCATCCTTTAAACTTGGATTTTCTGGTCTAAAAATTTAGTTTTCTAAGTTCCCTTTTTCCCCCTGAACTTATTTTTGTTTAATTTTTAGTTCTCTGGTGCTGCCTCCTGTGTCTGTGTCGAGCTTGTCTGCTTTTAGCTCCTGTGTTGCCTGTTTTCTCTTACCTCATTTTTATTCCTGTAGACTTTTACCACGAGTGTGGTCTTCAGCGTTTCCTCTTTTCCCCCAAGTTTCTTTCCCTTCATTTGAGAAGACTCTTAATGGTTTTGGTTTAAGCTTTCACTTATATCTTTTTAAAAAAATTATGGTATTTTATTTTTAGCAGGTGCCCTTTCTCAGCATCATAATGATGTTATTAAAATATTAAGACATTGAAAGAGATTATCTAATTTTAGCTTATTTTTCAACATAGTTGAGAGCAATCAGTGGTTTTGCCTGTGCTGCTGGATGGATCCTCTTTTTTTTTTTTTTTTAATATTTTTATTTATTTTTGAGAGAGACAGGGCACGAGCAGGGAAGGGGCAGAGAAAGAGGGAGACACAGAGTCCAGAGCAGGGTCCAGGCTCTGAGCTGTCAGCACAGAGCCTGTTGCGGGGCTCGAATCCACTAACCGTGAGATCATGACCTGAGCCGAAGTCGGATGCTTAACCGCCTAAGCCACCCAGGTGCCCCTGGATGGATCCTCTTAACAACTTCCATCCGTGCATCCAGGAGACCCGCCAGCATGGCCGCGGGGGGCTCGGGGCTGGCACAGGGGAGCCGGTGCCCACCCGGGCCTCATGAACGCACTGCCTGCTTCACGGGGCAGCCACGCCAGGACCGGCTGGGCCCGGAAAAGCCGTGAGCTGGCCGGATGCTGCTGAGCCCTGCGGTGACCAGGCCCCGGGCCTCCTGCTGCACACGGCACGGTGGGCCAGGCTGCCTCTGGCTGCCCAGCGCATCCCCACCCGCCCTGTGACCGTGGACACGTCGCTCGAAGCCTCTGGCCTTGTGTCCCATCTGCGTGCCATACAGTTGGCGATTCTGTTAGTGGTGCTGTTCCATCTCTGTGCCCGTGAGCTCTCTTATTCTGGAGGCTGAGGCGACCTAGGTCCTTTGGGGGAAGAGCAGCCAGCCCTCACCATAAGGAGGACCCTGCACCTGTGCACCCCGGGAAGACTCCTGCCAAGGAAAGGGGCCCCGGACAGCTCGAGGCAGAGCTGGTGCCCTGGACCGGGCTGGGCACCTGCTTGTCTCCCAGGGCCCCCTCAGGTAAGAAGATCCCCCTCTCCGTGGGGCCAAGGCTGCAGAGGTGGCTCTGAGCTCCCCCTCTGAGGTTTGCTCCTGTGGCCCGTACAGGTGCTTCCCCCACCCTTCCTGCCAGCTCGGTCTGCCTCACCCCTGCATCCCAGGACACTGCTTTGGAGTGGGCGAGGGGTCCCTGACCCCAACCAGGATCAGAAGGATGAGGGGCGGTCGCCACCGCACCTGACCCTTCGGGGCCACTTGTGACCTGTCCTCATGTTGGGACTCTGGGAGACAGCGATTCCCAGGACCGGCTCCCGTCCCCAGAGCCTGGGACCTGACAGAAGAGAAGATGGTCCTCACCGCACCTTTTCTTTTGTTGTTTTTATCTAACATTCATCCCTCCCAGATTCTCGCGGTTCTTGGTATGAATTGCCACTTTGTTGTAATAAAAGCGGGAATTAAGAGCTCCATGGCCTGCCTCCTCCCCAGTAAAAAACGGTCATGAAAACGCAGATTGGAGTTTCTAGGGATGAATGACCTTTACCTTCCCTGAGCTGCTGCCCCTGTCCCCGCGTCCCCTGGTCCTGGCGGCTCTGGAACTTTACTGATGGCCTTTCCGGCACCTGCTGAGAAACAGGCCTGGAGGAGGACGCCCTTGGGGTCGGGGTTGCCCGCTTCCCACTGTGAGCTGCAGGCTCCTCCCTTGACCCCCTACCGCCGACCTGCCCTGGGAAACAGAGATGCGCCTTCCCTGCAAGGCTGTGGGGAGGGCTGTGCCCGGCCCTGAAGATGCTGGCAGTGTCGGGTGTGGTTTTAACTGTTTGTGCTGTTCCTCCGCGAATTTATTCTGTGAACAGAATTCCTGATAGTAAGTTACACACATTCCAAGAATAAATCTCATTAAGGTAGTATGTGTTACCAGTCTTTGTATGTTTCCGGTTCTGTCTGTTAACATTTGATCAGAGCATTAGTTAGAACCTCTGGCTGATCAGATGCCGGCCCCCCGGGTGGGACCAGCCTCTACGCTTCCAGTGGGGGGTGTGAGTGTGGGAGGCAGTGGCCGAGCCCCCCCGGCGGTCTCATGCTCGCCATCTCTTGGAATTAGGGTTTGAGTTGTGTTGTGTGAGTTCCTGCCGTGCCGGTGCCGCACTGTGACTGCAATCTGCACTTGGCTCGTGACCGATGACACCCATTGCTGTCTGATGTTGTTGGGAGCCACTTGGGATGTGCCCGATTTTCCGTGAGCAATTCGGAAGTGTTTTCTGGATGGGAGCCTTGAGTGGTTAAATGAGTTGCAAATATCTTCTCCCCCATCGTGGGCCCCTCTTCTCTCTCCTGTCTGTTGACAAACTGGTTCTGACGTGGCCCATCCCATCAGCCTTTGTTTACCTGCTTGATCTCTTCGTGTCTCTTAAGCCTTCTGTCCTTCTCCACACTCACACGGCTGGTGTCCTGTGTGGTCTCATTGAGGGACACAGCCCCTGGAGTTTATCTGTCGACAGGGCGTGTGTACCAGGGGGACTGTGCTCTGCTCCCTGAGAGTCCAGACTCTGCTGTGTCTCCCGTGCCCCTGCCCCCCGGGCTAAATTGCTCTTTCTTGTAAATAGGACTTCTCATTTTGTTATTTTTCTTTTTTTTTTTTTTTTAATTTTTTTTTCAACGTTTTTTATTTATTTTTGGGACAGAGAGAGACAGAGCATGAACGGGGGAGGGGCAGAGAGAGAGGAAGACACAGAATCGGAAACAGGCTCCAGGCTCTGAGCCATCAGCCCAGAGCCTGACGCGGGGCTCGAACTCACGGACCGCGAGATCGTGACCTGGCTGAAGTCGGACGCTTAACCGACTGCGCCACCCAGGCGCCCCTCATTTTGTTATTTTTCTTAAGGAAAGGTGTAGCTGCTCTTGGCCTGATGAATTTTTCACATATTTCAAAACCAGCTTGTCTATAGAATTGAATCTGCAGATCGATTTGGGGAGAATTAACATCTTAAGTAATGAGTGTTTGAGCCTATGGGCATGGTATATTTTCTGATTCTCAGGTTTTCTTTAATTTCTGTTAATAATATTTTATAGATTCTACATAGATGCTTCACACACCTTTTGTTAGATGTATCCCAACTGATTTTTTTTTTTTTTATGTTCTTGTAAATCGTATCTTTTTTTAGAAAATTTATTTCTGGGCGCCTGGGTGGCTCTGTCGGTCGAGTGTCCGATTTCAGCTTAGGTCATGATCTCGTGGTTCATGAGTTCAAGCCCCGCATCCAGCTCACTGCTGTCAGCGTGGAGCCACTTCACATGTCCCCCTCTCTGCCCCTACCCCGCTTGTTCTCTCTCTCTCTCTCTCACTCTCTCTTACTCACTCAGAAATAAATAAAACATTAAAAAAAGGAAAAAAATGCCCCCGGCCGCTTCAGGGCATCCCCACCCCTGTGCTGTTCCCCACACCTGGCTTCTCGTGATGTTCCAGGTGGGATATCACTACAGACACCTCAGTAATCGGGTCAGGCATCATGTTGCCATCCTTGAGAGTCTGTGGGGTCAGTAAGCTTAGCTCTGTCCCTGCTGTTGTCCAGTGGACTGAGTCACAGGACGTCAGGAAGCGGGGTCGTTCCTCGACTGGCGCCTGGAGAGTGCTGAGCCGTCAGGCCGCTCAAGAGGGGGGGCTCCATGTGTTTCTGCCATTGTCTCCAGCTGCTCCGGGCCCGATTTGCCCAGGCCCGCTTCTCCCTGCAGGCTGAGACATCTGCCAGCAGCGGGCCAGGTGACATCCCTGATCACGGCAAGGGCAGGAGGGAGGGACGTGCAGTGGAAGCGTGGGACCATCCCCCAGCCTCTCCGGCTTCACGTCTCATGGACCCTGAAGCCATAAGGAGCTGTCCTTTCTATCCACAAGAGGAACCTTTGGATCCCTGACCTATGTGGAACGTACACCTGAGGGGTGAGGTAGGGGTTGCATGTCGATCTTCAACCTTTTGGCTGGCCGGCTGTCCCAGTCTGTCCTCTGGTTTCTTCATCACACTGAGAGGCACTCAAGGACCGTGCGCCCTCGTCCCGCCCCGTGTACCGGGCACGGCAAGAACTGGGAGTCCGGTGGAATGGCCGGTTGCCATAGGCCTCCCACTGTGGCCAGAGGGTCTGTGGGAAGAGAAGACGGGTGCTAGATGTGCAGAGAAGCCAGGGCTCTGTCAGCCGTGGCCTCGGGGGGTCAAGTTCACACACAGCTCCGCGCTGCGGGGCGGGTGGGATGTCAGAGATAGGACCAGACACGGGTCTCAGGGAGTCCTGCCCTGTCCTCACGGCAAAGATGTCATTAATCTTGGAATACGTAGTTGGCAACGGGAACGTTTGTACAAGATACTCTGAGGTGGGCCATACCCCGGGTCCCGGGCACTCTCCTCGAAGGTAGGCCTGAGACGTCTCGCCATCCCTGGATGAAGCCCACACGTTGCCGAAAGAGAAAAGCTTTGTGTGATTCTAGACGTGAGGCCGACGCGCCATGGCCGCTCGAGCGGGGAGAGAAGGCGAGCAGGCTCCCCAGCCCCATCACCTTTGTCTCTCTAGACGCCCGAGTGACGAGTCAGCAGGCCATGTAGAATGTTCACTGATGTCAGGGTTGCATAAGCCCTGGACATCTTTCCAGTGTTAACCGGGACTGGCAAGAGAGTTGCATTCCAGAGATCTCCCCTCCCTACATGGCCTCGAGGACTAACGTGCTTTGTGAGTCTCTCGAGGAGCGGAAAGCAGCTAATAGGCTCTGTCGGTTTCTGCTGTCCTGGCCGCCTGCAGCCCACCGGGGCGCTGAGCTGTTAAACTCGATACATCGAGTCTGCGCTCGCCCCCGAGGCCCCTTCGAGACAGCTGAGGCCCTGGGTGCAGCCCCGGACCAAGCACCGCCGACCGGCCTGCCTGGCACACACCACAGCCGTGTGGCCTCAGCGGGCGGCTCGCCGGCAGGACTCTGCTCCTGCTCTGGGAGCGAGGTCTCGTGTCAGAGCGAGTGGGACGCCGGCGGTGAGTGCGATTGCTGTGGTGCATTCCACAGCCGTAAAACTTCCACTTCAGGATCCAAATCCGTCTATTCTTTAAGGAAAAAGCCTTACAAGGGGACGTTACATGCCACTTTCAAACATGAGACTCTTCCCTTCACGTCTGAAACTAACGCCGTCTTTGGTTTTCGTGTTTGACCAGCAAGAAGCTAGTCTGTCTGGTGGTCGGGAGCATGAGCTCTGGAAGGAGTTTGTCGCTGTTCACCGTTGTGTGCCTGCTTTTCTCATAAAAATAGGTGGAAGCGGCCCCCTCCGGTTCTAGCCCAGAGCAGAAGCACTTGGACTTCCGCTCTGTTGGTGCTACTGCATCTTATTGTGACAGTATTTGTTTTACTAGAATTCTGTTGAGTTGAATATTCTTTTCAAAAAGAATGATTTGGTGGAGGTGGAGGGTCTCCTGGGTGGCTCAGTCAGTTAAGCATCTGACTCTTGATCTCAGCTCAGGTCTTGATCTTAGGGTCATGAGTTCAAGCCCTGCATTGGGCTTGTGCTGGGCATGAAGTCTACTTTAAAAAAAAAAAAAATTTCTTTTTAATGAAAATAAATAAAAAAGAATAATTGGAAAATTTGTTATATCGGGATCTGTAGGTACTGGTTATAAACAGATTTTTTTAATTTAATCAATATTAAAGACTGAATGAAGTTTTGGTTCTGGTCAAAATGGAGTAAGCTAATACCTGCCAACTAACATTATAGTTGATGGTGCAAGACTAAAGCTTCTCCCTAAGATCATTAGCAAAACACAGGTGTTAGTTCTCACCACTGTGTTGAGCACAGTGCTACCAGTTTTAGCCAGTTCGGTATGGCAGGAAAAGGAAATGGAAGGCAGACAGATTTGGAAGGAAGAAATAAACCTGTCTTCTGTTTGCAGATGACATGATTGCCTACATCGAAAATCCCATTAAGTCTGCAAGAAACTCCTAGAACCATTAAGCAAGTTCACCTGTTTATGAATGAAAAGTCAGCACACAAAAGACAATACTGCTCTACAGACCATCAGTGAGCAATCAGAAACCAAATTCAAAACTCAATACCATTTACAGGAACTCCAAAAAGTGACATACTTGCTCTATGTCTAATAAACACGCACAGGATTCATATACTGAAAGCCACAAAACATGAGTCTGAGAAATCGAGAAGACCCAGGTCACAGGCATCCACGTTCATACATTGCGATGCTCAGCGTAATAAAGATGCGATGTCTCCCAAACAGGTCTGTAGGTTTCATGCAGTTCCTGTCAGAATCCCAGCGGCAACGTTTGTAGATACAAACAAGTTGATTTTAAGATTCTCGTGAATGCACAAAGGAACTAGTTAACCCAAGAGAATTTTGAGAAAGAATAATTTGGAGTAATTTTAAGACACGTTGACCCTAACAGTCATCAGGACATGGTGATGTTGGCGGGTAGTTAGGCACGTACATCAGTGAAGCCCCCCAGGGTCCCGGGGAACACCCACCTGAGTATGGACAATGGTAATAAAGCAATTTTATACAGAAAGGGTAGTCTTTTCATAAATGGTATTGAAACAATGGGATATCTATACGGAAATAACAAAACAAAACAAAACAAAAAAGCCCTTGCCTTAAACATAGCGTGTGCAAAAATTAATGAAATGGATCAAGTGTCTGAGTGTAAAATGTAAAACTCTATACTCTTTAGGAGAAAATAGAGGAGAAAGAGACACATCTGTAAAAGATAAAATTGAGTAATTGACCTTTGTCACAATTAAAAACGTTTGCTCTGTGAACAACCCTGTCAAAAGTGAGAAGACAAATCAGAAGTGCAGAGGATCTTTGTAAGTGACAATGCAACAAAGGGCGTGAATCCACGATGTACAGGGAACGCTTCAGACTCTACCGCAAGAAAGCAAGCTCTCCAGATAGAAAATGGACGAAAGACCTGAGCAGGCACTTTTCCAAACAGGGTGAGTGGATGGGAAATGAGCACGTGAATAGAGGGTCAACATCGGTAGCTGTTAGAGAAAGCAGGTTGAACCACAAGGCGGTATCACTGCCGCCCGTCAAACTGGCTAAAGTAAAAACGCCAACAGCCCCCAGTTCGGGCGAGGACGCGGAGCAGCTGGGCTGTCCCACTGCGGGCACGGGAAATGGTGCGGCCACTCTGGCCCACAGTATGGCAGTTTCTTATCGGGCTAAACATACACTTGACATGTGATCCAATGATCACAATTCTGGGTGCTTATCACAGAAAAATGAAAACTTACATTCACACAGACACGTGCACAACATTACTCCTAGCTGCTTTATCTGTAATTGACAAACACCGGAAGCAACCCAGATGTCCTTCATGGGGTGACTGGATACACAAATTGTGGAACAGCCATGCAGCAGACCGCTCGGCATCTAATCGGAGCGAGTGCAGCTGTGCGAACCCTGGCAACCTCGAGAGCATCCGCGATCTCAAAAGGTTACGTTTGTTTGATTTGAGTCACACAAAGCTCTCGGAATGACAAAATGGTGGATTACATGGATGTGGAACAGATTAGTGGTTGCCTGGGGTTGGGGTGGGGAGGGCCTCAGGAGTCTCTTTATGGTGCGCGTGCTTTGTAAGTGGTTAGGGAAACCTGCCATGGACAGTTCCGCTGTATGGAGAAAAAGTGCACATAAAAGTGTATTTTCGGGGCCCCTGAGTGGCTCAGTTGGTTAAGCATCCGACTTCAGCTCAGGGCATGATCTTGCAGTTTGTGGGTTCCAGCCCCACGTCGGGCTCTGTGCTGATAGCTCGGAGCCTGGAGCCTGCTTCTGATTGTGTGTCTCCTCTCTCTGCCCCTCCCCTGCTCACTTTCTCTCTCTCTCTCTCTCTCTCTCTCTCTCTCTCTCACACACACACACACACACACACACACACACAGACACAAAACTAAATAAACATTTAAAAAAAGCAAGAAAGAAAATTGTGTCAAGAGACCAATTAAATGTGAGAGATTTTCAGGGGTGCCTGGGTGGCTCAACTGGTTAAGTGTCCGACTCTTGACTTCAGGTCGGGTCCTGATCTCACAGTTTGTGAGTTCAACCCCCACGTCGGGCTCTGCGCTGACAGTGCAGAGCGTGCTTGGGATTTTCTCTTTCCCTCTGTCACTGCCCCTCCTCCCTTTCAAAATAAGCATTTTTTAAAAAGTGAGAGATTATCAGAATGTAAAAAATTAAGATCAGACTATGTGCAATCAACAAGACACCCACATGAAATACACTGTTGTAAGTTAAAAGTTAAAGGACAGAAGATGTGTCACGTGAACACTAATGAGAAGACCGCCGGAGAGGCTACATTAGGATCAGATGAAGTAGGCTCAGGACGAGGAAAACCACCAGGGTAAAGAAAGACATGGCGTTAATATAAAATGACAAATTCACCAAGAAATATCAGTCCCGGGGCGCCTGGATGGCGCAGTCGGTTAAGCGTCCGACTTCAGCCAGGTCACGATCTCGCGGTCCGGGAGTTCGAGCCCCGCGTCAGGCTCTGGGCTGATGGCTCAGAGCCTGGAGCCTGTTTCCGATTCTGTGTCTCCCTCTCTCTCTGCCCATCCCCTGTTCATGCTCTGTCTCTCTCTGTCCCAAAAATAAATAAACGTTGAAAAAAAAAAAAAAGAAATATCAGTCCCAGATATATACGTATTGAATAACAGGGCTTCAAGCATTCGAAACAAAAACTGACAGAATGGAAGGGCAGAGAGGACAAAGCCACAGTTACAGTTGGAAACAGCCTGTAGTGGTGGGACAGGCAGACGGGAAGTCACGGACGGAGAAGCAGGGACTGGTGTGGTCCACCAACTAGGTCTCAGGGACCCGGACGGGATGCCCCACCCAACGGAAGGTGTACACACAGGACACTCGCAGGTGGACCATATTCTATGCGAAAATGAAATAAAAGGCTAACAAATGTCAAACAACTGAATTCTTTTTATTTTATTATTGTTTTTTGGGGGGGTGCAAGTGAGTGAGGGACAGAAAAAGAGGGAGACAGAATTCCATGAGGTGGAGGGTCGGGGGGAGAGAGAGAGAGAGAGAGAGAGAGAAGCAGGGTCACCTGGATCAGGGCTTGTGCTCATCCAATGTGGGACTCAGACTCACAAACCATGAGATCATGACCTGAGCCGAAGTCAGATGCTTAATAAACCATCCAGGAACCCAGAAATCGTACATTTTCTGACCAGAGTGGAAATAAACCAGGTATCAGTAACCAAAGGTGACTAGAATTTTTCCAAATGCTTAAAAATCAAAACATACACCTGTAAATAATGTGCTAGTCAAAGAGGAAGTATCAAGGGAAATTGTGAAATATTTTGAACTTATGGAAATATTTGTATGTATCAGCACCTCTAGAGAAATTTGTAGCCTGAAATGCCAACATGAGAAAAGGTCTCTGGACAATAATGTAAGGCTCCACCTTCAAAAACTAGAAGAAAAAAACAATGAAAGAAAAAGGAATAGAAGGGAAGAGATAATAAAATGAGGCCAGAAACCAATGAAATTGAAAACAGAGCTTTTTCACACTGGGCTGAACTGAGAGAAAGACGCAAGCAGTCACGCCTTTCAGGAGCTCAGAAGAAAGTGGGAGTTGTTAGTTTTGTTCCACGGGGTGGGAGTCAGTACTGTTCGGGTGGTGTTTCTCTGCGTCCTTCTATTGTCCTTAGCAAGACCTGTTCCTCTATGAGTGTCCCCTCCACCCTCCACTGGGCGCCGGCAGGCTGAGGGGACAGGTGGGGACAGGTCCCAGGTGTCCCTCACACCCCTGCACACTCAGCCCCCCAGCAGACCCTCAGTGACCAAGTGAGTGGGCGAGGAGGTGAGGGTCTAGGAGGAGTGGAAATCGAATCTTGGATGCTTTGTGAGCGTCCAAGTTTAGAAATCACTCCATTATGGTGTCGAAATGTCCCGTGAGGCCGGAGACGGGCCTGGGCGCGGTGCTCATGGTACGTGTTCACCCCAACTTTGAGTAGGTGCTGAATTTACTCTACCCTCCTGTGAGCCCAGAGTGGTGCTAGGAACCGAGGGTTCAGTGTTGAACGGAGAAGGTGAATGTGTCCTCTGCCCGCAGTGTGATGGGACCAGGGCAGTGGGAGAGGACGGGGCCCAGGAGAGACGGGGGTAGGCAGAGGCCTGGCAGGGAGTGCCCTCGTGGAAGGCCCATTCGGCAGGTGCCAGAACCCAGCCGGTCTCAGCAGGGGAGGCGGTAGGGCGGTGGGGGGTGGGTTTGGCACCAGGGGACTTGGGGGCGGCGTTGCGGGAGGGAGGGAGCCTGGGTGGGATTACGCAGGTAATGGGAAGATGCCCAGGAGTTTCAGCAAGGAGGTGACGGCCTGACCTGAGGTTCTGGAAGGTCCCCGGTGATGCGAAGCCAGACGCATCCTCCCCATATTCCAGTGAGAACGCCCTGGCCAAGCAGCCAGCCAGTGGCCACAGGGTGTGACTGTTGGGAGGCCACGTCCTCTGCACTCTGTGTCCAGGACCAGTGGGCTCCACCTGCCGTGGGGGGAAGCGGTGCAGAGTGCCCACGTCTCCCAGGGGCACGGGGGATGGGCCCTGCACCGCTGGGCCTTGAACTCCATCCACGCTTAGGGGAAGGGCTTTTGTTTGTGATGTTCGGGGGCACGGTCACATCGCCACCACAGACCCGGGCAGAGGGATCTCGGTCGTGAGCAGTTCTCGGAGCCACGGCTAGGCTGCGTGCTCCTGAGCTGTGCAGAATGGTGACGGCACGTGGCCTCCTCCGGCCAGGCCCCATCTCCCGGGACGGCCAAGGCCAGGCTGTTACTAGAGGATCTCAAGGGATGCGTCTGCCGTGCCTCCTGCACCACACAGACTGGTGTGAAAGACCCTTGTGTGTGCAAGTGTGTGAGCAGATGTGTACGAGTGGACGTGTGGGGGCGAGTGAGCGTGTAGGTGAGTGTGAGTGAGTATGTGTGTGAGTGCGAGCGGGTGGTGTGAATAGGAGCGAGTGAGAGGCTTTGTGGGTGACTGTGAGTGTGGGGTGAGTGCGGGAGTGGGAGTGTAAGCGTGTGGGTAAGCGTGAGAGGGTGTGTGGGTGAGCATGTGAATGAGTGGGGGTGTGGCTGAATGTGTGAGTGCGAGTGGGTGGGATGGGAGTGAGTGGGTGGGCGAATGTGTGAACTAGTGGGTGGGCGTGTAGGTTAGGTGCGTGTAGCAAGCAGGTCAGCGTGTGAGTGGATGGGTGTGTAGGTGAGGGTGTGAATGGGCGAGTGGGTGGGTGGGTTGTGAAGGAATGGGGTGTGTGCTCTGACTTAGCATCAGAGCCAGGGACTTGGTCGAAATGCTTTCCCTCAAAAGGCGCTCGTGAGTTTTTGCTAACTTTTTTTTTTTTAAGTAATTTCCATCTCGTCATACAGTGTCAGGATTATCTGAGGAGTATTTGTCTTCCTTACTCTCTCGCGAATTGAGAGTTGCCTGATACGATCTCAGGTCAAAACAGCTCCTTCTTTTTTTAAATTAAATTTTGTATTTGAAGTAACTGTTAATTCACGTGCAGTTGTAAGAAATAACACAGAGGGATTCCACGCACGCTTTACTCAGTTTCCCTCGATGGTATCTTGCAAAGCTGCAGTGAGAATATCACCACCAGGGTGTTGACGCTGATACAGAACATTGCGTCCCCGCAAGGACCCCCTTGCTGCCTTTCCACAGCCTAACGTGTCGCCCCGCTGTCCCCACCCCTCCTTAGTCCTGGAGACCAACAACCTGTTCCCCACTTCTGTCATTTCGCCATTTCAAGACCATTATATAATGGGACCACACAGTGTGTAATCTTTGGGGATTGACTACATTCGCCGGATTCTCTGGAGGTTCATCCCGGTTGCTGAGTGATCACTAATTTGTTCTGTCTTACGGCTGAGTACTGTCGCACGCTGGGTTCATTCCCGGTTGCTGCTGCACATGTCCCACGTCCCATGACTATTGAACCAACTGCTGGTTGGAAGCGTTTCCAGTTTGGGGGAGTTCAAATAATTAAAGCCACTGTGAACATCACGTACAGGTTTTTTTGAGGATGAAAATTTTCATTTTTCTGGAATAAATGCCCATGGGTGCAATCACTAAGTGGTCTGATAGGTGCATGTTTAGTTTTTAAGAAGCTGCCCAACCAACTGCTTTCCAGAGCGGCCGCCCCGTGTTCCGGTCCCGCCGGCCACATACGAGGGATCTGGTTTGTCTGCGTCCGTGCCCGCGTGTGCGGTGGTCACCGTTTTGTACGTGAGCCGCTCTCACGGGTGTGTGGGGGTGCCTCACGTGGTTGAAGCTGCATTTCCCCGGGGCTGACGGTCGCGGACCCCGTGTCGTGTGCTTTCTTGCCATCTCTCTCTATCTTCACCTCTATATCTATTAAATCTATATGTTCTCTTTGGTGAAATAACCATAGCTTTTGCCCATTTTCTAATTGGATTTAGAGTTTTTGCTATTTAGTGTGATCATTCTTAGTATATTTTAGAAACTAGTTCTTTGTCAGAAATGTGGTTTGCAAATATTTTCTCCCAGTCTATCTATGGCTTGCCTTTTCATCCTCTTAATATGTTTTTGTTTTGTTTTGTTTTGTTTTGTTGCAAAGCAAAGGTTTTTACTCCTGGAATGCCTGATTTATCAGTTTTTCCTTTTGAATATAATGATTTTAGTGTCAAATCCAAGAATTCTGACTTGCTCTGGATGTTTTAGAATTTTTTCTTTTCTTCCCCCAGAAATTTCGTAGCTTTACGTTTTACACATAAGTCTGTGGTCCATTTTGAGTTAGTTTCTGTATAAGGTATGAAGTTTAGGTCAAAGATTATTATTATTATTATTATTATTATTATTATTGCCTAAGGACATCCGATTGCTCCAGCACCATTTGTTGAAAAAGCTATCTTTCCCACCTTGAACTGTTACTTATTACATCTGTCAAAACTCAGTCAAGCATAATTGTGTGAGTCTATTTCTGGGTTCTCTGGCTGTTCCATTGATCTGTGTGTCTCTCCCTCTGCCAGTACCAGACAGTCTTGATTACAGTAGCTGAATAGTAAGTCTTTTAAAAAAAATTTTTTTTACATTTATTTATTTTTGAGAGACAGAGAGGGACAGAGCACAAGTGGGGGAGGGGCAGAGAGAGAAGGAGACACAGAATCCGAAGCAGGCTCCAGGCTCCGAGCTGTCTGCGCGGGGCCCGACACGGGGCTCGAACTCGCGAACTTCGAGATCGTGACCTGAGCTGAAGTCAGACGCTTAACTGACTGAGCCACCCACGTGCCCCACCGAATAGTAAGTCTTAAAATTGGGGAGACTGATTCCTTCCACTTTATTTTTTCTTTGTCAAAATTGTGTTAGCTGTTCCAGTTCCTTTGCTTTTTCATATAACTATTACAATAATCTTATCTATATCCATGAAATTATTGCTGGAATTTTGATAAGAATTGTGTTAGAACTGGGGCGCTTGGGTGGCTCAGTCCGTTGAGCGTCCGACTTTGGCTCAGGTCATGATCTCACGGTTTGTGGGTTCAAACCCTGTGTCAGGTTTTGTGCTGACAGCTCAGAGCCTGAAGCCTGTTTCGGATTCCATGTCTCCCTCTCTCTCTCTCTTTCTGCCCTTCCCCTGCTCGTGCTTTGTCTCTCTCTGTCTCAAAAATAAATAAACATTAAAAAAAAAGAATTATGTTGAAATTGTATATTAACTTGGAGAGAATTGACATCCTTACTGTGAGGAATCACAGTTCATGAACATTGTACGTCTCTCCATTTATTTAGATCTTTCATTTCTTTCATCAACATTTTGTACTTTTCATCATGAAGGTCCTACACATGTTTTGTTAGGTTTATACGTAAGCATTTCATGTCATCTACAAATAGGGACAATTTGGTTTTTTCCCTTCTCATCACTGTGCCTGTTATTTCCTTTTCCTGCCTTGTCATACTGGCTAGAGCTCCAGCGCTATGTTGAATCACAGTGGTGAGAGGTGACGTCCTTGCCTTGTTCCTTGTCTTCAGGGGGAAAAGTTCAGCCCTAAGTGTGATGTTAGACGTGGGCATTTGTAGATGCTCTTTATCAAGTTAAGGAAGTTCCCTCCTATTGCTGCTTTTCCCCTGAGAGTTATTATAATGAATGAGTGTTGAATTTTGTCACATGCTTTTCTGTATGCATTGATATGATCATGCAGTATTCTTCTTTAGTCTATTAATATGATCAATTACATTAATTGATTTTCAAACAGTAAAGCAGTCTTACATCACTAGAAGAATGGTCATAGAGTATAATTCTTATATTTTGCTGAATTCTATTTGCTAATGTTTTTAAAGGATTTTTGACCTATATTCTTGAGGGTAGTTTTTGTTTTCTCTCGTACACTTTGATTTTTGTACCAGGGTAATAGTAGTTTCATAAAATGTTCCTTTTTTTCTTCTATTTTCTGAAGGAGATTATGTAGAATTGGTGTTAATTCTTCTTAAAACTATTGGTAGAGGGGCGCCTGGGGGGCTCAGTCGGTTAAGCATCCTACTTCGGCTCAGGTCATGATCTTGCGGTCTGTGAGTTCGAGCCCCGCGTCAGACTCTGTGCTGACAGCTCAGAGCCTGGAGGTTTCAGATTCTGTGTCTCCCTCTCTCTCTGCCCATCCCCTGTTCATGCTCTGTCTCTCTCTGTCTCAAAAATAAATAAACTTAAAAAAAATTTTTTTTTAATAAATAAATAAAACTATTGGTAGAATTCTGCAGTGAAACCATCTGGGCCTGGAGATTTCTTTTTGGAGTTGTAAAACTATGAATTCAATTTCATAATACTAATGTAGGGCTATGCAAATTTTCATATGGAATGATTTGGGGTAGTTTGTCTTTTTCCAGGAAGAGGTCAGTTTGTCTAAGTCAATTTATGTGTGTCGAGTTGTTCTTAGTATCCCTTATCCCTCTGATGTCTACCAGGCTCTTTGTGATAGCTGCTGTTTCATTCTTTGTATTATTTTGTCTAACTTTTTTCTTCTTTGTCACTCTTTGTATAAGTCTGTCAATTTCATTGATCTTTTCAAAGAATCAGCTCTTGATTTCATTGATTTTCTTTAATTTTTCTGTTTATAATTTCAGTGATTTCTTTCTTCCCTCCTTCTGTTTGCTTGTATCTATTTTGTTCTTCTTTCTCTAGAGTCTTAAAATTAGAGCTTAGATTATTGATTTGAGACTTTTTTTTCTCTTTTCCAATGTATGTATTTTGTGCCACAAGCTTTCTTGTAGGCACTGCTTCCGTTGTGTCCCACGATTTTTGGTGTGATTATTTTTATTTTCATTCAGGTCAATGTATTTTTTTTTTTATGATCCTTGAGATTTCCTCTTTTTTCCCAAGGAGTATTTGGATGTGCGTTGTTTTAGTTCCCAGGTACTTCAAGATTTTCCTGCTATCTTTCTGTTACTGATTTCTGGTTTGAGTCAGTTGTGATCAGAGCACACACTATATGATTTTAATTATTTTCAACTTGTTGAGGTTTGTTTTATGGTGAACAAACTGTTTATAGTGAACAAATACCGTGTTAGTATATTTTCTGTGGGTGCTTGAAAAGAACGTGTATTCTTCTGTTGTCAGAGACAGTGTTCATAAATGTTGACTAGGTCCTACCGATTGATGGTGCTGTGAGTTCTTCTCTATCCCTGCTGGTTTTATGCCTGGTTCTTTCCATTGTTGAGATCGAGTAGTGAAATCTTCAGCTCTAATTGTGGATATGTATATTTTTCCTTTTTGTTCTATCAGTTTTTGTTTCGTATATTTTACAGCTCTGGTATTTGATTTTTACACATTTAGGGTTGCTATTGCTTCCTCGTGGATTGATCCTTTTATCATTTTATAATGTCCCTGTCTCTGATAATTTTTGATGCTTTGAAGTCTATTTTTAATTGAAGTATAGTTTAGATATAATATCTTATTAAGTTCAGGTGTACATAATCGTTTTAATACTTAATTTGATGAATAGGTTTACATTTTTTTGGATTTAAGATTTCTGTATGTTACAAAATTATCCACATGATTAGTCACCATGCCATTTTTACAATGTTACTGACCATACTCCCTATGCTATACTTTACATCCCCTTGGCTTATCTATTTTATAACTGGAAGAGTGTACCTCTTAATCTCCTTCCCTTAGTTTGGTTCCCCCCCTCCAGCCCTCCCCTTTCTGGTAACTGACAATTTGTTTCCTGTATGTATGAATTTATTTCTTCATTATTTTGTTTGTTTGTCTTGTTTTTTAGATTCCACATATACATGAAGTCATACAGTATTTGTTTTTCTCTATTTCACTTAACGTAATACTCTCAAGGTCTATCCATATTGTCACAAATGACTAGATTTCATTCTTTCGTATTGCTGAGTAATATCCCACGGTGTACGTATACCGCATCTTTTTCATCCGTGTATCCATCAGTGGATGCTCGGCTTCCTTCCGTGTCTTGACTATTGTAAATAATGCTGCATTAAGCCTGGGGGCGCATATATCTCTTTGAATGGCTGTTCTTATTTTCTTCAGATACTCAGAAGTGGAATTATTGGATCACATGGTATTTCTACTTTTAATTTTTGGAGGAAGCTTCATACCGTTTTCCACAGTGGCTGCACCAGTTACGTTCCCACCAACAGTGCACGGGTTCCCTTTTCTTCACATCCTTGCCAACCCTTCTTATTATCTGCTATTAATATAACCACCCCTGCTTTCTTTTGATTAATGGTTACATGACACAACTTTTTCCATGATTTTTTATTTCAATCTACTTATATTGCCCTGTTTGAAGTGAGTTTCTTATAGGCAGCATATGACTGAGTCGCATTTCTTAATCTACTCTGCCATTGTCTGTTTTTAATTGGTGTATTTAGACTATATTTCGTATAATTTGGGGGATGTTAGGGCTTAAACTTGCCATTTTATTCATTTTTTTTAAATGTTTATTTACTTTTGAGACAGAGCAAGATAGTGCAGGGGAGGGGCAGAGAGAGAGAACATTAGGATCTGAAGCAAGTTCTGCGCTGGCAGCAGAGAGCCCAGTGTAGGGATTGAACTCACGAACCAGGAGCTCATAACCTGAACCAAAGTCAGATGCTCGACCAAATGAGCCACCCAGGTGCCCCTCCCGTTTTATATTTTGTTTTCTGGTTTTTTCTGTCTGTGTTTTGTTTGTTTTCTTATTTCCTGCCTTCCTGTGGGTTTCGGAATTTCTTTTTTAATTCCATCTTGGTTTATTGATAGTGTTTTTGAGTATACCTCTTTGTGTAGCCTTTTACAGGTTGCTCCAGATACTACATTGTATCTGCAACTTATGGCAGATAAGGCACCCCAGTTCTCTTTTTTTCAAGTCTATTTTCACTCTATTATTCAGATGAAAATTATTCTCACAGTTCACTGGTTCTTTCCTTGGACCCCTTCATTCCTCTACTGTATTTTTCAGTACTGTCATTTCTATTTAGTTCTTTATATCTTCCTTTTTTTTTTTTTTTGGTGAGAATTTTGTTTCTCTGCTGAGACTTTATATTTTTTTCATTTGATTAAAAATATTCTTAATTGCTTATTGAAGCATTTTTATCATGACTGCTTTGGAATTTTGTCAGACAGTTCTAACATCTCTGTCATCTCAGTGTTGGTGTCTGCTGATCATCTTTCATTTAGCTTGAGATCTCTCTGGTTCTTGGTGTGAAACCTAGATATTTTGGATATTATGTCACGAACCTGACTATTACTCAAACCTCCTGTTTCCCCTGGTTGCCTTCGACACTACTCCGGCAAGGAAACGGAGGGGTGCTGCCTCATTACTTACAGGAGGGCGTGGGGGTGCAGGCGCCCCTCTGTTGGTACCTGGAGATTGAGGAGCCTCCCATTACTTGTGGCAGGTGAGAGTCGTAGCTCCCCACTGGGCCTCCGCTGACACCTCCTTGGCCAGGGCACCACGGGGTAGAGCGGCCTGTTACTGCCTGGCGGGGATGAGGTCCCTGCTCCCCTGCCCCTCTGCTGACACCCAGTATGGTATTAGAGAGCATCGTTCCGGCCTGGTGAGGCCCCCCACTCAGCCTCTGCTGGCATTGGTAGGGCTACTGGAGCGGAGTCATTATTGTCTCAAGTGTTCATTCTTGCTGGGCTGTCTTTTCTGGTCCTTTTGCTGGAGGCAGTGGGCTTTGTTGATGCTTTTTTTTGGACTGTGTCCATTGGTGTTTCCAGGTTGCTGGTCTCCTCCCCCAAGTCTGAGGTCAAGATGCAAAGAGAAAGCCGGAAATTCAGCACCATGTCACTCTGTGGCCCGCCGGTGTGCTGCTGTCTCTTTCTCTCAGCTTTTCGGGATCTTCCTGTGTTCGCTCTATACGTAATATCCAGAGTTTTCGTTGTCATTAGGGGAAGGTGCTGTGCTCCGTCTTCCCGGAGGCAAGATGCCTTGCCACCCCCCTTTAAGGCATTTCTGTCAAGAGCACGGATGCTGGGGCCGGCTGTGTGGGCCCCGCCTGTCCACATGCCCCAGGCAAGTCCTTTACCTCATAGAGTGTCAGAAGTAGAGGCATCAGCAGGTGCCAACCAGCAAGGACAGGTCCAGCCAGAGGACAGAGGAGGGCTCCAGGGGCCAGCAGGCCAGAGCTCCCCCCGTGGGGGTGCCATCCCAACGGCCCGGCTCTTGTGCTGTGCACACGCAGCGTGTCCGTGCAGAGAACAGTGGGCGGGCTGTGTGGCTGGGGAGCAGGCCTCCAGGGAAGGGCCCTCAGCGAGCATTCCCGGGCACCTTCCCTGTTGCTGATGCTCGCTCAGCGTCAGCACCCCATGTACTGTCGGCATCTGCCGGCCTCCTGAGTACAGACCGCGGCCGACTTCCTAAAGCCGTCCTGGATTTAAAGGGAAATGTTAATGACTGCATCGCATGCGGACAGAATCTATACACGGATGACTGTCACATGTGCACATCGGGTGACCCTGGCATGTTTGCTTCCTGCGTGTCCCCACCTGGGTCCGCTCCATCTTTGCAGACAAAGCGAGTGCTGCCAGGGAAGCTGTGAGGGGCTGCGGGCCGTGGAGCACGAGCCCCCTGGGCTGCCCGGGCCTCAGCACAGATACCAACACCTTCTGCTTTGTGTTCCCCTTGACTAGAGAGAAGTCATCACGTGACACAGAGCCTGGGGTCGGTTTAGCAATTGTGAGGACTTTCCTGTTCACCTCCCTCCTCGTGCCTCCCCTGCCAAGACGCGCTCCAGCCATGCAGGTGGGGAGCTGGGGGTCTGGCTTCCCGGGAGCCCCACTCAGGGGGCCCCTCTGGCTGCAGACTGGCCCGCACGGGAGCCGAGGAGCAGAAAGTCCTTAGCGTGGGCCGACCCAGCAGTCCCCACAGGCAGCGTGGCAGCGTGGGGACTCAACCTGCTCCCCCAGTGTCGCATCAGCCCCTCCCCTGACCTCCCGGCACCCCCAGCCCCACCCCTGCAGCAGCGCCCACGGACCTGGTGCTGTTCGCTGGCCTCACGACTGCCGGCAAGCAGCCCGGTCACGGCCGCCCCCTCTCCCACGGTGCAGGTGGTGCTACTTCACGGCCACAGATACGTGCTGTGGGAGTGCTCCTCGGCCTGATGAGGGAAGAGCCGTTCAGTGCCCGCAGGGCTCGCCCGGACACAGAGCACGACAGTATCACGACCCTCGCCCTCGTCCCCAGATTCTCCCCGGCCTGGCACTGAAGGGCGAGCACCTTTGAAGAGCGGGGTGCCCTTACGACAGATGCCGCACACGAAGGCTGCTGAGTGAGTGAGGCCAGCTCCAACCAGGGGGCCCACTTACCCTGGAGGCGCTCCACACGGAGCGGCGGGTCCCGTGCAGAGTCCGGGCCACGTGACCCGGCATCTCAGCCCCCGGCCCGCGACCCACGCCGGGCTGCCGGAGTCCGGGACTCCGGGAGCGGTCTGTCCCTGCCTGGCGGCAGGAGACACGAGCTGTGTGTGTCTGGAGCCTTCGCGGGGGCCTCGTCTCCAGGCTTTCCCCACGGGAGCGAACGGAGCACGCCGTGGCCTCCCATCGCCAGTTCTTGCTCCTGCAGCCCAGCCTCACCCGCAGCTTCCTTTAATGTGGGTTCCAGGATTCCCGCCAGCAGGGTCCCCAGACCGGCCGCACAAAGCAGTTTGGGATGGATTTCTGTCTCCCGTGCGCTTGGAAGCCGGGGAGTTTCAGATCCGGACTGTCGATTACAGATCAAACCGTTTCTGCCCTCGCACCCCGGCCGTGTGCCCACACATGGGACGGAGAGAGCGGCCGAGCTGGAAGAGGTGGCTCGGTCTACGGGCTCCCGTGAGGCAGCTCTCCCGTGTCCCTGGTTCCCGGCTGGCTGGCCGTGCGGCCCCAGGAGACCAGGTCCGACCGAGGCCCGCAGAGCACCTGTCCGCTGAGCCGCGGAGAAAGAGCTCTCGTCACAGCCAGCGGTGGTCTGTGCTCCCCCCGCTCGGTGTTCCCCTCCCTGACCTAGACTCGGCGGTGACAGTTGTACACCTGCAGGACGTGGACGTTGAAGCCATTATCAAAACTGTAAACCGCATGTTCAAGAAGCAAAGGGTCAAGTGCGTTAAATGGGGACGTGGAAGACACGACAAAGGACGCAGGTTGAGTTTCTGGGGTGAAAAGTCCAGGATCTGAGATGGAAAGTGCCCTGGGTGGGTTTAGCCACAGAGCGGGAGCTGCAGAGCAGAAGATGAGTAAACTCCCGGACAGAAGTAGAACCTGTCCACGCGAGACACAGACAGAGGGCAGGAGGAAGCGAACAGAGCATCGGTGAGCTTGGCTCAACTTCAAGCGGCCAACAGACATGCGTTTGGGGGCCCTGGAAGTGGGGGAGAGGCAGGGCCAGGAGTGTGAACGAGCAACGGAGACCACCAGAAGGCACGTGGCGAGTGAACCGTTCAAAGCCAGCGATTACGAGAAGCCCCTAAGTGTGCCGTGGAAGAGGGCATGTGACAGAGGGAGAAAGGAAGAGGGCGCGGTGGGCTTCTCCCCGCCAGCAGCCTAGGCAGGGCGTTGGGCCCGGAGAGAGCGCCGCGGCCCCGGGGCTCTGGGCGGGTGAGACTCCTTCATGCTGAGTGACAGTGACGCATGCCATCCACACCTACGGAAACAGACTCCACATGACCACCAGCACGCTCGCGCTACAAAAATTATTAAGAATTATTAAGGGAAATGCTTCACGTAGAAGAAAAATGGTAGCAGCTAGAAATCTGAGTCTACACCAAGGGATGGGCATCACATGAGTAAGTATGAAGTCGTTCTTTTCTTATCCTCTAAATCCCTCTTTTTAATGTTTTTTATTTTGAGAGGAGGGAGAATCCCAAGCAGGCTCCATGTTACGAGCACGGAGCCCAACACAGAAGTCGATCCCACGAACCGTGAGATCATGACCTGAGCCGAAATCAAGCATCAGAGGCTTAACGGACTGAGTCCCCCAGGCATCTGCCTCTAAGTTCTTTTAGAAGATAATTGAGTGTTTACATGAGAAATTGTAATGTTGGTTTATAACCTAGAAGAACCAAAGTATGCCACAGCGACGGTGCAGAGGACAAGAGGGCAGACAGAGGCACAGTTACCAACCCACGTGAGGTCTTTACACACCACTAAGTGGCAGTCGGACTGCACTGTGATGAATTAAACATGAGCAGTGTCAGCCCCAAAACAACCGCTAAGGTAACGAAACAGAGAGTTGTAACTAAGAAGTGAACAAAGGAGGTAAAAGTGGAATCATGAAACGTATGCAATTCATTCCAAAGATGGCAGAGGAAAAAAACAATAGAAATGGGGAAACAGGGGCGACTGGGTCGCTCAGTCAGTTAAGCACCTGACTCTTGATTTCGGCTTAGGTCGTGATCTCACCGTTCATGAGTTCAAGCCCCGCACAGGGCTCTGGGCTGACAGTGTGGAGCCTACTTGGGATTCTCTCTCTCTCTGCCTCTCTCCCACTTGCACTTTCCCTCTCAAAATAAATAAATAAATTTAATAAAAAAAGAAGTGGGGAAACAGAGAACAGACGGTAAAAATAGAAAACAAATAGTAGAATGATGGCTTCAAACTCGACCACCTCAACGGTCACTGTCAATGGTCAAAACACCCCTAGTTAAAAAGCAGAGATTGTCGAATAAGATAAGAAGGCAAGGTTCAACTGCCTGCAAGAAACTCACTTTAAATGTAAAGACACAAATAGGTTAAAAATAAAAGATGGAAGGAGATACGCCATGCTACACCAATCAGAAGAAAGCTGGGTCACTACACTAATAACAGACAAAGAAAATTTCAGAGCTGAGAACATGGCCGGACATAAAGAAATCTCTCACAATGACAAAGGAGTCTGTCAGTCCATCCACCGAAGGCCACGGCACTAGACCGTGCAATGCTGATGACAGAGCTTGGGGTGCAGGAAGGAGGCGCGTCCCTGGCGCCCCCAGAACGGGACAGGACCACGGAGGACTGGCGGTGCTACCCCGGGCTTCGAGAACACTCCCCCCAACACAAGAGTGCACGTTTACCAGGACAGACCATGGTCGGTCCATAAGCAGGTCTTAGTACACAGAAAGGATCTCAGGTGTCATAGGTGTGTTTTCTAACCATAACAGGTTTAACTAGAGATCAACAAGAGAAAGATATTCTAGAATATCTCCAAGTATTTGAAAATTCAGTAACATACTTCACAATTTCCCATGAATCAAAAAAGAAATAAAAAGAAATTTGAAAGTATTTTGAAATGAGTGAAAAAAGCACGAATATCAAAATCGGTGGGATGCCGCTAAAGCCACATGCAGAGAGAAATTTTATAGAACTAGACACCTATATTAGGTAAGAACTAAGGTTTTAAACTGATGGCATCAGGCTTTTCCCTAAGAAACTAGAAAAGATGAATTCATTAACTCTGCATCCATGTGTTGGGATTTGTTAATGAATGCGACAAGGGCCAGAGAGGGGAGATACTGAACCCCCAGGTTTGGGCCTGTAGCTGGAATGCAGGAGCGCAGAGACAAACAGACGGATGACTGGGAAGTCTGGCTGGGTCAGACGTGCCATGGTGGCTCACGTCGGCTGTGCCTGGCTGTGGGGGTCAGGCGTGGGCTGTTTCAGCCAAGGCACATCTGCGGACGGTGTCAGCACAGGCAACCCGACCGGCTTCCTCCGGCCGGTTCAGCTGGGAAAGAAGGGGAGGGTCCTTCCTCGGCCCTCGGCCCTGCAGGGGACCGTGCCTGTGTCTCCTCTCCCTCCCACTAGGTGGATTACAAATATACTAAGTTCCCAGCATGCACAGAACACAAGGTGGGGTCCTTGCTGGCACAAGAGATCTGCCTTCTGGAACGCCACATGTGGGGACGAGTGAGTCACACAAAGAGATTTTTTTCTGGCAGATTTCCCGTCAATTTGGTTTCGGGTGAGTGTGACCTGAGCGCTGCTGTGCACTCAGGGGCAGCCCACAGTACTGCCCCTGGACTCTGCTGCAGGGGTGGCCCCTGAGATGAGCGTAGGCCCGGGCACTCTGGGGGGCCGCCCCTGATGAACTGGTGTCCCAGGGCCCAGCAGGATGGCCCCCCATCTGCCAGAAGTCATGACCCTGGGGGATCCGCCAGCGCAGGTCCCTCGGCCGCTGACACAGGGTGGGTTCTTCAGGGTCAAGGGCACTGAGTCGCAGTTGACTTTAACTACCACCGGGGGCTGCTCCTCGTCCCCAGCAGTCTGCAGAGGGCACTGCTGCTCACTGTCGGCCACATGACAGAGGAAGGCACTGGCCTCTGCAGCAGCTCACTGGCCCGTGTGACTGATGGCAGTCGACAGCCTGGAGCCTGAAGGCCCGCTGGCCCTCGCTGACCCACTTTCTCCACTGCGGGCTGGAAACATTTGCGTAATGGAGGCCGTGGGGCCCCGCTGTCCCCCCGACACGGGAGATGTTTCTAATTACAAAGGAGGCCGTGCGTCCCCGCCTGGCCAGCACACGATCTGCCCAGTTGGTGCTGGTGCCTCAGCTCGCTGCAGGGAGGCTGTGCAGGAGGGGCGCCGTGTATTTTCGGTGCCCCTGGGATCATCTGAGCCGGGTTGTCTCCTCTCCTGTCTGGGCTCTTTCCTCCGTGGCGCCCCCAGCCAGACCTGCCAACGCACCCACACGCGCCGCGCCGTCCAACAGAGCTGTGCCCTGGCGCTAGTGTCCTCTGCCGTGCTCTCCCATGCGCAGCCACCAGCCACGCGGGGCCGTCTCTTCAACACGTAGCGTGTGACTCGTGGGCTTCTTGTTTCAGGGGTGAATAGCCACAAGCAGTAGTGGCTTCCACATTGGACAGTGGAGATAGACTTCTTAAAACCTGTGTTCGCTACGCCCTACGCCTTCATGTCAGAATCCGTGTTGCTCAAAAGCATCGTTTTATCATCCATAATTAGGACTGATGGTTAGAGTTGTTGAAGTTACCTGTGGATACATCTGCACGGGTAGAATAGCACACTGTTTGTGAGTGTGGAAATGTGTCAGTGGCTGTCGTATGGACACATCGATTGCACGCATCACCCAGAGAGTGAGAATGTGCGGTTTCTGTGCTTTATTTTTGTATTTTCCTTGTAGCATATTTTTCAGCGGAAATGTTTTGATGAGGAAAAAAATATTTTTGTACCCCCCAAAACCTAGAAGGTTAAAGGGAAGTCTTGCTTTTTTAACTTGTGGTCTCTCCTGTATGTGGACGGAGCCTCACGTCCTTATGGCTTACATCGGAGGGCTGGTGTCCAGACGCCCGGGCGGGGGGCACACGCAGGACTTCTGTTCCTGAGGGCCTCAGACCTAGCGTGGGGCTGTGTGTGGGGAGTGCTGGCCGAGTTCACCCGGAGTCCCCCGGCCTCGTCCTTCACGGCCCAGCCAGCCCCGCCTACTCCCAGGTGGGCACTCGGGCAGGTGTATGTGGGACACTCTATTCTGCGGGGTCTACCCGGTGCCCCTCTTGGGAGCCCCTGGGCCCCAGGTCATCCAGAACCTCCCCCTGCCAGACCTCTTTCCCTCTGTCCTCCAGGTGGCATCCTCATGCCAGACACTAGGGCCACTGCCCCCTCCTATGGGGGCTGCTCGTGCCCCGTGTCCTGTCCTGCCCTCATTCTCGCTCCTCCCTGACACCTGTGGGACCCCAATGCCTGGCGACTTCCCCACACCCTGTGACATCCCCACAGCCTGCACTCCGAGACCCTCTGTGTGCAGGCAGGCAGGCGGCTCTCCGGCTTCCGTGTGCTGCCCTGACTGGTGGCCCCCCCAGGAAGGCCACCCAAACGGCCCACCTCTAGGACCCCTGCTGCCTGCAGAGCATCAGATCCGGTGAGCCCACAGGGCCTCCAGCGCCCGGCCTGGTTCCGGTTCTGCAGGCCTCTCCGTCTGTCCTGAGACCCTTCCCAGTCCTGCCCCCGCCCCTGGCTGTGCCCCTCTCCTGGCCCGCCTGACCCGCATTTCTCATCCTCACTGGCACCCGTCTCTGAGACCACCCGGTACGCTATGGTCCAGCCTGGAGGAGAACTGGGCCCTCCCTGAGAAGGGCTATGGCAGGACAGTCTGGTCACTCTTCCCACGGGCCCTGCAGGCCTACTGTCATCATGAGTGCCTGTAAATCATAAAGTGAAGCCTTAATTATATCGGGGGGATGAAGCGCTGGACCCATTGTCTGCAGAAATTAGATGTAGAATAGTGATACCTAAAGCGTCTTCTGGAAAGACTTTATAATAATATAATGCCAAAGCATCAGCCATTCAGTAGCTTAGTTAATAGACTCTAGATCCACTTTAGAGACGGGGATTACCAAGGAACCTTGACTCTAAGCACACAGGAAACACCAATACCTGTAATGTCCTGGCTTTTTAAGGGCGAGGGGAGTCACAGCCAGAGGGCGGGGCTTCTGGCACGGATGTGATGGGGTTTGCACAGAACTAACATAACAGCAGAACAGAACGGACACTGCAGACCCACGCGAGGATCCCAGGGCTCACTTGACCCCTTTTCCTCTCCAGGGGAGAGGGCTGTTCCTGTTTCCCTCGGTGCAGAGGCGGAAGCTGAGGCCAGAGGGCTTGCGTGACCTGCCGGGGGTCACACATGAGTCAGCGGCGGGGCCTGGGTCAGTCCCTGCCAGGTTTCCCCACCAACCTGTTTCCCCCACCGCCGTGTGCCCCAAGCCCCAGCAGGTCAGGCAGGGTGGGTCCCAGGACCACACCTTCTGGCTGACTGGGCCGCCCTCCCGGAGCCTTTGCCCCCCGTGAGCATTGGTGTGTCACCAGAGCAGGAGTGAGGGCGGCACCCTCCCTCGACCTGTCCCACCACCCACCCGTACCCCCTCGCCCCTCCAGAGACCAAAGGCCCTTGTAGGCCAGGACACCCCGAACTGTGGTGGCCACTGACGGTGTTCTCGGCAGCAGCCGTGCCTTCTCTTTCCAGGTGACACCATCTGGGCCCCATCTGTCCTTCCTCACGGCGCCCTCGGCACCTTGAGCCACTACCCCCAGCCGCATTTTGGGAGAAAGATGGAGTCGAAGGTCTCAGAAGGCGGCCTGAACGTGACCCTGACAATCCGTCTGCTGATGCATGGGAAGGTACAGAGCCCAAGGCCGCTGCATCCCACCAGCTGGGAGGCAGGGGAGGGTGTGCCCTGGGCAACCTCAGGTTTACAAAGCAGTGACAGCCCGCTCCAAAGCATGTTTCTCCTGGAGACCCTTGAGGGTACTTGTGACCTGATGTCCTGTCACTGGACACCTGAGTATGTGTTCCCTACAAACAAGGGCACAGTGTCCCATCCACGTCAGGATGCCAACACTGATGCATCCCAGCCGCCCGACCCCGGGCCCCGTTCGGGCCACCCGTCGCCCCAGCCCTGCCCTTCACAACAGGACGCGTGGGGGGTCAGGGTATTCAGGCCTCCACATCCCGGACACGCCTCCTCTTCAGCCTGGGGGAATCTCCTTCCATCCTTCCTCAGGGAGGCTTTCCTGATGTTTCCTCACCATTGGCAGCAAAGTCACAGGAGCTCTCGCATCAGGGGCCTGACACTGGTCCTTTGGTCCTTCCCCACAGTGGGCCCCCACTGTTGTCAGACTCCAGCACATTCATTCATCCGCTCATTCATTCCTGTCTCCGTGGACTCAGTTTGCTGCTTTATTCAGATTATTCCCATTGTGTCATTACTCATGTTGATGCCCGTATTGACCCTGACTCGGTCACTGGGAGCCTCTCCAAGCTGGCCCCTGTATCCTCCTGACTCCCTCGCACTTTGCCTGCCTCAGTCCTGGAACCAGCCATTTCTCCAGGGAACCCCGACTCTTATGAGTGGGGGGTGGTGTTAGAAGCCCGGGTCGGGTCACATAGAGTACTCATCCTTTTTTAAAACGTGAAAAGGCAAGTAGCAGTGCTTAATTATCTTTACATCACAAAATTGGGGAAGATTTTGTGTTTTATCTGTTTCTTTCCTGGTTTCTTAAGGCCCTAAGAGCATAGAAATGCCTCCTGACTTAATTGTATGGAGCCAGCCGCTGGCTTCTGCTTGTCCATGTGTCTGTCAGAGGCAAGGCCTGGGTCTAACCAAGGTCAGACGGGCACCCGGGAGCCCCCAGACCCAGGGCCTCACACAGGCGGCCCGACTGCGCTCCTTCCTGACAGTCCTGACACCCTGTCCTCGCTCCAACACGGACGGGTCTCGGTGTCCATCACGGGCCTTTCCCGCAGCTGCTCTATGACATCAACTTTGTGTGATTCTTTTCCTGTAGGAAGTTGGAAGCATCATCGGGAAGGTAACTACTGAGCGAGCTCTGCCTGTGCTGCGGTCCCTGAGAGGAGGTGCCAGGGCCCCGGGCCTGTGCTGGGCGACGTGCCACGTGGTGGTGTGTGCCCCGCCCTGAGGATTCCAGCGGAATCCTGAGTCCCCGTGAGGCTGGTCCAGGGCCTCCCGTGCGATTCTCTGAAAGCCCAGCAGGCGACGTCCCCGGGCCCCGTCCTGGCCAGGCCCCAGCCAGTCACCATAGCAGCCCGCCCCGCTGCCCTGCGGCCTGTCCTTCTTCCCGGGCGTGAGGGCCCAGTGAGCACGATTCACTGGCATTCTCCAGAGCAGTCTCCCCTCTGGCCAGTGGGTGGTGGTCTCTCTGGAATCTCCCTTCCAAAATAAAAGACACGTGCCTCGGGGAAAGCAAGAGTGGATTTGGAAGCCTCAAGCATGTGGGAGAGGCTGGGGTGAGGCACCGCCTCCCGTGGTCGGCCTGTGACCGTCTCCAGGCCCCCTGGCGTCCAGGTCCAGGTCTTTCCACGAGAGCCTCGGGGCACCTGCCCTGGCCTGGCCCTGCTTTGCCTGTGACGAAGATGAGGGCTGTGAAGACCTCTGCGGGGCAGGAGCCCAGCCGGCGCCCCAGCCCCCCTCCCCGAAGGGCCCCTCGCAGGGCTGTGGTGGGGGCTTCAGGGAGCCACAGCGTCAGGCTCTAGCCCCACCGTGAGGGCTGCTGCTCGCTGGTGCACGAGGCAGGCATCCGCGCCCCGCGTACTGCCACGCCAGAGCCTCTCGCCCACGGTGGAACCTCGGAGCGACGCCTTGACTGTTTTCTGAATCTTTATTCCAGAAAGGAGAGACAGTGAAAAAGATGCGTGAAGAGGTGAGCTGGCTGGCACTCGGTGGCGTCCCATCTGCGGGCGGGGGGGAGGAGCGAGGCCAGCAGTCCTGTCCTGCAGGAGCCCCGGCCAGGCCACCCCTGGCGGGTCAGAGGCCCCTTCCCTCCGCCGTGTGTGCCCCTGCGTCAGGGCTTCTGTGTCCAGGGGCGGCAGGGGGCACGGTGGCCGACCCCGCTCTGAAGGATGGCCCCGGACGGCCTCCCCGTTTAGTGTGGAGGTTTGCACATGGCTGTCAGAAGGCCTGGAAGCCCCAGCCAGGTTCCACCCGTGGCTCTAACCCCATCCGGGCTGTGCTCACCTCCTTCCAGAGTGGCGCGAGGATCAACATCTCTGAGGGAAACTGCCCAGAAAGAATTGTGACCATCACAGGCCCCACCGACGCCATCTTCAAGGCCTTTGCCATGATCGCCTACAAGTTTGAGGAGGTGAGATGTGTCCCTAGAGACCCCGCGGCGGGGGGGCAAGGCACAACCCTTCGCCCCGTCACCTCCTCACCGCCCGGGGGCTCCCGTGGCCGCAGGCCACCTGGTGACAGGCCAGCCGTCACGCTCCGTGTCCGTGAGCCCGGCCCTGAGCGAGAGCCCCAGCCGTGCCCTGCGGCTGCTGCCCTGGCGTGTGCGCTTGGCCACGGGGACCCGTGGACTCTCCCGTGGACGCGTATAAACACGCATACACTTGCGTGTCTGTGGCACGTCTATGCGCCCTGTCAGTGAGTTCGATCAAGGTTTTCATGTGTTTCCAATATTGTTCAACTTGCCAAAAGTTATTCAGAGATGCATTCGGTATTTTTACTCAGAAGGTGTTCAAGCCAGGGAGTTAAGTTTTTCTGTCCAAAATGCGCCTCCCTGCCTGTCCAAGACCCTTCGTGCCCTGCCCAGCCTTGAGGACAAAGCAGGGCCTGAGTCCGGGTGTCACCTGGATCTGCGTCGCGCCCTGTCCACGGCAGCACCACGGCAGCCACGACCTGCGTGTCTGCGAGTGATTGGCACGTGTGGGTCCCCTTCTGCAGACCCAGCTGTCCTCTCCTTGCTTGTCCTCCTGAGCCTGACTGGCCTTCAAGCCTCTGCAGTCCACCAGTCCGTCCACTGTGTCCTTCCTCTGGACGCTCAGCCGTTTGCCACAGTGTGTGTGCCAGGCGCCTCCGTCTGGGGACACTTGAGTCCCCACACTTGTCCTCTCGCTGCCCCCGCCGCCCCTGTGTCCCTGGGGGCAGGAACCCTGCCCCGCCAGCCTCTGGAGCACATTCAGGTGCTTTCTCACCGAGCCTGGCCTTTGCACTCACTGGCGTGTATGCGGCATGCTGTGTAGGCCCACACGTGTCTTTCTCCCTCCCCAGGATATCATTAACTCTATGAGCAACAGCCCTGCCACCAGCAAGCCCCCAGTGACGCTGAGGCTGGTGGTCCCCGCCAGCCAGTGTGGGTCCCTGATCGGCAAAGGCGGCTCCAAGATCAAGGAGATCAGGGAGGTAACAGAACCTTCTCCGGCTGCTGGTGCCCGCTGCTGGGAGGGTAGAGCCCGCCCCCCCTCCCCTGGAGGCCCAGCACTGCGAACCCTGCCAGCATGGAGCTTACGGTAGGGGAGGGCCATCCAAAGAGCAGAGGGTGGGACGTGGGACCCCCTAGAACTTGCACAAAGGTGTCGCGCAGAGGCGCTGGGCGCCTGTGAGGGGGGCTGTGCACCCCAACCGGGGACAGGCAGGGCCCTCCTGCCACCCGGTCATGCGGCTCTAGGCCACAGAGGCCGTGGTCTCTGCCCCCAGGCAGGTGCGTCCAGGGACTGGCCGGCCTGAGCTGTCCCAGCAGGGAGGGAGCCGGTGTGAGGGATGGACTTTATGCTCACATGTTGCCGTGTTCAGAGAAAGCCTAACTCCTTCCGTCTCCCGTAAGGAGGGTGGCCACCCTGTCATGATTCCGTCAAGGAGAGACAGCTAAAGAGTTTAGGCTTTCCTAGTGTCCATCATTCTCTGTGACCTGAAACTCCACAGGGGAGATAAAATTCCATGTATTTAAAAAAAGGGACTCCATTTCTGTCTCCGTCTCTACAAATGCCACTTGCAGGTTAAAATGCCTCTTGTCCAGCGTCGCTGTCCCTGTGCCAGGCCACGCTGGGCAGTGGTGGGCTGAAGGCGACCGGCCCCGCCCCATGGGCGCCCAGGGAATGGGCAGAGGGCTGGGGTGCCAGGCGGGCATGAAGGGGCACCGTTGGGGGGGGCGTCCGTGCACCGCACCCTCAGCACGCCCTCTCGAGCTCCCAGGAGCGCTGCCCTGGCTCAGGCCGTGTCCCCTCCAATGTCTCATTTCTGCAGTCCACAGGTGCCCAGGTCCAGGTGGCCGGGGACATGCTGCCCAACTCCACGGAGCGGGCAGTGACCATCTCGGGGACCCCCGACGCCATCATCCAGTGCGTCAAGCAGATCTGTGTGGTCATGCTGGAGGTACAGTCTGGGCATCCAGGGACCACCGCCAGCCTGCCCCGCGAGCCACACCTGCTGTGGCTTCTTCGTGTCGGCTGCGGCACGTGGCTGGGGCCGTGCAGGGGCCGGGGGCCGGGGGTCGGGAGCGTGACCGGAGCGAGAGCCGTGCTGGGGGTGCGGGTGCCGGGAGAGGGACAGCTGCCGGCCGCCCGCCGCCCGCCCCCTTTGGCATGTCCCTCCTCGTGGCTGGGGAGCCGGGGAAAGGGACGTGTGAGGAGACGCTTGCATCACCGGTCGTCGGTCTGTGGCGTGAGGGGCATCCAGTACAAGGGCGGCCGTAAGCACGGCCCACGGACGAGGGGGAGGCCTGTGCTCATCACACCCGCAGGCGTCAGGGTCCCACCAAGGCACAGAGGAGGAAAAGCACGCTGAAACGCCCAGTTGTAAGAGACAGACAGGAAGTAAACAAAATGGTTAAAACCAAAGGAGAAGCAAAGAAGACAGCTGAGCGAGACAAAATCCTCTCGACATTTGGGGGAGAAACCCCTGAGATTTAAATGTCAGCCTCTGCCCCAAATGCAGCAGGGCTCCCTGAGGCCGCCAGCAGTTGCTGGTCTCGAAGCTGAAGTGAAGCGTGTCTGCGTCACGCGACAGCCCCCGACAGGCGTTGCGGGCTCGAGGGCCATGAGGGAGGGCGAACACCAGGCGCCCACAGCAGTGGACTCCCAGCCTCTGTGCCCTCGCCCCTCTTGTCCTCGGCTCGGCGTTCGGATCCACCCCCAAGTCTCTAAAAAATTTGCATGGTTTCTATTTTCCTGAAGTACAATATTTTGTGAAGTCAAAAATATTTTTCTAAATATTGGTGTCCTGACGGTCCCCAGCCACTGGCCATGGTGACAGTCGGTGCCGTTCTGGGTTCCCCTCCATCCCCTGCTGCTGGGACCCGGGAGGCGCCACGTGGACAGACGGAGCGGGCCGGGTGCTGCCTGCACCGGCGGATGCCCGAGGCGGCGAGGAAGCACGCGCGTCTTGAGCTGCGGTGGCCCGTCAGAGTGCTGAGTCCGTCGGAGTGCTAAGTCCGCGTGCTGAGCCACACGAACGGCTCCGGGAGGGACATGGCCTCCCACGTTCAATAACAAGGATTGGACTAAAACTCTCGGCCTCCTCAGGACTCCTCCCAGGTGGCATGGCCCACACCGTGTTCACGGTCAGGTGCGGCCCCGCAGAAGCAGGCTAGACCCCTTTGGCTGCGGGTGCTGACACCCCAGGGCTGTGGTTAGAACCGCCCGGTCTTCCCGCGGGCGGGGAGGCCGACGCGAGACTCGACCAGGAAGCGCACGTGGCAAACGTGACCCGCAAATGGGCTGAGGTGGGGCCTCGCCCTTACCGGCCCGGAGCTCTCAGGGGTCGGGGGAACCACCGTGCTTAGGGAAGTTGGGCCCATTTTTAAGTGAAAATGAGCTGGACGAACAGAGCAAAGGTTAGCGGACTTTCAGACTCTGTTCGGGGGGCCCCGCACCCTTCAAGTGGCCACTGAGAGGCCTGTCCTCTGGTGCGGGTGAGTCAGCGGGGCCCCGTGGAAAGCACAGGGGTCGCCGCAAAGCCCACCCGTCAGTGCCTGCCGCACCCCGGGGGAGCCCCGAGGGCTGTGCTCAGAAGCCCTCTGTCCTATCCGAGGACATCGGCATGCCCGGGAACCACAAGCTCACAGTGTTGGGATGGCGGGCGCTGCCGTCGGTGGGGTGCCCAGCTCAGGGACAGGGCACGGCCAGACAGAGGTCTCTGCTGGCACCGTGAGAACGCCACTCCCTCGAGCTCCATTTAATCATGGTTCTGCCGTGATGAAGCGAGTCTTACCTGAGGCTGCAGTGAATCCCAGCTGCACAGAGACGTTTCTGGAGGCGTTAGGTCATACCTGCAGAAACACTGAAGACTGGCCCACCCCAGGAGCCCATCATCACCCCAGACATGAGTCAGCTCACAGGCCCCACAGCAGCCCTTCCTGCTTTATTTACAGCGAGGCTGCAGTGTTCCCGAGGTCACACAGCTCGGCCAAGGCCATACAGATTTCCCAAGGTCATACAGAGTGGCCAAGGGTACAGAGCATCATGTCAAGGTCAAACCTTGTGCTCAAGGTCACACAGTGTGCCCACGGTCACACAGCGTGGCTTGGACTACAGAGTTGAAGCTGTCATCCCCTCTACTAAGCCTGTGCCCACATGACTTTGTGTCTCAGGTCGGGGCACTGTGAGGTCACACCCGGTAGCCCAGGGTGTGGGCTGGGCCTGAGTGGGCCCTGGTCTCGAGAACTCCCAGCAGGGACACTGCCCTGGCCCCCACCCTCTGCCTCTGGCAAGCGGTGTTGCTGACCTGACCTGGGCCCTGTGGCCTCTGCTCCCAGGGAAGACGGCCACCTGGCCAGACAAGGGAGGACCTTGGTTGCCTCTGACCAAGGAATTGGGTTGAATTTATCAGAATCTGGCAGACTTCTGGTACTTGAGAATGTCATCCACCCCAAGGTAAAAAGCCTGTACTTTTGGACACAGAATAATCAAAGGAAATTCTACCAAAGCTCATCAAGACTGTAACATACTTCATTTGGACTCTAAGTTTTTTTTTTAAAAGTTGCTCCCTTTTGTTAATAGTGAAATTGGATGTTTCTGACTGTCCCGTGATGATGCCTACTGAGCATCATGACCCTGGCCAAGCAAAGCCTTTGGGGCTCTGAGCAGGACCCCCCCATGGCGGAGCTGCCCACAAAGGCCAGCTTCATCCTGAGCATGAGAGAGAGGGACAGATTTTCCCAGAGGACAACACCCAGGCTGACACAAGTGGCCCGCAGGCAGCCACCTGGCCATCTGTGCAGGCTGTGGGGGCCCCCAGTGCAGACTGGGGCTTGGTTTCCATTCTTACTTGTCAGGGAGTAACATCCCACACCGCCGTGGAGCCCACCACACCCTGCGGGCGGATGGCGCCCGTGCTGGGGTGTATTTAGGGCAGTAGTTGTGTGGAAGAGGGGGCCCTCCGGAGGGTCCCCATCAGGCAGCCCTCCCGCCGCGGGGTATCCTCTACCCTCTGGCACTGCCGGGGAGGGCGGGCGGTGCGGCGGGGTGGGCTCGGGAAGGAGGCCTCCCCGTGATCAGATCCTGACGCGAAGCTGCTCTAATGCTCTCTCTCCCTCTCCTGTCCCTTTTCCTAGTCCCCACCGAAAGGTGCCACCATTCCCTACCGCCCAAAGCCCGCCTCCACCCCTGTCATTTTTGCAGGTGGTCAGGTAAGAGCCGACCCGCTCGCGGCCTCCACTGCCAACCTCAGCCTTTTACTGCAGCCCCCGCCGCTGCCCGTTAGTGCACTCAGGTTTTCTCCCTTCTCACGTGCACGTCTCCCACCCCACCCACGCTGGGCGCAGAGCTCTCCCGGCCTGCCGCCGGGCACGGGGCGAGCTGGGCAGTGTGGGGCAGACAGAAAAGGCCAAGGCAGACGTCCCGCAGAGCCTGGACCCCGGAAGCGTCTTCTCCCTGGCCCGGCACAGAAGGACCCTGGTCCTGCCTAGGCAACATTGGCCCAAATCTACTTCGTCGAGTGTCTAAGGGGCTTAGCAGAAGGGCCGGAAGCGTTACAGTGACCCTGTGGCTCGAGGTTGAGACAACTGGAGCTGTGGGAACAGGGTCCCGTCTCCCCCAAAATGCACATCCCCAACCCCCCACAGAGGAGTCTCTAGGAGCACGCAGGGGAAGGGAAAGGTGACTTCCGGCTCACAGCGATGGCCCTCGCACTCCGCCCTGCCCCGCACCGGCCAGGCCGGGACACCTGCTCTGCACACCTGTTGCTGGGGCAGGAGCCGCCGACCTCCTTCCTCCCCCTTCGGCAAGGGGCCTGGGAGGCCAGCAGCTGCAGAGATTAACATCTGAGGCCAGCAGCTCATCAGCAGGGCCCAGAGAGAGCTGAGGAGAGGGGCTGTGCCCGCCTCCTGCCATCGGGCGCCTGTGCCACCCACCTCGGGGTCACGACAATAGGTAGAGGACCTTGGGAGGTGCCCGGCCAGAGTGCCTGGAGGAGCTCTGCGTCCAGTTGGCGGTGACGTGTGTCTTTGTTCAAGGGAGAGTGAAGACTGAGCATTCCCAGAGGCAACCCAGGTCAGGGGAGAATGGCCATGACTTTGTCGTTAACAAAGGGGCAAATGAAAATTTTCTCCACATTTTAAAGGAATCTTATCAGATCCTCCAGATTGACTCCCACGTTAGGTGTTTCCAAGAGCAGCATGTGGGCTGCTTCCCACCGGGAGGGACCCAGTGGCTCCCACAGGGCTGTGTGGTTCAGGGAAGGCCACTGTCCACTGTGCCTGGCTTCTGCACGCGGCCACTGCGGGCCCTTCTCCCAGCTACCACAGCCCTCAAGTCACCCAGTGGCCCTGCCTTTTGTCTGGAGCCTTCACATCCCTGCACCCTCCCACTGCAGCCCCAGGACCTGGGCACGCCCCCATTTTACAGGTCAGAAAGCAAGGCCAGAGGTAGTCACGGGGGCACACAGACACAGGGGACCTTGTTCAGAACACGATGTCCTTTGCCCTGAAGTCCTAGTAAGCTAGCAGGTTAGATACATGTGTGGCCTTGACCCTGACATGTGAACAGACCCACGATGCCACCATGTGGTAAAGTGCGGTCTGTCTTCAAAAGGGAAGCACAGTAACACCCACGAGAGCCGGGGAAGCCGTGTGGGCCAAGGCCAGCGTAGCCCCAGCCAAGGAAGGCCGTCCCGGTCATCTCCTCTTAGGGCAGCGAGGTCACCAGCATCGTGGGCGCTTGTCCCGAGGCTGTCCCCAGGCTACAGGCACCTGTGCACCCCGAGACAGGTCTGGCCAGTGGCTCTTCGTGGTTGTGTGGAGACCGATGAGCCACAGCACAAACAGAAATGGGGTGTGAATGAGATTTAGCAGCAAGGGGGCCCTTCAGAACCCAGACCCCACCTGCCGCAGGACCTAGGCCTGACTCCCCTCTGGAGACACCCCTCACTGTGGATCTCCCACCTGCACTGGCTCTCACCGAGCACTGGTACCCGAGGGCCAGCAGGTACCCCACCAGGGAGCGCCAGCCTGCATTTCAAAAAATGTTTTTAATGTTTCTGTATTTTTGAGAGAGAGCAAGCGGGGGAAGGCCAGAGAGAGAGGGAGAGGGAGACAGAGGATCTGACTTCGGATCTGACTTCGGCTCCGTGCTGACAGCAGGGACCCCAATGCAGGGCTCAAGCTCACAAACTGTGAGATCACGACCTGAGCCGAAGTCAGACACTTAACTGACTGAGCCACCAGGTGCCCCAGCCCAGCCAGCCCAGTGTTTCAAGCAGGTCGCAGATGACAAAGGTTTCGTCCAGAGAACCTTTGTCTGTCTTCCCAGCTGTACCTTCCCTCTGTCCATGGTAAACTGCTCCAACAGTTCAAATAAAACCGAGAACACGACCACCTAAGTGAGTAAAAACGTGTGGGATAAAGAACTGCCCTGTCCGGAGGTGTGTGCAGTTCCACTGGGGCGACCGGGGCCGTAGGACGGTGTGCGTCCCAGGCCTGTGACGCGTGGTGACACGCCGGAGCATGTGCCTGCTGGCACCTCCATGAAACCTAAAGACAAGCCACGGAGCTTGTGCACAGAAGTCCAGAGGGGGAAGGGCGGCCCCACTGCCTTCCCCTCGGACACTTGCAGCGTCTGATAAGATTCCTTTACTTCCCCGTGGGACGCCTGGATGGCCCCCGCCTCCAGTGGGCCCTGCCCGGTGCCTGGTGGCCTTTACCTCCCCGCTTGGGTTGTTTATGAGGAAAACCGTCAGACGCCACCCTCGGTGCAAAGTCCACAGAAGGGACGCTTGGACTGGCCTGTGGTCTCCCTCTCGGTGCACGTGTGCAGACACAGGTGGGCATCGCGTGCCTGCTTGCGATGTGGCACTGGCACCCCACGTGGCCAGGTGCCGGAAGGCACGTCCCTCCCCACCTGTGCCACCCGTGCCCGGGGCCTCGACCGCGGCTGCCCAGAGCTGGTGTGGCACGTCCCACATCACAGCACATGAGGCCTGACAGCAAGTCTTTGGTCTTTGCTCTCCCTTGACACCTTGTGGATCGTTTGTTTTTGGCCGTGAGTTTCTGGGAGCATCTCAGCCGGTGGACTATTGAGGTGGGTGGGGGCGGGCAGGGGGGAGAGGTGCCAGGCCCAAGCCCGCTGTGGCCACCCTGAGTCACCGTCTTGAAGGTGAAGCCTCAGGGACCACGCTGGCCCCGGAGAACAAGTGTTCGGCCCGCTGAGGCTGCAGGTCAAGACCATCCATCTTGTGACTGATTCGGGCACGTTTCTTACTTAATCTGCTTTTGCAAAATTGGTTTTGAGTCACCTTTTAAAGGTCCTTTGGTTTGGTTTTCTTGGGACAAGTACTTTGCAAAAGTGTTCACTCTGAAAGCTGATGAAAATTGCCAAAGGCTAATAATGAATCTGTAACGGTCAGATCACTTGTGGGGGGTTTCTATTAAGAACCCCCTCCGGGGGAGTGGGGAGCCTTCCCAGCTGCGCCCCTTCCCGCCCTCCCTGCCGGCCCCACCAGTCTGCACTCCTGCGGCTCTCCAGGAGGTGGGGTGCGGCTCGCCTGGCCCACGTGTCCCACTGTCGCGCCGGTGAGGCTTGGCCCCGCGACACCCCCAGTCCGCACCTCCCGGCGCCCTGAAGGACTCGCCTTTTGTCCTAAGCTGCCGGCGGAAGGGGGGGATGCGCTCTCTCCAGAGGGCCTCGGGCCCGTTCCCATGAAGCCCCACCCCTGAGAAAGCCCGTGTCCCCCGGGGAGGGCCGCTGGCGGGCACAAGCGTGGCCGCCGCTTCGCGAGCTGACCGTGTCTCTCTCTTTCTAGGCCTACACGATCCAGGGACAGTACGCCATCCCCCACCCAGATGTGAGTCTCCACTCTGCCTCCCTGGCCTTCTCTTCTCATTACCGTTACCCACCTGCATGCTGCTGTACTTGCTACTAATATTAATATTACGCAATAATATTAATACCGTTCTCTCAATGTTCCCGACCTCTGTCGTATCCACATGACCTTGAATAACCTTTAACCTCTTAGCACTAATTCTACTTGTGTGGAGGACTTGGCCTGATGTCAAATTGTTCTGGTTGTTGCTGCGCTCTGGGGCTTTCCTCTGCACACAGGGCCTTAGGTGGTGGCCGCAAGGCTGCTCTGCCGTGGCACCTGCCCCATCGGGTGCCCTGCAGCCACCTGAGAAGTTAGGTGACGTGCTATCAGACAGGTGCTCCAAGAGATGCTGGGAAGGATGTTTGAACGTCCGGTAAAGCCACACTGTCCCCTGTGGGGCCCGAGTTGAAACAGCAGCCCCTACACCCTGAGTACAAAAGCCAACAGACGTGGCCTTGGTTTTCTTTCTAGGGCTGAAGCCCCTTGCTCCACCATCGGGGCCCGCTCAGACGTCCCTGCGTGTGTTCCAGTCTGAGCGTGGTATCCGAGTGGAGAACAGGCACATCCAAAGATGCATTGTCAGTGGCCCAGGGGCTGAGGGGCCAGTGTGCAGCAGGAACAGGGCAGCAGCTGTGACCCAAGGTCGTCTCTCCACAGGGATCCGGACGCTCGGGCAAGGAGGTCCTCACTAGTTGATCCGGAAGGGAGGGTTGGGGCAGGAAGGCGGGGGGACCGGGCCAGGGGAAGAAGGTGGAGGTGCACTCGGCCTCCGTGCTGCTTTCTGCAGCGGCGGCCAACCTGGAGCTGGTTTTAAGAAGCCGTTTTCTTCTCTAAACCATTTCGAGACCTGCCGAGCTTCGCGGCCTCTCCAAGAAAGCGTTTTCCTGCATGTTCTCTGGGACCCGGGCCTCACGTGGGAGGCGCTGCCGGGTTGATGGGTGCTCGAGTCTCCTGCCAACCCCTACACGGTCCAGCTGGGCGCGCAGGACGCGGTCAGTGAGATGTGCAGGCAGATCACTCCCGTGCCCCGCCTGCCCGCTGGAGCCCACAGACCCCTCAGGGCCATGGCCACCTCCATCTCCCCTTTGAGGATACGTGTCAAAGCCTGGCCTCCGCTAGTGACCTCCACACCCCGTTCCGTGTTATCGGGGATGCTCTTCATTCTCCTGTGAGTTGCTTAGAGATCCCAGGAGTGGGGGAGGTGGTGAAGGTGTGAACCTACTCGGCCTTCTCGAAAGAACCACCGGCAGCTTTAAAAGTTAAACGTCTTTTACCCCAAGGAGGTTGCCAGCAGTGCCCACGAAAATGACAGAGCGCTGGAGGTCGGTCCGTAGGAGCCCCCGAGACAGGTGGGGGCAGGCCCCGTGGCTCAGAGGCCTTTCCGGTTCCAGGCGGGTGACGCCCTGTCCCTCATCGTCTCAGCCGACCGCCGACTGTGACGGGGGTGCAGATGTTAGAGTCTGGGAGAAGGGGCGGCCCGTCCCCAGCGCAGGAGTGCGCACGGAGCGTAGGCACACGAGGGGGTGGGCTCCACCGCTCCTCTCAGAGGGCCCCGAGTGGGGTGGTGGCAAATCAGAACAGAGGCCAAGTGGGTCACGGGCCTAATTCCTTGGGTGGCACGATCTTCATGTAACGGGGGGCCGCTGGTCTTGCTCCTCTAGAAGTGCGGGTGCGTGTGCAAGAGCAGACTGGGAAACCCGGCTCGTGGGCTTTTCTCAAACTCAGGAGCTCAGGAAACACAGTGGTCTAGCCCCTCACGAAGGGCGGTCGACCCCAGAGAACAGCTCTGAGGCCTGAGATTTCCTGCAGCCCTAGGCATGGCCTCTGAGCTCACGGAGAAGAGTTTCTGGCCTCAGGTTCCCACGGTCGTGGGCGCACACCTGTCTCAGGCTGAGGAACTTCTGTTTGGCTGATTGATTTTTGTATCAACTCGTCGTTATGTCCCTCCATGTGATGTTCTCACTATCTCTTGAAAGCGGGTAGTTTCGCAGGCATTTTTGTCAGATTGTTTAAGCTGACTTATAACTCAGGGTTGCATAATTGCTTCATTGTCTTTGGTACGTCTCATGAACTGGCGCTCTGTGCGGGACCCTCCCCTGTGTAGACCGGACAGGGTGGGGGACGCACGGCTGCCAGGACTCTGTAGCGAGAGCTCTGAGAAGTGCGCTTTGCGCGCCGGTGACACTGAACGCCAGACGATCATGTTGATGCTCCATCCGAAACAAAAATAAACCAGCCGCCTGGGGACATGGGTGATGGTGGCCAGGAAAGGGAACTTTTAACTAAGCTTAGTATTCAGTAGGGACTTTAAAGGCCTCGTTTCTTAGAACCCAAATACAATAGTGATGGGAAATCCTACTTTATTTTAAAATATAACTGAGTGCACAGGTTGAATGTTTGAGCCACGGTGGCTGACACACACACATTTTAACAGCCTGCTAACTTATCTGAATCAGGCCCAGACTGTAAGGAAGCCTGTTTCTTAGAGCTGAGTGTTTCTTCATCTAGAACTAAACTGTACGTACTTCTTACATGCCCTGCTTTGCCCTCCCTGGAGAATCGCCAGGACCCACCTTGCCAGTTTTGCGGTGGCACCTGCCACTCGCTTGTTTTGCCCGAATCCCCCCGGACTCGCCCAGGAGAGGCACCGGGCACCGGGTATGGGAGGATGTCCCCGGCCCCAGGCTCACCTCCAGAGCTCTGGGGGCGGCTCCCCTCACCTCCACAGAGCCTCCGCGGGGCCACGCGGCTTCAGACGTGGGGGGTGGGGGGCAGCAGGGACTCAGACGTGGGAGCCACCCAGTCCTCCCGCCCACCCAGTAACCTGTGTCTCTTCGCTTCCGCGGTGTGATCAGCCAGCGGCAGGCCAACCCCTGCGTGTGACTCCTCTCTGCTGGTCTTCAGACTTTCCGAGTGACTCCCTCACGTGACGTGCCCCTCGTTCAGGGGGCCAAAAGCAAGCAGAAAGTAAGCCAGGCGTTCCAAGTGACAACAAAGGGTTCGCCACCTCTGCCTGCTCGCCTGCACCTGGCTCCGACTGCAGGGCGGCTCTCAGGACGGCCACCCAGTCTCAAGCACGAGGAAGTGGTCGTTTGGAAAGCTCGTCGACAGAATAAAGAGCCATGGCTTCCAGCAGCGGCGCCCAGTAACCGGGGGTCACAGGAAGCGTGTTCTTTGGGAGACAGTGACACGGAGTCATAACAGAGGGAGGAGGCATCAGCGGGAGGGTGCACGTCAGGTCCTGCTGTCCACTCACAATTTGTTGTGGGTGCGGGGACTCCCCCGGTGACCGCCGTGCGGTGGCACCTCGTACTGGGCACAGTGGAGACTGGCCAGCACTCCGACGCCAGCCGGCTTCTGGGCCTCACGTCCGTCCTGCTCCTCCCAGGACCCTGCAGCTCAGGCTGGTGGGGAGGTGCCCGCGCCCCACCCACTGCCAGGGCACCTCCTATCCCTGCCCCTAGGCCGGCTTGCCGGAGATCTTCTCTGCCTCCCTGCCCCCTCAGAGGCCGAATCTGCATTTCCATCACACAGGGTGATGACGATTCTATGAGATGAGCACTGAGAATTTGCCAGAATTAACAAAAGAAACCAGTCCTCACGTTCAGGAATCCCAACAAATCTCAAACAACGTAAATAAAAAGAAATCCATCTCGGATCTGTCAGAATAAAATTGCATGACATCAAGACCAAAAGTGAATCTCCAAAGTAGTCAGAACAGGAATGTCACAGAGAGCGAGAGAGGAAGGAGGGGACGTCTCGTCAGCAACTCTGGAGGCCAGAAGGTGGTGGTGTGATAAGAAAAAGTAATTGTCAACCCAAGTTTCTATCTTAAGAGGATCTTCCAAGGACCCAAATCCAAGCATTTTCGGACAAATAGCTGTGACCAACAGGCTTGTGACGGATGCCTTCCGGAGAAGGACAGAGATTGTGGAGGCGAGGCCAGAGATGTAGGAACCGGGCTTATTTCATTAACATAAGCACGGGCCAATGAAATACCAATGATTTTAAACTACACAAAAATGTATACATTTGGGCAAAGGAAAGCGAAAATTGTCTGTAAAGTCAACATCAAAGTTGTCTAATTTGTGGGATTAACAAAACAGAACAAGTAGACAAAAACAGACCTACGATTCAGATGGACCCCGGGGGAATGAGAAGTTTCTGTAGCTTACGGTGTCATCCCAGAAGAGGCAAAGAGTTTAGACTTTAACCGTATGTATTAAAATGTGAAAGTGACCACTGACAGAAAAGAGTTTAATTCTGTAACTTCTGTAAAGGTATAGAGGGAGAATGCATGGCAGAAGTTAACCAGTACAAAAGGAGAAAAGGATGAAAAACAGGAAAGAAGCCTGAGAAGATCAGGGCAATTACAAGTGCAAAATAAAACGGCAGAAATTAGTCTATACGTACATGTAATTGTGATCAAAGTAAAAGTGTTCCAGTCAAAAAATAAGGTTCTCGGACTTAAAAAGCAAAACAGAACAAAAAACAAATAGACAAGCTAACAAAACAGGAAAAAAAAACAAAAACATAGCGTTTTCTTCCCCTGGAGACACACCTAAAGAATAAGGACCCAGAAATATTGAAAGAAGAGAAAAAGCTATTCTAAGAAAATACTGACTGAAAGAAACCTTGTATGTCAACATTAATGTCAGGGGCAGGGGGGGCGGGAGTCAAGGCAAATGCTATATTTAGTCACTTAGACGTTGATAAAGAAGTCAACTTTAGTTGATATTTAGTCACTTACATGTTCACCAGAAGATATAAATTCATAATTTGTACACACCTTAACCATATCTTCAAATACATGTAAAGAAAAAATTAACAAACCATAAAGGGAATTTGACAGACATTGTAGGTAGAGCCTTCACCTAACTCTCTTTCAATAAAGAATACAGAAGGCATTGATGGTGCAGTCGGTGAGCCTGGTGAGACATAGATTGAACTCTATACAATCCTAAACAGCCATGGAAGTCATGGAAACTTAGTAAGACTTGATCACATATTATGCCATTAAAAAAAAAAAACCCACCCTCTATAAAAAATTGGAATCCTGTAGGCTCTATTCTCTTACCACAAAGCAATTAAGTTGAAATCAATAATTAAAAGATGACCTTTGAAAAAAAAACCTTGTATTTACTGAAAGTTAAAGAAGACCAAAAGGCCAAAATAAACGGAGAAGCATACCAAGTTCACGGGTAGGAACGTGAAGTATCTTTAAATGTCAATTCTCGGGGCACCTGGGTGGCTCAGTCAGTTGAGTGTCTGACTATTGATCTCAGCTCAGGTCTTGATCTCGGGGTCGGGAGTTCAAGACCCTCACTGCAGCTTCATGCTGGGCATGAGGCCTACTTTAAACAAAAATTTTTTAAATAAAATAAAATGTCAATTCTTCCCAAATCGAGGTACAAATGCAGTACAATTCCAATCAGAATCCTGACAGGGACTTAAGATGCTGTTTTAAAATTTGTGTTCAAGAGCAAAGACCAAGAAACATCAAGATATTAATGAAGAGACTGTATGCTAGGGAGAGCAGTCCCGGAAGATACGGAGACTTGCTGTAAGGCCGAATGACTGGAGACAGAGTGGTTTGGGCACAGGGACAGACACTGGACCAGCAGGCTACATCAGGACAGTGGGTCATCCACATGGGAAAAATAATTTAAACACTACTTATGTGTCAAGAACGTCAACACAAGAGAGGAAAATAGCACCTTTAGAAGAAAATATAGGAGAATGCCTTTCTTTTTCAGGTCAGGAAAAGCGGTCTTAAGCAAAACATAAAGCAAACCATGAAGAAAATATTAATGAGTTTCACTACATTAAAATTTTAAAATTCTGTTTCCCTAAAGACACCAAAGGGGAGTGGGGGAAATGATCTTTTCAGCATAACAGCTGAAATAGGATTAGTATCTGAAATACAAAAGGAGTTTTTGTGAATCAGCAAAAATCAACCCAGTAGAAAAATGAGCAAAAGACGCACAATTTCACGGGAGGAAACGTGACCACCGCCTAGGCCCCCATGGCAGGCTGTTCCGAGAAGTGACGTAGCTGCATGGTGCATTCGACTCGAGATAACTCACTGAGTTGTGGTCTCATGGATACTTAGGGTTTCAGCCTTTGTCTGCATTTAGTATTTGTCTGTTTCTCTTTTCCAACCAGTATCCATTGGAAAAGGCAAGGGACAGAGAGCTGTCCATTTCACGACACCCTGGCCCCCCTCCCCCTCCCTTTCCTTCTCCCCTCTTCCCTCCCAGCCCCGTGGAGGCCCTTGTGAATATTGAAAGTGATTATTTTTTGATGGCAGAAATACTTCAAAAAGCAGGAATCCCCGTAGCCCTTTTCCTGCTCTTGCCTTAGAAGGTGTAGAAATTGTATTCCGAGGAGATGAAGTGCTTGACTGATTAAAGGCAGAGCCAAGACCAGAGGGAGGCCAGCTGGCATCTGCCATCCGTCCACCTCTCTGCCCACCTGCTCCCTGTACCAGTGTTTATCCAGGCACTGCCGTGTGCCCGTCCAGGCTCCCCGGGACATCACTTTACATTCATGTGCGTGGGTGGAGGGGACTCATCTGTTGGTGTGGCCATTTCTCCATAAAAAGCAGCCCGTGCGTGGCAGCCAGAGACATTAGGGCTGGGACATCTGAAGCCCCTGGGGGCGGCCGTTCTCTGGCATCGGCGTGGCTGGCCTCGGGGAGTATTCATCTGGTCGTGCCCGGGCTGTGCCCAGAACACGGGCGGTCGGGCTCTGGAGCACACCCGCCTGGTGCACCCCATCTGCCTCCCTGCCGGGGGTGGGGGGGGCGGTGTGGAGAGACCAGAGGAGCAGCCAGGGTGACGGAGCTGTGCACGGGCGGATAGGGAAGCCACAGGTCGTTGGGGATGGCGCTTCCCCCATCCTGCACATCGGGACCCGCCTAGCCCACTCCGCAGAGCTGGGCGGTGCTGGGGCTAACCCAGGCTGGTTCCGCCTCCAGGGCCCCGCTCTCCACTGCCATCCTGACCGGCACACAGCTGTGTGCTCTCGGGGGCTCGGGACAGATAGGAGAGGGCCCTGCTGTGGGCGGAGCACAGAGCAGCCCGGCCAGGGCTCCCCAAGCCCAGCAGGTGCCAGCAGACCTCGTCGCACCAGGGCCGCCCCTGGGCCAAGGGCTGAAGCCCCCAGGGGTCCAGTCACACGGCAGGCCGCTCTCCTATGTGAGCACCGCATCTGCATCGAAATCCGAGCGGTGGTCAGCGCACTGTGCGCCGTGTCCCCACGTGCATGGCCTGTGCTCCAGCTTCCCGCTTGCCGTCTCCGGAAGTGGTTCCCTCCTCCATCCTGGGAACTCGTAGTTAACTGCCTGGTGGAGAAACCTTAGCCCTGTTTCCAACTCCCCCTTGAGGTGGGTTCACACCCCTGCCGGGTGTCCTCGGTGGCCCATGCTTGCTGTACGCAGGGCCCACGGCCCCGCGGCTCCCGGTCCCATCGGCTACAGGCAGATTCATGGGACCGGTCTGCGGTCCGGCCGCTGGGCGGTGCCTCAGCCACAGACGGACGGTGTCACCCCCTCCTCAGCCTGCAGGTACTTGCTGTCTTTCTTACTCGTCCCTGAAAGAGGAGGCTTCGCTAGGCTACTTGCAACGTGTTCTGCAGGCACCTTCCCCGCAGGGTCATCCTGCCTGTGCCTCAGGCACAGCCGGTGCAGGCCATGCATCACCTCTCGTCCCTTGTGACTCCGGCGGTGTCCCGTGACGGTATTTCCGGGGTGTGTTCTTCCAACACCGTCCTCGGGGGGGCTTCGGTGCAGAGCTGCTCAGGTCACGTCAGGCTCAGCGACGTCAGGGCTTGGGCGGGGGGGCGGGGCAGCGGGGGCGGGGTCAGCCCCCAGTCCCAGGGACCACGTTGACCCGCACCACCTCGTCAGGGACTCTTAGAGCTGAATCTGAGCCCAGGTCACCACATCCCCTGACCTATTTCTCAGGACCCCTGGGCATGATACCTGTACCCAGAGCGGCCCCACTGAGTGAGGTGTGGCCAGTGCTCCCTGGGCGGGCCCACCCCGAGCGCCACAGGTCAGGGAGCACCCCAGAAGACAGGCAGAAAGCTGCATTTCGAGGCACTCCCCCTTTCCAGGAAGGGAAGGAGAATAGAAACTCTAATGGCAAGGTCACAGGAGCCGGCCGGGAAAGATGGGCCGGGTGTGGCCACCTCCACTGCAGGAGCCTGCCTCACATCCCGGGGGCTCACACGGCGAGGGGTCCACCTGAAAGGGACGACCAGGAGGCCACGGGTCGGTCACGGCTGGGCCCCCAGCTGTAGCTGGGGTCCACGCGGTACGTCATCCTGTGGGGGCCGGAAGAGCCTGGACCGCACGGCCCCGTGCACGGCGAGCCCCCGTGCCCGCCACTGCGGCCATGGGGCACGGCAGACAGGGCAGGGGCTCTCCAGGGCGGGCCGTCAGGGACACCGTGACCCTCCCCACAGTGGGAAGGGGCCCGTGGTGTTTGTCTTAGCTGCCGGCGACCCGCTCCTCTATCACCGTGAGGCCCGTCTGTGAAGGCTCTTGAGTGTCTCGGGTGTTTGCGCCTCGGGCACCATTGCTGCCTCCCCGACACACTTGTGTGGCACTGGGGACGCCGGCTCCTCCCCGAGGGCCCCCTCCTGCTGGCCTCCGGGGGCTCCGGGAAGGGCCCGTCCTCGCCTCCAGAACGGAGTCCAGGGCCGGCCCGAAGTGGGGCCGGGACACGTTCGCGTGGGCCCTGCTGTCCAGGGGAGGCTGGGAGCTGAGCGCGTTGCCCAGAGTGTGCGGTGCAGGCCCTGAGCCTGAGCAGGCCCAAGGACATCCTGCTGGACGTCCGGCGCTTGGCTGTGGGCCGGGGGTCGCCACCCGCCAGGCCTGTGTGAGCTGCCAGGGAGTCAAGGAGAGGAAAGGAATCGGGTGCGCCGCCCAGAGGCCCATTGGTTTTCCCAGGCCAAGTCCTTGAGCTCTGCGTCTGCCATGTGTCCGCATGGCCCCTCTCTATCTATTTGTACAACGTTCTGTTACTGCCTTTTTAATTTGGTGTGACTTGTGCTCGATGACAATAATCTTCTTAGCTCTCGTGTCCCTCCTACCCCAGCAGTTGACCAAGCTCCACCAGCTGGCCATGCAGCAAACCCCCTTTCCTCCCCTCGGACAGACCAACCCCGCTTTCCCCGGTACGTACCCAGCTGCCCTTTCTGACCTCCTCTCTTCTCACCTGGGGACTCTCTTTCTGAACGGTCTTATTCAGGGCGGTGAGCAGAGCAGGTACAGTTGTAGTTGTGGATGCCAAGGGCGCAGTGTAGACACGTAGCAGTGTGCACGTTGCAGAGGGCCGGGCGGGGAGGTCTGCGTGTGTCTCCTGTGGTAGGGTAGTCACCTCACGGCTGGCCTTCTTGGGAAGAGATGTCCCGTCTGCCCCCTCGGGTCCATGCCTGCTCTCCACTGCACACAGGCGTCCTGGAGGTCCCTCCTGCTGGACGCACCACCCACTTGGCCAGCCCTGAAGTCTGTTCTCCAGGAGCAAGAGCTCAGACGAGCAGACGGATGCCCTTCTGCAGGAGGCCGGTGCACATCCCAGGAGTGACACCTGCCCGGGACGGCACCCGGCCCTGCCCCGGGGAAAACTGAGATGAGCCAGCCCCCGGCCCGGGGCGCGGTCACCATCGGCACCCTACTGGGCACAGGGGCGGGGGTGGGCCTTACCCCGCACTGTCTGGCCAGCTGGGCGTGCGTTCCTCCCGGATGACGGCAGGGCATCGCCTCGGTGGCCGAGTGGGTGACAACACACGGACATGCTGGTCTGCCGTGCATGCGCCAGTCAGATTTTGAGCTTCCCTAGTTGAAGTGACCTTGCTTATCTCCTTGAGGGCAAAACATTAAATCTGTTTCTTCTTTGCTCTCCAGGAGAAAAGCTGCCTTTACACTCCTCCGAAGAAGCTCAAAATCTGATGGGCCAGTCGTCAGGTAAAACAAAAGCACACTAAACGGAGAGAGAGCAGGCCCAGAAGGCCGTGCGTCCGCCCCTGCTCGGGCTCCGGGTCACTGACCTGGCGGGAGGAGGGGCGAGGAGGCCCAATCGCGTCTGCCACGGGGACTGCGAGCGCCTCAGCGAGGGGCCAGTGCCGTCAGGGGACAGAGCCCGAGCGGCCGGCGCCAGGCCTGCACGTGCAGTTCACAGCTTCCGTGTCCGCCAAGTGGGTCAGTCCCGAGTCTCTGATGGCCACCAAAGGCCCCACACGTGGTGGGCCACCGTCTGCGTTGCCACATATTCTCTGGGTGGCACGGCGCGTGGGGGCCTGCCGGAAAGAATTTACCATGACGTGTGCTTTCCGGGGACGCGTTTTGTAGGCGACACGGCCCGCCGTCAGGGAGCAGAGGCCCCCGGGCCCGATCTGTCTGCACCCGTTGTGGCTGCGTGAAGATGCGCCTAGGCTGTGGCGGGGCAGACACGGGTCTGCGGGTCCCAGTACCCAGGGCGGGTGGGGAGCGAAGCCACTTGAGAGCTTGCGGCGGGCGGAGCGGTCTCCCCGTGAGGCGCCACCCGCTCCCCCGTCCCGCTCAGGGTCGGGGCAGAAGAGCAAGTGTCCAGCTGAAAGGGAATGCAGGAGGGCAGCGCTCCCGGCGCGAGCCGGCTGTCACCCCGTCCGTGTGTTCTGGGCCCCAGAGCCTAGCTGTGCGCCTGGGGCTCTGGGGGCATCTCCGGGCGAGACGCCGGCTCTGATGATCAGAGCGCCCCACGTGGGTTCCATCGCGGTGCAGCCTTCAACTCAGTTCATGCAGAATTTAGCGAATGGGAATTAGAGACAAACTTTTACAGGACGTAGATACCGACCCTTACTGAGTTGCACATCTAGGTGGTAACGCACGTGTGCCTGCAAGCCCTCTGCCGTTTATACGGGGTTTCGTACCGCTGCCCAGCGACCGCCTTCCGGAGACGGCTGGGACCCAAGGGCCTGGCTCACCCGGGACCCACGGCCCCCATCCTGCCGGCCACCCACCTCCCCTGTCACGGCTCCCCCAGCACCGCCTCCGGGCCCCAAGGACACGGGGCACATGTTCACACGACCTCTTTAAGGGGTCCCTGTGATGACCTCCCACCCGAGGCCCCGTGGGACCCACAGGGAGAGCGTGCACACACACGTGTCCCACCATGGCAGCCGGTGGAGTAGGATGTGTGGTGACAAGGGGCGACGTCACCGCTGCTCCCAAAGCCGGCTCGAGCTCGCGTGGCGAAGCTTGACTCATCCAAGCACGTGGAATGTCAGCATATCGTGAGAGAGGATCCCTGCTGGGGCACGGGGTCCTGAGGCACAAGAGCAGATGTGTCTCCAAATCACCAGCTTAATTTCAGTACCTTCTTAAAGAGAAGTCTAATACTTTCCTCCCCCGGATCAAAATATACCAAGGTGAACTGATGGGACTCTTGTCGTTACGTCCGACCCAGATGAGGCTGTTCAGGAGTTCCTGTAAGGATGCAGACAGGACTGAGGAAATCTCTTAAATGACGTTTTGGGTGTCACTATTTATGGAATGTGTATAGACGCTTGAACAACCAAGTGATTGTACTGGAAGCGCCTTTGTGAAAAGAACGCGATAAAGAACAGAAACTTGATTTGGCAAAAGGAGACGACAATTTGGGATGAATTAGTTCATTCAGGACATGCCAACTGACCGCCCCCCCCCCTTCCCCGCCCAGGCAAGACGGGCCCCGGTAGGGTCTCTCATGGCAGAGACTGAGGACCGCGGTGCATCTGGTGTTGGGGACACGAGTGCCATAGGAGATGCAGGAAGAGGAAGGGAGGCCGTGGTGGGGGCAGGACCCCGCCGGATGGTCTGGGACAGTCTTGAAGGCATCTGACCCGTGTGTCCTTAGGACCCTCTGGGCCCGTGGAGAGTAGACCAAGGGGCAGGGACAGAGGCAGGAGCCAGGAGCGGGGAGACAAGAGGTCTGGGGCTCTGGAATATTCTGACGGTACCAGCCGGGCTGCGACGGTTGGCTGCGTGTACAGAGTCCGGGGTCTGGGCTGCGCTCGGACGCGCGTGGGGCCTGCCGGGAGGAAGGGGGGTGTCCGCTGTGGACTTGGTGCTTGTGATGCCTCCAGACAAGGAGACAAGTGCTGAGGGCAGGGAGCCTGCCCAGCACGGGCTCTGTTGACCCTGTTTCCAGAGCAAAAGCGGATCCTGTCCTGTGAGTCGTCTGAGAAGTGGTCTTTGATGTGGCAGGCCCTGAGCTGACACTGGCAAAGCTAAAACTTGGGGGCCTGGCGACCAACTAGGCCTGTGTCTGCACTTAGAACACCGATGTCGGCTCACCGCTGCATCATGGGGCTATCTGGGCCGCAGAGCAGTTGGGGGCAGAAGGCAGTTAGGGGCAGCTGGACCAGGGGTGCAGAGGGGGCCGAGAGCCCAGACACACACACACACACACACACACACACACGACCAGGGGTGCAGAGGGGGCCGAGAGCCCAGACACACACACACACACAACCAAGGGTGCAGAGGGGGCCAAGAGCCCCCCCCACACACACACACACACGACCAAGTGTGCAGAGGGGGCCGAGAGCCCAGACACACACACGCACACACACACACACACACACACACACACACGACCAAGGGTGCAGAGGGGGCCGAGAGCCCAGACACACACACACACACACACACACACACACACACACACCCGAGAGCCCAGACACACACACACACACACACACACACACGACCAGGGGTGCAGAGGGGGCCGAGAGCCCAGACACGCGCACACACACACACACACACACACACACATACACACACACACGACCAGGGGTGCAGAGGGGGCCGAGAGCCCAGGGACACACACACACACACACACACACACACACACACACATGCAAAGAGCCGCTCAGCACGGGTCCCCCAGCAGTCTGTGAAGGGCATCCCGAGCCATCACGCACAGGAGTAAAACCACGAGGTGCCCATGCTCAGGCATTCTTTTCCTTGTTTCGAGAGAAGCTGGGGCTCCAGCGGTTGGTTGCGGTTTGGGACTGAGCTCACTCACAGAGCCTGGGCCCATGTGGGCCGTGTGGGCGGGTGCTGGGCTTGACATGAGCCACCTGCTACCAGGCTAACCGTGTCCCCTTGGTGTGCCCAGGTCTGGACGTCAGCCCCCCGGCCAGTACTCACGAGCTCACCATTCCCAACGATGTGAGTATGCCTGAACCCTCACCCGCCCCCACCCTGCCCGGGACCACTCCCCACCTTCCCATGGCTAGGTGCAATGTCCACAGACGGCATGTGATGTCACACCCCTGAGATTCTAGACAGGTAAGGGGGGTGGGGTTTTATTCAGGATTCAGATGCCAGAGCTGGCCACAGGCCCAAGACCCCCGAGTCTCCCATCTAAGGAGTCTGCTTCAGGGTTGGCCCTTAAGGAACAGGTGGTCCAGGAATGCTCTGGAGTGGACCTGCCCCGTGCACCCCGGGCCTCAGGGGGTCTGGGGTTCCCGCAAGCAGGGTGCCCCGGGTGTGTCTGGATGCCTGTATTTGGTGCCCACTGCCTGTTCCCGCCCAGGGCTCAGCTGAGCCACATGCTCAGCCCTACCCACTTTGTCCTCTGAACCCTTGGATTATCCTAAAGATGCAGACTCTGATCCCAAACCAAGACACCAGGGTAGGTGTGGGCCACGTGTCCTGGAGGGACAGCTGTCCATGCCCGCAGAGGAGGCTGCTGTGTGGGCGACGTGGCCTTCCCAGCTCACCTGTCATTTGGCCTCTTCAACCCTAGAACTGAGGCCTTTCCTGAGGATCCTTCACTGCTTTGCCCCTTGAACCAGCTGGGCAGGAAGTCCCTCCTCTTCCTTAAGAGAAGCACGGAGTCGTGGCTTCAGGGGGATGGTCCCTCGTGAGTGTGGACAGAGATGAGCAGTAGGGCAGGAGAGGAGTGAGGCATAGGGCCAGAGGACGGGACCGCCCCCCACCCCCAGGAAACACCCCCTCGTCGGGGCCCTGGCGGCCAGCCGCAGGCCCGGAGCCTTCATGGGTGACGTGCTCCTGCGTCCTCCAAGGGAGAGTGTTTCTGCTCCCGGGGCTCCCTGCTCTGTCCTCCCGCGTGACGATCCTTGAGCAGCCCCCGGTCTTCACCCACGTGGTAGCTGTAGGGACCACTCTCTGCTGTGGGGCTTCTCCTCCCAGCCTCTGCTGAAACCATTGCACTAACGACAGGCACCTTCCTCTTGTCCGGGCCTTCCTTCTAAGCAGAGATGAGCCCAGGGGGCAAACGGGACAGGATGAGGCTGTCTGGGAGAGCGGGGTGCATCCTGGGCACACACGTGCCACCTTGCCCACAGCGCCGTGCTGCCAGCCTCCTCCGGGGCAGGGTGTCTTCTTGGATCCGCGTGCTCTGAGGGGGCTCATCCTGGGAAGAGACCTTGTGACAGCTCTGCTGGGGACTTTCTCGTGCCCCCCCGCCCCGACCCCCCCCCCCAGGGGAGGCACCTGTGCCCAGAGCCCATGTCCAGATGCACGCCTGCCATACCGCACTTCTCCGTCCCTGGTCAAAGCTAGACTGCAAAGGGAGGTCCTGCCCACACCTACGTGTCGCCACAGCCTCTGGATGGCAGGCACGTGCAGTGACCTACGTCACACGTAGGTTCCACAGTCTGGCCGCCTGCCGGCGAGGCCACAGGGACCCAGTTGGGGTCAGGGCCGGCAGCCGTGTGTGGGGCTGCCTGTGGTGGTGGTCCTGTACTCCCCTGGCCTTGGTATCATTGGCCTTGGGCTGGTGTCACTTTAGGCGCTCACTGCCTGTTTCAGAACTCACTTGGCCCATGCTGTCGCCGTGCATGCAGTTACCCTACACTTGGGCCCTGTCCCCGGTCCCCACCCACGTCACCCAGAGACCTAAGGGTCAGACAGCGGTTCCTCTGGGGTTCAGCTTTGGATGCAGTTAGGAGGGACCGTGTTACTTGAAAGCATCTCTGTCACCTTCCTTTGGGTTCCTCTTGGGGCTCACGGTGAGAGCAGAGGGCTGGGCGCGGGCTGGGTGCCCGCAGGGTCAGGAGACCCAGAGAGGCCAGGTGCGGGGCCCCTAAGCTGCTCCCGCCAGATTAGGGAGGCCTCTCACTTGCTGCATCCCTTTTCTAGCTGCTGAGGACACAGCCACCAGCCACGAGAGCCGTGTACTCACCCCATGTCCCTGTCGGTGGCGCTGGTGCTCCCAGTGTTGTCTGGAAGAGGGACGTGTTCCACCTGAGTAAGGAGTGAGGGGCGGCTTCAGGGCCGAGCCCCCAGCCCGGCAGAGGGGAGCTCAGGGCCCCTCAGGTGTGAGGCCCCCGGGAAGTATCAAGGGCTGGGCGTCAGGACGTTTTCAGCAAGAAAATAGGAAGAGGAAGATATTTGAGAGAACGCGGGTCTTCGTGCCAGACAGAGGAGATCATTTCCTCAAATAGGCTTTACTGGAGGAGAAAACAAGCCGGTTCTGCAGGAGGCTCTTAGCTCAGCTGGGGCTACTTGCACTGAAGGGGGAAGGTTCTAGAAGGGAGATTGGGCTGCTAGTGGCCAAAGTGTGAGGATGGGAGGGGAGGAAGCCCAGGGGCCCTCCTGAGCACTGGCATCTTCTGGGGACTGGCCCCACATGCTCCCTCCACCAGGGGCCGGTGCTGCCCCCATGCCAGCCCACATGCCCAGCCGTCACCTGCCTGCCCCACTGAGGAGCCGCTGTCAAGATTCCTCTGCGGCCAGGGAAGGACAAGTCAAAGATCCAGAAGGGTGACCCTGGAAGTCACTCTCACAGACCTTGAGGGGTGGGGCCTGGTGTGCAGTGGGCGGGGCCTGGGTGGGGGCAGGGCGTAGAGGAAGCCGGGCAGCTCTGGAGCAGATGCGTCTTTCTGGACGTCTGGAGAGATTGATGGTGCAGTGAGACAGCCGACCTAACCCCAGAAAGGAGAGCAGAACTGAGATGCTGCAGGTCACCTTAGGGACGAGAGCGAGTCGGGACGCACCTGTGTCCCCACGAGCTGCGGTCACTGCCTAGGTGCTGAGGTGTGTCGTGTGTAAATGGGCTTCCTCCCCGCGCACCGTCCCACACCGTCTCCAGCCCCTCCGTCGGACGGCTCTGAGGCTGGAACAGAAGACTTCCCCACAGGGCTGCCCCGGGCCCACCCCAGCCCGTGTGTGCTCTCAGAGCTGCCCTCGGCGGCCCCTGGCTAAGGGCAGCGCCCCGTTCTGCCCTTGGTAAACACCAAGAGGTGCCAGCTGCCCCCTGTGGAGGCCTCTCTGGGGCCCTACTGCCCCTACACTGCAGGGTGGGCCCCCACAGAGAGTTGGTCTAGACCCCAGGCTGCCGTCCGGCCCCATGCGTGGCTGCCTCTGTGTCCCAAGGGGCCCCGGCTCTGGTCCTTCTGACTGCTTGATTCATGATGACTGACTACAACTTCAGATGGCCCAGAGTGCCCAGAGGTCACTGCATCCCACCTAAACGGGTCACACGGTGGGAAGGAAAGGGAACATCCGATGCGTCCTCAGACTTTCACCCAGGCTCATCAAGAGACAGGTTTTAGGCAGCAACAAGCTTTAAACTGGCTTCAAACACTTCTCCAGCCGAGGACGCGGCCAAGAGGGCCCTGGTGCTGGCACCTGCGTGCTCCCCGGTGCCCAGGCCCTGAAGGGCACCAGGGCAGGTGACACAGCAGGTGCCTCTCGGCCTGCGGACCTGTCAGGACTGTGGCAGCAGGGGCACCAGGCAGGGCCCGGCCGTCGGCAGCCTGGAGTTCGTGGAGTGGGGCGCAGACCAAGGTTAGGCTGTCCAGGGGCCTCCCCAGGGCCCTGTGCACACTCAGCTGGGGTGGGGTCCCTTCTCTAAGGAAGTCCTCTGTCCTTTTTTCTAGCTAATAGGCTGCATAATTGGACGCCAAGGGACCAAAATCAATGAAATTCGACAGATGTCTGGAGCTCAGATCAAAATCGCCAATGCCACAGAAGGGTCATCGGAGCGCCAGATCACCATCACGGGGACCCCAGCCAACATCAGCCTTGCCCAGTACCTCATCAATGCCAGGTGAGTGTTCATAAGGCCCTGCCCAACGTGTTGCTGGCAGACAGGGTGCTCAGGGGGACTGGAGGGCCCTGGTGGGAGCCCAGACCCCTGTCCCCTCTGGGGGCTTCTCTCTCCTGGCCGGGGGGTGGGGGTGGGCGTGATGGAGACAGTTACCACACCGACTCGGGCCCCCACACCCCCTCTGCACGTTCACACCTGACCGTTCACCATGGAGCGTCTCCAGTGCAGGGCTAGGTCGTTACAGGCCGGAGCGTTTCCGGGAAGGCCAGGGGTCAGCCAAACACTTGGGTTGATTCGGTTATGTGGTTTCAGAGATCACAGTACCGGGCCATTCTGCTTCCACGCGCCCCTTCCCCGCCACCCAGACCCCGCTGAGCAGCGGATCCAGGGACTGTGTGAGGGTCAGAGGTTAGGCCGTGGGGCAGGTGAGGTCCTGGGGCTGGGACGCTCACCTCAGCTGCCCTGCCCAGGCGCATGTCGGAGAGCACATGACCACACCCGGGGAGGCAGGACCCTCCTCTTTAACTCGGAACGTCTGGGCTCTCAGAAGGCGGTCTCCACTTCGCAGTGCCCCTCCTGCAGCGGCTGCGTACAGATGGTTGTGGTGGCCTGTGCTTGTCCATGGGGTTATTGTCACTCCACTGATGTGGTGACAGGGAAGGCAGACCCCGCCGACCTGGTCGCCGGTGGGTCCTCCTCCCTCTGCTCTGCTTTGGTCTCCAGTCATGGCCACACATCTGTCACAGCCAAGAGGGAGACAGACACAAAGGCTATAAGAACACACAGGGCTGAGCGCCTGGATGGCTCCATGGGCCGAGGGTCTGACTCTTGATTTCAGCTCAGGTCATGATCTCACGGTGCGTGGGTTCGAGTGGGTTCGAGTCCCGTGTCGGGCTCTGTGCTAACAGCGCAGAACCTGCTTGGGATTCCCTCTCTCCCACTCCTTCTCTCCCTCCCCTGCTCCCTTTCTCTCTCCCAAGATAAATAAACTTAAAAAAAACAAAAACACATGAGGTGAGCCTTTCGCTTCTGGAACCGTTTTATGAGAACATTGTGACCTGTCTCCTCTGTGCTTCTGTGTCTTCCAGGCTGACGTCTGAGGTCACTGGGATGGGCGCACTCTAATCCTGCCCTTCGGCCTCCGCTCCGTGAACCTGACCTCCACCCGGCTCGCACACTCTGTACAGACCGCCCACCTGCCCTGCGTCGCAAATATAAATAGAGGTTTTCTTTACTAACGAAAGTTATGTGCCGTAGACATACACACCAACAGAGCAAATCTATATTCTCTCTGTGTCAGCTCCAGGCTCTGTCCCCGATACCTCTCTGGGAATTAATTTATGCTCGTCTGTTCACGCATTGGCATGCAGTGTTAATTATTTTAAATGCTTTGGGGGCATTCCCATCTGTGACATTTTAGAAATACTGTCCCTTAGTGTCAGTGTACCTGTTAAAGAATTGGTTTGACATTCCGACAGCACTTCCCACAAGCCGTCTCTCCCAGAACCGTGGTTGCTTTGAACGGGTTCGCTCCCACCCAGCTGTTCCCCCACCCCGTGCTGACTCTGCTCCCCGAAGCCTGTGCTCGCTCCCACGTGCCCACCGGGCCTGCGCTGGGGGCAGGGGCGCGCTCCCTCTGTTGCGGGGAAGGAGAACGGAGGACAGGGTCCTAACCCGCCGTGCAGGTGAGGCCGTGGGTGCTGGAGTCTTGACCTCACTGAGTCGTCGCGTCATGTGCTGGGGACGCACGCGTGGGCCCCCAGGCATCTTCCAGGGTGGCTGGCCAGGAAGCGCCTCTGCACCATGGCAGAGTTCAATAAATGTTGTGCGCTGCCCCCCACTGGCTCTGGCTCCTGTCTGTGCCCTCCACTCGACCCCGCCCCTGTGCGCACGTGCAGCCCCCCTCCGCCTCCCCCCCCCATGGCCGGCCTGCTGGCTACAGAAGCTGGTTCCTTCTCACATGGATTAGAATCTCATTCCCTGCCCAACTCTTCTTAAATATCTGGCTTGCAAGGTCGTCCTGGTGTCGCTTGTGCCAAACTTCCTAAAATGACAATAATGAAAACACCATTTCTAATTAGTAGAACTCACCTCTCCCACCACCACCACTGTGGGCTGGGGAGGCCGGGCCACGCACGGTGACAGTAGCCACCCCCCGGCCAGAGAGTGTGGCTCTCTGCCCAGCCTGCAGAGCCATGGGCTCCACTCCAGAGCCGACGGTCAGGTCTGCTCACCGTGCTCCCCTCCAGAGCCTGCTGTGCCTCTTCCGGGCACTGAAGTCCCGGGTGGGACACCGGCACCGCCGTGGACAGCCCCCACACTCCCTCAGGACAGACAGCAAAGGACCTGGGCCTCCGGCAGAGGGGGTACTCAAAGGCAGAGACCCTCAGCCTCTCCAGACCGAGCAGGCATCCAGTAGCCGGGGACAGCCTGCCCACAGTGCCTGCCTCTCAGGGCCCTTCCTGTCTGCCCTGGGTGCCCAGACCACCCGGACACCCTGGTCGAGGGTAGGGGCTCCAGGCCCAGGAGCTGGCAGGGACGTGATGGACCCAGGCCTCCTCCGGCGCTGGGGCGGTGGACGGCCAGTGGACGGCTTGAGTAAGCATCTTAGAAGGTGAAAGAGGCCGTGGACGGAGGGTAAAGCCACGGTGGGGAGGGGTCGGAAGTGGGGTGTTCTGGAGAAGAGCGGCAGAGGGGCGGCGGGAGCTCACGCGGGTAAAAAGAAGAGAGCAGGAGACACAGGAGACTCCATGCGGCTGTCTGAGCGAGGGGGGCTGCGGGGACCGACGACGGAAGGTGGGGCTCTGGGCCACAGAGCACCGTGTTCCGGAGGCATCTCAGAGGAGAACTGACAGGATTCCCAACAGATCAGAAGTGGGCTGTGAAAGAGAGGGTCCAGGCAGGCAGGAAGGCTCTCAGTCTGAGCTCTAGAAAGACGACTCGCCGTCCATGAAGGGCAGGGCTGTAGCGGTGGCCGGGGACGGGCACGCGGCTGGGCCTTGCTGGGGGTGACCGTGGAAACCTGGGCTCTGAGGTCCGCACAGTCCAGGCTGGAGACACGTGGAAGCAGGAGCCCAGGAGCGATTTGGGGAGCGCTGTGGGGGACTCCACGTGGGACACCCGGCAGGAGTCAGGAAGAGCGCCTGCGTGTCACCGACCCCAGGCCCCGTGGCGAGCTGGGCTCCAAGGAGTGGCCCCAAACCGCGGCGAGGAGGCATCAGCAGGGCAGGCTCACGCGCGCATTGCCATGCACGTGTCTGTGCGGATGCATTCTTTCATTCCTCTTGGGTAAATAAATACCCGTGAGTGGAGGGCCTGGACCGTGTACGTGACAAGTATATTGTTTAACTTTTTAGGAAGTGTCTACATTGCTTCCAGGGGGTCGTACCATTTTACATTCTGTCCACGGTGCAGGGCGGTTCCAGGCACGGCACGTCCTCAGCGACATACGGCAATGCTCTTTGTCTCTCCTGTTAGCCATCCAGGGGCGTGTGAGGTGGTAGCTCATTGTGGCTTCAGTCTGCATTTCCCTGATGACGGTGACGCTGAGTTTCCTTTCTTGTGCTTATTGGACATCTATACCTTCTTTGCTGAAGTGTGTGTTCAAAATTTTTGCCAGTTTCTTAGTGTGTTTTTTAATTAAGTTTTGAGTCTTTATATATTCTCTTTAAAAAAATTTTTTTAACATTTATTTTTGAGAGAGACAGAGTGCCAGCGGGGGAGGGGCAGAGGGAGAGGGAGACACAGAATCGGAAGGGGGCTCCAGGCTCCAGGCTCGGAGCTGTCAGCACAGAGCCCAACGCGGGGCTCAAACCCACAAACTACGAGATCATGACCTGAGTTGAAGTTGGACGCTTAACTGACTGAGCCACCCGGGCGCCCCAGAGAGTCTTGGTATATTCTAACTAGGAGTCCTTTATCACATATACGCTTCACAAATCTTTTCTTCCAGTCTGTGACTTGTGTTTTCATTCTCTCAGTGATGTCTTTTGAACAGCAGAAGTTTTTAATTTTGATGAAGTCTGATTTATCAATTTGTTGTTTCATGGACTGTGTTTTCAGTGTCTTATCTAAGACAAGAAAGATAAGACTAACCCAAGATCACAAAGATTTTCTTGTATGTTTTCTTCTAGAAGTTTTGTGATTGTATGCCCCCTCTGAACTGCCTCTGTACCTTTATCAAAAAGCAGTTCTCCGTGTGTGTGTGTGGGTCTGTTCTGGGCCCTCTGTTCTGTCCCATTGATCTCTTGTTTACCTTTATGCCCCAACCAAATGGTCCTGATCACTTCGGCCCTGTAATGAGTCTTGAAATCAGGTAGCGTCCGTCCTCCAAACGTGTTCTTTTTCAAAGTCGTTTTGACCATTCTAGGTCCTTTTACAGTTCCATACGAATTTTAGAATCGGTTGCTAATTTTCCACACAAAAAGTGTGCTGGGATTTTGATGGGGGTGGCGTGGAACTTGATTAATTTGATGGCACCAGCAAGTGCAGAGAAGCAAAACTGATCTGTGTGTGTTAATCTCGTATCTTACGACCTGTGCAGCCCCGCGCCCATTTGTCTGTCTGTCCTTGAGGTTCTGCCCACTTTAGCTTTTTTTGTTTTGAAACTCTGTTACCGGGTGCGAAAATGTCTAATGTTGTTGTGTCCTCCAGATGAGTTGGCCGCTTTATTATCATGGGATGGCCTTCTTTATCCCTAGCAGGGTCCTCGTGTCCACAGTCCACTTTGTCTGATGCTGAAGTAGCCGCTCCGGCTTCCTGTCGATGAGTGTCAGCGTGGAGTATTTTCCTCATCCTTTACTCAAGCTATTTGTGTTTTATAGTTAAAATCCATTTTCTTGTAGGTCTGGGTTTTTTTATCCAAACTGATCATCTTTCTATTGGGATATCCAGACGCTCTACACAGGTCTGGATAATCATACTGTGGTTATTAATGTATTTAGACTCCAGTCCATCGCATAGCTGTTTTCTATCGGTCCCACGTAGTCTCTGTTCTGTTTTTTGTCATTTTCTGAATTTTTCTAGATTCACTTCGTATTTTTTTGTTTTGTTTTGTTTTTAAAATTTTTTTTTCAACGTTTTTATTTATTTATGGGACAGACAGAGACAGAGCATGAACGGGGGAGGGGCAGAGAGAGAGGGAGACACAGAATCGGAAACAGGCTCCAGGCTCCGAGCCATCAGCCCAGAGCCTGACGCGGGGCTCGAACTCACGGACCGTGAGATCGTGACCTGGCTGAAGTCGGACGCTTAACCGACTGCGCCACCCAGGCGCCCCTCACTTCGTATTTTTATGATTCTCTTGTGTCTCCTACGTTGGCTTATTAGCTGTAACCCTTTGTTATTTTTGAATTGGGGTTTACGGACGTGGCACAGACAGCCCCCCTTCGAATGACACACCGTTCCACAGGTAGTATGCGCACCTGAAGATAGCGCCCTCTCTTGATAACCGTGCCCCACATTTTACCCACAGGTCATACGTGGTCATTATCGTTGTATAAAACCCATGTCTTACATTTTTAGAAGAGATGACATAGGAAAAGGTCTCTACCTCCCCACAGAGTCTCCCTCTGCAGTGACCCTCGTTTCCTTATGCACACGCGGGTGTCTGCCCAAAGCGTCCCTCACCACTTCTTGCCGCACAGGCCCGCTGGTGGCCATCTCCTTCCGGCGCTGTGTGTCCGCAAAGATCTCTACTTAATCTTTGTTCCTGAGAGAACGCCGGCTGGGTCTGCGATTCTGGTTTGGGTTTTGTGCGTTCAGCACTTTGCAGATGCCGCTTCTCGGCCCCGTCACCCCCCTGGCTTCCAGCAGGACACCTGCCGCCAGCCCTGCCTGCTGCTCTGCGTGTGACGTGTCCTCTCCTTACCGGCCCCTTCACCATGTCTCCGTTACCGCCGGCTTCGAGCAGTTGAGTCTGGTGCGCGGGGTCGTTGCCTCACGTGGCCTGTGCCTGGTGTCCCGAGCTGTCGGGTGCCGCGTGGGTTGACGGCGTTTGTCAAATCGGGGGCGTTTTCAGCCATTCTTTCCTCAGGTACATTTTCTGCCCCCAGCTCACTCCCTCCTCTCTTTCAGGGTCTCCAGTCACACATCTGTTACACCCCTCGAAGGGGCCCCAGCTCACTGCTGCTCTTTTCATTTTTAACTGTTTTCTCTGAGCAGTTTTCATTTTGACCATTTACAGAGATGCCTTCAAGTTCGTCAGCCGTTCTGCTGGGGCGACCAGGCCGCCATCCCCTCCAATCCTTCCAGATGATCCTTTCTTTAACTTGAGGACCCTCCTGACACGCGTGCGCTGACGGGGCCCTGTGAATGCAGAAGAGGGACCTCCCCCTGCAGCTCTGTCCTTTCTGACACTCTGTCCTCCCGCTCACACCGCCCCGGTCTCCCCGGCGGCTGGCGAGTTCTTGTCCTCTCCACCTGCACCACGGCCCGGGGACTCTCCAGCCTCCAACGGGGACAAGTGTGGGGCTCACCTGCTTTGCTTCCTTCTGCTCTGGGCTCGTTCCGTTTCGCTGCCCGCACCCACCGCGTGGAAAATCACGGTTCTGTTGTTTTCTGTTTTCTGTATTGGCTTTTCTTGTTTCACGCTGAAAGATGAATCCATTCCTTGCAGTTCCGTTTTGGTGAGAAGCAAAAGTCTCCTGATTTGTTTTATTTGCCGCTGCTTTTTTTAAGTTTATCAATTTAGAGAGTGTGTGTGTGCTCGTGTGCCAGAGGGGCAGAGAGAGAGAGAGAGAGAGAGAGAATCCCAAGCAAGCTCTTCATTCAGCGCAGAGCCTGATGTGGGGCTGGAATCCACAACCGTGAGATCAGGACCCGAGCCGAAACCAAGAGTCGGCCACTTAACAGACTGAACCCCCAGGCGCCCCTGTTTGCTGCTGCCTTTTATATACACGTTCCCCATTATTTTGATTAAATCTTCGTCAACTGTTTTGAATAAGCTGATCACATTGTTTATTTCACGTTCACATTTCTCTAAGGGCTCTGATAAACTATCGAATTCAGAGTTAGTTTAATCATTTCAGTTACTTGAAAACTGCCATTTTTTATCAGGACCCCTGAAAGATGAACCTCTTTAAAACGTAGTAATTGCAGCACCCTGTGTGAGCGCCGGATGTTCCTTCTGGTCCCAGTGCCTCCTCTGACCTGTGTCATCCCGGGGAACATGGACTCCCGCCCGCTGAAGACACCAGATACCTGCCGTGTGAGGCTCACGGTCTGGCGGCTGCTGACACAACCAAGTCTGCCGGGTCGAACACAACTTACACGGAAAGCAGCAAAAGCGGCCGTTAGTCCCAGACGGGAAGTTGGGACCTCATCACCGTTTGACCATTTAAATTTTTCTCAGATTATCTGTTTGAGAAGCATCTCATTTGTCTATTGTAGAGCTCTCTCAAAATATACTGGGATTATGGTTTTGTGAAATCAAACCGCCGTCTTCTTTTTCTTCAGATTTTTTTCCTTAATCGAAGTGTAGTTGACACACAACATCACCTTAGTTTTGGGTGCATAGGTCACGAGAACCACCTTCTCGAAGCAGCGCTCATCACCTCAGGGCGCAGGGACGGGGTGGAGCCCTGCCACACGGAACCCGTCCCCCACGGAGCCACGGCTGCACTCCCGTGAGCCCCGGGACACCACGGCCCAGCTTCACGCCTGTACCTTCTTCCAGAATCTAAGTGTCCTGCCTCCTCTCTCGTATTCTCGGTGGCCTCTATTGTCTTAGCAAGTGCGGTTCTTGTCTGTGCTGTTGTGATCTTGACCATCAGCTGTCGGTTCCTGTTTTCATTAGGAAAAGAGCTTCTGCCATTGTCTTTGACGTTCCACAGCTACGCCGCTCTTTGTTTGGGTGGCCTGTTGGCCTCTACTGGAGCTGTGGCCCAGGAGTCATTCTGAAAATACACCTGCTCATGTGTCATTCGGTCTGGCAACCCAAATGAACGTCGAAATTGACGCTACGTTGTTTGGGGCGGCAGGACAGCCATCCCCTTACGTGGGACCGTGTTCACGCCCCGAGTGGCGCGTAGGTGGGAGTCTTGCCACTAAAATGTTTGCTTCTGCACACCATCTGTGGTGCCGTGTGTTCCAGGCGTGTTTGCGTATCATTTCCTCTTGAGCCGTGGCCCGCACGAGGGTGAGACACGGCACCCCTCCGGGGCCGCTGCCGGTGTGAATGCTCCTGCGCGCTGCTCTGCGCGACAGGCGCGTTCCTGACGGGAGAGGGCGTCTGTGACCGGGGGACAGGTCACGTGTCCGCACCCCTGGGGATTAGGAGACACTCCCACCAACCCGCTTTGGTGCTCAGCCCTCACTCCCTACATGTTCGGATGCCAGACACCTCACGCCTTGTTCTGTGCCCTTGATGGAGGGGCCCGGCCCTCATCTGGATGATGACGAACGTGTCAGATGTCCCCAGCTAGCGTCCGCCCCCTCTGCCCTTTCTGCTCTTTCCAGCCTTTTCTCTCTCCTTCCAGTTTGCAGATCATTCATTTCTGTTGGTCTAATCCGCTGTCAGGCCCATATTTAGAGTTCTTCGCTTCATTTGCTGTGTTTTCCAGTTCTCGGATGTCCGTTCAATTATTTTCGTAGATTTCAACCACGGTGCGCTTAGAGTCCTTGTGTGGCCACCGTATAATCTGGAACACCGGTGCGCCTGCTCCTGGTGTCTGTTTTCCTCTTATTTCCCGGTGTGCCTGGTAAGTCCTGACAGTAGACACTACTGTGTGTGGGTGCTGTGGGTCGCAGGCTGCAGGGCTCTTGACGATTCCGTTTACCTCCAGAGAAGGGACAGGTCAGCTCTACTCCACCAAGGGTGTGGGGTACAGATCTTGTGAGACCCGTCTACTTGGGGTTCACCCCTCCCTTAGGGCACAGCCCTCAGAGGTCCCGCCGAGGTCCGCCCCGGCAGGTTTTGGATTTGAATTGTCTCCCCGGCACCATCAGGTTACGGAAGGCCCCGCCCGGGTCTGAGCGGCTTTCCGCGTGGCTGGTGGCCTTTGCTGTGTGAGGATGGAGAGTTTGCAGATGTCCTGGTGGGAGAGCCAGTGTCATGAAGCCGGCTCGGTTCTCTGAGCCCCCTTTCCAGAATGCTGACCTCCCCTCCACAGACTTCCTTTCTCCCCAGGACCCCCTCCATTTGGGGCCATTGCTGAACCTCTCTGGTACCTTTGATAATTGTTTTTAAGTCCAGTTTTTCTCACTGTTCTTGGTGGGGTTTTGCCTCCCGTGAGCTGCCCTGCCCCCTCGGGGTGGAGGTCCTGCCCGGGAACTTGAAGGATGTCCAAGAAGCTCATGGTTGATGTAAAAATCTCCGGAGGCAGGATTTTTAGTTTAAAAAAAAATTAAGGCAATGAAGACGTTAGTATCTAGTGGATTAAGTCTCCTTAGGGACTTGATAATGTCAGTGTGTCCATCGCCACATCTTCTCTTACCCCAGACGACATCCCTCAGTGTCCGCTCCTGGCCCTTTATTCGAGGCTGTGCAGGGGCCAGGACGCCCTCCCTCGGGATTAACCTGTGGTTTGCCGATCCCCGCCGAGTCTGGCTGTCCCGTAAGCTTTAGACAAGGTGGCGAGGAGGTCAAGAAGGTCTGCGGGAAAAGACTGGCCCCCAACTCCCTGGCGGACCTCGAGGTGACAGGGCGGCTGGAGGTTTGCCGTAAGTGTATCTCACACGTGTAGGTAGTTCCACTGGCGGGACCGACAGAAGTTGGGGAGACACAGTACGTGCCCTGGGTCAGCATGAGGCAGCACCCCAGACTCACAGCTACGGTTCAGCTTGTCTGCTGCGTGCGCTGGTCCCCGATGTCACCCTCGGACGTGTCCCTCCATGTGGACAGTCCGCAGAGGGGTCTGCCTGGGCAGGAGGCCGAGAACCAGTTCTGTGCCCTGACGATCCCTAATTCACTCCAACTTGGGGTGGACTCACCGCGACCTAAAACGAGGGGCAGGGAAGACACTTGCCAGGCAGAGGAGGCACCACGGCAGCCAGAGCCACGCTGTCGGGCTGGTGTCAGGTCCAGGCCACAGACAGGCGCCACGGCTCGCTCTCCTCGAGTGACACGGGGCCGTGACTGCCTGCGTACCATGACGTGCATGGCCCTTAGGGGTGACAGCTCACAGCTTTGATCCCAGAGCGCACGGCTCTGTAAAATCCACAGCGTGCAGTCGGGCACAGCGTGTTTGGGCCGGAAAGGGATCTCATGCTGAAAGGGTTAGGAGGGGCTGTGTCCATTGACGAAAAGGCATGTGACCATGCGACAGGTAAAAACACATCTCACCTGAGCGGGTCTTGGCCTCCATTATGCAAAGTCTGAGCGGTTCTATTTGGCATCCTAAATTCTCCTGAAGTCCCTGGTGACCCTCAGCATCGCCCAGAGGATGGTTTGTCCTCACCGCACTGTTTGGAGACAGAGCCCGACCGCAGCTCCTCTCCCCGCGGCCGCCTCCGCTGTCAGGGTCAGGTCTCCTAGACGCTCTCCAGGCCCGAGGACTCGGAAAACGTTTAGGGTTGGCGCTGACCTCTCAGTGTCACCTGAGCGGCACTGACAGACGCTTTCCGCCCTCGGGAGCCCGGGCCTGGGAGCGTTGCGGGGCGGGGGGGCTGCCGAGGCCGGCGCCCCGGGTTTCCTGGGATGCAGGGTAGGGGGGGACAGCCAGGATGCAGTCCCCCTGCCTTCCGCCTTGTCTTCCGTCGGCTCCCCGCAGCCCTGTGCTGTCACGGAGAGCTCGCTGGAAAAGAGCACACGCTCCTGGCCGTGTGACCGCCACCTCAGTGGCATCCCCCACAGTTTCCGGGCCATCCCCGGATTGTGCCATCCCCCACGATTTCCGTCCCCACAGACGGATCCAGAAGATGTATGGCATTCAGTTCGTTGTTGGCACTTCCTCCAATGAAGGGGGCTGACTGCCTGCACGTGGCCCTGCAGGGCGCTGGCCCCAAGGGTGGGCACAGGGATGTTGCCCCACAAGCTCATACCCGGCCTCTGCCTCGTACCGTTGGGCTCTGGCCATCACTGCCCGGGTCCGCTATTCCATGACAGCGTGCAGGTGGGAGGTACGGGTGCTCTCGGCAGAAGGAACGGCCACATGTCCTCTCAGGGAAGGGACGGCCCGTGTCCTCCCCGCAGAAGGAAGGGCACCAGGAGCTCACAGCTGGAGGGAACGGCCAGGCAGCACCACCGAGCACGCCGGAGGGGCTGAGCCCGAGAAGGAAGGGAGGAGCATCTGATGCTCTGGTCCTGCAGGGGACCCAGCCAGGGACTGTGCCCCTGGGACTGTGGCCTGGGCAGACAGCAGGCCTTGGACTGCTGGGACCACCCTCCCAGATGAGAGCATGCCCTGGCTGCACCTTGCACCCCTCAGGGAGGCCCTGGGGACCGTGCACAGCAGGCTGGGTATGAGGGTGTCCTCCCTGGTCAGTCTGTCTCCTAGAACACAGCCTGGGTAGATGCCACCAGCCGCGGCCGTGCTCGTGAGAGGCCTGGAGTGGTCCTCAGGCTGGAAAGAAAGGGCCTCCCGGTGTCAGGACCCTCCCTGCCAGCTCGCACAGATGCCGTGGCCTGGCACTGTTCCGTTCCTGTCCATCCGTGATTCTCCCTTCCCTGCCCCATGGGCACCCCCACGCCGTCACTCCCACGCCACGCCGTCACCCCCATGCCCTCACCATCACGCCGTCACCCCCATGCCACGCTGTCAGCCCCACGCCGTCAGCCCAGCAGAGGGATCATTGCTTTAAAAGAAAGACTGACAAAGAAGGAGATGGAGAAGAGAGATCTGTTAATAGCCATGGAGGGAAACATAAATTTAGCCTTCGTGGGCAGACACATCAGATGGGCAGACATTTCAGAAGAGGGGGGCTGATTGCAGAAGGGTTTTATAAAGAATACACGGTGATTTAGTCATGGCATTTTAGCTGCATTTGGGTGCATGGGCAAAGGAGACCATTCATTAGTACATAAGATTTCAGAAAGTCCACAAACTCTAAAGCCTCCCTGTCAGATCACTGCCGTGCATCTTGTCTAGAGGGGCGATGACCTTAATGAAGTCTGGGGGAGAGGTGTCCTTAAGAAACGGCGTCAGTCGGGGGCGCCAGTAACGTTTGCTGCCAACATCGCACCCTCGGGGCCCAGACGGATGACTGATTCCCGAACGCGCCACACTGCTTCCTGCCCAGGAGTGGGAAGGCAGCTCTCTGTGCCGTCTCCCCTGACACTCGGGGTCTGGTCTTCATTCGGAAACGTCCTGGGTTTCTGGCCGAGGCCATGGGTCTCGGCGGGACGCCTCCCAAATCTGTGCGGGCGACGCTCACCTCTGCGCTCCTCGCCAGGGGACCGGTGCCCCCGTCTTGATTCTTGGGAGGCGGCGGGGAAGAGACGTGGGACCCCACGGGCATGGGGGGGTGGGTACGTGCCGGCCTGCGTGCCCAGACGTGTGCTCACCATCGCCAGGTGTGTGCCCTTCACTGGGGCTGCTCACCTCCCTGGGCCCTGCTTCCTGATGCCCGGGCCCCCTTCCATCGCCAGGCGCGGGGCTGAGCCGCAGGGGGCTGCCAAGAAGGGGAGGGGCCCAGCGAGAGGGCTGTTGGCTCTCAAGTTGGAACAGCTCCGTGTCAGCCTCGTGGTCGAAAACAACAGCTCCCGCCTTGCTCACTTCCCCGCGAGCTCCAGGTCCCCCTCCTTGGGAAGGGGCTCCGTACGTTGCCTCATGGTTGGGGTGGGGGGCGATGGGCGCTCCCCTGCCCTCTCACGTGGCCTCAAAGGGCCTCGGGTCTCAGCCCGCCCCGCCGCACTCCTCCACCTGGGGAAGGCTGAGAACCCACTGCCGCCTAGACCACAGCTCGGCAGTGCAGTGCAAAGGACAGAAGCAAGACTGTGAGTAGAATGCATTCTTGGTTTGGTTTCTAGAACTTTCCAAACAGATGCTGAGCCTATTAACAAGGAGAACAGCCATCCAGCTTGGAAGGAGTGGTTGGAAAATGCTGTTGAATTACTTTGGCATAGGAATTTAGAATTTAAATTCGCTCCCAGATGTCAAGACCCGTCTGGAATTATTTTTCCCATGGCATTTAAAAAATACTTCCTATGAAAAAGTTTAAAATATACAGAAAATTTGAAAAATTACATCACGAAGACCCATATGCCATCCACACCAGGGTTGCTTAAATTCGGCCTCTGCCTCTGTCTGTGACTCTCCCTCTCTCTACCTCATTATTTGAAAGGAATCTGCAGACACTGCTCCCCTCAATGTGTCTGCGTTCGTCTCCTTTTCTCCTAAGAACAAGGGCGTTCTCTTACGGAAACACAGAATCGTCATCACAGCTCAGTTTTAGTGTAAATACTAATACGGGGAAACTTCACCCACGTGGAGGCTTGGAGGGGGAGACTGGCCCTCGGCGCCGATCACAGGCCCAACAGAACCCTCCGCGGAGAGAACCGCCAGGATGGCCCCCGGCAGGGAACGTGTGCGCCGCGGCCCCTACGGGGAATCCACAGGCCCCGCAGCTCAGCCGGCGGGACGCCTCATCCCCCCAACCCCCTGCTTTCCTCCAACGGACTTTCCTTCAAAACAACCTCCCGACTTCTTCCTTCTTCCCCCTCAAACAGCGTCCTTGCCCTTCGTTGGAATTGCCTGTGGTTTGCCAGAGCTCACGTGTCCCAAACCGCAATTCTCTGCTATTCCCGAATAAACCTGTTTTGCTGGTAAAATGACCGACAGCTTTATTTTGAAGGTCGACACTCCTCTATTTCCAGTTGTCCCCACTTGTCACAAGCATGTCGTGTTTGGCTGCTGGTCTGAAACAGGGTCCAGTCCGAGTTCACACGTGGCAATATTGTGTGCGTCTCTCCGGCCTCTCCTAACCTGCCTCAGGACATTAACTTTAAAAATGTTTATGTTTAGTTTATCTACTCTGAAATCCACGCTTCGTGACGTCGAGTTCTGCACTGGCTCTCGGGATTGAAACCAGCCCCGTCACCCCCTCGAAATTCTCTGGGGCCGCCCTTCCCGGTTCAACCCTTCTCTGCTCCGGGTCTGCGGTGGCCACAAGTCTCCTTCCTTCTCCGTGGGTGGTCTTTGCCAGAAGGCCACACGGATGGAGTCATTCCACATGCAACCTCAGAGACCTGTCGCTCTCACCGGGCACGACCCCAGTGACATTCACCCGAGGTCCCGTGCTTACGAGTCACATCCGCAGCGAGTCCACTCAAACGCTCACCCACCGAAGGACATCTGGGTTGTTCGTAGCTCCCCGTACGGGTGTTGTGAGGACGTGGGTCTTCACTTCTTGGGGACACTGTTGCCTGGTGCCTCGCTGTTCTGGAGCTAAATCTTGGCTGTGGCCGTTCCTTCGTCGTCTGAAGTGTCTCCCTGCCTCGCTCGGCGGGGCCTCGGCTGTTCTGACTTCCTCGGCTCCGTGCTCGCCGCCCCTCCAGTGACCCCCTTTCAGATGTGCCTCCTGCGGAAAGACTGGCGTCCCCAGAAGGGCTTTCCTTCAACGAGCGGTGAGCAGGAGGAGGAAGGATGACAAGGACCCCCGGGGACGGCCGGGCCACCCAGGAGCGACCAGGCCGGGGCACCCTCAACTCCCCATCGGGGGCTGCTGTCTGCTTTCTCCTTTCAGTTGTGGGGCCCCCAGCCCCATGTGAGGAGTGTGGCCACTGCCTGGCCGGGGCGCCGAGTGACAGAAGCAACCCGGGGAGGACGCTGGCTCAGCCCCTGCCTGGGAAGGAGAACTGCCCCCTCGGTGTCTGAGCTCGTCTCCCCGGCCCCGCCGGGCCCCCACTCTGCCCCCCGGCCCCACCAGGCCCCCGCCGCAGGCCCGTACGGGAGGCCCGAGCGGATTCCGTGGTCTTCTCTGAGGAACCACGGGGACAGCCCCGCCTGGATAACGACCACGCTCAGCGGAGTGGCCTCTTCTCTCCACCTCGTCGGCACGTCCTCCCGTGGCCGGCAGCTGGGCCGTGGGGCCGGGGCCGTCACGACTCAGGTGGTCGGAGGGAGGAGCCCAGACTGGCTGCGCGTCTTGATGGTGACAGGTCCTTTCGCCGCGCTGGCCCTCACACCTCAGCCGGGGGCCCAGCCTTAGGCGGCTGTGCTTCCCGTTGTCTAGAGGGCCCCTCGTTGAATAGATCGGGGGCTGCGTGGGGCCTGGGAGCGGGACCCCGGCTGAGGACCTGGCCCGGGGCACGGAGGTCTGGCCGCCTGTTGACCGGTCACCCGTGCCCCCCGCTCTCTGCCCGCGGCATCTGCCCCTTCCCGGCACCCCCTTGCTGTGCCTGCCCCCCCCCCACAGGCCCCATGGTGTGGGGAGGGGGCGGTGGCGGCTTCACCCCCGATCGCCGGGAGGGGCCGGTGGGAACAGTTGCCGGAGCGGGTCTGCAGCAAGGCTCCCTTCTGGAAATGCCCTTCGTGAGGAAGACAAGTGCAGGGGTCGTGGGATTAAGCCTGTCCCCAGAAGCACTGTGCGATCCCGGAGGTGGGGTGTCTGTCTTGCCCTGGAGCACCTGAGCGGGAGTGGTGCACAATCGGCCGCGTGGCTCTGGGGGTCGCGAATTCTGGGGCTCGGGGAGGATGGGTGCCCTCCACAGTTCACCCAAGGCCTGGTGACTGTCACCAGGGCACGCGCTCCGGGAAGTCCAAAGACGCCGCCGATATTTTCATCTTGGTCACGGTTTCAATGAGCGAAGTATCGAGTTTTAAGGCAGAGAGTTCCTGCCCCGCGGCTCTAAGCTCCGTGACGCGTCCACAGAGGGCACAGTGGCACGTCTGGTGGCACACAGATCCTGTGTCTGCAGGATGTGTCTGCAGATCCTGCCCCCACCAGGAGCTCCCCTGACACTGTGGCAGCACCGTCTATGGGGCCAAGGGGTCCGGCCCCGGGACCACGTGGGTCTCACTGCGGCTGGAGTGAGATGTGTGTTGGCGTGAAAGGCTGGCACCCGGCACGGTGGCTGGAAGCCAGGAATCTTCACAGACCGCGGAGGCCCCTGCCTGGGGTGGGCGGGGGGGGGTGGGGGGTGGGGTTGCCTGTCGTCTAGGAGAACTTCTCCACGAACCTGAACCTCATCAGCCCCTGGCCGTGGGCTCTCTGGAGAACGGCTGGGCTCTAGCCCAAGTCTGACTCCGGAAACGCCCGGCCCGCGCCGCCTGAGCTGCAGGGAAGGGATAGAAGAAGAGAACAGAACGTCAGAGGAAAATCTGTTTCTTCCCTTCCCAAATAGCAACGTGTGGGTGGGGCTGGCGCCAAGGTCCGGGGGTGCCCATCCCAGGGTGGGCAGAGGCGGCTGGGACACGGCCCCCTCCTCTGTCTGGGCGGGCTGGGTGCCCAGGCCCGGCTAAGCCGCCCGATTGCTCATGACCAGGCCCTGCTCGGGGGATTCTGATGAGAAATCTGGGGTGGGCGGAGGGGCGAGGCCCTGGTGCAGGATGCTGGCACGAGCCCCGCTGAGTCAGGCCGAGGCTGTGGTCTCGCTGCCTCCAGGAATGGCCGCAGCGGTCAGCCACTCTGCCCACGGTGTCCCTCCCCCCCCCCCCCTTGGCTCCCGTCCCCACCCTGGACGGGCAGCTCCTACCCGGCTTCCCGGCTCATCTCCACCACGGGCAGGAGCTGTTGCCCCCACACGTGCCAGAGGACCGTGAGTGGCATCTGCTCTCACAGTGGCAGGCGGGGACACGGGTGGGGGTGTCGCAAAGCTTCAGGGAAAACAGCCGCACCCCACCCTTTCAGGTGCAGTACGTGCTAACCCCCTCCTGAGACGCGCACACACACACTCGGGCTGGAGAACCCTGAGGAGTCAGAGCCAACGCAGCCACTTTACAGACAGGGATGCCGAGCTTGCCCCCGACAGGGACACTCCGACCCCAGACAAATGGTCTTTGATTTCAAGAGGGTTGGGGACGCCAGATGGTGACCTGGTGCCTCAGGAGCAGTGTCCCCAGTCAACGATCTGGGTGTGGGCCCCGGCTCAGCCCTCAGGTGGCCACCGCCGGGTTACGCCACTGGTCCATCAACCTTCTGCAGGCCACCAGCTCTGTCTGCTGTGTTCCAGCCCCTTCTCTCCACGCACTCCCTTGGCGAGGAGTCTCCAGCCACATTTCCCAGACCACCTCCCAAACTCGGGAGGAAGCAAAGCGTCCGTGGAAGCCCCCTCGGGGGCTGCCCCGGTCGCAGGGAGCAGCACCCATGAGCCCTGACCTTGTCCTGTCCAGCCCCCAATCATTCGTGTCCACCACATCGGAGAGCAGGGAGGGGCGGTCCGGGCTGCAGGGCGAGTCGGCCTCCACAAGGAAGCTCGCCAGGAGGAGGGTGCCGGGCTCAAAGACCAAGTCCCACGGGCCCGGCCACCGCACCTCAGTTCCTCCAACAGCCACCCGCCGACAGTCGAGGGTGTTGGTCTACACGGCAAGTGCGGGCGGAGCCCCGTAGGGCTGTCCAAAGCGTTCGGATCCCCAGAGACGACCAGAAGACCCGTGACCAGCACCAGGTGGCAAAAGGCCCCACGCCAGGTGGGAGATGGAAACCCCAGCACCCCCCCCCCCCCCCCCGGAGCCCGGTGCCCAGGCGAGGGCACAGGGGAGGCCGGGTGGGTAGACACGGCTTTCTCCTCTGTCCCTGGGGTGGAAATGTTCTCTGCTTCAGGGTCTGGCCTGGGGCCACCGTTCTCCTTGAGGAGATGACACCAGGAGAGGCGGACGGCGTCCTGGATCTGCGCAGACAGCGTGGAGGAGGCTCGCGGCCATCGAGTGCCTGGCGGCGTGGTCCTCGGGGCTTCTGGGGCCACCATGGTGGCTTTCTGGCTGGCTCTCCACGCTCGTGGGCTCGTGGACAGAGACTTACGAGTGCTTCAGTCCACGGATCCTGTGTGTTCCTTCGGCACAAGCTTCCGGGGCTGTGTTTGTTTCTCTGTGTGCCCTAGGGACTATTCGAAATGAGATCCACCCAAAGTGTCAATTTGGTTCTGACTTTGAAAACTTGGCAAAAACCCAGCCGCAGCCTTTTAGCTGCACAAGCTTACAATGGGGATCTGTGAGCTGATGCGGAAGGGAGGTTCCTGGACCCCCGGCTCCCTGGGTGTGTTTCAGATCTTCAAATAAACAAGGTTTGACATGCTTGCGGTGAGGACGGGAGAGGAGCTGTTGACACAAACGGCGGAAATGAGTGAATTGCAGGCGATGGGAGCGGCAGGCGGGGCAGACGGGTGGGCTCTTGCCACAGGCCGAGGGGCTGCCGGACCGGGTTCTGAATCAGCCTGAGCCCGGCCCGCCCTTCCCAGCACTGCCCTCGTCCACACACCGTCTGTAGCTGCCTCCAGATGGGGCCGATTGCTATTTCTGGGCGGCTCCAAGCCAGGCAGACCCTCCCTGTGCGCCGAGGACCCGAGGTTGCCTTTGTCCTCCCGGAGGGAGAGTGGCAGCGTCTGGTGACCATCAGATACATCCACGCGTGCAGAGAGACGGACCCCTCTGCTCCCCAGAGCCCGAGCCTTCGCTGACGAGGATGCCTTGCCTGCCTTGGTGGAGCCCCAGAAAGGCGAGGGCACCCCCTGCGGGGACCCTTGTGTCCCAGCCCCAACCACACAGCAGGAAACACACCACCGACCACCTCGCGGTGTAGACATGTCAACCTGACCTCAGGTCCACCCAGGGAGAAGGAGGGTGTCGGAGAGACCTGACTTCTGGCACCAAGAAGTCCCAAGAAAACACAGCAGGTCGAAGAACAAAAATGGTGGGGAACTGTTACCAGCCTCAAAATAAGTGCGGCGGGACCCGGAAGTGTGGTCAGGAGTGGGAGCCAGACACGGAGCCACACGCAGAGGGTTGGGGCAGAAGGTGGACTCCTTTAGCGCCACGTGTCCTAACATGTGAAAGTGGGGATGTGATGGTTTCTTCTTCATTGTCTACACGGTGTATGTTCATTTTAAAATCGAAATAATTTTAAAAAAAGAAATTCAAATACTTTTTTCCCCCCTTTAAAAAAATAGGTGAACTGGTGAGGGGATTTCTGAAATGAGAACGCGCAGAGCTCAGCAAAACTCTCCCCCAAAGGGGGTGCCCGGGGGGCTCTGTCGGTTGGGCGTGTGTGATCTGTAAATATATCTCAACAAAGCTGTTAAAACACAAAAACGCGTATGCAGGGTCTCCCGCGTTCAGGGAGAGCACGTCGTGTGCAGGTGCCGTACAAGGGACGGAAGGGAAGTAGCCCGCTGCCCCTGTGACGCAGGGCCCCACGTGGAAGGCCACAGGCCCCATCCACGCCCAACCTCCGTCCCCGCTGGAGGCCACAGCTGAACTTTGCGCTGAGCGCTTTAGTGCCTGTCCTTTACGGTTTGCCTCACATGTTTGCGTCTATCTTCGCTTTCATGTTTTCCATGGTGTCACGTAGACTTGTGCTGAGTTTTCTGTGACCGGCGCCTTCCACGTGGCTTTATGTGTGTGTGCTGACACAGCAGCGCACATTTTCGCAGCCAGACGGCGTCCGGGGTGTGGCCACATGCATCTGCGCGGTTGCAGACAGGATCCGGGTTGTTTCCAGGTTCTGTTTGTTTTCACTATTATAAAGACTGCTGACGCAGACATTCCTCTGGGGGCTCCCGGCACACAGGCACGGGGTGTGTTTCACAGAACACGCTTACACTTGGACTGCCCCGTGCACAGTGGACGGGGGTGCCTGTGGCCAGAGGCCTCGGGCTTCGGCCACCACCGCCCTGCCTGCTGCCTGAGGGAGGCCCGTCTTGGTGCACCTGCAGGGACGTGGGGGAGGGGCGGCTGCACCCCTCTAGGATGAACACCCAGGGAGCGGGCGTCGTAGAGTCAAGAGCATTCTGCCAAGTTTCCCCAAGTGGCCGGGCGCAATCTTGCTCCCGTCACCGGTGGGTCACAGGTCCTGGGATTAGGTGACTTTTTAATATTCCTTCTCTGGTGGGTGTAAAACACCTGTTGTAACTTAATCTTCATTTCCCCGACTCCTAATACGATCCAGTCTCCTTCCCTACGTTAGAATAACGATCGAGCTTCCTTTTAGTGACGTGCTTGTTCGTGGCGCTTTTTTCGTGTCATTTTTCTGTTAGATTGTCTTTCTCGGGACTTTGAGGAGCTCCTTGGATATTTTAGCTGTTGATCATATGCTAGCTGTATGTGCTGCAGTTATAGGCCCCAGCTTCTGGCTTGTTCTAGGAAAATCTTCGGCGTCTTTTGAGGATTGTTTGAGAAATGCCTTTCTTACCAGAGATCGTATCTGTATCTTCCAGTATTTTCTCCTCCAAGTTTTCCATTTGGGTTCTGACACACGGGTGCTTATTCCAGCGGCAGCTGGTCTTGCACGAGGTGTGAGGTGGGACCTCCTTTGCGAGGCATCTTGGTTTCCACGTGCACGGACCTCTGCTTCCAGGCTCTTTGCTGCTTGTGTCCCATGTATCCGTCACCGTGCCTGAATCAGACTGTATTCGTAACCACAGACTCATCATAATCCTAATACCCAGGAGGCCAGAGCCCCGAAAGATCATGATGGGATTCGGGTCAGAACTGCCTTGAGTATTGGTATCTGCTGTTTTTCAAGTGTCTTTAACTCCAAATAATCCAAATGCAAAGGGGCATATTTTGGAGCAGTGTATTCTGCCATCAGCACCCAGCAAATAGAAGAATCATTCCCAGGGATACAGAGGACATGACTGCAAAATGAGTATTTAAGTCCTCAGAAAAATAAGGAAGAAAATAATACTCGAAAAAAGAACAGGAGACTATGAAACAAGAATAGGTGAACAAGGGAAACGTGACTCTAAATAAAAGCAGAAGAAATGATAAAAAGAGTAATCTCATTTGTAAACTGTAAATAATACGTATTTTAAAGTTCCATTTGGAGCCAAAACTCTTGACAAAAGTAATAAGGATTATGTGGACAGGTGCACACTGGATTCCTCTTTTGTTGCAAAGACGCACAGACCTTTCCAAAGAAGCTGGAATCTTAGAAATTGAATACAAATTATAAGGTGTTCATGTTAAACATCCTAAGAATAAAGAGTACAAGAAAGAAATAGGTGTATAAATTCTGAAATGGTTGATGAAAGAAGGAAGTAAATTTGGCTGATCTAATAGCAAATGGGAAAGAAAAACACTGGTGTATCAGCAATCGGCTCTCGTGTGAAGCAGGTCAAACTCATGAAGTTGTTAATTCATTGCATTTATGAAATTCTTGAAGAGACAGAAACTCATACTGGGTAAATGTTCTAGCGATGTGCTATTTCCAAGTGAGGTACAAAAATACACCACAGAAAGGTTAAAAAATAAAATGATGGCAAACCAATACCAGGTGTTGTGGACCGGATTGTGCTCCCTGAAGATCCGTGGAAGTCCCAGCCCCCAGTGACGGGGACCTTATTTGGAAACAGAGTCTTTGCAGATGTGAACAAGTTAAAACGAGTCACACAGGAATGGGGGGGGGGAGGACACTAGTCCCACGCCTGGTAGCCTTGTAAGAGGAGGGAAATTCTGACACAGTGACGGAGAAGGCACAGCGAAGACAGCCCTGGGGAGGCGGGGGCCGAAGTTGGAGGGATGTGGCCACTGCCACCAAGACTGGAAGGGGGTCGGGGACCCTTCCCCCAGAGCCACCCCTGGATGGCGGTCTGGCCTCCAGACGTGGGAGAGTGAGTTTCTGCTGTGTTGAGCTCCCTGGTGTGTGCAACTGGTCACAGCAACCCCAGCAAATGACACAACAGTGTTTTCACAACAGACAAGAATCTTTGACACAAGAGGGACGTGTGCAGTCGTCCCTCATGGGTGTCCGGGACCCTCCCTGGGGCTCCAGGGCGCCTGGGGGGTGGGACTGGAGGGGCGGCGAGGGTGGGCGTGGGAGGAACACGGACGCCCCTGGGCAGGGGCGCGGGGAGGAGGGGGGTGGGGGGGAAGGCAGGGGCGTGGGGTGGGGGGCCTGGGGCAGCGGGAGCCAAACCTGGTTCCCGGCACCCGTCCTCGGGCGCCTCCTCCCGGGAGCGGAGGCCGGAGCCACCGCTGCCCCGTGTTCCTCCTGAACGACGTGACGCCGCAGACGCCGTCCCCTTGCCGTTTCCAAATTGTGAACAATGACGGTGTATTATTTCCTGCCACGTGGAAATACGCCAGTGGAGGCTACTTTCTAGAAAGAGGTGCCGAGCACGTCTGCGGGCAAACCAGGAAGATAGGGCCCGGCCCCGCACCTGACGGTCGTCCGCACCCACCTCGGATCGGAAGGGCCCGGGCTCCGCGGTCCACCGGCCCCAATGCGGTCGTGCCCGGCGACACCCTCAGGGCTTATTCCTTCTCCACGTTTGGGTCACACTATAGGAAGTCAGGGGAAACAATAGAACCATCTAGAAAGAGGAGCAGTTACAGAAAGAAACACACAAAACAAACACACAAAATCAGCAGCTCCCTGGGTACCAACAGCGGTCAGTTACATACGCTGGGAAATGTTTCCGGCTTAAACTAGTAACTGAGAAACACAATAAAACTTCCAAGAACACCGGGAATGCAGGGAACCTCTGCATTTCCGCTGATGATGTGAAGGGCTATTGGAACATGTCCCCTCGTTCTTGGACCGCTGGGTTCTACGGATTCAAGATGCTGGCTTTCCCTAACCTGCTCTTGAAATGGATCCGATTCCCTCCTACCCACAAACCCAGGGGAGGACCTTAGTGTGGGGCACCTGGGGCTCCTACGGGGAGGGGAGGCCACCGGGGATCAACTCAGGTTGGGAGAGCCCCTGCCCCAAGGATCTGTACAGGATGCCACAGGCTCCGGGCCCCACCTGATACTCTCCATCAAGGAATTTCTACAATGGAGTCTGAGTCCTAGAAAGTCCCTGTAGAGAGAGAAGAGGACTAAGTGAAGAGTGGGGGAGAGACGACAAGGGAAGGCAGCTGGTGTGCAAATGAGGAAGAGGTCGGGCTGATGCATGTCCCAGCATCTGGGGACACCAGTGCAGGTGGCTAAGGGGACCATGAGCCTGATCCTGGCAGAGGAGATACCAGGTGTGACCTAGAATGACCTGTCGGGGCGGCCCCGCTCCAGGGTCTCCTGTGATGGGGTCACAGTATGTGGTGGTTTCCAGAGGGCAGAGGTAAGCGTTTCAGGAATTACACTTGAAAAACCTACTTGTGGGCAACTTACGGTCTTCTATTTAGTTTTCTCAGTTGTCCACCGGAACAGACACTGTATCCCGTTTCACAGGTGAGTAAACTGAGACTCAGGGACATCACAGCTTTCCCAGAACCACACACAGGTACCTTACGGAGACTGGGCAGCTGCCAGACCTCCCACCTCAGCTGACTGTTTGTCATATACCCCTAATCGGGGCCTCTGTCAGCAGTGCAGGGATAGTTCTAAAAACCTGAATAAAGAAAAACTGCACTCGGGGGAGTTAAGATGGCAGACAAGTAGGGGGACCGGGAGTTTTCTTGTCCCTCCAGCGCAGCTGTATTGAGGTCAGATCCCTTGGAACTCCCAGGAAATCGATCGGCACAGTGGCAGAAGGATCTCCCCAGGTGGAGGGAGACAGCGTGGCAGGACCGAGGTGCATGGATGTGAGCTGGGGAGATAAAACAGTGTAGGCACGGAGGGGAGGGAACCCACTCTGCAGAGGGGCTGTGACAGGGCGGCATCGAGTTAGCACAAGAGGAAACCTCTTGGGACCATGAACCGGGGAAAAAGTAGTGAAGTCCCCAGTTCTTTTTTGCAAACAGCCTTTGGAGCTGAAACTCAGAGGTTTTGAAAGTGCGTCACTGAAAGCCACATATGGAGGGCCTACGGCTAATATCCTCCATGGGGAAAAGCTGAGAGCTTTGTGCACTCTCAGCGGTGCCCCCTCTCACCACCATGGTTCAACACAGTACCAGAAGTCCCGGCCTTTGCAGTCAGACAACAAAAAGAAAAGGCAACCAGATTGGCAAGAAAGAAGACAAACTTTCACTCTCCGCAGACAACGTGATATTCTATGTGGAAAACCAAAAAGACTGCACCAAAAAACTACTAGAGCTGATACACAAATTCAGCAAAGTTGCAGGATATAAAATCAACATACAGAAATTGGTCGCATCTCTATACACCAATACAGAAGCAACAGAAAGAGATATCAAGGACTCGATCCTATGTATAATTGCACCAAGAACCGTAAAATACCTAGGAATAAATCTAACCAAAGAGGTAAAAGATCTGTAGACTGAAAACTACAGAAAGCTTATGAATGAAACTGAAGAAGACAAAAAGAAATGGAAAAACATTTCATGCTCGTGGATTAGAAGAACAAATATTGTTAAAATGTCTATACTACCCAAAGCAATCTATGCATTCAATGCAGTCCCTATCAAAATAACACCAGCATTCTTCACAGAGCTAGAACAAACAATCCTAAAATTTGTATGGAGACAGAAAAGTCCTTGAATAGCCAAAACAATCCTGAGAAAGAAAACCAAAGCTGGAGTCATCACAATTCCAGACTTCAAGCTATACTACAAAGCTGTAATCATCAAGATAGTATGGTGCCGGCACAAGAACAGACACTCAGATCAATAGAACAGAATAGAGGACCCAGAAATGGTCCCACAAATATATGGCCAACTAATCTTTGACAAAGCAGGAAAGAATATCCAATGGAAAAAAGACAGTCTCTTTAGCAAACGATGCTGGGAGAACTGGACAGCAACATGCAGAAGAATGAAACTGGACCACTTTCTTACAAAAATAAATTTAGAAGGGATAAAAAACCTAAATGTGAGACAGGAAACCATCAAAATCCTAGAGAAGGAAATCAGGCAGCAACATCTTTGACCTCGGCCGCAGCAACTTCTTACTTGGCATGTCTCCGGAGGCAAGGGAAATAAAAGCAAAAACCTCATCAAGATAAAAAGCTTCTGCACAGTGAAGGAAACAATCAGCAAACTAAAAGACAGCCTACTGAATGGGAGAAGGTATTCACAAACGACATATCAGATAAAGGGTTAGTATCCAAAATCTATAAAAAAACTTATCAAACTCAACAAAAATCAAATAACCCAGAGAAGAAATGGGCAAAAGACATGAACAGACACTTTTCTGAAGACATCTAGGTGGCTAACAGACACATGAAAAGATGCACAACATCACTCATCATCAGGGAAATACAAATCAAAACCACAATGTTACCATTTCACATTTGTCAGAATGGCTAAAGTTAACAACTCAGGCAACGACAGATATTAGCAAGGATGCAGAGAAAGGGGAACCCTCTTGCACCGCTGGTGGGAATGCAAACTGGTGCAGTCACTTTGGAAAACAATATGGAGGTTCCTTAAAAAATTGAAAATAAAACTACCCTACAACCCAGGAATCGCACTACTAGGAATTTATCCAGAGGATACATGTGTGCTGTTTGAAGGGGCACGTGCACCCAATGTTTATAGCAGCACCGTCGACAATAGCCAAAGGATGGAAAGAGCCCAAATGTCCATGATGGATGAATGGATAAAGAAGATGTGGTTATTTACAATGGAGTATTACTCGGAGATCAAAAAGAATGAAATCCTGCCATTTGCAACAATGTGGATAAAACTAGAGTGCATTACATTAAGCAAAATAAGTCAGTCAGAGAAAGACAAATAGCAAATGATTTAACTCATATGTGGAATCTGAGAAACAAAACAGATGAACATAGGGGAAGGGAAGGGAAAATAATACAAAAACAGGGAGGGAGACTGTAATAGGTAAATTATAAGACCTCACTGGCATCCCCTCTCCCCTTCCCCACTGCGTTCTGCGATCCGGGCTCTGAATGGGTGCTCCATCAGTCCCCGGTACCCGCCTTGTTCCTGCCATGGGAGCGATCACTCTGCATCATCCACTTCACAGAGCAGGAGAGTGAGACCCAGAGAAGGGAGGCAGGTGTTTCGGGGTACAGGGCTGAGCAGCAGAGACCTGGAATACCACCTCCAGAGCCCCCGCCAGCCCGGGCAGGGACCCCACCCCCGCCCCGAGCCAAGAGCGAGCCTTCCCCTTCCATCTGGCCACTCATTCTTCCAGAGCTTGACGATGGCCTGCTCCTCTTGGCCACGGGGTATTGCTGGCCAACCAGGAGGGAGTCCAGCTGGTAGGGCAGGTGTAGCTACCGGACACAGGGACACCTGTGAGCTACCGGGAGCCACATTCTGGTCTCTGTCCCCGGGCCTGCCCGGCAGCTGGGATCCAGGTGCCCTAGGGGTCAGCACACAACAGGGTCTGGGCTGAGCAGGAGGCCATGACCTCAAGGAGAATCCACTCGGCCCTCTCCTGGCTCCTGCCTAGTCTCACCTGTCCTCCCTGAGGGGCTCCAGGGCCCGGGGCCAGGCCCCTTACGGCTGCTCGGGCTCCAGCCTGGAAAGATGTATAGCCTCTGGGGCAGCTGGACTTGTTGGGGCTGGAGGGAGGGCCGGCCACCGACAGGGCCTCGGCTGGGGAGGATGTGGGCCTCGTGGGGGTGAGGGTGGGGCCGGGACCCGGTCCCGGGGTCACGGCTCATGTATACAAAGGGCTGAAATCACTGAGTGCCCAGGGGGCGCCCAGTTAAAGTAGCCCCCTGACACTTGGTCATCCTGGAGGTGGCCCCAGGCCTCCCCGGGCCGCTTCCCACCCTCTGACTCTGCCCAGCGCTGCAGCCAGGCCCAGGCTGGACCTCTGTCCAAGGTCCTGCCAGGAAGACAAGGCGGAAGGAGGAAAGGAGAAGGGCAAGGGGCGGACCGACCTCTCCCTGCCCTGAGTCGGCCTCCACTGCTGCCTGCAGGAGCCCTGGCCCAGCCATGCCCCAGGGTCCATGCACCTGGACCCTGGGGTAGAGTCTGCGGTCCAGGCCAGCTGGGTGGGGGTGGGTGTATTCACTGGCCTTCGTGTCCCCAGATGTCCAACCCACCTGGCCTTGCACCCTGAGATCTGCCTGGCTGGGGCAGGCATGGTTCTGGGGCTCAGGAGAGGTTCGGGTCCCGGAACAGTTGGCGGAGGCGGAAACATGGGGGACCAGCCAGGTGGGGAGCGATTGGATTCATGCACATCAGTGTCGCGTCTGGATCATCTACAGGTGCTGAGTGCAGGTCCCTGGGCACACCTGGCCACGACACAGACCTGGCCGGCCCTGAGGAGGGAGGCCTGTGTAGCCGGGGCACCTCCCCTCCACCTACCCCTGGAGGACAGCCTGGGTCAAGGCCACGCTGATGCACTTCCCCGTCTGACCCTCAGGGACAGTGGGGACACTGAGGTCAGGAGAGGCAAGGACTGGCCCAGGACAAGTGAGGTGTGCGGCGTCCGAGGAGCAGAGCTGGTCTTCAGTCCTAGGCCAGCCTCTATCCCCCCATGGGGTTCTCCCTGGGAATGAGAGCCCCTGAGATGCTCGGGGGTCCCTATCCACCCCGTCTGTGTGAGGCTGTGACCACTGGGCATCTCCAGACAGGCGGGTGCACACACACACACACACACACACACACACACACACTCAGACTGCCCCACTGGGGGTCAGAGGGGAGTCCACACTGGGAGGGGGTGGGTAACGTGGGGGAAAGAAGAGAAAGGCTGGAGGCAGTGGGGCCATGGGCAGGGACATCAGGATTCCTGGCAACAGCCCGGGACCCACAGCATGGGGAGGGGAGATGTGCCGGCTGAGGGCCGGGGGGTCCCCAAGATGTCCGGGGGGATTGGCGGGAACTAGGGGAGGACGGGGTCTGGGGTCCTGTGTCCACCACACTGGGCACCTGGAAGTAGGAAGTGTGGACGGGGCTACGGCACAGAAGGACTCAGCGTCCTCCTCCGTAAATTGGGCTGCGTAGACAGTGTCCCCAGGGTCCCACAGGCTCATAGACGAGTCTGTGTCCCGGGATCTTCATCCCTGACCCTCTGTTCTCCCCTCCTGGGAAAATGCTTCCTACTCCCTCAAGGTCCTTCTGAGCAGAGGGCAGCCTGGGGGCTTGGAGGAGCGAGGTCCTGGGTTTGCAGCACGTGGCCGAGCAGTGGACCCTGGTGTGGGGACCGAGGTCAAGACCCTCCTTGTTGGCGCCTCGGGTCCTCATTAGGAAGTGGTTCCCCAGGCAGTGCCCTGCCTGGGGTGAGGAGGCCTCGTGAGGGAGCTGAGCACCGGGCCGGGGGAGGGACACGGGCCACAAGGGAGGCTTCTGAGGGTCGTCACCTGGACCCTGGAGCCCACAGGCCCTGCTCCTGCGAGACACACAGAGACAGACAGAGTCCGAGGCAGACACAGAGAATGGACCCCGGAGAGAGGAAACCAGAAATTCCATGAATCGGCCTGGAAGTGACAGCCCGTCATCATCTTCTAGCCCTTAGAACGCGGTCACACGGGCCGTCCACCCGGAAGGGGAGGGGGTGACACAGGGATGTGTGACCAGGATTCGGGAAGGCTGGGAGCCACAGCCCAGGCGCTGGGACCCGGGCCCAAATGTGATGGAGCCCCTGGAGGGGCGTGTCGGGTGGGCACAGGGTCTGAACGAGCTCACCTCCACCTTCCCCCGGGCCCGGGACCCAGGCAGGAGGGGTGGCTGTGCCTGGACCCGGAGCAGACCCAGGCCCGCGTGAGTGTGTTCCGTGCCAGGCCCACCCCTTCCTCATCTTTCCACGGCCACGTGTGCCCACGAGCCTCATGGGATAGCAGGCACGGGACGAGTCTACAGGTGTCTCCCTGATGGTGTCCCTAGAAGTGGATTCCAGAAGGACCCCACTGTGCAGACGGGGAGACCGGGGGGCCCCTGGGAGGCACAGGGTCTGTGCGGGGTCCCGGCACTGGTCAGGAGGAAAACCCAGGTCTGAACCCAGCTCTGTGTCCCCAGAGCTGCCACACCGGCTGCACCAGGCCTCGCGGGGATGTGGCTGGGCTGTGTTGGTGTCACTGTAGGGACAGGGCATGGGGTGGAGGGGAGCCCTCCGCAGCCTCGGAGGGGCTCTTGTAGGAGGAGGAAGTTGGGTAAGGGAACCCCAGGCAGTGACCTCACCTCTCTGGTCACAAAGCCCAAGTGAAGTCAGAACCCGGGTCACCAGGCACCCACATTGTGGAGACAGCGCCTGACTGGGCTCACTGGTTGGGACACCTTCGCCTGACGAACATGTTCTCCTGTTGTGTGCCCGTGTCCCGCGGCTGCTGGCTCAGGGGAGCCCGTGGCTGCGACGCTCCCCGACCCCGGAGACAGTGGGGTCAGGTCGTGCACAGGACGCCTCAGGTCTCTAGCTCGCAGGGAGCCAAAGGTAACCCAGGGAGCCCCAGAGACAGCCGGTCCAGCCCGACACTGCTCTGATCTGACTCGTGCGGCCCCACGGCCCCTCCCGTGTGTGTGTGTGTGTGTGTGTGTGTGTGTGTGGAGGGCCCACGTGAGCAGGTGCAGGCTGATGAAGGGGTCAGATGCCTGGTGGGTGGGCCATGCTCACACCCCAGGTCAAGGCTGGCTGGGAGGGACAGGGTGTGCTGGGGTGGCCCTCTTGTCCCCAAGATTCATCCCGAGCCCTGCAGGTGGATGTCACTGTGTCCCGGGCGCAGGGCTGTGCGCACTCAGGTCTGTGTCGGATCTGGGAGCCGCAGGGGGAGAGGGCGGAAGGACACTGAGGATGGCCAGGCGGGGCTGTGATGCCTCCGGGCCGGCCGCGGGTCACTGTCTTTACAGAAATCAACGGATGAAATCGGGAGGCGACTGTCGGAATCCCGATTCACCTGCCCTACAGAGGTGTGCGTGTGCCCCGTTGCCCAGGAGGGCCACCCTGGACCCGGGGAGAGAGTGGCCGCACGGAGGTCTCCGGAAGCAGGGCCTGGAGATGGCCTGGGAGGGCCTCCCTCACCGCCCGGGCCCCTCCACAGGGTCCTGGCTCAGCGGTCCTGGGACCAGGACCCGGAGCCCCCGGAGCCCCCGGAGCCCGAGCCGAGGGTGAGAAGGCTGGGGTTGGGGGATGGGGTGCATGGGGCCCCGGGCGGTGCTGAGCCACCCAGGGAGGAGCCCCCGGGGGCTGGTGTGGGGCCAGGAGCAGAGACTGAGAGCCCCCGGGGCTGCGGACCCCAGGGGGGCAGAGGTCCTGGTGTGGGTTCCTGGCCGCGGCTTCTCGGGAGGCCCTGGGGTGTGTTGTGTGTCTGCAAGGCCCCTGGAGAGGCCGGCGCGGGGGGACCTTCTCTCCTGTCACCCTGAGCCCTTGGAGCCGCTGCAACCATCACTCTGTTTCCTTCTCAAGAGTCCGGGGCAGGAGCAGAAGCCGGTGCGGCTCCAGAGCCCGACCCAACAGCCTCGGGGGCCTCGGCGGCTCTGGAGGCAGGGGTGGCGTCTGGAGCGACTCCTGCAGGGGCCCGGCAGCCAGCAGGTGACCTGGGACCTGTGCGGGGACAGCGGGCACCTGGGCAGAGTCAGCTGGGTCCTGCTTCTGCTCCCAACACCGTTCCTGCCACCGCCCTTCTCCCCGCCCCTGCCACCGCCCTTGCTCCCACATGGATGCCAGCCACTGATCAAGGGCCTGAGGGCCTACACGGGGTGTTTATTTTATTTCTAATTGTTCCAATCCCCGACCCTGACACCCTACCACAATGTCTCTTCCTCTTGTCCCTTATCCTTTCTCTCCTCTTCTTTTTAGCTGTGACTTTATTTCTTCACTGTTGGTTTATAATCCATATTAATCTTCAATGAAATTTTTATTTACTTTACGTTGTGCAATTCCTGCGCGCTGGGTACACTCACGACGCTGTGAACCACGCCACAGAATATTGGTGCAGAGTATCTCAGTCCCCGAGGGACACCGTGTACCCGGAGCCCGCCCTCCCCATTCGTGCCCCCGCCAGGCCCTGGGAACCCCCAGTCCGCTTTCTCTCCGTGTTCCGTTACTTACTCTGGAGGTTTTCTACAAGTGGAATCTCAAGAGATACCTTCGGGTCTGCACCGACTTTTCAGACGGGACAGATTCATTTTCGTACTCTGTGGTCGCTTGAAATAGACTGTTTCTCCTTTGATATTGAAATCACAAAGGATTAAAGATTAGGTGGGAAAAAAGAGGCCCCTTCGGTGACAATGGGCACGGTCTCGGGGTGGAGACCCCCGTTTGTGCTGTGACACCACAGCCTGACGCCAGCCAGGACACGGCTGGTCCCCCCGTGGCCCAGACAGAAGCCGGGGGATGCAGAAGGCCGGACGGTCACACCGCAGAGGGGAGAGCATCCCTCACGACCCAGGGCCAGAAAGGTTCACAGGCCCCTGGGCCAAATAACGCTCCAAAGCCCGTGCGTTCCCCGGGATGGAGACCAGACCCGTCCCAGTCCATGGGAGCAGGCGTCAGAGATGCGGAGCGTCCCGGGGAGGGACTCGGGCAAGTGAAACCCGAGGGAGGCAGCGCTGGGCACCTTCAGACCGGCAGGTTTCTGGGGTGGGGACCGGCAGCCCAGGTGACAACGTGAGGCAGCAGAGGCCCCAGCAGGTCCCCAGCGAGAAGTCCTCGTCCTGCAGGGGACCGGCTGGCCCAGGACTGGGAGAGCCCACAGAGCCTGGGGTCGGCCCTTCCCCGGTCCCCATGCCCGGCCCCAGGCAGGTTGGTCAGCTCTGCTCCCCTGAGTTCAGGGGGGGCGGGCCTTCGGCGGGTGGTGGGGTTCCCCAGGAAGGGGGACCCCGAGCCCCAGGACGCCAAGACGCAGGCCTGCGGGTAGGACAATCCAAAGTCAAGGACATGGGCTTCCTGACCTAGCTCGTCTTACTAGTGACCCAGGCTGTGCTATTAGCCTCGGTGTCCCCATCTGTGACACGGGGACGAAACGGGCCTTCTAGATGGCTTGTCGCATTCCCCGACAGATGAGGTGGAATCGTGGCCTGGTGCCTGGAGGACATAAAGAGCCACCTGGAAGGCTGTCCCAGAGTCCCCCAGGGCACAGGATTCTGGAAGCCCCTCCTTGGCTCCTGCCTGCTGTCCCCCTTCCGGGAACACTCAGCGTTGTTTGCGGAGGAGGTGGAGACGATCCAGGACGTCAGCAGGTCCCACGTGAAGGAAGGTCAGCGCTGGAGGGACAGAAGGACGTGTCCCGTGGCCCCTTCCAGGGCCCGAGCTGTGACGCCCTCTGACCTGACCTCTGACCTGACCTGGTGTGTGGACCCGGCTTCTGTGGTTTCACTCCCTCCTTCCCTCCCTCCTTCCCTAATTCAGCCGGCGATCTCAGGTCCCTGCCGTGTGCCGAGCACCGGGACCTCATCGGTGAGCACGACCCGACGGGGTCCCCCACGTGGCCTCTTCCTTTGCAGGGTCTGAATCTTCCTGTGCTGGGTCCCCTCTGGAGAGTCTGGGAGGGAGGCCTCTGCACATGTCCCTGCAAGGAAGCACGAGTCCGGAAGGTCCAGACGACCTGCCCCAAGTCCCAGCGTGTGGAGAGTGGACACGGGGTGGTCCCTGATCAGAGGAAGACTTGGGCCCACGGAGCCCGGAGGATGACGAGTACAGGGAGCCCGGAGGAGGAGGGGGGAGCACCGTGGCGGCCTGGCGCTCAGGCCAACTGGGAGACGGTGTCGTACCCGGACCGGCTCTGTCCCCAGGGCCGTCGGGGTATCCGCGCTCCCGGGTGGCAGGCTGGCCCCGGCTGGCAGGAGAGGAGGTGCCCGTGGGGCAGGACAGAGCCCTCAGGCAGAGCGGAGGGTCGCAGGTGCTCCCCCAGGGGCAGGTGGACTCGGGCGCCCTGAGGCGGCATCACCGGGATAGCAGTGCCTGCAACGGGGTCCCCATACCTGTCCCCTCCTCAGCCAAGGTTTGTCTGCATGGCGTTTACCCCCCAAACACAAAGTCTGGGCCAGGAGCCACCCTCTTTGAGCCCTCGCCCCTGATTCTTTCCAGCCACCTCAAGTTACAAGAAATGGACAATATTTCAGGTGGTGGTGGATGCCCAGAGATGTTTGTGTTTCTGGCCCACGTTGTGACGTCGCTGGCATTTTAAAGATCAGGGCTTTGATTCAAAAGCGGCAGGATGCCGAGGACCCTGGAGAGCTTTCTGGAAACCTGCCTCTGTGCTTTGCCGCACCCCATTCCGACCAGCTCTGCTCGCAATCTCTCCGGACCACGGTTCCATAGCCTGGGGTCCTCAGATGGCCGAGGTGATGTTGTAATAGGTCAGTTTATAAGACCTCAGAAAGCTTATTGTATATAAGTTCGGCTTAAAGTCACCTTTCATGAATAATTGAGATAAAAGGCTTCTGTAGTTCCCTATTAGGGTTATCGGAAGTTCCTAACCTCCCTATCTTGCTTCTGGGACCTCGCCTGCTTGCTAAATAGATCACTTAGGATGCAAAACGCTCCCCCAGCCCCTCTACCAAGATCTGGCCTAGGCAAGACCAACATGTAAAAGGCACGTACTCGCTGCCCCACGGCATCTTAGGTGTCTAACTATGATTGGTCATTTTAAACCCTCTTAGGACAAAGAACTTTAAATTGATAGGTTCCCACCAAAACTGACGTCTGTGTGTCACGATATAATTGGCTACCATGAAAGGCTGTAGACTGTAATTGGTTAACAAAATAATGACGTGTTCTGACTTGCTAAAATCCATAGAAGCTCACTGCTGCCTTTGTTCGGGGCCATTCTCTGTACTTTTCTCCTTACGATCAGGAGATCAGGTTTGGCCCGGCCGTGAATAAAATCTTGCCTCGCTTCTATTCGGCGTCTGGTGGTTTTTTTCGACAGCACCCTGCTTCATTTGGAGGTCCCACCGAGATTCTGTGACCACCCGAAATTCGGCGGCTGAAGCGGAACAGCTAGGGGAGAGCTCCCGAGAGACGTTCCTGGGCCCCGTTTTCCGTTCTCAGACCCGGCTTAAGTAAGGTATGCGAGGCAGCGCCTATCTTCTATTTTCTGTTTTCTGTTTTCTGTTACTGGTCGGATCTGACTCTAGGAGGGAAGGCTGGACGCGGCTTCACTTCCCCCAGCTGGTGTCTGGTGGAGACATCCCCAGCACCGCCTGGGTCTCCGGACCATCTGGGTTGGGTTGATCACCCCAACCGTTTGTTCTATGTTCAGTGCTCTGTGTGCCCTGTTAAACGTTTCCTGTTAACCTATCATTATCTCTGGTGTGACCCACTGTTTAGCCTCTGTCATGGGTCAGTCTTCGTCCGAGCCTTGCTCCCCCCTTAAATGCATGCTAAATAACTTCTCTGGTTTCACAAAAAGAAGAAAGAACTATGGCTTTAACTTAAAGCCATCCTGGCTGCGGACATATTGCCCACTGGACTGGCCGACATTCTCTGGGGTTGACTGGCCCCCAGAGGGCTCCTATAATCTTAACCTTGCTTATGCCGTCTGCAGGATTTGTCATGATGTTCGTCCTGACCGGGAGCCATATGCTGTGACTTGGGTCGACGTCCTAGAAGGCCCACCTTCCTGGCTGAGAGAGTGCCAGAAATGGCCAAAAGCTGTCATCTGGGATCTCCCTTTCCCACTCCCCTTCCTGCTCTCCTCCAAACTCCAAACCCTTGCTTCCTGTCACTCAGCCTTCAAAGAGGCTTTACCCAGTGCTTCAGGAGATACCTGAAGGTGGGGACTTGTTATCTGATCCTCAGGGACCACCTCCTTATCCGCAGAGCTAGCTATCCCCACTAGCTCCCCAGGAACCAAAAGCCGAAGGAGATCCTTTGAGTACTCGCCCACATACCAGATCAGGAGCCCTCTATAGAGGAGAACACCAGTCCTCTGATGCCCCAGTTCCCATCCTTCCTCTTAGGCAAACGGCTCCGGCTCCTAGTCCAGACGGGCAGCCAACACGCCCGATGCTTGTCTACACTCCTTTCTCCACCAGGGACCTCTACAACTGGAAAACTCAGAACCCGCCTTTCTCTGAAAACCCCCAGGGCCTAATTGACTCTTTGAGCTCTATTTTCACCACCCACTTACCCTCTTGGGAAGATTGTCACCAACTCTTGCAGGTCTTACTGACTTCTGAGGAAAGGGCCCGAGCGCTCCGGGAAGCCACGAGAGCAGTCCTTGGCCCAGATGGAATGCCTACCGCAGACCTTCACGGAATTGAGCACGTTTTTCCTTTCGCGCTGCCCCAGTGGGGCCCGAACACGGATAACGGTAGGGAGCGTCCACCCCAGTATCTCCAGATTCTGTTACAGGGGCTCCGCGCAGCGGCACAAAAGCCCACCGATCTGACAAAAATTCATGACACGGTCCAAGGACCGAATGAGTCGCCTGCAGCCTTCCTAGAAAGGCTTTACCAGGCTTTCCACTTATATTCTCCTATTGATCCTGAGGCAACAGAGAACCGAAAAACCATTAATACGGATTTCGATTCTCAGTCGGCCCCAGACATCCGGAAAAACTCCAAAAATTAGAAGGATTCGAAGGAAAGGTAATTTCAGAGTTGGTAGAAATAGCCCAGTGAGTTTTTCAGAGCAGGGACAGCCCTGCCATTGTGCAAGGGAAGGAAATAGGGAAGGTCCTCGTAGCAGCCTGGGGAAAACCACCGGGCAACAGCAAAGGACAGGGGAGGCCTCAACCCCGCCAGAAAGGACCCCGAGCAACGAGCAACGTTGGGAAAAAATCAATGTGCTTATTGCAAAAAAGAAGGACGTTGGAAAGATAAATGCCCCAAGGGTTTAAAAACTCCCCTACTCTTTTTGATGAGGCTCTTCGAAGGGATTTGGTCCCCTACCGGGAGAGCCACCCAGATGTTACGCTGTTACAACATGTAGATGACTTGCTCCTAGCCGCTGAGTCCTTAGAGAGCTGCACAAAGGCTACGGAGGACCTGCTAAGGGAATTAGATGTCCTGGGATATAAAGTTTCTGCAAAAAAGGCGCAAATTTGCTTGGACTCTGTAATATACTTGGGCTACCAACTGCATGAAGGCAAGCGATTGCTGGGGCCAGAAAGAATCCAAGCTATCCTCAACATTCCTAAACCCACAACTAAAAGCAGATCAGGGAGTTCCTAGGGGCCGCTGGGTATTGCCGCCTCTGGATACCCGGTTGTGCTGAAATGGCGAAACCCCTGTACTCTGCCGCTGGGGGTGAAGGAACTGAGATTGTCCGGGGAGAACAAGAAGATAGGGCTTTGGAGCAGATCAAGAGCGCCCTCACCCAAGCCCCGGCCCCAGCTTTACCTGCTATTCCCAAACCCTTCCAACTATTTGGGCATGAGATCCGGGGAATTTTGAAAGGGGTCCTAACTCACACTTGGACTAACCAACGCTTGGACAAGACCTTCAGATCACAGGACCTCACCCAGTAGCATCACTGCTGCGCTCCCCGCCAGACCGATGGATCTCTAATGCGCGAATCATCCAGGATCAGGTATTGCGTCTAGACCCTCCACGCATCACTTTCCTGAAGACAGAGGCTTTGAATCCAGCCACGGTGCTGCCTGATAGGGACTCAGAGGCCCCACTCCACGATTGCTTGGAAACCGTGAGTACTCTTACAGGACTGAGGGGGGACTTAAGAGATCAACCTCTGTCAAAGGTGGACTTCGAGCTGTTCACTGATGGCAGCAGTCTTGTCAAAGATGGAATCGGATATGCAGGTGCAGCTGTAGTGACTCAGGACCAGGTTCTCTGGGCCCAAGTCCTGGAGCACGACACTTCTGCCCAAAGAGCAGAGCTGATAGCCTTAGCCCAGATCCTCAGATGGGCAAAGGGAAAAACGGTGAACATTTTCACGGGTAGCAGGTACGCCTTCGCCACCGCCCAGGTTCATGGAGCTCTATATAAGGAAAGAGGACTGTTAACATCAGGAGGGAAGGAAATTAAAAATAAAAAAGAAATCCTGGCCCTACTGGAAGCCTGACGGCTTCCTAAAAAGGTGGCTATTATACATTGCAAGAGCCACCAAAAGGCAGACTCGCCCCAAGCAGAAGAAAATGCCTCTGCTGACGCAACAGCAAAGGCCACAGCAGAAAGAGATGTTCTTCCGATTAAGATTTTGCCTCTGCTGCCCCCACGCTTTCTCCCCACGGGACCGTCTTATACCAAAGAAGAGCTATGCCTGATGAAAACCTAGAGGGCAAAAAGAGATGACCAGCATTGGTATCGCCTCGGGGATGGACGCATCTTCATGCCAGGAGCTATAGGAGGGACCTGGTTCCCGCAAGTCCACAGCCCTACACATCTAGGGGCAACCAAGTTGTCTGAACTAGCCCAAAGGGACTATTTTATCCCAAACCTTAATAAAACCGTAAAAAGCCTAGTAGACCGATGCAAAGCCTGTGCTCAGACTAACCCATCTCCCAAGTTTAATTTTTCAGGGCAGAGACGACGCGGACAGATGCCTGGAAAAATATGGGAACTTCACTGAGATGAAACAGGGACTCTATGGCTATCATTATCTCCTTGTTCTAGTGGACACCTTCTCTGGATGGGTAGAGGCTTTACCCACGACAACAGAGTCAGCTCAGAGAGTGGCTAAGAAATTACTCAGTGAATTGTTTCCCCGGTGTGGCATCCCTATTGGTCTGGGGTCAGATAATGGCCCAGATACCTAAAATGTTGGCCAAAAGCTTACAAATAAATTGGAAATTACGTTGTGCCTACCACCCCCGAAGTTCAGGGCAGGTAGAAAGAACGAATAGAACTCTAAAAGAAACCTTGACTGAATTAATTCCAGAAACTTGCGAAAACTGGGTAGGCCTCCTTCCTGTTGCCCTCCTCAGAGGGCGCTGTATACCTTATGTAAGAAGGGCATCCCCCCCACCTTGAAATCCTATTTGGAAGACCACCTCCCTTGCTTCCAAAACTGGGAGACGAACAATGGGCGGAAATCTCAAACCAACACCTAGGTTTCGTTCCCCAGTCTCGATTTACGAGGGAACCCGTTTCTATCATCCTAGTGCCCCTCTTTGTAGGACTGGGGGTTGCAGGATTCATTGGTGTAAGTACTGCCGCTCTCATTACAGGGGATCAGAACTTCAAATTACTAAGCAAACAAATTGATCAGAATTAGAAAGGAATATCGATAAACTGTCTGAATCCGTAAACTCTTTAGCCGAGGTGGTACTTCGGAATCGGAGGGGCTTAGACCTGTTATTGTTACAACAAGGAGGGCTTTGGATGGCCCTTGGGGAACAAAGCTGTTTTTATGTCAATAATTCAGGAATCGTCAAGCAGAGCTTGAGTCAGGTCAGACAACGACTAGAGGAAAGAGAAAGGCAAAGACGAATTAGTCAAAATTGGTATGAGTCTATATTCTCCTGGTCCCCTTGGCTAACGACTCTCCTAAGTGCCCTTGCGGGACCCCTTATCTTTCTCTTTCTAGCTATGGCTATAGGTCCCTGTTGATAAAACTACTACTCCAGTTCATAAATAGAAAAATAGGATCTATGAAGCTTATGGTGTTACGTAGCCCGTACGTCCCACTGGCCCAAATGCCAGCATAAGGTGATTCAAAGGTTCGAATAACTGGCAAACAGGAGTGGGGAGTGTAGGGGGCAGGAGAGCCCTCCCTGGGGCCCTGGCCTCTGCCGTCCCCCCTGCTAGAGCTGCATCCAGTGAACACACTTCAAAGGGGCGGGGGCGGGGGCGGGGGAGGGGCAGGAAGGTATCGGCGGTCCTGCTTCATGGCTCACGGGCTGGAGCTGGAGGCCATCAGCCACATCAGATGAGGGACATCCGTCCTAGCCCTGCTCCTGCTTATCCACAGACAGTGTCCCCCGCGCTTCCTGTCCTCCCTCTCCTGCCTGGCCAAGCACATCCTGGGGGGCCCTCTCCTGTTAGTCTGGGCTGGGAGCAGCCTGGGGCTCAGATTGGCCGGTTCTCAGCCTCCTCGGGGCCCCCTGCTCGGGGCCCCCCGCTGCCCCCGCTGTGTTGATGCCCCCCGACTCCCCTCCCGGTCTCAGGCGTGCCTGCCAGCCCTGGGCCACCCCGTCCTAGCTTGACCTTTCCACACCTGCCTGACCCTAAACTGACAGCCTTTGTGGGAGGGCAGTGTCCTGGGTCCAAGGTGGCCGGTCCCACTGGTGGGTGGGACCTCCCCTTCGGCTGACCAAGCCTGGGGCCATTCCAGGGTGGGCTTTTCTGGCCCCGAAGCTGGGAAGGGTCCCTCCTACTGGCCAAGAACCAGGATGCAGCCTCAGACCCCTCCTGGCCACGTGGCACTGTCCCTCTGCTTTGTCGCCAGTACACATGGGGAAACCGAGGCAACGCAACTTGCCCTGAGTCACACAGCTGGTGGGGCCGGGGCTGCTGTTCACGAAGCTGTCATCTGGGATAAACTGAAGTTGGGGGGGGGTCCAGATGGGGAGGAGGTGGGGCTGGGTCCCACCACCCTGGCTTGTGTCCTGGCTCGTGTCCTGGTCAGCATCAGCAAGACAGGGCCGCTCTCGGGCCGGCCTTCTGGGCTCCGGGTCTTACCTGGCTGTGCACCGAGGCCGGAGTGAGTCCGGTGGGGGACAGGCGCGGGGCCTGGCCTGGTTCCTGTCACGGTGGCAGAGGACACAGGCCATAGGAAGGTGTCTGCAGAGGTCCCCGAGCCTCAGCCCCCCCACCCCGAATCTCCCATGAGTCCTCCCCCTCACCGGGGCTCTGTGCCTCCTCCCTGGAGACCTCCGCGGGGAGAGGGACCCCTCATTCATTTCCCCACCTGGAGGGCAGGGCCCCCATCGGCTCGGTGCTGCGCCGGCCGGATGTACCCGGTCGTCAGGACGTTTCCTCATTGTCCCAAGGCTGATCTGAAAGAGCCAGAAAGAGAAAGCTGTTCTGAGCCCGTGGGGCCTGGGCCCGGCATGCCCCTCGGGCTTGGGGCGGTGGTCCCGAGCCGCCCCATGGGGGTGGGGGGCCTCCTACCCCCTCCTCTCGGGGACCCCAGGCGGGCCCACCGTGGGGCCGTGGGTGTCACAGGGCCTGGACTGCGCTCCAGGTGCGTGGTGTCCCCGGGAGCTTGCACAACACCCTCCCGATATAAACCCAGGTGCTGGGGCAGAAGAGGCTCCGTGAGCGGCGATGGACGCGGGGTTGCTGAGTGTCATCCTGGGCACTGTCCTAGTGCGGGTGGAGACGGCCACGCAGGACCTCAATCTACACAAGGTGGCTCTTCTGTCTTACGTGGACAGGTCGGGCAGGGAGGGGCCTGTGTGTCCACTCCGCCGGCCCCGCCTCCGTCCCTCCAGCCCCCAGCCGACGCCACAGCAGCCACCCCAGGGGCCCCGGGGCCCACCCAGGTTGCTGAGGGCACGAGCCTCTCCTGGAGACGGGGTGTGAGAGCAAGGACCCAGGGACCGGCAGGGCCAGAGCCCTCCCTGAGCGTTTCCTGTGGGCAGGCCGGCTGGCCCTGCGGGGTCTCCAGGGACCGGGGCTCAGCGTGGTCACCTCCTGCTCCCGGATCGGTGGGGTCGCCCCCACCCTCCATGGCGCCACACCCCGTGGCGCCCAGAAGAGGCTTTCCCAGCGTGGGGCCTTTGGTTCCCGTCTAGATGCTTCTTCGCCAGTCTGTGTTGGCTGCTGAGTCAGGAGCACACCAGAAGGCACAGAGATGACAGACGTTGGGGACACGAATTCTTTTCGCTTGCAAAACGATCAATTTCTGAGTTTCAGATGGAAGTTCTGGGCTCTGGGCAGGTGTCCGAAGGCAGAAGTCCCCTCCCCCAGCTGTGCCCTTCCTGCAGGGGACGGTTGCTGGCTGCCCCCTCCTGTCTTTCAGGCTCCAGCCACCACTGCCCCTGGTGTCCTGGCCCCAAGGACAGGGCATTGCCGTCTGATGGGCCGGAGGGGCTTCTCAGGAGGGTGGTGACCGTCGCTTTGCCACAAGGGCTTGTTGACCTTTCAGACCTGCCCAGGTGGTGTGGGCCTGCTCCCTGACCCTGACCCTGACCCTGCCCAGGTGGTGTGGGCTCTGCTCCCTTGGACGGGGCTCCGGCTTCTCTGTCTAGATTGTAGGATTTTGGTGAGAAGCTGGTGTGGCCTCCAGCCAAAACCTGGCGCTAAAGACCCCAAAGAGGCTGGAGGCCTTGTTCCTGACCTTGAGTGGAGATGAGCTGACAGTGAAGGCTGCGTACGACAGGTGAGGGGCCCCAGGGGGCTCCCGGGAGCTCCGGCAGAACAGGCACGTGAGGCCAGCCCCAGGCTGCACCGGCTGTAGCTGCGGGAGCCGGACGGTGTCCCTTTGGTGGACCGGTCCCCGCTGTGTCCAAAACACCAGACCTTGACCCGCTTCCCCAGCCCCGCACCGCGGGCTCCCACAGCTGCCACACGTCGATCTGCTCCTAGACCTGAAGATAAGCGTAGAGTTTTGAAAAAACCCCATTAACTGAAAAGAGAGAAAACAGTGCTGGGGCCCCTGGGGGTCACAGACCCAGGGGGGCAGAGGCTGGCGGGGCCCCGGCCCCGCCCCTCCGCCACCCTCAGCCTGCCCCAGGCCCTCCTGGGTGTGGATCCGCTGCTGGAGCCCTTTCTGAAGACGCGTTCCCCTCTCCGCACCCCTGTGACGGGCCCGGCAGAAGGAACGCAGGCTGGCCTTTCCCTCATGGGCCCTTTGCTCCCTTCCAGCTCAGGAAGTTGTGAGACAGAAAACATAGTGGGCTCAGAAACCGATGTTTCGGGGAGATTTGTTTTTCCTGGTAAGAACCGCTGCCCGGTTGTCACAGTTACCACCCCCTGGCCCTGCACGCCAGCTCTCCTCGGCTCTGCCGTTCCCTGCGCTCCTCCTCATGCCCCAGACTCTCCCGTTCTCTCAGCACAAACTGGGCCATCGTTCAAGGCCTGGGTCCCCCCGGCCCTCTGTCTGGTGTTACTGGAGGGTCTGGTGCTGGGCGGGGACAGGATGGGGTCAGACCCTGCCCAGCCCGGTGCACGCGGGCTCTCCTCCCCCCGCCCCCCAGGCCACAGGGAGACCCACGTGATAGACACGGACTACGAGCAGGACGCCATTCGGAGGGTGTCCCTGCACTGGCAGGGCCAGGATTTCCACGTGCTCAAATACTTTAGTAAGCGCACTCCGCGGTGGGGGCTGGCCTCCCTCCCGCGTCCCGGGGACGGCCCAGCCCAGCCCCCTGGTGTCCCCACAGCTCGGAGCCTCGAGGACAAGTACGGACCAGGCTTCTGGAGGTTCCGGGAGTTGACAGCTGATGTAGGGCTGTACCTGGTGGCCCGGCACGGTGAACCCCAGGCCTTCCGGGCGGGGGTTGGTCTGGGGACCCCGAGGGTGGGGCCCGGGGGCCAGTCCCACAGCACCTCACGCTCCCCTGTCCCGCAGGGAGGTGTGCCAAGCTCCTGAAGGAGGTGAGCCTCGCCCCCTGCTGCGCCGAGCCCCCAGGCTGAGTCTCCCGGCCCGACAGGGGCCCTGAGTCACTCTGGATCCACGCTGCCAGATGGGGACCTTGGAGGCTGGGGGACTGACGACAGGGCTGGGAGAGGGAAGGGGAGAGGCGGAGCCTGTACGTCCCACCCGGGTGGGGACACAGACCCCGTGTCTCAGGTTCCCACTGTGCTGGCCCATCCCCTGCCTGAGCCCCGAGAGGTGGGGACTATCACCCTGCTTTGCAGGTAGAGAAACTGAGGCCCAGGGAGGCTGCTCACAGTCATGTAGCTAAGACACGGGCTCCCACCTGTGGCCCCAACCACTGCCCTGAGGCCCTGCCCTTCTGTGTCTCAGGAGCTGATCTAGAGGATGCCCTGACCCCAGGCCAGCATGGTCCGAGCCCCCGCCCGCCTGGCCTGACCTGGCCCCAGGAGGCGGCTCGCACCCGCTCCGAATAAACCCCATGCCAAACCCACTGCCCTGAGTGTCTTTCTTGGGGAGGCGGGCCCGGGGGGTGACAGGTGGGTGCAGTGGGTGTGTGTCCCATGACTTCCCTGAAGCAGCAGCAAAGCTAAGTGTTGCGTGTTTGTTCACCATGAACGGTGGCGCGTGTGAACCACTCAGGTCCCGTCCCTGGCTGGACCTTTGCCCAGACAGGGCTGGGCTCGGGGGCCGCCTCTGGGCAGGCTGGCTCCCCGTCTGTCCCGTGTTTCCTTCCCTGTGGGGCCCAGGGGCCACACAGCTCAGATGCAGGGTGACAGCCCCCGGAACCTCCCCCCTTCCCGCCCTGAGGGTCTCACCCGGCCCTGCCCTGCTCGGGGCCCACGAGCCAGGCTGCCCGGGTGTGTGGGCCCCACAACCATCCTCCCACCACCGTCCCGCTCCCAGAGAGCCTGAGCGGCCCCGAGCCGGGCATCCTTGAGCTGAGCTGCTGGTTTAGTCTCTCAGATGAAAGGGAACCACACTGCATTTCTGCCTACATTCTCCCATGGCTCCCTCTTGCCCGAAAGTCAGATCCCACAGGCATGCAGTCCAAAGTCCTCCAGTCAAGGCCGCTCTTCTGTCCACCCGCTGGCTTCCTCCCACCCTCCCCTGCATGGTCAGCTCAGCCCTTTCAGTGTCCGGGTCCCCTCATGCACCCTGTCACCCCATGTCCTACACTGACTGATCGCCCCACTTCCTTTCCATCAGCGGGGGCTGAGACCACGGGGCAGACAGGGTGTCCTGGTCAGGGCAGAGAAAGTGGGGAAGGTCTCAGCCCAGGATGACCAAGGCTCACAGGGAGCAGCTGCCTCACGGGTGAGGCCAAGCAGTGCTGGGGGGCTGGTGGGGACCAGCCCAGCCCCAGCAGAAACCGCCCCCGCTCAGGCGTCCAGCACCCTCCACCAAGGCCTGCCTGGGAGGGAGGCCTGCCCGAGGTGGGGGGCCTGCCCGGGACCTGCCGGACCGAATCCCGAGCCAGGCTCCCGACAGACCCATGTTGCTCGAAGCTGCCCCTGACAGATTAGAGGGGACAACTGGGACTTTCCACGCATCTGTCTGCCCGAAGCTCACAGCGCTAGGTGGTCCGCGTGCCGGTGGGCTCACCGGCTCGGGCAGCCACCACAGGCTCCACGGGCCTGGAGGGGGGGCGGCGGGGCTCGGGGGAGCAATGCGGCACCAAGAGTTTATGTCTCACACATCTGGCAGTTGGAAGCCCGAGACCCGGGTGCTGATGGGTTGGTCTCTGCTGAGAGCCCTCTTCCGGCCTGGAGCCCGTGGGCTTCCGGCTGTGCCCTCGCCAGGCCCCTGCCCCACACACCCCGGAGAGACCTCTGTGTCTTGCCTCCCTCCTCTCAGAAGGGCGCCAGTCCTACCCTCACGACCCCTCCACCCCGTCACCCCCTCAGAGGCCCCGTCTCCAGGCACAGCCACAGTGAGGATTAAGACTTCAACAGTTGCATTTCTGGAGACACGATTCAGTCCCTAACGAAAGCCAGCGGGATTCAGAGGCTGACTCTGGGTCCAGGGCCTCCACACTGCGTCCTAAGTGCACACGCTGCTGGACGTACGAGGAAACAGAAAAGGACGGGCTGAGCTGCACACAATGAACAGGAGTGCTGCTATAAGGTGACCCGGGGGCGCCTGGGTGGCTCGGTTGGTTGAGCATCTGACCGGCTCAAGTCATGATCTCACAGTTCATGAGTTCAAGCCCCGCATCGGGCTCTGTGCTTCAGATTCTGTGTCTCCCTCTCTCCCTGCCCCTCCCCTGTTCACGCTCTGTCTCTGTCTCAAAAATGAATAAACATTAAAAAGAATAAAATCAAAAGTGAGCCGGAGAAGATCCGTGGGCGGAGCGAGAAGACAGGTGGAGAGCGGCCTGGTACGGACACAAAGGGACGAAAGGAAGGCAGGCTCAAGGGACTAACTTGCCGACGAGACGGCAGAATTAAACAGCTGGCTAACGAACCCAGAACGAGCGAGCCAACAGGGCCGGGGGGCAGCGCGACGGGGGCCATCAGGAGAGTCAGGCGGGGACGCCAGCGCCGTGTGGCACAGCAGCCGAGACGAAAGCTTGCCCGGACGGGCGTAGGGGACCGCAGGGGACACGAGCCAGTGGCCGTGAGCCCGGGACACGCCGGCACAGGCTGCCAAGCTGAGGAGCAGAGAATGACCGCCAGCGGCCGGGGTCGGGCATGTGAAGTACTCCCAGGAAGAGAAGGGAGCGAAAATTGGGCAGAAAAAGATTTGAAGAAATAGAGGCGAAGACATGCCCACTTGACCGAACACGTCCCAGGCGCAGGGAAGCCAGAGCAGGATGAAAGAAACCACCCCCAGGGACATCGTGCTCAAGTGGACGCAGCGGCTTGGGGATGACGTTCATGGAGCCGCAGAGGAAAGGCGCTTCGCAGCCAGAGGCCGTGACAGCTGGCTTCTCGTGGCGCGGGATGCAGGCACATCTCTGAAACCAACTCGGAGTTCTGGGAAAGAAAGCTTTGCTTTTTAAGTGTATTTTTAAAATTTATGTATTTACTCTTGGGGTGGGGGGCACGAGCAGGGGAGGGGCGGAAAGAGAGGGAGGGAGAGAATCCCAAGCTGACTCAGGGCAGAGCCCGACGCGGGGTGCAAACCCACGAACTGTGACATCCTGACCTGAGCCGAAATCACGAGTCGGATGCTTAGCCGACTGAGCCCCCGGGGGCCCCAATAAAGCTACGCTTAGAGAAATCAACGTGGAGAGAATTTGTCCCTGGTTTACCTGCGGCACAATAAGTTACTGCTAGCGTGTTCCTCAGGCAGAGGGAAATTGCAGGCGACGCCCCCCGAGGTCCGCGGGGAGGACGGCGGCGCAGGGGATGCCGGGAGAGCGCGCTCAGCGGGGACAGAGGGTCAGTGACCTCCCGTGATCGCAAGACTCTGCTTCTCCGCCACGTGTTTCTTGTCTGTCAGTACGGACCCAGGAACGCTCCCTTCTTTCCTCTAGAGGAACAAACCCGTCCGGATCTGTCCAGTGGGGGCTCCCCCCGGACAGCCGCTGAGTCCTTTTGACACACTTCCCTGATTTCTCAAACACGTGTTTACTGGAAACACTCCGAGTCCTTTCCTGTTGTCCGTGACCCCACCCTGGAGTCATCCCCCCACGGAGCCGGCTCCTTCTTGCAGAGAGCGGTGTTGAGAAAGCAAGATCCGAGAGCCAGGTGCCTCCCGCTCCCTCCTCACTGGGCTGGCATGGGCTTGGCCTCAGCAGAGAGACGCCCCCCGCTTTCCAACCCTGAGAAGACCGTCGCCCTCTGACACATCCCGGAGCGCACAGAAAGCCGTTTTGGGGTCGCTCCCCCAAACCGCCGCGAAGGACGAGCCTCAGAAAATCCAGAACTCAGGGTTTGTTTGGGGTTCCTTTACTCTTCAGCCTGAGAATATACAGAAAAAAAAATCAGGGCTGATTCCGCTGACCCCGTTCGGGTGTTACGTCATTCGTCTATTATACAGTTTGACTCCTTTTAAAAAGTTTTAAATGTTTGTTTATTTTTGACAGAGAGAGACAGATGGAGTGCGAGATGGGGAGGGGCAGAGAGAGAGAGGGAGACTCGGAATCTGCAGCCGGCTCCAGGCTCCGAGCTGTCAGCACAGAGCCCGATGCGGGGCTCGGACTTGTGAACCCCAATATGATGACCTGAGCCGAAGCTGGACGCTCAACTGACGGAGCCTCCCAGGCGCCCCTGTGCAGTTGAATCCCACTCGTTTACTTTTGATGCAATAGGTTACCCAGATCCCAAAGTCAAAGCGACACCAAGGAGGCATGCAGGGGGAGGGGGGTGTAACTTCCTCCCCGGCCCTACCTACCCTACCTGCCCCTGGGGGGGGGGCCACACTCCTTAGACTCCGATTTCTCCGTTCTGGGTTTCTTCTGGCAGAAGGAGGCAGACACACACGTTCTGAGTCTCACCCGCCTGCTTCGCGTGCCCTTCGGCACTTTGTTCTTTCACTTGACTGTACACCCGCGTGTCACGTCACCCGACACCAGTTCACGGAGTCTTCCCACTGCGTGCGTCGCCGCGTAGGGCTCCGCTGCGGGCACACCGTCTTTGTGCCAACCAAGCTCCCGTGCGTGGCCATTTAGGTGGCTACCAATGGCGTTCCGTTAGAAACGGTGCTTCGGTGAGTGAGCACCGTGCACATCCATTTTTTGTGTCGTGGCAGGTGATTCTTCAGGGTAAGTTCCAGAGCGGGCTTCTAGATCAGAAGATAATGGGTTTTGTTAGACGTCGCCATGTTTCCCTGTATAGGAATTGTACCCCTTTGCGGTCTGAAGAGCCAAACGTGGCTTGCTCGGGGCCCCACGGCCTGGCCAGGGAGCGTGTGGTGTGGCCGAGCTCTTCGACTTTTCGCCGGGTGATAGGTGATAACCAGTTATCGGTGTTGTTTTAATTTGCGCGTCTCCGATGGTGAATGAAAATGGAGACCGTCTCCGTTCATCGGGGCTGCCCTCACGAAGGACCACAGCCCTAAACGTCAGAGGTGGATTCTGTCCCAGCTCTGGAGGCTGGAGTCTGAGAGGCTGGAGTTTGGAACCCAGATGGCTGGGTTGTGTCCTCCTGAGGCCTCTCTCACGGCCATCTCCTCCCCGTGTCCCCACATGGTCTCCCCTGTGTGTGTGTCTGTGTCTTAATCTCTTCTCATAAGGACCCCAGTTATGTTTAACCTGTATGACCTCGTTTTGATTTAATCCCTCTTCAAAGGCTCCATCTCTAAATAGTGCTGCATTCTGAGGTGTTGGGGTCAGGACTTAAGCAGAGAAATTTGGGGGGGACACAATTCATAGCAAACATCTTTTTGTATGTTTAGGCATCACTTTAATTTTTTTTGCATGAATTATCTGGTTGTGTCATTCATTTTTCTGATGAGTTTTTGGCCCTTTTTTCTTTAATTTTTAACTATTTTTGAGAGAGAGAGAGAGAGTGATTGGGGGAGGGGCAGAGAGACAGAGAGGGAGAGACAGAGTCTCAAGCAGGCTCCACGCTGCCAGTGCAGAGCCCAATGTGGGGCTTGAACTCAGGAACTGTGAGATCCTGACCTGAGGCAAAGTCGGACACTTAACTGACTGAGCCACTCAGGTGCCCTTTTTCTTAAATTTTTAAAAGTTCCTTATAGAGCATGGCTATTAGCCCTTGCATGTGATATATGTTGGAAATACTTTCTCCAGATCTGTCATTCATCTTTTGACTTTGTTTGTGGCTTCTTTTGGCTATAAAGAAGTTTAAAAAATACAGACGGGTTATTTATCAATACTTTTTTTTTTAAATTACATCTGGATTTTGATGCAAGTTAGTGTGGCCTATGGGTTTGTAATGGCTTGATTTGCCTCAGCTGCACGGCGTTTCCCAGAATTCCCAGAAGGCGACGGCCTTACAGGGCTTATAGAATGAGCTCCCACAGCGACATGGGGTCAAACTCCTGCCCCAAATCCCTTATTTGTGAATTCATATGCCTCCTGGTGGTTCTGCTTTCAGGAGTGAACTGATGCAATTAGAAAGCCTTTTCCTACATCCATGTGATAGGGAAATTCACCAATGATTTCATTCATTACTCGTGTGGTTCTATTTCCACATTTAGTATCAGATCTTTGATCCATTTGGTGTTTACTCTCGTGCATGAGGTGAATATGTTTCATTTTAATCTTCTTCCAGATGGAAATCCAGTTGCCCTGACAGCATTGATTTACAAACACTGATTTTTTCCTGGGATTTAAGACATCTCCTTTGCAGCACAACCTGTTCAATCTGGCTCAGGAGAGCCTACTGTATATATTTTTTCCCCAAATCTGCATTCCGTAAGATCATTTCGGGCTACCCAGATGTCTTTTTATCTCTACCATGTTTTATGGTTTCCAGCTACATTACGAGAATTTAAAGAACACAGCGTAACGTCAAATGTGGCTCTTACCTTGTTAAGCCAGGTGTTCGTAGCCGTTCTCACAATCTGTGTGGTTCCAATGTGTGTGTCTGCCCCCAGCATTCCTGTTGCCATCCTGACCCCCAACATGATGGCACTGGGAGGTGGGCTTTTGAAAGGTGACAAGGCCATGGGGGTGGAGTTCCCATGAGGGGAATCGGCGCAGCCGGAGCCCCCCACGTCCCCCCACCGTGAGGACAATGAGACGCCCTTGTCCATCCTGCAGGCACAGGCACAGCTGACTGGAACACCCGGCGTCCAGAACTGGGAGAAATCAGTGACTGTTGCCCGTAAGCCGCCCGGTGTGCGCTTTTGTGATGCCAGCCCCAGGGCACTAAGGGAGGCCGCCTGGGGTCCCAATGCAGGAAGCGTCCGTGGGGCTTCTGTTACCTCTTTCTTCTGCTGTGTTTCTCTCCGTTCACCTTAGTCTCCCTGAATGTTTTGTCAGGAATCTCCATGTGAAAAAACAGCAAATAGGATTACTCTGAAGCGTAGGGTGATATTTTTGTCCTTGTGTGTCATCTCCGGCTGCGAGGCGTCAGAGAAGCTGGCAGTCAGGGGCCCTCCTCAGCCACGTTCGAGGCCCGAGGCTCCCCGGGCTCTGGAGCAGTGGGAGCTTAGCTGCACGTTTGTGCCGGGGCTGGCTGGTTTACCTGTGTCCACCTTCCCCACGGGGCTCACCAAGGGCCGGGTGGTGGCTCATCAGGGTCAGTCCTTAGACCTGGCAAGACACGTGGCTTTATCTTTCCTTCACCTTCCGCAACTCACTTGTTTTGGTGTTAGAACCCTTGGAAGCTGACTGGCAAAGCCATTGGAAATGTAGTGTGCCCATTCCACCCCCACCCCTGGGGGATCCTGCCGGCCGCCTCCCCTTGGATTTCAGGGACTCAGACAGATCCAGCCAAGCCCTCTGCCCTCTGCTCCCAGGTAGGGGCTCAGATGATCCAGAGGTGAGAAACCCAGGCCCACAGAGAACTCTCACGGAAACTTGGGGGATGTGCAGCTCCTGGCCCGGGTCATGGAGTACAGAGGTGGGGGGCAGCAGGCCAAGCCTGGCCAGAGAGTGGGCGAGTCCAGACAGGTGGAGCGGAGGGGCAGAAGGAACAGGACGTTCCGGGCTGGCTGCTGACTGTGTGTGGGGGCAGGAGGCCAAGGCCAGCAGAGCAGAATAACGGGTGGTCAGGAGGGAGTGGGAGCTTTTTTTTTTTTTTTTCCTATTTTTAATGATTGAGACAAAAGATCTGAAGTGCAGCTTCTAGAAGAACTGTTTGTGCCTTCCTTCCCTTGGTCTTGACTTTGGCCTGCTGCCAGCCATGGTCAAAGACCAGGGTCTCTGGCCTTCCCAGACTGAGCAAGGGAGAGCGTTGAATCCCCAGTGGTGTCAGTGGTTTGACCGGGGTTAGGATGCCCATTCTGGAACCGCCCAACAGAAAGAAGCAGACAGAAGCAGGGGTCGGCACGGCAGTGTTGACGCTCCCCGGGGCCCAATCCCCATTCTCCAGCGCATCGGGGCAGGGCACAGGGGCCACCACTGAATAATAATGCCACCCCCTCGGGAAATGTCACCACCTTGCAAGGAGACAGGCCAGCGTGGTGTCTTGGTGGTCAGTGGCCGCCCACAGTGACCCACGCAGAGACGTTTGAACGGGTTTACGCGGACCGGAGGGACTGCGCAGCCCTGGGCCCCACGGCAGTTGTGCTGGTGCACAGACTTCCGGAAGATGGGGAGCATCCTGCTCACTGCTCTTCTGACGTTGGTCTCAGTGCCTTGCGCCCAGGCTGTGTGGCTGGGAAGGCTGGACGCGAGGCAGGTAACGGCCCATCCGTTGGTGCCAGCGCTGGCCTCGAGCCCCGTCGGTCCTAGGGGCCCAGGCCCCTCCTGTGGGGCCGCAGTCTCTGGGTTACCTTCCCGGTGCCGGCCCAGACCGGCACCGGCTACAGGGGGACGGGTCAGCCTGAGTCAGGGGCCCTGGACTCCCAGACGAAGAGGACGCCTCAAGGGGCTGGGGGACCGGGCCCCCCTCACCTGCTCCTCTCCTCCCAGCTTCTGGGGTCCTGGTACGTTCTCGCCGTGGCCTCCGGTGAGAAGGGCTTTGCGGTGGAGAAGGCCACGAAGAACATCGAGGGTGTCGTGGTGACCCTTACTGCAGAAAACAATCTGAAAATGCTGTCCTCCAGGCACAGGTGAGCGAGCTGTGCGCTGTGGGCCTGTGTCCCTGGAGAGCAGGTCTGGCGGGCCTCTGGGTGGGATCACGGTGGATGCGGGAGGCCTCTCGGGGCAAGGCCCCCCCTCCGCTGCCGCCTAAACTGGGCTCGCGCGTGGTGTCTCGGAGCCGCTGGTAACCTTCCTCCCACACCCGCGTCTGCCTTCGGGAGCCGTGGGGCCCTGGGTCCCGCTGGGACGGGCCTGGCCGTGGGACGAGCAAGGACAGAGGAGGTCTGGGGTCTGATGGCGGCCCCACTATGTTGGCCCCGCGAGCACACACGGTCACACGCGCCACGGTGTGGGCCACAAGCCGCGTGGCTGGCTGTGTCCCGGTGAGGCTGGTGGAATCAGACATCCAAATCCAGAAGCCAGGCGTCTGGAGAGCCTCAGGCTCTGTGAAAAGCCGCCGGTGACCTAAGGGCCACGTGGGTGGACGTAAGGGCCACGGGGGTGGCCGCGGGGCTGGGATGCCATTCCGGTGTCCGCTCTCTGGTGTGACTGATTAGCAGCCCCTCCTGGTGCTGTCACCTGCACCTCTGGGGACCGCGGCCAGACGCTGGTTTGGAAAGACGGATGGTGCCGAGCCCCGCTCCCCACCAGGACTGCAAGTGGGCCCTCTTACATTGAATTGAATTGAGTTGAGTTGAATTGAATTAATCTGTTGGCCTTTGGATAGGAAGTGCATTTGCATGGCTCAGAAGTCAGAGTCCCCAAAGGTACGCAGAGCGGGTCCTTCCCACCTGCCCAGCCAGCCCGTCCCCTCCCTGCAGGTGACCCATGCTTGTGATTCGTGGCGGCTCCCCCGACACGGGCGGCCATACGCCAGCACACGGGTGTCACTGAGCCACGCACGCCGGGAACCTCTCTGTATCCGTCCACACAGGCTCTGCTCTCTCTTAGCACATTTCCCATTTTATTCTCTTCTGTCTTTATTGAGTTGTTAAAAATTGTGGTAAGATAAATGCAGCACAGAGACGGCCATCTTAACCACTTTCAAGGACACAGTTCGGGGGCGTCAGGCGCATTCACACTGTCGTGCAGCCATCTCCCCGTCTGTCCCCAGAATGTGTTCATCTTCCCAGTGGACTCTGTCCCGTTGTGTGTGGACCCTCCCTTCCCCCAGCCCCACCCTCCTACTCCTCCAGGGCCTCTGGTGAGTGTCCACTCCTACAGGATGTGTCCCCCTGTGACGGGCTGACCTCAGCACGGTGTCCTCCAGCTTCGTCCACGTTGTAGCAGGTGCCGCGATTCCCCTCCTTTTTGAGGCTGACGTCCCGTGGTGTGGCCGGAGCACGTGGCAGCTCCCGCCTCTTGGTTTTGTAAATCACGCTGCCGTGAACGTGGGTGTGTAAGTCTCCCTTCAGATCCTGCTTTCAGTTCTGGGCGCTCGCAGCGGCGGGACTGCGGGGTCACACGCTGATTCCATGTCACATTTTCGGAGGCGCTCTGCTCTGTTTTTTTTTTTTTTAAATATATGAAACTTATTGTCAAATTGGTTTCCATACAACACCCAGTGCTCATCCCAAAATGTGCCCTCCTCGATACCTGTCATCTACCCTCACCTCCCTCCCACCCCCCCATCAGCCCTCAGTTGTTCTCAGTTTTTGAGGGTCTCTTATGCTTTGGCTCTCTCCCACTCTAACCTCTTTTTTTTTTCCTTCACCTCCCCCATGGGTTCCTGTTAAGTTTCTGCTGTGTTTTACAGCTGCGTATTGGTCCAGGAGGCTTTGTGCCAGTGCCCTGCTGCTGGGCAGACGGGGGTCTCCAATCTTTTGCAGTTGGAAACACACTTTGGGGAGTGGGCTCAGGGGTCTACCCGAAGGATAAATCTCTCGGAGTCCCTGTGGCTCCACGTCATACGTGGCCGGTCCCCTGAACTGGCGCCTGCCCTGGGCATTCCCTTACTCTTTTTTCTTTGCCATCTGATGGGCAACAGATGGCCCCGTGTCAACTTTTACGTACCTTCTCTAAGGGCAGGGGCCAGGGGCATCCTGGGACATGTCAACGTGGTTTGTGTGCTTCCTCCCCAACATGGGGCTCAAACTCACAACCCTGAGATCAAGACCTGAGCCGAGATCAAGAGTCGGACGCTTAACCGAATCACCCAGGCTCCCCTGGCTGTTCGTATCTTGGCATATTTTTCTGTTAGGTGTGTTTTTAGTGGTTTGTAAGAACCCTTCAGTTATTTGGAATCTTAGCCTCTCATCTGTGATAAAAATTAGTTGCAAATATAGTTCCCAGTTTGTAATTCCTCTTATAACATTGAGAAAGGTTTTTGTTTGTTTTATTTTTTTAATTTTAATTTTTTAAAGTTTATTTACTTATTTTGAGAGGGAGAGAAATTGTGAGTGAGGGAGGGTCAGAGAGAGAAAGAGGGAGAGAGAGAGAATCCCAAGTAGGTTCCACGCTGTCAGCACAGAGCCTGACACGGGGCTCGATCCCACAAACCATGAGATCATGACCTGAGGCTGAAATCTGGAGTCGGACCCTTAACCGCCTGAGCCCCCCAGGCACCCCAAGACCCCCTGCCTGTCTGTTGTGTCGGTTCACTTTAGGGACTGAGTGGCCCCTTGTGATGCTGGGGCTCCTCACCCAAAATTGCAGAGGGCCCAGCATCTGTCTGAGGCTCATTTCGTGCCCTCGCGCCCCCACCACCCTGGGGAGGGAGCTGATCTGCACTTGGCTCTCGTGTAGCTCATTCCCGAGCCAGGCTGGATTCGCTGGAGAGCGAGGTTTCTGGGTAACGGGGGCCGTCAGAGGAAGCCAGGATCCCCTCTGTGACACGCTGGCGGCAGGCCGGGCCCCGGCGGCAGGACCCTTGTGTCCTGTGGTCTCGACTCTGGACCCTGAGCTGAGGACGGACGGTCTCTTTTCCAGGCTGGAGAGGTGTGACGTGGGCACAGTGTTGCTGCGGAGACAGAACTCTGGATGGGTGTTTGAGAACCCCTGTAAGGCGACAGCCTCCACGGTGTCCCACGGGGTGCAGGGCAGCCTGGGGATGGGCTCGCTCGCCCGGCCAGCACTGCGGGAAGGGGAGGGGATCGGTCACCCCAGACTCCCTCTGTGGTGTGCAGGGGGGTGGCCCTCTGCCCCCGTGGGGACAGGACTGGGGGAGTGTGACCCCGGATGAGTTGGGACAGGCCCTCACCAGCTGGCCATCCGTCACCGGGGACCCGGGGACCACGGGGCTCTGGGGCTCTGAGCTTGCCGGGGGGCCTCTCGTGTCTCCCAGCCCTGGGCGTGTTAGACTACCGGGTACTGGGCACCAACTTCAGGGACTACGCCATCGTCTTCACCCAGCTGGAGTTCAAGGACGAGGCCTTCAGCACCGTGGAGCTCTACAGTGAGTGGCTGAGACCTCGGGCCCGCCCACAAACTCCCTGCCCGGCCGCAGCCACGCTGGCTGTGCGGGAAGCACATCGTCCCAGGGTCCGGGGCCAGAGAGAGGTGCCCGCCGCCCGGGCTGGCCCCTGTGCCCCCAGGGACCCGGCGCCTCGCCATGGCCCTCTCTGCCTGGAGCCTCATCCCTGCGCTCCCCCCGCTGCAGGAGGGGCGGCTGGGGCGTGGGGCACAGGTGTGAGGATCCCCTCCTGCTCCGCAGGCCGCACGGAGCTGGCCAGCCAGGAGGCCGTGCGCCTCTTCACCAGGTGGAGCAGGGGCCTGGGCTTCCTGTCCCAGCAGCAGGCCGCGCTGCAGCGGGACCGTGAGTGTCCCCCGGGGCTGCCCCCATGCCCAAGAACCGGCTCACTTCCGCTGGTCTCGGGGACCCTCCCGGTCTCAGTGAGTCAGGCAGGACTGGGGGGGGGGGGTGGTGGTTAGTTCTTCAAGGAGTCACCTGCTCCCTGCCCGAAGTCAGGCCGACAGGGGAGGCCCCGTCTCGGGTGAGGCTGTGGGCCAGACCTCACGGCTCCTCTTGTCCCCCTAGTCACCTGTGCGCACAAGGCCTTCCAGGTAAGCTGGCCTCCCGAGCATCACCCCGCGTCCTACACCCCAGTGCTCTGCAGCCGTGAAGGGCCAGGGACCCGGGTGGAGGCAGATGCCCCTCGGGGTGAACCTGGGTTCCCCCAGTGCTCTTCCTGGTTTTCAGTGAATGCTTCAGCCTCCAGCGGGGACAGTGCCCACCGTGTCCGGACCAGGCCGGCCAGGCGCTGGCAACCTGCTCAGCCACCTGGGTGCTGGGTGCTGCGCAGGTGCTCCCAGGGACTCTTGCTGCGTTTCCAAATAAAGCGATTCCACAAACCGCTAGAGTTGCCTCTCACTCGTGTGCTGGGCTGGGCTCGGTGTCGAGGGTGGACAGAGATGGACGGGGCCTCCCCTGCCGGACTGACTTGTGGGGCGCGGGCCCCACAGGGAGAGGATAGGGTGCGGTGGGCACACCCCGGCTGAACCACATGGCACAGAGAGCCAGCTCGGGGGCGAGAGGACCGGTCTGCACTTGTGTCCCTCGGCAGAGTCCCTCTGGGTGGGGGGACCCGCGCACACGGGTCTCGGCCAGGGAGTGGGGGCTGGGCCGGAGGCAGCCGCTCCCCGGGGAGGGGTCACACAGCCCCGGGCCGATGGGAGGGTCGTCTGCCCGAGTGAGAGCAGGCCTGCGGTTCGAGTTCGGACAGGGTGCTGGGCCGACGAGGTGGGCACTGGTGCCCACCGGGGTGCTGGGCTGGGGCACCACGGTGTCCGGGGCAGGGCTCTGGGGCAAGGGCAGGGGCCCAGGATTGCAGAGGCCTGGCCTGTGGGGCCTCCTGTGGTCTGGTGGGGCCCTGCCTGAGGTCCTGGCAGAAGCTGGGGTGGGGGCTGCCCATCCCTCACGGTGAGGGGCGGTGCACACCAGGAAGGGGGCAGGCGGGCACATACAGGAGAGTTGCCCGCACACGCACACGCACCCCATGTGCCTGTGCACACACACCGGCTGCCCCCTCTGTCAGAACTGCTCAGGGCAGACCCCCCGTCAGCACCTGCTCAGGGCGACCCTGCGGTCAGGTCCTGCTTCTCACACTCGGATAACCTTATGAAGTGACTCATAGTGACACCAGCTGGCTGTTGTCTCTCTTCCGGGGGTGGGGAGCTACTGTGAGAGGCCCAGGGCTCCCACTGTGAGGAGGGACGGCTCCAGGGGACACGTGGTGACCTGAGGTCGGGGGGCAGTGACCTCGGGAACACGATGGCTTTGTCTTCAGGGGCCTCCCAGGCAGGTGGCACCGACCAGGCTGAGCACCTGGGCTGGCCTTCTGTGCCCGGGGCAGGAGAGGGCCCGAAGCCCCCCGGCCTCCCCATCGGCCCACCCCAGGCCGGCTCAAGGCTCCGGGTTGGTTGGACGGCCACGGCAGGGTCGGTGGGTGGGGAGATTTAAACTCAGTGCCCTGGTGGCCAAAGAGGGAGGCTGAAGATGGGACCGGGGAGGCTGGTGTCCACGCTGGTCCTGGCGCTCGTGCTGGCCATGGGGTCCCGGCCACAGGAACAGCTGCCCAGGGAGGCCCACAGCCTCAACTGGAACAAGGTAAAGCCGTAGGCCTGCTGTCCCCCAAGCCAGGCACCCAGGCCGTGGGGGCCAGGGATCGTCCGTTTAGGAATCGCTCCCTAAAAATCTTCCAAGGGCCTTCCCGGGGCCCTGGGCAGTGCCCTGAGGCTGGCAGGAGTCTCCGGCACAGGCCCCTGCCGGCCCAGTGGGACTGCCCCCCGGCCTCTCCCAGAGCAGCTGCCGGCCACGGGGGTGGGTAGGGCGCAGGGCCCCAGGCAGGTGCACCCAGAGATGCTAGGTGGGCAGAGGTGGAATCAGCAGGACGTGTTCTGGAACGGGGAGCTGGCTGGCAGGTGGAACCCTCCAGCGGGGGTGGCTGTGGGCACAGGCTGAGCGGGCTGTGGCGGTGTCTGGGACGGTGGGTTTGCGGCAGGAAATCAGAGGGATGGGGCCCCCCCGGAGGCCCTGCACGGGAAGGAAGTTACAGCACACGGTTCCCACTGCCCAGCCCCCGCACCCCCAGACAGTCTGGCGTCTGCCCACCAGGGCCCCTAACCAGGGACATGCAGGTCCGGGGGGGCTGGACGCGGGCTGGGTGTCTGGGAGGCATCCCTTGTCCGGTGGGTTCCGGGAGCCTGGCTGGGAGCCTGGGAAGGAGCGCCTTCCCCAGCAGCTCTGTACAGTTTTCAGGGTTCTGGTACATTCTGTCTGTCATCTCCGATGTCTTGCCTGGCAGACACACGAGGAAGCTGGGGGCATCCAGGGTGAAGTTTCACAAAGTGGACCAGCTGAAGGTGTCCTGGCTTTTAGCCGGTGAGTGGAGCAGGGCGGGGGGCCCAGCACAGCCTCCCCAGAGCCCTGGCCACAGCAGCCTGGGGCATCTTCCCGGCCGGGTGGGGGTGCCGGACCCGGATCACCGGGAAAGCCTACAGTGACGGTCCCCACAGCCCTGAAACCCATCACTTCCTGCCCCTAAAATTCAAAAGCCTGATTTGGGGAGAAGCCCCCACGCTACACGCGGTCACTCAACAGGCACTGGGTGTTCGAACTGTTTCCCTTAAGCTGTGGGACCGGTCCCGGTCCAAATTGGGAAATTCCAGAAACGGGCCCCCGCCTGTCCCCCTAGGTCACAGGGGTGCCAGTCACTCATGTTACTTCTTTGGAAAGATGGGAAGAAGGCGATGTTCAGGAACACACGTGCGTATGAGAGCCCAGGGCCGGGAGAGGGAGGCCCGGGGTGGCAGTGCCTCCCCCGCCCGCCGCTTCATCACCCAGACGCGGGACAGGACACCTCTGCCGGCGCCGTCCCCAGCAGCCCCTCCGTCAAAGGGAACCTGGGAGCGGGGGCGGGATGGGCGCTCAGCACTCGGGGCGGTCAGGCGGGCCGAGGCTCCGGGAGCGGGGGGCTCTCGACCCTTCCCACACGCCCCTGCCTAGCTTCTCTCCCACCCGGTGAAGGGGGTGGAGGGTTTCCACGTGCTGTCCACCGACTACAGCTACGTCGTGGTCCACCTGCGCCTGGGCCCCGCCGGCCGGACCGCCAAGATGCTACTGTTCTTAAGGGAGTGACATCTGGGGGGGTGCAGGGGCAGGTAAGGGGGCGACGCAGGGACACAGGCTCAGAGGGAGGTCTCTGCCGCAGCTCGGGCTCCGCGACAGGGCGCCCACGACCGACACCGATCCTCACAGCTCAGGGCGCCGACCCGCTGGGGGTCCGGGGTCTGCAGGCGGCCGCCGTCTCGCTGAGTCAGGTGTTGGGGAGGGGGCTCCGGTCCCTTCCTCTTCTTACCGGGGCACCGATCCTGTCACGAGGACCCCAGCTAACCCTGCGCACCGCCCGAGGCCCCGACCCCGCGCACCATCGCGCTGGGGCTTTGGTGTATGAATCTGGGAGGACGCGGGCAGTCCATACCATGGGTCGCAGCCCTTGCAGGGCTGGCTGGCAGCAGGTGACAGGTGGGTGGGCGGAGCCTGGAGACCACGAGAGCAGGTCTCTGAGTTGGCTGCTGCAGGGGTGAGTGGGGGAGGCCAGTGCAGGGGGGGAGGCCGGAGGAGGAGAGGCCAGGAGTGGGGCTGACCATCCACGGGAGGCTCAGGCCCTGGTGCTGAGGGCAGGACGGGGGAGCTGGGGGCGGGGGGCAGGTGGAGGTGGTGAAGGGAAGGCAGGTGGGAAAGAGGTTCTGTGCTGGGCGGGGGTGGTGCGGAAGGGAGTCGGGTCGGCAAAGGACCCCCTCCAGGCACGGGGCACGCAGGGCACGCACGGGGGCGGGGGGGGGGGGGAGAGGGACGGACTGCGGCCAGAGGGGTTGGGTGAGCAGACGGGGCTACCCGAGCCGGTCTCCACGGCCTCGCTGGGGACACCCGCCCGCCTCGGGGCACAGAGGGGACAGAAGGACATTTCCCCATCACCTGTCTGCCGCCGCCTCCCGTGGCGGCGCCCTCGCGTCTCTGTCCTGCCAGGGCCTGGCGGTGTCTGTGGGGGTCGGGGTGCAGCCCACGCGGCCAAAACTGGTAACTGACGTGACTGTGCTTCCGGCCGCAGGCAGACAGAACACGTCCAGCTTCCCGAGCATGAAAAGATTCGTAGACATACGTGAGACTTTGGAGCTCGCCGACGGTGCGACCGTTCTTCCGAAAGACGGTGACGTGTGGTCGGGAGCCACCCCCCCCCCTCCCCGCCACTGTCCAGGTCCACACCATGCCTGGCCCGACCACCCTGTTAGGGTCAGCTGGGGGGGGGCCGGGGGTGGGGGGGCAGAGAGAGGAGGGGTGACAGCGGTGTCTCTTCCAGGCCCCGTGGGCCCCCTCCACGGCCCTGCCCTGCGTCAGCACCAGGCTCGTCCTGCGGAAGGGCGTGGGCAGGGGGCGCCGGGCAGCCCGTCCGGTCTGGCCTCTGTGCCGTGGCCGGAGGACCCGGGCAGTGTCCCACACCAGCACACGAGAAACCGGGGAGAGACAGGGAACGCTGGTGGGCAGACCGGCCCCCACCGGGCGGTGCCCCCTCAGTGCCCCTCTCCCTCCACAGCCCCCTGTGCGCACGCCATCCCGCCCTGAGGGCCAGCACCTTTACTTTGGGCCTCCGCTCGTGGTCCTCCGAGACCCCAGGAGCGTTCTTCGCGGTTCCGGGAGCTCGCATCCCGCGGCTTGCCGAGAGGTGTCTGGTGACCCCAGGCCGCTGATGGGGTGAAGGCCAGGGACCGTGGCTCTAGCCCAAGAGGGATCCTTGACGATCCTCAGGAGCTGGGGATGGGAGGGCACGTGCTGGCCGGCAGGGAGACGCCAGTCCTGGCCCGTCAGCTCGTGCCCTCCAGGCGCCACAGCCGAGAAGGGCTGTCACCTCCTGTCTGCTGGGAAATAGACCTCGGACCGGTCCCGCGTAATCCTCGCCGCGTGTCTTCTCCGCAGCGAGTCTGCGCACCGCTCCCTGCGCTCCCCGACACCCCGCACTTCCCCAGGAAGCCGCTCACTCCTTCGGGAAACACGCATAAGCACCGTGACACGCCAGGCACGTGCTCGCTGCTGGCGAGAGGGCACTGAGCGAAATGGGCAGAGGTACTTTCAGAGACTCGTTGCCTTGTCGGGAGGGGCCCACACCAGTGCGGTCACCCAGGCACGGTCACAGGCTCCGAGAGGTACATAGAGACCGGTGCAAAATGGCAAGAGCTCTGACTCGTCCCAGGGAGGGCAGGAGCAGTCAGGGAGGGCTTCTTGGAGGAAGGGACGTCCTGCTGAGGGGTGAAAGCCTGGCTGCTAAGTTTGATGCGGTGGGGGAGCAGGGCATCCCTGAAAGATGAAAAACCCCAGAGGGGGTCTGCCCCCAAGACCGTGACCATGCACGTCCTCTTGGCAGGATTCGGCCGGGACCAGGGGGGTCTCAGGACTTTTCTGTCTCAGCCTGGACCTTCTGCAGGTTCTTTGCACTGGGGCCTCATATTATCTGCTCTCGCTTTGCCAGAGCACTGGGTCAAGAGACACACAGACAGATAGACAGACAGACAGACAGAGACGGAGACCGAGAATGGACGCAGGAGAAGAGGAACCCGGAGAAACCACAGACTTTCATGAACCAGCTTGGAAATTACACCCATCATTATATTCTCTCCCTCAGAACTAGTCACACGGGCCGTCCACCGGGGAGGGGAGGAGGTGTCGCAAGGATACCAGAGGCTGTGTGAGTAAGAGGGCACATGTCGGAGATAGAGACCCCTGTTCGTGCTGTGACACCACAGCCTGACGCCAGCCAGGACACGGCTGGTCCCCCCGTGGCCCAGACAGAAGCCGGGAGATGCAGAAGGCCGGACGGTCACACCGCAGAGGGGAGAGCATCCCTCACGACCCAGGGCCAGAAAGGTTCACAGGCCCCTGAGCCAAATAACACTCCAAAACCCGTGCGTTCCCCGGGATGGAGACCAGACCCGTCCCAGTCCATGGGAGCAGGCGTCAGAGATGCGGGACATCCCGGGGAGGGACTCGGGCAAGTGAAACCCGAGGGAGGCAGCGCTGGGCACCTTCAGACCGGCAGGTTTCTGGTCTGGGGACCGGCAGCCCAGGTGACAACGTGACGAAGCAGAGGTCCCCAGAGACAGGTGTGATGGGCTCCCGTCTCCGGGAGACCGTCCTCAGGCAGAGAGGAGGGACCGGGGGCTCCAGGGGGATGCTGCCAGCCTGCCGGGAACCAGCCCCTCCGGCTGCAGGTGCACTCAGGTGGGCAGAGAGGACATGAACGCGACAGCAGTGCGTGGCCGGCCTCTCTTTCCCAAATCCAAAGCCAACGTCCTCTGCAGCCCTTGCCACACCGCCCCTTGTCTCAAAGCAAAGTGGTCTCTTCGCTCAGGTTCCCTGGTGCCTATTCAGGACAACGATGCCTCCCGGTAAGAAAGAGGAGAGGCAGGCGGGGCTCACCCAGCTGGGGGGCCCTGGCAGACAAGCCGGCACTCGGCCTGTGGGCCACGGCCTCTCCTGCCCCCACCGGCACCGTCTGCCCTCTGTCCGCCCGACCCCCACCTCCCAGGAGGAGATGAATCCAACCCGAGGACAGCCTCGGGGCCGGCCTGGGAAGAGCTGGGTGGAAGGACAGGTGAGGGAAGACAGAAAGGCTGTTCACGACTCCCAAATCTGATGACCGAAGTCTAGGAGGCGAGAGGAACATGGGAGGAAATGCAGGGTGTGCATTTGGACGTCTTCCTAACAGGAGAGGGTGGGTGGGTGACCCAGGGACTCGGACAGAGGCCTGACAACTTCAAGGGAGCCAGGAGGAGGATCCGCGAGAACAAGAGCAAACCACAAAAGCACAGGGGCGGCGGGAGGTGCAGGAGACATTCGTGTGCGGGTTCCCCAAGGCCCCCATCCTTCGCTCTATGTGTGTGTGTGTGTGTGTGTGTGTGTGTGTGTGTATGTGTACGATGGTTAAAACCTTGGTGAATATGGCTTACGTGTCTTCTTGGGAGGAGGAGGGCCATGGGGACAGCGCTCTCCCTTGCTGGCTGTGGGTGAGGGGCCGTACCACCTCCTGGGTGGGGTCCGGGGCTCACTTTCGTGATCCAGGTGTGTGCACACAGCGGGGAGCAGACAGGGTGCTGAGGGCAGGCATGGAAGCATCCACAAAGGAACAAGGACAGAAGCGGTTTCTGCTCTCGGGGGTGGGACAGGGTGATAGGGTCTTGGTCTTGAATTTGGGGAAGTGGGGCTGGCATGGCACAGTTGTCCCGGTGATGTCGCCTCAGGGCGCCCGAGTCCACCTGCCCCTGGGGGAGCACCTGCGACCCTCCGCTCTGCCTGAGGGCTCTGTCCTGCCCCACGGGCACCTCCTCTCCTGCCAGCCGGGGCCAGCCTGCCACCCGGGAGCGCGGATACCCCGACGGCCCTGGGGACAGAGCCGGTCCGGGTACGACACCGTCTCCCAGTTGGCCTGAGCGCCAGGCCGCCACGGTGCTCCCCCCTCCTCCTCCGGGCTCCCTGTACTCGTCATCCTCCGGGCTCCGTGGGCCCAAGTCTTCCTCTGATCAGGGACCACCCCGTGTCCACTCTCCACACGCTGGGACTTGGGGCAGGTCGTCTGGACCTTCCGGACTCGTGCTTCCTTGCAGGGACATGTGCAGAGGCCTCCCTCCCAGACTCGCCAGAGGGGACCCAGCACAGGAAGATTCAGACCCTGCAAAGGAAGAGGCCACGTGGGGGACCCCGTTGGGTCGTGCTCACCGATGAGGTCCCGGTGCTCGGCACACGGCAGGGACCTGAGATCGCCGGCTGAATTAGGGAAGGAGGGAGGGAAGGAGGGAGTGAAACCACAGAAGCCGGGTCCACACACCAGGTCAGGTCAGAGGTCAGGTCAGAGGGCGTCACAGCTCGGGCCCTGGAAGGGGCCACGGGACACGTCCTTCTGTCCCTCCAGCGCTGACCTTCCTTCACGTGGGACCTGCTGACGTCCTGGATCGTCTCCACCTCCTCCGCAAACAACGCTGAGTGTTCCCGGAAGGGGGACAGCAGGCAGGGGCCAAGGAGGGGCTTCCAGAATCCTGTGCCCTGGGGGACTCTGGGACAGCCTTCCAGGTGGCTCTTTATGTCCTCCAGGCACCAGGCCACGATTCCACCTCATCTGTCGGGGAATGCGACAAGCCATCTAGAAGGCCCGTTTCGTCCCCGTGTCACAGATGGGGACACCGAGGCTAATAGCACAGCCTGGGTCACTAGTAAGACGAGCTAGGTCAGGAAGCCCATGTCCTTGACTTTGGATTGTCCTACCCGCAGGCCTGCGTCTTGGCGCCCTGGGGCTCGGGGTCCCTCTTCCTGGGGAACCCCACCACCCGCCGAAGGCCCGCCCCCCCTGAACTCAGGGGAGCAGAGCTGACCAACCTGCCTGGGGCCGGGCATGGGGACCGGGGAAGGGCCGACCCCAGGCTCTGTGGGCTCTCCCAGTCCTGGGCCAGCCGGTCCCCTGCAGGACGAGGACTTCTCGCTGGGGACCTGCTGGGGCCTCTGCTGCCTCACGTTGTCACCTGGGCTGCCGGTCCCCACCCCAGAAACCTGCCGGTCTGAAGGTGCCCAGCGCTGCCTCCCTCGGGTTTCACTTGCCCGAGTCCCTCCCCGGGACGCTCCGCATCTCTGACGCCTGCTCCCATGGACTGGGACGGGTCTGGTCTCCATCCCGGGGAACGCACGGGCTTTGGAGTGTTATTTGGCCCAGGGGCCTGTGAACCTTTCTGGCCCTGGGTCGTGAGGGATGCTCTCCCCTCTGCGGTGTGACCGTCCGGCCTTCTGCATCCCCCGGCTTCTGTCTGGGCCACGGGGGGACCAGCCGTGTCCTGGCTGGCGTCAGGCTGTGGTGTCACAGCACAAACGGGGGTCTCCACCCCGAGACCGTGCCCATTGTCACCGAAGGGGCCTCTTTTTTCCCACCTAATCTTTAATCCTTTGTGATTTCAATATCAAAGGAGAAACAGTCTATTTCAAGCGACCACAGAGTACGAAAATGAATCTGTCCCGTCTGAAAAGTCGGTGCAGACCCGAAGGTATCTCTTGAGATTCCACTTGTAGGAAACCTCCAGAGTAAGTAACGGAACATGGAGAGAAAGCGGACTGGGGGTTCCCAGGGCCTGGCGGGGGCACGAATGGGGAGGGCGGGCTCCGGGTACACGGTGTCCCTCGGGGACTGAGATACTCTGCACCAATATTCTGTGGCGTGGTTCACAGCGTCGTGAGTGTACCCAGCGCGCAGGAATTGCACAACGTAAAGTAAATAAAAATTTCATTGAAGATTAATATGGATTATAAACCAACAGTGAAGAAATAAAGTCACAGCTAAAAAGAAGAGGAGAGAAAGGATAAGGGACAAGAGGAAGAGACATTGTGGTAGGGTGTCAGGGTCGGGGATTGGAACAATTAGAAATAAAATAAACACCCCGTGTAGGCCCTCAGGCCCTTGATCAGTGGCTGGCATCCATGTGGGAGCAAGGGCGGTGGCAGGGGCGGGGAGAAGGGCGGTGGCAGGAACGGTGTTGGGAGCAGAAGCAGGACCCAGCTGACTCTGCCCAGGTGCCCGCTGTCCCCGCACAGGTCCCAGGTCACCTGCTGGCTGCCGGGCCCCTGCAGGAGTCGCTCCAGACGCCACCCCTGCCTCCAGAGCCGCCGAGGCCCCCGAGGCTGTTGGGTCGGGCTCTGGAGCCGCACCGGCTTCTGCTCCTGCCCCGGACTCTTGAGAAGGAAACAGAGTGATGGTTGCAGCGGCTCCAAGGGCTCAGGGTGACAGGAGAGAAGGTCCCCCCGCGCCGGCCTCTCCAGGGGCCTTGCAGACACACAACACACCCCAGGGCCTCCCGAGAAGCCGCGGCCAGGAACCCACACCAGGACCTCTGCCCCCCTGGGGTCCGCAGCCCCGGGGGCTCTCAGTCTCTGCTCCTGGCCCCACACCAGCCCCCGGGGGCTCCTCCCTGGGTGGCTCAGCACCGCCCGGGGCCCCATGCACCCCATCCCCCAACCCCAGCCTTCTCACCCTCGGCTCGGGCTCCGGGGGCTCCGGGGGCTCCGGGTCCTGGTCCCAGGACCGCTGAGCCAGGACCCTGTGGAGGGGCCCGGGCGGTGAGGGAGGCCCTCCCAGGCCATCTCCAGGCCCTGGTTCCGGAGACCTCCGTGCGGCCACTCTCTCCCCGGGTCCAGGGTGGCCCTCCTGGGCGACGGGGCACACGCACACCTCTGTAGGGCAGGTGAATCGGGATTCCGACAGTCGCCTCCCGATTTCATCCGTTGATTTCTGTAAAGACAGTGACCCGCGGCCGGCCCGGAGGCATCACAGCCCCGCCCGGCCATCCTCAGTGTCCTTCCGCCCTCTCCCCTTGTGGCTCCCAGATCCGACACAGACCTGAGTGCGCACAGCTCTGCGCCCGGGACACAGTGACATCCACCTGCAGGGCTCGGGATGAATCTTGGGGACAAGAGGGCCACCCCAGCACACCCTGTCCCTCCCAGCCAGCCTTGACCTGGGGTGTGAGCATGGCCCGCCCACCAGGCATCTGACCCCTTCATCAGCCTGCACCTGCTCACGTGGGCCCTCCACACACACACACACACACACACACACACACACGGGAGGGGCCGTGGGGCCGCACGAGTCAGATCAGAGCGGTGTCGGGCTGGACCGGCTGTCTCTGGGGCTCCCTGGGTTACCTTTGGCTCCCTGCGAGCTAGAGACCTGAGGCGTCCTGTGCACGACCTGACCCACTGTCTCCGGGGTCGGGGAGCGTCGCAGCCACGGGCTCCCCTGAGCCAGCAGCCGCGGGACACGGGCACACAACAGGAGAACATGTTCGTCAGGTGAAGGTGTCCCAACGAGTGAGCCCAGTCAGGCGCCGTCTCCACAATGTGGGTGCCCGGTGACCCGGGTTCTGACTTCACTTGGGCTTTGTGACCAGAGAGGTGAGGTCACTGCCTGGGGTCCCCTTACCCATCTTCCTCCTCCTACAAGAGCCCCTCCCAGGCTGCGGAGGGCTCCCCTCCACCCCATGCCCTGTCCCTACAGTGACACCAACACAGCCCAGCCACATCCCCGCGAGGCCTGGTGCAGCCGGTGTGGCAGCTCTGGGGACACAGAGCTGGGTTCAGACCTGGGTTTTCCTCCTGACCAGTGCCGGGACCCCGCACAGACCCTGTGCCTCCCGGGGGCCCCCGGTCTCCCCGTCTGCACAGTGGGGTCCTTCTGGAATCCACTTCTAGGGACACCATCAGGGAGACACCTGTAGACTCGTCCCGTGCCTGCTATCCCATGAGGCTCGTGGGCACACGTGGCCGTGGAAAGATGAGGAAGGGGTGGGCCTGGCACGGAACACACTCACGCGGGCCTGGGTCTGCTCCGGGTCCAGGCACAGCCACCCCTCCTGCCTGGGTCCTGGGCCCGGGGGAAGGTGGAGGTGAGCTCGTTCAGACCCTGTGCCCACCCGACACGCCCCTCCAGGGGCTCCATCACATTTGGGCCCGGGTCCCAGCGCCTGGGCTGTGGCTCCCAGCCTTCCCGAATCCTGGTCACACATCCCTGTGTCACCCCCTCCCCTTCCGGGTGGACGGCCCGTGTGACCGCGTTCTAAGGGCTAGAAGATGATGACGGGCTGTCACTTCCAGGCCGATTCATGGAATTTCTGGTTTCCTCTCTCCGGGGTCCATTCTCTGTGTCTGCCTCGGACTCTGTCTGTCTCTGTGTGTCTCACAGGAGCAGGTCTGTGGGCTCCAGGGTCCAGGTGACGACCCTCAGAAGCCTCCCTTGTGGCCCGTGTCCCTCCCCCGGCCCGGTGCTCAGCTCCCTCACGAGGCCTCCTCGCCCCAGGCAGGGCACTGCCTGGGGAACCACTTCCTAATGAGGACCCGAGGCGCCAACAAGGAGGGTCTTGACCTCGGTCCCCACACCAGGGTCCACTGCTCGGCCACGTGCTGCAAACCCAGGACCTCGCTCCTCCAAGACCCCAGGCTGCCCTCTGCTCAGAAGGACCTTGAGGGAGTAGGAAGCATTTTCCCAGGAGGGGAGAACAGAGGGTCAGGGATGAAGATCCCGGGACACAGACTCGTCTATGAGCCTGTGGGACCCTGGGGACACTGTCTACGCAGCCCAATTTACGGAGGAGGACGCTGAGTCCTTCTGTGCCGTAGCCCCGTCCACACTTCCTACTTCCAGGTGCCCAGTGTGGTGGACACAGGACCCCAGACCCCGTCCTCCCCTAGTTCCCGCCAATCCCCCCGGACATCTTGGGGACCCCCCGGCCCTCAGCCGGCACATCTCCCCTCCCCATGCTGTGGGTCCCAGGCTGTTGCCAGGAATCCTGATGTCCCTGCCCATGGCCCCACTGCCTCCAGCCTTTCTCTTCTTTCCCCCACGTTACCCACCCCCTCCCAGTGTGGACTCCCCTCTGACCCCCAGCGGGGCAGTCTGAGTGTGTGTGTGTGTGTGTGTGTGTGTGTGTGCACCCGCCTGTCTGGAGATGCCCAGTGGTCACAGCCTCACACAGACGGGGTGGATAGGGACCCCCGAGCATCTCAGGGGCTCTCATTCCCAGGGAGAACCCCATGGGGGGATAGAGGCTGGCCTAGGACTGAAGACCAGCTCTGCTCCTCGGACGCCGCACACCTCACTTGTCCTGGGCCAGTCCTTGCCTCTCCTGTCTCTTCAGAGACAAATCATAAGAGACTCTTAAATGCAGAGAACAAACAGAAGGTTGCTGGAAGGGAGATGGGTGGGAAGATGGGCTAAATGGGTGAGGGGCATTAAGAAGGACACTTTTCAGGATGAGCACTGGGTGTCACATGTAAGAGATGAATCACTTCGTTCTACTCCCAAAGCCAAGACTACACTGTATGTTAACTAACTTGAATTTAAATTTAAAAAAAGAAGAAAAGAAACTGCTTTCCATTTAAATGTTTTCAATAGTGTCTTAGTCCGTTCCATCTGGGTCGCTCGTAAACAACAGAAACATATTTCTCACAGCTCTGGAGCTTGGAAGTCCAAGGCCAGGGTGAGGGCGGACTTCTCGTGTGGGGGAGGGGAGGGAGCTCCCTGGGGTCTCCTTTCACTAATCTCATTCCTTAGGTCTCCACCCTGGAGCCCACCTCCTGAAGACGCCCTACTACCCCACGTTGGGGTTAGGACCTCAACAGACACACTTTGGGGTTGGAGGGACAGGCCTGGTCTCCACTTGCCGACCCTGCCCTCGCCGGGGCTTGGAGCCCAGGCGGGAGAACAGGGGCCCCGAGCTCACCTGGAGGCATCACTGTCCTTCTGGGAGCCCTGGGCAACTCCATGAAGCGGGAAGGTGAAGGAAGTATGCCCTCGGTGGTAACAGCTCGTGTGGCCTCTGACTGACACCCACCACTCATGTGAGGCTTTTGAGGAGCGCCAGAGCTCACAGAAGCCCCCACACCTCCCTCCTGGGCTGTGACCTGAGTCCTGGGGCTGGCTGGGGGCGGGGGGCCACCTTAACATCCCCACGGCCTTGGGGTCCCGGGGTGCTGGGTGTAGCCCCAGCATACCTCAGCCAGGAGTGTCCTTCAGTCCAGGACGGTGGCAAAGAGTGACCAGGTGTAGCCAGCGCTGGTCAAGCTCAGGCCAAGGCCAGGTTGGAAGCTTCTGGACAGCTGGCTGGAGGCCAGGAGCAGAGCCCGGGGGGCTGAGCCTGCTGACCACTGCCCTGGGGTGAGGGCGGCTGGGTCAGAAGGCCTGGGTGGGCCTCAGGGCGATGCCTGACCCAGCCATGCCACACCTCGGCAGGACTGGGGGCCCGGCGCTTCGGGGATCACACAAGCCCCCCCCCACAGCCAACCGCAGTCCTCAGTGGGAGCCCCTCCCGCCTCCTGTCCTCTGGGCAGACCTGGTGTCGACGTGGTTCCTGGGCTGCCCCCAATGGGCAGCAGAGGGCGCCCCTCCCCAAAATGCTGGTCCTTTTTTTTCTGGTCCCATGTCCAGGTCTATCAGGGAGGGAAAGGACAGTGCCCAGGCTACGCTGTCCCCTCTGGGTCCCCAGGGACAGGGGCTGCACCTAGCTGGGCGATAGGGTCTCACACATCAAAGCCCTGCTGTCCTGACACGTGTCCCCCCTCCCACTGCAGGGGCAGCCTCCGACCCTGTCTGGTACCCTGAGAGCAATCCTCCCCAGGGGAGGTCTTGTAGCTCCGGGCCTGCCTGAAGGAGCAAGGGTCCCAGACTGTCCTATGACCCCCTTTGCTCTGAAGCAACAATCAGGACCTAATGAGCTTGGTATCATGTGGGGAGGATGCTGGGGTCAGCCCAGCACCCATGGAGAGTCCTCAGCCCCTTGTTGAACGCTGGGACCCCAGACTGTGGCCCAGAACCGGATGACCCCATTCCCCTCCCTGCCCGCTGCACGACTGCAGGGTCCCATGGGGGCGACCATGGGTTCCGGGGACTTTAATTCTTGAGAACCACTCTAAACTTCAGCCCCTGGACCAGAACCTTTTCCATGGAACTGTGGAATCCCCACGCTCCCTCTCTTCAGGGTTTGATTGGAGGAGTCGGGACCAGGCAGGCTCCAGGCATGTTCCTGAGAATCCCAGATGTTCCCCCCAGAGCACAGGAACCTCACCCTGACCAGCCCTGCTCCCCTGGGGTACCTGACCCTGAGGTCCAGTGGGCAGGATGCCTGGAGCTTTCCTGACCCACGGCGTGGTCAGGCTGAGAGACAGAGGGTCCTAGTGGCCCCAGGCAGATATGGTGGTCCAGAAGAGGGTCTGGGAAGGAAGTGAGGGGTGGGCTTGCCTGAATGTAGCTCAGGGACCCAGACTGAGGTCACTGTGCCTGCAGAGCTGGAGGGAGCATGCTGTGTTTTCTCAGGGTCCTGCGATCTAGGGGAGCCATCTAGGGGCAAGGTGGGAGCTGTTGGCCTGTGAGGGGCCCTGGTCCACCCTTTCTCCCTTCCCTGCTGACCAGGCCTCATCGGAGCTGCTGCATAATTTGGGGTGGGCAGGCCATGGACCTGGGCCCAGGCACCCCTGTGGCAAGCGCCCCTTGTCACACGCCATGGAGGACCAGTATGGGCTAAAGCCCCCAGACCCAGCATTAATGTCCCCTCTCCTCCACCCTCGAGGAAACTAGGAAGAGGGAAGAAGACCCTGCAGGTACTCCCCAGCCCCCCGCCACAGTGAGGAAGCAGCCCAGTGGTGGGGGGTGGGGGTCCCAGGCCCCATCCAGCGGTGACAGTGGGAACCCCAGCCGGCAAGGTCAAGGGAGGCAGGAGCTGGGGAGCCTTGGAGGCGAGGAGGCAGGGCCCCCAGACATAGAGACCCCATGGGTGACCCTAACCTGCCTCAGGGCACCCCCAGCCCCACCCCTCTGGGGCCAGCCTAGGACCCCCACTGCGGCCCAGCACCCTGGGAACCCCACACGAGGGTCAGCAGCACCGGAAACGACTTATGTGCGCAGGAATGCTCTGGCCTCCCCCCGCTGGCCCTGGGGACCCGTGGGTGGGCGCTGGGGCCTGGGGGTGGCAGGCCCAGGGTTGTGGCCGCTGCCCGGGAAGCCCCCTCCCCCAGGGGTCCTATCTACATCTGCTCTGGGCTGTGAGGAAAGCAGCCAAGCCCCTCCCACACGGCTCAGACAGCCATTAAAGAAATATTATTGCCAGATGTTTTGCTCTTTTCCACAGAAGCAGAGGCCAGCATGAGGTAACTGGAAAACGATTAACCCGTGCAGGCCCGAGCCAGAGTCACTGTGTCGGCAGCAGTTGGGGTGGGTCCCCTGCCTGCAGAGTCCGTCTGTGCCCTGGAGACACGCCCTGCGTGGGCCTGGCTTCGGGGCCACAGCCCCCGATGGACGCAGTCCGGCCCCCTACCCAGCACACCGCCAATGGCCCCTGGCACCTGCCTGCCAGCTTCCCTGGGGGGACCCTCGGCCCCCACATCCTGTAGCCCTTGCCGCCCTGAGTCAGGCCCCACCAGACATGTTGGGGTGACCCGGCAAACTCGGCTGACCTCGACCCATCTGCCCGCCTCTGTGGGGAGGCCCAGGCAGGGGCCCCTGGAGTTCCGGTGCTTTCTGGTGGGACCCCCAGGGGCCAGAGAGCTATTCCTTCACCAGGCAATGCCAGCAAAGGCGGCCCTCCCCGTTCCCGGCCCGCCTGGCTCCGGCGCCCCAGAAACCCCCCAGCACGGGCCACTCCACGCAGGTATGAATGTCCTGCGTGGCCTGGGCGTGAGGGGGTGCCATCGGCCCCCAGGCCTAGGTTTTCCACCTGTGCTTAGATGGGTGGGGACCGCCCCACCACCCAGGACACCCGTGTGGTGTCCATCACAGGCCGTGTCCGCCAGACGAACCCCCTCCCTCCCCTCCTTCCAAACGACAGTGCTCACAGAGCTGGCCCCTGCGTCTGATTCTGACCGGAAAATAAAATTCCCAGCTCTTAGGCAACGGAACAAGAGTGTCCCCCTTGCGGGAAGCAGGCTGGACCGGCCCCCTGAGCTTCTCCAGTGCAGCTGCCTTGGCTGTCCCGCCAGCCTGGGCCCGGGAGGGGACAGGACCGGCTGACAGGTTTCCACCGCAGTTACACTAAAGTCACGCACACGCGCAGTCGTAATTTACAGAGACTCGGAAGAGGGCAGTGAGCACAGCTCCACGATGACAGTGAAGGTCCCCTCCCGGCTCGGGTCCTCGCCTCCCCCAGAAACCAGCATCTGGGTGTCCAGAGACTCTTCCCGAACAAGCGGGGGGCCCTGCAGGCTGTGTGTGACGAACACCCCTGAGGGCATCCTTCTGAGCGTCACCTGACCGTCTTCCCTGCATCCTCACCGGGCCTTCGCCTCCAGCACTTTCTCTCCCCTGCAGCCTAGAGGGCCGAGGGGCTGGTGCGGGGGGGCCCCGGATTTTCTGAACAATCCTCTATTGTTGAGCTTCCACACTATTTCAGTCCGAAACCGTGTAGTTTGGTATAATTTTACACACGAGTGTGCAGGGTGCTGCCTGCAATTAACTTGCGCTATAAACTGGTTAGACGCTCTCTTCCAAGAGACAATCCCAGTTGACACCCACTGACGCACGTGCCCACGCCCTTGCCAAGGACAGGTCGGAGCAGCTCTGCCTCGGGCCCCAGTCCGGGGTGAATCCCTGGGCCTTCCTTCTGCGGTCTCAGCAGTGACATCTGTCCCCAGCACGCTGGCACATGCGCGCTTCTGGGGGAACCGCGTGCCCCATCCCGGCCTCTTTCTCCGCTGCCGACTGCTGCGAGCCCCTTGTCGGTTAGGACCTGAGTCATCACCTGAAGGACCCGCCTGCAGGACAGTGTGAGTCAGACCCCGGATGCCCAGCGCCGTCCTCCAGGACGGCCACCTGCTGTGTCCGGTCTACCGCGGTGCCCAGGTCTGGCTTACACCACCCGGACCCCGGCAGTGGATCTGACCACTGGCTGCTTCCTGTTCGTCTGGCTCATTTTGCAGTTGGCAGATGGAGGCTTGGAGCCCCGTCCTAGGTGCCTGGAGCCGGGCCCCTCACAACCAATCTGGCCAGGGGACAAGTCACCAGGTGACAAGGATGAGAAGCAGAGGCTGGTCCAGGCCGAGGGCAGGGGCGGGAGCCCAGGACAGAGTCCACGCTCGGGACATGTGCCCGTGAGGGCCAGGAGGGGGCCAGTCTGGCATCAGCTTCAGTATCCACGGACCCACATGTGTAAGCTGTGGAAAATATTATTTTCCTCGGTGAATCACGTTCTAAACTGGGAGGAAACCTCACTGGATAGTTGAGGCATGAAAAAGAAATCAAATAGGTCTTTGTTCAACAGATGCTAAGATGGCTTGGGTCTTTGGCATTTATAAATGAAAGCAGCTTTCAATCACCCATGCCCCTGGGAAGGAGGGGGTCGTTCTGGAAACTCCAGCCGTCATTCAGGAGGGCAGGCTCCTGAGACAGCCCCTATGTCACCCCATTCATCACTGTGTGGCCTGGCAGGTGTCCCCACTGCCCGCAGGTATGTACACATTCTCCACGGGGGCATCACCCATCTGAGGGGCCTGACCCATCAGAGACAACGGCCTGGAGACCAGAGCAAGAGGTCTGGGTGGAGCCCCTCCCTCTGCTCAGTCCTCACCTCCTGGCCCCCCAAGACTTCCCTGCCACCCCCCCATCACAAAGGCCCCCTGCTGTCCTTCTTGTGGCAGACCCAATGCCTGTGGGACCCTGACCTTGGGCTGGGTGAGGATAGCCACTTGTTGGTGCCCCTGGCTGAGGGTACCATGGGTTGGGGGCACGTTGCGGGGGGGGGGGGCGGAGGGACGTGTCCTGGGGGTCCAGGCACAGCATGGGCCCTGATTGTGGCTGGGGCATCCGGCAGGGGGCGTCCACCCCCTTGAACCTCACTGAGCCCCTGTCTCTGCCTCTAACAGAAAACCCATGGAGGGAGCGGAAAAGTTGGGGGGAGGGGGTGGGGAAGGGTTTTTTTTGAAGGAGGAAGAAGCCCCCACTCCCAGGCTGGGTTAGCAGTGGTATGAGGGGCGGGGGGGCGGGTAGGGATCGGCAGCTCCTCCATCAGATGCCAGGATCAAGTCCACTTTGGCTGCTTAGAGTGTGGGCACAGCAGGTGTCGTTAGGATACTCTTTCCTTCCAGCTCCCACCCACTTCTACCGGTTCTTAAAACCCTAACAAGAGAGTCATGGTGGGTAATTTCCCCTTTCCTGCTCTTACTGTTCCAGGCACCAAGAGCCATAGGGACAGGGGCAGGAGGGAGAGAAAAGCAGGAGGCCTTCTCGGGGTGCCCCACAGGGCTCCCCCGCCCCGCCCCTCAGATCCCGGGCAGAAGAGCTGGCTTCCAGGTGTGGGGACCCTCGCGGGGACGCTCATGCACCATCAAGCACGTGCATGCACTCACACATCTGCACTCACACATACTCAGGTGCACACACTCACACATGCTCTCTCACACTTAGATGCGCATGCTGGAGGCCATCGGAGGAAATCCCCGCTCTGGGCCCCGTACCACCCCCTGTCTGTGGGGCTTCCCTGGGGTGGGGACCACTGCTTTAGGTCCCCAGCCCCCCTCCTCCTCCCTGCCAGGCCCATCTGTTGCCACCTGTGTTCCAGACCTGTCGTGGCCCGGCTGCCCACCCCCAGGGCCTCTGCAGCCCAGGCCTGCCCGATCGGCCAGGTCGCGCTCCCTGGGGTGTGCCCTGCAGGGGGCCATGCGTCCTCTCCCTGCAGCTGGTCCCTGTTGGCAGACACACACCCTGCCCTGTGGGTTCCCCGGCGGTCCGCGCAGGTGGGGCTCCCGTCCTGGGTCCTGCACAGCCTGAGGGTGCAGAGCCCTTCCCCAAGGGACTCCTGGGCCCAGATGTCCTGCACGGGAGTCAACAAGAGCCAGGCAGCCCAGCGGGGATGTGAAGAAGAAAGTCACCCTCGCTGCCTACCTCCCCTTCTCTCCAAGCAGGGGTGCAGAGCATTACACCCCCAAGACCACCTCAGTTCTCCGGGGGCAGCCCCTCAGGGCAGCGGAGGCAGGAGCCAGGAGGCCGGTGGCGGGGGGGGGGTGGGGGTTCAGCTCTGCAGGGACACTGCCTGACCATGGCCTGGGTGTGGAGGGTTGGGGGCAGAGCAGACCCCCTCCTTCTCAGGAGGACCGTGCCGGCCTCCTGGAGAGGGAGGGTCCAGACAGCGAGGAGTGAGTCAGCCTCGCCTCAACCACAGGTAAAAATACAGGACGGCAACAGTGCGGATCAGGATGGTTTTTATTTCTTTTTTATATTTTCTGAATCGTTCACATTTTTCTAGTATGCTTGCATCACTTTTATACTCAGAAAAGAACACAGAAGAAGGCGTACAACCAGGTATATCCCAGGTGGCCACATGTCTGTAAAAATGTTTCCAGCAGAGATAGCACCTCACACCTTGTCGGGGTGGCTAAAATTAACAACACAGGGACAACAGACGTTGGCGAGGATGCTGAGAAAGGGGATTCCTCTCACACTGTTGGTGGAAAAGCAAACCGGTGCAGCCCCTCTGGAAAACAGTGTGAAGTTTCCTCCAAACATTAAAAACAGAACTACTCCATGATCTGGCACACACACTACTAGGTATCGACGCAAAAAATACCAAAATACTGATTCAGAGGGACACACGCACCCCAATGTTTATGGCAGAACCGTCAACAAGAGCCAACCTATGGGAAAAGCCCAAACATCCATCAGCTGGTGATGGACAAAGATGTGGTTTATACACACAATGGAATGTTACTCAGCCATCAAAAAGAATGAAACCTTGCCATCTGCAATGATGCGGATGGGACTAGAGCGTGTTACGCTAAGCAAAATAAGTCGGAGAAAGACAAATACCATATGATCTCACTCATATGTGGATTTTAAGAAACAAAACAAACGAGCAAATGGGGAAAAATAAAGACGCAGAGAGGGAAACCAAGAGAGACTCTTCACTGTAGAGAAGAAAGGATGGTCACCGGAGGGGAGGCGGGGGATGGGGGAAGCTGGTGACGCGGTGAAGGACACAGTGTTGTGACGAGCACCAGGTGATGTAGGAAGTGCTGAATCACCGCATTGTACGCCTGAAACTAATACCACACTCATGTGAACTAATTGGAATTTGAATTAAAAGTTTAAAAATGTTTACAGCAGAAAGAGCGTAAGAGACACAAAAGTATCAGCTTTTGCTACCTCTGGGCAGTGAAACAAGATGGTATTTTTCTAGTTTTGTAATTTTCCTATGATGAGCACATACCTTTTTCATAAGAGAAAAAATAATTTTTGAAGACATTGCTGAGCTCTTGTGAGGCAGAAGGCACCTCTGGGCCCCCAGCAGGGGCCTCCTTCCGCTTTGCAGACTCACGTGGTCCCCTTCCCCTTGGAGAAGGTCAGGCCACGTTGGAGCACAGGTGTCAGTTACGGCCTCCTGGCGGCCGCGAAACGAGTCATTTGCAAACCCCACGGCTTAGCTCGCACACGCGTGCAGCTCAGGCCCCCACGGGTCAGAACGTGTGCAAGGCCTGGCTGGGCCTCACTGTTGTCAGCGATTCACACAACGTCTTCCTGCCTCTCCCAAACCCGCCAGAACAATAATGCTTTGGCACTTCGCAGATAAGCGGCTCAGACTGGGGGAGCCAGCAAGCAGGGGGCAGCCTCGCACGGTGGGGGGGGGGGGGGGGGCTGAACCTCCATTTGTCTGAACTGGAAGCCCGGAAGCGGGGCGTCATGGCACCAAACTGGAGCACACACAGCGATGCCCATGGCGCAGGGATGAAGTCAGAGGCAGCAAGTTCACAAAAATCCCACAAAGTGGGTATGGGGCAAGCATTGGAAGAAATCTCAGAGCAATCATTGAGAAGTGTGATTTCTGAAGGCCTTCTCAAAAGTTTATTATGGTTATACAACTGTTGTATGTTTTTAAACTAGAAAACATTTAGGCCGATATTAGATACGTGTCAACAGCCCCAGCTCTGGAGGAGGTCTTCTGGAACCTTCTCTGGGGCAGGGGTGGGTCTGGCCACATCTGGAGCCCACCCCACAGGATCCTAGGGTGGAGCCTTCACTCTCGTCCTCAGAATCAGGGTCTGTCTCTCTATAATTGACTCTTGAACAACACAGGTTTGAACTGCACAGGTTTGCTTATATATGGGTTTTTCTGAAATATACAATATGGTTCCATAAATGTGTTTTCTCTTCCTGATGAATTTCTGAATAACCCAATAACTCTTTTCTCTAGCGGACTATTGTAAGAATGCAGTGTATAATACACACAACATACACAATATGTGTGAATTCCTGGTCAACGCTAGACTATTAAGTTCTAGGAGGCTTATATTACACCCGGGTGTTCGTCTACATGAGAGTTTGGTGACCCTGCCCTGTGCCGTGAGGGATGGTTCACGGGACGGTTGTTGACTTTGTTTTCCCATAGTGAAAAATTGAAGTATCTTTTCCAAATATGTATCTGCTGACCAGTGAAGAAATATTTACATGAACAATGACTGGGAAATCTGACAAAGCAATGGATTTGAAACATTTAAACCATCAGAGGGCTGCTTGTAGGGAGATGGGTGAAGGGGGCGATTCCACAAGATGTCTGGGTTAGAAACAACCCAGGTGGCTGGAAGGAGATTCGTTCTGCCTGACATTCCTGCTCAGACTTTCGTAAACTCGGCTGCAGTTTCGCTGTGCTCCGCGCGAGCAGACCAGCCGTCCGGCCCCCAAAACAGAGGAAGAAGCTTCCCGAGCCCAGGAGCCCAGAGGGGAGCGCCGGGCGTGGTGACTCACTCCCGGGGAGACCCCCGCCCTCCGCGCCGCCCCCGCCCCAGCTCCTCCTCCTCTGCCCAGCCCTCGTCCCTCCCTCCGTCCCTCCTGGGCTGTGACTTCCCTGCGAGAGCAGAGACAGCTTCTCTCTCTCCCTCTGGTCGCGCCGCAGGCCTGCCCTGACCCCTGCCCTCGCTCGATGGTGACACTCCGGCGGTAACATGAAGCTGGCCCATGCTCTGGTGCCTCTGCTGCTGCAGGCCTGCTGGGTGGCCGCTCAGGACGTCCCGGGCAATGACAGGGCGGTCGCCTTCCAGGGTGAGTGGCTGGCCGCATCTCTGACCCTCTGCTTCTGCCGTCCCGGGAACCTGGGCCAGACCCTTCCCTTGATATAAGAGCTGGGGTGCCTGGGGGGCTTGAAATTCTCCGACGCGGTCCACGGCTCCCACACCCCGGGTCCCCTCTGCTTCTCCGGTCTGAGGGGCGTCAGGCTGGACCAGGGAGGAGGCCCCTATGGGGAGGGCGAGCACCACCCAGGCCTGAGCCTTCAGGGCTCCTCCAGCAGCGCGAGGGGCTGGGTGGGCGCTGTTCTTTCTCTGCCCCCCGCTCATTCCATTTGATTCCCAGCCTGGCAGGCAGTGGAGAAACTTGCCCCCCCCCCCCCCACCCCGTGCTATCTCCTTGTTCCCAAGGTTCTGCCTACGGAGGAGCTCCCTGCCCTCCAGGCAGGATTCCCAGGACCCTCATGGGGGCTCTCACAGTCACCCTGCCCCTCACCGGGCACCTGGGGGAGGTGGCCTCTGTGTGCCCAGGGGGGTGCAAGGTGTGAGCCTCAGGCCCCTCCTCCCCACTCTTGGCCCAGACTGCCCTGTGGACCTCTTCTTTGTGCTGGACACCTCTGAGAGCGTGGCCTTGAGGCTGAAGCCCTATGGGGCCCTGGTGGACAAGGTCAAGACCTTTACCAAGCGCTTCATCGACAACCTGAGAGACAGGTAGGAGAGGCCACGCCTTTACCGCCAATCCCACACTTCTGTGAGCTTCTAAGGGAGGGCAGTGGGCCTAGGGGCCCGGCAGGCAGAGGGAGCCTCCTTTCTCATGGAGAAGCGCTGGGTGGTGGCCAGGCCACTCATGCACCTCCCACATCCACAGTGGTTCAGATGAGCCAGAAAAGGGCTGAGTTTGAGATGGACCAGACCAGTCGGCCTGGTCAGCCAGGAACCTGGGAGACAGTGCTGTGATGGGGGCTCCCAGGACCCCAAACATGCCTCCCTGCTCCCCAACTGTGTTTCAGGAGTTGGCGGGAGGCTCTGTGGCTCCGCCTTGTGCCTGAAGAGGGCACCCCTTGCCACTGCCTGGACGCTGACCTCTGCCCATGTGGACGGCAGAGTCTGAGTCCTGGACCCAACATCCCAGTGTCCTTAGTGTCCTGGTCCGAGGAGCCCAGAGGGCCTGCCAGCTTCGTTCTGGGTTTGGGGACAGCACACTTCATTCATTCACTTACTCATTCATCTGTCTGATGAGTCTGCAGCTGTGGGGGTGGGAGTGGGGGTGGGGAAGCACCGGCAGTGGGTGTGGCTGACAATAGGACACGCCCATGGGGGGGGCAAGGCCATGGGGGGAGGGTCATAGTCAGAACCAGGCTCCTCCCCCATCCATTCAGCTGTGCAGGGCCCCAGCCCCAGTCCTTAGCCAGTCCCTGTTGACTGACTTGATGACCAGGGCGCTGAGCTTCCCGCCCACCATAAGGGGGTTGCAGGGACAGTGGGTGGGGGCTGCCCAATGTGGGGCATATGACCCGAAACCCTGAACTCAGCCAAGTGTCTGAGCCCCTGAGGTCTGATACCCCCTCCAGGTGCCTGTGGCCTCATTATTCAATTTCTTATGCCTCAGTTTCCCCGCCTGTGAAATGGGGTGAGGTCTTCCTGCTCTTGATGCTGTTAGCGTCACTGTAGGGGCCTCGGTCACCCCATCTGCTGAACAGGCTGAAAGACGTCTACCCCAGGCTCCAATAGAGCAAACCGCTGAAAGCCTCCAGCCAAGGCGCACAGGGGCAGAGAGAGGCAGCCACTCAGATCCACGAGGACCCCCCCCACCAGTGTCCCACTTAGACCTGCTCTCCGCCTCCCCTGTCGCCCTGTCCCCCTCCCACCCATGCCATCCCTGCCCCGCCCCTGTGGTCTTGTCCCGCTTTCCCGATGCACACAGCTCCTTACCGAAGGACCCTTGAGATCAGGGGATACGGTGGTCACTCACTGGCTGGGGCTGGCTCTCCTGGCCACCCCCACCCCTCCATGCTGGTCCCAAGGGCAGAAACCCAGCATCTAGGGCCCACAGGAAGTCCAGTCCGGGCTTGCCGGCCCCTGCCTCTCAGGGTGTGACGGGGCCAGGCAGTCGGTCCACCTGTGACATGGGAGACCGCACACGGGGAGCCGGGGAGGGAGGCCCTGGAGGTGCCCACGGCAAATGCAGCGCCAGGACCTGGGAGAGTCCACCAGTCCACCCTGTGCTTTGTAGGTACTATCGGTGTGACCGTAACCTGGTGTGGAACGCGGGCGCGCTGCACTACAGCGACGAGGTGGAGATCATCCGCTCGCTCACACGCATGCCCAGCGGTCGCGATGTACTCAAGGCCAGTGTGGATGCGGTCAAGTACTTTGGCAAGGGCACATACACGGACTGCGCCATCAAGAAGGGGTTGGAGGAGCTGCTCGTGGGGTGAGTGCCGTCCATCCACAGCTGCGGTCTGGAAGCCCGTGCGTGTCCCGTGCAGGCTGCACCTCTTCCCGACGCAGCTCCCGGCCACCCCAGGAGCCAGTCCTGGTGTTCGAGGACATCACACTGATGGCCACCACCCAAGGGTCACTGTCCACCCCCGGGCTCCCCCTTGAGCTGTCCACTGTCTCAACCACTGAAGGTAGAGGGGGCCATGGGGCCGGAAGTGCCCCAGTAACCGCAGAGATGGTGTCTGCAGTCAGAGACAGAGACACAGACGGCAGAGTCTTCCTGTAGGGAGCCAGTGTCCCCCGAGCTGGCTCCACACACGACATCCGAACTGCCACAGTGAATAGTCAACAGCATCTGTGGTTGATCGGGGGAGAAGATCCCCCCCTGGCTGCAGCTCAGCCTGGCCACAGCCCCCCATGCCCTTGGCCACAGCCTCCAGGTACTCCTGGCCACAGCCCCCATGGCCTCAGCCACAGCTTCCAGGTGCCCCCAGCCACAGGCCCCGGTGCCCCCCACTGGCCACAGCCCCCCATGCCCTTGGCCACAGCCCCCAGGTGCCCCCAGCCACAGGCCCCGGTGCCCCCCACTGGCCACAGGCCCCCATGCCCTTGGCCACAGCCCCCAGGTGCCCCCAGCCACAGGCCCTGGTGCCCCCCTGGCCACAGCCCCCTATGCCCTCGGCCACAGCCCCCAGGTACCTCTGGCCACAGCCCCCAGGTACCTCTGGCCACAGACCCCAGGTGCCTCCGGCCACAGGCCCCGGTGCCCCCCTGGTCACAGCCCCCCATGCCCTCGGCCACAGCCCCCAGGTACTCCTGGCCACAGCCCCCATGGCCTCGGCCACAGCCTCCAGGTGCCCCCAGCCACAGGCCCCGGTGCCCCCCCACTGGCCACAGCCCCTCATGCCCTCGGCCACAGCCCCAAGTGCCCCTGGCCGCAGCCAAGGACGGCTCTTCTGCTGACCCCTCCCACTACCTGTGGTCAGGGGTCCCCCCGTCAGGGTGCCTCAGGGGAGCCAGGACCTGTATCTCCCCCTGGATATGTATGCGTTTTCCAAGATGGGGCTTGAGAGAAATGTGATCCCGCAAGCCTTTATTTTCTGTTTTAATATCCTTGATCATAGCCCACTTTATAGGCAGGACGGACAGAGGGAAACCCGTGCCCAGCATAACAGGAATCAGCCTTATGAGAGTTGCATTTGGGTCTGGGTCTCCCTCTGGGGCTCTGGCCCCCGGCTCCTCACCTCCCATCTTGGGGGGGTCTCAGCTGTGTTCCAGGGGTACCCTGAGCTGTTAGGGTTGGTGGAGGGGGTGATCGAGGGGCCTCACCACCGCCCACCCCCTTGCAGGGGCTCCCACCTGAAGGAGAACAAGTACCTGATTGTAGTGACTGACGGGCACCCCCTGGAGGGCTACAAGGAGCCGTGTGGGGGCCTGGAGGACGCCGTGAACGAGGCCAAGCACCTGGGCATCAAAGTCTTCTCGGTGGCCATCACGCCCGACCACCTGGTAGGAGCCCCTGCGGGGCCTGCTGTATGGAGGGGCGCCGGGCACAGCCTGCGGGGTGCAGAGGTGCAGGCATCGAGCCGCAGGGTGGGGGCCTCAGGAAGAGCAGCGGTGGGGTGAGGCCGGGCCCCTAGCGGCCATCAACCTTGTCCCTTATCCACACCAGGAGCCACGTCTAAGCATCATCGCCACAGACCACACGTACCGGCGCAACTTCACGGCGGCTGACTGGGGGCAGAGCCGGGACGCGGAGGAAGTCATCAGCCAGACCATTGACACCATCATTGACATGATTGTGAGAGGCCGCTCTACCCTCGCGCCGGAGTCCGGAAGGCCGGGAAATCCTGTGGCCCTGAATATAAATTAATTCCACTTTTCCGTTTCACTTTTCAGAAAAACAATGTGGAGCAAGTGGTACGAGCCCCTCCCTTGCCCTCCCGTCCCCCTTCCCCTCTGTCTCCTCCGCCTCTCCCCTGCCCCTCCCTCCTTGGCCCCCCTCCCCCCACCGTCCAGGACATCACCAGCCCCGTCCCCACCGCGGGTGCCCGCCGTCGGAGCTCAGGCCGTGCGCTGAGCCCTGTTCTCTAACGTGTCTTCTGTCCTCCTGCAGTGCTGTTCCTTTGAGTGTCAGGTGAGTGTGGGGCCCCGCCCACCTCTGGGGACACCCAGGATGCTACCTCGGGCTGACCTTTCTCTCCCGTCTTGCAGCCCGCCAGAGGACCTCCCGGACCACGGGGTGACCCTGGGTACGAGGTGAGTGGTCGCAGGCCCCCTGGAGGGAGAGAAGTGTGGAGTATACAGCACTGGACAAATGTCCCTGCAACCTGGAGCCCCTGGTGTTGGGAACGTGGTGGGACCCCGGGCAGCTGTCCTGAGCCCCCCCACCGAGCACCCACTCACACTAGGTGTGGGGACAGAGAAGGAGCCCCTCCCTGAGCAGGTGTCCCCGACCATGGGGAGAGAGTCCAGTGACCCTGTGGCCGATGCCAGGGGCGAGTCTGGCCAGCTGGCCTCCCAGTCTGACAGCTGGCCTCCCCATGGCAGAGGGGTGAGCATTCGCTGGTGCTTTGCTCCCGGAGGTCCACCTTCTTGTGGGCTGGGCTGCAAACGTGGGGCCCAAGGCCAGGTGTGGCCAACACTTACAACTTTGACCGCCCATCAGAGTCCAGGGTTCTGGCACTCCTAAAAATGTTAGATTGCATGGCCATGCAGCCATATGGGCACCACCCTCCGGAGCTGAGCCGGGCCCCCTCTCCGGCCCAGGAGCCCCGCACAGCAGCAGGAATGGGGTGGGGTGCTGGAGACAAATGTTCAGGGGCCAGCCGGGCGGCATGGGGCAGCACAGGGTCCGGTGGGCTCTGTGGGAGGGGGTGTGTGCCCCTGACCTTGCAGACCCCGGGTCAGGCCACAGGTGAGAGGGAAGGAGCCTGAAAACCCTGAAGGCCGATGGAATATCTTCTTAATCCTTTTCTTGTGAGCAAGTTGGGGGTCCTTTCCGTCAGGTTTTTAGAAATAAACAAAAATCTTCCCCAACCTTGACCTGCTCTGTGTTGCAGGGAGAACGTGGGAAGCCAGGTCTCCCAGGAGAGAAAGGAGAAGCCGGAGAACCTGTGAGTGCCAAGCACCTGACCTCAGGGGTGGTGGGTGCTGACAACCTGAGGCTGAGAGAGGAGCCGGACTGTGGAAACTTCTAGAAGCATGGCTGGTTTCTGGGCACCATGGTCCTGTGGCCTGACCCTGAGAGGACACGGCCCCAAGGGCAGAGAACGCCAGAAGATGCTGCACAACCATTCCTTCCAGTACATTCTGCCCGGGCCTCCACTCGGGCCCAGCTCGTGCCCCTCTCCTCCTAGGGGGCATCCTAGACCTTCCCCATCCACCCTCCTCCTGGGCCCTGATCTCCCCTCTCCTCCCTGGACTCCACTGAAGAGCCCCCAGGACTGGGAGGAGGAGCCTTCACATCGGGGCTGCTCTCTGGGACTCGGGCCAGTGGTCAGCCAGCCCGGTCTCTCTGGCTGACCAGGCCTGAGCAGAGTGGGGGTCAAGACCGACTGGGGGGGTCGCTATGGCTGCCCTCAGGGCTGCCTAACATACCCCCTCCGCTGTGTTCCAGGGAAGGCCTGGGGACCTCGGACCGGTCGGCTACCAGGGGATGAAGGTACGTCTCCCCCTCCTCCTCCAGAGCTGCCGGCCTGTCCTGGGGCCCAGTGGAACACGTCCGGGCTCAGCCCAGGGCATCGGGCCCCAGGACACCAGTGACGCCCTCTTCCCTCCTCTGTCTGCTTTTTAGGGAGAAAAAGGGAGCCGAGGGGAGAAGGTGAGTAAAGCAGGGCTTTGGGGCACAGAGCCACCCCCCTCGTGCACAGGAGCACGACACCGCCCATCTCCAGCGTGTCCGAGCTGTGACAAGCTGTGGGGGACCCATCCTGGGACCCATCCCAATTCCCTGGGAACTCGCCCCGTATTGGGGGACCACCCCCCTCACTCTCCCTTCCTGTCTCCACAGGGCTCCAGGGGATCCAAGGGCTACAAGGTGAGTGTGGGGGCGGGGACGTGTCTTCTGCCCCAGAGGGGTCCTGTCTGACCTTCGTGAACCCTTCTTTGGCCTTTGTGCCTTGCAGGGAGAGAAGGGCAAGCGTGGCATCGATGGCGTGGACGGCATGAAGGTAACCCCGCCTGGCGGGAGAGCTGGTGACTGGGAGGTGGCGAGAAAGGCAGAAGCTACTTCCTGCCAAGCCCCAGGCCCCAGTGGACCCCAAGCCTCCGACCGTCGTCCTGGTGGGGCTTTCCCGGGAGGGGACGGATGAGCCAGAACGAAAGTCTTGACCTCTAAATCTGCCTTCCTCCCTCCAGGGGGAGATGGGGTACCCCGGCCTGCCAGGGTGCAAGGGCTCACCGGGATTCGACGTAAGTTGCATTCTGTCACTCACATTTTAAGGCTAAGTTCTCGTGAGCAAATACGGACTCAGCCCTTCTGGAGCTCTAAGGGGTCACGGGCAGGCTGTACCCAGCCCAGACCTGCCTTTTCAGCTTCTATTTGTGTGCAGCCCAATGACTGCTGCTGAAGGCTGAGGACTGACCTCCTACAATTTCTTGTCAGGGCGCTCAAGGACCCCCAGGGCCCAAGGGCGACGCGGGTGCCTTCGGACTGAAAGGAGAAAAGGTTGGTGACGTCGGGCAGGCCTCCCTGTGTACCCAGTATGAATCAGAAACCCTCTTGGAAGCAGATTCTCCACCCACCCTGCAAGGACCAGGCCCCCAAGTGGGCAGGCAGGAGGCCGGGGTGGAGAGAGCACAAAACCAAGCTACAACCAAGGGCAGGCACAGTCACCCAAGGGGGGCGTCCCCTGTGCCCCCTGCAGCCCCATGTCACTGAGCCTCGGATGCGCCCTGGGGTGCATCACACTGCCCGCCTGCAGCAGACGGACGAGGTGCCCTCACGGCCTAGAATCCGTCTGTTCATGTGAAAGTCACCACTTAACAGCAAACAGGAGGCAGAAAAGTAAATAATGAGGACCCAAGGTTTTGCGTCCAACTTAGAGCACAGCTTTCTGCTGTTGGTGCTTTTCCGGCGTTTTCAGCAGCAGGAAGTGCTAAGAAAGACGGAGAAGTAAGGTTGACTGAACGCGTCCTAACCATGCAGGCTTCCTGGACCGGATTTTCGGAATCCGGCCGATTGCTTTGTGGGCCCCTGGCTTTGTGGGACCTGACTTTGCCTTCGATGACTAGAAGTGGGCTTGCCCCTCTGCTTGAGGGGGACTTGAACAGCAGACGACACGGGGAAGTGGCTTCTGCAGGATTCCTGTAGAGATATGGGTGGTTGGGAAGGTTCTCAGAGTCCAAGGTGTGCTTGGTCAGGGGGTGTGGCCCGAAGTCTGGGTGAGGGAGACTGGTGCAGGGTCACTGGTGGCCCAGGACGGCCGGGCGTAGCCTCCCGCAGGCTGACCTTTCTCATCATTCCAGGGTGCGCCTGGAGCTGATGGGGAGCCTGGGAGGCCGGGGAGCACAGGGCCCCCTGGGGATGAGGTGAGTGTTCACGGAGCCCCTAAAGCAGCCGGGGGTGGGGTGCAGGGGGAACCGGGAGGGGCCCAGTCCTACTCTCCTTCTCCCCCAGGACAGATGGGGGAGGGCAGGGGAGGGCGGGAAGTAGGGAGACGGAGGGGGGCCCGGGAGGGGCCACAGCCCCGGGCCCAGTCCTACCCTTGTTCTCCCCCAGGGCGAGCCGGGGCTGCCTGGTCCCCCGGGAGAGAAGGGAGAGGCCGGCGACGAGGTGAGCACCCCACGTGATCTCCTGTCCCAACTCCAGGCCCCGAAACAGAGTTCCCATCCCAAACTGATGTTGCTTGTTCCTCTTAATCCCAGGGAAACCCGGGACCGGACGGTGCCCCTGGAGAAAGGGTGAGTGGGGTGGGGTGGCGTCTGGGCCGGCGTGGCCGGCGTGGCTGACAAGCGCCGGGGCTTCTGTCTGAGCTCAGCGGACCTCAGTCTCTGCGAGGCCGGCATGTCTGGGGGGGCTCAGCCCGTGCCCAGCTGGAGCCCCTTCCTCGATGCCGTGTCCGAGCTGCAGTCTCACCTCCGTGCGCTGTTCTCTGCACAGGGCGGCCCTGGGGAAAGAGGACCGCGGGGGACCCCAGGCGTGCGCGGCCCCAGGGGAGACCCGGTGAGTCACTGTTCATTAAGCTGAGACCCCACACCCCAGGAGGGGGCCAGAGACTGCGGTCAGGTGAGGTCAGGCCGTCAGCCTCACCGGACACATGCCACCAAGTCCCTTTGGCGTCTAGATTTCACCCACACCCGCACCTGCTGTCTCCCCAGCTCTGGAAGTGTGGCAGCCCCCCTCCCCGCCCCCGACCCCGGAGCACCTCGAGGGGTGTGAGCAGGGCGGAGAGATGGGGGGTGTGGGCCCAGATGAGGAGTGCAAGGGGCGGGGTTATCCCCTCCGCCCATCACCGATGACCAGCGTGTGCAGGGGAAACCGTCACACACACACACACACACACACACACACACACAGTCACACAGAGACACAGAGACACACAGCCACACCGGGACTCACAATGGCCATCTCGGATGCAGCACCGGGAATAGTCTGCACAGCACTGGCTCCACACCTGTCATCAAGTGCACGCCTCTCACTCAGGTGGCTGCACGGCTCCTCCCGCGTCACGATTCACTCAACTCACCATCACACATCTGGGCTCTTCCAAACACCTGCAGCCCCCCAGCAGCCCCTTAAACGTTGCAGACAGAGCTCACACTCTGGAACGGTCCTTTCTTACCACTTGAAGAGCGGGAAAGCTGAGAAGCCAGGCCCACACGGACTTCGTGGTCACAATGGCCCAGCAGGCTTGCCGAGCTGTGGCCCGCAGCGCAGCCTCCTTCCAGAGCTTTCTGTGGCCCTTGGTTCATTGGAAGGTTCTGCAGGAGCTGGAGGGCAGACACCAGAGACCGTGCCTGGTTAGAGGAGGGGAGCGCCCACCCCCACCGTTCTGGAGCCAGCAGGGAGGGATGATGGTCTTCAGACCTGGGTGAGGACCTGGCCTTCTCGCTGCAGAGCAGGGCAAGGCTTCATCTCATCCCGGGAACAGGACACCGCGGAGGCCGTGTGGTGCCTCTCGCTGTGACCACCCTGGCGAAACTGCTCCTCCTGAGGACGTGTGTCCGGGTGTCCCAGTGGGGAGAGCGAGCTTAGCCTGAGGCTGAGGTCACTGAAAGACAGATTTGCTTTCTGCCCCGTCCTTGCTCCTTGTGCACTGCCCAGAACCCCCCGGCCCCCAGGAGGGCAGGGAGGGACACTGAAGCAGGGATAGCATGGCCTGACCCCTTCCAAGCCTACCGTGCTGAGATCAGGGAATGGAGGGAAGGCCAGGCCACACCCCAGGAGGTGCCCAGAGTGAACAGAGGCCGGCAGGGGTTAGGCGGGGCTCCAGCTCCTGAGACCCATCAGTGAGCCTCACTGGACAAGCAGCTAACATCAGGGGCTGCCTCCTGAAACCCCGAGAACCTCCAGATGTCCGTGTGCCTGGCCACCATATATAAAAACCCAGGGGAAGGATGAGGCCAGGCCCACGGTGGAGGGTGGCCCTTCCTGATCTGGCCTCTGCTGGCTCAAGAGCTGCGGGACCCCCAGCCTTGCCCAGCGGCCACCCGGGCAGCTTGACCTCTCCTGGCCTCCACACTCACTGGCTCACTCCTCCCCAGGGCGAAGCTGGACCCCAGGGTGACCAGGGACGAGAAGGCCCCGTCGGCATCCCCGGAGACCCGGTAGGAAGCTGTCTGGGGGTGGGGGGCCATGTCGGCTGCCAGCAGAAAGGCTCCAGCAGCTCCTGGATTTAAGGGCAGTCCCTCTCCACTTATGACTCAGGGGACTTCCTGCAGGGGCTGCCCAGGGTCAGGAGCCAGTGGGGGGGGGGCAGCCGGGGTGCCCAGCCCCTGTGCCCCTGTCACCTGGCAGGCGTCTGCCAGGATGCAGAGCTCAGGGAGCACACGCCCAGGCGCCCCCCAAGCTCTGCCCTCAGGGTGGGTGAGAGGGGCACCTGGCTCGATTGGCACTGGAAGATGGCAGCAAGGACTTGAGGGGCCCTGGGACCCCTGGAGACACCCCCTGGCCTGGTGGGGCAGGGTCACCCCATACTGGAGATGGTGTGTTTGAGCCCCCAGGAGACACCAGGTGAGGAAGAGGCTTGTTCAGCGTTTGGAATCCAGGTGTGAGATCCTGGCTGGAGGCAGATTTGAGAGTGTCAGTGCATGGAAGTTTCCAGAATTCCTGGATGTGACACCTTCCAGATGCCATGCTGGGGGAGGGGACGAGGGGAGGAAAGTGGGGGCTAAGAAAGCAGAGGGCCAGAGCGGGTCTTGGCCTCAGATGGAGCACCGTCCCCAGCACAGGGGAGGGGTCTGCCTTTCTGCCTCGTTGTCAGGAGGTCATGTTGTTCCAGATCAGGGAGGAGCTGTGGCTGTGGGCCTGAGATGACCACCCCCCAAAAGAGCACACGAAGGGGCTGGGTGGGACATGCCCTCCCCACACCCTTCAGGGGACCCCCTCGGGTGGCCTAGACCCTCTCAGCCTGCCCGCTACTCTGTGATGGGGGTCGCTCGCTGGGTGTTTCCGAGTCCTCCCTGCAGGGGACGAGGTGGCTGCCTGGCCTGCAGGAAGGACTCTGAGCTGAGACTGGGGACCTCCCAGTTGGCAGGAGGAGGGGACAGCAGCACTGGTGGGCACAGAGTTCCAAACAGGACAGCAAGGACGAGGACAGCAGCTGCGAGTGGGGGCCAACCGTGGCGGGGCCAGGCCCGGGGCTCTGGTGGGCCCTGGCTTGTGGCTTTGAGTGTTTTGGTGGCTTTTCTTGTGGAGAGAATTTGGAATTGGTATTTTAACACAAAGCGATTTAAAAAGCAGGAAAGAAGAAGCAGCCACAATAGGGTTGCTGAGTCTCCTGACGGTGCCTTAAAAATGCACCTGGGTCCATTCCAGTGTGGGGTGCAGGGGGCGTGAGCCCACTTCCGCGGACCCAGCTCGGTGGGAAACTCTCCTCGCACATAATTCCGAGCCGGGCTCGCTGGGAGCCAGCCACTCCCAGGGTCTGTGGCCGCCTGTGAGCAGAAGAGGCACCAGAGGACCCCGGAGCTGGCGGCACAGAGCCAGAGAATTCTGAGTGTCTGGATCCCCCCTTCTTGGAGGAAAGGGGAGTAGCGTCTCTCAAGTAAAGTAGGCGTAGAAGTTCCCTGGCTTGTAGACACAAGACCCCATAAACGGGCCACCTCACCTGTTTGGGAGAAGTGATTAAATCGGTAACTCTAGCAGAAGAAAGGCTCGCGTGGAAAAATAGTTCTCCTGTCCCCGTGCCCCTCCCCCCCCACAGGGACGGATTCTTACTTTCTTCTAAAATCTAGTTTCTTCTAGAACGCTTTCAGACAAAGCACGGGGTGTGAGAGAGTGCGGGGGTATGCGCGTTGTCTACACAAACAGCATCGCACCACGATGCTTTTTGCCTGATCCACCTGGGGACCGGCCAGGTCAGCCCCCACAGGCTCCGCCTGTAAGCCTGCGGATGCCCCTGTCTAGTCCGTTGTCAACACGTACGCAGGCGGCCTCCAGTATTTTGCTTTACAGAAAAATACTGAAATAGATATCAACGCCCATCTGTCTGTCTCTTAGCTCCTCTGGTCTCTCCATTTGCCCAGTGATCCATCCGTCCATCCATCCGTCCATCTTGAAATACTTGCAAGGCTACATCCAGAATGTAAATTCTTAGTAGCATAATGTCTTGGCCAAATGATGTGTGTATGTGTATGTGTGTGTGTGCGCGTGCGCGTGTGTGTTATTTGCCAAATACTTCTACTTGACCTAGCCCCACTTACGTGCCCCCCAAGAGTGTAAAACGGCTGCTGTGTTCACACCTCTGCCCACAAGAGAGTTTCCACCCCGTCTGGGTGTCTGTGCACCTTGGGAGAGGGCCTTGTGCGCTCGTGCCTTGAGCCACGGTCTATGGGAAAGGCCAAGTGTGGTCTCTCGGGTTTCCAGGCCGACGTGTCCCTGTCTCAGGCTGTTCCTTCAGTGGTTGGTTCTCTGCTGGGTCTGTTTCTGTGCTGAGGTGCAGGAGGCTCCTACCCACAGACCTTTTTCCAAGTTTGCAGTTGCATGTGGCTCCGTCCCAATATCTTGTGGTTCAGGATGTCCCGCTCCTTTACAAGATTCCAAATACCTTCCCGCCTTTATTGTAGTCTTTGCTTTCTCTTTGATGCATCTGGAGGGTCTACCAGGGTTCGAAGCGAGGAGGGCTTGAACTTTTCTGTGAATAGGGAGCCGGTCAGCACAACACCGACCTTTCCTGGCGATGGAGGACACCCATCGGGTGTCAACCTCTCTTCGCTGCATCTTTCTGGAATCCCTGCCCTCTTTCTGCCCCTGTTCTAATGAGGCGTCCTCCCAGGAAGGCCTGCTCCGGCCGCCTGCGACGTTCCCAGGCTCCCCTGCCTTCTTCAGATGGTGTGACTGCTCTACAGGATGGTCAGTGTGGCCAGGACAAGCCGGCCACGATCTGGTCCTTCCCCGTGGCACAATTCAGGAAGTCGTTCGAGGCGCTAGGACGTAAGACACTAAGAGGGGGAAGTGTCGCCGGCGTTTACTCCAGTAGCACCTGCTTGTCCCAGAGTAACTGTCACTGTAAAGCCAGACATCACCAGAGACAGCTGGGGGCGGGGGAGGGTGCTGTGTCCCTCCAGCCCGTGGCCCAGCTGGGGAGGGTCGGCTCTCTGGCCACTTGTTCACCTGAACCCTCCGTGAGGGGTGGGGAGGTTAGGTGGCTGTGGAATCTGGTTTGTCCACACTGGACATCCGCCTTCCCGGCCGCAGCACAGTTTCTGCCCCCAGGGCTGCCCTCCTCCCGACTCCGTTGCAGCCCCACGACTCCAGACCCGCTAGGCAGTTGGCTTCTGCGCCAGGGTGTCCGTGCAGAAGTTTCTGGGAGATGTGTTTTCCCAGAGCAGAGGAGGGATCCAGAAACTGGAGGGAGGGGTACAGTCCCGCTGTAGCCCCTGCCAGGCCTCGCCTCTTGTCCCTGTGGGGGGCACTGCCACCTCCTTGTGCAGACGCCAGCACTGCCCACCAGGAGCAGGGGGGCCCCTCGGGCCGCATCCCAGGAGGCGCCCACCCAGCAGGCCAGCTGCTGAGGCAGCTCTGCAGAAACTGTCCCCAAGCGTGGCCCTCCGCTGTCTGCTGGGTCGCCGTATTCCTGTCTCCTGGGGCCCCGGACACACCTCCCACTGGCCTGGACTCTGCTTCCCATTCTCCCTCCTGGCCCCCATTTCAGGTTCCCAAACCTACCCCTGGGAGCCCCGAGTTGGGGGCTGCTGGTCCTCGTCGGCGAGCAAAGCCCCAGGTTAAGTGAGTGACGCTGACACTGCCTGGGCCCAGAGCTGGACCCTCCTGTGGTCGCAGCAGGAGCCTCCCGGCTGACCTCTGCCTAATGGGACAGGCCAGATACGGGGAGTTGTGCGCCTTTGTGAGAGGGACTAGAGAAGAAAAGCCTCACCAGGAGGCATCAGCCTGACGATGGGGCTGGGAGACGGGCCTCTGAGTCCAGGGTCACGGCTGGCAGGGTCCCCAGGGGCCAGGCGGGCCAGCCGGCTCCGTACGTGGTTTGTGCTCACCGCTTCTTTGGGCCTGGCTGGGTATGTCCCTGAAGTGCTCAGGGGACCAAGACTCTGGACCCAGAAAGGTAGGCAACTGGCCTCCAGGGAGAGGTGTAGACCAAGCAGGCCAGCCGGCATGGGTCTGGGGCCCGGAGGGCTGGGGCGGGGCTGAAAGGGGTCTGACAGATGTATCTTCTTTGCAGGGTGAGGCTGGCCCCGTTGGACCTAAAGGGTACCGAGGCGACGAGGGGCCCCCGGGGCCTGAGGTGAGTAGCCCTCCCTGCCCCGGCCCCAGACTCTAGCCCCTGCAACGGCCCTTAGGACTGGGGAGCGCCCCCAGTCTACACACACACACAAATGTTTTAGTGCATTTCATGGTATCTGTGCCTTTCAGGAAACATGGAAAATGCAGAAAAAAAATAAAACAGAGAATTGAAATCTAAACCATTACCACCCAGAGATAAATAATACAAACATTTTAGCTTATTTCTCTCCAATTTACTTTTCTTATTTCCATATTATGCCTTATAAATTTGGCTTCACAAAGTTTTTTCTTTTTAATTTTGCCATTATGAATGTTTTCTGAAACCCTAAAGATTTTGTAAACCGCGGCTGACGCGTGCTTGCTCAGTCCCGCCCGTGTTGAGTCCCTTTGTCTCTCTGAGCTCTGGGGTTGGAACTCCCGGCCCCGGAGGTAACGGTCAGTAGGCACGTAGTGCCACTTCTGGTCCTGTCCTGGGGGTGCCGTCTGGGTGGGTTACTGGGCAGGAGGTATGGACTCCCCACCATCCCTAGGATGATGGATTTAAAGATCCTTCTTTTAATCATTGCTGTGCTGATGAGTAGAAATGTTGTTTTATTTAACTCGGCCTTCGTTTTCCACAGAGAGGTGTTGTGCGTCCGGGCCTGCACTGCTGGCTGCCTGGATGTCCACTTAACTTTCCCAAAACCCCTCCTCCCCTCCTTAGGGTTCCAGAGGGGCCCCAGGGCCCACGGGACCCCCCGGAGACCCCGGGCTGATGGGCGAAAGGGTGAGTGGTGGTCCCAAGGGCCTGGGTGGGGGTGGTGCCGGGCTGCTGGGGCCTGGGAAGCCATGGTTCGAGTCCTGGGCTTCTACTGGGAAGAGCGTACATGTGGGGCCTGAGGGTCCCAGGTGCAGTGTCTGGAGAGGTGCGTCCTCCACAGGCGACTGTCCCCTCTGTGTCTAGGGGCACCACGGGCGCTGCAGTCACTGTGGTCCTCGTGGTCATGGTGCTCCTCACAGGCACTGCCCCTCCTGCTCCAAAGTCTGGGGACACGCAGGGCAGTCATGGGCAGGGGGATGCCTTCTGGGCTGAAGAAGCCCCTCGGGGCACCATCCCGAGCCCGGCGATTCCCAGTGACAGAACTTGGTCTGCTCTCCACAGGGGGAAGACGGCCCACCCGGAAACGGCACTGAGGGCTTCCCTGGCTTCCCTGTGAGTGCCCCAGACTCCTGTCCTAGCGCCCCCTCTGGCCAGCCGGGTTGGACCCAGGACCATGGGCCGGACCGGGAAGCCGTGGCTGGGATCATCCAGTGGGCACCCCCCACCCCCACCCCAGCCAAATCAGAGCCTGGCCTGACTGTCCCGCCTTCCCCTGCAGGGCTATCCAGGCAGCAGGGGCCCCCCCGGGATAAACGTGAGTACACGCCCACCATCGGGCTCCTGGTGTGTTCACAGGCACGCGCACACATGCGTGACATACACGCACACATTCACACGTGTCCCCAGCACAGGCTTGGAGCCGAGGCCCCTCCCACGTGTGTCTCAGCCCGTGGGTGCCCCTGCCTGGCCCAGGGGTACACCTGGCGACCGGCACTTCCCTCTGGGCTCCCAGGGGCTCAAACCTCGGGGTGTCCTCTGGCTGGCACTCAGCTGCAGGAACATGTGCCTGCTCTGGCGGGTCACTGTGTCTCCTTTATCTTGTCCTTGTAAAACTTCTGCTTCTTAGAAAGGAAATGCAGTGCTGTGACTGACAGTAAATAAGGCTGACTGAAAAGGGAAAGCTGGTGCAGGAGACGGCTGGCCGGAGGCCGGTGCCGGGTGGGAGAGCCCCGGCCGAGGCCCTCACCGGAGTGAAGATGTGGCCCTGCCCCCCGCCCTCCCCGGGAGCCCAGGCCCTCGGCACCCACCCCACCCCTGGGCCAGGGTCCCAGCCACACACGCACACCTGCCCCTCCGGACCCTCTGCCACAGCGACCGCGTGTTCCCCTGTCACCCGCAGGGCACTAAAGGCTACCCGGGCCTCAAGGGGGATGAAGGAGAAGCCGGAGACCCTGGAGAGGACGTGAGTGCAGAGCTCACTGGGGAGGTTGGACAGTCACCGCCGGGGGTTGTAGAGGGAGGCAGCCGTGTGCCGCCAGGGCTGCTGAGGCTCTGAGGGCAGGCGTGGGGCCATCGGGGCACAGTGAACACGGACAGAATGCAGCAGATGGCTAGTCGATGGTGGTTGTGTCTGGTGACACTGTGCTGTTCCCTTCCAGAACAACGACATCGCACCCCCAGGTGTCAAAGGAGCCAAGGGATACCGGGGCCCCGAAGGCCCCCAGGTGAGCGGCTGTGGCCAGCCGGGGTAGGGCACACTGGCGTTCTGAGGCTGCAGAGGGGCAGGGGTGGGAACTGCGGGAGTGGGTCTCCAGGGAAGGGTTCAGGGAGGCTGGCACTTTGACAGCAGGGCTGGGAGGGAACAGGCAATTTCAAGGGTTGTGGGGAGACCAGAGAAGGGGGAGCAGCCTGTCACCAGGTGATGGGTGAAGAGAGTGCAGCAGAGCCCGGGCTGGGTGCCTGGGGGGGTCCCCTGTCCATCAAGGTGGCACAGTCAGACTGGGGCGAACTATCCTCCCGGTGGTGAGTGCCCAGATGGTGAGGGCCATGCCCGGCCCACCTGCTGGCCCCCAGGCAGGGAGTAAGTGCCAGCCAGTGATTACAGAATGATGGCAGTTAGGGACTCTCCACCAGCCCTGAGCACGCAGGCCTTCAGGGGCTCCTAATGGGAAGCGGGTCAGCCCGAAGGCCAGAAGGGTGAGGGTGGGCTTGCTCAGGGCTCCCATCAGACCTGCAGCTCAGGAAGTGATGCGCCCTTATCACTTTTTTCTGGTCCTTCCTCGGACAGGGACCCCCAGGACACACGGGACCACCAGGGCCGGATGTAAGTGGGTGTCTGTGAACGTCCCTGGGGGGCCGACCACTCTGGCTAAGGATCCCGTGGGGTGGGGAGCCATGACGGCAACGGGGGCATGAAATTGTCATGGAGGAACACGGGGTGACCACATATCAGTGACCACTTCAGGTGCCCCTGCTGCGGGGTGCCTAATACTCTGAGTCAGAGCCGCTATCCCAACCCAGTCCCACTGTGGTCCGCGGGGTGGCAACTGGGGGACCAGTTCAGCCCCTGGTGCCTGCGTCTCTTCCCCTCCAGGAATGTGAGATCTTGGACATCATCATGAAAATGTGCTGTGAGTATCTCTCATCTTTGAATAACTGTCTCAGTTGGAAGGAACTAGGTCCCACCGGCCCCAGCGCCCACTGCCGGTGCCCACGGAGGGACCATTTGAGCTGTGGCAGGGAGGGAGACAAACAGGAGGGGTGGGAGTGTGCCCCACCCACAAGAAAGTCCCCAAAGGTGGAGGGCAGGGGCCAAGCCACTGTCACCCCCACCGCCCTTCCCCGGGTGGCCCGAGCGCCAGGCAGAGCAGCCTACCCTGATGAGGGTGGTCCAGGCGGGTGGGGAGCTGGCAGAGGGTTTATGACCTGATTTGTAATACGATGTGGGATCTCGACTGGAATGTAACTCATTTCTCCTCTTTTCCCCAGCTTGCTGTGGTGAGTCATTTGAATGTTTCTTGAGGGTTCCCTGTGGGTGGAGGGCTATGCCCCCTCCTCCCAGTTTATCCTGTAGAGCAGCAGGGGACCTCACCCCCTCACCATGCCACCATGGCCTTGGGGCGCTGGCCTGTCCCTGTCCTCGCCGCAGGGACCCACGCGGCCAGCCACAGGCAGGGGCCAGAAGCCCCGGGGTCCCGGCTGGGGGTGCAGCTCTGCTGAGGGGGGGCCCTGGGAGGCCCCAAGGGCTGACCCCTTCCTTGCCTGCAGAGTGCAAGTGTGGCCCCATCGACATCCTCTTCGTGCTGGACAGCTCGGAGAGCATAGGCCTTCAGAACTTTGAGATCGCCAAGGACTTCATCATCAAGGTCATCGACCGGCTGAGCAGAGACGAGCTGGTCAAGGTGAGTCACACCCGCCCTGGTGCTTCCCAGGGACACCAGGCTGGGAAGGGGTGGGTCCCAGGGCCCTTGTTCCTTAAAAGCTATAACCTCCACCCCCCAGAGTATGAGTGTGGTGGAGGGGGGCCTGTGGGCCAGGTCGGCCTGGGACAGATGGTGGGTGGAGGGGTGGCTGGTGGGACCCCCACGTCCCCTCCTGACCTTGGCGTGTGACACGTGCAGTTTGAGCCCCGGCAGTCGCACGCAGGGGTGGTGCAGTACAGCCACAACCAGATGCAGGAGCACGTGGACATGAGGACCTCCAACATCAGGAACGCTCAGGAGCTCAAGGAGTGAGTGCGGCGGCGTGCCCGGCCAGCCCCGCCCCCCGGCAGCCCGGCCTGTCCCCCCGACCCCGCCCCAGCACTGACAGCAGGTGCTCTGGCCCCACAGAGCCATCAAGAAGCTGCAGTGGATGGCGGGGGGCACGTTCACCGGCGAGGCCCTGCAGTACACGCGGGACCGGCTGCTGCCACCCTCCGACAACAACCAGATAGTGCTAGTCATCACGGACGGCCGCTCAGACACCCAGAGGGACCCCACCCCGCTCAGCGTGCTCTGCGGCCCGGACGTCCAGGTGGGGCCACCCCCACGCCACCCGCCGCCCCTCCTGCCCCTCCCCCCGGAATGTGGGGGACCTTCTCCACCGGGGCCACGCCGACACCGCCCCTCCCCTACAGGTGGTCTCCGTGGGCATCAAGGACATGTTTGGCTTCGTCGCGGGCTCCGACCAGCTCAACGTCATCTCCTGCCAAGGCCTGGGGCCCCAGGGCCGGCCGGGCATCTCGCTGGTGAAGGAGAACTATGCCGAGCTGCTCGAGGACGCCTTCCTAAAGAACATCACCACCCAGATCTGCATAGGTGGGCTCGGGGTGGGCGCCGCACTGGGGTGGGCGAGGCTCTGCTCTCAGCCCCGCGACCTCCTGGCCACAGGGGCCCGGCACCCCCAGCCGACAGCACCAGGGCCTCCCCACAGGCCGCCTCGCACTGGTGCTTGAGGACGCCGTGGCACAGCTCCCACGCTTCCAGCGTGGGCGACACCGTGCTTCTCGCACTTCCTCCCGTGAGCGCTCGTGCTCGCCGTGGTCCCGGCAGGTGCATCCACACGCCGGGGCAGGGGTTGGCCTCGGAGCTCAAGACCGCTCAGAGGCCCCCGCCGCAGAACACGCCTTTCTGGGCCCGGCCCGGTGGTAGAGCTGGGTCTGCAGCGCAGGCAGCTGGTGGACGGCCAGACACAGCTGCCGCGGTCAGATACGCCTGCCTGCAGCCACCCGGTCGGTGTCGCCTGGGGACAGTGTGGCGCGGGGTGTCTGACCTGCAGACCGTCCTTTCTCCTCGCTGAGCTTCGGCCAACCGGTCCTCGGAAGGGGCCCGGGCTCTGCCCACCCCCCCCCCCCGCCCCTCACTGGGTTGGTGTGAGGGCCACAGAACAGCAGGAGGGGGCCCGGCCCAAGACCTCAAGGCCCACCCTCGAACAGGGGGGCACCCCTTCTCGGCGGGGCCGAGTGGGCCGAGTAGATGCTGGCCAGGCGTCTAAGAGTGCCACCTGTGCACGTGGCTACTCCACGCCTGCCATGCGAGAGCTTTGCCACCATTTTTGCTGGGGGGTTACAGCCGGGAGGGTGGTCCGCGAGATCACTGGCTTCACACCGCATGGCGTTTTTCTCTCTTACAGACAAGAAGTGCCCAGATTACACGTGCCCAAGTGAGTACCCGGGGTGCGTGGACAGGGTGCCGGCGGGGGCTCCCGGAGGAGGGCGAGAGATAGGGGGAGCCCAGGGCGGCCGAGTCGGGAGGCCCCGGCCGCGCACCAACACGACCCCCCACCCCGCAGTCACCTTCACCTCCCCGGCCGACATCACCATCCTGCTGGACGGCTCGGCCAGCGTGGGCAGCCACAACTTCGACACCACCAGGCGCTTCGCCAAGCGGCTGGCCGAGCGCTTCCTGACGGCGGGCAAGACGAACCCCTCCCACGACGTGCGGGTGTCGGTGGTGCAGTACAGCGGCCCCGGGCAGCAGCAGCCAGAGCGCGCGTCGCTGCAGTTTCTGCAGAACTACACCGTGCTGGCCGGCACCGTGGACAGCATGACCTTCTTCAACGACGCCACTGACGTCAACGACGCCCTCGGCTACGTGACGCGCTTCTACCGCGAGGCCTCGTCCGTCCCAGCCAAGAAGAGGCTGCTGCTCTTCTCTGACGGCAACTCACAGGGGGCCACGGCGGCGGCCATCGAGAAGGCGGTGCAGGAGGCCCAGCGGGCAGACATCGAGATCTTCGTGGTGGTGGTGGGCCGCCAGGTGAACGAGCCGCACATCCGCGTCCTGGTCACGGGCAAGACGGCCGAGTACGACGTGGCCTATGGCGAGCGCCACCTGTTCCGCGTGCCCAGCTACCAGGCCCTAATGCGTGGCGTCTTCTACCAGACGGTGTCCAGGAAGGTGGCGCTGAGCTAGCGCCGGGGCCCCTCTCCCACCGCGAAAACGGGAAGTAAGATGTGACGTGTATGTTCCTGACCAACCTGATGAGCTGGATGTTTCTAAAGGAAAGCCTTGAAAAGCCGCGTGTGTTTTGCCCGCCCCTGGGGTCCCGGGACCCTGCCAGCGCCTACCCCGCTCACCGTGTTAGCATCCCCCCACCCCCAGCAGGCTCTGAATCCCCGAAGGCGCTTCCCCCTTCCCTGTCTGGGGGGGTCGCTTGAGTGCGGCCTCCCCTCCCGCACCTCCCGCATAGTCTGACTTTTCTCACTAATCCTGCACAATTCTTTAGTTAGCATTTCATGTACACTCTCAAAAGTCTGCTAGTAAATTCGTGTGAGACGATGGACGCTTCGTTTTTGGAAAGCCAAGGTCGAGAGCATTTTTAAAACATGACCCCTGACGAGTAGACTCCTCCACATAAGGTTCTCCTTCCTCAGGGCTCAGACCTTGGCTCCTGAGGCCTCGGGCCACAGAGCTCAGGGCAAGCGAACGCTTACACGCTGACTGGTGTCTCCAGAAAACGGCAGAAAACGGTGACTCCCCAACCCGAAAACCCCGAGAACAACGGTGCTACCCTGTAGACCCCTGCCCCATCTACTCAGAGGCCTGGACCCCTGGGCCATCCAGTGACACAAAGTGATGTGTTTAAAAAAAATAATAAAAAATAACCCAAAGCTCTTTTTCCTCAAGAGAGTGATTGGTTCCACATTTTATTCAAGATCCCGTTTATTTGTTAGTTTTATTTTTACTCCTTCCTGTGTTTTTTCTCACTGTGTCCATATCAGAGGCTTTTTGAAATAAAAGTTTTCACTCCTCTGTCCGCAGTCATCTTTCTGTGGAGTAAAAAAATCCCAGCAGACCCGCACTTCCCACAACAGGAGGAGACCGTGGAGATGGTCGGGGGTCCGGACGGACAGCCCTCTCTGGGGTTGGGGGAGGACTGTCCACGGATGGGGAGGAGCCGGGAGGGGCCCTGACACCCTGCGCCACAAAAGCAGAAGCGCGTTAGGTCTCAGAGGGCTGGGAGAGCTGGCCGGATCCAACGAGACGAAACCCCAGAAAGGCCAGCCTTCTGGCACCAGAAACAGCCTGCGAGTCCCTGAGGAGGAGGCAGCGGGACCGGCGGGCCCCGTGGAAAGCTGCCTGGGAGACCCGGCCCGGGTCCAGAGAGAGGTGGCAGGGGGCCGTGGCTGTCCCTTCACAGGAACGGCCCTGGCCTCAGGAAGGTCAGAGTGGACGGGGAAGCACAGCCTGGCTCGGATTCCCGAGGAGGAAACGCACGGCCACCGAGTCCCCGAGTGCTCGGCGCCCTGCTGCAGGGCCTGCCAGTGGACGAGGGGAGGGGGTGGGGCCGGCGCGCTTCGGCCCCAGGGGTAAAGGAGGGCAGGTGTGCGGGCACCACAGGCACCAGAGCCAGTAGAAGCGGGTGGCGGGAACCGCACGGGGTCCTAGCCGGGGGGGATCCTGACAAGAAGGGGCGGGGACGGGACACCCTTCACCGGACACACGTGGAAAGCCGGGCAGTGGGGCCAGGGCACGACTCCAGCAGAGAACAGCACCCCCACATAGCATCGGTGGGTGTCAGCACAGTCTGCAAGGGAGTCTCAGAGACACCCAATCCCAGCCCCTGCACTGACATCACACACGCACGTGACGAGAACCAGACAGCTGCCAGCACGGAAAGTTTCCATTCACTCGGCCGACATCCCGGGGGCCTGTTTGCTGCAGCGTGACCCCAACGTTCGCCCGCCCGTCACGCCCTGCGAGCCCCCAGCCTGAGGGATGTCCCTGCAGCGGCCACAGATCCTGGCTCCTTCCCCACCACCTGCAGCCTGGTAACCTCGAGCCGGTCACCTGCGCCTCACCTCACTCTCATGAACTGCAAAATGGGTTCATTAAACCGTAACAGCCACCTGGGAGGGCCGCAAAGAGGCCCGAGGCCACCTGGTGCCCATCACGGGGAGGCCAGAGGGCTGGCTGGGGAGGACAGCAGGGGTCCCGGTGAAGAAGGTGCCAGCTCCAGACCCTCCCCTCGACCCTCCAGGCACAAGTTCCCTCCTGGTCGCCCCAGGTCTGCACCCTGGTCAGGTGGGGTCTGTGGGCTTTTCCTCCTGCCTGGGAGGGGTCATCCCGAGACCTCTCCTGAGGGAAAGGGGGAGAGCTGAAGTGTGTGTTTAAGAAAGGACCGCGTCTGTAATCCCTGAATCATCTCTCTAACTGGAACCGATGGCTGAGAACCCAGGTCTGAAATCAGGCCACACTTTGTTCCCTGCTGTACTTCTTAACCCCTCGCCTCCCGATGTCCACGAGGAAAACAGAAGGAGCCCCCTTCACATTAGGGAACCTGACATTTAAAAAATAGGTTATGAAGGAAACTGCAGGCTCCATCATGCCTGTGTCCGTTCCAAGTTTACGAAAGCAATATTTTAGATCATGGCATGAAGTCTTGAAACATAAGTGCACAGCCAGCTACCCCGTGATTGTAAGGGGGGCAGTGATCCCCGTTCCTGGGCCAGGAGCAGCCGGTGCCCAGCAGCTCTACCACCGGCTCCCCGAGCTTCCCCTGCACACCGTTGGAGCTACAAGGCACGGGCTTGGGGGAGGTGCTGGACGCCGCCAGGGCGGCCTTCCGTCATCACTCCACTTGTCCTGACCCAGAACTGCGGGGGCCAATCCCAGGCCTCTCCCCAGCCCTGCCACTCTCCCCTTTAGGAGCCTCTGGGCGCTGTTCCCTCCTCCTCCTGGGAAGAGTGGTCCTCGAAGGAAAAGGGAATGGAGAACTGAGGGAGTGCTCGGGGAGGCTCCCTGCCAGCCCCCACCTGCTGACCCAGGAAGCTCCCCACACTCTGTCCACCAGCTCGGGGGTCCCATTGTCCCAGCCTTGCCCCACGACACCCCCATAGTCCGTCTCTCCAAGTGTGAGGGGAGCCGGAGGCTCCCCACCAGCAGACCACCACCGCCCACCCATGACCAGCTCTCCCTTCTCAGTGCCAACAGCCTCGCTGTCCTGGGTCTCGGCGGTGAATTCCACCTGGACAGCGTGAGGCCCGCAACCCTTGCTTCCTTCACTCACATTTGTCAGATGTCTCTCCATGTCCTTTGCTTTTGATCTCTCCAGCTGCATCGTTTTAGGTGCACATTTTGTAGATGGCCCGTAAAGGCATCTTTCCACCCATTCTGACAGTCCTTGCTGTTTATAGAAAAATCAAACACATTTACATTTGCTATTACAACTGATATTTGGTCTTCATCATGCATTTTCTATGCTAAGGATATGCAGGAAGGTATATTTTTCTATCTAAGATTTTTGGAAGCACGTGGGCAGCACAAATCAGAGAGCTGCCCTGGCCAAGACCCTCGGACCCAGCCCCACCAGGGGGATGTCTCTAGCCCAGAGTCCCCATCTGCTGGTCTGGCAGCCACTTTCTAAAGAGACAGACAGCCATGTGATACCAAGGGTGTGGCCTGTCCAGCTGCCGAGACAGTGACACTTAGGGTCCCCTGGACACTGAGAGCCCACCTCTAGAGTTGAGTCTCAAGGCCTCCTCAGGGAACACCAGTGGAACTCTGACAACACATCAGAATGGCTGAACTTAGCCTGACTGTGCCAAAGGTCGGGAGGACACGAGGCTCGCGTGTGGCTGATGTCGGCATGAAAGGACACAGCCACTTAGCATCTCCTCAGTGGTTTCCTAAAATCATACATGTGCTCACCACACCACTCACCCCTCCACTCCTGAGTATCGGCCAAGAGCGATGAAAACATCACCTCTACACCAGTAGGAGAATGTACAACCTTACTTATAAGAGTCAAAAGCTAGAAGCAAGCCAACTGTCCATCATCAGGAGAATGCACAAGCAAACTGTGGTTCACCTATGCCATGAACACTACTCAAAAAAACCAAAAAGGGAGCAAATGAACATGGGTAAGTTTCACACATGTTGCGCTGAGTGAAAGAAGTCAGGCATAGCCATTCACAGGATGCTCGAGGTCAGGCAAAACTCATCACTGGCACTAAAACTCAGGCAGCGATTGCCTCTGTGTGTGAGGACTGGCCTGCAAGGCACAGGGGACTTTTTAGACAGAGGGAGCGCTGTCTATCTTGATGGTGTGTGGATTACATGGGCGCATTTCTCAAAATCCTTAGGATTGTACATGTTAGATCTGCACATTTCCTGGTACAGATGCTTTAACCTTAAAAAAAAAAAAAAAAAAGAAAGAAAAAGAAAAGGCAGAATTGGTACCCCTGGTTTTCCTGTCTACATTGGCTCCAAAAACTCGCACATTCTCCTTTCTTGCTCCCCATGGTCATGTGTCCAGCCTCCCAGGGTGCGAAATCCCTTTGTGCCTCGATTAATGCAGCCACATCCCCCCTTTTGTAGATAGAACATGGTATTTATTTCTTCATAATGATCTACCTCTGGAGTATATACCCTTCATACCCTCCCCTGAGTGTGAATCACTCCTGGGATCACGTTACACTGTATTAACCAAGAATTTTACAGAGTAACTAAGGTCCCAAATCAGTTGACTTTGAGTTAATCAAATGGAAGATTCTCCTGGGTGGGTCAGACCTAAAAGATGTCGGAGAGATTTCTCCTGCTGTCTTTCCTATGAACTGCCCATGGAGGGGCCACACAGCTAGAACCTGAGGGTGGGCAGTGACAAAATGGGGACCCCACCTCTGCAACTGCAAGGAACTGAATCCTGCTCACAACTAGTTAGTCTGAAAGAGGTCCCAAAGCCTCAGATGAGATGGGCCAACAGCTTGGTTCTACCACACGACCCTGAACAGGACCCAGCTGAGCTGTGCCGAGACCTCAGACCCACAGGAACCATGAGATGGTCTGTTTGTGTTTTTTTAAGTGCCTAAGTTGGTGATAATTTGTTATGCAGCCATGTTAGTTACAACTATCCACCCCATCTGTATGTCTCACCCTCTAGTCCTTGTAAACGCCTGCTCTCCTCTCCTACCCCTCACTTCTAGAATTAGGGCCATCAGCCCACACTGGGTGTACCCTTCCTGTCTGCCAGGACAAAGATCTCCCGTCAGGGCCCGTGAGGCTGCCCACCCCTCTATGTGGAGCCCAGCTGCCAGGCACCACGAGCAGGGCTGTCCCCCTCTTGGGCTTCCCTGCCCTCCTGATGCTTCCATTCTCCCTTTACAATACACATCTCCTCAACAGGGGGATTACAGGGTATTGCCCAGGTGAGCCCAGTGTCATCACAGGGAGGAGATGGGCATGGGGGAGAGGGGAAGAGTAGTAGGAACCAGAAGACTGAATGCTGCTGCCTTTGTAGATGCCAGAAGGGCCAGGAGCCAAAGAGTGGAGGTGCCTGTAAAGGCTGGAAAAGGCAAGAAATGGAGTCTTCCCTGGAGCCTCCAGAAGGAATCAGCCCTACTGGCCTGTCTTGGACTTCTGACCCCCTGATCCATAAAGGATTAAATTTGCATTATTTTAAGCCATCAATTTTGCGGTGATTTGTTATAGCCGCAAAGGACACACGTTTTCTAACTGATATGCAGCCTGTCTCTCAGCCTTGCCTTGACCACACAGTCAGGGCTTACACACTCTCAAAACTTCCTGAGTAAGGGGTACCTGGGTGGCTCAGTCGGTTGAGCATCCGACTTCAGCTCGGGTCATGATCTCACGGCTCATGAGTTCAAGCCCCGCATCAGGCTCTGTGCTGACAGCTTGGAGCCTGGAGCCTGCTTTGGACTGTCTCCCTCTCTCTCTCCCCCTAACCCACTCGCATTCCGTCTCTGTCTCTCTCAAAAATAATAAATAAACATTAAAAAAATTAAAAAAAAAACTTCCTGGGTGAGCCTGTGAAAATCCACTGGAGAGTCTAGAATGTTGCTGGGGTCAGTGAGTGATGAATTGATATGTTTATAAAAATAAAGTTTATAATCCTGAACATGGATTATATCACTTTGGCTTCTAAACACTTTGGATTCTTCAGACAGTATTTAGCCAAAAGAACACGAAGGGCCTGCCCTCGACCAGGTCTCAGCCCCGTGGATGGGCTGAGAGGGGGCAACGGGTCCCTAAGACTCTTCTTTGGGACAGAGAAGAGGCATACGCAATTTCCCTCTTCTCCTCCGGGCTGAGAGCAGCAGCTGCTCTGTGTCTGAGACATCCGTCCTCATTTCCAGAGAAGCTGCTGGCAGGACAGGCACGCATCTGGTTCATGTAGGAGGATGAGCTCAAACTTGGCCTGCAGAGAAGGATGGCCTCTTATGAGAATAGGCCTCCATGATAGGTTATTCGTTTTTTGTGGGAATACTTTTTCGACATAAGGAAAGATGGCAAAAATGAGTGGTCAGGAGACTGTGTTCATGGCCTGTGACCCCACTCCTGCTCCTGCTGAGACCCAGACCCTTGTTCTCTCAACACTGACTTCTTCATGCCCAAGGCCCAGCTTAAATGCCCCCACCCCAACCCCTTGTCCCAAATGGATCCTGCTTATTCATTTATTGCCATCATTTTTATTTTCACTTATGAAATATCTCAAACACAGAGTAGAGTAGGGAGAGCAGAGCAATGACCATCGCTGAACCCATTTTCTAGCTTCGTCGATCTTACATTTGCCATTCTTGCTTTAACGACCCCATTGCTGAGACATTTGAAATTACAGACATTATGACATTTCACACATAAATACTTCAGTATTCATCTCTAAAAAAATAAGAACTGCTTTCTACATTAGGCGTAATACTGTTGCTGAATCAAATTCAAAATATAATACCAAGCTAAAAATAGCCTCTATATCATCTAATGCCTGGGCCATATTTAAATTTCCACAATTTTCCAAAGTTATCTTCTACAAGTTGTTTTTCCTCCTAAACTCTGATGGAAGGGTAGGGCTTGCTTCTGGACTTCTCCATCCTATATGGCACCAATAGTGGATGGAAAAGCTACTGTGTTCTCAAAGTACTTGAAATGATTTTTTACCTGTGTGGGGTTCTACTATCAATAAACTCTGCCATCTTTCCTCAGCTTCTTTTCAATATCAAAAATATTTTCTTTTTAATTTAATTGTTCAAATACGTAAAATACTGACCTGGTTCAAAAGTCAAAGGTCAAGGCACCCTGCAGGCACCCATTTTCATTGGTTTCTAGTTAGTTCTTTCAGGGTTTCTTTTTGCAACACATTTCCATACAAAAGGAAGTGCCCTGTATTCACAGAGCTGCACTCCATGTCCTCATTTAACAACACAAGCTGGAGGGTACTCTAGCTCATTCTTCCTAACTTGTAGTGATTGGGTTTTCCATCTCCTGGGTCTGCCATGGGTTCAAACAGTATCGCGCAAAAAGACATTTGGGCAGTTTCCAATCCCAAGGCTGCAAAGAAAACTCCATGCATGTGTCATTTCCTGTTCTTGCACATGTGTGCATCTTTAGAACAGACCAAGGGAAACACATCTGTAACTTTGTTAGACCCAGCCAATCCCTCCACAGGATGGCCAACAAGTACACTGATGCTCCCTTCAGTCTCACCAATGAAATCGCCTGTCAAGCCTCTGGGGTTTTACTAATCTGATGGCTGAGAACCAGTATTTCAGTGCACAGATTTGATTTCTTTTACTACAAATGATGCTAAGCACTTATTTATATGTTGAGATTCATTTGCTCTGAGAAGAGGCATATTTGTGGCCCTTGCCATCTGTTCAATTGTTCTTGTTTTTTTCTTCTCCATTTCCTGAAACTGTACATATTAAATAGGTAGCCCTTAGTGACACCTTCCAAGTGTTTGTTCTCAACTTGTCATTGGTCTTTTGCTTTTACTTTTTAAACTTTAATCAGGGAGAGGAGGAGTTCAAGATGGTGGGGGAGTAGGGAGACCCTAGGCTTGCTTTGTCCTTTGAACACAGCTAGATAAATATCAAATCACTTTGAACACCCAAGAAGTCTATCCGAGTACTGAGAGAGCAAAACTGCATAACTAGAGGTAGAAAAAATGGCCACATCATGTAAGGTAGGAACTGCAGAGAGTAGGTTTGAGGGAGAGAAGAGCTGTGGGTGCTAAGATAAGGAGGAGTGAAAAAGAAAGAAAAAGAGAGAGAAAGAGTGAAAGTACTCATTGGGAATTGTACAAGAAAAACTCTTCCCCAAAACCATTGGCTGGAAAAGGGAGAGGGGCTGAATACCACAAGATTTCATAAACAGCGGAGTACAGAGTCTGAAATTTTAGAGGTCTGCACCATCGCCAGGGTCGTGCCTGATGGGCTTGGCAGTGCTCTCGGGGGACAGAGGGCACAGACCCGGGACCGGGCAACATGGTTGGAGAATCCCCTAGTTCACACAGAGAGCAGCAGTTCCCCTGTTTTGAGTGCATTTGGGAGTGACGCCATAGCCTCTCCCTGTGGCGCCAGCATGTTGCCCTGTTCCCTAGCATAGGAACAAAGACACTCTGGCTGAGGACAGCAAAGCTTGGTATTGGCTTTTAGCTACGTTTTACAATAAATTCTGAACTGCTATGCAGTCACACAACTCATTTCTGGGACAAGACTGCACCAGCCACAGCACAGCAACACCCTGCCCCAGAGGATCAGCACAGGTCCACACCATGCAGATCTCTAAAATTTGGAGTTTTGAGGGGTGCCTGGGTGGCTCAGTCAGCTAAGTGTCCGACTTCAGCTCAGGTCATGAACTCTCGGTTTGTGAGTTCGAGCCCCGCGTCGGGCTCTGTGCTGACAGCTCAGAGCCTGGAGCCTGCTTCAGATTCTGTGTCGCCCCATCGTTTGGCCCCTCCCATGCTCATGCTCTGTCTCTCTGTTTAATGGTTTAATAAATAACCATTACAATTTTTTTTTTTTAATTTGGAGTTTTGAAACCCAGCTGCACAGGATAAAATACACGAGTGCTCTTCTGCCTGGCGGGCAGACAGCTCAGTCGCTGGCAGGGTGCAGGTGGGGATCTGGCAGAAGCCAGGGACACAAGTGAGGTGATTGCTCTTCTGTGAGGGCTTTCTGAAGAGTGGCAGGCAGGAGCTCCCCAATCCAGGGATAAAAGAGCTGTGTAAGGCCATTATCTGCTCCCATCAACATTGGCTGACTTCAGGGAGCAAAACAGCGCCACCCAGTGGAGGCCTGAGGTGCTTATACCAAGCCCCCATCCTCACCCAGAGCCCCTGCAGGTTCATCTTCACTAGGGCAAGAACACCTGAGAACCAGAGCAACAGGCCCCCTTCCCAGGAGACCAGCACAAACCCCTCACATGCACAAGTCTACTGATCATCAAGTGCTGCAAATCTTCAGCTCTAAGGGAAATGGGATCTTGTTTATTTTTTTGTTTTTGTTTTGGGAGGTTTTTTTTTGTTTGTGTTTTTTACCTCTTCTGAATATAGCTATTACTCTCAGGAGCATGAATACAATAGGTTTTCCTAACAATCTCTCTCTCTCTCTCTCTCACGTGCACACACACACACACACACACACACACACATCATTGACTCAGACAAAATGACAAGATGGAGGAATTCACCCCAAAAGAAAGAACAGGAAGAAGTCATGGCCAGGGATTTAATCAATACAGATACAAGTAAGATGTCTGAACCAGAATTTAAAACAATAACCCTAAGGATACCAGCTGGGCTTGAGAAAAGCATAGAAAACACTAGAGAATCCCTTACTGCAGAGATAAGTCAGGCCAAAAAAAAAAAAAATGCTTTAATGAAGATGCAAAACTGAATGATGCAATGACAATAAGAATGGATGAAACACAGGAATGAATCAGTGATATAGAAGATAAAATTATGTAAAATAATGAAGCTGAAAAAAAAGGAGTGTAAGAAAGGTATTGGATCATGAGTGTAGACTTAGGGAACTCAGTGACTCCTTAAAGCATAATAACTTTCATATCATAGGAGTCCCAGAAGAAAAGATAAAGGAGCAGAAGGTTTATTTGAGCAAATTATAGCTGAAAACTTCTCTAATCTGGGGAAGGAAACAGACATTGAAATCCAAGTAGTACAGAGAATTCTCATTAAATTCAACAAAAGCCAGCCATCACCAAGACATAGTATAGTCAAATTCACAAAATACACAGACAAGGAAAAAATCCTGAAAGCAAAAAGGGAAAAAAATTTCTTAACTTACAAGGGAAGACAGATCAGATTCACAGCATAACTGTCTGCAGAAAGTTTTCAGGCCAGGAGGGAATGGCATGATATATTCAACATCCTGAAGGAAAAAATATGTAGCCAAGAATACTTTATCCAGCAAGTCTGTCATTCAGAGTAGAAAGAGAGACAAGAGGGGTGCCTGAGTGACTCAGTTGGTTGAGTGTCTGACTTTGGCTCAGGTCATGATCTCATAGTTCATGAGCTGGAGCCCCACATCAGGCTGCTGCTGTCAGCGCAGAGTCCGCTTGAGATCCTCTGTCCCCCTCTCTCTCTGTGCCCCGCCCCCCACCGCTCATTCTCTCCCTCTCTCTCTCTCCATCTCTCAAAAATAAATAAACAGTAAAAAAAGAGAGAGAGAAACAAGACTTCCCCAGACAAACAAAAACTAAAGGAGTTTGTGACAACTAAACCAGCCCTGCAAGAAAGATTAAAGGGGACTCTTTGAGTGGGGAAAAAAAGACCAAAAGCAACAAAGACTAGAAAGGAACAGAGAACATCACCAGAAATACCAACTTTGCAGGTAACACAGTGGCACTAAATTCATATCTGTCAATAATCACTCTGAATGTAAATGGAATAAATGCCCCAATCAAAAGACACAGGGTATCAGAATGGATTAAAAAACAAGATTCATCTATGTGCTGCCTTCAAGAGACTCATTTTATACCTAAAGACATCAGCAGATTGAAAGTGAAGGGATGAGAAATATCTATCATACTAATAGACACCAAAAGAAAGTCAGAGTAGCCATACTCATATAAGAAAAACTAGATTTTAAACCAAAGACTATAACAAAAGATGAAGAAGGACATTGTATCATAATTAAGGGGACTATCCATCAAGAAGATCTAACAATTGTAAACATTTATATCCCCAACTTGAGACACCTAAATATATAAATCAATTAATAACAAACATAAAGAAACTCATTGATAATAGTACAATAATAGTAGGAGACTTTAACACCCCACTTATAGCAATGGAAAGATCATCTAAGCAGAAAATCAAAAAGAAAACAATGGCTTTGAATGAAAACACTGGACCAGAGAGACTTAGCAGATATATTCCGAACATTCCATCCTAAAGCAGCAGAATACACATTCTTTTCAAGTGCACATGGGACAGTCTCCAGAACAGATTACATACTGGGTCACAAATCAGCCCCCAACAAGTACAAAAGACTGAGACCATACCAAGCATATTTTGAGACCACAATGCTATGAAACTTGAAGTCAACCACAAGAAAAAATTTGGAAAAATTACAAATACATGGAGATTAAGTAAAATCTTATGAAAGAATGAATGGGTTAATGAGGAAATTAAAGAAGAAATTTAAAAAATACATGGAGGCAAATTAAAATGAAAACACGATGGTCCAAAATCTTTGGGATGCAGCAAAGGTGGTCCTAAGAGGGAAGTATATAGCAATACAGGCCTACCTCAAGAAGCAAGAAAAGTCTGAAATACACAACTTAACCTTACACCTTAAGGAGCTAGGAAAGGAACAGAAAATAAAGACTAAAGCCAGCAGAATAAGGGAAATAATAAAGATCACAGCAGAAATAAATAACACACACACACACACACACACACACACCCCAGTAGAACAGATCAATGAAACTAATTGCTAGTTTTTGGAAAGAATTAAACCCTTCACCAGACCTATCAAAAAGAAAAGAGAGGGTGCACTGGTGGCTCAGTCGGTTAAGCATCCAGCTTCAGCTCAGGTCATGATCTCATGATTCATGAGTTAGAGCCCCCCATTGGGCGCTGCAGTGATGATGCAGAGCCTGCTTGGGATTCTGCCTCTCTCCCTCTCTCTCTCCCCCTCCCCCCTCAAAAATAAATAAACTTTAAAATAAAATAATAAAAGAGAAAGAACCCACGTAAGTAAAATCACAAATGAAAGAGGACAGATCACAACCAACACCACAGAAATACAAACAATTATAAGAGAATATTATGAAAAATTATATGCCAACAAACTGGGCAATCTGGAAGAAATGGACAAATTCCTAGAAACATACAAACTACCAAAACTGAAATAGGAAGAAATAGAAAACTTGAACAGACCCATAATCAATAAAGAAATTGAATCAGTAATCAAAAATCTCTCAACAAACTAAAGTCCAGGGCCAGATGACTTCTTAGGGGAATTCTACCAGACATTTATTTTTTTATTTTTTTATTTGTTATAATTGTAAAGCACTTCTTTTTTTAAAATATAATTTATTGTCAAGTTAGCTAACATACAGTGTACACAGTGTGCTCTTGGCTTTGGGGGTAGATTCCCATGATTCATTGCTTACATACAACACCCAGTGCTCATTCCAACCAATGCTCTCTTCAATGGCCATCACCCATTTCCCTCACTCTCCCATCCCCCCCCATCATCCCTCAGTTTGTTCTCTGTATTTAAGTCTCTTACGGTTTGTCTCCCTCTCTGTTCGAAACTGTTTTTCCCCTTCCCTTCCCCCATGGTCTTCTGTTAAGTTTCTCAAGTTCCACATATGAGTGAAAACATATGATCTGTCTTTCTCTGCCTGACTTATTTCATTTACATAATACCCTCCAGTTCCATCCACATTGTTGCAAATGGCAAGATTTCATTCTTTCTCATTTCCAAGTAGTATTCCATTGTATATATAATCTTCTTTATCCATTCAGCAGTTGATGGACATTTGGGCTCTTTCCATAATTTGGCTATTGTTGAAAGTGATAGCAACACTTTCAACAATAGCCAAATTATAGAAAGAGCCCAAATGTCCATCAACTGCTGAATGGATAAAGAAATTGTGGTTTATATACACAATGGAGTACTACATGGCAATGAGAAAGAATGAAATATGGCCCTTTGTAGCAACATGGATGGAACTGGAGAGTGTGATGCTAAGTGAAATAAGCCATACAGAGAAAGACAGATACCATATGTTTTCACTCTTATGTGGATCCTGAGAAACTTAACAGAAACCCATGGGGGAGGGGAAGAAAAAAAAAAAAAGAGATTAGAGTGGGAGAGAGCCAAAGAATAAGAGACTCTTAAAAACTGAGAACAAACTGAGGGTTGATGGGGGGTGGGAGGGAGGGGAGGGTGGGTGATGGGTATTGAGGAGGGCACCTTTTGGGATGAGCACTGGGTGTTGTATGGAAACCAATTTGACAATAAATTTCATATATTGAAAAAAAATAAAATAAAATAAACATTGGGGTACATATGCCCCTATGAATCAGCACTCCTGTATCCTTTGGATATATTCCTAGCAGTGCTATTGCTGGGTCATAAGGTAGTTCTATTTTTAATTATTTGAGGAACCTCCACACTGTTTTCCAGAGCGGCTGCACCAATTTACATTCCCACCAACAGTGCAAGAGAATTTCCATTTCTCCACATCCTCACCAACATCTGTTGTTGCCTGAGTTGTTAATTGTAGCCACTCTGACCGGTGTGAGGTGGTATCTCAGTGTGGTTTTGATTTGTATTTCCCTGATAATGAGTGATGTTGAGCATCTTTTTATGTGTCTGTTGGCCATCTGGATGTCTTCTTTGGAAAAGTGTCTATTCATGTCTTTTGCACATTTCTTCACTGGATTATTTGTTTTTCAGGTTCTGAGTTTGGTAAGTTCTTTATAGATTTTGGATACTAACCCTTTATCTGATATGTCATTTTCAAATATCTTCTCCCATTCAGTCTGTTGTCTTTTAGTTTTGTTGAGTGTTTCCTTTGCAGTGCATAAGCTTTTTATCTTGATGAGGTCCCAATAGTTCATTTTTGCATTTATTTCCCTTGCCTTTGGAGATGTGTTGAGCAAGAAATTGCTGAGGCTGAAATCACAGAGGTTGTTCCCTATTTTTTTCTCTAGGGTTTTGACATTTCCTGTCTCACATTTAGGTCTTTCAACCATTTTGAGTTTATTTTGTGCATATTATAAGAAAGTGGTCCAGTTTCATTCTTCTGCATGTTGCTATCCAGTTCTCCCACCATTTGCTTAAGAGACTGTCTTTTTTCCATTGGATACCCTTTTCTGCTCTGTCAAAGATTAGCCCTATGTTTGTGGGTCCAATTCTGGGTTCTCTATTCTATTCCACTGGTCTATGTGCCTGTTTTTGTGCCAATACTATACTATCTTGATTACAGCTTTGTAGTAAAGGCTAAAGTCCAGGGTTGTGATGCTTTGGTGTTCTTTTTCAACATTACTTTGGCTATTTGGGGTCTTTGGTGGTTCTATACAAATTTTAGGATTGTTTGTTCTAGCTTTGAGATGAATGCCAGTGCAATTTTGATTAGGATTGCATTCTATGTACCTATTGCTTTGGGTAGTATTTACATTTTAACAATATTTGTTCTTCCAATCCATGAGCATGGAATGTTTTTCCACTTCTTTATGTCTTCTTCATTTCTTTTATAAGCTTTCTATAGTTTTCAGCATACAGACCTTTTCCAGACATTTAAAGAAGAGTTACCATGTATTCTTCTCAAACTGTTCCAAAAAATAGGAATGGAAGGAAAACTTCCAAACTCATTCTATGAGGCCAGCATTACCTTGATTCCAAAACCAGACAAACACCCCTCTAAAAGGGCGAATTACAGGCCAATATCCCTGATGAACTGGATGTAACAATTCTCAGCAAGATACTAGGAAATCAAATCCAACAGTACATTAAAAGAATTATTCACCACAATCAAGTGGGATTTATTCCTGGGCTGCAGGGGTGGTTCAATATACACAAATTGATAAATGTGATACACCACATTAATAAAATAAAGGATAAGAACCATATATATGATCCTCATAATAGATGCAGAAAAAGCTTTGGCAAATACAGCATCCATTCTTGATTAAAAAAAAACTCTCAAAAAAGTAGGTATAGATGAAACATACCTCAGCATCATAAAAACCATGTATGAAAGACCCACAGCTAATATCATCCTCAGTGGGGAAAACCTAAGAGCTTTTCCTCTGTGGTCAGAAACAAGACAGGGATGTCCACTCTCACCGTTACTATTTAACATACTACTGGAAGCCTCAGCCTCAGCAATCAAACAACAAAAGGAAATAAACGGCATCCGAACTGGCAAGGAAGAAGTCAACTTTAACTATTTGCAAATGACATGATACTCTTATGTAGAAAACCCAAAAGACTCCACCAAAAATCGCTAGAACTAACACATGAATTCAGCAAAGTTGCATTCCTATACACCAATAATGAAGCAGCAGAAAAAAGAAATCAAGGAATCAATTCCATTTACAATTGAACACACACAAAAAAACATCAAGGTATTCCTAGATCCCTAGGAATAAACCTAAACAAAAAGGTAAAAGAGCTGTACTCTGAAAAGTATAGAACACTTATGAAAGGAATTGAAGAGGGCACAAAGAAATGGGGAAAAATCCCATGGTCATGGATTAGAAGAACAAACATTGTTAAAATGTCTATACTACCCAAAGCAATCTACACATTCAATGCAATCCCTATCAAAATAACACCAGCATTTTTCACAGAGCTAGAGCAAACAATTCTAACATTTGTATGGAACCACAAAAGGCACTGAATAGCCAAAGCAATCTTGAAAAAGAAAAGCAAAGCAGGAGGCATCACAGTTCTGGACTTCAAGCTATATTACAAAGCTGGAGTCATAAAGACGGTATGGTACTGGCACAAAAACAGACACATAGATCAATGGAATAGAATAGAAAACCCAGTAATGTACCCACTACTACATGGTCAACTAATCTTTGACGAAGCAGGAAAGAATATCCAATGTAAAAATGACAGTCTCTTCAACAAATGGTGTTGGTAAAATTGGACAGGACATGCAAAAGAATGAAACTGGGCCACTTTCTTACACCATACACAAAAATAAATTCAAAATGGATAAAAGACCTAAGTGAGAGAAAGGATGCCATCAAAATCTTAGAGGAGAACACAGGCAGAAACCTCTCTGACCTCAGCCACATCAACTTCTTACTAAACATGTCTCCAGAGGCAAGGAAAACAAAAGCAAAAATGAACAACTGGAACTTCATCAAGATAAAAACTTCTGCAGAGTGAAGGAAACAATCAACAAAACTAAAAGTTAGGCTACAGAATGGGAGAATATATTTGCAAATAAAATATCTGATAAATACTTAGTATCTAAAATCTATAAAGAATTTATCAAACTCAACACCCCCCCCAAAAAAAAATCCAGTGAAGAAATGGGCAAAGGACATAAAATAGACATTTATCCAAAGAAGACATCCCGATGGCTAACACACACATGAAAAGATGCTCAATTCAACATCACTCATCATCAGGGAAATACAAATCAAAACCACAATGAGATACCACCTCACACCAGTAGGAATGGCTAAATTTAACAACTCAGGAAAACAGAGATTATCGAGGATGTGAGGAAAGGGGAACCCTTTTGCAATGTTGGTGAGAATGCAAACTGGTGCAGTCACACTGGAAAACAGTATGGAGGTTCCTCAAAAAATTAAAAATAGAATTACCCTACAAAGGTAGTTCTAGGTATTTATCCAAAGGATACAAAAATGCTGATTCAAAGGGGCACATGCACCCCAATGTTTATAGCAGTGCTATCAACAATAGCTAAATTATGGAAAGAGCCCAAATGTCCATCTGCTGACTGGTGAATGGATAAAGAAGTTGTGGTATATATATATATATATACACATATATATATGTGTATATATATATGTACATATATATATGTGTATATATATGTGTGTGTATCTATATATATATGTATATATATATATAGATAGATAGATAGATACACACACAATGGAATATTACTCAGTGATCAAAAAGCATGAAATCTTGCCATTTGCAACTATGTGGATGGAACTGGAGTGTATTACACAAAGTGAAATTAATTAATCAGAGAAAAACGTGTCATATGATTTCACTCATGTAGAATTTGAGAAACAAAACATATGAACACAGAGGAAGGGAAGAAAAAATAAGATAAAAACAGAGGGAGACAAACCATAAGACTTTTAAATACAGAGAGCAAACTGAGGGTTGCTGGAGGGGAGGTGGGGGGGATGGGCTAAATGGGTGATGGCATCTAATTTTCTCCTTAGCTCCTTTTGAAGCATGGTGATTTGGGGGTGGGAGATGGAGAGAAACGTTTCTAATTTTTCTATGTGAATACATCTGCTTTGACATTCTGTATTTATTTACTCAATTTTGGTAAGTCATAGAAAATTACCATTTCACCCAGGTATTTCAGCCTAGAGTTATAAGTAATCTCTTAAGATTTAATTTTCTCTATCTTGATGGTCATCTCTTCTTCCTTTTAGGACTTCTGCTATGTGTATATATGGTTTTACGTTTCTGGATTAGGTTATCTACTACTTATTTATTTTGTTGGTTGTTTTCAAAGAACTGGGCTTTTATTTGTTAATTCTACTGTTTCTCTGTTTTCCAACTTGTTAATTTCTGACCATCCCTTATTAATGGCTACTTTCAGTTTATTCAATTGTTATTAATTTTGGAATTTGACATTTCATTTATTTATTTTTCTTTCTTTTGTTTTTCTTGATATAAATATAAGGCTGTAAGTTTGTCTCTGACCACTGCCTGAGCAACACTCCCTGGATTCTGATACGTTTTCATTACCAACATCTTCTAGCAATTCTGAAATTGGTTTGTATTTATCCTTTGACACAAGAGTTTTTAAACAAAGTTTTAAAATACACAGGCAAAAGAACATTTAAACTTTGTTTTGATTCTTAGTTTTAGCATGTTGTTTACATTATTTCTATCTCAAATTGAAATGTTCACGTGGCCTAATTTGTGGTCAGTTTTCATGATTCTTCTATGTGTCCTGGAACAGAAAATGTGTATTCTTTATGATCAGAGCACAGACTTCAACAGCTATTCACAAGACCTACCACACCATGCTATATCGGACTTCTCCATTCTAACCTCCTTGTGTCCCCTGGATCTGTTTTGGACTGATAGAAGAGCACTAAATCTAATAGTGGGATTTCTTTCTGTTTCTCCTATTATGTCCTATAGTTTCTGCTTCATAACAATTGTGGCCGTGTCATTTGCTGCATAAATAGCTGTCACTGAAATGCAATCATTATGAAAAATAGCCCACACTCTGAGGTCCTTCCTCCTCTCATTTAATGTTTCTTGGCCCCAAATGTGTCCTGTACAATATAAATATCATGACCCTTGTATTCTTTTACTCAAATCAACTTTACTAAAACAAATTTATATACAATAAAATGAGCCTGTTTTTAGTGTATAGTTAGGTTAAGTTTTGCCAAACGTGCATTCCTGCATAGCAGCTACCACAACCAAGAATATTGGCATCCCCAACCTTGGGCCTCATCCCATAACCCAAGCAGACACTGACATCCTTCTGACACTATAGATTAGATTTGTCTGGTCTAGAGTTGCATAATAGTGGAATCATACAGTATGCACTCTTTTTTCTGGGTTCTTTCACCCAACATAATGTTTTTGAGGTCCATCCACATTGTCAGGAATCTATTCCTTTCTGTTGTTGAGCAGAGTGAGTTTCCATTGTATGAGTAGTCTGATTGATGAGTAGTCAGTCCTTGACATACTGATGATAATTGGACGCGTTTACAGGTTTGGGCTTTTATGAATGAGGCTGCTATGAACTCTTCAGTACAGATTTTGGTTTAGACCAATATCTTCATTTTTCTTGGATAAATACCTAAAAGAGGAATTGCTGGATTGTATGGTAAGTATCTGTTTAACGTTTTAACTGTTTTCCAAAGTGTTTGTACCATTTTATATTTCCATCAGAAATGTATGCATTATAGCTGCTTCATCTGTGTCAACACTTAACATTACCAGTCTTATTAATTTTAGTGTTCTGGTGGGTGTGCAGTGGTATCTTATCATGGTTTTAATTTTCTTTTCCCTGATCGCTAATGATTAGCACTTATTGACTAGTCACTCCATTGTGAGGTGCCTGTTACAATCTCCTGCCCAATTTTATTGGGTTGTGTGGTTTTCTAGTTCTATGTATGTAATTGTGTATGAGTTCTTTTAAAAGTCTGAATACAAGTCTTTTATTACATATATTTGCAATTTTTTTTGCACTCCATGACTTGTCTAATCACCATCTTCCCAATGTGATCTTTTGATAAGCAGAAGATGTCAATCTTTATAATGTCTAATATTCCATTTTTATCTCATGGTTATTGCTTTTTTGTGGGTCCTAAAAAATCTTTGCCTAACCCCAAGTCATGAGGACACTCTCTTCTAACATTTGTTTAAGCATTTACATGTAGGCCTATGAGCCACCTCAAATTACCCTGTGTGTATACTGTGTGTGTCTGTGGAGGGTCTATGAAAGGAGAAGGCCACAGAGGGGGCAGGGTGTCCACCCATAATGGGAAGGGTGTCCATTCATATGACCACTGAACTGTATATATTCAAGGGAGAGTGCAAGAGGCCCGAAGAAAAACATGGGTTAAAAGGGGAAGGGAAAGCAAAGATTTAAGCTGGTGGGGAAAGAAAACTCTTTCAATTAATGGTTTAAGAGGAACCAAACACCTATATTAAAAAAAAAAAAAAGAAAAGAAAAAACAAACCTGAAACTTACAGACATTATGGGCATCCTGATAGGGTACACTAAAAAGACACAACATCATCTCTGTGGTATTCCTGCCCATAACGTAATGATATAAATGCATAACTAGAATCTAAATCATGAGGAAACATCCAACTACCCCAAGTTGAGGCACGTTCTACAAAATAACTGGTCTATATTACTCCAAGATGTCAAAGTCACAAAACATAGAGAAGGGCTGAGCAACTGTTTCAGATTAAAGGAGACTAGAGACATGACGACCAAATGCAACATGTGACCTGAGACTGGATCATGTGCCAGAAGAGAAAAAATGCTATAAAGGGAATTATTGGGACAATCATCAAAATTTGAATATAGTCTGTGGATGGCATTGTGTCAATATTAAGTTTCCTAATTTGATCACTGCACTGGCTATGTAAGACAATGTTCTTATTCTTAGGAAACACACACTGAAGTACTTAGGGATAAAAATAATACCAAGTATAGTCACTGATGAAATTAGCCTTTGTTTAGAAGTTTTAATAAGCAACTTTTGCAAAAGTACTAACAGCCACACAATTAAAATATTTTCAACAAAGTGTTCATTTGGAATAAATTTACTAATACCAATTAAGCAAGGAAAATAGGGCATGTAAAGAAAATTCCTCACAAACACATAACTAACATATTTTAGTGTGTATTTCTGTAACAGTTTTATTTCTATTGCTTTCTGAATATCCAGAGTGATCCAAAATGTTCAAATGAAGGAGCTAACCCTGGAGCCAACTTCCCACAAGCTGAGGACTAAGTTTCTCTTGGGGAAAAAATGACAGATGTTGCTAAACTTCCCCCCCAAAAAAAGTCTACAAAAAAATGGAGTCTTGTTGATAATTCATGGCCATGACCATTTCTCCACACATTTATCAGCTATGAACATTTGTATACAAATTTTCATGTGGACATACCTTTTCATATCTTTTAGGTAAAAACCTCAGAGTGAAATGATTGGGTCATATGATAGATTTAGGTTTAAATTTTTAGGAAACAAGCTGTTTTCCAAGTAGTTGTACCATTTTACACTCCCACCAGCAGCATATAAGAGAATTCAATTGCTTCACATTCTCACCAACAACTGGTATGATCAGTCTTAAATTGTAGCCATTCTAAAGTAATTTTTTTTTTCAACGTTTATTTATTTTTGGGACAGAGAGAGACAGAGCATGAACGGGCGAGGGGCAGAGAGAGAGGGAGACACAGAATCGGAAACAGGCTCCAGGCTCTGAGCCATCAGCCCAGAGCCCGACGCGGGGCTCGAACTCACGGACCGCGAGATCGTGACTTGGCTGAAGTCGGACGCTTAACCGACTGCGCCACCCAGGCGCCCCTAAATTGTAGCCATTCTAATCTCATTGTAGTTTTAATTTGTATTTCCCTAATGACTCATGATGTTGAGGTTTCCTGTGCTTGTTACCCATATATCTTCTTTGTTGAAGTGTCTCTTCAAACCCTTTGTCTGTTTTTCAAAAATTGGGTTGTTTAGTCTCATTATTTAGTTTTGAGGGTTCTTAATGCATGCTGAATACAAGTCCTTTATTAGATGTATGATTTGCAATTTTTTTCTCCCAGTCTGTGGCTTGTCTTTTCATTCCCATAACAATGTCTTTCAAAGAGCATAAGTTTTGTTGTTGTTGTTGTTTATGAAGTCCATTTCAGCTTTTTCTTCAAAAAAAAAAAATGGGATCTTGCTTTTTGAGTCATATGTATAAAGTGCCCACACCCAAAATTTTTCCATAAATTTTATAGTTTTATGTTTTAAATTATCTATTTTGAGTTAATATTTGCATATGGTTCAAGATATGGATCAATGCTCATTTTTACATATTATACAATTATCACAGTACCATTTGTTGAAAAGACTTCTTTTGCACTGAATTACATTTGCACCTTTGTAAAAAAAATTAGTTGTAAATATATGTGTGGATCTATTTTTGGACTCTATTCTGTTCCATTGATCTATTTGTCTATCTTGTTTCAAGACTGCACTGTCCTGATTACTATAATTTATAAGTCTCGAAATTAGTATTATTCCCCCAACCTTCTTTTTCAAAATGATTGCAGCTATTCTGGGTCCTTTGCATTCCCATTTGAATTTTAAAATCAGCTTATCAATTCTACAAAGTAGCCTGTTAAATTTTTTTTTTCAATATATGAAATTTATTGTCAAATTGGTTTCCATACAACACCCAGTGCTCATCCCAAAACGTGCCCTCCTCAATACCCATCACCCACCCTCCCCTCCCTCCCACCCCCCATCAACCCTCAGTTTGTTCTCAGTTTTTAAGAGTCTCTTATGCTTTTAGCCTGTTAAATTTTTAATTGAACCAATAGATCAATTTGGAGAGAAAGAACATCTTAACAATACCATTACCATAGTATATCTCTCCATTTATTAGGGTGTTTTTTAATCAATAAAAGATATTGAATTTTATCAAATACTTTTCTGCATCTTTTGAGATGATCATAGCTTTTTTTCTGTTTTGGTTTGTTATCATGGTGAATTACATTTATTGATTTTCAAATGCGAAACAAATTTTGTAATGTTTCATGTACTTAAATTTTTTTAAATAATTTATTCTGAGACAATTGATTCACATGCAGTTTTAAGAAATAATGTAGAAAGACCCTGTGTATGCATTACCCGACTTTTCCCAATGGTAACATCTTATAAAACTATACAATGTGTTGTGTACAATGACACAACCAGGATATTGACATTGACAGAGTTATGATACAGAACAGTTCCATAGAGGATCCCTCTAGGGCTCTTTTATGGTCACATCCCTTTCCCTCCTACTTCTACTCCATCCTTTAACTACAAGCAATCACTAATATGTTTTTCATTTCTTTAATTTTGTCATTTCACAAGTGTTTTTGGATAAGTGTTTTTTCACTCAGCATAATTCTCTAGAGATTTATCTAGGTGTTGTATGTATCAGCAGCTAATTTCTTTTTATTGCTGAGTAATATTTCATGGTATAGATAAGCCACAGTTTGCTTAACCATTCACCCACTGAAGGACAACTTGTTCCTTCTAGTTTGAGGCTTTTATGAATAAAGCTGCTATATACATTTGTTTACAGGTTTTTGTGTGAGTGTAAATCTTCAATTTTCTGGGATAAAGGCCCAGGAATGAAAATTGCTGGGTCATACAATAGTTGCACTTTTAAAAAAATTTCCAAACTGTTTTCCAGAATTCCTATACCATCTTCTATTCCTTCCAACATCATATAAGTAAGTCTCTCCATATCCTCAACCGTATTTGGTACTAACACCATCCTTCATTTTAGCCATTCTGATAAATACGCAATGATATCTCATTGTGCTTTTAATTAGCATTTTCCTGATGAATAATGATGCTGAACATCTTTTCATGTGTTTACTTTCCATCAATATCTTCTTCAGTGAGATTTCTCTTCATGTCTTCTGCCTATTTCCTAGCCGGATTATCTTTTTCCCTATTGAAGTTTGAGAGTTCTTTATATATTTTAGTTACTAGACCTTTTCAGATATGTGGTTTGCAAACATTTTCTACAACTCTATAGCTTTTCACCCTTTTAACAGGATCATTCACAGAGCAAACATTTCTGATTTTGATAAACTCCAATTTATAAATTTTCCTATTATGTATCATGCTTTTGGTGTCAAGTCTAAGAATTCTGCCTAGTGCTAGATCCTAAAATTTTTCTATTTTTTTCCTAATAGTTTCATTATTTCTATGTTTTACATTTGGTTCTATGATCCATGTAAAATTAATGTTTATATAAAGTGTGAGATTTAGGTGGAGGTTCATTTTTTTTTACTTATGAATGTCCGATTGCTTCAGAATCATTTATTGAAATGGCAATTTTTCTTCCATTGAATTGATGTGCACCTTTGTGGAAAAATCTTTGAGTACTTTTTCAATCCTACCCTTTTTCTCCTCTCCCTCTGGGACCCTGATGTCATGAATGTCAAATCATTTGTCACAGTCCCATAGGTCCTTGAGCCTCTGCTCATTTTTTTTTTTAGTCTATTATCTCTCTATTGTTCATATTAGCTAATTTCTATTGTTTTATCTTTCAGTTCATGGACTCTTTCCTCATTCTACTGTTTGTTTTTTTAATTTCTGGTCAAGTTCCTCATTCTAGTGTTGAACCCATCCTTGTTGAGCTTTTATTTTGGTTATTATAGTTTTTAGTTTTAAATTTTGTTTGGTTCTTCTTTATACCTTCTATTTCTTAAGACTTTCTATTCCATTTCTTTACTGAGGCCTTTCTATTTTTCATTTGTTTCAAGCATGTTTGTAATTATTCACTGAAGCATTTTCATCGGATAATTCTAACATCTGTTATCTCAGTGTTGGCATCTATTGATTGTCTTTTTCATTCATTTTGAGATCCTCCTGATTCTTGGTATAATTAGTAATGTTTGGTTAAAATCAGGACATTTTTGTATTATGTTATGAGATTCTGGATCTGTTTTAAATCTTGTTTTAGTTGGCTTTCTTTGACAGTGCTCTGGCAAAGAGAAGGGGCACTATCTTGTTACAGTCAGAGAGAGGTAGAAGTCCCTGTTCCCCATGAAACCCTCCAGTGATACACAAGGAGAGGAGAACTCTGTTACTTCTGGGCGATGGAGGGAGTTCCAGCTCCCCATGTGGTCTCCACTGGTAACCACACTGGAGGTGGCCTCATTCCTGCTGAGCAAAATGTAAGTCCTAAGTCTTCAACAGGATCCACTGACACCATTCCAGTGAGGAGGGAGAAATATACCTCATTACTGATGGATAAAGGTGAAAATCCATTCTTTCTGTGGTCTCCACTGAGCTGCAAGGAGTCATGCTTCGTTTCCAACTAATGGGGATGAAAAGCCTGGCTCTCTATTTGGCATTCTGTAGTATCATTCTTGTGAGGGTGAAAGTCTAGGCTCCTCCACTTGGCCTTTGTTTGCATGGTGGGAGTGGGGCCATAGTTTTCCTTTTATGTGGTTTATAACTAGAATAGAGAGATTAATGTCTCAAAGTTTTCTGCCTTTCTAGGTTGTCCCCTTCCTGATCCTTTGATTTGATCCCTTTCCTTGATCCAAGAGCAAGCTTTTGTTGGGACTAGTTTTGTCTGCATCATTGTTATTTCTAGGTTACCAGCTTTTTCAGTTCCAAGCCTGAAATGTATAAAGCAGAAAGAAAACCCAGAGAACTTACCACCATGTTGTTCCTCAGTTCCTAATGTCCCTGGTGGTCTCCCTTCTTTTCTGTACCTTGTAGAATCTTTTTAGGTTTATTTTATATACAATATCCAGATTTTTAGTTGTACTTAGTGGGTGGAATAGGGAAAAGTAATCCCATGTCCCAAAGAAGTAGCCAGTTTCACATATTTTTATTGCTATATTATTTGGTGTATTGAGATTTGTGACAATTTTATCTCCGTTATAAATATACAGTGACATTTTATCTTGTTTCATAATTTGTGTCTTAAATTCAATCTGCCTTGTCTTCCTAAGGTTGAATGGGTCTTTTCTGAATCACTTTAATTTCTTATTTATAACATATATGTTGGCTTTGCTATTTCTTTCAATGAGTTAATTTAATGTGAATTTGGCATAACAGATTTTTTTTTGTCTTAATGCCAGCATCTTACATTTTCTATTTATAATTTTTTTTTAATTTTCTCATTCTTGTTATTTAACTTTCTTCTTTCTGAAGTTGGGTGTTTTCCTTCTGGTAATTTGAAAGGTTTTCAATCTGTTTAATTACTCCAGTTTTTTCTTTCATATATTATACTCTAACACTTTTCTTAGATTTAGCATATTTAGAGAGTATCTATTGACCACGCACTAAAGAGGACAAGAAAGTGAAAGGCCGCCTCTTCATCACAACTTTCCTCTCCTTGCTTACTTTCTGATTTTTTCTGGTTTTAATTCATGCTCATTTCTATTTAAGTTCTTCTCTCTCTCTCTGGGACCCTTTATAACTGTTTCTTGATTTTTTTAACTTAGAAAATATCTGTGCCATCCCACTGTGAGAGATCAATATTCTAATATTCATACTCCCTTCCCCAAGCCTCTTGATTTCTTTTGTCAATTTTACTTTATCATCATTTATGACATTTTCTTCTGAGACTCCGTCCTATAGTTGTGGGACTTTACTTTTCTATAGTATTAAGTCTGTGCTCATCCCCTATCTTTGCCTTGTAGGTTTTCCTTTCATCTCTTAATTAAAGAGTTTTATTTTATTTAACAGAGCTAACATCCAGAAATTTCATATTTTTTTTTCAACGTTTATTTTTTTATTTTTGGGACAGAGAGAGACAGAGCATGAACGGGGGAGGGGCAGAGAGAGAGGGAGACACAGAATCGGAAACAGGCTCCAGGCTCTGAGCCATCAGCCCAGAGCCTGACACGGGGCTCGAACTCGCGGACCGCGAGATCGTGACCTGGCTGAAGTCGGACGCTCAACCGACTGCGCCACCCAGGCGCCCCCAGAAATTTCATATTTGAGACTACTTCCTGCTTTTCTACTTGAATGACTGCTTGACATGACATAGCACCTGTTGACTTCTCAGTGCTTCAGTGTCCTCATGCCATCTTTGGTTGGGCAATTTCTTTTTTCACCTCTCTCATTAATCATTATATCATTGCAATCTTTTTTTTTTTTTTTTTTTTTTTAAGTATAACTGGCGTTACCACCCCAACTGAAAATGCCTGTGGGATTTTCACCCTTGGATATTTTTCTTCCAGAAAAGAATTTTTCATATCAGGCTTCTCTCAGGCTTTCTTAACTGGGTTCCCCAAGAAAAATAAGTCATAATACCCTAAGGCATCCATTGCTGATAACAAATCAACTTGATTTCTCTGCATCTGGAATAGTACTAGTCATAAACCATCCTGGGAGAATTGAGAAAATAGTCACTTAATCATTTTTTGTGCCCTGTGGTCCAGCTGAGGAGCCCTATTGAAAAAAGCAAAAATGTTGGTTTTGCTTGTATTTTTCTTGCTCATGTGTACCTTGCTCAGTTCTTGCTAAATCTTTTCCTTATTCTTATATATTCAGGTCAATCACCTCAATGTTCCCCTCCTCCCATCTATGACCCTTTGAGGACTGGACCCTCCCAAACTAGAAGACCAAGTCAAACTCTGTGCCTTGCTGGGTGCAGGCCTGGGCTCTGGCTTCTGTTCAATGGCCAGCACAAAAATCCACTCTACCCTGCCCATAACATATCTGGTCCAAGGCAGAGGGATCTCAGGTGTCACCCCCAAGTCTAATAGCTGTTTTGCTTTTGCCCAGTTTACCTTTTTCTGGAAGTTGGTGCTTTTCATATCTTTCCCTGGAATCAGAAGGGAATAAAAGCTAAGAGCAGGAAGCTGAGGGCTTCCATGTTGAATCTCCTGGCACGTTTAGTGTGCCAGCTCCCTCATCCTACTCTCTGAGGTCTTCTCTCATTTGTCTTATCCTCTCTTTGTCTTTGGCCACATTTCTGTCTGTTGTTGGTGATAAGCCGCACTGGGTGTTCCATCTTTCATTCTCCTTGCCAGCTAGTGACCCCATCCTATCCCAGAAGAAATCACCATCACTGTGGTTGGGGCAAGAGGAAAGGGGTGAGAAAGACTCCACTCTCTTTGAAACTTTCACCTCCTTTCCCAGGGCTGCTGACTCCCATTTCATTCATACTCCTGCTGACAGGATCAGTGGGCATTTTCCCCAAGACTCTGACTTCAGCCTTCTCTCTTCACAGCTTCTAGGCAGGGTGGAGGCAAGTGCTGCTTTGCAGCAGCAAGCTGGTCTGCCTCTCTCCCTTTCAACAATAAAGACTTTTGCTGTTACTTGGCTTAACTTCTCCAAATCCCTGTGTTGTTTATATCCTTGTGTTTGAGAGTAGTAAGACTGAGAACTGGTTTCACCCAACCTCCTAAGCCAAAAGCAACTGACAACTCTACAAAAATGTGGAGTGGTGACTTTGATCCCTAGCTTATGGATGAAGAAACCAGGAACTTCTTCCAGAGCTTCAGCCAGCAAGTGATGGGGCTATATAGCATGGAGGCTTCTCATTCCCATCTTGTACTTTTACTTCTTAAATATGGTAGGGACAGAAGCAAGATCTCCTGATCAAAAATTGTTTCATTCAGTATGAGTGTTTCATTTAGTATGAGATGTCTTGGTGGAAAGAACATTTGTTTTCTTGGAAAGAACTCCTTAACAAGTGCTAGAGTAGAAAGGCAAAGGAGTTGGTTCCTTCTCCTCTCATTGTGATCAAGGAGGGCAACAAGCCTTCAGAAAAAAGACAAGGTGATGTGGATGTACAGCACAGTAGAGAGGATTTTAAAGTCACTAGAGGAGTTTAAATGTGGTAAGGAAAAGAAAAATGCTGAGACTGTGTAGGATATGAGCTGGGAGAGAGCAAAGTGGACTTCAGAAAGTCAGGCACATCTTAGAGTCTTATACGAACCTCCTCCCCCCCACCCATGTACCACTCAGTATGGTCGGTGTTTCTCATTTAAAGCTTCTGAGGGGTACTGAGATGTGAGGAGTCCTGTACCTGGTGGATATAGAGTAGGACTAGGGACAGTGTACAGACCTTGATGCTGGGGCACAGACGTCAGGAGAGTGAGAGTCGCCATGAATTAGCAGAAATCCCTAGGAACTTTGGATTTTCACTAGGCTGGGGTCAAGGCTAGTCTTATCTAATCTTTGCAGGACTTGAACTCAGACTTGCTAGCTTCCCGGTGTTGGTCCCTGATTGCTGTTCCAGAGGTAGCTGGGCACTAATATTAAGAGCACAGGCACTGGAGTCAACTGACTAGATTCAGATCTTGGTTGTTGGCTCCTCCATTTGCTCATCTCTGATATGGGAGCAGTAACAGCACACAAGGTAGACTGCTGGTCTGAAGGTTAGAGTGGTCTTTGTAAAGCACCTAGACAGTGCCTAGGACTCGGTAAGTATGATGCGAAGTGTTTAAATGAAGTCTATAAACCTGATAAAAGTGCCTATCCCATGCTGTGAGATAAAGGGACAAGGAGGTTCTAACTGTGCCTTGCACCCCAGAAGTGTTCAATGCACACAAGTCACTGCTGTCCACTATCTTGAGTTTTGCAGGACAGCATTCCTAGGTCAGCTCCCCACTAATTTTGCCTTCATGTTGCTTTTCTGTGGATTCTGTCCCTGTGTTCTGCATATTTATTCATCTTTTGCCAGTTGGATCTAATGAAGTTTCTTCTCAGGCTTGTGTTTGATCTCCATTTCTCCCAGATGGTTCCCAAATGTGGCAGGAGAGGCTGTCAGCGCAGCCATAGTGTGGTTCAGACTCCCCTATGGCAGAGCACGTGTGGGATGGCTGAGCTGAGGAAGGCAAGGTCCCACCTGCCCCCGAGGTCGGAGGGCACAGGTGAAGCAAGAAGTTCCAGACCCACGGGGGACTCTCCATGTGTCAGGCCACGCCCCACCAGCTGAGGGAGCGGAGGCAGCCATGTAGACCCAAAGCACAAGTTGAGCAGAGAACTGGAGACGGCACATGGACCCCACGGGCTGCCGTCTCTTCCAGGCAGCCCTCAGTCCAACCCCAGTCAAGCCCCCATGGCAGAGGTTCCCAGCCGACTTCGCAGAGCACAAAGGCAGGAGTGGCAAGGGGGCCCTTAGAACCGCTGATGCCAGGCCCAGCCCAGCCCAGCCCAGCCCAAGTAACTCTGACCCTCTGGACCGGAGCCCAGGACCAGCCGGCTTTGGAGACAGCCCAGGTGATTTTAAGGAGCGGCCGCTGCCTGGGAGGAAGAGAAGCCCTTAGCATTCCTTACATGCTGTGGGAGCTACAGAAACCAAACAACACACTTTGCCCAAACACCACTTGGAGGAAGATGAGAGCAACTCCGGCTGCAGCCGAGCATTCCTTCGGTGAGGGGGCCGAGCTTCCTGCCAGGCTTCCTGGAGAACTCCGGCTGCAAATCCCGGCAGTAACCGTCTCACAGCCCGGGGCCCCGGAAGACGAAGTCCCTCGGCACGCACCCCGGGCTGGAGCGGCTCTAAACCGGGGCGACGGGCTTCGAGGAGCGAGGCTCTTCCTGCCCTGGCTGGGTTTGCTCTTTCCTTTTCCTCCTGCCGAGGGGAAGCCTGAGGCTGGCCTAGCGGTGGACTCGGCAGTCCACGGCGCCCCCTAGAAGCCCACTTGGCGCCTCGGCCCTCACCCCCACCCCCTCCTTGGGTCCTGACCAGACAGCGCCACGTCACCTGGCCACCACACGGGGACCGCCTCACAGGACCACCACATGGGGGCCACCACAGGGGACCACCTCAGGAGACCCCCTCATGGGACCACAGCCGGGGCTATGTCACAACCCCCCTCACGGGACCACTTCGGGGACCATGCCACAACCCCCCTCACGGGACCACCTCAGCGAGACCCCCTCATGGGAACACAGCCGGGGCTATGTCACAACCCCCTTCACGGGACCACTTCGGGGACCATGTCACAACCCCCCTCATGGGACCACCACCAAGGTTATGTCACAACCCCCCTCACAGGACCACTTCGGGGACCATGTCACAACCCCCTCACGGGACCACTTTGGGGAACCATGTCACACCCCCCCTCACGGGACCACCTCAGCGAGACCCCCTCATGGGACCACCGCCAAGGTTATGTCACAACCCCCCTCACAGGACCACTTCGGGGACCATGTCACAAGCCCCCTCATGGGACCACTTCGGGGACCATGTCACAACCCCCCTCACAGAACCACTTCGGGGACCATGTCACAACCCCCCTCACGGGACCACCTCAGCGAGACCCCCTCATGGGACCACCGCCAAGGTTATGTCACAACCCCCCTCACAGGACCACTTCGGGGACCATGTCACAAGCCCCCTCACGGGACCACTTCAGGACCATGTCACAACCCCCCTCACGGGACCACTTCGGGGACCATGTCACAACCCCCCTCACGGAACCACTTCGGGGACCATGTCACAACCCCCCTCACGGGACCACTTCAAGGGACATGTCACAAACCCCATCATGGGACCACCACAGAGGACCACCTCAGGGGGACCATCACTGAAGTCCATGTCACAGACCCCCTCTTGGGACCATCTCATGGGACCTCATTATAGGACCACTAGGCACTCACCCGACTAACCAGACATGGAGCTCTCTGCTTCTCTCCTCTCCTCTTGCTCTCTCTCTCTCCCCCTCTGTCTCGGGAAGAGAGCCCTTCCCAGAATCCCCCAGGGCAATCGTCCTCACACCTCATTGGCCAGCGAGGCATCACGTGTGTCTTTCTAAGCCAATCACAGGCTGGGGAAGGAAATGCACCTCTTCAGCTGGGCGAGAGGTCCAGGTCGCACGCAGCAGGGGCGTGGCATAGGGGCGGTGGAGGAGGTCTCTCCAGGGCGCGGGGCTATCGTGCCCTGAGGTCCCCGGGCGATCTGAAGGGCTGGGAACCCTTGTCTGGCCCTGGGCCGAAGCAGCAGAGGAGCCACTGCCGAACGAAGGGGCTCCACAGGAAGTGGGAGCTTGGCGCCAAACCGCCGGACCTCCGCGTCTCTGGGTGTGTGGGTTGGAAGCACCTGCTGTTCCCGGTAGTGTGTGCAGCAAGGACAGCTTTCCTGAGGCATCGCGGGGTGCTGAGCACGTTCTGGCGATGTCCACACTGAGGCAATGGGACCCCCGACAGCCCCCGGCCACAGGCCTGAACGCCCATCGGGAGATGAGAAAAGTGGGGCAGAGCCCGGATTCGAACTCTGGGTGGTCCCGTCCTGTCCACAACTCCATGGACCCTGCCACGAGCACTCTGAAGTCTCTTCTTATGGGACCACCTGGTTAGCCCCTCCCTCCTCCCTGGAGATCCGGTCAGCAGGAGTACTCTTCCTGTGTCAACAGTACTGTGGACGATTGCTGGATGCTGTTTTTAAGCAGGCTCCACACCCGATGGGGGACTCGAACTTGCTACCCTAGGATCCAGAATGGCACACTCCCCAAACTGAGACAGCCAGGCACCCCGATACAACCATCTTATGAAATCATTCCTGTTCCTTTCCATATTTAGCAGGTGAGGCAAATGAGGCATGGAGAGGTTAAAGTTACTTGCCCAGACTGACATGGCTAAAGAGTTGGGGAGCCAAAATTTAAGTCCGGGATGATCAACTTCAGAACACTTCACCACAGCCTAGGACGGTTTTCGGAATGGTTTCTGGGCTGGGTGTGTCATTCACTCATGGTCATCTTTCCTAGCCTTCTGGGTTTGGATGGAGTCAAAGCTCTCCCAGGGTCAGGAACTTAAAAGAGGAAAGAGTTCTTCTAGGTCTAAATGGAGGAGACTTTTCCTGACACGAGCAGACAAAAGGAGTCCCTGGTGAGGGAGGCTGCTGATTTCCATCTTAGCAGCATGGGTCAGGCCGACCGAGACTGCAAGACTCAAGTCTGCAGGAGGGCTTCTAAGCTGTACAGCTTGCTCTGATCGCTTCTGTTTCTGCTGGTCTGCTTTGCTTCAGCAACAGGCAGAAAACTATTATTCTTAAAAATGCTTTGTTTAAAAGAGCAGCCAGGAAAGGAAAGCCAAGGAAATGTATCCCATCCATGCTGATGTCAGAGGAAATGGGAACCCCAGGAAAGAGCATTTCAAGAAACAGGAGATGAAAACACTGCTTGAACAGTGTCTCTGGGTTCAGAAGGGGAAAGTCCTCATGTTTCCATGATGTTTGGTTCCAGGTGCCTGTGTCCCATGAGACAAGGCAGCATAATGTTGGACGGAAGGCTATGGACAGGCTGTAAGGGCTTTGCGTGACAGTCTGGCTCCCTTGAGCTTTATGCTGCAGTGCCAAGTGCCCTGAGACCTGTGCCCACCAATACTTGCATGCAGACTCTGAGGTGTGGGTCCGGGATGTGTAATGCTACAGGGTTTTTAAGAATTAAAAATGGAAACAAAGATAATGTGCACCAGTAATTAAATGCCTAAAGAAGTTCTAGAAATTCACACTGGGGAATACCATGCAGTCATTAAAAAGAATGGAAGAGCATCAGGGAAGTGCAAGTTAAAATCTGAGGTCTTACTACACACCCCAGAGTAAGGCAGACGTCTAAAAAGACTGATAGTGCTAAATGTTGGTGAGGATGTAAAACAACTGTAACTTTCATACACTGCTGAAATATAAAATGGTTCTGTTACTTGGGAAAATTGACAGTTTCTACTAAAGCTATATATGCATCTCCCTTTGATACAACAATTCCACCCTACGTAAAATTAGAAAAATTAGTGTGTATGCTTACCAGAAAACACACACAAGAACATTCATGTTGCCTTTGTTCATAACAAAGCAAAAACCAGAAGCAACTCAATTGTCGATCAACTGGATAGTGAATAAATTATGCTATCATTCATCAGTGGAATATTATACGGCAGAACAGAAACAACATGAAATATATAACAACATGTATTAATCTCACAGATACTATTTGAGCAAAAGAGGCCAAACACAATACAAAACCTACCAAATGCTTTTAATTATATTAAACTCAAGAACAGGCAAAACCAATATATCATGCTAGAAATCAAAATAATTATGTCTGGGAAACATTATTGACTGGCAAGAGTCATGATGGAAGTCTCCTATATCTTGATCTGAGTGGTGGTCACAAAGTATAAATGTATGTAAAGTTCATTGGGTTGGACCCTTAAGATGTGGGCACATTTACTGTGTGTGAATTATTCCTCAATCAAAAAGGCAAGAGAAGTTAACAATGGTCAGCCTAGAGATTATTTTTGTTGTATGTGTGTCCGTATTTTTAATATTTTACCAAGTTGCATGTAATGAAGAGGCATTACTTTTTTAAAAAACTAATAATATTTAAAGCTCTAAAATTATGTGATAAACCTGTCTGTGTTCACAAGGAAAGGTACTCATGATATACTGTCAACTGGAAAAAAGTATGTAGCAAAATGCTAAGTATAAGAGATTTCTGATTCATCTTTGAATGAAAAAGACCTTCATTCCGATGGAACAAGAGAAACCAAGACAAAATTTTACTTTTCTAAGAGTGAAAAGAGGAGAGGACAGAAGGAAGCCTTGAGAACCAAACTCCAGAAAGAAACAAGCATGGCTGTACAGAGACATGACAGCTGCCCGCTTCCACACTGAAGTCTGGGTAGAGTTGGCCTGTTCTAGATGAAGAAGCTTTGTGAAAACAAATGACTGTCAGCTTGACTTTGGATGTTGGTATGGGCCGATGGACAAATCGGAGTGCAGAAAAGCCATAAAGGCAAGGATAGAGCACTCAACCTGAACAGTTCTCCCCCTCCCCCACTCCAAGTTTTGTCATGAAAGTGGCAGTGGAGGAAGGTTGGAGAGAGAAATCACAAAGTCCCGTGCTTGCTTTTGGTTAATGGATCCCATATCCCTGCACGAGGTGAAGCTGCAGTCAGCCCCTTCTCAGCCCAAACACTGACAAGCTCCAAAAAACTACAGCTCAGTACTTATGGTTTGGCTAATCACAAATTAATGCAACCGGAGGAAAGCTGCAGCTTTGCTGGCTCCAGTAGACACTAGCAGAAAGGTGAATGATTAGTTCCTCACCTTTACTGCCTTGGGAGGAAACAGACTACGATCTGTAAGGAAGAAACAGAGCAAAACAAAAATACTTGTGTCTTTTATTCTTTTCTGCACAATGTGAAGAATACAACAAAAACAATTATAAAACATGCAATTAATCAGAAAAATATGACCCAGGGGCACCTGGGTGGCTCAGTCGGTTGCGCATCCAACTTGAGCTCAGGTCATGATCTCACGGTTTAGAAGTTCGGCCCGCGACGGGCTCTGTGCTGACGGCTCAGAGCCTGGAGCCTGCTTCGGATTCTGTGTCTCCCTTTCTTTCTGCCCCTCCCCCACTTCTGCCCTATCTCTCTCAAAAATAAATAAGCATTAAAAAAATTTTTTTTAAAGAAAAATATGACCCATACTTACAAGGAAATACATTCTTGGGAAGTAACAATGGTTCAATTACTGGAATATGAATAAACTAAAATAACTATTTCAAATATAAGTGAACAATGATATATTTCAGGCAAGGAGTGGAAATACATAAAAAAGAGCTGAAAAATAAAATATGTGAAAGAAAAACAATCAGCAGATGGGCTTAGATTGGATAGTGAAGAAGAAGGTATTAGTGAACTTGAAAAAAAGGCCAATGAAAAGTACCTAAACTGGAAAAAAGAGAAGAAATATATTTTAAGAACATGACAAGAATATGTGTGAAATACAGAATCACTATGAAGTTTTCTAATATCAAGTAGTCTGAGATACGAGCATTTTGGAGTCCAAAAATAAGAGGAAAGAGAGAATGGAAGAAAAATATTTGAAAAATTAATGGCCAAAATATTCCAATCTGATGAAAAAGATCAACCCATATCCTCAGGAAATGAATGAATCTGAAACAAAGTAAATACAAAGAAAACCACAACTAGCCATAATCAAACTACTGAAAGCCAAATATAAAGAGAAATCTTAAAAGCAGTCAGAGAAATATGTATTAATAGAGAGAACAATGGTTTTTTTAGATGGTTGATTCCATTGGAAACATTGGGGGGCAGAAGAAAATGAAATCAACTTGTTTGAAGTGCTAAGAGAAAAAAAAATCTTCAATTTAAAATTCTATAACCAGCAAAATTATCCTTTAAAAAGAGGATAAAGTTGAGATTTTCACATAAACAAAAGCTAAAAAAATAATAATAATCTGTAACAATTGAACCTCCACTACAAGTAATACTAAAAGCAGATTTGGGGGGTGGAGAGAAATGAAGCCAAATATAAACATGGATCTCTAGCAAGTTCTCAACCGTGGCACTGTTGACATTTGGGACCAAATAACTCTCTGTTGGCGGGGGGAGGGAGGAGCTGCCCTGTGTTTTCCAGCAACCCTGGCTTCTACCCACTAGATTCGAGGAGCACCCTCCTCCAATTGTGACAATCAAAAAATGTCTCCTGTGGGAATTAAGTCTGCCTGAGAAAATGAAGAACAAAAGGAAACTGTTAATGTACCAAATGTTTGTGTTGTTTGGAAATTAAATGTTTCCCAAAATTCAATGTTCAAATCCTAACCCCTAACGTAACATGGGGGCTTTGGGAGGTAGTTAGGTCATGAGGGTACAGCACTTATAAATGGGATTAGTGCTCTTGTAGAAACCCCCAGAGAGCTGCCTGCCCCTCCCACCATGTGAAGACGCAGTGAGAAGTTGACAGTCTGCAGCCTGGAGGAGGCCCCTCCGCAGTGCACGACCATGCTGGCACCCTGATCTTGGACTTGCAGCCTCCAGAACCCTGAGACATTTCTGTTGTTTACAAGCCATCCAATCTTTGGCACTTTGTTACAGCAGCCCAAATTGAATAAGACAGTAACTAGGTTACTATTGATTAATATAAAATAATACTTTTATGTGTTTTTAATTTTTGAAAGCCAGTTAAAAGCAAAGACAGCAATACTGAATTCTGTTGGTTATAATATATATAGAAGTAAAGTATAAGACAAAAATAGCGCAGATATGAAAAAGGTAAATAGAAATATACCACTGTAAGGTTTTTGAATTACAGATGAAATAGTATAATATTGATTCAAGGTAGACTGATAAAAAAAGTATATGTAGAATTTATAAAACAATTAATAAAAATATATAGTTCAAATTCAATAAAGGAGAAAAAGGTGAATACAAAAATACACTGAAATAGTAAAAAAAAAAAAAAGGAAAAAGTAATACAGTAAAATGGGAACAAAAATATAGAAAATAAATACAAGGCAGCATATTTAAAACAAACCTTATTAATAATTACAATAAATAAAAATGATCTAAACCCTCCAATTAGAAAGCAGATATTGCCAAACTGGATTCTGAAAATATAAAAGCTGACTACATGTTGATCGTAAGAGATGTCAGAAAGATAAAAATTTTAAAAATGGAAAAAGTTAAGCCCTGAAAACATTAATCATAAGAAAGCTGGAGTGGCTGTATTCATAAACACCAAAGTAGATTTTTTTTTAATGTGTTTGTCTTTATTTATTTTTGAGAGAGAGGGAGAGACAGAGTGCATGCAGGGGAAGGGCGGGGAGAGAGGGAGACACAGAATCCGAAGCAGGCTCCAGACTCAGCTGTCAGCACAGAGCCCGATGTGGGGCTTGAACTCAAAAACCTCAAGATTGTGACCTGAGCCCAAGTTGGACACCCAACTGACTGAACCACCCAGGTGCCCCAAAACCAAAGTAGATTTTAAAACGGGAAATGTTAGTGGTGACAAGGAACATTTCATAATGATAACAGCATTAGTTCCTTAAGGAAACATAACAAATATAAATATATTCGCACCTAAAAAGAGATAAATCTAGTATTACTATGGAAATTTAACTCTTTTCTCTTTGACAAAAAAATATTAGTAAAGATATATAGCACCAAACGTCAGTTAGCTTAACCTAACTGACATTTACAAAACACTATACCCAACATTTGAAGAATACACATTATTTTCAAGTTCACATTGAACATACTCCAAGATAGGCTGTATGTTGGGCCATAAAATAAAGTCAATAAAATTAGTAGGATTGAAAAAATACAGAATATGTTCTCTGACTATAATGGAATTATTTAGAAATCAATAACAGAAATATATCTGACTGAGCAACTTTAACACACTAGAGGCATAATTCACGGCAGAGGAGATGACTCTGTGTTTGGGAATATTTTTTGAGGGGTCTTCAGTTGAGGAGGGTGAGCTCCTCCCCACCCTACCACTTCCGGAGGCTGACTAAAAGGAAAGATGCAACCGAGAAAGAGCTACATTTCTGCATAAGAAAAAATAATAATAATAAAATAAAATAAAATAATGAAATCCTCAGATATTTGGAAATTAAATTATATTAAAATATAAATATCAGAAGTATTTTCACTTCTCTAAAAATCCTCTGTGCTCTATCCACTCACTCCTCAACGATAATTTTTTAGAACAGCATATTATTATATCAAAGCCATAAGCAATAAAAAGAAAAAATAGGTAAATCAGGCTTCATCAAAATTTAAAACTTTCATTCTTCAAAGGATACTATCAGGCTATATTAAGATATAATTCACAGAATAAGAGAAAATATTTGCAAATCATGTATCTGATAAGGGACTAGTATCCAGAATATATGAAGAACTCTTACAATTCAACAGTAAAAGGACAAATAACCAACTTTAAAATGGACAAAAAAATTGAGTACACATTTCTCTGAAGAAGACACGCAAATGGCCAATAAGCACAGGAAGATATTGCTCACATCATTTAAGGTTTTACTTTGAGTTTTTAAAAGTTTTTATTTATTTTGAGAGGGACAAAGACAGTGCAAGCAGGGGAGAGGCAGAGAGAAGGAAAGAATCTCAAGCAGGCTCCACACTGGCAGCACAGAGCCCAGCACGGGGCTCGAACTCATGAACTGTGAGATCATGACCTGAGCCGAAACCAAGAGTTGGATGCTTAACCGGCTGAGCCACCCAGGCGCTCCTTAAGATTTATTTTTAAGTAATCTCTACACACTCTACATTGACTGTGGGGCTCGAACTCACAACCCCAAGATCAAGAGCTGGATGCTCCACTGCCTGAGCCGGCCAGATACCCCGACGTTGCTCACATTATGAGCCATCAGCGAAACGCAAAGCACAACCACAATGATATACACTTCCATACCCTCTAGGATGGCTATGATAAAAAAGACAGACAATAACGAGTGTTAGTAAGGATGTGGAGAAATTAGAACCCTCGTGCACTGTCATAGGAATACAAAATGGTGCAGCCACTTTGAAAACAGTTTGGCAGCTCTTCAAAATGTTAAACACAGAGTTACCATATGATCCAAAAATTCCACACCATGGCATATACCGAAGAGAACTGAAAACATGTCCACATGAAAGCTTGTACGTGAATATTCATAGCAGCATTATTCATAATAGCCAAAATATGGAAACAGCCCAAATGTTCATTGTGATAAATGGATCAATAAGAAATGGTGTGTCCAAACAGTAGAATATTATTCGGCCATAAAAAGAAATGAAGTACTGATTCACGCTCCAATGTGGATGAACCATGTAAACATTATGTTAAGTGAAAGAAGCCAGTCACAGAAGATCACTGTATGATCCCAACTATATGAAATGTCCAGGATGGGGAAATCCACGGAGACAAAGAATTGACTGGTTCTTGCCAGGAGCTGGGAGGGTGTGAAATAGAGAATGGCCGCCAATGGGTATGAGATTTCTTTGGGGGATTGTGACATGAGATGCTACTGATGGTTGCACAACCTTATGAATATACCAAAAAACACTGAATTATATACTTTAATTTTTTTTTAATTTTAGAGAGAGAGAGAGAGAGCATGTGAGGGGGGGAAAGGGGCAGAAGGAGAGAATCTTAAGCAGGCTCCATGCTCAGCACAGAGCCTGACACAGGGCTCAATCCCATGACCCTGGGATCATGACCTGAGCTAAAATCAAGAGTCAGAGATGTTTAACTGACTGAGACACCCAGGCACGCCTGAGTTGTATACTTTTATTTATATTAAAAATTTTTTTTTAATGTTCACTTATTTTTGAAAGAGAGAGAGAGCGTGCGCACATGCATGAGTGGGGAACAGGCAGAGAGAAAGGGAGACAGAATCTGAAGCAGGCTCCAGGCTCTGAGCTGCCAGACAGAGCCTGACATGGGGCTCAAACTCAGGAACTGTGAGATCATGACCTGAGCCGAAGTCAGACACTTAACTGACTGAGCCACCCAGGCACCCATATATACCTTTAAAAGGTAGATTTTATAGTACATGAATTATATCTCTAAACCTTTACTAAGAAATAGTGGAATATTATAAACAACCTTATATCAACCACTTAGATGAAATGGATAAAAACCTTGAAAGATAAGCCTTACCAAAACTGACCCAAAAATAAATAAAATGGAATTCATACTTCAAGACATTCCAACAAAGAAATAACAAGGTCAGATGGCTTCAATGGTAAATTATATTAAGCATTTATGGAATAAGTTTTCCATAAAGTCACAACCGTATTATTCACAAACCCTTTCAGAAAAGAACAAAGGAGCATGGAATGCTTCCCAAATCATTTTATAAGGTCAGAATAATCTTAATACCAAACCCTTGCAAAACTAAAGAAAAACTACAGACCAATATCTTTACTGAACATAAACGAAACACACACACACACACACACACACACACACACACACACACACACAGATGTTAGCTAATCAAACAGCAATACACAAAGGATAATCCTTCATGATCAAGTGAGGTTTATTCCAGGAATGCAATTCAAGACTCAATAAATGTATTCACAAGATTGAATGGTTAAAGGAAAAAATTCATGAGATCATCTAAATAAAAAGTACTAAAAACCTTGTGACAAAATTCAAAACCTATTCATCTTAGAAACTATCAAAACACAGGAAATAGAAAAGAACTTAAGTTGAAAACTTACAGATGGGGCGCCTGGGTGGCGCAGTCGGTTAAGCGTCCGACTTCAGCCAGGTCACGATCTCGCGGTCCGTGAGTTCGAGCCCCGCGTCAGGCTCTGGGCTGATGGCTCAGAGCCTGGAGCCTGTTTCTGATTCTGTGTCTTCCTCTCTCTCTGCCCCTCCCCCGTTCATGCTCTGTCTCTCTCTGTCCCAAAAATAAATAAACGTTGAAAAAAAAAATTAAAAAAAAAAAAAAGAAAACTTACAGATAACATTCAGTATTTTTACTATGTGTAAAATATTGAATGTTTTCAATCTAAAATCGAAACAAGGCAAGGATGTTGGCTATTACTACTTCTAGTCAACATTGTACTGGTGTTCCTAGCTAAAGTCAATAAGAAAAAGAAACAAAATTGATAAACATAGGAAAGGAACAAGTAAACCCTTCTTTGTTGGATATGGTTGTGTATGCAGAAAACCCTAAGGATCGGGGCATCTGAGGGGCTCAGTTGGTTGAGCATCTGACTCTTGATTTTAGCTCAGGTCATGATCTCACGGTTCAGGGGGTTGAGCCCCAAGTCAGGCTCCTCACTGTCAGCAAGGATTCTCATTCTCTCTCTCTCTCTCTCTCTCTCTCTCTCTCTCTCTCTCTCTCTCTGTCTCTCTTTCTCAATCTCTGCCTCTCTTCTCTCTTTCTCCCAAAATAAATAAATAATCTTAGGGTGGAAAAAAGAAAACCCTGAAGATCAACAACAAAAAAATTTTAAGGATAAATGAATTAAACAAGGTCATAGGTTATAAAGTCAATACAATAATCAAATGAATTCTTATACACTAGTAACAATTGGAAAATGCAACCATTTAATGGAAAAAATACTAGTAATAGCATCAAAACTTAACAATACTTAGGTTTAAATGTAATGAAAGATATGCAAGACCTATTCACAGAAAACTACAAAACATGGTTGAGAAAAATTCAAGAAAACCTAATTTTGAAACTACTGAAAATCCATTTGTGAAGATATGTATCGTGCTCAAGGATTGAACAAGTCAATACTGTTAATATGCCAACTTCCCCAAAACTGATATCTAGGTTAATAAATGTCAATAACGATCCCAGTAGACTTTCTAAAAATAGAAAGTAACAGTTGATTCTAAAATTCACAAGAAAATGCCAAAAGTCAAGATTTGGGGAAAAAAACAACAGCAAAATCAGAGCACTTATCCTATCTGATTTCAAGACTTAGTAAAGGTCTAACAAGTATGAGAGTGTGGTATTGATGTAAAGGCAGATAAGTAGATCAGTGAAACAGAATATAGTCCAGGAACAGACCAGCACTTTTATAGTCCATTTATTTTCAACCAAACCACTGAAACAACTCATTAGGGGGAAGTCTTTCAACAAATTGTGCTTGAACAACTGGTTAATCATAAGGAATAAATATGAATCTTAATGCATATCTCACAACATACATGAAAAATAGCTCAGGATGTATCAAAAACCTAGTGATAAAAAATAAAATTGTAAAACCTCCAAAAAGAAAATCTGGAGAATACCTTTGCAACCTTTGGACTGACAGGATACACAGAGATTACTATGAAAAAAAAAAAAAAAAAGACAACTTTAAGTTTATCAAGATTAAAAACATTTCCATATACGGGCACCTGGGTGGCTCAGTCAGTTAAGCGTCTGACTTTCGCTCGGGTCATGGTCTCGCAGTTCATGAGTTCAAGCCCCATGTCGGTCTCTCTGCTGACAGCTTTGAGCCTGGATGGAGCATGCTTCAGATTCTGTGTCTCCCTCTCTCTACCCCTCACCCGCTACACTCTGTCTCTCTCTCTCTCAAAAATAAATAAACATTAAAAAATTAAAAAAAAACATTTCCATATCAAAACCCATACTTAAAAATAAATTGGCAAGCTACTGAATGGGATACAATATTTATAATACATATATCTGAAAAATGACTTATATTCATAATATATAAAGAACCTACCACCCAATAATAAAAAGACAACCCAATTAAAAGTGGGAAAAAGACTCAAAGAGTCATTTCTTTTTATTTTATTTTTTTAAGTTTTATTTATTTATTTTGAGAGAGAGAGAGAGAGACCATGAGCAGGGGAGAAGCAGAGAGAGGGAGAGAGAGAATCCCAAGCAGGCTCCATGCTGTCAGCACAGAGCCTGATGTAGGGCTCAAACTCACAAACCATGAGATCATGACCTGAGCCAAAATCAAGAGTCAGATGCTTAATTGACTGAACCACCCAGTTGCCCCTTAAGGAGTCATTTCTTAAACAAATACAAAGGTATCTAATAATCACTCCAAAAAAAAATAGGTGATCAACATCATTAGTCAACAAAGATATACCAATTAAAACCACTCTGTACTAACAATAAGGCTAAAGTTCAGAAGACTGACAACATCCAAGGTTGGTGAAGATATGAAGGGTTGGCCTTGCGTGGACCAATCATGACACCATGCAAAAAACAAGTTTGTGATAAACAAATTCTGTGTCCTTAGGTTCCCTCTCAAGAAGGTATTTTGACCCATTCTATTATATTTTTCCCTCCTGTTGTGAACTTGCAAATTCAGCTCTAAATACAGAATGTTTGGCATGTGGCCTCCAGGCCAGATGTGACCCCAGTGAGGTTATCACAGAGCTTAGAAAACATTTTCAAATCATGATCCAGGATCTGGCATCTCTTAAAAACAGCTTTCATTTCAGGGGAATCTGCTGGATGGAGGACTGTCTGGCCTGCCAGGACTTTCATAAGAAGAGATTTGGTCTTTCCTTTGCTCTGAGCCACATACTTTCTTCAGCCCTGTTGGCACCAACCTCAGGTGGGTCATAGACCCAGCATCACAGAGAACTGACTAGGTCAACAGGCACACACATCAAAAGTGTTAACCCATTGTATTTTAAGTAATTCAAATTTTCTTTTCAGAGCCCTTCAATGCACATGCTTTGTCTTGAAGAAAATAAATTCAAAATGTTTTCTTTTTAAATCCACTTCTGCATCACCCTGCTTTTAAGTGGTTATGAAGCCAACAAGCATTATTCACAGCAGAGACTTAAATCCTTCTGGAGACTACCATTCACCGCAGTGCTGGAGGAAGCTGCCAACCTCCAACGAAAGCACACAAAATACTACCCCCCTTACAGCCTCTGCTCAGAGATTTCTGGGGAACATTACTGGAATGCTCTGGAATGAACTGACAGAGTAAGTCAGAGATTAGGGATCTGGTTTTTTTTCTTTCCATAAATCTCCACTCTCAGAAAAATAAAGTAGGTGATAGCCAGAGCAGTAACACCATCCACCTGGTGGAGCAAAGAGAAGTTTGACACATGTCCTGGCCAGAGGTGCCCTCAGGTCTGCACGTGCTCATGGGCACAAGGAAGAGCAGACCTCTGTCCTCCTATTGCTAGCCCTTCCCCTGCCGCCCCCGACAGTGTGGCATCTGGGTGATTCTAAGTTAGTTGTTTGTAGTCTTACATCACCAGCCTCGAATACTGTTCAGCAGGCTTGTACTGAGCACCTGCCATGCATCTACTAAGTGTCCCAAACATGCGCACGTCCTATAAGAAGAGGGTGATATGTTCAATTTATAAATGAGGGAAGCAAGACTCTGAGAGGAAAGCAAGACTCTGAGATATTAACAATCTGTCCAAGACGACACAGCTCTCAGTGGCAGTTTGGATTCCAACCCACATCCGCCCAGCATCGAAGTCTGTTCTCTTTCAAATGAGCCTACCTGCTCCATGACACTGTATTATCAACAAGGATAAGAAATGTACATCCAGTCAGGGAAGAAAGGACGTCACCATGGAAGTGAGGGCCCCTGGTTGCTTGCCCCTTCCACATTGCCTAAGACAGCAAACTCAGAGGAGTGCAGACCACAGTCCTCTGGAAGGAGCAGGGCCACAGAACACTCACTGGGGAGTCCGGATGCCTGTGTTCTCATTCTGGCTCTGCTGCCAACCTGCTGTGTGGTCCCAAGGAGCTCACTACCTTCTGTCTCTTGCCTCAAATATGAAGCAGAGTCCAAATTTCAAACAGAGAAAATAGCGTCTACCACCCAGATGCATTGTAGTCCTACTACTAAACTTCAGGGATAGACCAAATGCCTACAAAAGAACAGCTACACTAACAGCAGGCTTCTCATCAAGATTAAGAGAATCAAGAAAATAATGGAGAAACAGCTCCAACTGACACCCTAGAATTTTATACCCAGCTAAGGTTTTACTCAGGAGTGAGAATATAATACAAACAATTGGGTGTAGAGACATAACCTAAAAACAATGAACTATTCAGTTTCCCAGCAGAGTTTGGAGAAAACAGGAGGTTTAGAACAATCTTTCCAGGCAACAGAGAACTCTCAAAACAAGAAAGAGGGGCGCCTGGGTGGCTCAGTCGGTTGAGCGTCCGACTTCGGCTCAGGTCACGATCTCGCGGTCCGTGAGTTCGAGCCCCGCGTCGGGCTCTGGGCTGATGGCTCAGAGCCTGGAGCCTGCTTCCGATTCTGTGTCTCCCTCTCTCTCTGCCCCTCTCCCATTCATGCTCTGTCTCTCTCTGTCTCAAAAATAAATAAATGTTAAAAAAAAACAAACAAACAAGAAAGGGCCTTGGGGCAAAGATAAAACCCAGGATAGGCAGGGAAACAGTCTCTGGGGAAAGATGAAGCCAAGGGTGGGACGGTAAAATGCCTTAAGATTTTGGGAGCTGAAAGCTGGATGTTGCTGTACTAAAAACTCAAAGTCTGTTACCTTGGAGAGTAGACAGCAGGCAAAAGCCTGGTGGGCCTTGAGAAAGGCTTAAAGGAATAGGATAAGAATGTCCTTGGAAGCTGGAAGAAAGGGAGTACTCCTTACGCAGCATGGAAAACTTGGAAGCACTTATCTACAGTGATGGGGAAAACAGGAAATGTTCTACTACACGTGATGACCTAGCTGAGGAGATTTCTGGGCAGGAGGTGGTGAAGGCTCTGCCTGGACTCTTCACTGTCTACCATAAAATGCAACAGGAAAGAGACAAACTGAAAATCAAATTTCTCTGATTCCAAGCAAAATTTAAGATGCTTAGAGAGGCACAGTGCTCCCTGTCAGAGAACAACTCTCAAAGTGCTATGGAACTTGAGAATAAAGATCAAATGCAGTAACTGTTCAGAAAAATGTGGTCTCAGAATAAAGATTGAAACCAAGAGTGTGACTGTAAAACCCCTAGGTGAGGCCCCAGAAATGTTTAAAGCAGTGCTTCAAAGATCATTTCAAATAAACAACAGCTTTCTGAGGATCATACAGAAATGCCTTCCCGACCTTCTGTGTTAGCCAGAGTTAAGAATTTTAAGGTCACCCTTGAGCAGTAGCCTCACAGGGAGGCTAAGATACAGAGGGATCTATCCTTCAGGTGCACCTTTTGTGAAATACAGTTTATACAAAGTGAGCCTCGCAATGTTTTTAAAGGAATGTATCAGCTCCGTCCGGAGGGGACAGAGTACCATGGAACTGGCAGTGGTCTTTGGGCTCCCGAACTGTTACAGAAAGGAAACAGGCCAGGCAAACTCAGCTGCAAACACTAGTCATTTCTTACAGAGGATGGAGGATGAGTCAGAGAGAGGGTCAACGAGAATGCAAAAAAAAAAAAAAAAAAAAAAATTAAGAGAGAAGAGTTCCCCCCCCCCCAAAGAAATGGATGGAGGCATGATCAGGTACCTGCTGGTAGATACCCAGCGGTTTGGGGCTCGCTGGGACCAGCGACTGTGTGAGCCTCCCGCTGCAGCCCTGCTTGAATGCGTGCTCACTGAGACTGCCCTGCCCTACCCACCTCTGTATGCTGAGCATGGAGGGCAAGACGGCTTGTCTTTTTTTCTCATACGCCTTTGGACCAAGAGGAACCATGCCTGGAGTGTCTTATTCAGATTCAGACTCAATTAAGGCACAAGACCCTCAACTCTGAGCAGCTGGGGGCAGACAGCAGGGGGCAATCTGTGACCCTTCCTCTGAATCTGAGTGAGCTTGTGATTCTGTCCACAAATGGAGGAATGAAGGACTGCAGTGTGGCTCTGTGTGGCCCCCAGGGCTGGGCCTGCAGAGCAGAGGATGTGTGGCTTCCGGGAAGCACTGGCCATGTGGGAGGACTCCACCTTGGGACAGCCCATCCGAACCACATGGACAGGCCACGCAGGGGCGCTTTGGTCAGCACTGCCAGCTGAGCCTGGCCATTGAGGTACCCCCGCCCAGACCCCAGACACCACAGGCAGAACTGAGCCATCCTGGGTCCCCTGTCAGAATTCCCGACCCCCAGAGTCCAGGAGCAAAATGGAAGAGCTGTCATTCACACCACTGTGTTTGGTCATGGTGTGTTAGATAGGAACAGAGAACCACAACACAAACTGAAAAACCTTACCATCTAGATGTCCTCTCTAAAAGAGAGATTAAGGAGCATACTTCCATCAAAAAGAAAAATAATTTGAATAAATGGCATGTGTAATAAGAAAAATGGTAAGCAAAAATGAACTGTTGGGATTTCATCAAAATAAAAAGCTTCTGCACAGAGAAGGAAACCATCAGCAAAACTAAAAGGCAAAACTAAAAGGCAGAATGGGAGAAGATATTTGCAAATGACATATCAGATAGAGGGTTAGTATCCAAAACCTATAAAGAACTTATCAAACTCAACACCCACAAAACAACCCAGTGAAGAAATGGGCAAAAGACATGAATAGACACTTCTCCAAAGAAGACATCCAGATGGCCAACTGACACATGAAAAAATGCTCAATATCACTCATCTCTAGGGAAATACAAATCAAAACCACAATGAGATACCACCTCACACCTGTCAGAATGGCTAACATTAGCAACTCAGGCAACAACAGATGTTGGCGAGGATGTGGAGAAAGAGGATCTCTTTGCATTGTTGGTGGGAATGCAAGCTGGTGCAGCCACTCTGGAAAACAGTATGGAGGTTCCTCAAAAAATTAAAAATACAACTACCCTATGACCCAGCAATTACACTACTAGGTATTTATCCAAGGGATACAGGTATGCTGTTTCGAAGGGGCACATGCACCCCAATGTTTATAACAGCACTATCGACAATAGCCAAAGTATGGAAAGAGCCCAAATGTCCATCGATGGATGAATGGATAAAGAAGACGTGGTATATATATACAATGGAGTAGTACTCAGCAATCAAAAAGGATGAAATCTTGCCATTTGCAACTACGTGAATGGAGCTAGACGGTATTATCCTAAGCGAAATTAGTCAGAGAAAGACAAAAATCATATGACTTCATTCATATGAGGACTTTAAGAGACAAAACAGGTGAACATAAGGGAAGAGAAGCCAAAATAATATAAAAACAGGGAAGGGGACAAAACAGAAGAGACACATAAATATGGAGAACAAACAGAGGGTTGCTGGAGGGGCTGTGGGAGAGGGGATGGGCTAAATGGGTAGGGGGCATTAGGGAATCTACTCTTGAACTCGTTGTTGCACTATATGCTAACTAATGTGTATGTAAAGTTAAAAATAAATAAAAAGAAAAATGGTTAAATTACTTTTTGAAAAGTTTAGTCTTTTCAGAGTAAATTACTTTTTGAAAAGTTTAGTGTTTTAAAAAGGTAAAAAAGGGGCACCTGGGTGGCTCAGTCAGTTAAGTGTTCAACTCTTGATTTCCAGCCCCATAAGTTCAAGCCCCACGCTGGGCTCTGCGCTGATGGCACGGAGCCAGCTTGGGATTCTCTCTCTCTCCCTCTCTCTGCCCCTCCCCTGCTCATGCTGTCTCTCTCTTTCTCTCTCAAAATAAATATTTTTTTAAACTTTTAATTAAATAAATAAATAAGTAAATGAATAATGAAAGCATGCTAAGATTTCATATTCTGCAGAAGATAGAAATACTGAGTAGCTTTGGACTTTTCTTAGAAAATTTCTATTGCATAATGAAATTTTAAGGTAACCTCAGAAAGAATAAAATTATAAATCTTAGCTTCCAAACTAACAGAGAAGGGGAGAATAGATTTTTTAATAAACATATCAATCAGGAGCACCTGAGTGGCTCAGTCGGTTAAGTATCAGACTTCAGCTCAGGTCATGGTCTCTTGATTTGAGAGTTTGAGCCCCCATCAGGCTCTCTGCTGTCAGCACAGAGCCTGCTTCAGATCCTCTGTCCCCCCTCTCTCTGACCCTCTCCCACTTGTACGCATGTTCTCTCTCTCTCTTACAAATAAAAATAAACATTAAAAAAAAAACCATATCCATCAGAAGTAAGGAAAGAAAGAAAAAAAGCAAAGGGAAAAACTCTTGCAAGTAGAAAACTCAAAATAAGATGGTAGAAAAAAAGTTCAAATGTGTCAGTAATTATCGTAATTGTAAATGGATTAAACTCATATTTTAAAAAATAAAGATGGGGTGCCTGGGTGGCTCAGTCGGTTAAGTGTCCGACTTCGGCTCAGGTCATGATCTCACTGCTCATGGGTTCAAGACCCACATTGGGCTCTGTGCTGACAGCTTGGAGCCTGGAGCCTACTTCCGATTCTATGTCTCTCTGTCTCTGCCCCTCTCTGGCTTGAGCTCTCTTTCTCTCAAAAATAAATAAACATTTAAAAAAATATTAAAAATAATAAATAAAATAAAATAATAAAAATAAAATAATAAAAATTTTTAGTTAAAAAATTTTTTAAATAAAGAACAAAGATCAACAGACTTTATGAAAATAAAATAAAATAATAGTTAATGCTGTTTACATGAGACACACCTAAAATAAACCACACTGACAGGCTAAAAATAAAGAAAAAGTATAGCTCAGGTTAACACTCATTAAACAAAAACTTTGTCTATGTTAATATTAGACAAAAAAGCACTATTTGAAAAATTACCAGGGATGAAGAAGGACTAAACGGTCCCACTCTCTCTTGCTCGCAAACAAACTCAGCACTAACGTGGGATTTATCACTTGTAGACAGGTGGCATGGACATTTTGTTGTGGCCTCTGCAGAATAACCACTGCCATGCTATGCAATTTCATCTTGTTCCTGACTACAATGGAACTTTTTAGTTGCACTGCTAAGTTTGATGTTAGTGATGGATTTTTTATGAACATCCTCCTTCAGGTTAGGAATAATTCTATTCTTGTTAATGTTTTGTTTTGAGTGAGTATTGAATTTTATTCAATGCTGTTTTTGCACCTATTATCATTATTGTGTGGGTTTTCTCTTTAATCTGTTCCTGTAGTACCGTGAGTGAGTACATTTTCTAGTGTTGAACAGGATCGTTATTTCTTCTTTAAGCAGCCAGCGCCTTTTGGACTTGGGGAAGAGCACTCATAGATTTGATTATATTCACAATGCTTTATTTCTTAAAGAAAGCAAATACAACAAAATGCCAACATATGTTAAACCTGAGGGGTGGCACAGTGGGTGTCGAAAACATTGTTTCCGTATTCTTTTTGTTTGACATATTTCATTTTGTAAATGCAAAGAATGAATAGCAGTTCGGATTTTATAGACCAGATCATTTCAAAAAAAAAAGCTCAAGAAAATTTCTTAGAATATGGAAGAGACTATGAAGTGAAAAGAATTATGAGAGGAAAATGAAGATGTATGGGGAACAGATGCAAAATATCTTATGTAAAAGATCCTTACCTCACACCATACAGGACAATGTACACACATAGACTATTAGACAGTTAGAGATTGGTTTTGAATGATAAAAAAAAAAAAAAAGAATAGAACCTCAAGAACTGGGAACACAATATGAAGAAACAGTCTAGAAGGGGATCTGTGGTCCAGTCTCTTTAACGTGGTGCTTCAGAAACCATGGGTTCTCTCCAGCTCCTGCCCAGAACAATTTCAAATATCTGGCTCAGGCAAGGAGACCCTGATGGACATGATGACAGCTCCGGGCATGTGCCTTCAATGTCCTCGACTCTGTCCTCTCTTCACAAGGTTCAAAAGCCTCCAGAACCTCCTACCAGCCACACTGCACCCCCTTGGCTGAAGTGTTGCCTCCAAGAGGAAAGGGTCAAGGAGTCATGATCCCCTGCCAGGAGGGCAGAAACTTCTATCCAAAGCACAGAGGTTTCTGCTCAGCCCAGCAGGACTGCCCCGGTGCTCCTCCCTGAGTGAGCATCGCCCGAGGGTAAGGAAGTCCCCACTTCCCGCACAGAAAGCATGGGTCTGGCCTCTGCCCAGAGGCCCAGAGTCCCAAGCTCTGGGCTTTAGCAGAGCACAGGGTCCCAGCTTGGGTGGGGAGGGTGTGGGTCAGGGAGCCTGGAGTCTGGGAACCCTGTGGCTGCATCATCTGAACAGATAAAAGAGTGGGGCCCGTGTGCACCTGAGGGATGAGTCCCAGGGCAGAGCTGCCCAGCTCCGTCTTCTAAGTCCTGGTCTGGCTGGCTCCGCTCTCTCCAGGTGGAACGAGTGTGGCCATGGTCAAAAGTCACACCCCAGCCCAGTGAGTGGGTTCACGTCCCCATGAGGCCAGGGCAGAGGTCCCATTGCCAGACACCACTTCCTGCTGAGAGAGCGTGGCCTCCTGTGGTGCTGTCCTTAAGGGCTCCCCTTGTGGTGGTTCTGCCTTGGGTGGGGGGATGGGGGGACAGGTACTCAAGGTCAGTCTGGGGCTCCTGCGACAAGAATGCACTTCCTTTCTGGAGTGAGAAAAGTCGGTCTGCATGCAGGGGACCAATGGCCAGTTGACACGGTGGGGCACAGAGCCCAGCTGGGACCCCCTTATCACCACCCGTTACCCCACACCTCGTTCCACCAAAACCCGGCCTTTAAGTGCAAGGTGGGCTGCCACCATGATTGTCACTGCCTGCGGCTGGGCCCTGGCAGATGGAAAGCTGGCACTGGCAGGGTGGGCCGCAGGGACAGCGGTGCTGTGGGTGGGGTGGGTGGGTGCCCCCGAGCCAGGTCCGGCTAGCCCGTGTCCCCAGGCACCCACAGAAATGGCAAGGGTGCTGTCTGATTGAGCCCCGAGTGCCTGCCTTGGATGCAGTGGCAGACGGTGGCAACCACAGTGGAGACCTACATGGTGACAGACCACGATGCAGAGACCGGCCTCGAAGACGCCACATGACAAGAGGAGCTGTGTGTATGGGGTTCCACTTGTATAAAGTTCAAAACCAGACAGGACAACCTGGTCCATTAGGAATGAGGACTGTGGCTGCCCTGGGGTGGGGGTGGGGGCAGCTGGAAAGGGCCCGGGACTGCTTTTCCCATGGGAGGTGGGACCAGGACTCTGTCCTGTGGGAGGCCGGCTGACCGCATCCAGGCAGTCTGTGCAGGTTTCTGTGGGGGTACGCCTGCTAGGCGCCAGCCTCCATGGTTCTAAGGAGTTTCTGGACTGAGATACACTGACAGAAGGAAGCCACCACTGTTTGAATCCCATTCTAGGGAGGGGGAAACTGAGGCCTGCAGAGATTGAGCTGCAGTCGGGACGCAACCCCGCCAAGCCTCACTGCCCACCACCGTGCCCACCACCGTGACGGCAAGCACAGGGGGATGGCAGGGAGCCTGGGGGGGGGGTGCTCTGGAACTGGGGCTGAGGGAAGGGACCATGAGGGACGATGGCCCTCAGGGCTCAGGCAGCAGCAGCTGCCGGGACGGCCGCAACACCACACACTGACCCCCTGAGATAGAAACCACGTAGACTGTGTACAAACCCCAAAGCAAAGTCATTTCCTTGCCTCTGTTCTGTAATTGCTTTGTTAACATGCAGGTGCAGGTCATGCTTTGCAGTTTGGGGTGTTTGGAGTCTGTACCAGTCAGATGGGCTGGGAGACAAACATCCCCAAACAGCAGAGGCTAAAAGCAGCAGGTTTTGTGTTTGTTTCTTACTCGCTCACCTCATGTGTGTGTCCGTGGTCTGAGGACACGGCCCTGAGAGGGACTCACTTTGAAGCCACATGGGGCATCTCACATCTTGGAGGATGTGAGCCATCCACCTGAACAGGTATTCTGTCCGCATCCCAACATCACCCCAGCCCCTGTGTCTCAGAGGACACACGGTGGCAACACCAAGGACAACCTGTGACGGGGGCAATGAGGGGCTTGCCCGTCCCCTGTTGGAGCTGCTGTGCCCACAGGCTGCCGCGGGTCAGGGTCCAGAAGTGACCTTGGTCTGCCCATTTGGGTCCACACAGGACATCCCTCAGGATGGAGAGAGGGGGAACACCCCTACTGTGAGATGGACCCCACCGGGCTGAGATCGGGTCCCTGTCCCGCTCCCCTCTTTGGCATTCCCCCAATCACCCCGGGACCAAGTGTCCTGCTCACTCCCGGGACAAGAGGTCGCCCTACCGGCCTGCCGGAGGTGGGGGCCCAGGCTTAGCGGGGTCTGGACGTCGTCCTCCCCCCAGGATGGGGCTGGGTCCCCACCCCCACCCAGAAGTCTGGGCCTCCCCTGGCCACTGTCGGCTTCAGGAGCTGAGGGCCTCTGTGAATCACCCCTTCCCTGTAACATGTCAGTTGACTCTAAACAAACACACTGAGAACACATCTGGAGAAGGATTTCTGCTGAATTGGAAGAAAGGAAATGAGGCCTTTGAGAGGACGCCAAGTCCCGCCTGCGGAGTGCCGAGGAGACATGGGCGGCAGGAGGGGCTTCTCGTCAGCCAGCTGCTTTATCACCACGCAGCCACGGTCCAGGGTCCCAAAGCCCATTGGAGACCCGAGGGGCCCCGCAGGACGAGCCCTGGCCCGCCTCCCCCTGCCCCCACCGTGTCCCCCTCCCCAGACGCCGGCCTGGAGCACCCTGCCCTGGGCCTCACAACTTTGGGCGGGGCCGTCCAGATGGAGTGTCTGGGTGATGAGAACCTCCTGCCTTCCTGGAAGCCGCCGCACTTGGCCTTGGAGGTGCTGGTGCAGGTCACTGACATGGCTCCCGAAGCGGGGTCACGTTGTAGCCTGGGCCCCAGCTGGCCAGCCTGCACACAGGGTGTGCTGGGAGCCGGGCGCTCCGGGAGAGAGAGGGGCAGCTCTCCATTCCCACAGTCAGACATCTCCCCGTGGGCTCCCTGACTTAAGGAGCGTGCACACTCACTGCACCCATACAGTTAACAGGCTCGCGCACTGTCTCATCAGCCTTCCTCCCAATGGGGCGAGGACACCCTTCCAGGGGAGGCCGTGGTTTTCCCAAAACCAGACAGCTAGTAGGTGCCCTGGGAAGGCCTTTAGTACACACCCAGACCCCGAGGCCGGGGTGGCCCAGGGAGGAGGCCGGAGGCTGGGCAGGGTCATGGGACTGTAAGGGCTTGCTCTGGGGACAGAGAAAAGCAGCCACCTGAGGCCCGCTAGGAGGGACATTCTTGGGCTCCAGGACACCAGATGGTGTCAACCGGGTCCCTGACACTGGGGTGGGTGGCCATGGCAGTAATAATAACAGTAATGTCGACAACACGGGTGAGAGCCCTCCGCCCTTGTTAACTCACTCTGCCCTCGAAACAGCCCCGTGTTAGGGGGATGGGAGAAATGCTGTCGTTGCCCCCTCCTTACAGACAGGGAAACCGAGGCACAGAGTGGCAGTCACATGGCAGGTGAGCACCCCGGGCTGGGCGGTCCCAGCCTCAGGCCTCATGGATGTTCCACCAGGACGGCAGGGGGTTCCTGGATGGCAGACTGGGTTAAGCCTCCGAGGTGCGGGCCGCGGAGATCCCCGGAGGAGACCAGGCAGGGGATAGGCCCTGCATTCTTCTTCCACCTACGGCCAGGGTCTCCAGGCCTTCCCAAAGATCTGAGCGTTGCCAACGGGCCAACAGCACATATATATATCGTACTGGCTCAGCCAGCAGGAGTTCCCCTGTCTCCTGCCGGCCCAGACGATGTCACGCACGGACCTGCCTGGCTGTGCTCTCACCGGGACCGCGAGTGGCCCCAAGGAGGGAGGCACGTCTTGACTGCAGGTACATCATCCACTTTCTGCCCAACTCTGTGCCTCAGTGGTCCTGTCCTACGGGCACGCACACGCACACACGCACATGCACACGCACACACACGCACACACCACGTGCAGGGTTACAGGCAGGTGAGGAGCATGCCGAGCACCCCCCGCCAATGGACACGTCTTCTTTGTCCCCACTGAGCCAAGGAGGAGGTGTGGCTGGGTCAGCCCACCTGGGGGTGACCCAGACCCCTCGTGAGAGCGTTCTGTGGGGGGCGCCGGCGGGAGCCACAGGCCAGCTGCCGCTGCCGGAAGCCCATAAATATTTACACTGTCTCCTGCCAGTGAGTGGAGACGCTTCCAAAGCCCTTCTCCCAGGATGTTAGCATGAAAACAGGGCTGTCGGGCTTCATCCCGTGACTAACATTCCTTGTTTTCTCTTGCTGTTTTTGATAACATTTTAACTCTTCCATTTCATGAAAAATGAAGATACTTGGTCCTCACACCACAGCGCTCGGGGTGCAAACTGCTTCTTTCTTACCGTCACCCACAGCACAGAGGCCGTGACCCCTGGTGACAGCGCTCCGGGCGGCAGCGCCCTCCTGAGATCCGGAAGCCCAGCAGCACCTGCCCTAGGGCCAGGGCCACCTGCCACCCTCCCCCGGGGCTGGACCCCCTCAGCGGCCCCGCTTCCCTGGGACGTCTGTCCTGCCTTCTGCAGACCGACGCCAGCGGGTCTTAGAAAGCCGGGAGGCCTGCCTTCTGCTATGGTCCTTGTATGGAACTCACTTTACTTTTTTATCTTCATTTTTTTTATCAGCAGTATGTATTTATTGAAATAAAAATGTTTATATATATAAAGGATTTTATATTATATCAGTTTACATTGATACTATAAAAACAGTACACGGATGTGTCGATGTCTGCACACAGAGAAAACATTAGGGAGGATACGAACAAAAATATTAAAAGGGGGAATGATGGGGTGGTGGATGGGCTTATGGAATTTTTTATTCTTTTTTCTAGGGGAAGGTGCAACTTCTTTTTCCCTTCCCTTTCTTTTTTTTTGTTTTTAAGCAGGAGTACAGTCTTGGTGTTTTTTGTTTTGTTTGATTTTTTGAGAGATAGTTCACATACCAGAGAATTCACCATTTTCGATGTATAATCCAAGGCTTGTAGTTTACTCACAGAGATGTGCACTATCACCATGACCTAATTCCAGAGTATTTTCGTCACTCCAGAAATAAGCCCTATATCCATTACATTCCCCTTCCCCCCGTGCCTGGCAGCTATGCTTTCCATCTCTGGATTTCCCTATTCTGACATTTCATCCATGTGGAATTATACAGTATGTGGCCTTTTGTGACTGGATCATTCACCGAGTATAATGTTTTCCAGGTTCGCCCATGCTATAGGCGGGGTCAGGGCTTCACCCCTTTTTATGGCCGAATAGCATCCGTTGTGTAGACACACCCCCTTTGGTTTATCCATTTATCAACTGATGGGCATTTAAGTTGTTTCCATTTTTTGGCCAGTATGAGTAATGTTGCTATAAACGTCTATGTAGAAGTTTTTGTGGATACACTGTTTTCAGTTCTCTTGGGTAGGTACTTAGGAGCAGAATTGCTAAATTGTATGGTAACTCTGGGTTTAACTTTTTGAAGTACTAGCAAACTCTTTTCCAAGGTGGCTGCATTTTACACTTTTACCAGCAATGTATGAAGTTCCTCATTGCTCTGCCTTCTAGCCACCGTTTCATAATATCGTGTTTTTTATTGTACCCACCTTAGTGTGTGTGAAGTGGTATCTCATTGCGGGTTTGGTTTACATTTTCCCACGGCTATGGACGTTGGGTATTTTTTCATGTACTTAGTCATTTGTATGCCCTCTTCAGAGAAATGTCTATTCAAGTCCTTTGTTTACTTTTTAATCAGATGTCTTTTTATTATGGAGTTGTAAGACTTCTTTAAACATTGCTGATCAGATATATGATTTGAAAATGTTTTTCCTGCTTCTGTGGATTGTGTTGTAATTTTCTTAATGTCTCCTTCGAAGCTCAAACATTTTTAGTTGTGCTGAAGTCTAAATAATCTACCTTTTTTGTAATGTGTGCTTTTGGTATCATATCCCAGAAACCATTGCCTAACTCAAGGTCATGAAGATGTTTTCTTATAAGGGCTTATAGTTTTATCTCTTACATTTAGGTCTCTGATCCAACTCGAGCTACTTTTTATATATGATGCGAGGTGGGAATACAACTTCATTCTAGTGCATGTGGCTATCTAGATGGTACAGAACGACTTGTTGATTAGATTATTTTCCCCTCATTCCATGGTCTTGGCAGCTTGTTGAAAATCAATCCACTGCAGGGGCGCCTGGGTGGCTTAGTCGGTTAAGCGTCCGACTTCAGCCAGGTCACGATCTCGCTGTCGGTGAGTTCGAGCCCCACGTCGGGCTCTGGGCTGATGGCTCGGAGCCTGGAGCCTGTTTCCGATTCTGTGTCTCCCTCTCTCTCTGCCCCTCCCCCGTTCATGCTCTGTCTCTCTCTGTCCCAAAAATAAATAAAAACGTTGAAAAAAAATTTTTTTTTTAAAATAAAAAAATAAAAAATAAAAAATAAAAAAAAAAAGAAAATCAATCCACTGCAAATGTAAGGGTCTGCTTCTGGGCTCTCAACCATGTTTCATTGACCTAAATGTCTGTCCCTAGGTTAGTATCACCCTGATTTGATTATTGGCGCTTTGGAGTAGGCTTTGAAATTGGGAAGTGTGAGTCTTCCAAAGTGGTTCTTATTTTTCAATATTGTTTGACAGTTTGGATCCCTTGAACTTCCATATGGATTTTAGGATCAACCTGTCAATTTCTATTTTTAAAAAAGCCAGATGAGACTTTAGCTGAAATTGTGATGACTCTGTAGACCACTTTGGGGAGCATGGCCATTTTCATATTATGTGTCCCAATCCATGTACGTGGGATGCCTTCGCGTGTGCTCACGTCTTCTCTCATTTCTTTCAACAATGTTTTGTAATTTTCAGTGTATAAGCCACTCGTTTCTCTTGTTTTCAACAAATTCTCTTGGACAAAATGCTTTTTGCAGTATATGAGGTGTGAGTCAGCAAAAATGAAAGCAAGCATTGTGAATGGGGTTGTACAGAAAGGTCAAAAAATAATTCTTAGAGAATTGTTATTTGGGGGAGGTCCAAACACACGCTGCCCCTTCCAGTGGCTACTAGGCTGCTGGCTGGGTTTTGAAACAATCACCAGGTTATTGGTTTTGAAGGGCACCACAAAACCGGAAGGAGGGGGGGGAAGGATGGGAACAGAGCAAATTAAAACTCCACATTCTTACTGCGATTCAGTGCTTTGATCTGAATAAACACTCTTCTGACTGCTGCAAATTTTCACCGATTTCCAAAGTTCCTTCAACGTTGATTTTTTTTTTTTAATTTTTTTTTCAACGTTTTTATTTATTTTTGGGACAGAGAGAGACAGAGCATGAACGGGGGAGGGGCAGAGAGAGAGGGAGACACAGAATCGGAAACAGGCTCCAGGCTCCGAGCCATCAGCCCAGAGCCCGACGCGGGGCTCGAACCCACGGGCCGCGAGATCGTGACCTGGCTGAAGTCAGACGCTTAACCGACTGCGCCACCCAGGCGCCCCCTCTTCAACGTTGATTTTGACCGTTTTTGCCAGTGTGAGCATTGTTTTTGTATGGTAGCAGGCTTTCAGGGGTTCTTACTCTTCCTTTCGCACCAATGTCACTTCTGTAACTTCCATGACATGGACATCACATGACAGGAACTGCCATGGGCCCAAGTCCCTTTCTTCCCGTCCTTTTGTATCCTCTGAGTACTGGTTCCTCACAACAAGATCCAAGAAGAGAAGGAGACTACCGGGATAGACCCTCATCCAAGGAGGAGCAGGAGATGGGGAAGGCTGGAAGAGGAGGAGTCCCACTTTACTCTTGATGAAACACTTTTAAAGATATCACTGCATCTGGCCTCACCATATCACCTCCGGTGTGGACAGTCAGCTCCATTGTCAGGTGGCTTGGTAGCTGGTCAGGAGAGCTGAGATGAGGATCCTGGGCTCGGGACCCCATGACCACTGTGCCTCTGTCATTGCTACCTGCCACTATAGAACCTTGTGACAAGCCCTGGGACGACCCTGTCCTTGCTTGGCCCTGCAAATAGCCCAGTGCAGAGTAGGCATGAAATAAATCCTTGTTAAGAAGGCAGTGTTTTGGAAGCCACATTTTCTTTTCATGGACTTTTTTCCCTTTCTATTTTTTTTAATTTATTTTTTAATATACATCCAAGTTAGTTAGCATATAGTGCAACAATGACTTCAGGAGTAGATTCCAGTGATTCCTCCCCTATGTATAACACCCAGTGCTCATCCCAACAAGTGTCTTCCTTAATGCCCTTTACCCATTTAGCCCATTCCCCCTCCCACAACTCCTCCAGCAACCCTTTTGTTTGTTCTCCATATTTAAGAGTCTCTTATGTTTTGTCCCCTTCCCTGTTTTTATATTATTTTTGCTTCCCTTCCCTTATGTTCATCTGTTTTATATCTTAAGTTCTTCATATGAGTGAAGTCATATGATGTTTTTCTTTCTATGACCGACTAATTTCGCTTAGCATAATACCGTCTAGTTCCATCCACATAGTTGCAAACGACAAGATTTCATTCTTTTTGATTGCCGAGTACTACTCCATTGTATATATATATACCACATCTTCTTTATCCATTCATCCATCGATGGACACTTGGGCTCTTTCCATACTTTGGCTATTGATAGTGCTGCTGTAAACATTAGGATGCATGTACCTCTTCGAAACAGCATACCTGTATCCCTTGGATAAATACCTAGTGGTGCAATTGCTGGGTCATAGGGTAGTTCTGTTTTTAATTTTTTAAGGAACCTCCATACTGTTTTCCAGAGTGGCTGCACCAGCTTGCATTCCCACCAACAATGCAAAAGAGATCCTCTTTCTCCGCATCCTCGCCAACATCTGTTGTTGCCTGAGTTGTTAATGTTAGCCATTCTGACAGGTGTAAAGGGGTATCTCATTGTGGTTTTGGTTTGTGTTTCCCTGATGATGAGTGATGTGGAGCATTTTTTCATGTGTCAGTTGGCCATCTGGATGTCTTCTTTGGAGAAGTGTCTATTCATGTCTTTTGCCCATTTCTTCACTGGGTTGTTTTTTGGGTGTTGAGTTTGATAAGTTCTTTATAGATTTTGGATACTAACCCTTTATCTGATATGTCATTTGCAAATATCCCATTCTGCCTTTTAGTTTTGCCTTTTAGTTTTGCTGATTGTTTCCTTCGCTGTGCAGAAGCTTTTTATTTTGATGAGGTCCCAGTAGTTCATTTTTGCTTTTGTTTCCCTTGCCTCTGGAGACATGTTGAGTAAGAAGTTGCTGCTTCCAGAATCAAAGAGGTTTTTGCCTGCTTTCTCCTCAAGGATTTCGATGGCTTCCTGTCTTACATTGAGGTCTTTCATCCATTTTGAGTTTATTTTTGTGTATGGTGTAAGAAAGTGGTCTAGGTTCATTTTTCTCCATGTTGCTGTCCAGTTTTCCCAGCACCACTTGCTGAATAGACCGTCTTTATTCCATTGGATTTCTTTGCTTTGTCAAAGATTAGTTGGCCATATGTTTGTGGGTTCATTTCTAGGTTCTCTACTCTGTTCCATTAATCTGAGCATCCGTTTGTGTGCCAGTACCATACTGTCTTGATGACTACAGCTTTGAAATACAGCTTGAAGTCTGCTTGTCATGGATTTTTTTTTAAATCAACTCCTTCAGGACATATCTTGAAAAAATGTAGTCCAATAAAATAAGTATCTCAGAAACTTAGTCATAATACTGCCATTAGAAACCAGTAGGAGTCAGATGACCACTTTTTAAAAAATTGGATAACTATGTAGAAAAAATACAAATACAAAATTAGTAAAATAATGGAAAAAAGGACCCCATTTGCAATAGCAAATAAAGAAAATAAAATATAATTTAAAAAGTGTAATGCCTATAAACTTTTATTGATGAATATAAAAGACCTAAATAAATAAGGAAACATAGCACTCCTAGTCAAGAAAACTCAGCATTATGAAGATGTCAGTTTCTAGCCAAAGTTAAAGCTAGAAGTCTCATGGAGTCCCAAACTGACCTGAGAATTCTCAAGTTTGTCACAGTGGGAAAACAGAAAAGGGTTGCCAGAAAAATTTTGGAACAAAAGAACTTAATCAGATCTCAAAACACACAAAGCTACAGAGGTCAGAAGAGCATGGAACGGATACAGTCTCCTGGAGGAGTAATTGTTTATGTGCACGAGGAAGGTTGCATTATCATTGTAACAGCAGAAATATAGAAACAACATAAATGTATTCAAAAATGAAGTGACTACATTCAAAATATTTGGGGTATGATGGAATATTTTATATATATATAAAATTTATATATATATATATATGTGTGTAATATTTATATATATATTATATATATATATCTCTCTCTCACAAAGAAACATCACCAAAACCAAATAATAAAAGGACAGAGAAATGGCAACTTATTAGGTAAAAGTTGCAACTATTCTTTAGATTGAAGCATATGAAAATGCTATTTTCATGAGACTTTAAAAGTGACTGACCATCAACAATTTTACATTGGATCTATTTATATACAAATGAATGCATTAAAAGAAAAGAGAAAAGTTGTATGTCAAATAGTTAAAAGTTGTTGCCTCCAAGAAAAAAAAAAGAGTAGGGTACAAGAATAAGAAGTATCAGTTTTAACACTGTTCAAGAAAAATGTGTTCATGTATAACGTGTAATTTTTTAAGATGAAATGAATGCCCCATAATATAGAGATCTCATAAACCAATAATAAAGGTATAATGGTCCCAAAAAATAAACAAAAAGCACTAAAAGAAAAATAGAAATGCCCAGTAAGCGTATGAAAAAATAAAATTGGTTAGTCAAATATTCAAAGAACAATTAATAATATCCAGTGCTTTCAAGATATCAGTAGGATAGGTACACACACACACACACACACACACACACCACCAACAGGGTTGGCTATGCATTAGTTCAATCTTTCTGGAAGCAATTAGAAAATCTATATCAAGATACTTTTTTTTTTAATTTTTTAACGTTTATTTATTATTGAGAAACTGAGAGACAGAGCGTGAGCAGGGGAGGGGAGAGAGAGAGAGGGAGACACAGAATCCGAAGCAGGCTCCAGGCTCTGAGCTGTCAGCACAGAGCCTGACGCAGGGCTCGAACTCACAAACTCTGAGATCATGACCTGAGCCGAAGTCGGTTGCTTAACCAACTGAGCCACCCCGGCGCCCCTCAAGATACTTTAAAAATGCATGCCAAGTGTTCTGCTTCCTGTTAGCACGTAGAAGGTCATGGCAGATCATAGCTCCTCTGGTAACAATAGAGAACACCGGACATGTTAAGATGCAAAAACGTAAAACCAAGTAGGGCTGTGGAGACAAAGAAGTCAAAATAGATGAAGTTCCAGAGAGAGATGAGCCTCACTGGGGACCATGTCACCACTTTTTCCCTGAGTGCATTTTCACATCTGAACATAGGCAAATAGAAAACAGGTCTCTCAAGGCAGAAGGACTATCCTAGGGTACAAAGAACCCCGAAACCTTTAAACAGCCGAGTAAGATGGCATGAGAGAGTCTGAAGGGTTTTCAGACACAAGCTAGCTCTCCCTGGGCTCCGGGGCCTGATTGAATTCCCATGAAAGGAGAGAAAAGTCGATCAGAAAAAGGTCCCGTTGAGCTGAGGAGACATACCAGAACTTAGGAAGATGGACGTCACAAGAATTTTCAGGGCAGAATTGCAGAGAAGAAGCTGTGCAGAGAGAAAGTTCCAGAATACTGGAGAGGAGCTTAATCTGCTGTTGAAAGCTAAGATGCGTCTCCCTGTGGCCGGCCAGGGAGCTGTGAGGGGGCTACAAGCCAAACGTGCTGTAAAGAAAACATGAGGGGCGCCTGGGTGGCTCAGTCGGTTAAGCGTCTGACTTTGGCTTAGGTCATGATCTCGCAGTTTGTGAGTTCAAGCCCTGTGTCGGACTCTGTGCGACAGCTCAGAGCCTGGAACCTGCTTCGGATTCTGTGTCTCCCTCTCTCTCTGCCCTTCCCTTGCTCGTGCTTTCTCTCAAAAATAAATAAACAATGGGTTGCCTGGGTGGCTCAGTCGGTTAAGCATACGACTTTGGCTCAGGTCATGATCTAGTGGTCTGTGGGTTCGAGCCCTGTGTCAGACTCTGTGCTGACAGCTCAGAGCCTGGAACCTGCTCCGGATTCTGTGTGTGTGTCTCTCTCTCTCTGCCCCTCCTCCGCTCATGCTGTCTCTCTAGCTCTCAAAAATAAAATAAACATAAAAAATTTAAAAATAAGAAGTAAATAAATAATAAACATTAAAAAATAATAATAGGGGCACCTGGGTGGCTCCGTCAGTTGGGTGTCCGACTTCAACTCAGGTCATGATATCATACTCCATGAGCTTGAGCCCCGCATCGGGCTCTTTGCTGACAGTTCGGAGTCTGGAGCCTGATTCAGATTCTGTGTCTCCCTCTCTCTCTGCCCCTCCCCTGCTCATGCTCTGTCTCTCTCTGTGTCAAAATAAATAAAAACATTTTTGAAAAGTTTAAAATAATAATAAAAATAATAAAATAAAAAAATAAAAATGGGCACAAACATCCACAGAAATTTCATTCCTCTGGAAGCCAGTAACTCTTTTTACGAATATTTGCCAGTGAATTAGTCTGAAATGTAAACATTTACTCAAAGTTTGGAGGCTATGTGAATGTCCAACATTACAGGAAACCTCTCATCATGACGAAACACATGACTGTCTGGAAGGACGGCATTCAGATTCAGGATCCCCAAGTGGGGGGGGAGGGCGACCTTCATGGGGGCGAGGCCATTGCTTAGAGCACTGACAACACAGCCTGTGTTTGTGAATGAATGATGGGGACCCGACAGTGACCTGGGAGATGAACCGCCGTGCTGCGCCCAGTACAGGGGGGCTTTGCTGGGGTCTTGGCCAGTGTAGCCGGGTGCAAGTGGGCTGGGGGTCCCTGCCAGGCTCCAGGTTGGCAGAGGTGGGTTTGGGAAAGCATCATGGACAAAGGGCCTGCTGCTGGGATGCAGAGTCAGGAGGGCGCCGCTAACAAGGACAGTGGAGCCCAAAGATGTGACAGCAACCCAGAGGTACCGTGCCCCGAGGTTGCAGGCAGACCCATCACGCGAGGGACAGGGGAGCTGGTCCACCCCCAGGCCCCTCGTCCCTGGAGGCCGGAAGGGTTGGACAGCCCTCTGCTGACCCAGGAAGGGGCCTGAACTTGGCCCTCCTGGAAACCCTACCGAGCTTTTCCCTGGACTCCCATCTCCCCTTGAAAAATTGGATCCTTTGATACAGATGAAAATGCAATTCCATGGAGGAAGGACATTCTTCCCAATAAATGGTGCTGGGACGTCTCCAGTCTGATGCAGACAGAAAATGAAGGGAACTACCAGAACTGGGCCTCACCGCTCCTCACACAAAGACTGACTCAAAGTGGGCCCGGCACCTGGACGTGTGCACAACCCTTAGGAGACAAGGGAGTCTGTATGACCCCGCGTTAGACAATGAGCCTTAGACACAGCACCAAAAGCATGACCGATACTGATACATTGGAGTTCATCAAAATTAAAAACTTTGCTCTCTGAAAGACACTTTTAAGAAATTAAAAAGGCAAGTCACAGACTGGGAGAGAATGATCATAAATCTCTTATCTGACAAAGGACTCTCAAGACTCGGCAAGAAGAAAACAAACAACCCAATTAAAACGAGTAGCGTAAAAAAATCACGTCACCAAGGAATATCTAGGATTGCGGGTGAGCACACGAAAAGGTGTCCAACAACACCGATCATCGGGAAATGCAAAATAAAATCACATGAGATGCCACCACACACCACACAGAATAGCTATTAAAAAACAAAATCGGGGCACCTGAGTGGCTCAGTCTGTTGAGCGTCCGACTTCGGCTCAGGTCACGATCTCACGGCTCGTGAGTTCAAGCCCTGATTCGGGCTCTGTGCTGACGGCTCAGAGCCTGGAGCCTCCTTGGGACTCTGTGTCTCCCTCTCTCTTTGCCCCTCCCCTGCTCACACCTTTGTCTCTCTCTTTCTCTCAAAAGTAAATAAACATTAAAATTTTTTTTTTAAATAACAGAAAATAAATCTCTCAGTATCAAGTGCTCAAGGACGCAGACCAGCTGGGCCTCTCATGCCAGGCCGGCAGGCTACAGCTTGGTACGGCCCCTCTGGAAGACAGTTTGGCAGTTTCTATCAAATGAAACACACACTTGCCATATGACCCAGCACGCCCAGTCCTAGGATTAATCTTAGAGAAATGAAAACCTGTGTTTACAGCTAAAACTTGTACATGAATGTTGATAGCAGCATCGTTCATAATCACCAAAAACTTAGAAAGCCCAAATGTCTCTCAGCAGCTATGGACTTTGTCACAACATAGAAGGGAAACTACACAAAGGAGCTGTGGACACACCCAACAACCAGGCCGATGGTGCTGAGTGAAAGAAGCTGGGAGCAAAGGCAGTGTGCTCGGGCTTCCGTCCTAGGGGTGCTCTGGAGGGCAGAGCCACGGGGTGTAGGGAGATCAGCGGCCACGGGGCATTGTTTGCCTCAAAGGGTAGCACCAAGGAATTTGGGGGATGAGGAAACTATTCTGTGTCCTGGTCTGGGGGGGTGGGGGGGACAGGGCAGGGCGTCACATAGCTTTAGGCATTTATCGCATGAAGATTTAAAAATAAATTTTTGAGCTGCACCTGGGTGGCTCAGTTGGTTGAGCGTCCAACTATTGATTTCGGCTCGGGTCACGATCCCAGGGTCATGGGATCGAGCCCCACACTGAGCTCCATGCTGAGGGTGAAGCCTGCTTGGGATTCTCTCTCTTCAACTGTGTCTCCCCACTCGTGCTCTCACGAACTCTCTGTCTCAAAAATAATAATAAAACAAAATAATAATAAAATAAAACGAAATAAAATAAAATGAAAACAATTTTTTTAAAGTCCAATAAAAGAGAAATCCCACTTAGAGACCAGGCTGATATTCTCATTACAGAGTCAGCTGCATGGACGGTATTCGTTCCCCTTAAGGAAATGAGGATTTTTGGGAATCACTGGGACGTGCTGTGTAGACTGCGGGCTCAGTGGAAGGGGTGTCTTTGGAGTTTTGAATCCGATCTCACAAGGAAGCGTTGGTGAAGATTTCCACCAACCGGGCGTTAGAAGGGGCTTGGGTGTGGTTTTCTGCAGTGAGGGTTGGCCAGTGGGAGCCCCCAGCCGGAGCCCTGCCTCTAAAAGCCAGGTGCGCCCCTGGAGCCCTGTGGCTCCTCTCCTGAGCACAGACTGGCCGTCTCTGGCTGCTGAAAGTCTTGTCGTTCGGTGAGGTCCAAGGGCGAGGTGTGGGCCGAAATTCGGTCTTGAGTTCACAGCAACAAATAAACATTGCTATTGTCAGCTGGAGTAACTTCATCGTGGTCGATGTGCCTGCGCCCCAAGTCAAGAAATCAGAAAACCAGGGTCCAGGCGTGGGCTGAGTCCGGGGTGAGGCCAGTCAGCCCCACCGTGAAGGGTGTGGAGGGAGAGGTGGTGATCCCGACCGCAAGGAGGGCAGAAAGGGCGCTGGAGGGAAACAGAACTGGGGTGGGGGTGGGGAGGAAGAGCACCCCACGCGGCCCCGAGGGGACGCGGAGGCCAGCCCGTTGGAGGTTCTGGGCCCAGGACAGCGGGCAGCTGTGAGCAGCTCCCAGGAGGCTGCTCTGCCCGCACCGCTGGCCTGGCTGGGGGGCTCGGGGCAGAAGATGGCACAGCCTGGCCCACCTCGCGAGTGTGGCTTCCAGAACCCTGGCTGGAGCAGGTGCCAGCGGGGCAGTTTCCTGCTTTCTCGACAGGGCCTTAACGGACCGAGCTCAGATAACCGGACTCTGAAATCGCCACAACGCTGCCATCCGCCTCCAGTTTCCCCAACCTTTTCCAAACCACAGCCCAGTCTGGGCATCCTCCCACAGAGCATTCAACTTCCGCAGAAAGCTGCGGTCAAGGGGGAGGGTCTCTGGGCGCCGACAGGCCCCAGATGGCTTCCATCACGCCTCCCCACAACCCCGGCTGTCCTCCCACGCTCAGCCCGCAGGAGAGCCCACGGGCTGGGGGAGGGGGGTGCGCAGAGGAGTCGGCAGCTTTCCCAGGATAAAGGAGGCCGACTGTCAAGACAGGGCTATGAGGGTCAGTGGGAGGGGTGTGGGGAGAGAAGCCAGAGAGAGGGAGGCGGTGGCTGGGCCATTCCACGGGAATGATCCCATGACCGAGGGAAAGCACTGGGCCTGCCCCCCACCCCCACCCCAGCTTGCCATCCGGAGGCAGGACGGAAGCCAATCAGACGATCCCCAAACACAGAATGACAAACCGTGAGGCCCAGGGCAGGGGCAAGCACTAGGTGGGACGAGGGCCTTCCTCCCCAGCGACCCCGGGCTGGGGCATCCTGTCCACGGGAGACCCACCGGCCCACCCGCCTGGACGCCACAACCCCAGCAGCAGGCCTGCCTTGGGGCAGGGGTGCCCTGGGGCCTCACAGAGAAGAACAGAACAGGCACACTCCCCCTCCCCCAGGCGGCAGAGCAAATCCAGACCCTCTCCTTCTTCAGGGCAGGAAGAGGAAGCAGGACTTGTACAAACGGGTTCTCCCAGGGCCCAGGATGGGAACCCAGCTTCCCTCCAACAGAACACCTAAGACCCCCGAACATTCCTAGGCTGAAAGATGCCCCTGAGTTAAGAAAGGAGCTGTCACTGTGCTATGGTCCATTCTTCTCCCAAATGCTTTTGTTTTCTCACACGGTCACACCTTCGACAGCCTCTAGGCAAGCAGGGCGCCACTCCAGGCCAGAACTGCTGAACAGCGGCCCAGGTCACAGACCCAGGACGCGAACCCACATTGTCTGACTCGGATGACTACTAAACTAACTTCCCCAGGATTTGATTTACTGATCACAAACATTTTGCTAACTACAAAGCAAAGTGAGAATAGCTCTTAGGACAATTGTTTTGAATGTGTACCCAAATGAAGGTGTGACTAGAACTCACGGTGGAGATGTTCCGATGGCTTTTGCTGGGCAATACAGATGTTGATTCAGTGCTCCAGCAGTTTCCATGATGAAGGCTGCTGCCCACCTACCAGGCTGCCCAGTGTTGACCCCCGTGGCACTGGCCACCTGCGGCCGGCAGGATTCAATTAGGACTTGAGTCTTGTCCCAAGTACACCTGTTCATCCTCCAAGAGGCAAGGGCACCCAGCAGGCTCTCAGAAGAGTTGTTGAAACATGAATGAATGAATGAATGAATGAACGAATGAACGAGGCTGGTGGTCAGTGTGTGGCCTTGATGGCATCCGGGCCTCTGAAGCTCTCTGTTCCTGGCCCTGGAACTCCCTGGCTCCACCTCTCTCCAGGCCTCACGGAGAACCATGGAGAGCTCATTCCCAAGAAATCCTCATGTCCTCAGAGACTTGGCCCCTGCAGGCCTGTCCTGCTCTGGTTAGGAGCTGGACAGACCGTAAGGAGGGAGGGGGGCCTCCCAGAGGCACTGGGACAGTCAGCATTAAACCATGACCCTCAGATGCAAAGTAGCCTGGAAGCAGCAGTGGCCAACCTGTGAGTCACAAGGACGTGAGTGACCCAGATCTCGCCGTGGACCCAGTGAGTCAGCAAGCAGCAGAGGACGTCCCAGGTCCCCACCCTGCGGAAGCTGGGAGCCAGGCCTGAGGCCCCCCGGCCCAAATCCCTTCATGTCCTCCAAGACTCACCCCTCCACAGTGACCCCCAGGAACTCTGTCCTGCAACCCCCGGGTGGTATTCCTGCTGCCACATCTACACCCAGGGTCTGTGCCAGAGCTCACATGGACGTTGACATGTTCAGGAATTTTGAGACCTTGTTGCTAAACACAGCCATTATTAAAAATCAAATTAAATAAACGTATGATTAAATTATCTTAAAAACAAAGGTAATGAACACTCAAAGTTCCTCACTGCCTCATCACATGGTTCCATTTTAGGAACATCCGTGCTTCATACTCCAAGCAAAAAATGCCTAAATAAATCCACACTCAGACATCTCACAATCAAACTTCTGAAAACAAAAGGCAAAGAAAAATATCTTTAATGCAGCCAAATAAAAAATGACACATAACTTACAAAAGAACAGCAATTGGAATGACTAGAGATTTCTCATCAGAAACCACAGAGGCCAGAAGGAAGTGGTGTATTTTTCAAGAGGGGAAAGAAAAGAAGACCAATTCAGAATTCTGTACACAGGAAAAATATCCTTCAGGAATGAACATGAGATACAGATATTCTTAGATGGAGAAAAACTAAGATAATTTGCTATCAGGAAACATTCCCTAAACCAGTGGCCAAAAGAGTTTCTCAGACACAAGGAAACTCAAGGAAAGAAGAGCAACAAACACAGTCAGATTTCTTCTCCACTTCAGTTCTTTATTTATTTTTTTTTTTTAATTTTTTTTTTCAACGTTTATTTATTTTTGGGACAGAGAGAGACAGAGCATGAACGGGCGAGGGGCAGAGAGAGAGAGAGAGACAGAATCGGAAACAGGCTCCAGGCTCCGAGCCATCAGCCCAGAGCCCGACGCGGGGCTCGAACTCACGGACCGCGAGATCGTGACCTGGCTGAAGTCGGACGCTTAACCGACTGCGCCACCCAGGCGCCCCTCCACTTCAGTTCTTTAAATGTTTGATGATTAAAAGCAAATACTATCCTATTGTCTCATGTAATTTGCAGCATGTGTACAGTTTTCAGCTGAACATGGACAAACACAAAATAAAGGATGGAGAACACAGGAACCGACGTGGGGGCAGGATTTCTATAAAACACACGACATGGTAAAAGGTTGATTCTAAGTAGGCTGTGAAAGGTTAATAAGCATATTGCAATTGCTGAGAAACTACTAACATTTTTTTAATCAACAATGCAATAGATAAATTAAAATAGAATATAAAAAATGTTTTTAGAATGTGTAATAGAATGTTAAAAATATTCAAATGATCAAAACAAAAGCAAAGAATGAAGAAACAAAAGAATAAAAAATGGAAGGAAAAGGCAACAAAAGTAAAATAAAATGGCAGGCCTGAATCCAAACATATCAGTAATTACATGTAAGTGGTCTCAATTAAAATACAGGGATTATCAGAATCAAATTTTTAAAACATCACTCAGCTAGGTGCTATCTACAAGAAACTCACTTCAAATATACTATCAGTAGGCTAGTGTTAAAAGGATGGAAAAAGATATACCATCAAAGCACAAATCAAAATAATTGGGTTGCATCTATTTTTTTTTATTTTTTTATTCTTATTTAAAAAAATTTTTTTTACATTTATTTATTGTTGAGAGACAGAGAGAGACAGAGCACAAGTGGGGGAAGGGCAGAGAGAGAAGGAGACACAGAATCCGAAGCAGGCTCCAGGCTCCGAGCCGTCAGCACAGAGCCCAACGTGGGACTCAAACTCACAAACTTCGAGATCATGACCTGAGCCGAAATTGGACGCTCGACTAACTGAGCCACTCAGGCGCCCCTTGGATCAAGTGGACTTCAGAGAAAAGCAAACTATCACAGGAAAAGAGGAAAATTGATAACAAAAGGGTCACTTCATCAAGAAGACATAACAACCTCAATGTGTGCCTAGCAACACAGCTTCAAACTACATGAAACAAAATTTGTGAAGACAGAACTGGAAGGGAAAATAGACAAATGCAGAATTGTAGCTGAAGACATCAACACTTCTCTCCCAGAACCAACAGACAGAAAACCAGCAAGGACAATGAAGAACTGGATGTCACTGCCAACCAGTGGGATCTGGCTGACTTTTACGAAACACTCTGCCCAACCAGAGCAGAAAGCAGACATTTTTCAGGTGCACGTGGAACATTTACCAAGATAAATGATACTCATAGTCTTTAAAAATTGTTTCATAAAGAAAGAAGAATTGAAGAGTATGTTCTCTAACCATAATGGGATCAAACTAGGTAACAATAACAGAAATATAAGAAGAAATATCTCCGAATGCTTAAAAATTGAGCAACATACTTCTAAGTAATCTATGGACCAAGAGTAAGTCTCAAGGAAAATTAAATGTTATATTTAACTGAATAAAAATGAAAATATGACATAACAAAATCCATGGTTTGCAGCTAAAGTAGTCTTTATAGGAAAATTTGTAACACTAAATGTTTATATGAGAAAAGAAGAAAGATCTCAAAATAATAACCAAGCTTTCACCTCAACAATCTACTTTAAAAGGGGGCACCTGGGTGGCTCAGTCAGTGAAGCATCCAACTCATGATTTTGGTTCAGGTCATGATCTCATGGTTTAAGAGTTCAAGCCCCACATCAGGCTCTGTGCTGACCATGCTGAGCCTGCCTGGGATTCTCTGTCTTCCTCTCTCTCTCTCTACCCCCTCCCCCCCACTTGCTCACTCTCTCTCTCTCAAAAATAAATAAATAAATAAAACATTTTTAAAAAAGAATCTACTTTAAAAGAACAACATTAATCCAAATCAAGTAGAAGGAAAAAAATAAAAGAGAAATCAATGGGAACAAAAGCTGGTTTTTTGAGACAATTAAGATCGATACAAATTTGGCAAAACCAACCGAAAAAGGAGAGGAGGCACAAATTATCACTGTCAGGAATGAAAGAAGAGATACCAAAATTCCAGATTGCAGATATTAAAAGGGAAATAGGCGAATACTAAAAAAACAAAAACAAACAAACAAAAACTCTGCACACATAAAAACAACTTAGATGAAATGAACCAGTTTCTCAAAAACTGCCAAGTACCCAAAACTCACTCAAGGTGAAACAGATGACCTAAGTAGTTCTACAACTCTTAAAGAAATTGAATTCTTATCTAAAAACCTTACGAAACAAGACATACCTAGGCCCGGGGCGCCTGGGTGGCTCAGTCGGTTAAGCGCCTGACTTCAGCTCAGGTCATGATCTCACAGTCCATAAGATTGAGCCCCGTGTCGGGCTCTGTGCTGACAGCTCGGAGCCTGGAGCCTGCTTCTTGTTCTGTGTCTCCCTCTCGCTCTGCCCCTCCCCTGCTCATGCTCTCTCTCTCTCTCTCTCTCTGTCTCTCAAAAAGAAATAAAAACATTTAAAAAATTAAAAAAAAAAAAAGAAATATCTAGGCCCAGATGGCTTCACGAATATATTCTCCCAAACATTTAAAGAAGCAGTGACACTAATTCTACTCATTCTCTTCCATAAAATACGAGAGAACACTTCCGAAGTGACTTTATGAGGCCAGCATTATCCTGATGTCAAAACTAGATAAAGCTAGCATGCACACACAAAAAGAAAACTACAAACCAATATTCCCCAATAACAAAGATGCAAAAGTCATCAGCACAATGTTAGCAAACAAAATACAACAATATATAAAAATAATAATAAACTATGACCAAGTGGAGCTTGTTCCAGAAAAATGCAAATGTCCTTCAACGAGTAAATAAACTGTGGTACATTCATCAAATGGAATACTACTCAGCAACAAAAAAAGGAACAAACTATCTTCAGAAAGTTAAAATAGAAACACCACATGATCTAGTAACTCCACTACTGGGCATTTACCCAAAGAAAACAAAAACACTAATTCAAAGAGATGCACACACCCCTATGGCTATTGCAGCAGTATTTAAATAGCCAAGATATGGAAGCAACCCAAGTGTCCACGGATGGATGAATGGATACAGAAGACGTGGTATGTGTACACACACACACACACACAGACACACAGACACACACACAGACACACACACACATGGACACACACACACTGAGACACACACACAGACACCCACACACACGGACACACACACAGACACACACACAGACACACACACACAGACACGCACACAGACACAGACACACACACACAGACACGCAGACATACACACAGACACACACACACAGACACACACAGACACAAACACACACACACACACACAGACACACACGCTGGAGTATTACTCAGCCGTCAAAAAGAATGAAATTTTTCCATTTCAACAACATGGATGGACCTAGAGGGCATTACGCTAAGTGAAATAGGTCAGACAGAGAAAGGCAAATACCACACGATTTCACTTACGCGTGGAATCTAAAAAACAAAATGACAAACAAGCAAAAAAGAACATACATAAATACAGAGAACAAACTGGTGGTTGCCAGAGGAGAGGGCTGGGGGATCGGGGAATAGGAGAAGGGGATGAAGAGGGACAAACTTCCAGTTGTAAAATAAATGAGTCATGGGCATGACAAGTACAGCATGGGGAATACAGTCCATAACACTGTAGTAACGTTGTCTGGTGACAGGTGGTGACTGCACTTACGGGATGAGCACCATGTAATGTATAGAATTGTCCAAACACTAAGTCATGCATCTGAAATTAACACAACTGTGAATGCCAACTATACATCAATAATAAAGGAGGGGCGCCTGGGTGGCGCAGTCGGTTAAGCGTCCGATTTCAGCCAGGTCACGATCTCGCGGTCCGTGAGTTCGAGCCCCGCGTCGGGCTCTGGGCTGATGGCTCGGAGCCTGGAGCCTGTTTCCGATTCTGTGTCTCCCTCTCTCTCTGCCCCTCCCCCGTTCATGCTCTGTCTCTCTCTGTCCCAAAAATAAATAAACGTTGGGAAAAAAAATTTAAAAAAAAAAAATAATAATAATAAAGGAAATGTTTAAATTTTTTTTACATTTATTTATTTTTGATAGAGAGAGACAGAGCCCAAGTGGGGGAGGAGCAGAGACAGAAGGAGACACAGAATCGGAAGCAGGCTCCAGGCTCTGAGCTGTCAGCACAGAGCTGGACACGGGGCTCAAACCCATGGACTGTGAGATCATGACCCGAGCCGAAGTCAGATGCTTAACCGACTGAGCCACCCAGGCACCCTGATAACAAAGGAAATGTTTAAAGTGAACAAACCATTGACACATTCAACAACTTGCTTGAATCTCAAATGCATTATAATGATAGAAAATTCAACCTCAAAAGATTATACATTGTATGGTTCCATTTATATAACATTCTTAAAATAGCAAAATTATATAAAGAACAGAATAGGGGTTTCCTGAGATGGGGGTTTGAGGGGGAGTGTGCCTATAATGGGATAGCACGGGAGAGCTCCTTTGGGGTGATGGAAAAGTACTACACCCTGACTGTGGTCATGGTCACATAAGTCTATAGATTCATGAACTCTATCCCAAGAAAGGCAGAGAGAGAGGAAACTGGAGAAATCCAAACAAAGTCTGTAGTTTGGTGACAAGGACTGTCTCCTGCTTTCGATCTGTTTGATTTCCATGATGTTATGTAGGATAATATCCCTGGGGACACTGGGTGAGGGATACGTGGGAACTCTGTACTAGATTTGCAACTTCTCCGTGAATCTAAAATTATCTCGGGGCGCCTGGGTGGCGCAGTCGATTAAGCGTCCGACTTCAGCCAGGTCACGATCTCGCGGTCCGTGAGTTCGAGCCCCGCGTCAGGCTCTGGGCTGATGGCTCGGAGCCTGGAGCCTGTTTCCGATTCTGTGTCTCCCTCTCTCTCTGCCCGTCCCCCGTTCATGCTCTGTCTCTCTCTGTCCCAAAAATAAATAAAAAACGTTGAAAAAAAAAATTTTTAAAAAATAAAAAATAAAAAAAAATAAAATTATCTCAAAATAAAAAGATTTTTTAAAAGGGAGGCAAACAAGTAGAACAGACCCTTCCCAGGAGGAGATCTGGCCGGTCATGAAGCAGGACGTGCACCACCCCCACCCCCCCCACCCCCACCAGGCACCGGGGAAATGCAAGTTAAAGCTCTGATTAGATAGCATGATAAGAACTAAAACTGCAGCAAAGTTGGATGAGGATGTGGAGGACGGAGATCTTGCGCCCGCTGGGGGGAATGCAAAATGGCAGAACCGCTGTGGGAAACTGGCAGTTCCTTGAGCGTAACCGTGCACTTTCTGTGTGACCCAGCCATTCAGTTCACATATTTACTCAAGAGAAGCACAAAGACGCAGCATCACAGAGGCTTCCGCGCGAGCGTGTGTAGCAGTTTTATTCACACTGGTCCCAAACTGGAAACAACCAGCTGATGGACTGGAAATGTGTATGAACGGGTGATTGTATAAACAAACCGCAGTATATCGCATGATTAAATCCTCAGCAATTAAATTGGGATGCATTTCCAAAACATACACCGGCCAGAAGAGCCCGCGTTGACTTTCCAAGGGAAACTAACCTATAATTACAAACTGCCCTCAGTGATAACATGGGGTGGGGGCAGTTTATTGCAAAGGGTAGGAGGGATCCCATGGGGGGGGATGGGCATGTTCTCGGTCTTGATCATGCTAATGGTCACACAGGTATATAAACTTGTCAAGATTACCAAACTTGCACTTAAAATGTTGCGTCTTCGGGGCGCCTGGGTGGCGCAGTCGGTTAAGCCTCCGACTTCAGCCAGGTCACGATCTCGCGGTCCGGGAGTTCGAGCCCCGCGTCAGGCTCTGGGCTGATGGCTCAGAGCCTGGAGCCTGTTTCCGATTCTGTGTCTCCCTCTCTCTCTGCCCCTTCCCCGTTCATGCTCTGTCTCTCTCTGTCCCAAAAATAAATAAACGTTGAAAAAAAAAAAAAAATGTTGCGTCTTCCTGTATGTATAACTTTCCATGCAATACATACTATACCTCAGAGAATGTGATTTGTAAAAGCCCTCCTACGTTTCTAAATGCTCTCCTGGGGCGAGAAAGCCCCACTGAGGACGAGGACTCTCTAAGGACTATTATCATCGCCCCCTGGGCTTGCTTATGACTTTGGGTTTGCCGATGAGACACTGCAGGGCAGGGCCTGCACCCCTCCACCCGCCGCCATCTGCTCCTCCGCCTTCCTGGTAACTGACTCTTCCCTCGTCCAGCTTCCCCGCCCGGCTCGGCCCCAGACCAGGGAGGGCAGGTGAGTCCTCTGCCCCAGGCTCAGGAAAGAGCACATGACCACCTCCGGCTGGGGAGATGAGGGAGGAATCTGGGAAGGTTTCCCGCTCCCAAGAGACATTCCAGAGCGAGGCGTTCCCAAACTAGCCCGGGGCCCTCGCTCACTCTCACTCACTGTCCCCAGGAGAAGGGCGCCCGGGCCTCCTCCCCCGCCTGCTGGCCGCAGCCCAAGGCGTTCCTTTCCTCCTTGACCAACTTCCTTTGCCAAAAATGGGAATGAGTCTTGCATAACCAGACATCTGCGAGCCCAACATCCAGAGGAAATTCAGGCAAATGCCACAGGGAAGTTGGGGGATCGCACAGAACAAGCCTCAGCCGGAGGCGCGGGCGCCGCCCCTTCCCTGTGACCTGCCTGCCGCAGCTGTGTCAGGAGCCCTGGGGGACCCCGGACGTGGAACGCCAACACGGCCTCGCAGCCCATGAAATGTCAACGTGTCTTCCAAGGACATTTCATCAGATCTGCTCTCTGCACAGCCACCTACTGCTTCCTCCCAGTGGGGGGTCCGCCTGCCTCTCTTCCCACAGACCTGTTCTTCAGGGACATTCTAGCTTGACTTTTAAATATGTACATTCGCTCGGCCAGAACGACGCTTCATTCAAGATGTATACTTGGAGACTACTTGTCTCCGAGGAGGAAATGTTAGTTTCGTTTGGCACAAAGCAGTTTTTAACGGGTGCCGTGGATGATTGTTACTTTAAAAAGAAAAAAAGGTGATGGTAGAGGGTCCAAGTCATTGTTTAACATCTACAACTAGAAGGTCGGGAACAGGCCAGCAAGGCGAATGGCCTCCCTCCCTCACACCTCTCGAGTCGGCTCCGCTTTGCCCTGACAGCCCCCTCAGAGCCTGCACACCCTTCACCCACCCACCCTGCAGGTGTGCCTCGATGCATTTGGCCTGCGGGCCTCACCCTGGGCCCTGAGAACAGCCCTCTGCCCTGTCCCCCAGGCCTGCTGCCTCGGAGGAACCCCGCAGGAGCCAGCTGCTGGGCCTGGAGAGACTGAGGACGTGCAGCGGGGTCCGTCCTCCCGGCTGCACAAAGAATCCCTGAGGACAACCTAATGCAGCCCAGGTGCCTCCATGAGTCACGCGGAGACCCACATCTGGAACCCCTCAGGCCTGCCAGACGGGCTGGCACGAAGGCTTCCCGCCGAACGCCTGCCCTACACGCTGGCCGCCAGCCTCAAGACAGGACAGGCTTTCTCGGCCCTGCCTGGCCCTTCCTCTCTCTCTCACCCTCCTCTTCACCATAGAATTGAGCTCAGAGGTCCCCCTTCCACTGTGGGGTGCCACACAGAGGGGTAGGGTCTGGGGACATGGCAGCAGAGGGCCGATTCGCTTTCAAAATGTACAGAGAGGGCAGAAAGGCCAGGGGTTTAGGGGCTACGGACCCCTGCAGACAGCCCTCCACACAGAGCCCAGCTGGCACCGGGGAGGGTCTCCCGGGTCACTGTGGGGACCCTAGACAGGGTCAGGCAGAGTGGAGACTGGCTATCTGTGTCCTACAAGAGGAGCCCCGATCAGGAGTCAGGGGCAGGGAACCAGCCTGGGGCTCCCTCAGGGCCAGGGCAGGGGGGCCCTGGAGCTCCCCCGTAGGGCGTCGTCAGAGCCAGGGCAGGGGCGGGCGAGGCTGAGGCCAAGCGTGTTCTCTGCTGACCTCACACCCATCCTTCCCTTCCTCCTTGCTGCTCCGGACAAGAGACAACATGTGCCAGTCTCTGCATCGAGGCATGGTCTATGAGGTGCCCGTGGAAGTGTCCGGGGGGACCGCCAGGAGGAAGCCGGCCCTTTTATAAGAGCTCCCTCTGGTGCCTCCCTTAGTCTCTCGCGGTGGGCGCGGGCACAGGAGTGAGGCGGCAGTGTGAGGGTGGAGTCACGTGTGCAGGGTGAAGGGCATCCTCCCCACGGCGCCACACAGCGCCCGAACGGCTGTGTGAGAGGATGCTCGGGCCTTACCACCAGGGGACCTGCTGATGCCACTCCCGGGTGGCCAGAGAGGCTTCGGCCACCCGCCTGCTCCTCACTGACCATCTCTCTCCTCGACTGTGGGAGCCCTGCGGGGTCTCCTGTGACTCTCAGCTTCCCGCTCCCCCAGCAGTGGGTCCTGATCGCGGGACGCCCCGGTGGGTGGGGGCCACAGAGATCCACATTCTGCAGCCCGGCCCCGGGCTCCAGCGGGCCCTGCTCGCTCAGAGAATATTCCTGCCTATCTGATGACTGCACAGCTCTCAGAGTGTGGTCTGGGGGGTCCCAGCAGCTCCAAAGATTCTTTCAGGGGGTCTGCGAGGCCAACCTACTTTGATAATAATCCGAAAGGTTGTTTGGCCTCCTCACCCTCAACTGCTCACAAGCTCACGAAGCACAAAGTCCCTTGATAAGGTTTCAGATCCCAACCAAGTGATACAAAACCTCCCATTTTGTTCTTCTGCTAGAGATTATTTTTTCTATTCAAAGTCTTTGAATTTCCATATAAAATTTAGAGTCAACTTTTCAGTGTGTTCAAACATGCCTGGTGGGATTGGCTGAGATCACATTAAATCTGAAGATCAGTTTGGAGGAACCCCAAGCTCCATGCCGCAGAGGCTTCCAGAATCCCAGAGCTCCATGCTGCGGAGGCTTCCAGAATCCCCGAGCTCCATGCCGTGGAGGCTGCCGGAAACCCAAGCTCAATGCCAGAACCCCAAGCTCCATGCCACAGAGGCTTCCAGAACCCCGAGCTCAACGCCAGAACCCTGAGCTCCATTCCATGGAGGCTTCCAGAATCCTGAGCTCAATGCCAGAACCCCAAACTCGATGCCTTGGAGGCTTCCAGAACCCCTGAGCACCATGCCACAGAGGCTTCCAGAATCCCGAGCTCAATGCCAGAACCCCAAACTAGATGCCGTGGAGGCTTCCAGAACCCCCAAGCTCCATGCTGTGGAGGCTTCCAGAACCCCTGAGCTCCATGCCACAGAGGCTTCCAGAACCCCCAACTCCATGCCACTGAGGCTTCCAGAACCCCCAAGCTCCATGCCGTGGAGGCTGCCAGAACCCCCAAGCTCCATGCCGTGGAGGCTGCCAGAACCCCGAGCTCCATGCCACGGAGGCTTCCAGAACCCCTGAGCTCCATGCCATGGAGACTTCCAGAACCCCCGAGCTCCATGCCGTGGAGGCTTCCAGAACCCCCGAGCTCCATGCCGTGGAGGCTTCCAGAACCCCTGAGCTCCATGCCATGGAGGCTTCCAGTCCATGAACATGGACCACTTCTCTGCCTTTCTCATCTTCTCCAACCTCAGCAATGAGGCCTAGTTTTCAGTGTGCTGGTCTCGCACCTGTTTTCTTAGATTTGTCCCTAAGTAATATGCATCCTTCGATGCTTTTGTGACTGATGGCTTTCATTTCTACACTAGAGCACCTGGCTGACCTCACGAACTGCACAGCATTCCGCAGGACAGCCTGGTGCAGAGTCTGTGGGGTCTGTTCCGCTGACATGGAGATGAGCAGTGGAATTCCGGGAACACACTTCTCGGGCCCAAAGCCCTCTGACCCGCGTCCTTGGATGCGGCAATGCACTTTTCTCTGCCGACCCAGTTCCCCGGAGCCCCAGAGCCCCAAGGTCAGCCTGTCCTCAGGCGTTGTCTCTGCTGGAGGCCCTCCTCCCACCCCAGAGCGACCCGCCAGCTTCCTCTCCCACACGGCCCGCGTGCGGCCCGTCACGCGGCTCTTTCCCACTCTGCCATCTCTGAGCGGCATGTGGCTTGTCCCTCAGCCCTGCACTGGCCTCTTCGCCATCCTGCAGGTCCCTGCTAGCCCGCCGGCCCCTTTCACAAACCGCAGAGAAACCCTCAGGCTGCGTGTCCTCGGAGCCCCACCAAGCGGGCCACAGCGAGGGCACCAGCAGCGGCCTCTGTGAAAGAAGTAGCCGGACGAAGCCTCCGCGCCCCACTCGGGGCCCGCTGGCGGACAGCCCGTGAGCGTGGCCGCCTCCCGACAGAGTCTCCGTCCCCGGGCCCGAGAGTCCTGCTCGGCCAGCTGGGCCTGCGCTCGAGGGTTTCTCACCCACCGCACCTGGGTAGCACAGCTGGAGGTGCGGATTCAAAGGCCTTGTGCGTCCTCAGCAGGCCCGCGCTCAGGACCCCCCAGGTTCCCAGCAGCCCGGGGAGCGGGACGGCCTCAGCGGCCCGGCGCAGGCAGAGCGCCGGCACAGGCGCCAGACACCCCCAGAACCTCAGGCCCACCGCCACTCCGCCACCGCCACCACTCAGAGCAGGTTAGCGAGGACGGGGCTTCCGGCCCCGTGGGCGCTCGGGGACTCGGGATCCCTCCACCCGACGGCTGTGCCCCACCAGTGCCCCACGGTCCGTCCCTGGAGCCCTCCGCACCCAGGCAGGTGAGGCAAAGACGACGTGGAGGGTCACGGGGCGGTGTTCGCGGGGCAGGCTGGAAGGGCGGCCGTCGCCTCCCCTCGGGATCCACGGCCACAACTTCGGCCCCGAGACCCCACCCGACAAGAAGGCTGGGAAACGGGGTGTCGCTGTGTGCCCCAGACGCGGGGGAGCACACAGCCCCACCTGGTCCAAGTCCCAAGCCCGCGGTCTTCACCTGTGTTGCCCGGCACAAGCTTCCTCTCTGGGCTGAGGTCCCTTGTCACCGAGGGCAGGGTGAGCACCAAGAGCGCCCTGCCCCTTCCTGACACTCCCGTGTGACTGTCCGAGGGGCCCGGTGTTGGGAGACCCCTGGGCCATCCTCAGGGGAGGCCGAGTTCCTCTGGGCAGCCGCAGGGGCCTGGGAGCCGTGAGCGCGCCCCCTGCAGAACCCTCACCTGCCCGCGGGGGTGCGCCTGCAGGACCCCCAGCTCGGCCCCCCCCCCCCCCGCAGCTATGCTCCAGGGACTCTTCCCGCGTGGGAAGTTGGTTCTCGCACATCCGCGACCGTGTCCACGCTGTGCTGCAGTGCTGTGGGATTCTCGGCAGAAAACTGGGAGAAACGGGAAGCAAAGAAAGAAAATGCCATTTTGAAAGGAAAACAATGAGGCGGCATAGCAACAGATTTCTTAGAAGTGTTTCTTAACACACTAAATAATTATCTCTCTGGCCCGGTTTTCATTAAACTGACCAAACCTGATGATGATTAACGGTTTTGCGGTATGAACACACAGACCACGTGTAAATCCACGTAGAAAGTTTTCCGACATCACCGAGCCCTAACTCTGAAAAAGAAAGTCCTTTAACCATTAACTTTCAACTGATTTTAAGTGGCCAACCTTGAGATTTCCCTTTACCCAGCTGAGAACCCTCCAAGTTCGCTTTTACCAGAAGGCGCCAAGACCCGGGCGAGCACACCCTCCCACTGCTGGCACATTGGTCACACGCTGACCCTCCGGGAAGACAGCCACACTTTGTACCGAGAAACTTCTCTCCTCTCTGGCTGCTTAGTCATCTCCCAGCTCATCTGGCAGTTGACTGGGGCCCCCTCGAAATGTTTCCATTTATGGCCAGAATTTGGTCTTCCCAGTTTGGTCACACAGATGGGAAGGCTTAAGTGAACAGAGGGCACCGCAGAGCCACTCGGCCGAAGTGAGAGCCTGGACGCCGGGGCTGCAGCTGTGACTGGACGGGCCACACCTGGCGCACACCACACACTCCCATCACGTATGGCGCACACGCCTGGCAGGGAATCGGGCCGCCCCGGGGCTCACTGGGCACAGTCTTCTTGCCTGGCTTGTTCTGTGTTTATTTAACGTCTAATACCCCCGTGAGCCTATAAGTCTGTCCGGTATGGGGAGGGGCAGGCAGTGAAAGGTGGGGAGCCCCCCAGGCTGGTCACTGCCTCAGCCCAGCACGGGGGCTGGGGTGACCGCCATGGTCCCGGACATCGGAGGCCGGGGGAGGTGCAGCACGCCCCTGGAAACCAGCCCCCGAGCCCCTGTGCCTTCTTTGTGCCCTGAGATCTTGCTCCCGTCTCTTCCCTCCGAGGACCCCAGCCCCTCAGGGACCGTTCAGCGCTCCTGTGGCTTGACTCTCCGTGCGACCCAGGCCGCCCCGTCGCCGTGCCCTTCTGCCCAGAGCAGCAGTGGGCATGGATGAGGCAGGAGCTGTCCTGCACAGCCTGAACCTCCAGGAAGGGGGCCCCGACCCCAGGAAGTCTCCTGTCCTTCCTCAAGCTGTCAGCTGAAGTGCAGCCCATTTCCAAAACAACATTTCTCCCTTTATGGCAGGTTGAACAAGAGCAAGCCCTCTTGGTCTCTGGTTCTGCCGCGTAGACTGCATTCAAGTCTCAGGAGGGCTGGGCCCCGGGGGTCTCCTTCCCCACGCTGGATGCTCAGCGGCCAGAGGGAAGGAGGGGAAGGCATCAGATTGTGCATTTTGAAGCTTTATGCCCTTCAAGAGACTCACTTTTGTGCCTGGAGCCAGCATTCCTTCCCAGAAAGAGCAAAGCTTCCCCATCTGGGGCTGGGCTTTCCCCCCTCCCCCAGAGAGAGGAGTCTGACCCGTCGCCACGGCCTGGGTAGGTGTCTGTGGGCGGAGGAGACATCCCGATGACAGTACGTAGGGCTCATCTGTACTCCAGGCTGGCTCGGGAGCATCTGCGGCTCATGGAACAAGTGAGGTGGCCTGGCCGATGTCACTTATAGCGACAACGGCCCACACAGACTTGCACATTTTCACTGTCCAAGTCTGGTTTTCCAAAAGTTAAAAACGTGCCTCTCACACAAGCATGGGGTGAGGATGTAGCAAAGATCGTCTCCAGCTCATCCATGAGCAGCCAGGGAGGTGACAGGACTGGCTCAGAGTCCTCAGAGGAGCAGGGACAGTCTGTCCGTCAGGAAAGACTTTCTGACACGAGCGTGCTGACTTAGAGTCGGGGTGTCACGTCCTATGGAGCAGTCACATCACAGAGCCTTCCAGGCCTCTCCCAGGAACAGCCAGCAAGCCAACAGGAAACGTCACGGAGCCTGAGCCCCCAGCAAGTGGTAATACCAGACACGGGCTCACAGGGACACAGTCGCGGATAATCCTTGCGTGAGCCGCGTCGACGATGCCGCAGGATTTTACTGGAACCGCGCACCACACACCTTGTCGCCTGATGGCCAGGTCTGAAGTACCCAGAGGCTAGAGGCAGGGATGCTGGGACCCCCGCGCTGAGCTTCTCTACCCCCGGGGTGGGTGTGGACAGGCTTGTGTGCTCATCCAATTCTCACCTGTGTTGTTTTCTCACATGTGACCGTCTCAGAAACAGCGGCCGTTATTGTTATTCACAGTATTTGCCTGGCAGAGTCGTGTGTCCCACAGCTACATTCTGAAAAACTGACAGAATATTTACGCCTGTGATCAAAGGGAGTGATGGTGCACAGTTGACAATCAGGTTCCCTGACCCCCCCAAGCCCATCGAGGACACCATGAAATGACACAGAAGGACGCAAACGGCCACGGAGAGAGCGGAAGCGCCTCGTCCCGGAGCTCCCCGACAGGAGAAGGGGTTGCAGGACTAAAGGCATTTGTTAAAACTGAGTCACACTTAGGAAGTCATCCGTACGTGATGCCGTGGGACAGGGCCACCTAACTTTCCCTGACACGACAGCTGCGCGGCTGACGAGGAAGAGCACTGTGGCCCAATCCTGGACTCACTGCTCCCGGTCTTGGAGCCTCGGGCAAGTTGTCTCCACCTACCCAGACTCTGCTGCCCAGTTGTCACAGGCCTTGCGCTTCTCCGGGGAGATGGAAGAAGCCATTTTACTGGGGAGGAGAAAAGCAACCCAGGTTATGCCACGTGCTAAGGGACCTGCCTCTTCCCTTCCACCCTCAGCAGTGACATTGTAAAGCTCAGTGTTTCCAACCCAAGCTTCATTTGGCCTTGCCTTCTCAGTGACGAGGTGACCGTCGTAAAACAGAAGTATCACGAAAACCCATTCAGCCAAAGCTCCCTGTGGAAAATGGGTCACAGGGTGACCACAGTGAGTCATTCTGGATGGGGCACAGCCCACACACCCCCGCCCCCGGCTGCCTGGGTCCCTGGGAATTTCCAGTGGAAAGTCTCTGCTTCCAAGGCTGGGATAGCCTGTCCCAGTGGGGACACTTGAGGAAATCGGTGTAACTCAATTCAATTTAAAATAAATGTTTACGGAGCTTTTATGAATCTACCTTTGCCAGAGCCCGGGCACTATCTCAAAGGGGAGCCACATAAATTTGTACGGTATCGGGAATGGTTCCAGAAGTCATTTTTAGGTCTTGAAAGTAGGTAGGGTTTGAATAGATGGAGATTGTAGGAAAGGCATTTCAGACACTGGGAAAAATATCAGGGAAGCCGTGAGGTGGGACCTCGAGAACATTCCTGGGGATGGAGAGCCATCTCCTTCGCTGGAAAAGTCCCCGTTCTGGCTGCTTCCAGCTCTCAGATTCGGGTTGCTGCTGGTGGAGGGCATTGCCCCGCAGTCTGCCCTTTGTGTCAACGCTTTTCCCTCCTTCCTGACGCTCCTCGTTCTGTCCTGGTTCCTCCATAATCCCGGTCTCGGTCTCAGAGCCATGCTTGCCCCACCCTCTTCCCTAAACCATCACAGTTAGCTGTCAGTACAGACCCTGCCTCCGTGAGGGCCCCCCATCCCACCCCATTCCCCTTCCCACTCCACTTTGGGCCTTCTGCCTGGCCCTTATTTTGGTTGTTGCAAGACATTCTCACATTTTTTTCCCAAACCAGGCAGGAATTACTCTAACTCCCAGCTGTAGTGATCGCCTCCTTAAATACAGCACGGACTCTAGTTCTGGCCTTCCAGAAAGGTACACTGTCTGAGAAGCGGCTTTGAAGTCTGGAGGGCTAGGGGTGAAATGTGACAACTCAGCTCCTGGGCAACTGGGAAATACAAGTGTAGCCTTCCGGTCAACAGGCACGGTCCTCTAGACAGGATGGCACCCCCTGCCCCACCAATCTTTTAAGTAACCAAATTGTGGCAAGTTCTAATGAAGGGAGCTAAGTGACACGTGCTCTTGAGCCTTCCCTCAGTCCCCTCTTTACCCACCCCCTCCCCAAGCAGTGTCTACAAAAAAGGAAAAGGAAAATGCGGATAAAAAAGAACCAAGTGGAGCCAACACCTTAAGAATATGAACCACTCATCGGTTCATGAAATTTATCATTAATTAAGCGGTGAGAACAGCACAGAGGAACAACCAAGCCCTCGGAATCATTCTAAATCCTTGGATAAGACGGTCTAACTCTTCAAGGCTAAAGCCTCAGACCCTTTAGAGGTCACCAGAGACACCCACGGGCCCTGTTTTCCAGTTTATTCTGCACACCACCCATTGGACAGACAGTCCTCCACCTGGCCTTGGTGGATGCTGCCTCTTCATTTTCTCATTTGCAGTAAGTAGCTTTAATGTCCTTTTTCTTCAGTTATGAACCATAAAAAGCCCCACACAGGCAGCCCATGCCCACCGTGGGCTCCAGGACCAAGAAGTGGTCCAGGACTCTGGCCGGAGACTCAGGGGCGGAGGCACCTGCTCCAGTCCCACAGACAGCTTGGGAACCACATGTCACCGCACTCGCCGGGGGCCCCCGCTCCCACTCGAAAGGAACCCGGCCCCACACTAAGAACACGGAAGCCCAATGGGTGCCCGGGTTCCCTGCGCCCAGCAGCGGAAGTCCGCCCACACCGGAAGTCACATGGGTGCTGGGGGGGGCGAGGTCCACCTCCCCAGGGACTGCAGACTTGGGGGACAGAAGCCCCGCCCCCGGAAGTCACGTGGACTAGAGCCGTGCAGCCCCCGGAAATTCCGTGGGTCTGGACGTTGGTTTACTCGCCGGCCTGGCACCTGCCGTGGGTGCTGGGGGTCCTGCCAGCCTTGCCAGGAGCTTGTCCAGAGTCAGTACTGGGAGAAATGCCCCACCTGCCCATCTCTGCTTCTGTCGCACAGAGAACCCAGGCTAGAGACACTAACTTCACATGACTCCCGAAAGGAAGAGGCCCTAGCAGCTTATTCACAAGAGCCAGAAAGTGGGAACAACCGACGTGCCCCTCGGAGGTGGACTGGGTAAGGAAGGCGCGGTACATCCACGCAATGGAATATCACCAGTTGTTAAAGGAGTGATGTAGGATACATGCTGCAACGGGAACGAACCTGGAAACATCACACTAAGAGAATCCAGACAAAAAGTCACATATTGTACGGTTCCATTTATATGAATTGTCCAGAATAAGCAAATCCATAGAGATGGAAGGCCGACCGGTGGTTCCCAGGGACTGGGGGGAGGCGGAAGCGGGGAGCCGGGCTACTGCTTAATGGGTAGGAGGCTTCCTTTTGGAGCCATGAAAATGTTCTGGAACTAGAGGTGGTGGTTACACAACGTGGTGAATGTACTAAATGCAATGAATTGTGCACTTTAAAGTGGTTAAAATTATGAATTTTATCTGAAAGAAAGGAAGGGAGAAATGAGAGAGGGAGGAGGGACAGAGGGGATGTAAGGAGGGAGGGGCGGGGAGTGGCCTCAACAGACTATCTCCACTCCGGTGCCTTGAAGCCAGGCACCCTGTCCTAGTCTTCGAGGAGCACTCCCTCGGAGGGCGTCAGTGATGGAAATGCACATGCTGCGGCCCAGAGGGGGCCACGAGCCACTTTATAGTCAGGCAAGAGCCCAGTGAGTGCCCAGGGTGACCAGCTGGCAGCGAGGCTAAGACCCACCCGCTGGCATACTTGCCCGGCAGCCTGCATGCGCAGGACCCTTTACTCTGGGTCCTGGTTAGGAGACTGCCCCACCCCGTCCCGTGCCTTGGAGACAGCATGGGTAGAGCCTGGCCTCTCGTCTGCTCTGCAAAGACCCAACGTTGCAGCAGGGCAACGTCAGGGCCTGTGGGAGGGATAGAGGCCCCCCCGGCCCGTTGCGCTTGGCTCCCTGCCTCTTCTTTAAGTTCACAGCCTCCTCCTTTCCCGTCTCCTGGTTCTCAGTGTTCAGTTGCTAATAGCTATCCCTCCTTTCCTATTTATAACCACTTAATAATGCAGACCAACGTCTCAGTGTGGCCGGGTGGTTTTATTTAATCCACCCACTAACCTAATGCTAACAGTCAGTGCAGTGTTTCCCCTGACCCTGGCTGAGACTGACCTCATGGGGCTGGCACGGAGGCAGAGGGGCGGCCAGTGCCCGCGTGGAAAAACCAATTTGCTCTTCCACTTCCCGTGTGTGAGCGTGTGTGCGCCCGGGTGTGGGTTGGGTGTGGGCTGCCGAGGCGGGACAGAGCACGCCATTGTTGGAGCATGGGCTGAGTGTTTCTCCTTTCTCCATGCACGCAGACGTTTCTGAAGTCAGTTTGAATTTTTGCGGAAACTTCATTTTTTGATTTTTCCCTCTTGTTTCTCTGGTAACATTAGAAAACAAACACACACAGCTGCGTCACCTGGCTCCCAGCTACATTTTTCCAGCAGACACCTAGCGCTGGAAAGTCAGCAAGGCTCGGACTCCAGAAATTCAAACTAACTCGTACTTAACCCTTGCTCCCCCGTTTCACTCTGCGCTCACCCCCGCCCAGAGCCAGCTGTGCAAACGCCCTCGTCCGGGGCACCTCGGAGAAAGGGCCACGGCCACGCTTTCCACTCTAGAGCAGGCTCCTCCCAGACCTGTGCGGTGGGCACACCTGCTCTCCTTTCTCCCACCCTGCCCGTGATTGAAATGTAAGAACAACAAAAATTCACGGCATTCGCCTTCCCCTCTAGCGACCAGGGCTTTGGGTGCTGGGACAGGCTGGCTGTGCCCCGAAGCCGAGAACTCCTTGTCTCTAGAAATCACAGAATCTGGTTGCTAGAAAAATAGTGTTCCTTTATTCCAACTGTTTCATTGTAAAACAAAGCAGCCAAGGAGCAAGCAGAAAGCCACACAGCAAATTAGTGGCAAACCAGGAAGAGGAGCCCTCACCCCTGTGCTCCAGTCACCCTTCGCTCCGCTTGGCCGGCGCCTCCCCTCCCCCGCCGCCCCGACAGCCGGCTTGCACGTACAGTGCAGCAGGCGCCCGGGTTCCAGGAGCCAGCTGCCTCACCAAGGCTCTTCTTGCTGACGTGTTCTATTTTTGTTCAAAATAAGGAATTCCAAATCTCTACCCACTTTTGAAATTCAAATGTGTACTCTTGACAACAGAAACTTCTCTAGCACACGCAAGCATGTCGGTCGGGTTCCTTTTACCCATTAATTCACCGAGGGCTTGCTCAGCGCCTGCTATGGGCAGAGCCCTGTGTGGCAGGAGTGCGGGGAGGGAAAGACCAGGTCTCCGCCCTTGAGCGCCTGGTCTCCTGAGGGACCGCAGAGGCGTGGACAGGTGGCCTGCACCGTGTGGGTCACAGGGGCCAGGAGAGATGTGCGTGGAAATCCGCGCCCCTTCCGCAGCATTTCACGGGCTGAGAATATCTGTTGTCTTGGCTTCTCAGCAAAACAGTTTAACGCTTACGTTACTTAGTCCCACCCAAGGGAAACAAAACAGGAAACCCATTATAAAAACTTAAAATCCTTGGTGCGACCCTCGTTTCCACCCACCCGCGCGCCAGGCCGCCACTGGCAACGACTCCCCGCTCTGTGCCTGTTCGACTGGGGACAGCAAGAGACCGTCCGGGTATCTTCTTACCGTTTGCTGAAGGTGATCTTACTGAGCACCTACCGTACATCCAGTGAGAGTTCATACAAAGATAAGTACCATGTAACTTTACAGCTTACAGTGAACTTGGGGGAAAGAATTTCGAGCAAAATAGGAATCTGAAGAGCAGCATCTAACCTTCCCAACCAGATCCCTTTAAAATCTGTGGGCTAGAAATTCCCCACCCCCCTCAAAAATGTGTTCAGGCTGGAAGCCAAGGGAGAGGCCGGGCTGCTGCCCGGGAGTCTTGGGCCCACAGCCTGTTGTACAAATGATCAGCCTGGCAGGACCAGCGGAGGCTGTCCCCCCCGTGAGGGACGCAGGCCCCAGGGCCCAGGGAGGACGGACCTGGAACAGCTGAGGGGCAGAGATGCCACCGAGGCTCTCCTGTCTCTGCTGAGAGGCAGAGGCACGTGGTCACGTCAGCAGCTAGGGTGACCCCAGGACTGTTTCTGGACTAGCAGCCTGGCTGGCACACAGTTTCCAATCCCTTCCAGAACTGTCTGTAGCTCCTGCTGCCATGGGCCTCCCCAGCGGGCCTGGATATTAAACTACCCGTGGAAACTTGCGGCAAATCCTCCTCCTTTCTTCTGACTGTCAAGGAATTCTGACGGAAGCACGCTTCAGTCTCCACAGGGCCCGCCCCAGGCCCAACATGACCCCAAGCAATGAGCCACCGAAAGACTTCTTTCAAAAACACTGAATAAAGAAAATCATGGACTTAGTAAAAAATACTACCATTAGAAGAAAAAAGACGAGAGTTCATGTCCTTCAAGAGGCGGATGTCCTGGAGGTGCGGGAGATGTGCTGCGGAAACATCTGTGAAGGATGGGGCGGGGGCGGGGGGGACCAGGACAGGTGCCAGGAAGAGAGGCCCACCGGGGAGGACACGGGACTGACCCAGGCCCAGGTGGGAAAGGCTCAGAGGGTGGCGTGCCCCTCAAAGTCCCGGCCCCGTGTGCCGCAGGATGGCCTGCGTTAGCGCCCCCGGCTGAGTCACTGGGCCGGATCACCCCTGGGACTGGTGGCTGGGTGCCGGGGCAGCGGGGAGGGGAGCCGGGGAGGTGGAGGGGACCGTCATTCACTTCTGCTCCCTCAGCGGCACCCCCAGGCACTGTGCAGGTCCTCTCCTCCGTGACCCCCACAGCCTCTCTTCCAGGGTCAGCGGGGGGACCACCTGAGCTGGTCTCCATAGCTTCCCCAGAGTGTGACTCAAACCTTCATCCTGGAGAAGTGGGCTGGCAATCAAATCTCACGCCACATTGCTGCAGGTGTCCATTCGCAGTTATGGTGTGAAAGGAAACTCCTGGGGCGTTACCCGGTTACACAGGTGTCCTTCTCCACCCGCATAACTTGAAATCTGTCCCACCTCCTGATGCTCAGAGCCATTACCCCACTAAACCGGGAACTTTCCTTCTCGTCTGCTGCTCCCCGGACACACAAGTCCACAGTCCATTGTCGGCAGCTGGAACTTGTGGTCCAATGAGACTCTTTGGGGACCAGACCTTCAACCTTATAGACCCAGGGCTGCAGGGATATGAAGCCCAAAATTTGGTGGGCGAGTGGGAGTGATGGTAGGTGTGACCCTTCTGTTGCTGGACCCGTATATCTTTTCTGATGGGGACACAGCACCATGTTACTGTCTCCAATTCAGTGCAGCCCAGCATCCTGAAGGAGGCACCCTGCCCTTGAGTGTTTGCCCCCTTGCCAGTGCCTTAACTCTGCCTTTCAAAAAGGGTCTGGCTTTCCAGGACGCCAGTCGGCTCTGGGTGGTACAGCACGTGGTGTGACTAGCAGGCCCCATGGTCATGAGGTAGAGCCCACACTCCTTTGCTAAGAAGTGGGTCCCCTGGTTGGACATTATGCATCTTCCACGCCTGTGGGTCAGGCATTCTGTAGCCCTGCAGGCTGAGGCTCTAGGAGCACGATAAACCGGGGCCCGGAATATCTATCTCCCCAGCTCTTCCAGGACAGGAGGCGTCCAGTGTACTTGACTTACCACCAAGTATGCAGCTGGTCTCCTTGAGGAATAACGGGGCTCAGTGCTGGTCTCTGTTGCTGAGAGTGTGGACATTCAGAGGTTAGCCGGATCTGCCTTGAAAGTGAGAGTCCATAGTCTTGGGCCCAGCTCTACCAGCGTGGCCACTCCATTCAGACGCCCATCACGCTGGTTCTGGGTGATTAATCATGGAGACCGGCGAATGTCTACTGGCCAAGACATTTTGTCTCTTGGAGGTTTAGGGCCTCTTCTGTGGTGAAGATTTTCCGCTGGGTGTTAACAAGTGGTAAAACAAATCTTCACGTTTTGTGTCCACTCCCGAATGTACATTCAGAATTCTTTTTCCCTGACCTTGCGGTCTTTTCCTTCTGGCTCTCTCACCAGACAGCCAGGCCATTGCATACTACCTGCTTCCCTTTCTGCACAGAGTGGGCGGCCAGGTGCTCAAAGCACTGCCCACTGGGCGGCTTTCCTCCTTCAATGTCTTCCAAGATACCCTTGACTATGGGTGGAAGACAGCAGCCATCCCTGTTCTCATAACCGGCTGACCCCATCTATAAACCAAGCTCAGGCCTTTTCCTCCTCTTTGTCTGGTCATACAGAGCCCTCCACGTGGCCATAGGTGTGAGCTGGGGAAGAGGCCACTGGTGTCATTGCTGTGGTGACGTGCATGTCAGAGCTGCCTGCTTGCAACTTACACACTCTTGTCCGACTTTCGAAAGCCTGCAGCTGGACCCATGAATCCAACAGACTGTACCCCAAAATGGGGAGTTTCAGACACGTGGTCATGTGTTGTTCCTGGTCAAGTGCTCAGTCCCATCAAGGCCCTGCAGCATTCCGAGAGCTGTTTTTTCGCCAACAGCATGTGACTCACTGCTGTGGCATGGGCTTGATCCAGAGCCCCTTCTTCTCATCCTGCCTGATCAACACGAGGTCGTCAGTGTAATTTATCAGCGTCATGTTCTCCGGGATGTCCAGGCAGTCCAAATTTCTTTGGACTATACGAGTGAAGACGGAAACGTTAACAGAACCTGAGGCTAAACTGAAAATAAAAGTTTTAGTCCATCCCACATGACTGCAGACTGATTCTCATAGTCTTTCAGTCGGAAGAGAACACGTTCACCAAATGAATGGCCACGTATCATGTACCTGAGGTCTCTTGCATCTACTCTGTTGATGATACCACAACCAGAACAGCAGCTGCATTTTGAGTTTCTACTTGGTTCCTCTTGTAGGAGATTATAGTCACTCCGGGACAGATCCAATTGCTGACAGGGTGAATGTAAACAGAGCTGTGAGGAGCCTACGTATTTCAGGCCTTTAATGGTGGCCCTACTCTCTGTTGTCCCCTCTGGAATATGATATTGTTTCTGATTTACTGTCTCGACTGCAAGTGGGGAGCAATTTCAGAAATTTCCATGTGGACTTCCCATTATTATAGCTCCTAACCCACAGGTCAAGAACCCAACGGAAGGCTTACCCCATTGCCAAGTGTATGGATTGCACGTCTCCACTCTAAGAGTAAGAGCATAACACTGGGCGGATTGGTAGCCCAGCGAACCTGTGGCGAGCTGGACATTAGCCACAATTCTATTACCTGCAAGCCCTCCCTTTAATAGGGGCCATAATCACATTTTAGGTCTCTGAGTAACAGGGTCAGCTGAGACTCTGTGCCCAATTGTCCTCAAACTCTCTGAGCCTTTTATTTTCCCCAGTCACCTAAGGAAATGGCTGTGGGCAACTTTCTGCCCATTCATCTGTCTGTGTGTGCACATGGGTGTGTGTGTGTGAATGTGTGCATGTGTGCACGCGTGTGTGTGCACACGCGTGTGTGTGTGTGTGTGTGGCTAAACGTGACTTCATACTGATGTCTGCAACTCCAATCCAGCACTCCAGGGTCCTCCTAGTTTCCCTTTCTGACTTATCTATAACTTCCATCCCAACGGTGAGAAACCTGGCTTCCACCAGCCATCATCACTTAATTACTTGTTCAATCCTAATATGCACATAAAACACTGTCAGAATTGCTAAGCTGTACCCTGTGAGAAAGAAATTTACCCAGAAAATGGACCAGGCTTATGTCCCACAGGATGACCCAGAGACCACGACATCCACCAAGGCCACCATGACTGCACCAATGAGGGGACACTTGCATCACTCAGGAATCCAGTAGTGGCTCCCTCCTCTGAGCCAGTTAGGAAATATGGCCACGGAGCTCGGCTTGTTAGTATCCAGGGGATGATGAGGCCCCTCCCAAAATAGAGACCAGATAGCAGCACTTAACCACCAGGGCCAGGCTGCAACTATCTTCGTGACTGGTGAGGCTATCATTGCAGCCAAAGGTGCTTGACTCACAGGAGCTATGGAGGCAGTTAGTAGAATGTGGGGTCCCGAGGAGAGGCAGTGTGGACAAAAAGGCCAAGGAAGTTACAGAGGAGCTTGGAGGCGCAGGAGTCTTGTCCGTGTCGTTCATCGGTATGTCTCCAGGGCCTGACACGGGCCCTGGCCCAGAGCAGGCGCTCAGTAATTATCTTTTGAATGTGTAATAAATAAACATAATAAATAGATCAATAAATATTATTCATAAACAAGTGAATGACTGGAAAATTCACAGGACTTGTTGGGCCTCTGCATGTAGGGAGATGGGTGACAGTTTAGGATATAGTTTTAAGTATCAAAAATACTGGCTAAAGAATGATCCAGCAACTTGACTGAATAATACCCAAAACTGTTAGTAAGGGTTCCTTCAAAGCTCTGACTTTCTCTTGGCCACTCACATGAGCTCTCAGTGCATCCAGAAGTCCCTGACATCCTTGCATTTGCAACAGAAGCTTGCTTGCTAATTGCCAACTTCTTTGAAAGCAGTCTCCAATCATTCTTCAAAGGGGTCGTTTATGGTCCTGTATCCTTAAGTTGGCTCTGTCCTTCCTCTTTAAGATAGAACTGTTGGTGGGAGGTTAACACTCTGAGGGCCAGATGAGTTTGCGTTTTATTAAAGGACTGTAGGTTTGGGTGCGAGGAGGTACCAGGGCCATGCAGGCTGACCAGGCCTCAGAGTGTGCTCTGGGACTCAGCCAGAGGTCACCTGCCCTGCCTGACATGTGCCTGAGACCCATCATCCTCGCTGGGAATCCTTCTTGGGGCCTAAGGCACTGATAACACGGGCATCTGTTTTCTGGGTGGAGTGACGCTCTTCTCCATTATATCGCATTAACAAGGGACATGGAAGGCCTAATACCTAGGATAGCAGGCCTAGGATTGCAGTGAGCGGGCTGAGCGTGGTAGCAAAGTTCCAAGGAATCAAGAAAGCAGGAGTCAAGTGGTTGGAGACGGGCTCGCGGAAGACAGTGGCGAGTGCAATGAAGTAAGAGCCAGGCTGTGGGGCTCTGCATGAGGCCCTGAAACCCGGAGCATCTGGTCTCATAGCTGCTCCAGTTACGCAAAGGAACGCTAATGAAGTTAAGAGCGTCCTGGAACCAGAATGAGAAGTGCTGGGCTCTGGCCACAGTCCACCGTTTAAGAGTCTGTGAACGTAATGAGGAGAGGAGTGCTCGTTACATTTTACAAGAAATAAATGGAATAGCTAGAGCCACAAATAATGTATCTGATACAAATGATAACCGGCTGGTTTTTCAATAGATTGGACACTAGAGATGAAAAGGTCAATGAGCCAGCAAAAACAGAAAGGGAAACTACAAGCTGAAAGGTAAAAGAGGAAAAGGTAACGAAGCAAAGAACAGAGTGTCAAGGACTTAAGGGACAATATCAACTGATCATACGTGGTTGTAACTAGAATTCGGGCTGAGGGAATCAGAAGAATATTTGATGAAATAATTGATTTTTTCTAATTTGACAAAAACTATGAAGCCACAGATACAAGAAACTCAACAAGCACCAAACAGTATAAACAAAGGAGATGAACACTGGGAGCATCATAATAAAATTGCTTTAAAGCAGTGGTAAAGAGAAAACCTTTAAAACAGTCATAGAAAACAAGACAGTAATGTCAAGGGCTGGGGGAGACACCTTACATGTAGGGAAGGAGACTTCTTGGCAGCAACCTTGCAAGCCACTGATGATGGGACAACCTATTGGGAGTACTGAAAGGAAGAACAGCCTACAAGTCTGTAATCAGCAAAGCAGCCTTAAAAAACGAAAGCGGGGGCGCCTGGGTGGCTCAGTCGGTTAAACGTCCGACTTCAGCTCAGGTCACCATCTCGCGGTCCGTGAGTTCGAGCCTCGCGTCAGGCTCCGGGCTGATGGCTCAGAGCCTGGAGCCTGCTTCCGATTCTGTGTCTCCCTCTCTCTCTGCCCCTCCCCCGTTCATGCTCTGTCTCTCTCTGTCCCAAAAATAAATAAACGTTAAAAAAAATTTTTTTAAAAAAGCGGAGTAAAGACATTTTCAAATAAACAACAGCTAAGAGAATTTTTTCTGGCAGAATTGCACCTACAAGAAATGATACAGGAAGTTCTTCAGAAGGAAGGAAAGTTATACCAGATGGAAACTCAAGCCTACATAAAATAATAAGGAGTACTGTAGACAGGTATATAAGAATTTTTCTCACTTTAAAATTATTTTATAAGATAATTGGCTATTTAAAACAAAAATAATACCAACATAGTTTGGAGCTTATAACTGATGTATAAGTAAAATGTATAACAGCAATAGCACAAAGGATGGGAGAGGAGACACAGACATTCACTGCTGTAAGTTTATTACAATATGTGAGAAGTGGGATATTTGAAGAAAGTAAAAAATGTATACTGTAAGCTCTAGAGCAACTGCTGAAAAAAATAAAACAAAGAGGTAGAGCTAATAAACAAATAGAGGAGGTAAAATAGAATATTAAAAAATACTCGATCCAGACTATGGCAGAAAAAGAGGGGGGAAGGAATAAAAACTAGATGGGGCAAATAAAAATAATCAACAAATTGATATATTTAATGCCAAATATATCGATAACTACATTAAATAGAAATGGTCAAAACACCCTTAATAAAAGGCAGAGATGTCGGAATGCACAAAAATGCAAGATCCAACAGTATTTAGAGAAACATACTTTAGGGGCACTTGACTGGCTCAGCCAGTAGAGCATGCAAGTCTTGATCTCAGGGTCTTGAGTTCAAGACTCATGATGTGTGTAGAGATTACTTAAAAATAAATAAACTTTAAAAAAAATTAAACAAACGGGCTCAGTTGGTTGAGTGCCAAACTTCGGCTGAGGTCATGATCTCACAGTTTGAGCCCTGCAACAGGCTCTGCTCAGAGTCTGAAGCCTGCTTTGGATTCTGTGTCTCCCTCTCTCTCTGCCCCTCCCCTGCTGGTTCTCTCTCTCCCTCTCTCTCTCTCTCTCCCTCTTTCTCTCTCTCTCTCTCTCAAAAATAAGTAAATATTTTTAAAATTTTTTTACATTAAAGAAACTTTTTTTTTTAATTTTTTTTTCAACGTTTATTTATTTTTGGGACAGAGAGAGACAGAGCATGAACGGGGGAGGGGCAGAGAGAGAGGGAGACACAGAATCGGAAACAGGCTCCAGGCTCTGAGCCATCAGCCCAGAGCCCGACGCGGGGCTCGAACTCCTGGACCGCGAGATCGTGACCTGGCTGAAGTCGGACGCTTAACCGACTGCGCCACCCAGGCGCCCCAAAGAAACACATTTTAAATACAAAGACACAAATAGGTAAAAATAGAAGGATAAAAAAGATAAGCCATTTAAATGCTTATCTTGGAGTGGTTATATTAAATCAGACAAATGAGACTCAGGATAAGCAATATTATGAAAAATAGAGAGGAGTGTTACATAATGATAAGACGGCCAATTCATCAAGAAGACAATCTAAGTGGTTATTCATCTAGCGGCACCCATGTGGCTCAGCAGTTAAGCATCTGATTCTTGATTTAGGCTCAGGTCATGAACTCGTGGTTCCAGAGATCACGCCCTGCGTCGGGCTCTGTGCCGGCAGCAAGGAGCCTGCTTCGGATTCTCTCCGTCTCTCTATCTCTCCCTCAGTATCTTCCCCTCCCCAGCTCCTGTTTGCACTCTCTGTCTCTCTTTCTTGCTCAAAATAAATAAACTTAAAAAAAAATTAATGGGTATTCATCTAATAAAAGAACCTTCAAAATACATGAATTAAGAACAGACAGAACTGGCAACCCCACAATTGCAGTGGGGACTTCAACACTGCTCTCCGTGACCAACAGAACACAGGCAAAAAAGTCAGGAGAGCTATAAAAGACTCAGTTAACGAATGTACCTAATTGACGTTTATAGAAGTGTACATTTAACAACGGTGGAATAAGCATACTTTTCAGGTATGTGTGAGATGTTCTATAAAATAGACCACATACTGGGCCATAAAATGAGTCTCAATAAATTTTAAATGAATGAAATCATACAGGACATGTTCTATGACCACAATGGAATGAATCTAGGAGTCAATAACAAAAGATATCTGGAAAATCCCCAAGTATTCTAAATTTAAACAAAATTCTTACACATGAAGATTTAGTCAAAAAAGAGGTCAAAAGAAACTTAGAAAATATTTCGTACTGAGTGAAAATGAAAACCCAATACATTAAAATAGGTGGTATAGCGAAAGCCGTGTCTAGGGGAAAATGTATACATGAAGTGCTTATATCAAGAAAAAGACCTAAAATGAAAGATCTAGTTTTTTTATATTCAGAAGCTAGAAAAATTAAAAGGTAAATAGAAAGAAGAAAATTAAAAGGAAAAGAGTGGTATCAATGAAATAAAAAACAGAAACAAAATAGAAAAAAAAATCAATGAAAACAAACTTGGTTTACTGAAAATATCAATCAAATTGGTAAACATCCAGATAAACTGATTAAGATAAAGAAGAAGAACCTCAAATTATCAATATTAGGAGTAAAACACGAGTCCAAAGCATTAAAAGGCTATTACGAAGACCTTTATCTCCACCAAAATTGACAACTTAGAAGAAATGGAAAAATTTACTGAAAGACACAAATTAAAATTACCACCTCATTTTTTTGATGCCAGTATTACCCTTGCATCCAAAAGAAAGACATTATAAGGAATGTAAACTACAGGCCACTATCCCTTATGAGTATAGATGAAAAAGTCCTCAAAAAAATCAAATCCAAGAACATTTTTAAATGTATCATGATCAAATAGCAGCCCAGAAGTACTAGATTCATTTAACATCAACAAATCAAACAATTCAAGTCACCATATTAATAGAATAATTAAAAAAAAACAATATGATTGTCTTAATAGATGTAGAAAAAAGCATTTGCCAAAATTCGACTGCTATAAGGAAATCAAAACTCTTAAATATCGGGAATAGTAGGAAATTTCCTCACCCTGATAAGGGACATTCACAGGAAAAAAATCTTATAGCTAATATCAATTTAATATAAAAGGCTAAACGTATCCTTCTTAAGAAAAGGAACAAGGCAAGAATGAAATCGTATATTAATACAAGACACAGGAGAAACACAGCTTCTATTCAACATTGTACTCATAGGGCTCACCTAAGACCTAGCCTTACCATAAGCCCTCCTTTCAAAAATAAAGACATAAAAGGCATACCGATTGAAAAGAAAACAGTAAAATTGTCTTTCTGCACAGACAATATGATTGCATACCCAAAAAAATCTTCAGTAATCTACTAAAAAGCTACTAGAACTGACATACGAATTTAACAAAGTCATAGAATACAAGATCGATACACCTTTAAAAAATTCATTGTATTTCTAGATTCTGCCAACAAACAACTGAAAGTTGTGATTTTTATTTTTTTTTTTTTAAATTTTTTTTTTTCAACATTTATTTATTTTTGGGACAGAGAGAGACAGAGCATGAACGGGGGAGGGGCAGAGAGAGAGGGAGACACAGAATCGGAAACAGGCTCCAGGCTCTGAGCCATCAGCCCAGAGCCTGACGCGGGGCTCGAACTCCCGGACCGTGAGATCGTGACCTGGCTGAAGTCGGATGCTTAACCGACTGCGCCACCCAGGCGCCCCGAAAGTTGTGATTTTTAAAATATAATTTATAACAGCATAAAATTAAAAAAAAAAAAAAGACCTGCTCAGGGATAAATTTAAGAAAATCAGTTTGAGACATGTACTCCTAAAACTATACAACATTGCTGAGAGAATTAAGACCTAAATAAGTGGAGAGGTATACCATGTTTATGAGTCAAAAAACACCATAACGTTAAAATAAAACTCTCCAAAATGATCTACACTGACCCCCAACCACTAAGTTACCATGTGACGTGAGCAGCCCATCGATCTCATAAAGCCATAGCGTTGGGCGTGCACAGCAACACTCCATCATCACATGGAAGCGATGTACACATGATCAGACCCAAGCAGGCCCTAAAGGCACAAGTACGTTACATGAAGTAGTCCAAATGCTCCTGGCCCCCGCTCCTGCTCCACTGCCTTCTGTCCCCCAGCCTGCACCTGTGGCCTCATGGGGAGCGCCCCGTGATTAGTAGACAGAGGAAGAGAAACTTCAGCCTGGTTTTCACAATGTAGAGACACCACTCAGAGTGGACAGCAGCCACACTACAGCCTGTCCCTGAAGGACAGTGGAGATGGGAAATCCTCCCCAGTGGGCAGAACTCCAGGCCCAGCACCCGGTTGTTGACTTTGCTTGGAAGGAGAAATGGCCTCACATGTGGTTATATGCCAGTTAATGAGCCCTGGCCAATTGTTTGGCTGGACTGGCAAGGACTTTGATTAGATTAGGACATGATTAGAAAATTGTTGACAAATTTGGGGAAGAGATTTGTGGAAAGCCTTCTACCTTCAAAAGTGAAGACATGTGTATCCCATGTGACTACTCACCAAGGTGTGACCTTGGAGGAGGATTTTAATAATCAAGTAGATGGGATGAACTGTTCTGTGGATACCAGTCAGCCTCTTTCTCCAGCCATCCCTGTCATCATCCAATGGGCTCATGAGCAAAGTGGCCATGGTGGCAGGGACGGAGGTTAAGCATGGGTTCAGCAACAGGGACTTCACTCACCAAGGCTGTGCTGGCTATGGCCACCATGGCATGCCTAAGCTGCCAGCAGTAGAGACCAACACTGAGCCCCCATGTGGCACCATTTCTTGGGTGATCAGCCAGCCACCTGGTGGAAGTTGATTACATCAAAGAAGGGGCAGGATTTTGTCCTTCCTGGAGAAGACATTTAATCGGGATATGGATTTGCTTTTCCTGCACATAATGCTTCTGCCCGTCCCTGGACTTAGAGAATGCCTCCTCCACCATCATGGCATTCTCACAGTACTGCTTCCAATCAAGGAACCCATTTCACCACAGCAATGGGCCCATCCTCACAGAATTCGTTGGTCTTACCATGTTCTCCACCATCCTGAAGGAACTAAGTGTTTTGCTCAAATGGTGACACGGCCCTTTGAAGACTCAATTACAGTGGCAGCTAGGTGGTTCTCCAGAAGGCTGCGCATGCTCTGAACCAGCATCCCGTGTATGGTGCTGTCTCTCCCCGTAGTTGGGATTCACGCGTCCCGGAATCAAGGGGTGGAAATGAGAGAGATACTACTCACTATCACCCCTAGCAACCCAGTAGGAATATTTTTGCTTCCTATTCCTGTGACTTTATGCTCTGCTGGCCTGGCAGCCTTAGTTCTTGAGAGAGGAGTGCTCCCACCAGGAGCTACAAGGATTCCACTGAATTGGAAGTTAAGACTGCTGCCCAGTCACTTCCAGATCCCCTGCCTGTGAATCAAAGGCAAGGAAGGGAGTTCTTGTGCTAGCTGGGCGATTGATCCCAACTTCCAAAGGGAGATCTCACTACTCCTCCACGGTGGGGGCGAGGAAGAGTGTGTCTGATCACTGGAGATCCTTTAGGGCATCTCTTAGTATTAGCGTGCCCTGGAATTAAGGTCAGTGGAAAGCCACAACAACCCAATCCAGGCAGGACCACTAATGACCCACAGACCCTTCAGGAATGAAGGTTTGGGCCACCCCAACAGGTGGTGGTCAGAACCATGACTAGCCGAGGTGCTTGCTGCAGCCAAGGAGTACAGAATGAGTAGAATATAGCTATAAATGCCAACTATTACCATGTGACCAGTAACATGGCTGTAATTCCCGTAAGTATTTCCTCCTTATTTTGTAATAGATATATTTGTTTGTGTGAGTGTGTGTGTATTAAACAAACGTCTTTGTTTTCTTTCCTCTCTTATTCCCTTCATATGTAATACAAAATGTATTGACTTCATACCAGTATTAAGTATTGTTAATTTTCCATCATAGTATTTAAGCTATGGGATATCAGGCAGAAGACTGTAAGAATCACCCAAGGTCTTTACCTCCTCTTCTGGGGAAGGAGTTAATGCAATTTCACCTGTATGCAGGATGGTTGTTTCATGTTAGGCAAAATTATGTATGACATTTTATTGCCTTTATTTGGAGATTAAATATGGTTTAAGGATATGTGTATGGATGCCAAGTTAACAAGAAGTGGACTTGTGATGTTAATTTTATGTGTCAACCTGATAGGGCTAAGGGTGCCCAGATAGCCGGTAAAACATTATTTCTGGGTGTGTCCGTGTGATGTCTCCAGAAGACATTAGCATTTCGATTGGTAGACAGAATAAAGTAGATCACCCTCCCCAAGGTGAGTGGGCCTTGTCCAATCCATTGAGGGCCTGGTAAAATAAAAAAGTGGAGGAAGGGGACACCTGGGGGGCTCAGTCGGTTGAGCCTCTGACTCTTTTTTTTTATTTTTTTATTTTTATTTTTTTTTCAACGTTTATTTATTTTTGGGACAGAGAGAGACAGAGCATGAATGGGGGAGGGGCAGAGAGAGAGGGAGACACAGAATCAGAAACAGGCTCCAGGCTCTGAGCCATCAGCCCAGAGCCCGACGCGGGGCTCGAACTCCCGGACCGCGAGATCGTGACCTGGCTGAAGTCGGACACTTAACCGACTGCGCCACCCAGGCGCCCCAAGCCTCTGACTCTTGATTTCAGCTCAGGTCATGATCCCAGGGTCGTGGGATTGGGCTCATGCTGGGCATGGAGCCTGCTTGGGATTCTCTCCCTCTGCCCCTCCCCTCCTCTCGAAAAAAAAAAAAAAAAAGTGGGAAAGGACGGATTCTCTTTCCTTATTGAGCTGGGACATCCGTCTTCTCCTGCCTCACACAGTGGAGCTCCCGGTTCTCAGGCCTTTGGACGGCAGGACTGACCAACACCACCAGCTTTCCCGGGCCTCCAGCTTCCAGACTCGGATCGCGAGGCCTCTGGCCTCCATAACCCAGGGAGCCAATTCCTCTAATAAGTGTCCTCAGATAGATAGATAGATAGATAGATAGATATTTTTATAGATAGATATTTTATTGGTTCTGTTTCTCTGGAGACCCTTTGACTAATACTCTTGCCCCACAGACTAGAAATGCAGAGCCAGTAACAGGCAAAGGCCCTCAGTGTTCTTCCTGATGCTTCCTGCGCTTCCCCCCAACCCCCGCCGGGGGCTGCCATTGGATTCCTGTGTGTGGCTGGCTCCCCCGTTGGATGTACTTCCTGGCCCTCTTGACTCCAGTTAACACAGAAGGCACAGAAAATGGGTCTATGCCTATGTTCGTGTTTCAAAATCCTAGTCCCTGAGGGGGACTAGGGGGACTAGAAGGACCTCAGGGAGAGTGGAAGATTCCAGAAGATCCTGCATCACAGGCTGAGCCTGGGGAAGGCAACCTTTGTGTGGGAAGTGTGGAGGGCACAGAAGCAAGGGCCTCCAGGATGGGGCGGAGCCGCCAGGCCCACGGAGCACAGAGCCAGAGGAGAAGGGCTGTCTGCAGACCCTGAGAACATGAAGTGACTGCTGGGCCTGAGGGCTGAGGCAGGGGATGCTGCTGGCCCCAGGGTGGGCACCCACTGTGCCCCGATGCCTCGAGCCACAGGAGCCTCCTAGGATTCTCTGGGACGGGGCCAGAAAATCCCCCATGACAGGGGTTGAACACACATGGTTCCAGGGCCTTGGAGGCTGATTAGCCACTGAGCAGGGTTACGGGGAGATAAGGGATCTAGTGTCCCAGCGCCACTGAGCGTGTCCCGCAAAGTGCCACAGAGGCACCTCGGAGACACCAGGCCCTGCCAGGCTGGAGAAGCGGTCCCAGGACCCCCAGCTGGGGACTCTCAGGAGAGACCCCAGACCACCAAGCTGCCAACTTGTCTTCAAAACCCAAGGATTCGAGTCAAGTGGTTCCAGATGTGGGTCAGAAGTGCTGATGTAGTCACGTCCCTGACCATGCCCCCAGGGCTCTCAGTGGCCCAGCATAGATGAGGACACAGTCCCCCACAGGGTCCAAAGAGTACATGAGGCTGAATATAGCTGCTCTGATTCCAGCTTCCACACACAGCGGTCTCTCTGCCAGTGGGACACATAATTGGAAACAGACCTGTGTGTGACTCAGAGGAAGCCGGCACCACCCTCCCCCACCAACTCACACAGGCTTTTTAACAGGGGGGTTCACTTCCTGTGAGCTCCCGGCTCCATCTGGCTAACATGTGTTCCCCACACAGCTGATCTCATCCAGCCAGGGTGTTCTAGAAGGTTCTGCTCCCAAGCATGTCTCTCCTGACTCCAGGAGAGTGGTCACCACAATGCCTCATCCCTGCCAAGGGCACCTGGCTACATACATATACATTTATATACCCGTATACACACATATACATGTATGTGCACATGTATGTGCACATACACACGGAGACACGTATACGCACGCACACGTGCACATGTAGGCACACACCCATGTACACATGCAGACCTATACCATATTCATATTCATAAACATGCATGCACACATACATATCCACATATCCACAGCTCCTCAAGGACATGGGATCCTGGCACACTGAAGCAACCATGCAGGGCTCCTGATACTCTGCCTCAGGCCCCTCTCCAGGGCCTCTACTTCAGGAAAATGCAGCAGAGAACAGGAGTCTCCACTGGGGATGGGAGGGGTGGGAGGGGCACTGAGTCTCTCCTACAGTCACAAGACTCCCTCACCCCCACTGAAAAGCAGCCCCTGAGCTCACGGCAAATCAGTCCCTGCTTCGTGGGTGTGCAAGGGTGTGTATGCTATGGGGTGTGTGCCACGGGGCGTGCCCCATGGGGTGTGTGTGCTATGGAGTGTGTGCACCATGGGCTGTGTCTCGGGGGTACACCTTGATGGAGGACACGCGCCACCTGGTCCCGGCCTCGCCTCATCAGCCCAGGCACCTTCACCTCTTATACTCTATCTTCTGGTTACCTGATCTCGATCCCTAGAGGGTGATCCAGATGGGACCTGCCCACACCCCCCCCAACATCTGGCTTCCCCTCACCCACCACCAGCCGACCGGCGAGGAGCCAGGAGCACATTCCGTGAGTGTCAGGCAGATGCCAGCCCGCAAGCTGGCGAGGCCCCCGGGGCACTGTCCAGTGGGGTCGTAAAAGTGCCACTAAACCGGCAGGGCCAATGCAGAGAGGCTGCCAACCTTGCAGGGGGTTAGAGGCCCCTGGGCTTGGCAGGAGGGGACCCCGGGACCGTGTTAGTTTCCCACAGACTCTGCGCCACACCCACTCTCAGCCCATGCTCTGTAGGTAAGAAGCCCGGGGGCCAGCGGGTCCTCACAGGCTGACGCCAAGGGCTGGGGTCCGGTCAGAAGCTGTGAGGAAACCCTCTCCCAAGCGCATCCTGGCCACTGGCCAAACCTAGTTCCCTGCAGCTGTGGGACTAGGGCGTCCGGCAGGCTGTCGGGGGGGGGGGGGGGGGAGGGGCGGGGCAGAGCTTGTCTCCTTCCACGCGACCTCTGTACCCCACCACGAGAACCCCCACCTCCCTGACACCCAATTCCTCGGGGCTCCCCGTCCCTCGGGCTTCCTCTTCTGCCCCCAGCAGGGGAAAACCGCTCCCCGAGGGCTGTGTGACCTGGTCGGGCCTGCCCAGGTCACCTCCTCCTGAGGTCAGCTGGTTGACCAGCTTCATCGCACCTGCAGGCGTGACTCGGCGGCCACAGGAGGGACAGGAGGCGGCAGTGCTGTGCTCGCCGCCGCCTACAAGGACCTCCTAGGGCCTGAAGCGGCTTCTGCAGGACCACGGGCGGAAGCGGAGACTCCCAGACGCCAGCTGATGCTCGGGCTCCACTGGGGACCCGACACAGAGGGCCTGTTGGGCAGCCAGTGTGATGTGTGTTTCCACGGTTACTCACAAACAGCCACATCTCTTTCTGATAAATTCGCTGTGACACATCCACCTGGACCTGACCACCTTCGGAACATTTTCCCTGAGTGACTAATACAGCCCAACTGCCCGGATTCTGGAAAGTGTGTCATCACCGGAGCCACAGCGGCCAGTATAGCTGCCCCGGGGGAGGGACTGTGGCCACGTCTCCCCCCGCAGCGGGCGAGGGATGGATGTGAAGCTTCCTCCCGGCCCCACAGACCCCACCAAGTCCCCAGCAACAGGACCTGAGGGGCGGGCCCAGAGCAGGAAGGAGGAGAGCCCGGCCTTGGGTCTCTGCGGGGCTCCCCCTGCCCCGTGCCACTGGGCCAACAGCAGCTAGCTCTGAGTCCGCAGTCCTCCCAGCCCCAGACAGTGGGGACGCCCATGCCCGCGAGCAGCTCTCACACCCCGACCTCAGGGGCTGACGGATTTAGCCTGACCAGAACTGGGGGCCTCCGGCCGGCAGCGTCTCAAGCAGGGACGCGGGTGGTTCACTTGTTCTCTTAACGGGGAGCGGACAGCCACCTGCTCTGTCTCACAGACTGTCTCAGATGACGCAGACGCCCACCTTACAGGTGGGGAAACTGAGGCAACCAGGGCGCGAGTGGCTGGCCTCAGGGAGCACAGCGGCGAGTGGGGCTCTGACCACCTGGCTTCCGGTCGGTGCCACGCGTGAGCAGAGATCAGAGGGTGCACGTACCGAGACTGGACTGGGGGCCTAGGGGTGGAGAGACCCTCCGAGAGGTGGACAGAGGCCCCCACCTACCGTGCAGGCGCCCAGACCCTGAGACACCATCCCTCGGGCAGGCTGCGCCGCTGGGCCCCGAGAGGCTGAGCTTCGCGTCTATAGGCAGTGCGGGAGCCCAGCCCTGGAGGCAGCCCCGAGGCCAGGCCAGGAGGGTGGGGCAGGAGGGCTGCAGATGGACATCTCTGTGCTTCGTGGGCCCGCAAGCCCCGCAGCGCCTCACCCTGCGTCAGCCGTGGCTCGAACGATGAGGCCGAGGGCTGACCGCCACGGCAGGGTGTACGTCCTCCACGGCCACCATCGGCTGCCTGCCCCCCCCACCCTCATCGGACCCCCAGCCCAGGCCAGTCAGCTCCCCAGAGACACTCCAGCTCCGCCCAGCCCCGTAGGCCAGGATCGCGGGCAAAGCCGTCCTCTCACTTTGGGCCCCAGGTCCAAAGCTGAGCCTGGGACTGCCAGCCGCAGGGGCACCTCGTGGACCAGCAGGGAGAGAAGGCTCAGGAGGACCACGCTGGCTGGTGCCTCCTCCAAGAGGGCCTCTGCTTCCACTTCCACTCAGAATGGGGAGACCAGGTCACCAGACAGGCCAAGTGAGATGACAGGCTGGCGGGGACCTAGGGCAGGGAAGGGTGGCCGGGGTTCCCTGAGAAGAGGGGTCTCTGAGTTGGTGGAAGATGTGCTCCAGGAAGAGCCGGCCGGAGTGGGGGCTTTGCCATGGCCCAGGCTCAGGCTCAGTGATGGTCACAGGCCTTGGTGCTAAGCCCACAGTCCAGACTCCTTTGGGGCCCAGGGAGCACACAGGCAGGGACTTGAGCACGGCCAGACCCCTTCGACAGACACCCGAGCTTGGAGACGGTGACCTGAAGGCCACTGGGCTTCCACCCGGCTCAGGGAGTCCGGGTCGACACGGGCTTGCTCTTTGTAGAGGTGCTGCCCCCGTTTGAGCCTGTTCGCCCATGAGCCCCTGGACAGCGCCGGCCTCACCCGCAGAGGGAAGCAGGGACTGCCGTGTCCCTCCGGCACGTGCCGCCACGTCTACACCCGTGGAGGGTTAAGTGTGTGGAATACCAGCGGGTGGAGCAACACGCTGCTGGCCTCACCTCGACCACGTCCACGGTGGCCCAGTGCGCATGACGAGGCAGGGCACCCACAGCCATGCCGGGCCTCACCACAGGTCACACAAGAGCAGAGGGCAGGCAACAGCTGCACCCGTGAATCCCTCCTGGCCCTGGGAGTCCCTGATCCCGAGGAGGAACTGATAGGGCTCCGTGGTCTTTCAGAAAATCCCACACCCATGATTACCCTGAGCCCTGGAATCAGGGCTCTCTTGAAGTCCCTTCCAACTCACAAATCCGTTCCAGTCACCGCCCACAGCGCCGGCTGGCCCCCTGGATGTAGGTCTGTGGGAATTCACCCATGCTCTCGTTTGTTCTGGGTCTCAAGACCGTTAATCCTCAGACAAGCTGGTTCTGTTTAGGGCTTAATTTGTCAGACAATTTAAATGTTTTTTCCTGCCAGAGAGTGGGTCCATCAAAGGGAAGCGATCCTTCTCTGGCTGATGTCACTGCGTCTCCCTCCCGGAGGCAGCCCGCGGAGAAGGGAGAGGCCGCAGGCAAAGTGGGTGCAAACCAGGGGAGGGGTCTGTGCCCGTGTGAGGAGGGCTGGCTCCTGAAGAAACACAGCAGGGCACAAGGCTGGCTGCTGTGGCCCCACGCCCCTCCTGACTGCGGGGAGCCGCACAAGTCCCAGAGTCCTGGCCGGGCTCAGGGGGTCGGGCTGTGACACGAGCGCGCCTCCTCAGGTGATCCCAAAGGTCGCTTCCGGGGGCTCTCCTCATCCCCGGGATGTGTTCCATTTCTGACGCTCGGCCGTGTGCACACCGCTTCTGGTCCCCAGGGGTCCCTTCTGCTTCCCGGCCCTTCCCCAGTATTGGCATCTCAGCGGCAACAACCGGACTCGCTGTCCAGTCTCTGGGGCTGAACACACGCCAGGTCACCTCCAGCCCCAGGCCTCCAACTCCAGCTCCGAAAGATGACCCGGTGCCCCGTCCCCTGTGACGTCCCCTGCCCTCTGAGGCTGGAACAAAGCCCAGATGTCCTAGTACCCCACCACCCCCGTGCAGCCTGTTACCTGCCCGCCCCGGGACTTCTCGTGGGAGGTGGTACGCTCCTGTGTTCCCAGCACTCTGCGTTTGCACATCTCTGCCATCCTGGGGGCCAGGTCAAAGCCACGCTGGAGGAGTGGGGGCATGTGACTGCCAAACCGATGAGGCTCTGAGCCTGTGGATAACACAGTAGAACTAGGGAGGGTCACAGATTCAGTGAGAAGAGTAGAGGTGGGGACACGTCCCACACCAGGAGGGAGCTGGGAAAATGAGGAACGTACAGGAAAGCAGCCCAGATTTTGCTACTGAGCGTGAGTGTACATGCCTACTAATGTGAGAATAAGGTCCAGCAGAAACGGGTATTAGGTGTTTTTGAAGGCAGTTTTGGCCTCTCTTTAACCAGTGACAGGTTTTCTCCTCTTCTCTCCACGTGGGACACGTAGATGTGCCTCCCTGGGTTCAGCTGGAGTGAGTACATGAACACACCAGACAACACGCAGGTGCACCCGGTGGTGCTGAGACCTGCCAGGGAGCTGGTAGATGCCAGAGAGGTCGAGACACAAAGCGCATCGTCCCGACCCTAGAAGCCTGCAAAGTTACTGACGCGGAACATGTCACCTGACAACGTGCCATGGACCCTGGCCAGCATCGCAGAGCACAGGTCTGAGCCTGGGGCCGTGCCCTTCACAGCTGGTCACTCGTGTGCCCTGTCCGCATCATCTTGACCACTGTCGTCATGGACCCACCGGAGGCTCTCGCCTCCACAGACGGACTGGCCTGGTCATCATCCCAGACAGAGACAGGCCTAGCCACACAGGGAAGTCAGGCAGAGCATCGTGGTCTGGTTTCGGTATCAGGGTAATCCTGGCCTCATAAAACGAGTTGTGAAATGTTCCCTTCTCCTCTACATTTTCAAGAAGTTTATACGGGATGGGTGTTACTTCTTTCCTAAATGTTTGCTGGAATTCTCCAGTGAAGCCCTCTCAGATAATGAATTCAATGCCCTGACGAAATATAGGGCTAATTCTTCTTGGGCTAGTCAGATAATCTGTATAGTCCCCCCAAAATTGTTTCTTTTATCTAAGTTGTCTCAATGTACTGGCATAAAGTTGATCATCATATTTCTTACTGAGTTGATGAGAGAAGAAAGAAGCCTCAGCAAACTCACCAAACCATCAACACAATGAGAATTATACCGGAAAGAACCTCGGGTCTGATGTTTGTTTTAGTTTTGATTCTTGAATGCTAATGTGGAGAATTCTACACGAAACATGCAAAAAGCAAATATATGAAGACAGAACATAGACTAGTAGTTTCCGGGGTGGAGGGTGGGTAAGAGGCATGAGGAGTCTTACAGGGTGGGAAAAAGTTCTAAAACTGATCTATGACCATAGCCTTCAATTTACCAAAACTTGTGGAATTGCACACCTGAATAGGACGAATTCTGTTATGCAAAACATACCTCAACAGGCCTGTTTTTAAAAAAGCCTAAAATAGACTTTGCCATCTCTTTGATAGGGAGACAACACCTAGAATTCAGGACCCTCAAAGGGACGGGACCCTCGGTTAGACATAAATACCCCAGGCTGTCAACGGGGCCCTTAGAAAGTTAGGTTCCAGGAGGAAGGAAGGATTGGTAACACCCCGGTCTTCACAGAGAGATAAACCCAGATTTGAACCATATAAAGGGAAGCTTCCCTACACTAACTGCCCACCAAAATAAAATTAAATCCAATTCTAAACAAAGAAGATAATACTATGCAAGACCCCTACAATCCTTCACACATAATGTCCAGCATTTAATAAAAAATCACCAGGCAGGTCAAGAGATGGGACCACATGACTCTATGGGGAAAAACAAACAAGAGAAACAGACCCACAGGTGGCCCTGATTTTTGGAGTTATCATATATGGACTTTAAACTAAATGTGACTAAGGGGCGCCTGGGTGGCTCAGTCGGTTAAGTGTCCGACTTTGGCTCGGGTCGTGGTTCGTGAGTTCGAGCCCTGCATCGGGCTCTGTGCCGACAGCTCGGAGCCTGGAACCTGCTTTGGATTCTGTGTCTCTCTCTCTGCCCCTCCCCTGCTCGCTCACTCTCAATCTCCCTCTCTCTCTCTCTCTCTCTCTCTCTCTCTCTCTCCCTCTCAAAAGTAAATAAACATTAAAAAATTTAAAGTAAATGTAATTACTATCTCAAGAAAGTGGAATATGAGACAGACAACTGGATAAGAAGACTGTAATCTGTAAGTTGAAGAGAAAATGGAAATTCTAAAAATAAAAAAATGCAGTATTTGATAGTTAAAATTCAATGGATTGGGGTTACCGGCAGATTAAACAAAGCAGAAGTGAGAGTAAGTTAATTGGAACAGCTCAGGAGAAAATGGGCAAGACCGAAAGACAAATTAAAAACAGATATAAAATACAGAAAAGAGCATACGACATGAGGCCTGATGAAAATGTCTAACATATGTGAAATTTAAAGCCCAAGTGGAAAATACAGACAGAATGGCGCAGAGGCAGTATTTGAAGAGATTTTCTAAAGGATTTTCTAAAACTGATAAGAGATAGCTTTCCAAAGATTCAGAAGAGAAATCCACATGCCAGACAGATGCAGAGCGCCACATGTGAGTAGTGCGTCACCGCGAAAGCGCTGTGAGCCGGAGATAACGGGGCGTCTTAGAAGCAGCCGGAGAAGGGAGGCAGGTTATCCTCAGAGGAACGACAGAGAGACAGATTTCCCACAAATCTGGACACCAGAAGACAATGTAATGTCGTCTTTAGAGAATCACAAGGAAATAGCCGCTAAGATGGAATTCTCACCCAGAGAAATAGCCTTCAAAAGTGAAGGTTCAATAAAAGTCGGTGAGACAGGTAAATCCTGAAAAATGTGCTGCCTGAGACGCGCACTAACCAAAACGATAAAGGGGATGGTGGCAAGCTGTCTCTAAAATGGCTTTCATGACCCTGCCTCGTGGTACTCATGACAGAGTGTAATCCCGTTCCCTGGAGTGTGGGCTGGGCCCCAAGACTCATTTCCAACAAGCAGAGATCATGGTGAAAGTGATAGGAGGTCAATCCTGAGGTCAGTTTACAAAAAGATGTTGGCTTCTCCCTTCACAGACCTGTCTCCTTCTCTTGTTTTCTCTCACTGACGCTCTCTCTGTTTCTTTGTGTCTCTGTCTCTCTCTCAGCTCCCACTGGGGGGGAAGTGAGCTGCCGTGCTGCCGTGCGTTGGGGGCCGAGACCCGCCACGGCCCCGTGAGTGAGCTTGGAGATGATTCTCCCCAGGCAGACCTCGCAAGGTTCTCTGAGAGGGAAGGCCGCCTTTCACCCCATGCCCTGTTGTACCTTATGAATCTGGGACGATGAACATGCATTATCTGCTCCAAAATAAATAAATAACATTACAAAAGTTTAACACCAACCATTAGTAACATTTTTAAATTGTTAAAAAAAAAAAAAAGAATTTAAAGGCAAAGAAAAATAAGCCCAACTGACAAAGGGCACAATCTGGTCATGCACCAGACAGAGGCCCCCCCACCTGCCCCAAGATGGAAGAGTTCCAGACCGTGGGACCTGTGCCCTCTGACTCCCTCAAGGCTTTGCGAGCGTAAGTGAGCCTTTACAACGCCACTGTCCGTCCATCATGAACTTGTCTCTTATCTTCACCCACGCGACAAGACCTCTGAGGACAGAGGCTGTATCTTTCTAAGACCCAACCCCCTGCAATCGTCAGTGCCTGCCTGTGGAGAGGACGGTGGGGGAGGCAAAGCTGACGGTCGCAGCAGTGGGTAGGTGGTGGCGGTGGTGGCGGAATAGGCCGACGGTGGCGCTCTTCCCGGCAAGAGCTGGAGCCTTTGTCTCCACTCCCCGAGTCACGGTTGGCCCTGTGTCTCGCTTCGACCAACAAATTGTGGCAACACGATTGGTTATGACCCCTGAGCCCGGATCTCAAGAGTCTGCGTGGCTTCTGCCGCCATTCCGCTGCACGCGGCCACCACATAAACGGATCTGAGTTGTCCTTCCAGGGAGGCCACAGTGAGGAGAGCAAGAGACCTGTGAGTAATGCCAACCTAGATTGTCCTCCCCCTGCAGGCCTTCCTGACTGCCACAGCCTGGACGAGCTGAGATGAAACCATCAGGTGAACTGCTCTGCTGACCCCAGCCCAAAACGTCAACCCACCGAAACTGAGCAAAGGAGATGATTGTTGTTTAGTCCAGTAAGTGCAGGGATGCTTTGTTATGGAGAAATAGATGATGGTGGGGAGGTGACGGCAGGGGTCGTGGTCATGAGGAGGAGGACAGCTCCAGACCTCCTAAATCATCCAGAAAGATTAAACAGCATGATTTTGTGTATTTTGTTGTGTCCCAGTTCACCGAGTATGTGTAATGCTTCTGGAACCACCTGCACCTTTGAGAATCCAATGACATCTGGCCCCCTTGCCAGGAGACGCACATAGACAAGGTTTGGCTCAGACTCTGGGGCTGTGGTGACCCTGCCTCCCCACCCTGACGCCTGAGGAGAAGCCCTGGGGTAGGGCTCCCAGTGTTGGCCCACTCGGGTTGGCCAGCCCCTGGAGTGTGTTTTGGAGGGGCCCTTCCGGGCCAGCAGGGAGCCGAGGCACGTGACGTTCTGGTGACCCTGTCACCTCAGGGAAGCACAGCTGGTGATGAGGAGCTTTTAATGAGGCATAAATATTTTGAAGCATTTTATAAACGAGTTTCATGAAGTTTACATATGCTTGGAGGGGGCAAAGGGGAAAGACCACCACCCTTGGACCAAAAGTTCTTCCCCCTGCACATTCCCCCGGGAGACCCCGTGTCCTGCCTGTGAGACGCCCATGAGCAGGATCTGATCAGGTCAGGCATGTGAGGGGAGCTTTGTAGGCATCCCACTGGCATGCTGTGGTCTCGGGCTGGCTTCACTTTCCAAGAAATGACCGTACATCCAAGGCCAGAGGCCAGAGCAAGTGGGGACCCCTTGGGAGCACCGCCACGTGTGGACCAAGTCCATTGGGAGACACAGCCCCTCTCCACCCAGGGGGCAGCTCCCATCCACCAGCACTTGTCCCCAGACCTCCCTGCCACCTGGCACCTTCGCCCCTACAGGCTCTCCCCGCGTGCCTGGCTCTGTCCTGGCTCCCTGGAGATGTGGACAAGTTCTCCGCCCAAGTGTCGTCATAGAGTTAGAAGGCTGACATACCAGCTGCCCAAGACCTAGAGGGATTACCAGGACTAACAGGGTAGCTTTGGCTTAAATGAATAGAAGCCACCTCTCGCTCACCAACTGGAACACACACCACGATGTGCTGACTCCCCCGTGTTGCCCGTGGATGGTGGGTTTTGTAACGTTTTCAGGTCTCTGGAGAAAGTTGAGAGCGGTTGGGGCGGGGGAGGGGAACCTTACCCTTCAACCCCATGAGCGCGCAAAGGAAAACAAATGTCTTCCGAAATGCGTTTCTAAGGCCATAGAGCAGAGCTCTGCCGCCCAGAACCGTCCCACGAGACGTGCAGAGCATGAGAAAGCCTCGGGGGGCCTGTCCACTCAGAACCCCTCAGGCATCCCTGGGCCTGAGAACATGTGGGCAGACACAGAAACGGCATTCCTTGACCGTCCCTCAGGCCCAGTGTGCCCAGATGACAAATCCCTTCCCTGACGGCTCCCACGAGGCTTCCCCTGCTACAGTCGTTCTCCTGAGCACTGGCATCTACGCCGCTCATCTGCTGTCACCGCACAAACAGGGTCAGAGCGGCACGGTCTCACGACCTTGGATGGGCTTCCTCTCTGGAAACGCAGTCGCACAAACCACGTGGGGCGCTGTGAGCATCCAGTGCCGGCCTCCGCACAGACAGCCCCGAGATTCGGGACACCCAAGCACCCCCACGCCCCTCTGCCCCTCACACCGTCCCAGCTATTCCGCCTCTGGCCGCGGGAACACTCAGGCAGGAACAAGGCGACGGTGCGGGCGCTGGTGTGGTGACGCTCAAAGCTCCGGACAGAGTCTGGTGGGCCAGCCAGGCCCGTTGAGGGAGCTGACCCAGCCCACCGGTGGTTCTAGAATGTCAGCAAATCAAGGAAAACAAACCTGTGGCAGACAAGGGGAGGGTTCCTCAGGCCCAAGAGACACTAAGACCGACATTCACGCCCTCCGGGGCTGTTCAGCAAAGCCACCGGGAGGCCCTATTGGTTTTAATGGTGGCCTGGAGCACTGCTTGACCCCAGAGGGCGATTCTCAGGCTCTCAGCCCCCTCGTGAATCTCCAGAACCACAGAGCCCCAAGGAGGCTGCATTTCAGAGGCTCCAGGACCTACTGACTCATGGCTCCCTGCAGGGGCCGCTCAGCTCTGGGTCCTCCCCTGCAGATGTGGAGACACAAGGCGAGTCCTTGCCCAGGGGCCTGCCCTCTGCCAGCAGGCTGGGCCTTCTGGGGAAGCTTTCTTCAGCTCTGGCCTATTTCCTCTCAGCTGAGGGCAGTGGGGGGGGGTCCTTGAGCTGCACACGCAGGGTCTGGCATGTGACGTGCTCCTCAGGAGGCACGAAGCGATGGCATGATTACCACTCTCATTACCGCTTGGAGAGACAAACAGAAACTCAACAAGGTGAGGCCACTCGCTGGTGGTCCTTATGGCAGGACCCTTGCACAGAAGGAAGTGGGTAGGAAGTGAACCAGCAGGAGCCCCAAGAGCCCTCCACTGGGTGTCTTTTCCCGCCGGGACATCTCCAGCACCGCATGGTTCCAGCCGGGGCCTGCTGCAGAGACATGTCCTGCTCCTAGGCTCTCCTTAAAGCTGACTGCCTCCGTGTCACCTGAGATATGGGTCAGAGTAATATTCCCAAGGGTGGAATGTAGTCTTCAGAGCCCACAAGTCCCACCAGGCCTGTACTTTCTTCTCTGAAGCAGAGGATACAACAGGAGGCTATTTGTCTTTTAATTTCAGGGGGATATCCCAGCATGCCCTTGACCACCAGACCCCTAAAGCCTTCCCTGAAGTGCAGACCTCTGGATGTTCACAGGAGCTCATCTCCCACCCGCTGGGGCACATGTGTCCGAAGGCCTCCGGCACACGAGCCTCCTCTCCCTTGACCTGCCCGGTCAGCACAGTGTCCTGCCCCTGGGGGATGTCCGGGGCACCTAGCTTCCCAGACCACGTTAGGACAGAGGGGAGGATTAACGTGACCCTGAGGCCAAACCACAAATGCATATTATCTATCATCCCTCCCATGCGAATGCAAACTGTTCCTGTCTTTCCTAATTAGGATGGAAAATAATGCAATTGTAAATCCACAGCCCCATTAATCTGCTATCGCCAGAATTCTGCCGGAATTCCAAGGCCCACACAGCAGAGGAGGTTGGGCGGCCCCGTGGTTAAGCCTCAATGGCCTGCAGCCTCTCTCGTTGGTCTCCGGGCCGAGCTTCTTCCAGGTCTCAACCTCCAGGGACACGATATTGTTTGCGGTTTGCTCTCTGGGCCGTGGGGGGTGGGGGGTGGGGGGCGGAGTGGGGTGGGCAGTGTCCGAGTTTCCCCTGGGCTTCCCCCTGCCGTGTCCACAACCACACCGGCCAGAACCCAGTTATTCCAATGGCCAAGTATGGGAGTGACAATGACACCCTTGGGAACCAGGGAAACGACCCCTGGGTGGTCTGTTGACTAGGACCCGCTGTGACCAACACTTTAGCCAAGATTCCTTTTATTACCTGGCCCCATAAACCTCCCTCCAACAGGGAGGCCATGATGACGCTCTGGGTGTGAATCCAGTCACCCAAGTGAATGCTGTAGGGCTCTTTAGGGGAAGACAGGCACAGACACACTCTCACACACCTGCCTCCCTCGGTGCCCCTCACTCAGGGCACCTGACACACACAGAGAAACACGGTGCCGGACCAGAGGAGTGACTAGTGCCTCCCGGGGATGGTGGGCAGAGAGTGGGCACTGAGAGTGGCCCAGGCAGAGGGGTGATCTGGGAGCCAGGAGCAGGTGGGAGGCCACGTGCTGGGGCCAGGGCACATCTCAAAGGCCCTTTGGACATCAAAGTAGGGGCGTCCTGTGGCGCAGCTGCAGGGGTGGCCTGTCCCTCCTCACGGGAGACATTACTCCCCTCTGCCTGAACAATCTGGGTCTGCACGGGGCTCCCTGAAAACACAAAGATGCCTCCTTAGAACCCTGCCCTCATCTGGCCAGTCGGTGGGACCCCCGTGCACCAGAATCAGGCTGCAGATGGAAAGAAGTGGTTAGGAAGACCAGAGGGCATGCCCCCGGGGCACATATAGGTGACAAAGAAGCAGCGCACGTCTCTCCTCTTGAGGGGAGGGTGCTAAATCAGAGATTTGCCAAACGGAAGCTGGAGCCGCAGCCCCCTCCCTGCAAGGCAGTGATCCAGCCCGGCCCCAGATCCCCAGGACCTCTGCCCAGCCCTGCCTGCACCCCAGTGGGGGTCTGCCACTCCAGAGTGGGGAGCAGGGATTCCCACCACAGCTCTGCCAGGGACCCCCAGACTCTGCTCACGGGTGGACTTTGGACATCACAGCGGCCTCTGGGCCCAGCACCAAGCCCACCTGCGGAGTTCTCCAGGGAAAGTGCACCTGCAGGCTCCACCCGCCCCGCCCCTGCAGCTCCTGAGGCTCCCCCTGTCCTGGAACCCCTGCCCTTTCCCAGCCAGTCCCCTCCCATCTGACCGGGAGGCTCTCGGGCCCCGGGGAGGCGGGAGCCCACGGCGAAGAAACACATTCTGACTCGCAGGGTCGCAGGAACTGCGTGTTCCCAGACCAGGCTAGGTCAGGCTAAGCCTGAGCAGGGGGGACACGGAGAATGGGGACCCCTTGGCGCCGTCCAGGGGCGAGTCCCCGGTGCCTCCCACCACTCCAGGTGCAGGGCGCGGCTCCCCATCTCCCAGGTCAGCTCGGCCTGGAAATCCGGCAGCGGCAGCAGGCAGCCAGGCCGGGCGTGAAGTCCAAGCAGCTGCCTCAGTGAGGTCCAGGTGTGGACGGGTGTGGACTGGGCGGCGGGGAGGGCTGTGAGGACCGCTGGGGCGGGGGCTTCGGACCAGTTCAAGGAGAGGTGGCAGCGCCCGCGCCCCGGCCACGCCCTGTTTCCAGCAGTGCCCCCCCCCCCCCCCCGTGTCCCCTTCCAACCCTCCGTCCTCCCGGCCCCCCTCGGTCCCCCCGCCACACTGCACCCCTGTCCCTTCCTCCCCACCGTGCCCTCTTCACTTCCCGCCCCCCAGTCCACCCCTCCGACCCTACATGCCCCACCCCAGGGCCCTCACTTCCCACCCCTGGTCCCCCGCCATCCGCGGGGCCGCAGCGCCTCCCGCTGTCCGCGCTGTCGGGGCGTCGGGGCGCGGCCCTGGCGGGCGGCGGGAGGCGTATAAAGTGGGCGGCCCCCGCCGCGGACCCCTCCCTCTTGCCCGCTCGGAGCCCGTGTCGCGGCCGCCAGCACCCGGAGCTCCTCGAGACGTGTCCGGCGAGGGCGCCCCGCGCGCTCCGGGGTCAGGTAAGCGCCGCTCGGCCGGCCCGGCACCCGCCTGGAGCCGCGGCCGCGCGCGGGCGCCTTGGGACCCGCCGGCCGGCTGGCCTCCCCGGTGGCGAGCGAGCTCCTCGCGGGGGTCCAGGGGGCCGGGGGCGCGCAGGCCTGGCGACCCCCGTTCCAGCTGCTTGCCCTCCCTCCGAGCTCCCCACGCCCGCTGCTTAGGACGCGGTGGGGACCGGGGGAGGGACTCATCTGGCCGCCCCCTCTTTGGCACCTTCTGGGGCAGAGCTGAGGGGTTTGGGAGGGATTCCTCCATTTCCGGGCTCGGTGCGAAGACTCTGCGGCTTCCGGGCTTGGCTGCTGGGACAGCCGGGGAGACCTCGCGGTCACCTCCTCACCAAATAGCCCCCAGGGGCTCAGCGTGTGCAGGCGGACCCCTGGCTGCTTCCTGGGAGTTTGGTTTTATCTCTGGCCTAGAGATCACATTCGGAGGGCTGAGGAGCCCAAGTCACCCCCCACGGGAAGACCAGCCCCTCTGACTTGGAACCCGCACCGGGTCTCCAGCGGGGCTGGTCCCTCTCCTCTGGGCTCAAGAGGGAGAGCCTGTTCCTCCTCCTTCTGGAAGGAGCTGCCAGGTCCAGAATGAGCTCTCCAGGGCCCCCCAGGCACTCTTCAGGTGACAAAGGGTCCCTGATACTCTAGTGGAGAGGACAGGTCACCCCTCCACCCTCGCTCTAGAATCAGCAAAAGTCTAGCCTGCGCCCCATTCCTCTGAGGCTGGAGGTGGCCCACCCGCATTCTCCAGCCCCGCCGCCCACCAAAGTCTGCCGGGTGAGACTAAGCAGGGGGAGCAGAAGTAGGAGTCCTGGCTGGTGGCGCCTGTGACGGCCCCCTTGCTGGGCCAGACCCCACACCCTCCCAGGACTCCTCATCCAGTTTAATAGGGCCCTGGGGTCCCAGCACCCTTAGAGCAAGGCTTTAGGGTAGGGGTGGGGGGGTCAACTGAGAGGTCTCTGATACTAACAACACAAAAACCAGCAGGGCGTGGTGCCTCAGGTGTGCCCACAGGGCATATCACCACCACCACCACCACCACCCCCGCCCCCCCCCCCCCCCCGTACCCAGGGAGAAAATCACCAGCTCCAGCACCCATACCTTCTGTCTACCCAGCTGTCCCCAAGAAAAGGAACCTCATTTTTAGATTAATGCCCAAGAAGAAGGAAGCTGGAGATCCACAGATTCGCGGGTTTTTTTCTTCCAATAAAGGAGTTCTGGCCCGGGGATAATCTTACATTTGTTTAACAACAACAAGAAAGCCTTTTGGGGTTTATTCCCAGCCTCATCTCACCAGGCCAGGAGGCAGGACAGGCCTTTGGGGCTCTGAGGAGGGACACTGTCTGCCTTCCTGATGTTATTCAGAGGCAGGAGAGTGGGGTGGGGGGAGCGGAGGCAGGAGCCCCGGGCATATGTGACCTGGAGTCTCCCAGGCCAGGCTGGAGGGGGTGGGCACAAGAGTCCCAGGTGTGGCCCATTGGCAGACTCAGGAATCGATGCGCCACTGGGCCCTGCTGGCCACCGTGACGCTGCCACCATGTGCTAATGAAAGAAACCCGGGAGGCTGACAAAGTCCGCAGCAGGGCGGGGGCTGTCGTTGGGCACAGCGGTTAGGGAAGGCACCGTGCAGGGACAGAGTAGGTAGGGCTCCTGCCACTGGGCCACCAGGTTGGGCGCTGCCCGGGCCCCGGCCCCGGCCAGTGCATATGACACGCAGCGGACTCGGCGTCACTGGCCAGAAGGGTGGCTCTGTGTTTCCGCGAGCTGTGGGCAGTAGGGGGGCCTTCAGATGAGCACCCTGGGATGGGCCAGGTCAGAAGAGGGACGGCCAGTGCCGAGGAGAAGGAGCTGGGGCCTCGGCAGCGGCTGTGGGCCGGCCCACCCTCCTCCCCAGCCAGCATCTTCTCATCTGTAGGACCAGGCTGGGCTTAATAGTACCTGCCCTCTTCACTGCCAGGGCTGCCAAGGGTCTCCGGGTGCAGAGTATGGGAAGACCACGTTTGCACCTACAGAATGCTTTGTGATGCTGGAAGAACTTAGTTCTTATGATTAAGAAAACCACAAATAGTTTGATTCTTTCCACATTTCAGTGGATCAGTCCCTTCTCTGGCTTCTTTCACACATTTGTGCAAAGTGAAGGGGGGACCCTGGTGCGGGGTGCACCTGCAAAGAAGCAAGGATCATGGGATGCTGCTCATTGAGCAGCACCTGGGGGAGCCCAACCCCCACCCGAGGGGCGAGGCGTGGCATTGGGCCATGTCATAAAGCGACATTCTCCACAGACGGTACACACACCCTCCCGGGTGACCTAAAACATGTCAACGCTCCACGCCACACAGTGTGTGAGCCTCGTGGTGGCCCATTGCAGCCGCTGTAATAAGCAGGTGGAGGTGGGGATCCAGTGGTGAGGGGCCCCTGCCGCTGGGAGAGTGGCTCTGGGTAAAAAGCTCTGACAAGTGTCAAGGCTTTCAGGCTTCCCGTCAGATACGCACCAGGAAAGTGGGGAAGGACGCTGGCATTCTCCACAACGGGCAGGATTGCTGTTTGGTTTGTTTTGGTTTTCTCACATGCCGGTTTCATGGGTGAGGAGCCACGCACTGTTGGTCTGTCTATAGGGCCTCGATTCCTGTGCCTTCGACAGCTTTTGATTACTGACCATTTGCCTGGTTGTGGTTTCCCCGTGTTCCTAATGGGTGCTCAGTTTTACTAATTTGTAAGGACTTTTCCCCCCAGTTTTTAAAAACTATGGTAAAATACACATAACATAAAGCTTATTGTCGTAACCATTTTTAAGTGTAGAGCTCAGTGGTATTAGGTACATGATCATCTCCGTCTCTGAAATTCCTTTCCTCTCGAAAAACTGAAACCCTGTACCCATTAAACACTAACTCCCCTTTCCCGTCCCCAGTCCCTGGCAGCCACCATTCCACTTTCTGTCTGTGATTTTTTCAATATTCTAAGTCCCTCATATAATTGAAATCTTACAGTATTTGTTTTTTTGTCACTGGCGTATTTCACTGAACATACTGTATCCTCAAGGTTCATCCATGTTGTGGCAGGTGACAGAATTTCCTTTCTCTTTAAGGCTGAATAATACTGCACTGTGTGAATATACTGCACTATATTCTGTGCTTGCACTGTGGTTATCCATTCAAGTGATGCAAGTGGACACTTGGGTTGTTTTCATGTTTTAGCTATTGGGAGTAACCACTAACGTGAGCAATGAAGATGGGTGTACAAATATCTCTTTGAGACCCGGCTTTTGATTTGGGGGGTGGTATATAGCCAGAAATGGAATTGCTGGATCATATTGTAATTTTATCTTTTTTTTTTTTTTTTGAGGAACCACCGTACCATTGTCCACAGAGGCTCTACTGTTTTACATTCCAGCCAATAATTCCAATTTCTCCACATCCTCCAACATGTGTTATTTCCTGGGTTTTTTTAAATCTTAGCCGTCCTAACGAGTATGAGGTGATATCCTCAGAACTTTGGTATGTGCTTCTCTAATAATTCATGACGTTGAGCATCTTTTCATGTGCTCATTGGCCATTTGTATATCTTCTTTGGAGAAATTTCTATTCAAGTCCTTCATCCATTTTTGAGTCAAGTTGTTTGGTTTTTTTTGTTGTTGAGTTTTAGAAGTTCTCTATCTATTCGGGACTTTAATCCCTTACCACATGTACAATTTGCAAAGACTTTTTCCCATTCTGTAGGGTTGCCTTTTGACTCTGTGGATAGTATCTTTTCATACACAAAATGTTTTATTTTTCAGAAAATTCAGTTTGTCTATTTTTTCTTTTTTTTTTTTTTTTAATTTTTTTTTTTCAACGTTTATTTATTTTTGGGACAGAGAGAGACAGAGCATGAACGGGGGAGGGGCAGAGAGAGAGGGAGACACAGAATCGGAAACAGGCTCCAGGCTCTGAGCCATCAGCCCAGAGCCCGACGCGGGGCTCGAACTCACGGACCGCGAGATCGTGACCTGGCTGAAGTCGGACGCTTAACCGACTGCGCCACCCAGGCGCCCCCTATTTTTTCTTAAGTGGCTTATGCTTTTGGTGTCACAGCCAAGAAATCATTGCCAACTGCAATGTTGTGAGGTTTTGCCCCACGTTTCTTCTTAGTTTTATAGATTTAGGTCTTATATCTAGATCGTGGATCCACTTTGAGTTAATTTTTGTGTCTGGTGTTAGGTAAGGGCCCAACTTCATTCTTTTGCTTGTGGATACTCATTTTTCACTGCACCAGCACCATTTGCTGAAAAGAACTCTCTTTAACCCCACCACCTTTGTTGAAAAGTACTTGAATATGTATGCAAGGATTACTTCTGGACTCTATTCCACAGGTCTATATGTCTGTCTTTATGCCAGCACCACACTGTTTTCATTACTATAGCTTTGTAGTAAGTTTTGAAATGAGGAAGTGTGAGTCCTCCAGCTTTGGTCTTCTCTTTTAAGATTGTTTATGTTATTCAGGGTCCCTTGAGGTTTCTTATGGATTTAGAATTTTTTTTCTATTTCTGCAAAAATCATCATTTGGATTTTGATAGAGATTGAATTAAATTTATAAATCACTTTGAGTGGTATTGACATCAATACCACTCAACTTAATATTGTCTTCCGATCCATGAACATGTACATCCAAGTCAATTTTCATATATGGCTTTTGTTATATTGAGATGGGTTCTTTCTATTCCTAGTTTTGGGGTGTTTCTATCATGAAAGGATATTAAATTTTATCAAAAGATTTTTCTGCATTGAGAGATCATGTGGGTTATATTACACTGGTCAATTTTCAGATGTTGAACTATACTTGCATTGCAGGAATGAATCCCACTTGCTCATGGTATTTAATCCTTTTACTATCCTATTGAATTCTGTTTGGTAATTCTTTGTGGAGGATTTTTGTGTCATTGTTCAATAGGATTACTGGTCTGTATTTTCTTTTCTTGTAGTATCTTTGTCTGACTTTGGCATCAGCATCATGCTGATGTCATAGAATGAGTAAGAGAATATTCCCTCCTCTTCAACTTTTTTTGAAAAGTTTAAGAAGTGCTGGTGTTAGTTCTTCTTTAACGTTTGGTAGAACTCACCAGCGAAGCCATCAGGTTCAGGGCTTTTCTTTGTCAGGAGATTTTCAGTTCCTTATTCAATGTCGGTACTAGTTATAGATCTGTTCGGAATTTCTGTTTCTTCATGGTTTGCAGGTTTTGTGTTTCTAGGAATTTGTCCATTTCCCCAAGGCTATCCAATTTGTTGGTGTACAGAGAAGCTACTTTCTGTGATATTTTCTTCTTAAACCATTGAGGCTGCCATTGTTGTTTCCTTTCCTCCCATCATTGCAAGTCCCCATCCCTTCCTTCTCTGGCTGAATTTACTTACAGGGGATTTAAAGTATTGCCACTTTTTTTTCCCTATTCACTTTTCTCTTTCTTTTTGGGGGAGCCAGACATTGAAGAGTAGGGCATTAGAATGCAGCTGCATATAGAGAGGAATTAGGTGGGCAGTGAACCTGTTCAGGGAAGGTGTGTGGTCAGGAAACACCTGAGAATACCTCTTACTTACACTTCAGGCTGATCCTTGGCACGAAGACGGCCTATAACAATCAAAACCAAACAAACAGCAAGCCCTGGGGAAGGAGAATCTGATTTCCAGACATATCACATCATTAGATTCAAATGTCCAGTTTTCAACAACAACAAAAAAAAATCACAAATCATACAAAGAAACAGGAAAGTATGGCCTGTTTAAAGGGAAAAAAAAAACATAGACCAACAGAAACTAACCCTGAAAAAGACCTGATGGTGGATCTACTAGGCAGACCTAAACACAACCATCTTAAAAACGCTCAAAAAAACTAGAGGAAAGCATTAAAGAAATCAAGAAAACAATGTCTGAAAAAAAAGGAAATACCAATAAAGAGATATCTATATAGAATTCAAAAAGAAATAAAGGAGCTGAAAAGTACAATAACTAAAATGAAAACTTCCTTAGAAGAATTTAAAGGCAGACTTGAGCAGACAGAAGAAAGAGCCAGGGAAGTTGGAGATAGGACAGTGCAAACTATTGAGTCTGAGGAACATAAATAAAAAAGATCAAAGAAAAGTGAATGAGCCTAAAGGACCAGCATGCACAGTGTGGGAGTCCCAGAAGGAGAGGAGAGAGAGAAGCAGGCAGGAAAAGTATTTGAAGAAATAATGGCTCAAAACTTCCAACTTTGATAAAGACATGAACATAAAATCCAAGAAGCTCCATGAACTCCAGGTAGGATAAATTCAAAGAGACTCACACTGAGACTCATTGTCATCAAACTATCAAAAAACCAAGACAAAGAAATTTTTGAAATAAGCAGGAGACGTGACTCATGATATCCGCGTGTCCTCAATAAGATTACCCACAGATTTCTCATCAGAAACTTGGGAGACCAGAGGCAGTGGGCTGATGTTATTCAAAATGCTAAAAGAAAAAAAAAAACTGTCACCCAAAAATTCTATATCTAGCAAAACTGTCCTCCAAAAGTGAGGGGAAAATTAAAACATTCTCAGATAAACAGAAGCTGAGGGAATTTGTTACTACTGGACCTGACCTTCAAGAAACACCCAAGGGAGTCCTCCAGGGTGAAATGGAAGGACTCTAGACAGTAACTTGAAGCCAGATGGAGAAATAAAGATCTCAGTGAAGATAAACACATGAGCAATTATAAAAGTTAATGTTATAGTAACAACGGTAATTCCACATTTTGCTTTCTACATAACTTAAGAAACTAATGCATTAAAAATAATATTTTGTTATGTTTTGAATACACAATGTATAAAAACGTAGTTTTTTGACATCAGTAACTGAAAGCGATAGGGGTAGAGCTTGTAAAGGAGCAGAGGTTTTGTATAATACTGAAGTAAAGCTGATATAAATTCAAATTAGCATGTTGTAACTTTAGGATGTTAAATGTAATCCCCCTGGTAACCATAGATACCTAAAGAATACACACAAAGAGAAATGAGGAAAGAATGTAAATGTTTCACTACAAGATCAACTAAACACAGAAAAAGTTGTAATGCAGAAAATGAGAAACAAAAAGCTATAAGGTATATAGAAAACAAATAGCAAAAGGATGGAAGTGGGTCTCTCCTTATCAGTAGTTACATTAATTGTAAAGATTACACTCTCCAATCAAAAGACAGAGACTGGCAGAATGGATTATAAACAAACACGATCCAACTGCAGCCAACCCTTGAACCTGAGTTTGAACTGTGCAGGCCTACTTACGTGCAGATTTTCTGCACTACGGTACTATAAAGGTATTTTCTCTTCCATATGATTTTCTTAACATTTTTTTCTCTAGCTTACTGTAGCATTAGAATCTGTAATACGTATAACATACACGGTAAGTGTTAATCGACTCTCTATTATCAATAAGGCTTCCAGCCAACAGTAGGCTATTAGCAGTTAAGTCTGGGGGAGTCGAAAGTTTTACACAGTGTGGGGAGCGGGGGGTTGGCGTCCCTGACCCTCGCACTTTTCAAGGGTCAGCTGTGTAAAAGAGACTCACATTACATCCAGGGACACAAGTAGGTTAAAAGTCAAAGGATGGAGGAGGCTCCTGGGTGGCTCAGTTGGTTAAGCGTCCGACTTTGGTTCAGGACATGATCTCACAGTTCGTGAGTTTGAGCCCCACATTGGGCTCTGTGCTGTCAGCGCAGACCCAGCTTCAGATCCTCTGTCTCCCTCTCTGTCTGCCCCTCCCCCTCTCACCCTCACTGTCTCAAAAATAAATAACCATTAAAAAAAAAGTGAAAGGATGGAAAAGTTATTCCATGCAATTCAGAACCAAAAGAGAGCAGGGTGGCTGTAATGTCTGGTAAAATGGACTTTAAGTCAAAAACAGTTACAAGAGACAAAAGACATTATATGTTAATAAAAATTTCAATAGAGCAAGAAACTGTAATAGTTATAAACATTGCACACCTAATAGCAGGCCATCAAAATTTTTAAACCTTAAAAATATGAAATCTTGGGGCACCTGGGTGACTCAGTCGGTTAAGCATCCGACTCTTGGTTTGGGCTCAGGTCATGATCTCATGATTTGTGGGATCGAGCCCCTCATTGGGCTCCATGCTGTCAGCATGGAGCCTGCTTGGGATTCTCTCTCTCTCTCTCTGCCCCTCCCCCACTGACATGTATTCCCTCACTCTTAAATAAATAAATACATACATAAGTAAGTAAACTTCAGAAAAATATGGAATCTTGGAAAGACTGTTGTCTGGCTCTTGGTCTGTCCCAGGGCTGCTCACATTTGTGCTATGAGGAAGGTCCCCTGTGGGAGTCCAGTTATCAAGAGAGTGGACCCCGAGCCGTGCCGCCTGGCTTTGGACCTCAGCTCTTGGCTGAGCATCCTGGACAAGTTGCCTCCACTTGGTCTCCGTCTCCTCCCTGGGAGGCGGGGACCGTCAGGGTACCAGTGCCCGAGGGCGGTCGTGTTGCGTGAGGAGAGGTAGCGTGGTGTCTGGTGCACGGCGATCGTAGGAGATATTATTCCCTCGTCGTCTCATTCTTTCCATGTTTTCCCCAAACGCTTCTTAGTCTGTTTCGCACTCACCTCTGGAATTTATCTGGGTCCAGGCCAGACTACGCCCGTTTCTCATCACGTCGGGGAGCCCTGGCCCAGGACCCCGTCGCTGCGCAGAAGGGCCAGTCTCAGCCCAGTTCCGGGCGGCGTGGCCCGTTGCTTGCCGGGTGGCCTGTTGGCGCAGTCCACCACCAAACCATAAGTGCCGGATCGCTGCGGTCTTATTGTGGCGCGAGCCCTTGATAGCACAACTCTCCTCGTTACCCTGTGTCTTTTGTTGCTCTCAGCCACCCTTTATTCTTTCTGCCTCGGGTTCTTTTTGTCAACATGTCGGCAGGCACGAAGCAAAAATGTTTCCTGGAGATTCTAGTCAAAATTACATTCAGGTGTAGATCCGGTTGGAAATAACTGATATTCTTAAACCATTAGAGACTCTTAAATACAGAGCACAAACTGAGGGTTGATGGGGGTGAGGGGAGAGGGGGAAATGGGTGATGGGCACTGAGGAAGGCGCTGTTTGGGATGAGCGCCGGGTTGTGTGTAAGTGATGAAGCACCAGGATCTACCCCCAAACCCAAGAGCGCACCGTACACACTGTATGTTAGCCCACTTAACAATACATTTTATTTTTAAAATAATTTAAAAAATAAAAAAAGAACTGATATTCTTAAATACTGTGTTTCTCATCCAGGAACAAGGTTTGTCTCTCCTGTGTGTTCCTTAGAAATTTTTTTTGAGTTTGTTTAATGAGTCCTGCACATTCTTAGATTCTGAAGTTCACTCCTTAGATTTACATTGCTTTTCTTGCTAATGTAAATAGTGCTTTTTCCATTGGATTTCCTCACTAGTTGTTGCCGACAGAAGAAAATTGACAGCCTTTCGTATATATTTTTCTTATAACTGCCTCACTGAACCTCCCCTGCCTTCCCATAAACTTTTTACAATTGATTTTATTGGGTTTTCTGGGTGGACAGTCCCGTCTTTAGTGAGGGCACTTTCCGTCTCTTCCCTTTCCAAGATTTATACTTTATTTCTTCTTATGGTCCTGTTGCATTGGCTTCCAACACAACACTGAAAACCAGAGAGGTTTTTGTCTTGTCTTTTTGTCTGCGGACGTTGTTTGAGCGCAGGAGGTTTTTGTTGTGGTCGCTGTTGTTGTTTTAACGTTTATTTATTTTTGAGAGACAGAGAGAACTAGTGGGGGAGGGGCAGAGAGACAGGGAGACGCAGAATCCGAAGCAGGCTCCAGGCTCCAAGCTGTCAGCACAGAGCCCGACGTGGGGCTCGAACTCACGAACCACGAGATCCTGACCTGAACTGAAGTTGGACACTCAACCGACTGAGCGCCCCCAGGCACCCCTGAGTGCAGGAATTTTTAATCTGGGGTCAGGTCCATGGATGGACTCCCTGAGTTCATGAAAGGTGTGATTTCTGTACATGGGCATCTGTGCATTTGTGTCACATGGAATGGTCCAGATTCTTGATGGAATCTGTGCCCTACAAAGATAAGGACGTCTATTTTAGTTTCTGTATAAAATACGATATTGTTTGTTGATTTTAAATTTAGATGCTTTGTAATGTTAATTCAACTCCTAAATTTCTTATGAAGTTTGCCTTTTTTTTTTTTTTCAGTCAGAAATGGATGTTTCTGGGCTCCTTAAACCAGTTACATGATTTTCTTTTTATATTAATGTGCTTCATGTTAATATGCTTTGTAGTGTCGCATCATCGTATTTCTAAACTAACTTCGTCTAGCTTTGGTACAGTCGTCCTTAACATGCTACTGGACTTTATTGTCTAGTCTCTATTAGGATTTTTGCAACTGTGTTTAAAAGTGAGATTTGTCTATAGAGTTCCTTTAGGGACTTCCTTGATCAATTTTTGGCCTCTGGCTTTTCCAAGTTTAAAAATGAATTGAAAAGCTTATCTTTTTATGTTTTGGAACAGGCAGAGAAGCATTTGTCCTTGAAGACCCAAATCCATGTGGGCCAGAACCCTAGGGGCGTGTCCCCTTCTGGGGCCGAGTCCCATCAGTTCCGCACCTCTCCTCAGACTCTTCCAGAGCATGGTCTTTCATACTGTTAGCTTAGAGCTGCACATGGTATGCTCCTTCAAAACCTTCTTCATCCATCACTACATTATTTTACTCATTCCTAAACTCTTGTATTACTATATTCGTGCCTCATCATTTTTATTTTTGATTAAATTTTTTTACTTTATTGACTTTTCCAAAGAACCAGCTCTTAGGTGTATTTATAGTTCTACTGTTGTTTTGTAATCAATTGGTTTATTTCTTATTATTTTCTTTCTCTTATTTTCTTGAGATTCATTTTGTTAATTTACTTTTGCCCTTAGCTTCTTTAACTGTCTAATTTGTTACACTAATCTTCCATCTTACAACATAAAGCATCTAAGGCTACATATTGTCCTGCAGTTACAGCTTTGACCTTTTAATATTTGTTTTGATACATAACACTGTTGTCACTAATTCCTATGTCGTTTTAGCAAGAGAGAGTTTTTTAAATTTCCAGATGCTTTAATATTTTTGTGTGTGTGTCTTACTAGTGACTGGTTTTGCATTGTGGTTCAGAGAATTTGATCCTTACAATTTCTAATTGTTTTTTAAATTAATTAAAGCTGATTTGTGGTCGCTCTAGAAATGAATTTTCTAAAATTTTTAAAAGAACATACATTCCCTACTTGTAGGTTTCAAAGATAGATCTAGGTACGTGTGTGTCTGTTCTATGCACATTATCCAAATCCTAATGTTTAGAAAATACATATTCCATACTTGTTACTACCAGAGTTTTACAAAACATGACATTCAGATCCTCTTTTTTGTTATTGTTTATGTGATCTATCAAGAACTTTGAAAGCTGAGTTAAAGTCTTCTATTAATAATTGGCTTGTCAGCTTTTTCTTTGATTTTTCACCACTTTTGGTGTATATAATTTTGTGCTACGAAACCCGATAGACTCATTATCAGATAGCAGCCTTTATCTTTTTCTTGGCGCCATCCCTCACCCTTGTCCCAATTTAGATTGGCCCTACGATGTGGCCCCACCATCTTCCTCTCTGTGCTCACCTACCCTAAGTTTCTCTGCACCATCTGTGACAGTCTATCTAGTGTCACTCCCGTGTAAACCTCATCAGACAGGTTTCATTGTTTGATCCAATTTAGGAATATTTTTCTTTTCTTTCTCTCTTTTTTTATTGAAGTATAATTGACACGTAATACTAGATTACTTTCAGGTGTACGGCCTAGTGATTCGACAATTCTATACATTCAGCTGTATCCCCCCCCCCCCCGTTAGCGTGGTCACCACCTGTCACCACGCGACGTTATCATGGAAGTGCATGCTGCGCTGTCCGTCCCCATGACTCATTTATTTTATAACTGGAAGTTTGTACCTCTTCATCCCCGTCACCTATTTCACCCATCCCCCATCCACCTGCCTTCTGGTACCCATCAGTTTGCTCTCTATATTAAGAGCCTGTTTTTAGGTTTATCTCTTTTTTACTCCCTTTGTTTGTTTTGTTTCTTAAATTCCACATATGAGTGAAGTCATATGATATTTGTCTTTCTCTGCCTGACTTATTTCACTTAGCGTAACACTCTCTAGCTCCTTCCGTGTTGTTGCAAATGGCAAGATCTCATTCTTTTTGATGGCTCAGTAATATTCCATTGTGTACAGAAACCACATCTGTTTTATCCACCCATCAGCCAGTGGGCATCTGTGCTCTTTCTATAGTTTGGTCGTTGTTGATCCTGCTCTTGTAAACATAGGGTGTGTGGGAATATTTGTCTTTAACGGAAGAATTTAAAGCATCCACATATATTGTCCCAACTGGCCCATGTGATGTTTCTGGCATTTAATTGTGCTTTCTGGCCCTTTTTTCCTTCATTTTTTATATTTTACTGTATTTCTCAGGTTTCTTTGCTCTCTCACTTACTCTTACTCATTTCTCTGTTGTCTGCAGAATTTTTTTAGAAATGGTATGTAGGTGAGCCCCTGCACATCTGAAACTTTTATCTTTTACATAAAGCTAGGTTGACTAGACAGACATCTTTGGTTCATTTTAGTTTCTTCACAAAATTCTGCAGTTACGGTCTCATTGTTTTTCTGTCTATAATATTGTGGAGGAAAAGTTTGATGCCTTAATTAGTTATCTATCTATTGCTGTGTAATAAATTACCTCCAAACTTAGGGCTTTAAAACAGTGAGCGTTTGCTATGTCATAGTTTATTTGGGTCAGGAATGCAGGAATGGCTTGGCCAGGTGATTCTAGCCCAGGGTCCCTGATGAGCTGCAGTCACAGTCAGGGAATTGGCCAGGGCTCCGCTCACATGAAGCCTTGACTGGGCTGAGGATGTGTTTCTGCAGTGGCTCGCTCACCTGGCTGTTGGCTGGAGGCCTCGGTTCTCCCTCGTGGGCTTCTGCAGAGGCCGCGTGAGCATCTTCATGTTATGGCGGTTGGCGTCCTTCCAGTGGGTGACCCGGGAGAGGGCCAGGCACCAGCCGTGATGCCTTCTGTGAGTTCATCTTGGAAGTCACACACTGTCCACAGCTCACACAGGCCAGTGACAGCTGAGTGCGTGAGGATTTCAGAAGGGCATGAGATCCAGGAGGCAGGAGTCATCGGCCCCCCCTGGAGGCTGCCCACCACACACCAAAATAACTCTTCCCTTTAGGTCCTTTACGTATTTTGTTGCTGTTATTGTGTTTTCTCCTGTGTAGATGACTTTTTTAATCCTTCATTTCATTTGAGAGTAAGATTTTTCACCAGAACACCTTATTATGGGCGCCTCTTTTAATTGATTGTGTGTGCAGTAGCACGTGTGTGGGTGTGTGTGATATGTGTGGTTTGTGCAGTGTGTGTGCACCCATGGAGAGCGGGGCCGAGCGGGGCACAGAACCCCCGGTCCTTCAGCAACCCCTCCCCTCCCATAGCAGACAGGACAGGATGGGACTCAAGGCTCCCCGGCTGGGGGCAGCAGGGCGAGGGCCGTAGAGGACAGAGCTGCACCCACATCCCAGTGCTCAGCCCTGCCCAGTCCCCACCCTGCCCTGCCAAGGTCCCACAGCGACCACAGCAGCCGTCACCAGTGGTTGATGGCTCTGGACCTCTTTGCTCTGACTGATGCAGCCTGACTTCCTCCGGCTTCCAGGTTCTTCGGGAAGCCCCTCGCTTGCCCCTCACGCCACCTTTCCGACCCGCGCCTCAGCCAAGGGCTGCCCCCAGCCCTCCCTGAATGAGCCTTCCCTCAGCCAGGAGCTCGCCTTCCTCCAGCCAGTCCCCTCCGTCTGGGCACATCCAGCACCCCATGCAGGAAGCTCCCCTGGATTCCCTGGCACACCCACTGGGCTTGCTTTAGTCTGGGCAATCGTCACCGCCCTGCTGGGTCACAGCCTCTGCCTGCAGGGTCATGGCCTCTTGACCTGACCATGACCTTTGCTGGGGAGGCAGGGCCCTGTCCTGTTCACCCCTAACTTTACCAGGACCAGCCCCTCTTACCGTCAACCCAAGCGACCTTGAACCTTAAACTTGCCCCCCGCCCAAATCCACCTCCTCTCAAAAGAGGTGATGCGCTGAGGGGCATCACCAGGGAAACCACACCAACTGCCCCCAGGGCCCAGCCCACCAGTGCTCCCCACTGGCAGGCCAGGAGTCCCTGCTGGGGCAGCATTCTCTGCTGTGGGGGCTCTGAAAGGCAGCGAGGCGTTTATGTGACCCAGGTTGCGCGAATCCCGCCAGAACCAGCCCCTTCCTCTCCCTCCTGGTCCCCAGAGGCCACCCAGCCACCCACCCATGCCCTAGGCCGTCTCCCCATCTGTCTGGTGGCAAGGGGCAGCGAGCAGCAGGGAAGCCTCGGTCCCCACGAAGACATGACAGGACACGGTGAGCCGCACTGGGGAAGGACCCCCCGCCATCCAGCGCCGCTGTTCCCCCAACAGAGCGGGACCCTGGCACTCACCGCCTGCCAGCCCCCCGGGCCTGTCTGCCTCTCATCCCCCCCACCCCATCCCAAGGCCGCTCCCCCTGGTCTGTCAGCATGGGGTCAGCTGGATGGCTGGCATCGACCGCCAAGGCCACCCTGCCCCAGCCTGGGCCTCTCCTCCCCTCCCCTGCTACCCCTCCTCCCAGTCACCCCAACTGACCCCTCTGCCCTACCCGCCCCCAGGCCCCCTGCACCGTGCTCATCGTCACCAACGCCTGCCACTGGCACGTCAGTTTCCGAGAACGCGCCATCTGCCTAGTGCACCCAGCCCCGCAGGGCAGAGACAGGAACGTCTGAATCCACCCAGAATCAAGCCCAAAGCTCGCAGTCTCTTAGCCCACTAAATGTGTGCGGCCTGCCCCCGCCTAGGGCGAGGGAAGAGGGCGTCTCCCTGAGCCCACGCACCGCCCGCTCCCACCGCCTGGGGAGGAGGGCCCCAGGGGCCCGCAGGGGTGCCGCGGCACGAGCCGCGAGCGCCGTCTGCAGTGGCCGCTCCTCCCTGTTGCAGGACACCAGAGTGCATGGGTGCTACCAAGATGCTCCGGGGCCCCTGCTCCGCCCTCCTGTTCTGGGGGCTCCTGGGGACCCCCCGTGCCCAGCAGCAGGAGCTCATCAGCCCCAGCACCTCTGACAGAAACCACTGCCCAGGTACTGGCCGCGGGGGCCGGGGGCCGGGGCCCGGGGTGGGCAGCAGGGGGCCGCTGTGGGGGCAGAGCCCGGAACCCGCGGGCGCGGGGCCTCCCTCCACCGGGGCGGCCGGTGACGCGTGCCCCGCCCCCCCAGAGAAGGCCGACTGCCCCATCAACGTGTACTTCGTGCTGGACACGTCGGAGAGCATCACCATGCAGTCCCCCACCGACAGCCTGCTCGACCACATGCGGCAGTTCGTGAAGCAGTTCACCAGCCAGCTGCAGGACGAGGCCTACCTGGACCAGGTGGTCCTGAGCTGGCGCTACGGCGGCCTGCACTTCTCCGACCTGGTGGAGGTGTTCAGCCCGCCCGACAGCGACCGGGCCTCCTTCACCAGGAGCCTGCAGGGCATCCAGTCCTTCCGCAGGGGCACCTTCACCGACTGCGCGCTGGCCAACATGACCCAGGAGATCCGGCAGCACAAGAGCAAGGGCGCGGTCAACTTCGCGGTGGTCATCACCGACGGCCACGTCACCGGCAGCCCGTGCGGGGGCATCAAGCCGCAGGCCGAGAGGGCCCGCGAGGAGGGCATCCGGCTCTTCGCCGTGGCCCCCAGGCAGAACCTGCTGAATGAGCAGGGCCTTCGGGACATCGCCAGCATGCCCTTGGAGCTCTACCGCAACAACTACGCCACGATGCAGGCCGACTCGGAGATCGACCAGGACACCATCAACCGCATCATCAAGGTCATGGTGAGCTGCTCCCTGACCCTAACCCGCGGGGCACCAGGAGGGGACGGTGGGGGCCAGAGCCCTGGGACCCACTTACCCGGGACGGCAGCGGGCCATACACTGCTCTGGGCCTCAGTTTACCCATCTGTGAGGGAGGCATCCGGAGAGGGTAAGCCCCGGGCAGGGTCTCCCCCTGCCCCAGTGTGCAGTGTTCCCACCCAGATGCAATGCTGCCCCACCTGCAGCTTCAGCTAAGCAGGGTTTCTCTGTCTTTCCTGCAGAAACATGAAGCCTATGGAGAGGTGAGAGACGTTTACCGTTCCTGCCAGCCCTGGCCCGGTGCTGCTCGCTGGGCCTCTGAGGCGCTGACCCAGGAGGGACTACCCCCGTGCCAGCCCCCTGGTGCTCCCCGGCGTCTAGGACAGACAAGCGGAGGCCAGGCAGCAAGGCCCCTCTGCTCCACGTTTGGGCCTGAGACTCTTAAGTCTGCATGAAGGGCTCCTGTCCAAAACCAGGCTGTTTAAACCCGGGGGTGGGCATTAGGGTCACCACCAAGCACACACCACGAGGACCAAGGCTCAGGGTCGCCCTCCACGCTGGTGGGCTCTGTCCACCTGAGCCAGGCCAGCAGGACGGGCAGGGGGCTCGTGTGCCGTGTGGCTCAGGACCTTCAGCTCTGACACTCCCCTGTCCCTGTGCGTCCTCAGCGCCAGCTCACAGCCCGGAACGGTCGCTTCCCACTCTGCGAGGTTCCCGCAAACACGCCCCTTCCCAGAACAGCTGCTCACAAACACGGTGGTTTGACACGCAGGCATAAGTGGCTACGATCAGACATTGTTTAACCCAGCCTCGGTTTTCCCAAACGTGACCAGAGTGTGTGTGGGCTTGGGCTTCCCAGGCACCTCCTGAGTCCGCTCCTGCCTCCAGCCCGTGCTCGCCACACCCCACCCCCCAGTGGGCCTCCCACCCGGGCCTTACTGGACGCCGCTTGCTTCTTGTTTCAGTGCTACAAGGTGAGCTGCCTGGAGATCCCTGGGCCTCCCGGCCCCAAGGGCTACCGCGGACAGAAGGTAAGACGCCTGCACAGCCCCCCGGGCCTGGCCTCTTCGGCTCCAAATTTAGGACCAACCACACCTCGAATGGCCTCAATGCTTCGGACCTTAGAAGTACCAAAATTCAGTTTTTATCTACGTCCTTTTAAATGGCGTTTTGAGAAAAGTAGGAACAGTTCTGTTAGTACTGAGGTTGGTAAAGCAGCCTGCTCGAGCACGTCAGCGAAACTGGAAGCAGGTTTCTGTAGTGATGCGGTTGCTAATTCATGCAAAGCACCCGCTTCTGCCGTCTGTCAAATAGGCAGGTTTCCATTTTTCTTACAACACTGACTACCAGGGTATCAGAAATACCACTAGTTCACGTCAAAGGTTATAGATAAAGGCCGAGGAGGGAGGGAGGCCTCGGGGGGCTGAGCGCCCCCCACCCAGAGACAGTTAATGGGGAAGTTGTTACCACGTAGCCTCAGGTTTTCGCCTTTTCTAAGGGAGCTGCTTAAACCAGTAGAGATGTAGACACACGTCCACCAGGCCTCCGGGTAAACACTCCCACTGCCCTCTCTCCTGGGTGGTGGTGCCCAGGCATGGATGTGGCCACAGCTCTGGCCGCCGTGGTCCTCCCGGGTGCGGGTCGCTGGAAGTTGCCTCAGGGACCACAGCTGGCCTCTGTGGGGCCACAGAGGAGCCCCAAAACAGGACACAGCAGTACAGAAGCCTCTGCCCTCTTGCTTCCTGCAGTCTCTTGTCCTCTTTCTGCCTTAGTTTACCCCTTTTTCCATCATCTGCTTTTAGGGTGCCAAGGGCAACATGGGTGAGCCAGGAGAGCCTGGGCAGAAAGGACGACAGGTGAGTGTCCTCCCCACCCCTGCCCCGTCGGCCGTGCTTCTCCAGGACTGGGGTTATAGCTGTGGCCTCTGTTCTTCCACAGGGAGATCCAGGCATCGAAGGCCCCATTGGATTCCCGGGACCCAAGGCAAGTTGCTGCCCGCTCTGCCCCCATGGCCGGTGGGACGTGGGGACAAGCCTGGGTCAGGTGGGGCTGGCCACCCTCTCCACCCCCAACGCAAGAAGTAAAGCATCTCGATATTTTGGAAGTCGTCCCCGAATCGAGCACCCCACCTGAGGCTGACACCCAGCCGCTGTTCCCCTGAGCCCGTGGGTGCAGCTCACACCCCACAGTAACGCTGCTCTTTTTCCCTTCCAACCTCAGGGTGTTCCTGGTTTCAAAGGAGAGAAGGTGAGACTCTGACACAGCCACGACCCCAGCCCCCAGCAGCATCCGTCAGCGAGCCTGTGGCCCCCATCAGGGCACGGGACCTGTCGTCATGCCACGAGCGGCCCTCTCGGGGGCCCTTCTGGCCTCTTTGGTCCAAGGCAGACCTGGGCCCCTGAGGCAGCGGTGTCTGCGATGCTGAAGGCGCCTAACTGACCCACCTCACTTTCCTCCTGCACAGGGTGAATTTGGAGCTGACGGGCGGAAGGTAAGCTGGCTGTGCAGGCCGGGCGGGCCGGGTGCCCCACCCTCCTGCTGCTCCCGGGTTGACGATCACACCTCTCCCTCCAGGGGGCCCCTGGCCTGGCTGGCAAGAACGGGACGGATGGACAGAAGGTAGAGTGCGTCTTGGGCACCCTCCCTGGGCTGGGCGGGAGTGCAGGTGCATATCGGTGTTTCCGACGTATGGGGGGTAAGCGAGCCTCCAGGAGACCCTCAGGTTCTTACCTAGGGCCAGACTTCTGGGCCCCACCGGCCACTGCCCACAGCCCGTAGCTTGATGGGTCCCAGTGGCACCTATCCAGTGGACACGGGACAAATAACACCGACAGAGCCAGTGGACATTTGTTCCCGAGGGCCCACCCTGTGCTCCAGATCTGGCCCACCTGGCAGGCTGCGCACATGCACACGTGTGGGCACGGGGAGAGGCACTCGGACCCTCTGTTCTGGCTACGGCCCGGGGACTCACCATCACCCCACAGAAATGCCCCCATGCAGTCGAGCCGCTGAAACACAGCTGTGTGCCCGTGGGTGTGGAAGCCACACAGACCGCACCTGTGCATACACCCATGATTGGTACACCTCCCTGACGCACCCTGCCCCTCTCCTCCCCTCCCCTCCTCTCCTCCAGGGCAAACTGGGGCGCATTGGGCCTCCTGGCTGCAAGGGAGACCCCGGGAGTCGGGTAAGCCCAGCTTGTGTTCCTCCTCCGGTTAAGCCCCTGGCTCTGGGTGCCCGGCAGGGTGGGCAGGGTGGTGGCCAGCCCCTCGAGCTGCAGCAAGGAAGCTCAGACCCTTCCTTCAGCCCCTCTCCTGCCTGTACCTGACTCCCACCCAGGGTTCAGCTGGGGCCGTGGTCACACAGGAGGGAATAACCTCAGGGAATTCTGGGGGAGGTCAAGGGCGGCTACTTCTCAGAGTCCTGATGGAGGGTTCTGGCAGCAGAGACCCAGGCGGAGCACTCAATCCAGACAGTGGGTGTTTGCCGCCCTCCCCCAGCCAGCCCCGAGCTGACCCCGGCACCGCTCGGGGCAGGAGCCAGGACAGCCCTGACATCCTGTCTTGCAGGGCCCCGATGGATACGCAGGTGATGCCGGCAGCCCTGGGGAGCAAGGGGACCAGGGCACCAAGGTAGGCTGCCTGGCCAAGGTGGCAGGCCCTCCAAGACAGACCCAGTGGCCCTCTCCCCACCTGCAGCACCAGGCCCCGGGGAGAGGCAGCCTGGCCGAGAGGGCCTGTCCCTGCAAACCGGCTGTCAGGCAGGAGGCCTGGGAGTACCCTGCCTGAGGGGTCACAGGGTGCCCATGTCCAGGGGGTGTGGGGCGCTCACACTCAAGAGGGTCACGGGGTGCCCGCCTCCAGAGGGGTCAAGGGGTGCCCATGTCCATGGGGTGTATGGTGCTCACACTGGGAGTCAGAGGTACTCACACTCGGGAGGGGATCATGGGGTACCCATGCCCTGGGGCTGTGGGGTACTCACACTCAGGGGAGTTATGGGGTGCTTGCACTCAGGAGGGTTGCGGGTGCCCACGCCCAGGGGGTCATGGGACACTCACGCCCTGGCAGTGCTCTCACACAGGGGGCCACAGAGTGGCCTGCCCGAAACGGTAGCAGTCCATGGCCAGCTTAGGACCGTGTATCCTGGCTCAGCTCTGCGGTGCCCCGATGGCCACAGCAACAAGCCCAATCCCCTCCCAGACCTCTCCGGGCCCCCTCTGGAAAGCTCTCAGCTCCCTCGGGTGTTCTGCGTCCACCCTCCTGGCTGCCCAGGCCGCCGGAGGAGCAGGAAGGACAGCCCTTCGCCGGGCCCCTGCCTGGCGAACTCGCCCGCGCGGCTGTGCGGGGCCCACCCCTCGAGAGCAGGGTCCTGCCCTGTTGCCAGCGTCCGAGGGATGGGAAATTGATCTCTCCAAACTTTGCCAGGGAGATGCTGGCCGCCCAGGACGCAGAGGACCCCCAGGAGACAACGGGGCCAAAGGCAGCAAGGCAAGTGCCCCTGGCGGGTCCCCGCTCTCCCGCTGCAGCCAGACAGCAGCCGCGCCCGCCGGCACAGAGCAGGGAGCGCAGGAAGGCCCTGTGCTCTGCGCACGCTGCCGGGTGACCGGGGCCCCCCACACCCACCCGACGGCGGCGGGGGCTGTGGAGTGAGGACGCTCAGCGGGGCCGTTCCCTGCCGTGGCTCACATGTCTCCTCTCCGCAGGGGTATCAAGGCAACAACGGGGCCCCCGGAAGTCCCGGTGTGAAAGGAGCCAAGGGCGGGCCTGGCCCCCGAGGACCCAAAGGCGAGCCTGTGAGTTCACGCTCCTCCCCCACAGACCCCTGGGGCCCAGAGGTCAGTGGCGGCCGGCCGGTGTGAGCTGTTCCCTCTGGGTCCGGCCTGCCCACCCAGCCCCGCCTGCAGGGGCACCCCCCACACCCTGCTTGGGGCCTCTTTGCGCCCTGCATCCTCCAGCTGCTCCTCGTGTGCCCCTTGCCCCCTGGCGCAACAGACCGCCTGCGGTAGCACTCAGGCAGGGCCAGACCCCTGCTGGCCAGGCTCCGCTGCCTGGGAACGGACCTGGTGTCCCCACAGTGCCCTCCCAGCGAGACACTCCGAGGGCTGAACCTACACGCAGGCGTGCACCCTGTGGGTCCCTCACGGTGACCCCGCCCAGCTGTCCCCTCATGTCTACTGCAGGTCAAATGGGACCTGGTCCCAGCCTGACCCTCAGAGGGGACACATCCCGAGGACTGGCCTCGCCCAGAAGTGAACAGAGTGACCGTGCTGATGGCTGGTCCAAGCTGGGCCCCAGTCACATCAACTAAAACTCCTAATTGACTAGGTCTTACGAGCTGATCAGGAACTCCTCATTTCCTAAATCCTTGGGTACAACAAAACTTACCCAACAGATGACCAAGGCCCCTCCCCCAAAGTCCATGTCCAAGTGTGGAGAGCAGAGCGTGGAGGCCCCACATGGCCCTACCACCAAGGCCTCCTCTGTTCTCTGCAGGGGCGCAGAGGGGACCCAGGAGCCAAGGGCAGCCCGGGCGGTGACGGCCCCAAGGGTGAGAAGGTGAGTGTCTGAGAGGGGCAGCTGTTGGCTGAGTCTGCACCAGTGTCTCACCGTGGTGTCGACAGGGCCATGGGACAATGGACAACCAACATCCCCCCACCATGGTTCACCCAGGAAAACAAAAGTGACCCCTGGGTCCTGGCCATTGGTGGGGGCAGAGGCACCTCCTACAGGTTCTCAGAAAACAGGAGGCAGGTCATCCCCACCCACAAGCCCTGCCGAGGAGCGTGGGCAGGATAAAGCCAGTTTCATGAGTGACATGCACAGCTGTGCAGGCTTCGCACTGCTCCACCCCGCAGCTTTCGATTGCAGACACACACACTCCTGTAGCTAACTCAGGATGTCTTTGTCTTTGTGGTAAAATCTGAGGGCTGACCGTATCCCACAAGACCTGGGTCAAGGGCTTGAAGGAGGGGCTTCCTCCTCTGGGAAATGGGTGGTAGTCCCTATCCTGGTGCATGAACCTGCATGAGCAGGGCTGCTGTTCCAGCGAAACCTGCCATAATCTGGCATCCTCCCCTCCAGGAAGTTAAATGATCCCCTCTTCTCCCCTGCCCCTCCACATGCCCAGGCTAACTGGGCCTCTCTTCCAACAGGGAGACCCTGGCCCTGAGGGGCCCCGGGGTCTGGCTGGAGAGGTTGGCAACAAAGGAGCCAAGGTAAGTGAGGCCACTCATCCTCCCAGGGCGGGCACCCAGCTCCCCGGCTGGACGGGGGGAACTCGGACCCCCTGTCCTTCTTCTGCCCAGGGCCTCTTGGAGAGCAGGAGGAACCCCCCCCCCCACCATCCCTGCCTAATCTGCAGTGATCAACAGCGGGGTCTCTGAGGTGCCCTCATCCGATTTCTTTTCAGGGAGACCGAGGCTTGCCTGGACCCAGAGGCCCTCAGGGGGCTCTCGGAGAGCCCGGGAAGAAGGTCAGCAGCAGGACACCTGGGAGGGCCCTGAGGTTCTGGGGCCCCCACCCTGTAATGCCACTTGGGTCCTCCTGTCCTCAGGACACTGTTCCCAGGCAGGACACTGTCTCCATGACCCACTCGGACAGCAGCACAGTGGGGGGACGAGAGCCACTGTGCACCTCACACGGACGCCCTGCCCTGAGGCATCCAGCTTTATCATTTGGGAGGCAGCAAGGGGGAGACAGCGTGTGGAATCTGGGGGCCAGGCTGCGGCACATGGAAGAAGAGGCGGGCCTTAAAGCTCAGGGCGCCCGGTCCCCCCAGGGCAGCAGGGGAGAAGGGCAGTGTCGCTGGAGCTGATCAGTCCCCATCTGTGCTGACTCCACTTTCTCTCTGCCCTCAGGGATCTCGGGGAGACCCCGGTGACGCTGGTCCCCGTGGAGAGTCAGGACAGCCTGGTCCCAAGGTACCCCCCATACCCTGCTGGACAGGACCAGCCTCAGCTTTAGAGTGAGGCGGCCGGGAGCGTGCCAGTCCCGGCCCCCTTGGCGTGGGGGACACGAGGGGGCCGGGCGGCCCCCGCTGTTCTCACCCTGGGGGGTAGCACGTCCTTCCCCAGGCGGGGCCCTGCACGCGTGGCTGCCCCCCACCAGGCCAGCAGCCCAGCCCCCTCCGCCCTCGTCCTCGGTCCCTGCCAGCCCGGTCTCTTCCTTTCCCACTGGACCCTCCCTGACCGGCCTCCCCGTCCCGCAGGGAGACCCCGGCAGGCCTGGATTCAGCTACCCAGGACCCCGAGGAACGCCCGTAAGTCCTGGCATGGGTTTGGGGGCCCGCTAGTTCCTGCAAGGGCCTCCCTCCAGGGGATAAGGTGAGGGGAGTGGGCACAGGGTCACCTGGCAGGGGCAGGGCCCCCGGAATCGTCCCAGACCCGGTGCAGCTGCCGTGGCACTCACCTTCAGCCCCATGGCTTTATACAGGTTGTGACACCTGAGACCATAAGGCGTGGGGGGGGGGGGGCTTCCAAACATCTCTGGGTCCCCGGGAAAGCCAGCCGCCCGCCCGAGGGACAGCCCTTCAGGCTCCGTGACCATGACCTGTGCTTGCTTCCCAGGGAGACAAAGGCGAGCCTGGTCCTCGCGGCCCTGAGGTACGTACCGAGGCCCGCTCCGCACCCACCGTGGGGTGGCCTGCATGCCCCTCCCCTCCCACTCGGCCACCAACCAGCTTCCCATGCTGAGCTCTGCATGGTGGAAACTGCCACGTGCTAGTCTCCGTCAGACGGAAAACCGCATCTCTCCTGAGATGCCATGTGTAGTGGCCCAGCAGCAAACCCGACTGCCAGGCACAGGCTCTTCCTGACAAAAGCAGGCTGCACCCCCGCAGACACCCTGGAGGTCTTGGCTGGGGGTGGAGGCAGTGCCCAGCTCCCCACCCCTGGCTGACCAGCGTCCCGTGTCTCAGGGGAGCAGAGGTGACTTTGGTGCCAAAGGAGAGCCCGGGAGGAAGGGCGAGAAGGGTGAGCCTGTAAGTACTCAGGGCCAGGGGTGCAGGGAGGTGCCGGGGGGTGCAGGGGCTGAGAGTGCAGGGGGCTTCCGGGGCCTACAAGGGCCAGGAGTGCAGGAGGATTCAGGGGAGGTGCCGGGGGCTACAGGGGGGTGCTGGGGGTACAGAGGGGTACAGGGGCTGAGAGTGCACGGGGGCTGCAGGGACAGGGGGTGCAGGGGCTGTAGGCCTGCCAAGGTCAAGGCTGCCACCCACCTGCCCTTCTCCCTCCTCAGGCGGATCCCGGTCCCCCTGGTGAGCCCGGCCTGCGGGGCCCAAAAGGAGCCCCAGGACCCGAGGTAGGTCAGTGGCTGGTCCCTCCAGTGCTCAGGCCACAGCCCTGGGCCAGCCCAGCCAGCGTGCACCCCAGACCTCAGGGCTGTGCTGGTGGCAGACCCGTGCGGTCGGTGCACAGGGTGTGGGGGGCTGCCCAGCCTCGGCCCAGACAGGGACCACCCCTCACTGTCATCCTTCCTCCTCCAGGGAGAGCCCGGCCCCCCTGGAGATCCCGGCCTCACGGTAAGTGTCAGGTGGAGATGGAATGGTGTTCCCCTCTCTCCTGAAATGGGAAAGCAAGGGCGGCGGGGAAGAGGTCAGAGGCCGAGGTCAGCAAGCACTTGCTTTCTTGGGCCGGGGCTGACCCCCCTGTGTCGCAGGAGTGCGACGTCATGACCTACGTGAGGGAGACATGCGGGTGCTGCGGTGAGTCTTGGCCCCCACGCGGCGGAGGAGCTAGGCTACTCGTGTCCCTGGGGGGCCCTCATCCAGGAGTCAGGGTCATCTGTCTGGGTCGCGCCCTCCCCCTCAAGGTCACTGTGTCCCCCTGTGCGCCTGGCCGTGCACCGTGGGCGTGTCTCCCAGGGCCTGGGGTCAGTGCACACAGCCACCTGCCTCTCCCACTGACCCTGCCCCCGACCCCCAGACTGCGAGAAGCGGTGTGGGGCCCTGGACGTGGTGTTCGTCATCGACAGCTCCGAGAGCATCGGCTACACCAACTTCACCCTGGAAAAGAACTTTGTCATCAACGTGGTCAACAGGCTGGGGGCCATTGCCAAGGACCCCAAGTCAGAGACCGGTCAGCTGCGCCCGCGGTTGGGGCGGGTGGGGAGTCAGGAGGTCCCACTCACGGGCAGGGAGGCCAGGCAGGCCGGAAGCCCTGAGGTCCCGTCACGAGAGTCGGTGGACAGACAGAAATTCAAGGGAGGGGGTCTCAGCTCTGCCCAGGGGCCCCAAGTTTCCGCTTGAGGGTGGCGACCGATGCAAGGCGGTGATACCTTCATGCCTGTGTCTGGCCGCCGCAGGAACCCGCGTGGGCGTGGTGCAGTACAGCCACGAGGGCACCTTCGAAGCCATCCAGCTGGATGACGAACGCATCGACTCCCTGTCCAGCTTCAAGGAGGCCGTCAAGAACCTGGAGTGGATCGCCGGGGGCACCTGGACACCCTCGGCCCTCAAGTTCGCCTACAACAAGCTTATCAAGGAGAGCCGGCGCCAGAAGACCCGCGTGTTCGCGGTGGTCATCACGGACGGCCGCCACGACCCCCGGGACGACGACCTCAACCTGCGGGCGCTGTGCAACCATGACGTCACAGTGACAGCCATCGGCATTGGTGACATGTTCCACGAGAGGCACGAGAGCGAGAACCTGTACTCCATCGCCTGCGACAAGCCGCAGCAGGTGCGAAACATGACCCTCTTCTCTGACCTGGTGGCCGAGAAGTTCATCGATGACATGGAAGATGTCCTGTGCCCGGGTGAGCAGCAGACAGACCACTCGCTTCCCCGGGCCTGTCCGTCCGGTGGGGAGGGGGACCCGCGGCAGGGGGGAGGGGGCTGGGGCGTTCACGGGCAGTGGGGGAGCCCAGCCCCCGCCGGCCCCAGCAGAGACTGACCGGGACCTTCGGCCCCTTTCCTTGCTCCCAGACCCTCAGATCGTGTGCCCGGACCTTCCCTGCCAAACAGGTAACTCAGGGCGCTGCCAAGCCCCCTGCCCTAGACTAGCAAGCAACCGGGTGCTGGGCAGGAGGGGCCGCTGCGGGACCCCTCCCTGGAAAAACACCTGCAGGTTGGCGTCTCAGCCCACACCGGTGGTTTCGAGGCCCCAGGACCCCGGCATGTCTGAGGAGGGGCTGGGGTGGGGGTTGACATCTGGAGCCCTTCGGTCACCACCCCACCCCTCCCCACCCCCACTCAGCACATGTTAGGGAGGTGCACTGTCCTGGCCCGCGCTTGGCTGGCAGCCTACTGGTCTCCAGCGCAGACTCACAGCCTCGTCACCTTGTGGTCCCCACCCTCCGGGAGGAGCAGACACCCCAGGGCCATCTCAGCTCCCACAGGCAGAAGCCCTGGATCCGGTCCACAAAGTGGCTGATTCACCTCCGGGAGGTGAACGCATGAAGTGCCACACGGCGCCGGCTCGTCCGCTTGCCTCCGCGCCAACAGCCCTGAGCCACTGCCTCTGGAAGCAGGCGCCCGCTTGTGTTCGGGGCCTGTGCCCTCGCCTGATAACGGTCGCGCTGCATTTGAGGTTGAAGTGCTGGGTGCACAGAGAGGCTGTCCTTGGGGTCCCTTGGGGCCAGGGAAGGGGCAGGACGGGCATCGTCCGCGCTCCCCTGGCATCTAGATGCTACCTCCGAGGCTCAGCTGTGCAGTGACTGAGGCCAGGGGGCCCATGGAGGCGCCCTGGGTGTGGTGGAGACCTCCCCACCAGCCTGGGTTCTGGAACCAACCCCGTGCCTTCTGGCCGGGCCGTGGGCACCGGGCTCGTATCCTCCCATGACCCGGCCCGGGGAGGTGGGGGCCACCGTGGGGGCACATGAGGCCGTGCTGCCGGGTCCAGCAGAGGACACAGCTAGGAAACGCGTGGCCTGCACCCACGTCCACGTCTGCCGTGCAAAGTCAGCATTTCTGGGCTTGCGTGTATACCCCTCAGGGGGCAGGACTGAAGGCGCAAAGGCAACCCGAGGGAAGGAACTGTCTTGGGTTGGGGGCAGGAGTCCCCACACTTCCCCTCACAGAGAACATCCCAGAAAGTGGCCATCACGGTTGTACCTCTGGCCACACCACGGCTATGTGAGTTCTGGGATCACTCTGGACGCCGCCTGGGCCTGGGGTCCCCAGAGTCAGCTGGCGATGGCTGGAGGCAGTACCCACAGCTGTCTGAGACCTGAGGCCACACGGAGCTGCCGACCGTTCCCCCCCCCCGCCCCCACTGTGTCCCTGCCCTGCCCGTCCTGGGGTGGGGCCCCCCATCAGGCTGGCCCCTTGAAGGCCAGAACCCAGAGCCTCACCCCTAGTGCCAGGGCCCAACACTCTCGCCGTGCCCCAGCCGTGGCAGGGAAGCTTCGAGTTTTTCAGCACTGAGTACGAAGTTAGCTGAGGTTCTTTGTAGAGGTTCTTTGTCAAGCTGAGAAGGTCCCTCTGTTCCTTGTCACCGAGGATTCCATCATGAACCAGTACGAAGGCTTTGTCATGTGCTTTTTCTTTATGTTTGGATAGGATCGTGTGACTTACCTTCTTTTTAGCATGTTAATGTGATGGAGGGCATGGATTTTCAGATGGTGAGCCAAACTTGCAGACCTGGGATAAATCCCATCTGGTCGTGGTGTACAAATTGTTTTATATATTGTGGCATTTGGTTTGCTAACAATTCGTTGGGGACTTTTGCATCTGTGTTCATGAGCAGTATCAGGCTGCGATTTCCTTTCTTGTGAGGTCTCTGGTTTTGCTGTTAGAGTAACGCTGGCCACTGGGATGCTGACCTTGCTTCCCCTGAGCCTCCAAGACCCTGCAGTAAAAGGGGGTGGTCCCCCTGGGAGACCCTTTTCCATCTTCTCCTACCTTTTCTGCTAAAGTCATAAGCTCATCCTTTAAAGCGACCAAAATTTCCAAGCATACTAGACACGGTGACCAGAGAGGAAGAAAGCAGATGTAACTATGGGATAAGATCTCGCGAACCATCCCCTGGCACCCTGAGGGCTGGGTGTGCCTCTGGGCATTTCCAGGCCGAAAACAGGATGTTAGGTGGATGCTGTTGGCTGTGGCTTGACCCTGACCTTCTGGGCCAAATGGCTCCATCCACCCAGAGGCCTAGCCACCCCTAGGCCAGGGAGCAGCTTGCTTGGTTGGGTCGGAACCACGAGAGCTTCAAAGAGAAACAGAGCTGGACACCAGCTGAGGTGCAGACTGAGCTTGGTCTGGGCGGCTGCTGCAGGGGCGGGAGCCCCAGGGCGACCTGAGCCCAACTTGCCTGGGCCAGAGGCGGGAGACTCTCTAGGGCTGGGCGTGCAGGGGTTCAGGCACGGGAGGCAGTGTGCGTGTCGGGGGTGTGGGCTCCACGGGACCAGGCCGCCTGGGTTTGCTACCTGGCACCTGCCCAGAGGACACAGAAACTCCTGGAACATTAGGACAGGAGGCCGTGGTGCACGCACCTGGAGAAGGGCGTCCACAAGATTAGGCCCTGATGCCGTGAGTGTCCGTGTCGGAGCCCCCGGGTCCGTGAGGGGACAGTTCTGGGCAGTGGAAGATGGGCGCCTCAACACAGGAAGGAGGATTTATCACAGCAAGGTTTCTGGTAGCTCTTCTGAGAGGGGGTCCGGGGCCCCCCTGCCGATCGCCAGGTGGGGGCTGGAACCAACTAAACTCTCTTGGCCGCACTGGCTTTTCTCAGTCAGGTGTTGTAAGTGGGGCTGGGGTCCTCCGGGGGCACAGCCTCAAGCCGCTAGAAGCCAACCCGAGACTGGTCAAGCCTCAGTGCCACCTTGTGTACAAGAGTCTTGCAGGTCTCCAGGTCTGTAGCGACCCCGAAGGTGCTTCTGCTCCCGTCTCCCCGGCAATGCGCTTTGCTGCTGGCCCCCAAGTCCCCTGTGAGCTCTGGCACCCGTGCTGACAGTGGGGGAGCTGCAGCCTCCCGCCTCCTCATCCCACCCCCTTGCCTTCTCTGGATGCCCCTGCAGATGGACCGCGGCCTGGCGGCGAGTCCCCGGTCACCTTCCTCCGCACGGAAGAGGGCCCGGATGCCTCCTTCCCCAGGACCATCCCCCTGATCCAACAGTTGCTAAACGCCACGGAGTTCACGCAGGACCCGGCCGCCTACTCCAGGCTGGTGGCCGTGCTGGTCTACACCGCAGAGCGAGCCAAGTTCGCCACAGGCAACGAGCGGCAGGACTGGATGGAACTGTTCATTGACACGTTTAAGCTGGTGCACAGGGACATTGTGGGGGACCCTGAGACCGCACTGGCCCTCTGCTGAAGCCGCAGGGGCTGCCCACATGCAGGGCTGGCCAGAGCTGCCCGGCCCAGCTGCGTTAGCTCCCGGTGGCTGCCACCACATGCTAAGGGGCTTAAAACAACAGAAATCTATTCTCGCTCAGCCTGGAGGCCGAAAATCCAAGACCCTGCTGTGGCAGAGCCATGCTCCCTCCGGGGGCTCCAGGGAAGATCCTTCCTGCCTCCTCCAGTTCCTGTCTGCCTCCATTGTCACAGAGCCTGTCCCTTTTGTAGCCTGACTGCCCCGTCTCCCTCTTGTAAGGAGCTTGTGGTGGCACTTAGGGCCCACTGGAGAATCCAGAATAGTTTCAAGGTCATAATTTAATTCCATCTGCAGTGGTTTTTTGGTTTTGTTTTTTGTTTTTTGTTTTTGTTTTGGGCCATATAAGGTCATGTTCACAGGCTCCAGGATTAGGATGTGGACATCTTTGGGGGAGCCATTATTTAGCCAAAAATTGAGAGAAAGGAGCAGAGCCTCGTAAATAAGCCCAGAACTCCTAGCTTCCCCTCCAGCTTCTGCCTGTGGTCACCCCTTGTGCATTTTTGTCAACCTCCCTGGTTGATGCCTGGGGGAAAACTCCCCTCCCCCCACGTGTGTCTCTGCTGGGAGTGACTTGGGAGCGCGGGGGACCTAGACTACTTGCTAGACGTTTTCAGCAAGTCCTGGCTGTGTGGATTTATAAAGCAGAAGCTGCTTTTCGCCCGCACTGCCCCCAAAATAAGCTATGTCATTAATAGAAGCTCCTTTAAAAAGAATCCTGCAATCGTTGCTCCATCTGCTGGTGGCCTGGCATCCACACTGCGTGGTGACGCACCCAGGGGAGCATCCTTCAGATGTTGTGATCACATCTTAAACATTCTATAAAAGCTGAAAAAGAATGTGAACACGTTGCTGTGCAAGTGATGTGCTGGGGCGACATGCCGCTGGCTGGGGGCTGGACTGAAGCAGCCCCCTGTGCAGGCGGGTGCCCAGTGCCCGCAGAGCCGCCCCAAACCTGGGTCCTGGGCTGAGGCCCTGCTCGTTGGTGCCAGGAGTTAGAACCTCCTTGATGGGATCCCCACCCTCCTGGCCCCAGGGGTCAGCAAACCTGGACCCACGTCCCAGAGGGGGGCCCGTAGGGCTCAGGAGCTGAATGCAAGCAGGACCGGCCACCCAGCCCCGACTGTGGCTCTGGTTGAAGTCTCCAGCAAGGCCGCAGCAGGGGGGACCTGGCCGCATGTCTGTGGAGGGAGGGCCACATGTATGTGAGGAGTGGGTTTTCAGGCTGTGCTGTGGCGTCCGCATCCCGCAGAGGTGTGGCCTCGCCCCCACACTGTCTGGTGTGTCCAGGGCTGGTGACCACCCAGACACCAGCAGGGCCCTCCTCAGGTAACAGAGTCGCCCAGGCTGCTGCAGGGGTCTGGGTGCGCCTGTGCCTACCGCCTACCAGACAGGTGTCCAGTCAGAGAGGACACCGGCTCTCCTTGCCTGTGCCCCCAAAACTGGGAGAGGTGTGGCCCAGCCAGCATTGGCAGCTTTGGGGCAACAGGGACTGAGGGGGTTACGGCCAGAGATGCGTCCCTGCAACCTGGAGATCTTCAGGGCTGGAAGTCTTTATGAGATCTTTTTACGTGATTACAAATTCGAAAACAGCCTCCCTGACCCTCTCTCCCACCCGTACTGTGGGAGAGTGGGCTGTGGCCATTTCAGGGGTCCCCTTCCTGCCCAGGAAGGCCTGGAGAGACGGTGCTTGGAGGGTAGAAATAAGCCTCTCGGCCCTCACGTTGGGGGACATTTCCTGGTGAGAGCAAAACCAGAAAAGATGGTGACAGGTTCCGAGGACATGGGGCAGGAGCCCCCATCCTCGCCTGGGGCCACTATGGTAGGGGTTCCGGATGATGGGTGACTTTGGACGCCACCCCACAACCCTGGTGGCTCTTAGGGCTCCGGTGGGGGGCGGTGTCCATAGATGGGCACAGGGCACGGCCAGGCGGGGCGCCAGGCTGCGCCAGGGCCTGCGGCGGCCGGGACAGGTAGCCGGGTCGCCCGCCCACCACCCCGTTTTGCCCCCAGAGCTGTACGTGGCCCAGTGCACGCAGCGGCCTGTGGACATCGTCTTCCTGCTGGACGGCTCCGAGCGGCTGGGCGAGCAGAACTTCCACAAGGCACGGCGCTTCGTGGAGGAGGTGTCCCGGCGGCTGACGCTGGCGCGCAGGGACGACGACCCGCTCAACGCGCGCGTGGCCCTGCTGCAGTTCGGGGGCCCGGGCGAGCAGCAGGTGGCCTTCCCGCTCACGTCCAACCTGACGGTCATCCACGAGGCGCTGGAGGGCGCGCGCTACCTCAACTCCTTCTCGCACGTGGGCGCGGGCATAGTGCACGCCATCAACCACGTGGTGCGCGGTGCGCGCCCGGGCGCGCGCCGCCACGCCGAGCTGGCCTTCGTGTTCCTCACCGACGGCGTCACGGGCAACGACAGCCTGGAGGAGGCGGTGCACTCCATGCGCAAGCAGAACGTGGTGCCCACCGTGGTGGCCGTGGGCGGCGACGTGGACGCGGACGTGCTGTCCAAGATCAGCCTGGGCGACGCGGCCGCCGTCTTCCGCGAGAAGGACTACGACAGCCTGGCACAGCCCGGCTTCTTCGACAGGTTCATCCGCTGGATCTGCTAGCGGCCCCCAGCCCCCGCCCCGACGTCCCCTGCTCTGCGCCCCCGGCCCCGGCTTCCAGCCAGCATCTCGAACTCCCAGCCCCCAAGGCCACACCCGCCCCTGCCCGGCCCCAGCCCCGCCCTGCCCCGCCCTGCCCCGCCCTGCCCTGCGCCCTCAGCCTGGCACCCCCAGCTCCCCGGTCCCGCAGGCGCCGTCCTCCCATCCTTGGTGCTACTCAGACCCCACCCAGAGGCCCCGCATGCTGGGGACTCGATCTCTCCAGGTGTGGGTGTGAGGTCAGGAAAGGAGGATCCCCACCCACGCCCAGCTCCTCCAGAGGGTCCCACAGCCCTACACCCCTCCTGCCCACGCCCCTCTCTCCATGCCCTCTCTGGACCCTAGAGGCTTCCCGGGGCGCACCCTGGTGGCCAGTGCTCCAGAGCCTGCTCGGACAGGCCCCTCGCTGCCCGCCCCCCACCCAGCCTCAGCCCTGGGCTCCTCAGCCCCTCCAGTATGCTCCAGAGGGTCTCTGTGGGCCCCACCAACTCCACTGGGCTTGCTCCAAAGTGTCCGCCTGGCCTTTGGAGGTCACCTGTCCCAGACTGAGCTGTGACAGCATCCCTGCACATTCCTGTATGCACTCACCCCCATACAATAAAGGCTTTGAACTGCCTCCTGCTCTCCGCCTCCTTATGTGTGCGCCCACCAAGGACCCTAGCAGTGGCCATGGAGACATTCAGACCGTTCACATGCCACCAGGACTGATCATGGTACCCCGGCTGGCCTCCTCTCCTGGGGGCAGGTGCTGTCTCCGGGCACTGACTGTCCACACCACCCCAATGTATAGACTGGACAGCTTCAACCATGGATTCCATGGAATCCACGCCTGTCTTGCTGGCATTGAGCTGAAAAGAATGCTACTTGCTCAGGGAAGTCCCTCTCTATCCCCAAACCAAGCCAAAGTGCTTTAAAAATGTTTGTTGTAGGGCATATGGGTGGCTCAGTCAGTTAAGCGTCTGACTCTTGATCTCACTGTTTGAGTTCAAGCCCCAAGTCATGAGCACAGAGCTGTGGGCACGGGGCCTGCTTGAGGTTCTCTCTCCCTCTCTCTCTGCCCCTCCCCTGTTCCCTCTCTCTGTCTCTGTCTCTCAAAAAAAAAAAAAAAAAAAAAAAGTTTGTCGGTTTGCATGAGGCCATTTGGGTAGATAGATTCTAAGTGACTTTTTGTTCAGACTCCCTGGTCTTTTAAACTCACCATCCGGGAAGTGCTGCCTGGAGGACCACACCAAGCCACCGGCTCCCGCAGGTACACCCTCTAACCTTCCTGTTTGTTGTTTGCTCGGGCTGCCTCAACAAGCCACCACTAACTGGGTGGCTTAAACAACAGAAATTGATTGTCCCCCAACCTGGAGGCCAGAAGTCTGAAACCAAAGCACACGGCACAGTGGTTACAGAACCCACCCAGGACGGTGAGAGGTGCCAGCCACGAGGCATCACCAGCATGCCACGCCCAAAAGTGGGGGTCCTAGCTCCCTGTGGGAGCTCAGTGGACTCCCCAGGCCTCCAAAATGTGCATAGGGGCGCCTGGGTGGCGCAGTCGGTTAAGCGTCCGACTTCAGCCAGGTCACGATCTCGCGGTCCGTGAGTTCGAGCCCCGCGTCGGGCTCTGGGCTGATGGCTCGGAGCCTGGAGCCTGCTTCCGATTCTGTGTCTCCCTCTCTCTCTGCCCCTCCCCCGTTCATGCTCTGTCTCTCTCTGTCCCAAAAATAAATAAACGTTGAAAAAATGTGCATAAGTTGGGGCGCCTGGGTGGCTCAGTCAGTTAAGCATCCGACTTCGGCTCCGGTCATGATCTCACCATTTGTGGGTTTGAGCCCTGTATTGGGCTCTGTGCTGACAGTTCAGAGCCTGGAGCCTGCTTTGGATTCTGGGTCTTTCTCTCTGCCCTTCCCTGCTCACACTCTGTTTTCTCTCTCTCAAAAATAAATAAACATTTAAAAAAAAATTTTAATGTGCCCAAGGCCATGGGTCCCCTTACCCAGAAACAACACGTGTACTCTGTGACCTCTGCAACAATGTGTTTGAAGGGGTCTCTCATCCTGAGTGAATGTCCTATGAATTCTGCTCTGGAGGAAGGACAGACCTGGACTAGAATGATCTAGACCCTCACAATCTCGATGAGGGGCCCACACCAGCAACACTCCTCCTGACTCTCAGAGCAACACATGCCCTCTAATATCCCCACATTAACGTCTCCTCGCCAAGGTTCCCTCAGCAGCATGCCCTAACAAACATCCCTAACATCCCAAATATATACTAACCATATGCTAACCCGTCTCCTTACCAGTGTCCACACACCAGCATCCCTCATGAATGATGTCCCCACAGTAAGGCCCACATCAATGTCCCCTTAACAACGTCCCCTCGTTAACATCTCTTCAATAACATCCCCTCATTTATGTCCCTCCCCAACGTCCCCTCGCTAAGATCTCCTCACCAGCGACCTGTCACTGACATCCCCTCTCAAATGTTCCAACAGGGACATCCAAACTGTCAAGCTTGCACCTGCCTGACGGGCCAAGAGGAAACGGGTCCAGTCATCTTAGTGCAAGGTTGTGGGGGTCAGGGGGATTCTGTGACACGAGAGGGTCACCCAGGACATGGGCACAAATCCTTGAGCTACTGGTCGTGGTTTCTGAATGTGTCTTATATTTCACAGTGAAATGGTTAAGAAACTACGGGGAAAGGATGAGTGAATAAAACACATTCTCTAAATACCAATACGAAAGGCCTTCGGGGCTCTCGGGAAGTAGAATCAAAATCCAGCATGTAATCTGCTCTCCTTACACAGTGAAGCAAGAATTGAGAATCTATGTTCACGCTTCACTAGATGCTACGTGGGCACGAAACACAGAAGCAGTGAACCCTGAAGAGGGCGTGGGGGGCTGGCGGGGACGGGGTAACGAGGCTTCACGCAACCTCTGCGTCGCTTCGGTTTTTGAGCGCGTAACACGTTGCGTCTTTTGAAAGATGAAACTAGGAAAAGCTCAGCCTGCAGCTGGGGATGGCGTGGCCTCCTGTGGCAGAGCCCACCCTCGCCCAGTCAAGGCTCGGAGCCCCGAGGGTGGCATCCCGCTGGGGAACGCAGCCACCTGCGCCGAGCCTCACCAGCACCCCTCACCAGGGCCGCTGCACACCTGCTGTCTTCCTCTGGTTGGAGCTCCCACCCAGAGCCCCTCGCACCCCCCCTCAGTCACCGCTGTCATCCCTGGCCCGGCAACACCTGAATCTGGGGCTGCCTGCCAGGCGGGAGGGTCTCGTGGGCCCAGAAGCCCTGGGGAACCTCCACAACACCTCTCCCTAGATCCTGCAGGGGGACGCAACAAAAGGTAGAGGGGCTGTGGGCTGGGAGATGGGGGAACTGCCCTCCTGGGACCCCCGGGTCTGATGGTTTGTCCCCTCCCAGCCAGGTCAGGGGAACTCATCACCTGACCCACGAATTCCCGGCATGCTGTTCCTTTTTCTCCTCACCCGCCCCAGCATCTGGACCTGGCCACCCCCACAGCACCGGACGCCGGCCACACCCCCTCCCTGAGATGTGATGGAGGGGCCCTACTATCTGGGGCACTTCTGTCCCGTGCATGACCCCAGGGCCACCTAGCCCAGGCACCCTTCAATGAGCCCCGGGTGCTCCCAGCGACCTGTGGCTCAGGCCCCAGTGGCATCTCACACCCATCCATGGAATCCTGGAACCAGTGTGTCACCTCATGCTGTGCCCACACTTCCTCTGACCACCTGCCCCCATGCGCACTCGTCATGAGCCCCCCATCCCCGCCCACGTAGCTCGACCTTTCCCTTCTTCCCCCAAACACACTTCCAGCCCCAAACACACTCCAGCCCCAAACACACTACACTATTGGTATGCCGTGACTTTACTAGAAGCCACAAGAGATGGCGGGAGGTGGTTCTGCCACCCCAAACAGAGCCCTGGCCCCACCCAGCCCACCCCGGGCCCCACAGGGGTGGTGACTGGAGGCTGTCCTGTGCTGTCGGGCGAGGCTGGACCCTTCTGGGAAGGGGGAGGGGCACTGAGGGGTGCAGAGCCCACGAGGTCTCCGGCGTCCTCACTCCTGCCGGGCCTCCAAGCGGTCCAGCACCAGCGCTGCCTGCGTCTTGGCTTCCTGCAGGAGGCTGGAGATGTGCTGGCGGGTCTGCCAGACAAAAGCCAGGTGTCACCCTGCACCCGCAGCCCGTCCCCGCCGGCCCACAGTCCCTGCCACCTCTCTGCGCCCTCTGGCCATGCTCCCTGGCCCGTCCTCTCTGGGGTGGTCCCGAGCCCCCCACTTGGGGAACCCCAATTCCTCTCATGTCTCTCTTGAGATGTAAGGACTGCCGGGCCCAGGCCCCCCACCCTCCTGTTTTTCCCACTTTAGCCACCACTGCAGAGAGTAAGGCTGTGTCCCCACGCCCATCCTTCAGTCCACAGCCACGTGGGCACGTGGTGGACAGCGACTTCCCTCAGAGGCCAAGCTCAGCCCCTGAAAAGGCCTTCGTCCCGAGCTGGAAGGTCACTTTTTAAAGATTATTGCAAAATCACAGAGACAGACGAGTGGTGTCAGGGGCTATGGGCTGAGGAAAAGGGGTCTTACAATGGGGGGGGGCCTCCCTTTGGAGTGATGAGAATGCTCTGGAACTTGATAGAGGTGGTGGTCACACATGTGCAGAATGCGCTGAGTTGCACACTTTAAAATGGTGAACAGTATATTCCTCCAATTGACCTCAAAACAGCGATCACAATGAAATTTTCACAGAGGCTGAAGCTAAGATCGCATCGTAGGTTGGTGACCGTTCTTTGAGATGGCGTGCGCCAGTGCTATGGTGCCGACCGTGGGGACCCCAGCCTTGGCGGCCCCACCAGGCAGGTGAGTGTGGAAGGCGGCTCAGGATGGCCCCATAGAGGGCATGGGGGCTCCCACCGAGCAGCCCCCCAGCCCCCCCCCCCCCCAGCTGATGAGGCCTGGCCACCTGCCACCACAGAAACCCCAGAGAGGACAACGGCCACCACAGGAGGCCAGAGGAACATCTCCACAGGTGGACACTTCCCCCAGGCCCGCATCTTGGAACCACAGCCCTGAGGGCGACCTCCAGGTCCCACCACGGGGCCCAGCCCCCACGCCTTCCTGCTCACCTGCTCCTTAAACGCGCTGTCGGTGACATCCTTCAGGTTGATGAGCACGTTGAAATATGCCCCAAACACGCCTGTCTCCAGGGCTTTGGCCGCCACCTGCAACAGGCGCCAGGCATGGGGCCGGCGGTCCGTGACCCTGCAGATGGCAGGCCCGCTCTACCCACTCTGCTACACGGGGCCACGACTGGGGGCTCTCACACCCCATCAGTAAAGATGGCAAACTGAGCGCCCCGGGGGTCCCCATGAGACACAGGGTTGGCCTGTCTGAGGAGGCTATGGGGCTCCATGCACAGCAGGGGGGGCTCTGGCCTGGCCCCTCCAGAAACAGATGACAACCACAGCCGGAGCGGAGAAAATGAGGTCCCCTCGGCCCCTGGGTGGCTCAGTCGGTTAAGCATCCGACTTCGGCTCAGGTCACGATCTCACGGTTCGTGAGTTCGAGCCCCGCATTGGGCTCTGTGCTGACAGCTCGGGGCCTGGAGCCCGCTTCTGATTCTGCGTCTCCCTCCCCTCAGCTCCTCCCCTGCTCACACTCTGTCTCTCTCTGAAAATAAATAAAGATTTAAAAAATTTTTCTAAAAAGAAAGAAAAAGAGGCCCCCTCGGGTCTGAGCAAGGTGTGGCCTGCTGGCCTGCCAGCTTCAGGCTCTGACTATGGCCGGCGCTCCTGAGTCCCATCCCTGCTTCCCACCTGCCAGCCACCAGGAGAGAGCAGGTCAGAGCGCGGCCTGGGGATGAATCCAGAACCCAGAACCGCCGAGCCACTTGGCCCAGATGGCATATGGCTGCCCCCAAGGGGAGGAAGAGAGGCTTCTCCAAGGCCCCAGGACCACCGAAAACAGGTGTCTCTCTTATAGAGACCCCACACACTGGAGCTCAGGACAGACTGTGGAAATCACAGAGCCCATTCTGATGCTCCCACACCCTGAGCCTTCCACGCACCGGCAGGGCACAGGGTGACCTGTGCACATCTGCAAGGGGGCTTAGGCATTTTCCAGAATAGCAGCCGTGAGAAGGAGGGAAGGGGAGAGGATGAGGCAGGGTAGGAGATGGGGTCCCCGGGACGGTCTGTGGGCTATGGTCAGGGGTGGACTCTGGAGATACATTAGACTTTCAGCCCCTCTGCCATGCAGGCTTAAATAAAATCCTTACTTCCCACTTTTAAAACAGGACGAACCAATGTGCTCTGCGGGCTAAGACCAGCCAGGACCCCATGGGAAGTGCTCCTGCCCGGGGCCTGGCTCAGTAAGTACCCAACGACCCTCCCCGCTGCTCCCCTACAATGGGAGGCTGAGTCCCAAGCACCTGCAGGTCGGACCGGCAGGCCAGGTTTCCACACTGTGCCAGCTCCTGCAGCGCGGGCCACAGCGAGGCCACCTTCTCTGCTAGCACCAGGGGCACGGCCACCGCCTGCCTCAGCCCCTCCTGCAGGGCAGCCGCACGCCTAAAACCAAGGGGGTCCATGGTGAGAGCCCAGGGGCCGCCCGGACCCCCACCCACAGCGCCCCGCCAGCACACAGAACCAGGGTGGGGCCAACAGGGAAGTCATTCCCCAATCACAACACAGCCCCAGCGGGTGGATTAAATGTCTCCGAGATCAAGGCACCTGGGTGTTCATGGCCCCGGGGCAGCACTGCCCCACGACTCACCTGTCCCTGTCCTCAGGTGTGTCCTTGGGCAGCTTCGTTGCCTCCTGCCAGAACAGAACACACAAGCGAGTGGGGTGAGCAGTGGCCATAGCCTGGGGCCACACAGAGAGTCTGGGCAGGTCAAGGGGCAGTGTCCACACCAGCACCCCCAGGGCTGGCATTTCTGCGGGCATGGATGCACTGGGAGCACTTCTGCCAGGTTCCAGGCACTCAGGGATTGGGGACGCCCTCAGGGACCAGGTGTCCCCTCACACAGCATGGACTCCAGTCACTGCTTGTGCGTTAACACAGGCAACTGGGAGCACCTGGGGGGTTCAGTAGGTTAAGTGTCCAACTTCAGCTCGGATCATGATCTCGTGGTTCTTGGGTTCAAGTCCCGCATCGGGCTCTGTGCTGACAGGTCAGAGCCTGGAGCCTGCTTCAGATTCTGTGTCTCCCTCTCTCTCTGCCCCTCCCCCGCTGGCACTCTGTCTCTGTCTCTCAAAAATAAACATTAAAAAATTAAAAATAAATTTAAAAAAAAACACAGGCAACTGTACCACTCGGGTCTAGACCTCATGGGTGTGTCCCCCACCGGTACTGGCTCAGGCCCTCCTCCGGGACTGGCCACACTCACCCTACGCCGGTGACTACGTCAGCTCCCCATCTGTGCACCCCCGTCTGCCCAGGCCTCTCCCTCACACACCGAAATCCCACCCTGCCCACTGCAAGGGCCCAGGGCCTGAGGGCCTTGCCAGGTGGGGAATGTGCCTGTTGAAGATTTGAATAAATCTCCACCCAAAAGTCGACGCTTGTGTCAGCAGGCCTGATGGCAAGTGAGCCCTGGCCCCGCACAGAACCCACCGAGTCACCGCCCCAGCGTCTCCTGAGTCTCCTGGGGCTGCCTCCCCCCAGTCTCCACAGCAGTCCTCACACACGTGGGGCACTGACCCCGGCTGTCACCGTGAGGCCGCCAGGCTGGGTGCTCTGAGTCTCCACTGGGCCAATCGGGGCTGATGTCAGTGAAGCCTGTCCTTCACGCGGTCACATCTGTGTCCAGGTGAGGACGCCACCCACTTGGAGTTAGGCTTACTGTGAACTTCGTTTAACCCCACCTGAAAATTACTTGCTCATTTGGCACAAGACAAGAATGTCCCTTTTTTTCCCCAGAACTCCACCTGCTTCCAGGGAGCGTGGCACACTGCTCTCGCTCTCGCGTGTGTGACTTCCGACGGTGCGCTCTCTAAATCACACACCCTTGCTGATTATCTTTCTTTTCTTCCCTGCCTTCTGATTAGATTTTCATTTTTCTACCTCCCTCCCGTTGTTTTCTATTCATTCACCTTATTTCTAATCACTGGTGGTTAGCCCTAAATGTTTGTATCTATATTTAAACTGATGCTTCTCCCTAACCGCCTCTCAGAGCACAGGAGTCTGGGAAGAACCAGGAAGAAGCCCAGCAAGCACGGCCAGGAGGCCCTGTGAACCGTGACAGGAAAGAACAAACGGCAGACTCCAAGCTCAGGGACGAAAACCCATGCAGCCTACAAAGCTCCCGGGCAGGAAGCAGCACGAGCACCGCCGGAAGCAAACGGCCAGCGGCAAACCACAGAGCGAGTCCCAAGTGTGCAAGAGGGTCCTAGCCAGCGGGAAAGTGCCTTTCCTCTCCAGAAGGGACACAACACCGCCGTGAGAAATACAAGAAACGCTCCTTGCCACACACATTGAGCAGCACACGCCAGGGCCGCTCCAGGAGACAAACCACAGGGTGACTACAAGTCCGACGGCGGGGGTCCCGGGGAGGAGCCCTCAGACCCCTCAGGCAGAGCCCCATCCGTGCAGCCCGGCAAGGGCCACTTGGCAGCGTCCTTCAAAGAAGCGCACCCACCTTGGGCAGCAAGTCCTTCTGCGAATCATTCCCACAGGCTGCCCACCGCCCCCAGTGACGGACGCCAGAGGTGTCCACAGCAACCGCCCGGGTGCCGACTAAAGGGCCTAAATCCCCCAGTGGGGCTGGCCAACCGCGCTGTGACCCAGACGTCTGCAGGATACAGACAGTCCCCAACTTACAAGGGTTCGGCTTAGGATTTTCGACTGTAAGCGGTGCCAAAGGATGTGCGTTCAGTAAACACGGTGCCTGGAGTTTCCACACGCCGTGTCACCCCGGGGCTGGGCGGCCACGCGGTCCCCGCACACCGATGACCGTTCTGGGCCCACACGGTCTGCCTGTCACTTCAGTACGGTATTCGGTCAACTACTCGAGACGTCCACCCTCCTTGTAAAACAGGCTGTGGGCCAGGCGGCTGTGCCCGTCCGCAGGCTAACGGAAGTGCTCTGAGCACGTGTGAGGCAGACCAGCTAAGTGTGATGTGCATAAGTTACATGCAACAAATGCATTTTCGCCTTACGCTGTTTCCAATCTATGATGGGCTTTTGGATGTGACCCCCTGGTAAGTTGGGGAAGATCTGTGCTGGCAGCGAGGGGTGTGGTCTCCATGCGCCAGTATAGAAAGATCTGACAGAACACCAAGTTAGAAATGCAAGAGGCGATCTAAGAACACGTATGATGCCATTTGTGTGAGAAAGGAGAGAAAAAAAAAGCTGCATCTACGAGAATATAGATAACCATCCCAGGACACATGCCCTAGAACTTGCACCTGTTTAGGGCGTGTGGGCAGGGGGAGGCAGGGCATCGGGTCTTCTCATCTGCTACTCTCCTGCCCTTGTGAATTCTTTTACCTACTTTCAAAAGCAAACAAATGAAATTTAAACATAAAAACACAAATGGGAAAAGGAGATCTGTCTCTACACCTCCCTCCCAGAGGACATGAACTTGAGTTCCAGATGGTGACTTATTTAGATGAGACTCTGATTCTTCCCTGTCTGCCTACAGCCTTCACTCTGGGGGTGCACGGCGTGCCCTGGAGGTCACCAGCGGTCATCAGAGTGCGGGCCCGCCTGCTCCCCAGACTGCCCTTCACCCCAGCTCTGCCCGCGAGGTGGCTCTGGGGCGGCTGGCAGCTGCGAGCTCATGCCTCTCCCGGGACCTTCCACCAGGAACTGCTCTCAGACACAGACGCACGGCCAGGCTTTGGTCCTGGACTCCTCCGTCCTCTGCCCTGGGTTCTGAGCGCCTTCTCTGTCACCCACCACCCGGCACACCAGCTGCCTCTTGCCCGTGAGCGAGCGGGTTCTCATCTGACCCGCCAGCTCTCCCTGTGGTCCTCTCTCTACCTTGTGGCTGAAACGTCTTCTCCAGTCTCTCTCGGACCATCGGTCACCGGCTCTTCTAGGATTTTCACTGCCCACCCGCCCTGTTTGACGCCTTCCTGCAGCGTCTGCGGGTCTGGGTGCCAACCCGACCGTAAGACTCAGGGGCAGCTGGGGGGCAGGTGCTGAGCCTGGACTGAACTTCCCACCCCACCCCGCCGCCGCCGTGGATGTGAGCGTGGGGTCACGCCTGCGCCAAACCCTCAGAGCCCCTGAAGCAGCCTTTCACGCTCAAGGCGGGGGCTCCAACCTCCCCTGGTGCCCAGACACCCGAGCCTGCAACAGCCCTTCCCCCTCCTGCAAGTTCTCTGTGACCCCGCAGGAGCTTTCTCTCCCCAGCGCGCCCCCCATCATGAGCTGACCCCCTCTCTGAGCACTCACCAGGTAGGCCTGGAAGGCCCGGGCGTCCGCGTCCACCAGCGCGGTCAGCTCAGCAGAGGCCGCGTGGAAGGGCGGGATCAGGCGCCGCATGGTGGCATCCAGGTGTTCAAACTGGCGCCGCCCATAGGTCATCAGGCCGGCCATGGAGGCCAGCGCGGCACCCTAGGCGAGGCATGAGCCACGCGTGAGACTCGGGATCCCAGGCCAGGCACCCCGGGCCCTGTCCTCGTCCCTCGCCCCTTGCCTCGCACTCACCATGGCTGCACTGGCCGCTGCCACCGAGCCACCCCCCGGGGCCGCCGAGCGGGCGCCCACCTCACGGACGAAGGCACACAGAGACTTGCTCACCAGGCTCTGCTCAGGCCCACTGTTGGGGACCAGGTACCTGTGGGGAAGGGTCAGCTCAGCAAAGCTCAGAGAGGGGAGGGAAGAGCTAGGGGCAGGGACAGGGGATGTGTCCTCCGTCACACAGGGCCAGGGATGGGGGATGGGGCTTTCGGGGACAGGGGAATGGAAGACAGGATCCAGGGTCACTACTGCCAGGCTGTGAGGGCAGGGCTGGCTCAGACCCTGATCCCTGACCCCAGGCCCCTCCCACACACCCCCTCACCAACACAGGGGAGGGGACACAGTCCCAGTTTGCAGAGTGGCCATGCCCACGCAGAAGCCCTCGTGAGGACACAGTGGGACCCTGTTGGGACCTCACTGTGTCCCCTCAACCAGCCTCCGGCCTCATGGCTGGCACGGGCACCCTGGCATTTGCCGATGGATGAGTGGCCAACTGGAAGGCTCTGGAAGGACTGAGGCAGGTGTCTGCGGGGGTGAGGGCTGTGCTCACTCGATGATCCTCTCCTTGGGGTTGAAAGGGGATAGAGAGTCCAGGCCCAGCCGGTTCACCACCTGGAAAAAGGGCTGGTGATGAGGACCCACCTCAGCCCCCCACACATGAAGCAGGCTACCGAATAATGGGGTCCCACCTGAGTCCGCGATGGCATCCTTGCTCCCATCTGCCTCTGTGGCGGGGGCCAGGCAGAGCTGGCTGCATGCCCGCTTGCCAGGAGCTTGCTTACCACGGGCTCCTGGGAGAGCCCCCAGCCCAGAGCAGGGCCCACAGACCTCCTGACACACCTGCCCACACTTCTTATCCCACAGGGAAACTGAGGCTCAGAGAGAGGAAGCCCCTCATTCTAAGCCACATGCGTCCCACAGAAAATGCCACACGTGAGCCTGTCACTGAAAGGGGCCAACAAAACTGTCCCTTTGGGAAAGATTTTAATTCTTTGGGTGTCACACACGGTGTCCTCACAACTTTTAAAGCCCAGGAGCTTCCTGACTCACCTACACATAAGACTTGTTTTGTGAGGAAAAATAGATTTTACCTGAATTCAAAATAAAATTGGAATAATCTCCATTTAAGATCAGAATTCTTTTCACCAAAAAATATTCAAAAGACTTTATGGTGTATATGCCAGTGGCACATCCTGGTGCGTTCTTGAGCCAATGAGGCTGACACTTTCTACAAAACTTTCTTTTTTTTATCTTTTTTTTTAATATGAAATTTATTGTCAAATTGGTTTCCATACAACACCCAGTGCTCATCTCAACAGATGCCCTCCTCAATACCCATCACCCACCCTCCCCTCCCTCCCACCCCCCATTAACCCTCAGTTTGTTCTCAGTTTTGGCTTATGTTTTGGCTCAGTTCTTATGTTTTGGCTCCCTCCCTCTCTAACCTTTTTTTTTTCCTTCCCCTCCCCCATGGACTTCTGTTAAGTTTCTCAGGATCCACATAAGAGTGAAAACATATGGTATGTGTCTTTCTCTGTATGACTTATTTCACTTAGCATCACACTCTCCAGTTCCATCCACGTTGCTACAAAAGGCCATATTTCTTTCTTTCTCATTGCCACGTAGTATTCCATTGTGTATATAAACCACAACTTCTTTATGCATTTGTCAGTTGATGGACATTTAGGCTCTTTCCATAATTTGGCTATTGTTGAGAGTGCTGCTATAAACATTGGGGTACAAGTGCCCCTATGCATCAGCACTCCTGTGTCCTTTGGCAAAACTTTCCACAAAACTAGAAAGTGAGAAATGCTTGAGAGAAACCAGCTAGCAAGGGGCGGGGGAGAGGTCTCCCCAAGGACATGGAAATGGGTAAGAGGGACTCGAGGGGCATCTGGAGGGGTCAGTTGGCTGAGCGTCCAACTTCGGCTCACGTCATGATCTCTCAGCTTGTGAGTTCAAGCCCCGCATCGGGCTCTGTGCTGTCAGAGTGGAGGCTGCTTTGGAGCCTCCGTCTCCCTCTCTCTCTGCCCATCCCCCATTAGCAATAGCCACCCCCCCCCCTTAAAATAAATAAACACTAAAAAAAGAAGGGGTGCCTCTTGGGAGCCCACCAGACAGTCCTCAACAAGCAATAAGGCAAAGCTCTCCTGGCACACAAGACCTCAGAAAGACAAACAGAACTTTAAAAAGGAATTCACATGCCTGGCTAAGTGGGCAGAAAGTAAAGGAGTTCATTCAAGGCCAGAGATGACCAGAAAGGGAACCAGGCAGGCCTGCCGGCCCTGAAGCTGGGTGTCCCAGGGACATCTGAGAGCCTCTGGAAGCCGCTCATGAGCAAGGCAGGCGTCAAGTCCTGAGGAGTGGGGGTCAGCCTGGAGGCCCCTGAAAGGGGACATCTCCAGGGATGAGCGGGGTTGGGGAGAAGTCCACTGAGGATGTCATCGGGATACTTTTCACACTCTGCCTTCCCTCTGGGGATGCAGGAAGATGCCTTCATGGGAATTCTAACCACAGGCCTCCCTGGTGGGGATGTGGGAGACGGTTCACAAAGAACTCTCTACATGTGGGGTCCCAAAGCTCCAAGCAAAAGACTGAATCTGGGGGGCCCTGTGTGATCATGTCCCCGAGAACTTATGTAGGCAAATCCGGACTTTAACCCAGGTGTCCAAGAATTACCACAGATAAAGTTGCAAAGAACATGCACTCGTAATCAAAAATCACAAAACACACAAAGCAAGTCACTGTGAGAAAGTCTGCTGATATGGCAATGTGCAAATCAGAACTTCAAAGACTGCAGATATTAGAGCTTTCAGATAAAGAATAAAAAATAATGTGTTAAAAGATACAGGAGAGCATCGAACACATTGATAAGGAATAAATAAATGTGGGAGAGGTGAAAGCATTTTCTTACAGAAAAAGGGTAAAATTAGAAAACCATTACTGGCTGCTAAAACCTATGGCTGGAATTTTAAGAGGAACAGGGTACTTACATATCCTTAAAGTACGTCCCACAGCGCGCTCACCACAAAAGGAAAAACGGAAACATTGCAGCGGATAACGGCACCTTGACCCCAGGACCCCAGGCCCAGATGATGGGCGCCTGACCCGGCACTCTGAGGACAGCACATCACATCTGCACTGCTCCCGCCGCCAGCATACAGCCACGGCAGTCATGAGACGTGGTACGAAACAGCATCCTGTACTTTCAAAGTATGTCAAGGTCAATGAAGGGCAAGAGCACAAGGAACGGTTCTGGATTAAAGGCAATAAATGACTGTCATCCGGATTGCTCCATGGGTGGGAGCAGAAAGCACTGTAATAGGAATGACGGGGACATCGGTGTCGTGCGATGATGGTCTGCAGACTAGATACTATAATTGTATTAACGTTCAATTCCTGATTTTCCTCATTGTACTGAGGTTGTGTCAGAGAACCTCCTTGTTCTTAAGAAATGAAACCTGAAAACATTCTAGGTAAAATAGTACAGTCTTTAACCTACTCTCGGGTGGTCCAAAAAAACACAACACGACTATGTGTGAATACAGAGAGAGAATAATAAAGCAAAGAGGGCAGATGCGAAATACTGGTGAAGTTGGAGTATGTAAGGGAGGTCCTTGTGTCGTTCCCACATCTTTCCTGTGAGCAGGGAATTATATCGACATAAAATACACAAAATTTGTAACAGACCTGGCCATAAACTGTATCAGTACCTTAGAGGCTAGGTTCGAGAAAACCACAGTGAACACAAAGGGGAAGAAGTAGAAATAAAGTCAAGAAAAGACAGAAATATGCCACTGCCATGTGACTGGCATCCTGAAAGTAAAAGAACAAAATAACAGGATCAAAAGTATAACAGGGGAAAATATTCCTAAAACTAAGCAAGAATGGAATCTGTAAATCACAAGGAACATTAATCCAGAGAAGAAAATGATGTAGAATAATTGACCAAGATGTGTATGGCTTATTGAACTTTGAGGACAGAGAAGGCGTTCTGCAGGCATCACGGACAAAAACACGTCCCTGGAGATCAGGGAGATAACCAGGCAGTCTGAGACCTCCCCACGGGACATGTAATTCCAGAAGATTGTAAAGATAGGTTTGCGATATTCTCAGGGAAAACAAGTGACTTGGGATTTTGGCTTTCCAACTGTCTTGCAAGAAAAAATTCACAGAAAGACATTGTCAAGCATGCCAGATCCCACAAGGAAAAGCACCATGAGCCTTGGTTTACAAAGTCTGCTTGCGAGGGGTCAGGGACGGGGGGAAATCTCCTTGATTGTGAGATCCAGGCAACAAACAACAAACAGATAAGTAAGAAGAGAGATGACCTCATCTATGAATAGAGTGAAGGTTAAATATCTGTGGCTATTTAATACATGTGGACCAGTTACAGAAGGTACATGTTATAGATTTGACAATGTAAAAATAGCAACATAACAATTTAGAGCACAGATGACCAGTTGCACAAGTGCACTAATATTCTTGTCTTTCTTCACCAAACAAACATCAACAAACACTGTCTAACATTGATAAAGAGAGAAAGGTTTAAGCATATTATTTAAACTTAATAATTTAACAACCTAGAACTAATAAATGAATTCAACAAGGAAGCAGGGTACAAAGTCAACAAAGAAAAGTCAGTTGCATTTCTATACACTAACAATGAGCGATCTTAAAAAGAACTTGCAAAAACAATTCCATTTACAATAGCATCAAAAAGAATAAAATAAGTAGGAATTAATTAACTTAACCAAGGAGGTAAAGCACTTGTACAAAAAAAACTACAAAACATTGCCAGAAGATATTAAAGAAAGCATAAATAAATGGAAAGCCCCTGTTCATGGATGGGAACACTTCCTATTGTTAAGATGCCCGCACTCCCCAAAGCAATGCACAGAATCAGAGCAGTCCTTATCAGAACTCTAATGGTGTTTTTTGCAGACACAAAAAACCCATCCTGGGTTATGATGGCTGCATAACATTATGATGTACTTAATATCACCAACTGTATACTTAAAGATGGTTAAGATGCCAATTGTATGTTACGAGTACTTTACTACAAAAGAAAAAGTTGAGGGGCGCCTGGGTGGCTCCTTCAGTTAAGCGTCTGATTCTTCATTTCGGCTCAGGTCATGATCTCACAGTTCGTGAGTTCAAGTCTCGAGTCGGACCCTGTGCTGACAGCGTGGAGCCTGCTTGAGATTCTCTCTCCCTCTCTCTCAAAATAAGTAAATAAACTTAAAAAAAAGAAAAGAAAAATTGAAAAAAGTTTAACCACCAGAAGAACTCCCACCTCCCACTAAAAACTACTATAACTCAAAAAATTCAGGAAACAGAGAAGAAAGAAAAGATGTGACTAGAAGCTAAGTAAGTTTATTTTCTCACCTCCATAGCAGGCTGTCAGTGTAGTGATAGAAACTGACAAATCAAATTATATATTTGAAAATTTGGATAACATTTTTAAACCGATAAATCAAAAACAGAAGTATATTAAGTTGTAAAGGTAATCACCAGAATACCTAAAAAATAGACTCTTCCATAAAACTGGAAGCAACCACATCCAACACTCCCACATGCCTGAAAATGGGACAAGAGTCCAGACATATTTGCTGAATCAGGAAATGCAAAGGGATAAACTCAACTACGAAAAGACAAAGACTTTCAGAGTGTGTCAGAGCACTCATGTGCTCATTGTGGAGAAATTCAAGTAAAGGTATCACTTGGGACAATGGCACCAGCTTCTAAATAACCTGGCGATGTTCGTGGGTGCATCCCGGAGTGCTGTGGGCACAGGGCTGACGCGGAAGTGAGGGCTCCCACCTTCGCCAGAGCGAGGCGCCCCCAGGACAGACACCAGAAGGGGCGGGGGGGAAGTGATGTGCATCCTCTCTGAGGAATTTTTACAAGACTGAATGTCTTCTCGGTCACAAAGAAAACTTCTGCAGTTTCTTTTCCCCAAAATGATAACAGCATGATCTCATCTAAGCCCAGACACTAAAACAGCAGAAGAGGAGGAGCGGGGCCCTGCCTCGCAGACAGGGCTCCAGGCCCGGGTGCAGGTGCTTCCAGCACCCAGGCCTGCTCTGAGAGCATCAAGCTCGCTCCCATCCCCCCACCAGCCCCTCGCTCGGGAGCGCAGCCCACCAGCCTGATGCGGTGCTCCTCCTCCAGGATGAAGAGATTCTCCTTCTTGCAGTAGAAGGCAGCGGCATCCAGAAGGGCCTTCAGAGGCACCAAGCCCACCAGCTGTGAGCCCACCACCGGAAGGCTCAGCTCCTGCAGAGGTCCAGCAGGGTCGACGCTCAGAGGAGCCAGACTCGAGACGTCCCGGGACCCGCCCCGCTCAGCTGGAGGGACGTCACCCCAGCCACCAGGGGACGCCCACCCCACTCACCTGGAGGGGCTCTCGTGGCCAGCAGGGGATGCCCGCTCTGCTCACCTGGAGAGACTTCACCCCAGCCAGCGGAGGACACCTGACCCACTCACCTAGAGGGGCCCCCACGGCCAGCAGGGGACACGTGTCCTGCTCACCTGGGCCTCTCTGCAGGTCTCCTCATAGACTGTATGCAGTGCTGTGACCTCAAAGTCCAGGAGGTTTGTGGATACTTGGGCCAGGTTCTTCTCATCCAAGTACCAGCCAATGCCCTGAACCTTTTTCAGGCGTCCTGGCTACAAAGAAAAGACTTTCCCAGCACAGGCCCTGCCTGTCCTCCTCTGGAACCTGCGCTGAAAGCCTCTTGTACCTGCACTCCCTGCTGGTTGGAGGGCTCCCTCCCTCCGCTGATACCGTGGCTTACAAACTGTGTAGTGTGGAATGTGTGTGAGGACTGTGGTGAGGACTGTGTGGGGAAGACTGTGTGCTGAGAACTGTGTGGTGAAAACTGTGTGGTGAGAACTCTGTGGTGAGGACTGTGTGGGGAGGACCGTATGGTGTGGACTGTGTGGTGTGGACCGTGTGGTGAGAACTGTGTGGTGTGGACCGTGTGGTGAGAACTGTGTTTGAGGTCCCTACCACGTGCTGGGGACCTGCCTGGGGTCACCCCCACCCAACCCCTAACTCCTGTGTTTAGTCCCTTCCTGCCATCCCACCCTCACCCCAGAGACTGGCTCTCTGCTCCTCACTTCTTGGGGTGGCTCAGTCTACCTAAGAAGGACCTTTGACCTCTGAATTCAGCAGGAGCAGAAAGAAGGATTTGGGGTTTGCTGTGTGTGTTGTGCTTCCATACTGCATCTGCAGGCTGGGAAGCTGGGCTCCTGGGGCCTCAGCTGTCTGGCGGGACCCAGGTCTCTGGAGGTTGGGGGCTGACAAGCAAGCAGGATGTCATCCTCCACCTCCTTCACCAAGGGTCGCTGTGTCTGTGTGTCCAACTCACACTTTCTGCTAGATCAAAGCTCAAACTAGGAGACAGTCGCTGTGGCGGACATTGTGGGTCAGGACACCTGGGACACCTGGAGGTATGCGGGGACACCTGGAATTACCTGGCGCACCTGGGGGTAGCTGGGGCACCTGCAGGACCTGGGACACCTAGAGGCCTGTGGGGGCACCTGGGGCTCAGAAGCGTCTCTTCTCCTACTAGAAATGCTGCAATATTTTAACAATAGCTATACCCCTGACTGATTCCATGGAAATGTCTTTTAAGGCAAGTGTTCCCCAACTTCAAACACTGGAACCCCCGCCTGCCCCGTCCCACTTGTTGGGGACACCGAGGCTGGGCTCTCAGCAGGTCCATGCCACGGCACCACCCTGCCCTGGCTCTCTCCCAGGAGCCCCTCAGGATTCCCCGGGGACGGTGCTGGGCCTCTGTGGGGACAGCAGGCTGCTCACCTTGTCCTTCCCGCGCCCTTGCTCCCGGAGGTTGAGGGCGATGCGGTGGGCCTGCTCCTTGGTGCTGAGCAGGTTGATGTTGAACGCAATGAGGAACTTCCGTGCCCCTGTGACAGTGGCTCCCCAGCTGGGGACGAAGGAGCTGGGACCGAAGTCAGGCACCCACTCGGCCTGCTTGAGCTGTGGGAAGACTCTGCCTAGGCTGCGGTGTCCCCCACGGGAGAGGCGCCCCGCCAGGGTCGAGGAAGGGGAAGGAGGAGGGGAATCATCCCTGCCCACCCTGGAGAGGAGACACGCACCTTCTCAGGGAGGGCCTCATACTCCCCGGCCCGGATGGCTGGCAGGGTCCGACGACCCGCTGTCTGCGCCGCCTCCCCATAGAGGTACACTGTGAGGGAGACTGGCTGGTCAGGCTCCCAGCCAGGGGCAGCCCAGAACCCCCACTTCCAGAGGAGTAATGAGGTGGGCCGCTCCTGCCAGCCTCAGCCCGGAAGACCAACCTCCCTCGGTTCCCCTCTCTGTGTGCCTCACGGGTGTGAGCGCTCACTGATGGACACTCAGTTTGGGCCAAGACCCCTCCCCTGCTGCTCCCCACTGCACAGATGTCCCCCCCAAAAAAACCATCACAGAGATTATAAGAGAAGTAGATGTGCGGGATGGATGTTCACGTTTCTTTCTAAAATGTATTTTCATTGTACCATAAATATGACCACAAAGTAAGAATCATAAAGAAAGGAAAACAAAAGTCACCACAAACTCCCAAGATCCATACCACAACTGTGACAGCATGGAGCGCACTGGCCCATATCTGCACGGGGTTGGATTTGGGGCCCTGCACTCCCGCGTCCATCTGCCCATTGGACACGGTCTGCAGACCTGTGCTGGGCCTGCACTCTGTTTCCGACTCATCTACACTTGTTCTAGGTTAATTTCTTGTTTTGTTTTGTTTTTCCTCTAGAGTTCTATTTCTATTCTTGTATTCAGAATAACCGTATCCGTTACCTCCTGTGTTTTACTTCAACTGCACTATACTTGGAATGTAGGTGTACCTGGAAGAGTCAGAGTACATCAAAGCGACAAGAGTTTTGAAAATTACAATTAATGTTTCAGAAGAAATCCACCCAGGTTTGCATGTTCTTCATCTTTACATTAAAAGGAGGAAAAAAGCCGGGATTCTTGGGTGGCTCAGTCAGTTGAGCGTCTGACTTCAGCTCAGGTCATGCTCTCATTGTTTGTGAGTTTCAGCCCTGCATCAGGCTGTGCACTGACAGCGTGGATCCTGCTTGGGATTCTCTCTTCCTCTCTCTCTGCCCCTCCCCTGCTTGCTGTCTCTCTCTCTCTCTCTCTCTCTCTCTCTCAAAATAAATACATAAATAAACTTAAAAAAAGATGGAAAAAAAGCCATCCTAGCCATGCTTCACAATTTTTTAATTTTAGTGTTTATTTATTTTTGAGAGAGAGACACAGAGAGAGCACGAGGAGGTGAGGAGCACAGACAGAGAGGGAGACACAGAATCCGAACCAGGCTCCAGGCTCTGCGCTGTCCAGAGCCCGATATAGGGCTGGAACCCACGAACTGTGAGATCATGACCTGAGCTGATGTTGGATGCTCAACCCACTGAGCCACCCAGGTGCCCCAGCCATGCTTCACATTTAATCAGATTCTTCTATATCAATGCATAAAAGGTTTGGAACAAGTTGTTCTTGACGAGAAATAGTTCATATTAGAAAAAATTAGAATAAGAGCCTAACGTTCAATTTTCTAGGTTCAGAATGTCTGAGAAAGCATTTTCAACTACAAAACTTTATTTAACAAAAAAGTTCAATATGAAAATGCGCGATCTGATTTTTACATTGTAGGAAAACAGGTGCCATAGAGAGGGGGTGTGTGGAAGCTGCTAGTTTCTTCCCTTGAGCACACCCACTGTTTATGCTCGTTCCAAGGCTCCTAACACGATGACATGGCTTTCTGGAATTACCGCCATTCTAATGTCGTTCTGTCGCCCACTAGTTGCCATCACCACACATTCATCTATCACAAGATTCATGAAGGGATCAACCCCCCCACAGTTTCCTTGGGAGTGTCTGCCACCATTTAATTTCAATAATAATTTCTTGTCCATAAATTTTTCCAGCCCGGTGGGGGGAGCTTTGCTCATGGCATCTACTTGGTGAGCTCAGACATGCCACTCAAAGACTTGGGTGAGTTCCCCAAAGTGAGACGATTCTATTAGCAAGCCCGGACTGGACTTCACAAACAGCTAAGCAGTGTCCGCTGCCGGGCAGCACGTGAGGGCCACTGGCTCCCTGTCCCCGGGTGCACTTGGTCATGGTTTCTATTTGTGTTTATCTCGTTATGGAAGAAGCAGGACATTTCCCTGTAGGTCAGTTTGCAGACTTTTTTGTGTTAAACTGCATTTTTAAGGAGCTAAGAGCAGAGAACCATGAGGGTACTGAAGTGCAGTGAGGGACCAGCAGGGGGAACCCCAGACATGAGCACTCACCCGGCACACCCAGTTCCTCCGCCAGTCGCTGGCCAAAGGCCTGGGCACAGAGCACACACTCATCCATGGTGACGCCCCTCACCGGGATGAAGGGGCACACGTCCAGGGCTCCCATCCGAGGGTGCTCCCCTGCAGAGAGATGGGGGCTGAGGAAGGGGAGGCCAGGGGTGGGTGGCTCCTGGACCCCGCACTTTCTGCCCCCAACCTGCCCTCCATCCACACACCCAGCTGGTCACGCTGCCCCACGGGGAAGCAGCGTCTTTGTGTAAACCCCTCCCTCTCCTGAAAGCCACAAAGGTCACTGCCCAGGGCTGCCAGGCTGAGCATTCAGAGTCCTGCCTGGCTGGTCTTGCCGCCCAGCCCTCCCCGCCACCCCCCGGCCCTGGGCAGCTAGCAGAGCGTCCTTTTCAAAACCAGAACCCCCACTGTGGGTCAGACAAGCTGTGGTCAGCAGCCCCCCAAGATGATGAGCCCCCTCACCCGCCACGTTCCCCCACCCCCCCCTCAGGGAGCTCCTGGCTTTGAGATAAGCTTTCTAACTTTACCAGTTGGGATCACTTGTGGATTCCCTTCAAGTGGGGCCTCACCTTCCCCCACTGTGAGTGGCCAGAGACCCTGCCCTTTTGACCAGCTCCCTGTGTCCACCAACCTTTGACCCTGCCTGCCACAGTAAATGTGTTTGCTTTTGCAGGCTGTTGACAGGCCGGTTTCCGAGTCTTTGCCTCCCTGCCCCCCAAGGCCCCTAGGCCTGAACAGAATGCCACAGTTTCACCGCCACTCATGCACAGGGAACCCCCAAAACATGGGTGGAGGTGCCACGGACCTTTGCCCGGCACAACACATTCTGTGTCCCGGGGGTCCCCCAAGGGTAAGCTCACAGGCCATTCGGCCCCTATGCCCTGAGCCAAACCCTGTGGGTGAGGACAGACAGCCTGGTGCTCTGGCCCCTCACCTTTGTGCTGGCTCATGTCGATGAGCCGGAAGGCAGCCCGCGCAGCATTGAGGGCCCCCTCCACCACGTCCTTGGGTTGCCCTACAAAGGTGTAGACGGTGCGGTTGGTGGAGGGGCCCGCGTCCACATCTAGCAGCACACAGCCCGGGGTCTGCGCCACGGCTCGGGAGATGGCGTCAATCACCTGGGGATGAAAGTCCGACACTGTGCCTCGGTTTCCCCACTTGGAAGAGAGAACAGGAGCTTCAGAGGTAGGCATGCCTTTCCTGCCACCCCAACCACCACCCAAACATGGGCCTAAGGAGCTGGTGCCGAGCATTTGGGAATTCCTCAGAGTACAAGCCCAGAGAGGCCTACCACCGAGCTATGGTTGCCAAGAAGGGGGCAACAGGCGGCACCCTCCAAGAGAAACCGAGGCAGGAGTCAGAATCCGGATGGAGGGCTTGCTGGGGCTCCCAGAAGGTGACCTATAGGCCAAGGTCACAGAGGTCAGGGCCCTAGCTTCCCCACGCAGCCCCTAGTGGGAGCATTTGCACTAGGGGAGGGCCATGAACGGCCCAGAACCTTCTGAGGCAGCAGGACAGCCCAGTGGTTGGGAGCAGGGGCTCAGGGCCTAAATTGTTCCGTGGCCCTCAGTGGCCTGCACCAACTCTCTGTGCCTCAGTTTCCTCGTGGCTGACATGGGGATAATGTCAGAGCCCACCTGATAAGGTTTGGAGACCTTCCAACTTCCCTGTGACGCAGACCCAGGTCCAGGACCCCTGCCTGACTGCCCATCCCACAGTCTCCTCCTCACCCGTCAGCCACTTCTCTGTCCCAGTGCTCATGGGACCCATCCCCGCGGGGCTGACAAGAAGTGGTTCTGTTTCAGGAACCAAGCACACCCCTTTCTCCTTGCCCCGGGCCACTTGCTTAGCCCCCCCCCCTCCCCCGGCACCTCACCTCCTGCTTGTTCCCCTCGGAGAAGTTGGGAACACATTCCACCAGCTGGGACATGGTCTGGGCCTCGATCCCGGTACTCCTCTCACGGGGCAGACCGAGGGAAGGAGGGACGGTGCTCTGCAGTGCCTGGCAGGGCCTTTATCCACCTGGCGGGGCCCTCCCATGGGGGCCGGGCTGCTTATTAACCACAGGCTGTGGTCCCTGCGCAAACGCAGAGCGGCTGGGAAGGGAGCAGGACCCCTGTGAGCCAGACAATGGAAAGGGAGGGATCCCCATACCCAGCCAAGAGCAGGACCTCAGCAGGGGTGGGGAGTAAACCCTCTCCAGGCAGTGGACTCAGGCCAGTCCAGGCTCCAATCCCAGCTCGTCCCGGCGCTCCTGAGGACTGTCTGTGTGGTCCTCCGTGTGAGCCTCCACGCGACCCTCCACGTGGCCCTCCAGGGGACCCTCCATTTGATCCTCTAAGTGACCCTCCATGTGGCCCTCCAGGTGACCCTTCACGCGACCCTCCATGTGGCCCTCCAGGTGACCTACTGAGCCCCGATTTCTTCACGTCAACTCGTCAGCCTCAGGCAGCAAGCAGATGAGAGGGATCGTGTGTGAGACGCCACCAGTGGACGAGGCTCTTGGTGGAGGGCAGCTCAGCCTGGCCAGGCAGGAGAAGGGCAGGGAGAGATCGAGTGTGTGCACATGTGCGGATGTCCTTGGGGAGCAAGTGCTCACGACGAAGTTCCGGCTCTCCCAGCCGCTGGCTGCTGTCCCCCGAGGCCAGAGGCTCCCCACAAAGAAGTGATGTGCTCAGGCCAGCAGCCCAGGGCCCTGCACCCAGAGGGCCCAGCTGGAGTCGGTGCCATCTTGAATGGGGTGGGCACTTCCAGTCTGCAAAGCCACCTCTCGTGGCCACTCCAGCAGTGTACAGATACCTCAAACCTGAGGTTCACCTCTGCCCCGCCTCTCAGGGCACTCTCAATCCCCCTGCAGGGACCCCCCCAAAGGCAGACCATACCCCATCTGCCTTCTTCCCGGGCATAGGCACCCACACAGCCGTGGCAGTGCAGGGTAGCCACAGGGCCCAGGTGAGGAGATGCCCAGATCTCGTGGATCCCCAGCTGTGTGGGCTGCGGGACCCCACCCCTCCAGCGTCAGCCCTGGAGCAGCCAGGTGAGCCCAGAGACCCCGGAGGCTGGGGGCGGGCCAGACCATCTCCAGCCACGACTCCCCAGGGTGGACGCAGACGATGGCTGCTCCACTCCCGGGTCCAGCACAGTCACAGGGGAGCCCCAGCAGCACCCGGCAGACAGCAAAGACCCAATAGAAACATTCCTCCGAACCCGGCTCCTAACGCCAAGGCTCACCCAGAGAGAGCCTGCATCCCAGAAGTGCCCACCACCAGTCCCTCCTCCAACAGCCCAGGTGCCAGACCTGTGTGTGCCCTGCAGAGACCCCCAAAGTCAGAGAGTCCCTCAGCTGGGGGTCGGCGTCCTGTGGCTGGAAGGGGAGGATGGCGTCAGTTGTGGACTGAATTGTGCCCACCTCCAAAATCATAGGTAGAAGCCCCGACTCCCCAGCACCTCAGAATTAGCTGTATTTGGAGACAGGGTCTTGAAAGAGGTAATAAAGCTAAAATTATGTCTGTCATAGGATGACCCTAATCCCCTCTGACCGCTGTCCTGAAGAGGAAATCAGGACACAGACATGCAAGGGGACAAGCATGTGAGGACCCAGGGAGAAGGCTGCACCCACACGGCCAGGAAAGGCCTCAGGAGGGACCAGCCCTGCCACCACCTGGACCTCAGGTGTCCAGCCTCCAGCACGAGGAGGAAATAAATGTGTGTTGTCCGAACGCCCCTGGTCTGTGGTGCTCGTTACAGTTGCCCAAGCTGTGCCCTAAGGTGCTGGACACCTGGGACACCAGAGGCTGTGAGGACCGAGGGACGGTCCTCACACCACCAGCAGAGAAGTGACCAGAGACCCTCTACTCACAGTCAAGGCCAGGAAGGTGCCAGCACCAGGCCCTGGTCCTCACGTGGGCCCAGAAGGTCACCTGTCCTGAAGACCCCAGGAGAGACAGGGAACTGATGGCTCCAGCAGGGGTCAAGGGGTGGGGTACATCAAATCATCCCAAATCAATAGCCTCCCAGGAATCCTCACAGGATGGGCCTGTGTGCATGGGCCTTATTCTCTATCCAACACGCTGCCGTCACCTTCTTGAAATTCCTACTTTTGAACAAGAGACCTGTGTTTTCACTTTTCACAGAGCTCTGCAGATTCTATTGCTGTCCCCCCAGCATCCGGATCCTTGCCTCAGCCTCTCCGTTTGGGGAAACCAGCCACTGGCCCTTTCAAGGGAGGAGACAGACCTCAGAGGATGGTAATGGGGTCATGGGGAAGGCCCTGAGGGCCGGAGGGTCTGGGAGCCTGGCCAGAGCCACAGCCCCCTGCCCTGGAGGCTCGGTCCTGGCTTCTTTCCACAAATACCAGCAGGCACCTCCTGCTACGCCCTCCACGCCTTCAAAGAGCCAAAGGTAAAGGTACACAGGAAAACAGATGATTTTAATAAAGTGCCACAGTGCCGCGCAGGGGTGGGCGGCGGGCGGGCCGGGTGCCCGGGGCGCGGCCCGGTTGGTGAGAGGTGCCTGTGGCCCCGGGCGCCCTGTCGGCAGACTGGGCCCCTGCCCTGGGCCGGAGGGGACACGCAGGAGGCACGTGGCCCCCGGGTTTGGAACAAACATGTTTATTGCAGGCAAGGCACGGCGGGTGCGGACGGGCTCACCAGGCGAAGAGCGGCTTGCGGTCCTCCTTGGAGAGCTCACACAGGCAGGTGAGCAGCAGCAGCGCGTCACCCAGGAACTTGGGGGGCACCACGTCGATGACCAGCTTGCGCAGCGCGGCCGGGCTGCTGTGCAGCGGGTCGGCGCGCAGGTCGGGCCGCTGCTTCAGGATGCCGTAGGTGTTGATGAGGAACTCGCTGAACACCGGGTGCACCTCACGGTTGTAACCCAGCCTCTCCAGGCGCGCGGTCAGCATCAGGTAGCGGTGTGTCAGCTCACGAAGCTTCTTCTCGTCCACCGACCCATCCAGGGACTTGATGGACGTCTGGGGGTGGTGGGGGTGGGCACAGCGCGGGCGTGGGTGGGGGCGACAGGGGCCCCAGGGCAGGGAGGGGTCCTCACAGCAGGGAGGGGACTCCAGGACAGGGAGGGGACCCTGGGGCGGAGAGGCACACCTGCTTGATCTTCTCAGGGATGTTGGACACGGTGAAGCCATACAGCCTGGTCACTCCCGGGAAGACATAGGCCAGGATGCGCCGGTCCAGCTGGAAGGCGATCTCCCCGACGATGCGCCCGTCCTTCGCAGCGCTGGAGAAGCCCTGGATCTCTGTGAGCAGCGGGGGCAGTGAGCCAGGCTGGGGGCTCCAGGACACGGACGGTCAGGGGCCACCCGCCTTCCTCCTGCCCGTGCCCCAGGATCTACTTTGAGAAAAGGACCAACCTAAACGCAGCTGCTGTAAGTTTGGGGTGAAGCCACTGGGGCCTGGGCGGGGCTTCCCAAAGGGGCCCAAGCATGATGAAGGCGCATGGCCTGCTCCTCCCCACTGCTGCATCCCCTGCCCTCCACTGTGAGGGCAAATACAAATGGAAAAGAAAACCTTGACTTTTCTGTCACCAAAAAGGAGAGAGACCTATTCTCTTTTCCCTCTTAGAGCAACCTGAGAAAGCTGTGATCCTGAGTCCTCTCTCTGTCCCTCTGAGATGGACAGAAATGTCTTTAAGAGCTTGTTTTACAGCCCAGGACTATTTGTATTGCCCCTCCCCCAGGGGATTCTGGCCAGGCACCTGGGTCAAGAGTAAGCCCTACCAGAAGGCCCACCCCTCTGACCAGGTGCGTCGGGAGAGGCTAGGTAGGCATGTCCCCTCATCTCCTGAGGGCGGGGTGCAGGTTGACTCGACAACACGTGTGTGACCCATGTGATTCAACATGTGTGTGCCCCGTGTGACTCGACAACACGTGTGCCCCATGTGACTCAACACACGTGATCCATGTGACTCGGCAACACACTGACCCATGTGACTCAACAACACACGTGATCCATGTGACTCGGCAACACGCTGACCCATGTGACTCAACAACACATGTGATCCATGTGACTCGACAACACGCGTGACCTATGTGACTCGACAACACGTGTGATCCATGTGACTCGACAACACGCGTGACCTATGTGACTCGACAACATGTGTGACCCATGTGACTCGACGACACGTGTGTAACTCATGTGACTCGACAACACATGTGTGCCCCATGTAACGGGTCCTGTCCGCCTGGCTGTCTTGGAAGCCTCTGCATCACAGGCTGGTTTAATGTTTACTTGATAATAAAACTCTTCCCTAAGTTTGTGGACAGGATTGCTAGGTGGGCAGGAGATCCTGTCTAACTGTCTTCCTGATGTTTCCAGGCCCAGCAGCCACCCTCCCCCGCCAACACCTGCTTCCAAATCTGCCCTCCTACAGCAGCCTCTGTTCATTGTGCAGCAGATAGGCGGCCACGCCTTCAAAACCCTGTGCTCTCTGAAAAACACCCTGCCAGTTACTACCGTTGGATGAATCTGACATGGAGAGACCCAAAGTGAGGGGGCCTGCGTCAGAGTCAGGCAGAGCCTCTGCGCTGGGGACCCTCCACCTGACCGGGGCCCCCAGACCCCTGCCGCTTCCACACTCTGCTCTTTCATCCCCACGAGAGACACTTAATAACAGAGCCATCCGTAGAGCCTTTCCTAGAGCCCCTGTGGCTTTTCCCAACCTGACCGCGATGCAGACCCTCCAGGGCGTTGACCGGGTGCAGCCCACGGGGCCCACCCAGCAGGCGGACAGCGCACGCACGGACTGGGTCCTGTTACCCGCACACAACTGCACCCTCCGGAGGCTCGGGCTCCAACACTCAGGACACCCCACACCAGCCCAGGGGAGCCTCCCGTGTGGCCATCTGAGCCGAGAGCGCTGCGGAGCCCCAGGACCAGCCATACCTGTGACCCGTACAGTTGGCCCCCTCCTGTGACTGTGTCCACATAACCGCTAGTCCCAGAAAGCTGCCAGGTCACTGCCACCACAGGAACACGGTAGCCCCTCCCAGCACATAACAGCCAGTCAGCACGGGCTTATCAGCTCCTTCCAGGACAGGCTGGACAGCCAGAGAGGACAGGCCGAGGGGGTAGGGGACTGTGCTTCCACTCCCTCAGCCGCACCTGCAGGCACTGAGCGGGGAGTCCATGACCAAGGCGCACGGGGCACAGTCCATGTGGCTCTGCAGGCGGGGGTGGGGAGAAGGAGGGGCCACAAGGGTGTGAATGCAGATGGCCCAGAGCCACATGTCCCCCAGCAGACCCCGCGAGGAAGGCCTCGGAGCTGTGGGGCCCTGGAGCCAAAGGATCACCGGGTGGGGAAAGTCGGATATGAGCTGAGACGGTGCAGGGCTCCAAGGGTCCAGGAGAAATGCTGGGGTGGAATGCCGGGGAAACGGGCCACAGAGGGTGTCGGAAAGTGATCTGGTGTCACTCAAGCAGCTGGAGCGGCAAGAGGGGCAGTGGCTCCCCACACATCTCTGGACCTCAGGAGGTGAGTGGGTGAGGGAGGTTCCTGGCAAGACGCCCCCTCCCAGGAGCACCACCTGATGGGGATTCGGAGCCCTCCGAGGCATCCTGGGGGGCGGCATCCGCTTTCTTTCCCCAGGAGCGTTTTCTGGTCCCTCTGGAACTTCATTCATCCTCACCATGATCCCAAAGGGGCCTCAGACCCCACTTACAGACAAAGGAACTGAGGCATATGGGGCCCAATGCTTCCCCGACCATTTAAAAATGTTTTTTATTCAGATACAATTCACATCCTATAAAACTGAGTCTCTCAAAGTACGCAGTTCAGATGTTTTTCTATATTCACAGTTGTACAGCCATCACCGCAATCAAATTCCAAAATATTTTCATCACCAAAGCGATACCCTGTACCCACTATCAGTCACACAGCGCTCTCCCCGCAGCCCCGCAGCTACCAAACTACTTCCTGTCCTTATGGATGTATCTATTCTGGACATTTCATGCAAGTGTAGCCACGCAGCAGGTGATCCTCGGGCTGGGCTGGCTTTCTCTCAGCTGTTTCCGAGGTGCCTCCACACTCCAGCAGGTGTCAGCACAGCATTCCTATCTGGGGCAGAACCAATCCCGTTGCGTGGATGGACCACATTCTGTTCATCCCTTTGTCTGTTGAGAGGCCTTTTCGCTATCATGGACAACGTTGCTATGAACATTCATATAAAAATTTTTGTGTGGGGGCGCTCAGTCAGCCAAGTGTCTGACTTCAGCTCAGGTCATGATCTATCTCATCACTTGTGAGTTCGAGCCCCACATTGGACTCTCTGCTGTCAGGCAGAGCCCACTTCAGTTCCTGTCTCCCTCTCTCTCTGCCCCTCCCCAGTTCGTGCTTTGTCTCTGTCTCAAAAATAAATAAAAACATCAAAAAAAAATTTTTTTTAATTTTGTGTGGACAAATGTTTTCAGTTCTTTTAGATACATATACCCAGGAATGGAATCATTGGTAATTCTATGTGTAACTTTTGATGAAATGCCAAACTGCTTTCCACAGCGACAATGTACATGGGTTCCGATTGTCTCCCCATCCTCTCCAACACTTGTGCCGGTCCCTCATTTTTTATAGCCATCCTAGTAGACGTGAAGTGGTTTCTCATTGTGGTTTCATCAGTATTTGGCTGATGACTGAGGATTTGGAGCAACTTTTCATGTGCTTATTTGTCATCTATACGTCTTCTTTGGGGAAATATTCATTGTGTTTTGCCCATTTTTAATTAGATTGTCTTTTTACTGTGGAGTTGTAGAGAGTTCTTATATATCCTGGATACTAGCCCCTTATCATCTGATTGACAAATATTTTCTCCCACTCTGTAGGCTCAGTTCACTTTCTTGAAATGTGTTCCTCTGAAATACAAAAGTTTTGGGGCGCCTGGGTGGCTCAGTTGGTTGAGCATTCAAATTCAGCTTAAGTCATGATCTCATGGTTCATGAGTTTGAGCCCCGTGTCGGGCTCTGTGCTAACAGCTCAGAGACTGCTTCAGATCCTCTGTCCCTCTCCCTCTCCCTCTGCTCCTCCCCTGCTCGTTCACTACCTCTCTCAAAAATAAATAAACATTAAAAAAAAAAAAAAGATTCTCCTTCCGCCCCTCTCCCCTGTTCATGGACTTTCTCTCTTTCTAAAATAAAAAATCAATAAATACAAAAATTTTTACTTTTGATACAACCCAATACATAAACTTTTCCTTTTGTTGCTAATGCTTTTGGTGTCACATCTGAAAATCTATTGCCAAATCCGAGGTCATGAGATTTTTCTCTGTGTTTTCTTCTAAGTGTTATATGGCTTTAGCTCTTTTAGATTTTTTTAGGTCTTTGATACATTTTGAGTTAATTTTCACATGGGGTGTGAGGTCCAGCTCATTCTTGTACATGTTTGTCCACTTGTCCCAACATCATTTGTTGCAAAGACAAGTCTCTCTCTGCTGACACAAGTCTTGGTGTCCATGTTGCACATTAAACCTGTAAATGCCTGGGCTTATTTCTGGAACCTCAATTCTACTTTGCTGATCTCTGTACGTCTGTCTTATGACCACCACACTGCCTGGATTCCTGTAGCTTTACAGTAAGTTTTGGAATTGCGAAGTGTAGGTCCTCCAATTTTGCTCTCCTTTCTCAAGATTGTGTTGCCTGTTCTGGGTCCCTTACATTTCCACCTGAATTTCAGGAGGAGTTTGTCAATTTATGCAGGGAAGCCAGCTGGGATTGTGATGGGAATCACATTGAATCTGCAGGTCAACTTGGGGAGTGCTGCCATCGTAATGATGTAAAGCCTTCTGGTCCCCGAACATGAGATGTTTTTCCACTTATTCAGGCCTTCTTTATTTTATTGCCACAGTGCACTGTAGTCTTTAGTGTTCTCCTTCCCTAATCACTTTGCGAGGCTGCATAAGTACCCAAGAGTTCGAGCTGAAAACCAGATTGACTGCACAGCAGTTTGTCAGGGCAGATGAGGGCCATGAAGCTCAGAGTGCAAATTTCCCCTTCTATATTCATACACTTCTCTAATCAGGAATCAGTCTCTCTTACCATCCTGTTCTGTCTTTAAAGCATAAATTGGATGGAAGAAGTGATATATACCTGAGATGTTCTAGCAATCATTTCTAGTCCAACCTTGGCCTTCCAAGATTCAGCCAAAATCTATTCTTCACAGAAAAAAGTCAACAATATTGATAAACCTGTAGCCAGACATATTAGGGGAAAAGAGAAAGAGGACAAAAATTACCACTATCAGAAATTAGAGATGGTCTCACCGCAGATCCTACAGATGTTAAAAGGATAATAATGGAATACTAGAAACAATTTTATGCTAATAAATTTGACAGCTTAGATGAAATGGATTAATTCCTTAAAAAACACAAAAGCTCACTATCGCGAGTGAATTGCCAAAGCTCCCTAAGAAGAAATAGATCATTTGAATAGCTGTATATCGACAAGGAAACTGAACTTGTGGCAGGGGAAATATTCCTACAAAGAAAATTAAAGACTTGGGTGGATTCAGTGGTGACTTGTACCAAACATCTAAGGAATAAATGATACCAATTCTACATAAACTCCTCTACATAGTTAAAGAGAATGGAGTACTTTCCACCTCATTCATCGAAGTCAACATTAACCTGGTACCAAAACCAGAAAATGACATGAAAAGAAAACTATAGACCAATATCATAGACAGCAAAAATTCTCAACAAAATTTAGGAAATTAAATCCAACAATACAAAAAAGTATAATACGTCACAACCAAGTAAGGTTTATCTCAGGAATGTGAGGTTGGTTTACAATTCAAAAATCAATCAATGTAATTAACCATATTAGCTGAAACAGACTACAAATAAAAACCAAATGTTCATCTCAGTAGATGCAGAAAAAGCATTTCACAAAATCCAATATCCATTCATTATAAGAAAACTAGGAATTAAAGGGAACTTCCTCAACCTGATAAAAGTCATCTACAAAGACCTGAGCTAACATCATACTTAACAATAACAGACTGAATGCTTCCTAAATTAGGAAAAGATAAAAAAGAAAAAGTCCACTGTCACCATTTCTTGCCAATGCAAGAAGATAAGAAAAATAAAAGGAATACAAACTAGAAATGAAAAAATAAATTTGTCTTTATTTGCAAATGACACAATCATATATCCTAAGGAATCTACAAAAAGCTACTAGAACAGTGGTGCCTGGGTGACTCAGTCAGTTAGCGTCCAACTTTGGCACAGGTCATGATCTGCTGGCTTGTGAGTTCAGGCTCCGCATCAAGCTCTGCACTGGCAGTGTGGAGCCTGCTTGGGATTCTCTCTCTCTCTCTCTCTCTCTCTCTCTCTCTCTTTCTCTGCCCCTCCCAAATTTGTAAGCTCTGTCTCTCTCAAAATAAATAAACTTAAAGAAATCTACTAGAACAAATGAGTTCAGGAGGCGCCTGGATGGCTCAATAGATTAAGCCTCTGACTTCAACTCAGGTCATGATCTCACATTTCATGATTCATGCCCAATATTGGGCTCTGCACTGACAGCACAGATTCTCTGTCTGCCTCCCTCTTCTCCCTGCTCCCTGACACTCTGCCTCAAAAATAATAAATAAAAACATTTTAAAAAATAAGTGAGTTCAGTAAGGTTGCAAGATACAACATTTTTATTTTTCAGGGTTCTCCAGAGAAATAGAAACAGAACCAACAGGGTGTGTGTGTGTGTGTGTGTGTGTGTGTGTGTGTGTGTGTGTGTGTGTGCGTGTGTGTGTGCGCGTGTGTGTGTAGGAAATTGGCCCACATGATTATGGAGACTAACAAGTCTCAAGATCTGCAAGGTGAGTTAGCAAGCCAGAGATCCAGGGAGACTGAAAATGTTGTTCTAGCCTGCCTTTAAAGGTCTGAGAACCAAGAGAACCAATGGTGTGGTTTCAGTCCAGAGCACTGCAGGCTTGAAACTCAAGAACATGTTTCAGTTCAAGGCATGTTTCAGGTCCAAAGGCAACCAGGCAGGAGGAATTTTCTCTTCCTTGGGGTAGGATCAACCTTTTTGTCCTATTCAGGCCTTGAAGTGATGGGATGAAGCCCACCCACACTGAGAGGGCAATGTGCTTACTCAGTCTATTAAATGTTCAACTCATCCAGAAACACTCTCACAGAAACACCCAGAATGTTTGACCAATTATCTGGGTAGTTCTTTTCATGGCCCAGTCAAGTCGACAAATAAAATTAAGGATCACAGGAGTAAATACACAAAAATCAACTGTGTTACTATATACTAGAAATGAGCAATCAGAAATTGATAATGATAAAGGCAATACTATTTCCTATAGTATCAAAAATGCAAAAATACAAAGAATTAATTTATCAAAATGTGCAAGATCTATACATAGAAGACTATAAACACTGTTGAAAGAAATGTTTAAAGAACTACATAAATGGAGAGACACACAGCATTTACGGACCCAAAGGCTGAATATTATTATTAATAAATTGTTAATTTCCCTGAAAACTGACCTAATCAATCTGTAGATCCAGAGCAATCCCAATCAAACTCCTTGCAAGCTTTTGTGCGAAGTTGGACAAGTTGATTCTAAAACTCATGTGGAAATGCAAAGGACCTACAATAGCCAGGGCAACTTTGAAAATGGAGAACAAGACATTATATGAATGACGATCTTACTTTAAAGCTACAGTAATAGAGACCATATGTACTGGAATCAACACAGACAAATAACACAGCATGGCGGGGGGAAGGTGTCCAGAGATAAACTTATACATATATGAACAGTTGATTTTTGACAAAAGGGTCAAGGCAATTCAATGAAGAAAAAATAATCTTTCTAAACACTGGTGTTGGAAGAAGCCAACAAATGCAAATCTCATACCATGCACAAAAATTGACTTGAAATTGATCAGAAACCTAAATGTAAAATCTAAAGCCATAATACTTCTAGAAGAACACATAGGAAACAATCTTTGTGACCATGAGTTTGACAAAGATTTCTTAAATAGGACACAAAAAACATGAATTGTATAAAACAAAAAAAAAATCAATAAACTGGACTTTATCAAATTAAACAGTTTTGCTCTTTAAAGAACACTTATGCAACTGAAAGGCCAGAGAGTGGGAGACAACATTTGCAAGACACACACCCAGAAAAGGATTTGTATCCAGAATATATGTAGAACTCTGACAACTCGATCATAAGATAAGCAAGTCCATTTTTTTTAATAGGCAAAAAATGTCCACAGAAACAGCCCCAGACCCTGGCCTCCCAGCCACACTCTCCTCCCTCTGCAGGAAAATGGAGAAGCTGTGCCCAGCTGGTCACCCAGACTACTGCACCCTGGTGCCCGCCCCTGCCTGGGCCATACCGTTAAGGTAGTAGCTCCTTCTCGTCCTGTCCCCAGACGGCAGGCTGCTCTCTGAGAAGCACACTTTCTTGGGCCGGACCATCTCCCTGGGCTCCAGCAGGGTCTTGTCTGCCAGCGGGTCCTGCAAGGGGTTCAGGAGCGGGGACAGCTTCCTGTCAGTGCCTCGGGGTGCACGCAGCTCTGGGGGGCTGAGGAAAGCCTTGAAGGGCACCTGGGAGGAGGTGGCACAGCCAGGGGAGGCGTCATCCTCACTGGAGATGGGGGCATGTGAGCACAGCAGGTCCTCCAGGGAGGACGTCTGCAGCTGGGAGGGTGCATCAGGGACGCCACTGAACCTTCCAAAGTCTGCACCTGGGATGGGGAGGGAGGGCAGGTCAGGCTGTGTTCCTGAGACATCCCTAAGGAGGGAGAGAATACAGAAGAACATCCACATACCCAGCCTCAATCTGTGACACCCCACCCCGTGTTTCAGAGCCCTCCTCCTCCCTCTAGAGAATGTGACACTGTGGGTGCCCAGCCCACCTGAGGAAACCACCAGCCTCAAGTTTATGGGCATGGCAAGCACACGTGCCCCCGTGCGCTTCCCACCCACCTGGGAACCCACACACAATACAGAGGGACTTGCTTATGCTTTTAAATGTACATAAATGATATCATCCTATACATGTTTTATCCTGCAAAATACCTTTTTGCTGCAGCATTTTTTTGGGAATTCATCCATATTGAATCATTGGGTAGCTTACCTGATACATTTAACCATTTTTTGGCACACATGGGCATGCATGCATGCACGCATGTGAGCGTGCACGTGCGCGTGCACACACGCACACACACACACACACACACACACAGCAATTTTCATATCCACTGCCCTGTTGATAAGCATGGGGATGATTCCTGTTTTCCTTGAAAAAGCAAAGCTATAATCAGCATTCCTTAATGTGCCTCCTTGCTCACAGTGGGCAAGGTGTGTGCTGTTTATACTGTCTACACTGGGCTCAGGTGTGTGCTGTTTAACCTCCTCTGTATTCTACATCAGTGGTCCCCCGGCAGAAAACAACACATGGCTTTTCCCTAATCCCCAGTGATAGTGAACATCATTTCATGTGCTCATCGGCCCCTCAGGTTTCCTTTCCGTGAATTTTCTTTGCCTTTTCTCTGCTTGTTTTTTGGGGGGGAGGGGTAGTCTTTAAAATTATTTGTAGCAGCTTTTTTTGTCTCCTGCATACTAATTCCTTGTTGATGAAAAGTGTTGTGTCTTCCGGTGGGTGCCTTGCTTAGGTCTGAATCTCTTTTATACTGACTCTCATGCAGAAGTTTTAAATTATAATGTAGTCAACTTTAACTTATCGATTCTTTTTGATTTATAAAATCCTTTCTTACCCTCATGTTATAATCTTGTTCTCCTGGCAATAAGGTAAATACATACTTGAGAAATAGTGTGTTTTAAGAGCTATCATGAAAAATTATATCCTAAAAGGTGCCTCCTCAGGAACCAACTGATCTATCTCCAGCAATGATTTCTCAGAAAAAAATGTTCAAAAAAAGACATCCATTAGGATGTGTCTTGCCTCCTGTTGCTCATGTGGCCAGGAGAAAATTGCATTTCCTCAGAAGTAAAAGCATTCTCCCAAGTAACGATCACATCGAGGAAGAAATAATAATAAAAAACAATCATTATTGATAATGAAAATCAGAACATTATATATTAAGACATCAGTACGTTTAAGACTGTATTTGGATTGAAATTAGTAATTTAAATGCTTCAATTACTTTTTAAAAATCATCTCGGGGCGCCTGGGTGGCTCAGTCGGTTAAGCCTCCGACTTCGGCTCAGGTCATGATCTCGCGGTCCGTGAGTTCGAGCCCCGTGTCGGGCTCTGTGCTGACAGCTCAGAGCCTGGAGCCTGTTTCAGATTCTGTGTCTCCCTCTCTCTCTCTGACCCTCCCCCGTTCATGCTCTGTCTCTCTCTGTCTCAAAAATAAATAAACGTTAAAAAATTAATAAATAAATAAATAAATAAATAAATAAATAAATAAATAAAAATCATCTCAAAATTAAACATTCAAATCAAGATATGAAGAGGAGCTCTTAAGAAAACAATGAACACGACCGCGAAATACACCGCAGACAGTTCTGTGAAAGTCTACAAGACCATGAAACTGTGGAAAACTACCTTAGGGAAACAGAAAACATGAAGAAATAAAATTGGAAATGAGAAAAGCAACATAAGAAAGACCAGGAAGAGGTCTGAGTTACAAGCAACCATTATACACAACTGCATCGTCACTAAGATTTCAGTAACAGGAGAACTCTTGCGGGAAATTATTTTTAAATGACTCAGTAAGAAGTAGAAAAACTAAATGGACCAGTAAGCAAAGAAGAAAAATCTAGAAGTTATTATAAAACAATTATGCTCTGAGGGCTGCAGGCCTGGGGGCCTAGTGGTAAATTCTTTCAGGCTCCAAATGATTCTGAATCCCTATATTACATAAATAAGGTTAGAACACTGAAAAAAATTAAAAGATGCTTCTTGATTGAGATTATAACTGGTCACAAGTCTGGTATCAAATCCCCAAACAGAGATCCCACAGAAAGAAGACCAAAGCCCAGATCCAGGTAGGAACAGAGTCCCCAGATCCTGAGCAAAGACCCATCCTAGCGAACACCAGGACAGACAACAGGAGCCTGGGGCCTCCCGATGGAGCAGGCCAAGGGCAGGAGCTGAGGGCACCCTACCAAGGCCAAACAAGGTCATGGAAACTGAACAAAACAAGCTGTTTCTCAATTTTTCTTGTTCTTTAAAAAGAAGGACTAGAAGGGTCCTCCCAGCACCTAGCCTGCATGCCCCTCCACCCCCAGGCCCAACTGCCACCAGAGCCAGGGTTCTGGGAATACCAAGGGCAAAGACAAAGGCAAAATTAACAAGTATACACACTGTCGATCTCATTTAAATCATTTGCACGCAGTGCGGTTGTAGACTCAGAAAACAGACCAAACTAACAAGTGTAGCACACAGGGCACACAGGCAGCTGAGGAAGAGGCTGGTGTGCGAGCCTAGCCACTGTGCGTGGTCCTGTGGGTCAGGAGGGCACTGGAAGGGTGCAGAGGACACAGCAGCATCTATTTCAACAGCACAGGGCCTTTGACCCAAGGATTTCCCGGCCGTTACCCCAATGGCAGGTGGCAGGGGGCTGGAGGGCACCGCCTGGCCTGGCGCCGGGCTGCTGTTGTGGGGAACCCCTGCCCTCCACCCCGAGAGTCGCTCCAGCGCTGGAGTGCAGGCCCTGGATCTAGAAAAGAGGACCTCCAGGTGACAAAAGTAAGGTGGACGGAAGGGGCAAAGTATAGAACAGTTCAACCGTGTTTAGGGGAACCCAGAAGATCCCCCGATGTGCACATGAATATCCACCACAAATTTCAGACAGAAACCCAAGAAAATGTTGACAGTGGCTCCCTTTGGGAGCAGAGCCAGGAGCACGAGCTTGGCCTTGTAGGTTACATCCTCTTGGGGTATTTATAAGTTTGCCAGGAGCTCCTGTTGTTGAATAAGAAAGCAGGTTTTTAAAGCACATCCTGCGTTGAAGGCAGATGTTAAGGGCCCGTGGGAAACATGAGCCATTGCTGGTGGCAGTTCCCTTCTGTTCACAAATGTCTGCTGCTGTGTTAAGAGTCGTTCCAAACTCCAGTCCCCAAAGAAGGCTGAGGGTTGTGGCCAGGCCCGAAGGCAGTGTCCCAGAGCCCCGGGCATGGGGGTGGCCCCTCCCTGAGGATGATCAGCCATGCTGACGTTGGCCCACGCCCTGCAGCAAGGGCTCCAGGCCTCCGTGTGGAAGGCTTGGTGGTGTTGGGCTGGCCCAGGGGACTGGAGCTCCTGCTAAGACTGGTGTCTAGCAAAAGTCTGGGATTGCTAGGGGTGACCCACAGGCAGGGGTGCTGGTTGTGGTCCCAGAGACTCTGCCCTGACCTAGGCCCTGACCAGGGTCTCTCCAGGAGCAGCCCGACCCTTGTGAGTCCGCACCTCTACTAACCAGGCATGGGAGGGAAGGTGAGAGAGGGAGGGCCCCAGCATTCCTGCCAGTACTGACACAGGGTGGCTCTGAGCCCTCAGAGGTGGCCCCAGCCTGACCCAGTTCTCAGGACAAAGGACAATGAAGTCACACTGGGTTTGATTCTTGGCAGTAATCACAGCACCTATGAGGCTTGGTGACAAGTGCCTTTTGCAGCCACTGCACAATGCATCCCTGGTGGCCCAAGAAGGCAGCACTGACCCTCTGTGGGATGTCACACAGGTGACAAGTCCTGGGAGGTCAGTCCCTCTTCAGCAAGTTTCTGGTGACAAGCATGTGCCTTGGCCTCTGGTGGGAATTCAGAACCGGTGGGGATAGGGTTTTCTCCAGCTGCCCCTTGGGGCGTCATTGTCCTCTTTCTGCCATCCTCCACCCCCACCCTCTGCTTGTCCAAGCTCCCTCTTCAAGGTCCTCCTTGAGGCTGAAGGACCCCAAGGACATGTTTGCCCAAGGGGCTTTGCATCCATGAGCTCTGTGCAGGGGGCTGGTGAGTAGCCGCTAGTGAGGTGGGGGGCTAACCCCCACCCCATTTTCTAGATGTGGCTTCGTGGCCCAGAGGTCCTTACCTGAGGACACACAGGAGAATGGGGAACTGGGTCTTGGTTTACTCAGACCTCAGGGATGGGAAGGGGCCCGAGACCACCGGCATCACCGAACAAGGCCCCTGCCGGGGCACAACGGCCTCACCACGGCTCCTGGACCCCAGCAGCCAGCTGGGCCCTGCTGTCCTGCCTGTAGCCTCACCTGCGCTCCCGGGGGAGCTGTCCTCGGGGTAGGCGGGTGCCTTGGGGAAGAGCAGGTCCCGGCTCCCAAGGCTACAGCGCTCCTGGCAGCTCTCGCTGAGCAGACGCTTCAGCATCTGGTTCTCCTTCATGAGGCGCACCTGCTTCTTCAGGTCTGCATTCTCACTCATGAGCCTGTTCATCAGCTCACTCCCCTCGGCCATGGCCACGTCTTTAGGTGCTCACGTATGGGCTTGCAGCCCCATGGAGGTGGAAATCCAGTGCCGTAGACGCTCCAGAAACAGCCCTGGAGTTCCACCACTGCCTGGCCTTCCGCAGCCTTGTGATGTCGCCCTTAAAGAGCCAGTGCCACCCCGGCCGTTGCCCGTCCCACCTGCTGCACCCACAGACCTCGCCTGTGCCGGTGCCCACAGAGCGACACCTCCCACCAAGAGTGAGTGCCGAGAACACAGGGAACGGACAGGAGGAATGAGGACGGGTCTTGAGGGGAGGGCAGCCAGCTCAAGAGAGGAATGTTCCGGCACCTTCTAGCAACAGCCAGAGCACTGGGCTGAGGGGAGCATCAGGCCATCCACACCGTGTGGCATGTGCAGACCTCAGGGGGATTCTGCCTTTACTCCACCTGACTCATGGTGTCTCTGCCCATGAGTGGCTCCCCATTCTGGGGGGTAAGCGGGATCCCCCAGAACCGAGGCCGGTGTCTGGTGTGCAGACACGTATTAGGGTGCGCACCTGGGACACACACTTTAAGAAAAAGGGGCAGTGGGGCAGAGGGAGGGGAGCTCGGGTGCCCCCAACAGCCCACAAGCCCCGTGGACTCCAGGAGGGCTCTGATCTGAAGGGGCTGGCAGTTGGAGGCAGCCTGCTGACCACACTTCCCTCGTAAGAAGGGCTGGACTGTGAGCCCTGAGCGACCGGAACACTGACTGTTACTGGACCTAACTGAAGACTCCCCTCGACCGGGCACAAGGGCTGTGCGGACCAATCACACACAGACCTGTGCTTGTGGAGTCCTGCCAGGGTGCAGATTTTGGTCCTCGGGTAGTGGGACCACCACAAAGCCACCCCAACACCCGCTCTTCCAACTAACTACTGAGGGCAATAAATGCACTCAGCACTGTTTCCTGGCTCTGGAGTTCTTGGTTGTGCTTCTTGGCAGCCGTTGAGGCACCGGAGAGGTCATGTCCTGATCCTCTTGGGAAGGGATAGAGTCCAAACAAGGAACCAGCATATCCTCCATCCTTCAGCCCCAACATCCAGGGTTCCCCATGCCACATCAAGGGCACTCGGGGTACAGGTAGAACAAAGCCATTATTTTCCCCAGACTGCCAAGTTAGCATAAGGTTCCTTCAAGGAGAGAAAGCCTTGAGTCGGGTTTTGTGGAAAAGATTTTTTTTTCTTTTTTAAATTTTTAAATGCTTATTTATTTTTGAGAGAAAGAGAGTGTGAGTAGTAGAAGGGCAGAGAGAGAGAGGGAGACACAGAATCCAAAGCAGGCTCCAGGCTCTGAACTGTCAGCACAGAGTGTGATGCAGGGCTCAAACTCACAAACCGTGAGATCATGAGCCAAAGCCAGACGCTTAACCCAGGCACCCCTGGGAAAGAGGATTTCTAAGTCCCAAACGTACCTCATGCAACCTGAAACAGGCCCAGTGTCTGGACCCACAGCCTCTCACATCAGACAAGGACAGCGGGGACATGGGTAGTGCCCACTAAGCAAGGGTGTGCAGGAGCTCCCAGGACGGAGGATGGATGTCTCCCCTCGAAACCCCTAAGAGCAAGGCCCTGGGACATGAAAGCATCCCCCCTACACCATGGCATTTAAAATGCCATTTCTTACAACCCCTAGAAAACCCTATGGAAATCATATCCCCTCCAGCCACAGGACCATCACCCTCTGCCAATTTTCTGATCATGATGCACCATTCTTTTATCACTGGGTTCAACTTGCTAGTAGTCTGTTAAATATTTTCTGTATTTGTGTGGGGAAGTTGATCTGTATTTCCTTTTCCAGTAATGTCTTGATCTGGTTTTCTATCAAGGTCACACCCTCTCAAAGGAGTCGCAAAATGTTCTCTCCTCCTTGAATGTCTGGGTATTTGTGTTAGATTGTTATTTCTGTCTTAAATGATTGACAAAACTCACCAGGAAGCCATCTGAGACTAGAGCTTTCTTCTAGGAAAGTTTTAAATTTCAAATTAATTTCTAAAATAGATACAGGGTGATTTAAATTTCCCACTTCTTCTCAGGAACACCTATATAATAACCATGTCTTTCAGGGGATTTTTCCGTGTCTGCGCTGTGGAACACTGGCACTGAGCACCCCATGACATTCTCTCATTGTACTCTGTGGTCTCATGCCTCTGAGGACAGACCGCACGGCCACAGCAGAAAACCTAACGTGAACGTGGAGCAGCAGCGCCAGCAGGTGTGTGCAGCAGGACATAAGGATCAGCAAGCCAGGCACAGCAAGCCAGGCAGTGCGAGCAGTGGGATGCAGAGAGGCAGCAGCACGGTGAGCTCAAGCAGACCACGCCAGGTCAGTAGGCCTGGGGGTAACCAGGCTGGATACTGCCTGCTGTCTGCGGGACCTGTGGCAATGCACCTTTTTAATGCCTGCTGTAGGTGTCCTTTCTTTCTGGATCAGACCAGAGGCTTGTTAAGTTTCTCCAAGCATCAACTTCACTGATCTCCTCTGTTATGTTTCTTACAGCATTTGACTTGTGCTCTTTTATCTGGTATTTCCTTCCTTCTACTTACTCTGGTTTTAAGATTTTTTTTTAATTTTTTTTATTTTTGAGAGAGAGAGAGAGAGTGTGAGTCAGGGAGGGGCACAGAGAGAGAGAGAGAGAGAGCATGAGCAGGGGAGGGGCAGAGAGAGAGGGAAGCACAATCTGAAGCATGCTCCAGGCTCTGAGCTGTCAAGACAGTCTGACGCAGGGCTCAAACCCATGAACTGGAGATCATGACCTGAGCCAAAGTCGGACGCTTAACCGACTGAGCCACCCAGGTGCCCCTGGTTTTAAAATTCTTAAGGTGGACATTTAAATCACAGATTTGAAACCTTATATAGTGTTAATATTTCAGCCTGTAACCATTTCTATGACCACTGCTTTAGATACATCCCACAAATTTCGATGTCATTTTTTTCACTTAGCTTGAAATATTTTATTTCCCTTGTACTTTCATTTATTGATCATTGGCTATTTAGAAGTATAATGCTTAATTTCCAGATATTTGGGATTTTCTCTTTTTTTCCCCCATCACAAATTATGCAGTCAAGTTTCCTACATTTGGGGAAATCGCAGGGGTCAGCACATTCGGAGTGCAATGGTAGCTCCCCTGCCAAGTATTCTTTTTGTCGCTGATTTTTAATTTCATTCCATTACAGTTGGAGAATACACTGTATGGCTTCAATCCTTCCAAATTTCCTCACCCCGCATGTGGTATTAGTGAATGATGGGTCATAAGCTCTTGAAAAAGAATGTTAGGTGAAGTGTTCCATAAATGTCCATCACTTCAAGTTGGCTCAAGATTTTGTCTACTCAGGATTGTTCCTGCTGAGACAATGTTAAAATCTCCCACTTTATCGGATTCCCTCTCCCTCTGCCCATTTTCGTTTTTCATATTCTGAAGCTGTTATTAGGGCATACGCATTACTGTTATTAAATGACTCTTCGCTTCTAGTACCATTCCTTTTCCTGAAACCTACCTTATATTAACAGAGTACTTTTCCTTATGATTAATGTTTTTTCATACAGTTTTCTAAACTAGTCCTTTTATCCTGTATTTTTGCATTTAAGATTTCTCACGGACAACACACGAGTCATGCTTTTTCATTCAATGTGACAGTTTCTGCTTTTAACTAGAGCACTTGGCCCTTCAATTAGTAAAATTACTTAAATGGTTGGTGCGGCAGTTTTCTAGGGCTACCTAACAAAACAGCAGACTGGGTGGCTTTAACAACAGAAATTTATTTTCTTACAGTTCTGAAAGCACAAAACCTGAGCATCAGGTGTGGGCAGAGTTCTGTCCTCACGTGGTCGTTCCTGTGTGTCCCCTCATCTCTTCTTAGGACACCAGTCCTATCAGATCAGAGCCACCCTGTGACTTCATTTAACCTTATTATCTTCTGAAAGGCCCCATATTCAAATTTAGGTCCTTTTCTTCCAAATGAATGTTGGGAGACACAATCCAGTCCACAAGAGTTAGGTTTATCACATTTTCTATCGTCCTGTCTGTTCTTCCTGTCTCCTTTGGGATTATTTTGTCCCCTTTATCAGTTGTCTAGCTATACCCCCTTTCTTTTTTTTAGTGGTTTACTCTGGGTTCACAATAGGTTCCTTTTACTTACAACAATCTGTGTCCTGGTAAATACTGTCACTTGGGGACGCAGCACTTGACACACAGGGGAGCCTTCTCGGCAGCATCTGAGCATCTGCCGTTGTCCTCCAGCACATTTCTTGTCCGTGTTCACATTCTTGTTTTTGCCTTTAAAAGTTAATTCTATTTTAAAGAGGTTTTTGTTTGTATGCTTGTTTTTAACAAAGGGGAAAAAGCCTTCTACACGTAACATTTCTGGCCCTCATTCTTTGGTGCAGATCAGTTTCCACCTGGTTGTCACTATCCTTGGGCCCAAACAACGTTTCTTGTAGGGCAAGGCTGCTGGAGAATTCCTTCAGTTTTGGTTTGTCCGGCAAGGGTCTACTTTGCCTTCACTTTCATTTTCTGTGAATAGAGAATTTTAAGCTGACCAGTTTTTCCCTTTTAATACTTTATAAAGACGTCATGCAGCACTGCCTTCTGGTTTGCATTTTACCTGATGAAAAGTCAGCTGTCCTTCCCTTTGTTCACCTGTATATAACATGTCTGTTTTTGATTGCTTTTAAGCCTTTATTCATCACTGGTTTTCATCAACTCATGATGTGCTCTGGAGGAGGTTTTGGTTTTGGCATGTTTCGTCTGTGTGATTGTTCTGTGTCTGCTGAGCATCACAGATCTATGGGTTTATATATTCCATATCTGGAAAAATTTCAGCCATGATTACTCAGATGTTTTTCTGCCTCCCTCCCACCCCATTCTGTGAGACTCCAATCATATGAATGTTGGACCACACAAGATCATCCAACAGGTCACTGGCACTTTTTTTTTTTTTTTTTTTTTTTTTAAGTATTCTGGCCACCATGGGCTGTTTCAGTGCTCACCTGTTCCTGGATGGTCCAAGAATAGTCCCTACTTCTCTACCCCCTCCCAAGAACCAGAGAGGGCATCAAAGACACAGGGTCTCCAGCCCACTGCGTCTCACTCCCACAAAAGGCCTGGTTGTGGGGAAGGTATCTGAGGCCACCTGAAGCCATGCAAACTAGCTGTTCTCCACTTGTCTCAAGCATGGGTTTCAGACACTCCCTGGGCCATCACTGTCCCCAGAGGAAGGTTGGAAATCACCCACCAGTAGTCATCATGGAGAAACTAATGGGTGAATCATTTTCACCGAAGAAAACAGGTAACCTTAAGTTATCCATATCACCCTTATATCCTCCTGAGTGATGAAAGGGAGTCTTTGAGACAGCACCCAAAACCCCAGGTGAAAATGCCAGGCATGAAGTTCATACCACAGAGTGGCCCGGTGCTCTCCAGAGCAGTATCCTCAGCCTCCTTCCATTGCCACCTATGTGGGTGACTATGGTGGGATCCCACCGCGAGCAGACGCCCTAGCTGTGACCCATCCACAACCGGTGAGACCAGCATCTCCCCAACTACTGGGGCTGTTGTGTGTAAGCTCCAGCCACCTCCTAGAAAGCTAAGCACCAAAACTGAGGTCATAAGAACAAACCAATCTGACCCCGACCCATGCCTCATGTCCTATCGACTTTCCTCTGTTTCTACCCTCAACTCCTTTTTAAACAAAGTGAATCGTGAATAAAAATTTATATTGCAGATGGAGACAAAGACAAATCAAGCTGACCAATTAACCTATAATTAGCATAACTGCTGAGATAAGAAAAGGATAAAGAAGCAACAGTAAATAGCATTACTTTTTATAACATTTTATTGCCTAAATAAAATTTAAATATATGTAGCATATTGATTAGGTTCAGTAAGGAAAAGTATTTTCTTAGAGTCGAATTTCCACTGTGAGTTAAGGATTTATAGTTAGAGAATTCCTCAAAGGAAAGGTTTAAAGTTTACATCTGGTGAATGCAGAAAACCTAATATGGCTCCAGCAAAAACTTCCCAGTAAATACTCAGAATCTGCTCCCAATAACCAAAAATAATTTGAATTCAAGCATCTTTGATGATTTGCCCAGGAAAGAGAGTCTGATTCTTTTTTAATCTCAAGTACAACTGACACGCAAGGTTGTGTTAGTTTCAGGTGCACCACACTGATTCAACTGTGTACATGCTCAGTACCCCCAAAGTAAGTGCAGTCACCACCCAATGGGACTGCTGTATCATCAGCTATATGTTTCATGCTGTACTTTCTATCATTTGACTTACATATTTTATAACTGGAAGTTTGTGTTCTTATGCCCCTTCTCCTATTTCACTCATCCCCCATCCTCTCCCCTCTGGCAAGCACCAGTTTGTTCTATATTCATGAGTCCATTCTGTCTATTTCTGTTCTGTTTTGTTGAGAACTTGATTTTTAATTAGGCTGAAGCGCATAATTTCCATTCAAAACAACATGCACCTGCTCATCTTTAAGCAGTTACTCTTATCCCCTGAAACTGATGAGGTGGTGGCCCAGTGTCCAACATGGTATCCAAGTGAGTCTCTGAAAACCCCAGAGCTGTGACTCTTTCCAAGATGAGACAAAACACAAGTGTGACATGCTTCTAAGGGAATCACATGTCAATTTATTAAGGTAGCTGCCCACAGAAGTGACAACATTTGCAGTATAAAAGCAGATTTTCATTTCTTAGGTTTCATTAACCCTATGATCTGGCCATGGCTGGGAGCCTACCAGGGGCAGCAGCCACTTCAAGGAGCAGACTGTGGTCAATCACCACCTATGTTGCTATTACCCCAGCTGGGGAGAACAGGGGCCACGAAAAGAAGTGCAAGAGCAAACCTGATGATTTCAAATGGATCCCAACAGTTCCTTCAGCCAAAATAAACCCGAGTTTAAAAATGTCTGGGGAGAAGTGCGGATGTCAACAGGTATCCACTGAACACCCACTACATGCCACACAGTGTGGCAGCCAGTAGAGCCGATGGGGCCATCTACGTGTACACAAAACCCAGCCCTGCAGGGCTCATAGCAGAAGCACCACCCTGGGGCAAGAGAAGTTAGTGAAGGAACAGCTCAAGCCCAAAGCAGGCAAGCCCCAAGCAGAGTCAGGGATGGCACTCAAGGCCAAGAGAGCTACAGGGTCAAGGCCATATGGTGTAAAGTCTCAGCAATGGCCCTGTAGGGATCTGGGCAGAGAACGGCAGGAGCAGAGGAACACTCAGACATCTGGCTGTCTGAGGGAGGACGGTCTGCCAAGGGAGCACAGTCAGGGGCGGCTACCAATCCAGGAGGTGGCACAGAAGAACAGGCAGAGAGGCACTAGGGTGGCCAACCAGAGCAGGGCCCTAGGGGCAACACCAGGCCTGGATTTTATTCTCATCAAAGCTCTTGGTGACTCCTCACAGCCACACTCCTAGCGAAGCCCTGAGCACATGACCCACTTGTCCTCATAGGTCAAAGGCAAATCCAGAGCCCAGGTTTTTCCATCCTGGCCCCCAAATCCATGCACACTAAACCAGACATAGAGCCAGAAGGGAATTGAAAGGTTTAGCTCCTAAGAGGCACCACCCTGGAATTCCAGCCCTCACTTCCCCTCAGAGCACAAACCAGGACACGAGCATTGGCGGCGGCCAAGAGGGCACCCTACAGCATCAGGCCCGTCCAGCCAGCAGCGCTGACTGCTCCGCTGTGCCTGGCACACGTGGTGCCCCATGGTGGTAACCACTGAACCACTCACGAGCACTTGTCCCTCGTCACACTTAGTCTCCTGCCTGCGCCTGTCAGCACGAGACACTGCAGGCTACAAACTCGGGAGAGAGCGATACTGGCGCTCACAACTGGTGACCACGATGCAGCGTGGGTGAACCTAGGGTGTAGGGCACGGCCAGCAGCCACATCTGACTCCCCTCCACACAGCCACAGACACTCGGCGAGTCCGGTCCCTGTCCCTTGCCGTGCCCGGGGCCGCCACGGTGAACAGATCACGTCCCTCAGCCCAACAGACAGAAGAAATAGGAAGAGCCAGCCTAGGGGCAAGCCCAGTCCGGCTGGCTCCTGGGCAGCACCGGGCAGGAAGAGGGGAGGCTGCACTCCCCTCTCCCAAGAACTGAAGTACTGGTGGAGAAAGCCCTCCCAGCCCCAAAGCAAGGCCGCACACCCTGGCTAGGTGCTGCAGAACACACTGTGCCAGGATCATGGCTCATCTTGTTCCTTTCCTCACCTGAGCTCCACGAGCTCTTCTAAGAACTAAACCTACCCTGAAAATCAAGTACCTAAAGCCACCGGCCCCACCCCTGCCCCAGGCCTGGTCCCACCCCGGGGAAGGGGTTTGTGAGGGGCACTGGACCCCTGGGCAGGGGATCCTGCAGCTCACCGGAGATGATGCCCCCTTCCTGCCCCGCCCTCCCGGACGACAGTGCCCACCACCCACCTGCCTGCCAGGCACCCTCAAGGGCGGCCAGCAAGGGCACTCTCAGGGTACAGGTGGGAGAAGCGGCCAAGGGCCCAGATGGGGAAGATGTTCCTGTAGCTGCTGTAGTTGATGACACACGACTTGTTGAAGACGCCAGGGATGTTCTCCTGAAAGAACACAGAGAAATAAACACAAAGGCTCTAGCAGGTGGCTAAGGGGCTCCCTGAACAGAGACCCTAGCCAGAGAGCTGGCAGGCTCCCAGAGGCAGGGGGGTTTCCGAGGGAACCTCTGCAGGCCATCCCCCTGCTACCACCCTAGCTCTGGACCCCTCACCCTGCAGCAAACCCTCTGGCCTGAGTTACCAGCCCCTCACAGCTGTCAACCCTGGACTCATCCAAGGGAGGGGGTCAGCCTCGTGTGACCTCGTGACCCCACATCAGAGGAGACAGGTGAAGGTGCTCCTGCACTCCATGCTGAGGCAGAGCCTGAGGCTATCCAGCGTCCTCTGCCCCAGCACCACCAGCCCTGCCTCCGAGCCAGGGCTTCATTGTAGACCTGCTTCCACCACAGGCTCTCATTGGCGGTGTTCACTAATCTCAAATCCCCAAAGCTGAGACCCCGCCCGCGAGGAGGTCACCAGGGACACAGGGACAGCGTAGGGCTGTGAAAACATTCGTGCAAATCGAGGTCGGTGCTGGGCCTCGAGCTCTTCAGACCTCCTCAGCATACCTGGGGCCAGTCGCCATTGGGGAGCTGTTTTCCAAGCAGACACCGGACTCCCTTCTCCAGGGCCTCTACGCAGGGATGCCTGGGGGGGAAGAGGAGGCACTGAGTGCACCTGCCACCACTCTCTGGGGGAAGCGCCTCTGGCTACAGCCCAACCTGCACCCGCACCCTTGTGCTACTGGCACAAGGCAGATGGGAAATCCTGCGTGATGACTGAACTGGCTCTGACGCACACAAGGAACCAGAACCCACCATGAGAGTTAGCACGCCGCAGGCTACCGCTGCACGTTTTCTACCCAGAATCCCAGAAAAATGCAAAAGGCAGCCAATGTGGAGGTGAGCCGGCCAGGTGGGCAGCCCCACACTTGTGGCTGGCTGATGGCCCCGCCTGCTCCAGACCTGCCCCAGGGCCCTGCCACAAGACGCTGCTCTTTTGGACAGAATGAGGTGAAACCTCATGGCTGTCCGGCCCACTGGTCCTCAGGACCCTCTGAGGGCCGCACATGCCACATGTGCTAATCCTCACTCATCATGGAAAGGGATGACACCCCAGGACGGAGGGTGCAGGACTGAGCTTGGCTGTGGTAGGCAGATTGGGGGTTGGTCCCTGAGCCCCCTTCCCTAGAGGTCCCCCCACAGACTGCTGCTCCTGCTCACACTGACCTGGCCTAATTCTGAGGGAGTTTTAGGAAGATTCCCCAAATGGCCTCAAAACCAACAAGACCGCACAGGCTGGGACACTACGTGTGTCTGTGTGCATGTATGCACACGTGCACACACGTGCATGTGTCTGTGCTTACACACACACATGGAGGTAGGAGGGCCCAAAGACAGCAGCTACAGGGACTTGCCTCACCCTACGCTGTTGACACAGGCCTCTTGTCTCCCTTGTCACTTTGGGTGGTCTTCTAAAAGGCAAGCCTCTCTGCAGGAAGCCCTGTGTTTGGCCAGACATATGCCCTCGCCCTGCAGGCCTCACCTCCTCCCACGCCTGCTCACAGGTCAGCCACCCACACCCCACTCCTCCCAACCCCACTACTTGGGGATGGGTCTCGCAGCCCCCACCTGACGGCCATGAGCCCCATCAAGGCCCAGGATGTGTTGTGGATCTGGGACGTGGCACTCTGTATGTAACGCCGCTGCTCGCAGGACTCAAAGTCTTCCCCCCAGCCCCCATCCACCATCTGCTGGGATAGCAGGAAGTCACAGGCCTGGGAGACCGCCGCACACACAGCCCTGTAGAGACCAGCAAGACAGGAGATGCTGTCACTCTAGGGAGGTCCCAGGCCCGATGGCCCACTGGCCAGGCCTCCCCAGGGGTAAGGGGAGGAGAATGGTGGGGGGGAGGGAGGCAGTCTGCACCCCAGTCCCACCCACTATGTGAAGTGAAGGGCACAGAGACACCTGCCTCCTAGGTATGCTGGGAAGATAAACTGAAAAGCTCTCCGGCTGCAGATGCCGCACAGGTATGACCACCCCGAAACACCACAAAACAGAGCTGGGTGAGGTGGCTGGAGATAGCTCAGATCTGAGCCGCCTCCCTTCTCTCAGCCCAGCCCAGAGGGTATCCCACTGGGCGTGGGAGCCACGCAAGCCCAAGGTGCCCCTCCACACACAAGCCAGAAACTTCCCAGAGCAGTGTCTTTACTAGAAAGGGTGCTGTTGGCTCTGAGCTTAGAAAAATACAAAATACTTCAAAGGAAAAGACACCCCCAACAGAATGTCCTGCTGAAAAGAGCCTCACTCCAGCAGGGACAAATGCCCATACTCACCCGCTGCTATAAGTCTGCCCCATGCAGGCGAAAGCCTCCAGCCCAAACCAGGTGCCGTAGGTGAAGCAAACTCCCCAGGAGCTGGAGGGGGGACAGAGGAGGACCTCAGCCTTGCAGTCTCATTCAGAAGGCGTGTAAAACAACAGGAATTCTGCCGGACTTTGGGAACACCCTCCATCACGGAATCAAGGAAGCTGGGGTGATTTGCAAGAAACCCATCCACATAGCCTTCAGCAAGCAACTGACTAGTGCCCCCAGGCTCTCAGGCCAAGGAAAACACACCTGCCATCCCCGGCCCTCACAAGATGGCTCCAGCTGCTGCCGCCACAAAGTAGTGTAAGAACTGATGCACACCCAGAGGAAGGAGTAATCACAGACACGACAAACCAGGCACCAGGCCACCGAGCCCTTCCAACACACTTGGCCAAACCGCTTTAACAGTGAGCTGAGCAAGCACCGCCAGGGTGAGGCCAAGTGTTCAAAACTGAACAAGGTCCACCAGAAATCTGTTGCTGGCAGCTCACTCCCGGAGCACACGACTGAGCATCACAGGAGCACAAAAGAGCAGAGCCCTCCCATCCCACGCACACAACCGGGAGCTCACTTACCCTTCCCAGGAGCCGTCAGCCCGCTGCTTCTGCCGACAGAACTCCAGGCCCTGCTCAAGCGTCTCCCTGGAACACAGAAGGATGGCTAACCAACAGAGCAATCCACCCACCCGGAGTTCACCCGTCCCACGGCCTCAGAAGAATGAGCAAGGTCTCCCTTACAAAAATAGGTAAAAATAAACCAACAATTGAGAGAAGAAATGCAAAGGTCAGAGAAGAAGGGATGAGAGGGCAGAGGAGGGAGAAGCAAACTGACAGTGAAAAGAAATGCAGGAGGGAAGTAAAACGTCAGCGATGAACCTGTATTACAAGCAGCTACAGATACAGACAAACTCTGTTTCACCGCAATGTCACTGACGCGAGTTTCAGTAAATATACAGAACGAAATTTTAAAAAGAAATGAAAAATTAGAAAATAATAGATTTTGAGGGCAGAGATCCATCCTAAGTCTAACTGGTACTTTAGGAGAATAACTGGTTCCCTGAAAAGGCCAGAGTGAAGATACAAATACACCCTCCAAGGTGACCCCCGTGACCTTCACCAACAGGTACCCACACCCATGTCATCCCATCCCTTGGGTGTGGACGGCACCTAAGACTTGTTCCTAAACAACAAATTGCAGCAAAGCTGATGGGACATCACTTCCATGACTCGGGCACAGGGAAGTCTAGCTTCTGTCTCGCAAGCAGACTCCCTGGCCCTTCCCAGCTTCATGAGACACCACAGAGGTGCCCAGATGGCAAGAAACTGAGGGTGGCTCCAGACAACAGTCAGAGAAGAAATGAGACCCTGAGGCTGATATTTTGCAAGGAATGGAAACCTGCCAGCAACTACATGAATGCCATAAGACCCTCCCTTAGCCGCTGCTCAGATGAGATCCCAGTCCTGGCCGGCATCCTGGCTGCAGCCCCATGGAACCTGCAGCAGAGCACCTGGTTAGGCTGTGCCTAGGTTCCCGACCCACAGAAACTGTGAGGCAACAGACATGTGCTGTTTGAAGCCACCAAGTCTTAGTAATGTTGTGACTCAGCAAGAGATAACAAAGGATGAAGGGACAAATAAGTAACACTAGCAACCAAAGAGTGATGTGACCACAAGTATAGTGGAAACTAAAAGGTTAAGAGAAAATAAAAAAAACTTTCGGCAGCATATGGGAAAACTCAGAACGCACAAACTACTGGAAAAGTAGCTTCTCAAAACCACCTCAAGCAGAGAGGGAGCCTGGATGGTTCTACAACTACTAAAGACAGGACTCACTTTGCCCAGAAAAAGAAGTCCAGGCCTAAAAGTTTAAAAGGTAAGTTCTACTAACTCACCAACAATGATCATTCTAATGTTACACAAACTCTTTCAGAAAACACAGGAGGAAGGAACACCCCTTGTTATTCTGCAAATCCAACAGACCATATAAAAGTGATGTAGCAAAGCACAATTTTCAGGCTATTGATTAATGAACATAGATGCAAAATTCAAATCTAAATATTAAGAAACTGAATACAGCATAGATATATGCCAATACTAAGCTGGACATATGCAATACTAAGTTGGCATAAAACACCTCCAGAAACAGAGGGGTTTTAACACTAGGAAGATCTATAGTAATCATCTATGACATTAACATATAAAAGAGATTATGTTTATCCTCCTTACAGAGATAGAAAAATTTCCTAAAATACAACACCCATTCACAACAGAGGGAAAAAACAACTTAACAAAGTAGCATTAAAAAGAACTTTGTCGGGGCGCCTGGGTGGCTCAGTCGGTTGGGCGTCCGACTTCGGCTCAGGTCATGATCTCGCGGTCCGTGAGTTCGAGCCCCGCGTCAGGCTCTGTGCTGACAGCTCAGAGCCTGGAGCCTGTTTCAGATTCTGTGTCTCCCTCTCTCTCTGACCTTCCCCCATTCATGCTCTGTCTCTGTCTCAAAAATGAATAAACGTTAAAAAAAATTAAAAAAAAAAAAAAAAAAAAAAAGAACTTTGTCAGGAGCGCCTGGGTAGCTCACTTGGTTAAGCATTCCACTTCAGCTCAGGTCATTATCTCATGGTTCATGAGTTGGAGCCCCACGTCGGGCTCTGTGATCACAGCTCAGAGCCTAGAACCTGCTTTGGATTCTGTGTCTCCCTCTCTCTCTGCCCCTCCCCCGCTCGCACTCATGCTCGCTCGCTCTCTCTCTCTCTCTCTCTCTCCCCCAAAAACAAACATTTTAAAAAAAAATCAAAAGGGGCACCTGGGTAGCTCAGTCAGTTAAGCATCCGACTTCGGCTCAGGTCATGATCTCACGGTTTGTGAGTTCAAGCCCCACGTCAGCCTCTGTGTTGACAGCTCAGAGCCTGAAGCCTGCTTTGGATTCTATGTCTCCCCCTCTCTCTGCCTCTCTTCTGCTTGAAGTCAGTCTCTCTCTCAAAAATAAACATAAAAAAAATTTTTTTTAATTACAAAAAAAAGAACTTTGTTAACCTGAAAAGGGGTAATTAACAAAAACCTACAGCAAAAATCATTCTAAATGGAGAAATATTGGAAGCAGCCCCCTTTAACATCAGGAAATACTACAAAGATGCCACTACTGCCACTTCTGCTATGCAGGCTTAGCCAAGGCAGTAAGACAAAGAAAAATATATCATTTGCAAGTGATAGGACGGTCTAGGGAGAAGAATCAAAAGAAGCCACAATTAATTAGAATATAAAGAGTTGCCCATATGGATTCACTGGTGATTTCTACTAAACATTTAAGGAAGGAATTATACAAAGTGTCTACAGTGTTCTCCAGACAATAGACACAGAGGGAACACTGCCTGATTCATTCTAGGAGGACAGCATCACCTGAATACCAAAAGCGAAGACATCACAAGAAAGGGAAACTATAGAACATTATCTCCCAGCAGCACAGACACAAAGATCCTCAAGAGTATTAGCAAATCAAATACAATAACATGAAAGAATTATATACCACAAACAATATCCCAGGTACATAAAGCTGATTCTACATTCAAAAATCAACTAATATACTCTATCAAATCAAGTAGGCTGAAAAAGAAAAATCACATGATCACATCAATAGCTGAAGTATTTGACAAAATCTAACACCTATTTATGATTAAAAATTTTCAGCAAACTAGGAATAGAAAGAAGTTCCTCAACTTGATAAAGAGCAGCTACAAAAAACCTACAACTAACATCACACTTAATGGTGAGAAATGATGCCTGCCTGCTGAGATGAAGAACATGGATGTACCCTCTCACCACTCCTCTTCAACATCGTATTGGAAGTCCTAGCCAATGTAACAGGACAAGAAAAGAAATGGTATATAGATTGGTGTGGAAGAAATAAAACTGTGCCTGTTCACAGATGACATGATTATCTATGTAGAAAATCCCAATATCTATATAGAAAATCCCAAAGAATCAACCCAAACACTTCTGGAACTATTAAACAATCATAGCAAGCTTGCAGGATACAAGGTTAATAGACAAAAAACAATTCTACCAGCAATGAGCAATTCTGAAGTTAAAATCACAAGATCAATTATGTTAGCATCAAGAACAAAAATTAAATACTTAGGTATATATCTTTCAAAATATGTACAATATCTGTAACAGAAAAGGTACAAAAATCCAATGAAAGAAATCAAAGATTTTCCCAACTTCATCTATAGATTCAATGCAATCCCAATCAAAATCCCAGCAAGTTACTTTGGAATACTGACAGATTCCAAAGTTTATACAGAATGACAAAAGACCCAGCACAGCCAATACAATTCCAGAAGGAGAATAAAGTCAATGACCAACACCACTCAACTTCAAGACTTGCTATAATACCTACAGTGATCAGACAGTGTGGTGTTGGAGAAAGAATAAACAAAGAGACCAATGGAATAAAATAGAGAGCCCAGAAATAGACCCACATAAATTTAATCAAGTGATCATTGACAAAGGAGCCATCAGACTTCAGCTCAGGTCATGATCTCACAGGCTTCAGGCTCTGTGCTGACAGCTCAGAGCCGATGTAGGGCTTGAACCCACAAACCCACAAACTGCAAGTCTGATGCTTAACTGACTGAGCCACCCATCCAAGCCATGAAGAGATAGGGAAGAGGGGCGCCTAGGTGGCTCAGTCAGTTAAGTGTCCAACTTCGGCTCAGGTCGTGATCTCACATTTCATGAATTTGGGCCCCACATCCGGATCTGTGCTGACAGCTCAGAGCCTGGAGCCTGCTTCCGATTCTGTGTCTTCCTCTCTCTCTCTGCCCCTCCCTCGCTCACGTGCTCACAAAAATAAAAACATTTAAAGAAAGAAAAAGAAAAAGTGATATCACTAAGTGAAAGAAGCAAATCAACTGTGAAATTCTGGAAAAGGCAAACTATAGTGATTCTCAGGGACTGGAGGTAAGGGGAAGGGTGAATGGGCACAGAAAATTTTTGGAGCAGTGAAACATTTCTATAGGATAATGATGAACACACGTGTTATAGATGTGTCACAACCCATGGAATATACAACACAAAGGGTGACCCTGAATGTAAACTGTGGACTTTGGATGATAACATATTAATATCGGTTCATCAATTGTAAAATAACGAACCAATTTATGCAAGATGGAGTAGGAGGTAGAAGGGGGCTGGTAAACAGGAACCCTCCACTCAATTTTCCTGCAAACCTAAAACTGCTCAATAAGATAAAGTGCATCAAATTTTTAAGTTCAGCAAATTGTCTAGCTGTAAGATCAATATCAAAAATCAATTGGAGAGGACTCTGGGAAGGTGGCCGAGCAGGAAGCCCCAGGAACCTGTCTCCCACCTGGGCACCAACGGCACCGGCAGCACCTTGTCTGCTGTAGCTCTGGAGTCTGTCCGAGGCTTGCAACTTCCAGAGGGAGGCTTGGAGGGGAAACTGCAGCTCTCAGCACGGCAGCAGCCACCCGTCTCCCAGCCCCAGCCCCTCGACAGGCTGGTGTGCACCTACTCCTGGAGCAGCTAACACACAGGTTACAGCGCCTAGGTGGGCAAAAAGGACCCTGTCTTCCAAAATATTGTGCTCTGATTGCTGCTTCTGATCAGACATTGCTGCACCTCCCACTCTAGCTGAAGTGACCACCAGGGAATTTAAATGCTGTTCATTACAGCATTAGTCACAGTGGCCAAAACGTGGAAGCAACCCAAGTGTCTCTCAAAGGATGAACAGATAAGCAACATGTGGTCTATCTATACAATGGAATATTATTCAGCCTTAAAAAGGAACTTTGGACACAAATCACAACATGGATGAACCCTCAGGTCATTATGCTCAGTGAAATAAGCCTGTTGGGGAAGGTCATCAAAAAGGAGCGACTGCCAACTGACCCATGAGCTGGACCTGGGCACTTGGGAGGCTCCTCACCCCTTCCCCTGTCCTGGGGATATGGGTTCCACTTGCTTTTCTGGCTACCAGAGGCCACTCCAAGGACCCAACCTTGAGATGGTGATGTGGTACTAAGAACTTCTCCAAGGTAAAAAAATAAAAAAATAAAAAAAATAAAAAGAACTTCTCCAAGGTATACAGGACTGAGCCCAGGTAGGGCCTCTTTATAAACTTCTGTGATCTGGTGAGAGCCTGCAGGGATCCATTCACCTTTCTGCCCCTCCCCCCCCCCCCCCCCCCCCCCCAGACAGGTCTTTGCTTATTAAAACTGCCCAGGGGCACCTGGGTGGCTCAGCTGGTTGAGCGACGGACTTGGGCTCAGGTCATGATCTCGAAGCTTGTGAGTTTGAGCCCCATGTCAGGCTCTGTGCTGATAGCTCAGAGAATGGAGCCTGCTTCAGATTCTGTGTCTCCCCCTCCCGCTACCCCTCCCCTGCTCACGCTCTGTGTCTGTCTCTCAATAATAAATGTTAAAAAAAAAAAAAATTTTTTTTTTAAAAAAACTGCCCCTACCCATCTGGAGGGTCTGTCTCTTTCCTCGGTCTTTCCCTGCCCTCCACATACAAGGCATGTTTCAGATTATACATGGGAAGCTCCTAAGGGGGGTGAGAACCAACAGACCCAGTCACAAAAATATATTACAGGATTCCACTTACATGAGGTAAGAAAAGACAGAAAACAGAATGTGGACTGCCAGGGAATGGGGGCAGAAGAGATGAAATAAAGCTAACAGGTACAGGGGCACCTGGGTGGCTCAGATGGTCAAGCGTTGACTTTGGCTCGGGTCATGAACTCGCAGTTCATGAGTTCAAGCCCCGCATCAGTCTCTGTGCTGACAGCTCGGAGCCTGAAGCCTGCCTTGGATTCTGTGTTTCCCTCTCTGCCCCTCCCCCACTCGCACTCTGTCTCTCTGTCTCTCTCAAAAATAAACATTAAAAAAATAATTTTTTTTTAATGTTTATTTTTGAGACAGAGAGAGACAGAGCATGAATGGGGGAGAGGAAGAGAGAGAGGGAGACACAGAATCTGAAGCAGGCTCCAGGCTCCGAGCCATCAGCCCAGAGGCTGACGCGGGGCTCGAACTCACGAACCGTGAGATCGTGACCTGAGCCGAAGTCGGACGCTCAACCGACTGAGCCACCCAGGCGCCCTTTAAATTATTTTTTTAGGGGCGCCTGGGTGGCTCAGTCGGTTGAGCGTCCAACTTCAGCCAGGTCACGATCTCGCGGTCCGGGAGTTCGAGCCCCGCGTCAGGCTCTGGGCTGATGGCTCGGAGCCTGGAGCCTGTTTCCGATTCTGTGTCTCCCTCTCTCTCTGACCCTCCCCCGTTCATGCTCTGTCTCTCTCTGTCCCAAAAATAAATAAACGTTGAAAAAAAAAATAATTTAAAAAAGACAAAAATAAAATATGATTAAGGTGATAAATTTCACATTAGGTATATTTTAACACAATAAAAAAAAAGGAAAAAGTCAACAGCATAAGAACCCATGATTCCACATTAATAAACAAACAGGGGAAAAGCAAACAGTAGAACACCAACTAACACATATGGAAAAAATGACAGTTTTGTAGCCATCATATAAATAATGATTCAGGCAAAAATCATCATCAGATGAGAAAACTAACAGGTAGAAGTTTGATGAGAAACAGGTCACTTACATAATCTAACACTTTCTCCCACAAGAAAAAAACAGTAACTTCACAGTGGAGAAAACAAGTGGTCATCATCTTAATCACAGGGTCCATGTTGACGTGCACATCCTGGTGTCATGCACTAAGAAGTCCCCATCACTTTTGTAATCTTCCTGACATAAATGCGTAATTTCATAACCTGAATCTAATCATGGGGAAACACCAGAAAAACACATGTTGAGGATATTCTACAAAAACTTGTCACGAGCCTTAAAAATGTCAGTCGTCAACCCCAAGGAGACACTAAAGGATTGTTCCAGGGGGAGACTAACAGCTGGCAGCTCAGTTCAGTGACCCTGGGTTAAATCATGAGGGAAGATTTTGCTATAAAAGCAACTTGGGCAATTTTAAATGAATTCTGTAGAATAAACAATAGGATTATATCGACACTAATATTATACAGTGTTAATACTGTGACTTGTAATTCCATTAAGAGAATATCCTTGTTAAGAAAGGCTAAAGTACTGGGGCATCTGGGTGCCTCAGTCGGTTAAGCATCTGACTCTTGATTATGATTCAAGTCATGATCTCACAGTTCTGAGATCAAGGCCCACATCTTGCTCTTCACCCTGCTTGGGATTCTCTCTCTCTCTCTCTCTCTCTCTCTCTCTGCGCCCCTCCCCCACTCTCTCCTTCTCTCAAAAATAAACTTAAAAAAATTTTTTTAAAAAGAAATGCTAGGGGCGCCTGGGTGGCACAGTCGGTTGAGCGTCCGACTTCAGCCAGGTCACGATCTCGCGGTCCGGGAGTTCGAGCCCCGCGTCGGGCTCTGGGCTGATGGCTCAGAGCCTGGAGCCTGTTTCCGATTCTGTGTCTCCCTCTCTCTCTGCCCCTCCCCCGTTCATGCTCTGTCTCTCTCTGTCCCAAAAATAAATAAACGTTGAAAAAAAAAAAAAAATTAAAAAAAAAAAAAAAAAAAAAAAAGAAATGCTAAAGATTTTAGGGATTAAGGCACATCACATTTGCAATTTACCCTAAAATGATTTTGGAAAAAATATACGTTGAAGAAACACAATGAAGCAAATGTGAAATGTTAACAGCTGAAGAATCTTGGTAAAAGATAAAGAGGAAAGCTTTGTACTACTAGTATAACTTTCCTGTAAGCTTGAAATTAAGAGAGAGTTTCAAGTCAAGGTAGTAAAAATGGAATGTTCCATATATGTAGCGTCACAGTACCTGGCTACCTCAAACTATATCTCTAAAACTCGCCCAGATAAATTTAAAATTTTAATATAATAAATTAATACATTTATTTAAATGCTTCTGTTCAAACTGGCAAGAGATAAAAATGGTCTAGAGCTTTAACACAGTTAACAACAGTCGCTCTGTGCTTCCCAAACTGTTGCCCCCACCCATCCCACTATTCCCCTTGGGTCGGGGAGTCCAGGCCAACAGGGGAAGTGACTGGGACCAGGACAACACTACCAGGAAAGGGCAAGGGTGGAGGAGGGGGGGGGGGATCTCCCCACACAGGCTGACCCTAAAATCATGTGGATCTAGGGAAAAGTAATGGTTCTGGATGAAGATTTAGCAAGAGGACACTAATTAAGGTTAAAATGGGGAAAAGCTGAAAAATGACAATGAAAACTTAGAAACACCCAAGACACTACTGGGCCACTAAAACAATGAAATGCCTACAACCATCACAACTCCTGCAGGAGGAGAACGGGACTTCCTGACATGGAAAGTCATCCCCTACTCTCAGACTCCTCGCCAGCACCAACTGAGCCTGCTCTATAGGACCCATGGAAACGTGGAGATCAAGCAGTCCTCACAGATTCCTCCCAGCAATGATGAGCTGCTTGCTTCTGCATTCTCCAAGATTCCTCCAAAGGGCACACTTTACTTTTTTTTTTTGAATACTTCCTAAAAAGATGATCCATTAAAAAAGGTCAATTACATGAGAGTGTCACCGAGAACAAGCTGTACCCGGAGGAAGGGACCAGAGATCATCCTTCAGCGCAGTGCATGGCTCATGGACCCCCAGGCCCAGGTGACAAAATCACGACGAGACAGAGGTGACAATATCACAACTAGACAGACACAGCAACCCCCCAGCAGCTGTACCACCTGCCAGGACAGAAGAAAACCAGCAAATCACAACTAGAAAATCCTCCATTTTTTTTGGAAATGAAGCCTCATACTCCTGAACAACTCCTGGCCAGAGAAGAACTCACAACAGAAATAATTTTAACCGAATGATACACCAAGACTTACTGTATCTTAAGTGCACATTTAAAAAGCCTGAAAATCATTTTAGTATCCATCTAAGTTAGAAAAAGAAAGTAGAAAGAAAATAATAAAGAGCAAAAATTGGTGAAACCAAAAACAAACATCAAAAACATAAACATAGCTAGACAGAATCAAAGACTAAAGATGGTTTCTGTGAAAAGACTGGTGAGATTGATAAGCTGCTGGTGGAGAAGAGGTCCAAGCTGCCAACATCAGGAAGGAAATGAGGCTATCAGTGGCAAGGGAGCTGTTGAGCACCGTGGGCAAGCTCTGTGCTGATCCACAGAAAATGGAGCTAAACAGGAAAATCCCCAAAACTGATAGAAACACAAACAAAAGGAAATCTGTACAGTTCTATAACAAGTAAAGAAACTGAACCTGTAAATAAAAATTTAACCCTTTCCGTCAAAGGGAACTCCAGGGCCAAATGGAACCTCTAAACACTTGAGGCAGATATAGCACAAACCTCACAAACTCTTCCAGAAAATCTAAAAAGAAAATATACTTTCCAACTCCTCTTACAAGTCCTGCGTTACCTTCTTGGGAGAGCCTGACAAAGACATCGAAGGGAAAGAGCAGACTGGTTTCTCTATAACCACAGTGGTAAAAATCCTTTCAAAAGTACTTTTCTAACTAGATCCAGCGATATCCAAAAAAGAAAGCACACCACGACCAAACTTGAGTCTATACCAGGTTTGCTGTGAAGCATGAAACAATGAGATCACACTGGATGAAGGCTTATCTACAAAAGTGAATGAACGTACCCCACAACACAGAGAGTACACTCCTAAGCACGTGTCCTCAAGAAAGGGGTGCCCTGGGCAAGTACAGAGTGTTCCCAGCAGGATAATTCACAGGAACCCACTGAAAGGCTCCCAAGGATCCAAGACAAACCAATGGATAAACAAAGTGTGGCATCTGCGCCAAACAGAAATGCCGCCAGCAAAGAGGGTGGGCTGCTGCTCCGCAACCACGGCCTCACCGAGCACCGAGCCGAGTGAAAGAAGCCAGACCCACGAGTCTGGCTGTGGGACTGATTCCCTAAGTGTAGGATCAGAGCAGCCTGAGAACCAGGAGGGCAGCTTCTGGTTACATCTATGTGCCCACTTGGTGATAAATTCATTAGGCACCACACATAGGAGATCTGTACACCTCTCTGCATATGTGTCAGATGTCAACAGGACAGGCTTATTTAAAAACTACCGTTTATGGGGACACAGGTGGAGTTGGGGGTACAGATCTTTCTGACCTTCATTAAGAGATGTGAAAAGTAACTCATTTTTGCGTTACAGCTCTGCCACTCTGAGCCCTCAATACACATATTTGATGAAGAACTGACTTCAGAACATGGATTCCACTTTTACGCAGATTTTTCTCGATAAATATCATACTGTACTGTAAATATATTTCCTCTTATTATTTTAATGTTTTCTTTTCTTTAGCTTACTTTATTACAGTATATATAACCCATAACCTACAAAATACATGTTAATCAACTACTTATGTTATCAGTAAGGTTTCTAGTCAACACAAGACTATCAGTAAAGTTTTTGGGTAATCAAAAGTTGTATGCAAATTTATGGGGCGCCTGGGTGGTTCTATCAGTCGACTGAGCATCCAAATTCAGCTCAGGTCATGATCTTGAGGGTCGTGAGTTCGAGCCCCACATCAGGCTCTGTTGCTGACAGCATGGAGCCTCGAGACTGCCTTGGATTCATTCTGTGTCTCCCTCTCTGCCCCTCCCCTGCTTGCTTGCTCTCTGCCTCTCTCAAAACTAAACATTAAAAAAAATTTCTTTTTCAAATTTTTTTAATATTTACTAATTTTTGAGAGACAGAGACAGAGCGTGAGCAGGAAGGGGCAGAGACAGAGGGAGACACAGAATCCAAAGTAGGCTCCAGGCTCTGAGCTGTCAGCACAGAGCTGACACGGGATTCGAATCCACGAACACTGAGATCATGACCTGAGCCAAAGTCGCACACTTAACCAACTGAGCCACCCAGGCGCCCTCCACCCCCCGGCAAAAAAAAATTTTTTTTTAAGTTACACACAGATTTACAACTGCACAGGGGTTTGGCACCCCTAACTCCAAAGTTGTTCAGTTCAAGGGTCAACTGTACTTTAGGGCATACAACTAGACTCAGGAACACTGGAAATCCCTTCTGTTATTAAGTGAGTTTTAATCCACAGAGTCCCCTTCCTGCAGTGAGCCACCCACCCCAGCAACAACACGCTCTGTGTCCTGTGTGGCAGCATCTCAGCTCTTGGCTCCTGAGCTGATGACACCCGTGGCTCAGTGACCAAACATCCCTGTGCCAAGACCACCCTTACCGGATCTCCCTGGCCCTGTGGTCCGGGAAACGCTCATGGAAAAGTTTCAGTGCCTGCATCACAGCTGAGGTGCACTCCACATATGTGTAGTCAATCATGATGTCCCCTGGAAGAGGGAAGGAAGAATCGATGCCTATCAGCTTCACCTTGTTGCCCAATTTGGCAGCTCAGACCACACCATGAAGAATGCAAAGATCATAACATGCAGACCTACATGGAACATCCAGAGCCTGAAGGTCCTCCAGAGGAACAAGGGAAGAGACCCCAGTGACTGGCCCAGGAGACACAGCCACTGGGGGGGGGGGGGGGGGGGGGGGGGAGTGGCCGGCACATACACAGTGACCTGGAGGCCCATCTGGCTACAGAAGAGCTAAGCCAGTGGGAGGGGAAAGGAGAGGGGTACAGGGCAGAGCCACTCCAACTAGACCACATTTAACAGTTACAGAAGCGAGACAGAGACCTGCAAGCAGGGTATAGGAGCATTTGCAAGGTTTGCAAGGAGAAACTCAGGTGAAGGCACACAGGTAAAGTAGCTGCCCTTACAGACCGGAACCATGCGCACAGCAGGGAGGACACAGGGCTAGGGGGTCCCTACCGACACCCTCCTGCCAGGTGCCTGAGCTCCATGAAGAGCACGCAGGACACAGGGTGGTCTCCACGGAGGATGGAAAACAGAGCAGGAGCCAGCCCAGGCTCGAGCCAGAAAGCCAGGTGACTCCTCTGCCAACCTCCGAGAAACAAAACCACAGCTTTTCCATCCACAACCACAGGCACTATGGCCACCTTCAGAGGCCAAGGAGCACAGAACATTCCAGTGTTTAGGGAGTGCTCCTTAAAGGATCCACCATCATCTGCCAACACCTTTGTTGGCACTGCTCCCACCCTGGGGGAGGAACTCCGGGCTCTGGTTGGCAAATCCATCTCAGGGCATGCAGGGCCCCTGGGTCTGCGTACCACCTGGCTGGCCAACCACTCACCAAAGACCTCCGAGGGGTTCAACAGCTCCAGCAAGTAGCCCCCACGCTTAGTCTCATAGGTGGCAAACCCTCCATCAGGATTTCTCATGTCCAGCAACTAAAACCAGAGAGAGGGCATCCTGAGAGTTCACTCATGTGGTTAAGCAGGCGGGAGAGCCCACAGGTTGTGGCAGACCATTCTAGAAACACCCAAGGCTAAAACGAAAGGGGCAGGGATGGGGAATGGGGGGCCAGTTCTCATATTAAACTGAGACCTTCAGTGCCTAGAGGAGTGGGCCACAACTTTATCACTCAGGTGCTCTACGAGTGACCATCTGGGACCCTGACATGCACCTGCTTATCCATTTATAAGTTACATGTGTGCTGCCAAGCCACACGATCTCCACTGTAAAACACGCACAGAGTGGGTGTACTGAAAGGGTTTTACACAAAAACAAACAGAAGTTCTCATCTTTCTGCAGATACCCCGTGGAGAATACCAGCCTTCCCGTAGGCAGCCCCTGGGAGCAGCCAGATATGCAAGCCTCCAACACAGGGCTCACGGCTTCCCAAACACAGACGCTGTCAGAGGACATGCCCCTCTGGGCTTTCAATCTGGCCCTGGGGATTTGTGGACACAAAAGCCACGGGAAGTGCAGCTCCTACGCAGCACGAAGTGGACCCAAAGGTTGGCGGCGGGGCAGCCGGGTCTCCCTCGTGCCCAGCAGCCTTACCACGGCAACAGCATCATAGATCTGCTCTCGTGCAACATGCTTGGTGACAAAGGGACACTGTTCTTGCAGGAGAAGGATGGACTTCAAGGCCTCAGCTGTGCAGTCAGTAACAATCCAGCCACAATCCAGCGTGCTGAAGGGGAAGCCACCCTGGAAAGTGTGGGGCCAGTCATGGCCAGGGCAGAGGGCCGAGCCCGTACCCTGATCTTTAGGACCACCCGAGGTGATGGTACCTCCCTCACCCTGGCAGAGCCCTGGCCACCATAAAGGTGCAGCCGCAGCCCCACACCACACACATGTGGACAGCCTCCCAACCTGATGTGAGAAGGTGTGCACTGCATCCACGCTCCCACACGCCCAGAGGAGCTGCCCTCCACCCTCTGCAGCTCCCTCATCACCCTAAACCACATTCCGACAACGTATCTGGTATCTGCATGTACTGCTGTCTAATAGCATCTCTGAGGCACAGGTGTGTGTGTGGGGGGGGGGGGGGGGGTGTGCGTGCACAAAACACTTGTCGTGGCAGCATGAGGAAGCCCCACATGGCTCACTAACTCACGCACACAACTCCCCAGTCAGGGAAACCTTGAGTGTGTTGGTGAAACCCCACACCGTGTGTCTATCAGAGCAGGAAGCCACAGGAGACCGAGGAAAGAGCCCTCTCAACTAGCAAGGCATAGCTAACTGTGGTGGTCTCTTTTGGAGCACAGGGTGTAGGACTTGGGGCAAACAGGGATGGCCGTGGTACCTTGCTCATCTGGCGGTAGTACTTCTGGTAGTCAGGGGGGCTGTCTAGCACCTAGGCGGCATCCACATGGCACATGCAGAAAACAGAGAAGGCCCATGTCACCATCAGATGCAGACACCAGAGCCAGTAGGGGCTGGTGCAAAATACACAGGGACCAAGAGCCACTGGCCTACTGCCCTCTCAACCATCGGGGCCAAAGGCACCCTTTAAAGCATCACCCCGTGGCCCAAGGCCTGCCACCCCCATCCACTGCTGGGGAAACATGACCAAGGCACCACGCGGTACCAGAGAGGGCAGACCAGGGTGTCAAGGCAGAGGTGAGAAGGCGGTACCTCTGCGTGCAGAAGCCCCACCACCCTCAGGTCAGATCCGACCTCACCTGTGAGATCCGGATAAACTCATGTGCCTCCTGCAGGGAGGACGAAAACTCGGGCCTGTGCTGTGCCCCCGCCTGGAAGAGACAACAGAGGCTAAGCTGCTCGCTGATACAAGCCTGCACAGATGAAGTGGTTCCCAGACAATCCTGGTGACATCTTGCCACCACTGGGAAACAGGAGCAAACTCACCAGAGTCTCAGGCTCTGGATTCTGCTGACAAGTCAGAAAGATGTAACAGAGAAATAAAGTAGGCAAAAGAGACAGTCCACACCACATCCAGTGGAGCCCAGCCCAGCCCATGTCCAGAGGATCCCTGCCCCATCTAAGGCAGACCATACGTGGCCCTGACCACTCTTCAAGGTTCTCCAGAATGTCACCACTCTCAATCCTACCAGCACAAAAACACATTCTGGTTTCCCTCCAGCATGTGCTCAGAGGTACCCATAATGAGCAATTTGAATGTTGAGAAAAGCCTAGAGCCCACTCTCCCTGCTAGAAGCTTCCTGCCCTGTCTCCCCAGGAATAGACCTTATACGCTCCCTACTCCTGAAGCCTCCCAGCTGGCAAGATCACTGCCAAAACTTCTGGGCAAGATCACTGCCTCAGCAAGACCATCGCCAAAGGCCTCGGAGTCCAGGTGGACAAAGAGTCAGGGCTAGCAAGTGCCACGTCCACATTGGGTGCAGGGGTGGACACCCAGGAAAGTCAATTGGAGCCACGGGAGGCTAAAAAACAAGGAGGCAGAGCCACGTACCTCTAGCAGAGCCTGGATGGCAAATGAGGTGTCCCACACCTGTGAGCCGTTGGTGCCCTGCACGCAAGAACAAGCCATTAGAACAGCAGCTGCAGCCGGGCACTTGGGTGGCTCAGTCAGTTGAGCATCCGACTTCAGCTCAGGTCATGATTCTTGTGGCTTGTGAGTTCGAGCCCTGCATCGAGCTCTGTGTTGACAGCTCAGAGCCTGGAGCCTGCTTCAGATTCTGTGTCTCCATCTCTCTCTGCCCCTCCCCCACTCATGTTCTGTCTCTCTCTCTCTTTCTCTCTCTCTCAAAAATAAACATTAAAAAAAAATTTTTTTAGAACAGCAGCTGCAGCTCCCTCTACCCACCCACCACTGCCCAGGATCCTCGGGGATCGAGGGCACCTCAAGGGCCGAGGAGGAGTCTGGGGGCTCACAACAGCTCCCGCAAAGTGGTGGGAGCCTAGCCAACTCCTGACCTAGGCTCCACGTTCTGTGCACCCCTCAATGCCCCTGAGGGCCAGAAAGGGGACGTCTCTGCAGGCAGATGAGAGTCAGGCAGCTCCACCTGCCTTCACCAGGCCACCAGTTGGGACAGAACCCTCTCAGGGCACTTCCGGTATCTGGACAACCACTGCCCGTGACCTCCACTGTCCCAATACCCAACAACAGGCTTTTGCCCCAATCACAATGATGACCAAAAACACCCCCTCACTTCTGAGTACACCTGGAGGTGGTGGGGCCTGGCTGAAGCCTCAACAGAGCTGAGAAGGCCCCCTTCAAATCCCACCCTGGGAGCCTAGTTCATTGGTCAACACTCTGGTCCCACCAGAATGCCAGTGGCCAAATTCCAGTGACACTAAGATAGACGGTGACAGACACTTGGATAATAGGGACAGGGATGGCAATGCCAGAGCCCAGACCAATTGGCGGCACTGAGAGAGCAACAAAAACCATGGCCTTGCAGGACAATATATAGGAAGGACACCTGCCACCAGGAAAGCCTCCTGGCCAAAAGAAACCTGAATTGGATCAAGCCTGAGGGTCTAAATGCCAGTTGCAGGAAATACAGGGCACAGAGGAAACAACCAGTCAGATCCAGAAGGGGGATGCCCTGGGAACCAATCAGTCATCCAGGAAGGAAGGGCAAGCACCCAGAAGACCACTGGGCAAAAGTGGCTTCGAGGACCAGTCACCTGGCTCAAACCCTGATGCCAACAAACCTGCCACAAAACCAAACTAGGGACTGTCATCAACCCCATAAGGCAAAAGCAGTGTGATTTTGCAAGAACAAATAAGCTGGGGTGCTCAAGGAGTCAGAGGGGATGGAGAGCCCACACAGGGGTTTGTGACCTGCCTCCACTTGGCATGTAAGAGTCAGGGAGCTGGGAGTAAGGCAAGGACGCCGAGGCGAGCTCTGTACTGGGCAGTGCTGGGTCCATGTGTATCTGTCCCAAGGGCCAGTGGCCTATCTGACCCAAGAACACTGCCAGAGGCTCTGTGTTTCCACACTTAGCCAGATGGGTGACAGTACACATTGTCACCAAAACTCCCACAGGGTGATGCAACGGTTCCCAGGCTGACCGCTCTCAGGTCAGCCCTAGCCACAGTGTGACCAGACACCTCCACCCCCAGGGTCACACACAGGAAATGAGCCAGGGAGGGAGGTGGTGGCAGAACACCATTTATGATAAATGGCACAAAAAGCAGAGCAGCGGACACAGAGAAGGGCCACAGGGGAGCACATCTCAGCCGGGGGTGCGAGGACACGAGGCTGGGGGCATGAAGCACAGGCTCCCCTCCTTCCTGCCTGACGCCCACCTCCCATGGGGGAGTTGCAGACTCTCAGCCTTCCCGCAGCCTTTGGGGCCTGTCGGCATCGCTGTCACACGGCACACGCCCAGGAAGCACCCCGGCTGTCCCCCTCAGACTCAGGACTTGGGATACCAGCGGCCGCTCAGCACGTGCTGCCAGAACTCACTGTGAGGACTTACTGAATCTTAACAAACCTAAAGAGCAGGAATGGTTGAAAAGGAAGCAAACGGCCATGGCTTTATAGCCTTTACCTGCATTTTCATGCCATCGAGACCCAGCCTGTGAGGACAAGAAAAGCCCAGGTCAGGAAGCAGAGGGCAAAGAGCTGAAGTCAGGCGGCCACCCAGAGCCCGGCTCACCCCACTGCTGGCAGCAGACCCACCTGGCAGACCCACCCACCATGGTCCCAACTGCAATCAGTGACTGACCCATTACTCTTGTTGGCGAGGCCTTTCTGACATTCACCAGAACCTGCCCCATGCACTCCCAGGCTTCCTAGCTCTACCTTCCCAAACCACCAGAAGTTCTTGCCACATAACAAATCTTTCAACTCAGAGATAACCCTCACCATCTTCCACACAACCCCTGAAATTCCTGGTTCCAAATGTCACTATACACATACGTGATCTCCACGCCTGCCACTGTGCTGGGGAGGCCCCCACGCACATCTGCCCTTGGCTCTCAGCCATGTGCGTTAGGGACCAAGTGTGATGCTGACCAGCCACAGGCCCTTCCAGCTGCACTCACCAGAGGTAATCAGGAATCCTGGAGATGTGCTCCTGGAAGGCAGAGGAGTCTGGCCCATCCACGTACCAGCGCACAAGCATGTTGATGGTTTTTGAGATCTGCAGGAGACACAGCTGAGTCAGGACCTTGCTCCAGACCTGTAGTGGCTCCCAAGCATGAGGACCACAGCCCAAACACTGGGCCCCCAGCACAGCCTCGCTCCGGGCCAGACAAGGCCCTCGACTCTAAGCGGAGCAACTCACTGCTCACCAAGCCCCGAGAGCCAGAGACCTAGCCAAGTTGTGCCGCCAGAAAGGGAGATGGAAACGGCCTGGGGCACGTGCATAGACAGAAGACAGAGCATCCTGTGAGAAACAACGTGAGCCGAGGCAACTGGCGAGCAAGCACAACCGCCATGAGGGCTGGGGGTCCCCCACGTGGGCATGCAGGGTGTGCCTTGAATAACTCAGAGACGCAGAACAGGATGGCAGGAGGGGCAGGGTAGAGACAGAGAGACAAGACCTGTGTGGCATGGACTGCTTGCTCACAACAGAATGTTGGGTTTTTTGTTTTTTTTTTAAGAAATGATTTGATACTTTTTTTTTTAATTTTTTTTTTAACGTTTATTTATTTTTGAGACAGAGAGAGACAGAGCATGAATGGGGGAAGGGTCAGAAAGAGAGGGAAACACAGAATCGGAAGCAGGCTCCAGGCTCCGAGCTGTCAGCACAGAGCCCAACGCAGGGCTCGAACTTGTGAACCACGAGATCATGACCTGAGCCGAAGTCGGACACTTAACCGACTGAGCCACCCAGGCGCCCCTTGATACATTTTTTTAATGTTTATTTTTGAGAATGAGAACGAGAGAAAGCGTGTGCGCGAGCTTCGGGGAAGGGCAGAGAGAGAAGGGGACAGAGCATCCAAAGCAGGCTCCACACTGACAGCACAGAGCCCAATGCGGGGCTCAAACTCACGAACCATGAGATCATGACCTGAGCTGAAGTTAGATGCTCAACTGACTGAGGCAGGCAGGCATCCCTGGACAGAACGTTCTAAAGGCCCAAACCTCTGACTCTGGCTTCTCATAAGCAGTTAAGTGCTGTTCTCATGTAGGTCAGCCATGCTTTACTCAGTGCTGAGCCGAAAGCCCATGAAAATCACACTGCTGTTAAGGGAACACGACTCACTGCTCCACTGCTCCGTCGAGGCAGGACAACCCACCAGGCTGTCAAGAGGCCCCACAGAACACCAGGGAGCAGGCTGCAGAGCGGAGCCGCGGGATGCAACACCAACTGGACTTCCCCAGAGAGGCCGCGGCACGGCCCACCAGGGGCCCAAAACAACAACGTCCCCCGCAGCTGTCACCCCACGGCCGTAAGGCAGCCCCCCAACCCTGCACCGGCTGGGATACACCCGCCTCTGCATGCGTGTCCACACCCGGCCTCTGTCAAGCTCCACAGCCTCACGACGCAAAGCCAGGTCAGGAGCCTGGAGGCTCGGAGAAGAGAGCTCCAAGTCACCAGGCGTGGCAGGAACCAGGACTGGAACCCGAGAGCCCCGGCACTCCAAACCCCACAGGACAAGGGCAGAAAATGAGTTCTAGGGAAGACACTCAAGAGAGGCCAAGCATCCCTCCCAGCAGCCAGAGAGATCTTGAGAGGCAGCCCCAGGAGCAGCACTACACACTCACCAGGTGACAGGAAGGGAAGGGAGTACTAAGTGCAAGACACAGGGGACAGACGGGGGTTCTCTCTGCCAGGCTCTCGTGGGAGGCCTCACCTCCGGGAAGACCCCCACTCCCAGCTCCAGAGACTGGCCTCGAGACAGTCTTCTGCCCCAGCTCCTCCCCCCACATGGGCTGCAGTTGGGTGCCCACCCCAGGCCCAGACACCCAGCAGTGGGATCACTGACCGGGCCAATGCTAATGTACTTGGAGAAGCAGTCATCGGCCACGATGTGCTCGTACAGCTTCTGGATGGCCCGCTCCCGCAAGCTGGTGCTGTGGTGGCCCTCGTACAGGTTGAGTAACACTGCGGGGAGTCAAGGGTGTCAGCACAGGGCAGCACCTGGGGCCTTCCCCATGACCCTCCTGGACATCCTGGTATGGCACCCTGCCCTGTCCCTGATGCCATGTTCAGGGGCCACTCCCCCGAGTGGAACTCCAGCCCGGGTGCATCTCAGCACTGACTGGGGCAAAGACCCAGCTCCCACCCCAGGGCTCAGCACAGAAGACGTGAGCAAGACGACATGTGATCAAGGGAACATGACTCACACGCGGCACCCCATGCTGGCCCCCAAGCCACCAGGGTTCTCGCAGGAAGATGGGTCTGAGCTGGGCCCCACAGGGTCCTGCCCCTTCTCCCCTAAGGAAGGAACAAGCGGGCCCTCCAGGCCTGCAGCCTCCAATCCTCTTGTCCAGGAGCCCCAGCCACAGGCTTGCACCAGAGGTGAAGATAGGGCAGGCCTACTGGACACGTGGCGCACACGGTAGCCCTGGTCACCACAGGACCCAAACGACAGGCGGTGAGGAAGAGGAGGAGAGTCAGCATCATTTTAGGTGTAGGAGGCCCACCAGCCCCTCAGAAAGCACCCACCGTACACCACACGGAGCAGCCAGCTGTGCGGCGTGTACAGATCATCAGGGCACACGTTGTTCCTCTGCGCCGGCCAGTCGATGCTAGCGTAGTCCTCCACGTAGAGCTCCTGGGGGGCAGCAGCACCTCAGCACCCTCCTCTGCCCACTCCCTTCCCGAGGGCACGCCCAAGGAACATCTGCACCCCTAGCCCCATCTCAGTACCTCCTTCCCCAAGACACAGCGCAGGCCAGGACTCTGCTCACAGGTGCCCTGAGGCCATCCCACCGTGCAAGCCCTTTTGGGAAGTCACTTATGATATGGGGAGGTGCAGGATTCACCCCCACTTCATAGAACTCAGCCCTGCAGGGTCTCCGGCAAGCAGGGGTGTACAGTCGGGACTCAAGGGTAACCCCTCACCTGGGGTCCCTGCCCAGGAATTCTTACCTGACGGAGGCTCTGGACCAGTGGGTCCTCCTTAGCGCTCAGCCGGATGGCATAGCAGTAGCTCATGGGCAGATAGACCTGTCGGCAGTGGCACCAGAGTGTGGAGGGATGTGCAGGCATCCAGTCAGGAAACAGCCTGGGGAGACGGCATGTCAGCAGGAGATCTGGCCCCGCCATCACCACCAGTACAGCCCAGGCCCTTCCAAGGGTGGAGTCGGGGTAGATGGCTATGCTCAGCCCAAGTCGGCATGTCACAGCCACGTTCCTATGGGGTGCCGAGGAGCATAGTCTGCAAGAGTGGCAACCACTCCTCAGTTCAGCTGGGCACATCCTAAAACCAGGAGACTTGACTCTTAAACTTTCAGGACTGTCTGTGGGTTCAGCTGGGACAAAGGTACCACAGTAATATAAACTGTTAATAACAGAAACAGGGTGAAGAGTCTACAGGAACATTCTGGACTATCTTTGCAACTTCTTTGGAAATTGAAAACTGTTCCAAAATAAAAAGTTTACCTAAAACCTTTAGAACTGGCACATCTTCCCAAGGACTGAGGCTTGGAGAGTTATCACCACCAACACGTTTTTGCCCAGTTAGCCTGACCTCAGCATACACAGTTCCACCAGCTTCCCACGTAGGTGGGTACCCAGAGTATTTTCCCCACGCTTTCCCTTCAAGCCTCCTATTCTCATGTGTGAGAGGCATGGGCATGCCAGTCACGAGCTGGGCAGGCTCCCGCCTCTCCCAACCCTGTCCTCAGGCCACTTCCCTCACCCTCAAGGGCTTGTCTACTCACTTTAAAGGGAGGTATTTTACAATCTCTCTGTAGCTGGTGGTCCAGGATCTCTGGTCCCCCTCCTGCACACATTCCTTTCATCTTCTACCCATCCCTTCAAAACCACTCCAGGAAAGACTGGCAGTGCCCTCACAGCCTAGCACTGACTGCCAGATCCACCATGTAGGGACACAGACAACAAACAGTGCTCTGACACCCACACACCCTCCTGGCACTCTGCCCATTCCTTACACACCAGGCAGGTCCAGGGTGCAGCCAGCAGGCAGCCAGTGAGCACCATTGGGATAGCCCCAGAATGCCTCCCGGACTCCTCCCAAGTGTAGGCCTTGGGTAACAGACCCCCTCCCACTGCCTCCTCACTGCCCCTCAAGGCTGCAAAGGCTTGGTCCTCAGCACTTCCATCAGGATCTTTCACCCGATGCCTCTCCTCTACCAAAGTCATCTAACACAGAAGCCCTCCAACCTCCCTGATAGCTTTCTGGGGGGCTGCAACATCACTGGTGTGCTCCCAGGAGCCAGCAGGGGCTCTAGCAGGGGGCTCACCTCCTGACGGGGACTCTGGGGGATCTACACACACGTGAATGTTCTCTGGAAAGACGCCCATAGCTTTCAGTAGATATTCACAAAATGTGAATATCATTGATTAGAAGTATCACATTAGTGTTGATTTGACTAAATATCTATTTATTTATTTATTTATTTATTTATTTATTTAGAGAGAGGAGGAGGGCATGTGCACGAGCAGGGGAGGGACAGGGATAGGAGAGAGAGAGACAGAGAGGGAGAGAGAGCAAGAACTCCAAGTAGGCTCCGTGCTATCAGCGCCGAGCCTGACATGGGGCTCAATCTCACAAACTGAACAGTGAGATCACGACTTGAGCTGAAATCAAGAGTCAGATAATCAACCTACTGAGCCACCCAGGTGCCCCGATTTTACTGAGTATTTAAAAAGCATTGTGGTTCTGTTGTAACATGGAAATTCTTCTCTTTTAAAGATACACACTGAAGTGTTCACAGATAAAGTATGATGTCTGGGATTAACTTTCACATTCACCAGCAGAAAGCTAAGGGAACAGAACAAACAGCACAGCACACTCCAGTGCTGAGGCTGGCAAGGGCTGCATAGCCTACTGCCTTCTTGTCTCCACTTCTACAGATGCTCAAAACATCCCTAACAAGACACAGGACAGCACTGGTTCTCCCAGCCCTGCAGGGCCCCACCCACCTGCCACATGGCCCACCCCCACGGTACCTCCCTCCGTCCTGCCCAAGTGGGAACCCCTTCCATCTGTCTGCAGGATTCAGCCAAGCAGGCCTCCACCAGGAGCCTAACACAGCCTCACTCCACAGAGTGGACTGCCTCTTCATCTGGGGAACAGGCAGCAAGCGATCCAGGGCCCGTCACACAACTCAGCAAGGCACTGGCAACCCAGCCACACATCAACCTCAGAAGGACAAACATACCACATCTCCGGGAACAGAGTGTTGAGGCCTTCCCAGCTATAAACATTCAGGACAGCCAACCAGAACTTCCCCCAGGAGGGGATGGCCACAGCACCACCTGCAGAAGAGAAAAGGCCCAGATCATCTGCCTCTTACTATGAAGATTAGCTCCTCAGAAATCACGTGTGCCTCTTCTCACATGAACTGAAGACAGTGCTAAGGATCCTCCAACCCCAGATGAGCAGCAGGTTCCAGAGCTGCTCAGAACCACCCAACAGCACAGTTGCTGAGTGGAACCAGCTGCTTCCCCAGAATAAGTGTGTCCAGCCCCAAGAGAGACATTCATAGCCTCCACCTGCAGGAAGGCAGCTACCTGGGCAGGCGAGGGGCCCAGATGCACGCAGCAGCCTCAGGCCTAGAGAAGGTGATGAGGGGAAGTGAGCATACACTCAGCTTTCTCTCTTCGGGGGACCATACCTAACTGTTCCTCATCTGGGAGTCCCTACTTGGCAGATATGTCCACGCCCCAACATGGCGTTCAGAGACACTCAAGACACCAAATTGGGGCCACTTCCAGAAGCACCAGGCCTAGGCACAGAAACACTGTCCAGGACATGCTTCCCAACAAGGCCTCACCCCAAACCCAGGTGTGTAAAGTCAAACACCCACAAAGCTACTAGGAAACTCCTTCACCACGCAAGGAACCAGAAAGCAGCCTTGAGGCTAACGACGAGTTCACCATCAGAACAAAACCTGTGAAGAACGCAGGATCTATTAGAATGTCCACCAAGAGGCTTAATCTAGCCTGGTGGGTCAGGAAGGGCTCCCACAGAAGTGACAACCACAGTGATGGATGAAGGCTAAGTAGAAGTTCCCGGGCAGCAGGGTGGGAGTGGGTCAGGAGGCTCTAGGCAGAGGAAGTACCACATACAGGGCCCAAGGTAGGAAGGGGCCTCAAGGAGCTGACGGGAGGCCTCTGTGTGAGCACCGAGAGCGAGGAGGACAGGCATATCATGGAACGTCTGTGACACACAAATGGGAGAGACCTTGCCCAACCTGTAGAGCAGCAGGAACCAAGACGCCCCCCAGAGCTATAATCTGTCACCTTCAGAGTCCAGAGGGGAGGGAGGGAGAGGCGCCAGCTGCTGGAAGCCCCACGGGGTGTGTGGGAGGGTGACTGTGGGGCTGAGCAGAGCCAGCTGCCTCCAGAAAAGCCACTCCAAAATATAGCCCTGCCAGCAGCACACTGGTGGACTACTGGCTGAGTCTTTGCCATTGTGTGAGACAAACGGGATTATGTACTTATCTTAATTCCCTTTTGAAACAATACCAGTGAGGTTGGAATGTGTCCATCTCTTTCTGCTTTGATGGATCCCTTTTCACATATTTCACCCAGGATTTCAAATGGAGGCTGATCTTTCTAGTTCTCATTTGCTAGAGCTCATTATGCCCAGGTGATATGGACTCTTAACCCAATGCACGCTGTGCCAGGGGTACCTTTCTTGTGAAGAATGTTCCGGGCTCGTACCAAGTCAGGATCGTCAGGGCCAACACCCAGAATTCTCAGAGATACATAGTTGAGTGCAGTCCCAAACACTGTGGACTTGTCCTCCATGTGCCTAGGGGAGCAAAGGACAGAGTGAGAGAATGCCATGTTTCATTACTTGTAAGGAATTAAGCAAGGTTTTCAGCAAAATTTCCTCAGAAAATCAAAAATACTAAATTACCTTACACTGATACAACATGACAACATAATAAAACACAGAACAGCAATTTTCCAGTAAGAATTCACGTGCCTCCCATAATTGAACAGTTCCAAAAGTGCCTGTGCAGGACTTGCCTGCCTCTTCGGCTTACTTCCCATGCCTGAATCAACATGACCAATCCCAGGGTGCAAATCCAACTAAGGCTCCTTTGTCACTACAGCACACAGAACAAGCATCAGAGGCAACATGGCAGGTAAGGCCAAGACCCTGTGCCTGTCCAAGGGGACTAGTGAGATTTCAACATCCACCAAGATGCCCTGGGACCTGCAGGCCCGAGAGCCAAGGCCTTAAGCTTGAGGCCCACAACTCTGTCAAAGGATGAAGAGAGGCTGGGCTGTCCTTCAAGAATTGTAATGGAGAATCCCTGTGGTGTGGATTCAGCCCGCCAGAAAGAACCCCATCTCTGGGTGTAGAACAAAGGGCAGCAGAGCCCATGACCAAGGTGGGCAGGCAGCTGACCATCCTGAGGCAAGACCATGCTCCCAGAGTGTGCTAAGTGTCAGAAAGGCACACTGAGACCTGGGGAGGGTTACCTGGCCCCCCTGGTTCCACCTGCTGCCATCCCAGGGCCCAGAACAATTTCCTTTTGCCTTAGCAATAACAGCCAGGTGGCTTTCTGTGGGGTGTGGGTCTCAAGAGCCTCTCAACCAGTCATAAAGTCCAGGTACAACATAAGCTATGAAACCAACGCCCAGAAAGCAAGTAGCCACCTATTGTAAGACCCTTGGGAAACCAGAGTTCAGCACACAGCATCCAGCCAACCTCCCTCCTCCTAGGTTCTCCCCCCGACCCACCCAGGTCCAGAGCCAGTCACCCCACCCTTGACAGGTATATCTCCTACATATGAACATGTGTGCACAAGTAAGCACATGTGTGCAGTAACAAAATGACTCACAGGCCCCAGCCGCCATCAGGGAGCTGCACTGACCGCAGGTACCGCACTATCTCTTCTTTATATCCGGCTGGCAGATGGATTTGCGCCACATAGCATGTGATCAAGAGACCTGTGTGGCAGAAAGGACGTTCCTTTACTGGGAGGAGGAACACTCAGTACTGCCAAGCCTAGGCCCCTTTCCTCTCAACCCAACAGGGAGCTGGGTCTCCTTTGCACGGAAACAAGCCAGAAAAGGCTATTCCTCCTGGCCTCATGAGGGACTTTGGGAGTGAGGGCCCGGGGAGCAGCCACAACACAGGACACTCCTTACATAGGGTGTGCAGAGCCCACCCAGCCAAGTTCAGGGTCCTGCAATACTGTCCATACCTGCTGGAAAAGAAATACCAAATGGGTCACCCCTGGACAGAATATTTATTGCTTATGTTTCTCTGTTTTATATGTTTGGTTTTTTTTCAACCACACGTAGGAATTTTTTTTTTTTTTTTTTTTTTTTAGAGAGAGAGAGAGAGAGAGAGAGAGAGAGTCAAGAGGGGGAGGGGGCAGAGGAAGAGAGAATCTTAAGCAGCCTCCAACCTCAGTGCAGAGCCGGATGCAGAGCTTGATCCCACGACCCTGGATCATGACCTGAGTTGAAATCAGGAGTCAGATGCTCAACTGACTGAGCCACCCAGGCACCCCTATACGTTTTTTACTAGCATATGTCACTTTGCAAATGTGGGAGAAGGACAATAAACATTACCCAGCCTAGCCCTCCTCAACATGGTGCTCCCAGGCCATCTTCAACCCCACTCTTATCTCCCCCAGCATTGGCTCCATCAGTCACATGCTGTAGCGCCCTGCAAGGGGAGAGGTGTCTTAGGGTAGGCCTTAGCCAAAATGCACCATGAGATACATGCCTGGCTCTAGATCAGAGGCATCAGAAGCCCTGGAAGACATGGCCACACACAGACACAGCCTGGAAGAAGGGACAGCTAGGTCTGGAGATGCTACAGAGGTTCACAGAAAAAAGTCATCCCAAATCAAGCCCATCTCTTTTCATCAGTTACAATGCTGTCAAGACAAAGAAACATACGTGGGCAAAAAACAGAACCAGTGTCTCCCTCATCTTACAGGCAAGGAAACTGAGGCAGGGGGCCCAAGTGGTGGGATTGGGGCGGGAACCCAGGGGGTTGGACCCTAGAATCAGGGCTCACCACAGCGATGCATATATGTATATGTATGACTGAATCCAACTCCCCATATCACATATGAGGCAGCCAAGGCACAGTGAAGTCCTGTCACCTTACCCAGGGTCACAGCAAGCCAGTGCCATGTCATTGCTTCCCCATAAAGACCCCTGGGAATAGTCAATGCCACATGAACCACACTCAGTCAGGAACTGTCTATACAGAATCGCCCCCCCCCCCCCCAACCAGGAGCATTTTCCAAATTAAAGCAGATAAAGGAAGGACCAAAGCTCACTCAGCCACGGAAGAACGCTGGAATGGTACTTCTGAACAGAACAGCATCAACCTGAGGAAGAAGGTCTATCCAGAGTCCAAAAAGGGGAAGCCCAGGAAAAGCCCCAACCTGCAGCCTGCACAGAGCAGAAGCCCCAGCTGGATGAGCCCAGAGCTGCAGCAGCAAGCCTAAAATAACGCAGGACCAAGAGCTCCCTGCGTGCCTGGTTTTGTACGTGTATGACCTAACCTGATTCTCATCATCTTCATGTCACAGATGAGGTGGCTGAGACACAGTGAAGTCCTGTCACTCTGCCCAGGATCAAAGCAGACCAGTGGGATCATGTGCCACTACTTCCCTACGAAAACCTCTGGAATAGTCTCAACAGGCTCCTAGTGGGGCCAAGGGAAGAAAAAGGTCCTTGACTTGCCCCTAAGGACATGCCCGTGGGTTCCTGGATAAGAAGATATAATGACGTACAGCCCAGGAGAGACAAGAACACAATGGATTCCCAATGCTCCTCCCACTAGGAGAAAAGAGCTCTTCTACATAAGTTCAAAGGAGATTTCTCACATTACATGGCCAAGTATTTCTTCAGTGAAACACTCTCAGAACACAATGGCCTTACCTAGCCAAACCAGTTCAGTACCCAGGAGGCCTAAGTGCAATCCTCCTAGGACTCAACCAACTGAACCTGCAGTTTCCCTGCCCTGGTTCCCTCAGTCACCCCTTCAAGGTCAAGTTCACACACCCAAGCTGTCTGGCCTCCCCCCACCTGCCCAAAGAAGCCTTAAAGATCCCACCCATCAGGGCACCTGGCTGGCTCAGTTGGTAGAGCACACAACTCCTGATCCAGGGGTTGTAAGTTCGAGCCCCACGTTGGGTGTAGAGATTAAAAATAAACTTAAAAAAAATTAAAAAGGTCCCACCCTTCACCTGCCCACTCTAGCTAGCACCTTTACATAGGCTAGGTCCTCCCCCTTGGAGTGTCCCTACCACTCTGTACTGGGACTCAAGAGCCACTCCTCCTCTGTCCCCACAAGAGTACCCCTTGCTTCCCTTACGGAAACACTGGGCTGGCAGTGAACACTGGGGATGGCACTCCCATTCCCCAGCACCAACACCAGGACAACACAGGCACAAGGCAACCCTCCAGAGACATCTTCCAAGTAAGCTCCTGGGTTTTCACCTGTTTACTCATTCACACGCTTCATTCACCAAGGGCCTGAACCAGGCCTGACCAGGACCCCAGGACGGCCTCACCCACAAGCTGGGGCAGCACCCACCTACCTGGCAGGAGGAAGAGTGGGCCGCCATAATCACCTGCCCAGTGCCCATCCTCAGCCTGCAGCCCCACATAAAATGTCATCCCATTCAGAGCCCCTTCGTGGGCTGTGCAGGCTTTGGGCAAGTCCTTAAAGTAACCGGTCTGCAGAAGACAAAAGAGAGGAGAGATGAGGGGTCTGTGGCCAGGCCAGAGGAACCCTCAGCACCTACAGCCAGGCCAAAATTACTTTCCAAGTTTCAACTGTTCGGATCAAAAGTCTACAACTCTTGGAAAGCACTGCCACCTCAAGAGGCAAAAGGAAGGTTCTACGTTCTCCTGCTTTCCAGTCACTATTTTCAAATTTCTTCATAACTTCTCTGGAACGTCTTAAATCAATAAGACAGATGTCCAGGCGCGCGGGAGGGGTGCAGTGCTGCCCCGGGACTGCCCCCCTCCCCCAGCCTCTCTCGGGAAGGGCCGCCAACGGGACGGGACTGGACTGAACGGCACGGCAGGTGGCAGCGGCAGACAGGGCCCCAGGGAGAAGCCCCACCGCCCGGCGCCGCACACTCCTTCCACCAGCCGAATCGCTCACATGCAATTTCCTGGATCAAAAACGTGTTTCTCAAAAGGACAGCGGTTTCCTCCGCGTCACTTGGTGCTAAAGGGACTGAAGCAGAGGAGCCCGGCCCACCTTTAGGGGACATCTTGGTCCGCACGCCCCACCCCCGCCGGGCCCGGCGCTCCCCGCTAAGGCAGGGGCTGCGCACCGGCTTCCGCCCACCTGCCCGCGGCGCCCGGCGCGGGCACCTACCGGGTCCAGTCCCAGCGAGTGCGCCTCCAGCCGGGTCTGCCCACGGCCAGGATCCTCCCCCTCCTGGAAATACGTCCACGTCTGCCTTCCCCTCTCATTTCGGAGGCGCCAGCGGCTGAGGTCGGTGGCGGGCTCGGTGCGATAGGGGCCCCCTCTACGACGCAGACACCTGAAAATGGTCGCGCTCCGGTGAGAGGCCGTCCTGCCCCTTCTTCCCAAGTCGGAGCCCGGAGGCCGCGGCCGTCCCTTCCGGCAGCCCACAGACAGGCCACCGTTTTCCTCAGCTCACAAAATGAGAACTCTCCGCGCCAGCTGGGCCACTACGCCCCCGCCGCCGGATTTCTCCCCGAAGCCCCACGCCCCCGCGGCCCCTCGGCCGCGCTCCGGACCGCTCCCTCCCTTCTCGGGGGTCCCGGCCTCGTCCAGCGGGCGTGCTAGGGCCGCGCAGGGGTCCCGGGAAGCAGAGACTCACGTGCCCTCCGTCATGAAGGCGGCCGCGACGTCCCCTACCCGCGCCCCGGCGCGGGTCCGCGCGCGCTCAATACATAGACTCGCGCCTCGGGCGACGTGTGGAGCGCGGTGGGCCGATGTCCGTGCAGCCAATCAGAACGCCGCGAGGGTGGGCCCAGGGCGCGCCCGGCCGCCTCAGTGGTGGAGAGCCAGACGCCCCAGCGCGATGAGGGCGTGGCCTGGGCGGGGCGGGGCGGGGCCTGCAGTCAGGTCCGGAGCTCCAGGTGGCGAGCTGCGTGGAGCGTGAGGAGGAGTGCCTGAGGCTTAGAGCCCCGTGGGGAGGGTCCCGGTGCGCCGGAGGAGGGCGGACTGGCGGGAGCGATCTGGGAGAGAGGCTCAGGCTGAGGTCACAGGCAGGGAAGAGCTCCTGCCCTTGAGGGAGAGGCCGGCTAGCTGGAGGTGAGTGCTTGAGGGGAAGACGGAAGCCTCGAGGTTGGGCCTCCAGGCGATGAGGTGGGAAGCCTCCTCGGCGGAGGAGGGAGGTGGTAGGGACCCGGAGGAGGCTGAGCCCCCGAGCTGCCCTGATGGGGATGGGCCTGGTGAGGCGAGCCTCCGCCCCCCCTCCACCGCCCCCGCCCCCCACCCCGGGCCCAGGGGCCGGGAGGGCCAAGCGGGGGCGTCAGGTGACGCTCGGGGACAGCCTCGGCTACTCACAGGGGTGCCCCGAGTCAGGGAGTGCCCAGGATAACTTAAAGGTGAAAGGGCTTGACAGTAAAGGGAAGGGAGATAAAGGTGGAGACACAGAGTAACCGAGCTTGAAAGGGACAGCTGGGGTGGGGGCAGCCTGGCCCTCAGGGGTGCACCGCAGAAACCTGGGCTGCGGGGAGAGTGGAGGGCATCTGATGGAGGAAACGGTGCTGACCCGGAGGGACTAGAGCCACAGGGCCCAGAGGCAACCCCTCAAGAACCCACAGGCCGCCCCAGCATTTGGTCCTCTGCGGACAGAAGCCCTGACATCCCTCTGGTCCCGCGCCGCCCCCTCCACCCCACGTGTGAACCACCGAAAGCCAGAGGGAAGGCGGTGGGGGAGGGGCTCCTTGGAAAAGAAGAAACACACCTTCCCTTTAATGGAATGAGTATTGGGGTTTTAGACGGTCAGTAAAGGACACTTGCCTCTTCCAATCGTCGTTCAGAAACTAGTGAAGATGACACACAAGTAGGATGATATTAAAATACCAGCCTTCCACATATACAAAGTAGTTTGGAAGACATGCCTTAGATCTGCAATCAAGAGGGGAATACTGACCCACCCCTAAATCAGACAAACATCTCCCTCAACCCCTGACCAGATGGGCAGCTGCAGCCTCCAGGCCACAGAGCTGCCTCACCGAGCACCATGCAGCCAAGTGCACGGAAGAAGATACCACCAGCCTGTGGACCCCACGAAGTGTACTCAGAGGAGCCTGAGCATACTTTACCCTGTCCATTCTCCCAAATTCACCAATCCATACTTCGTTGGGAGTAGAAAACAGTTTTTCTCCACTGATGTTCCTCCACGTGGAAACACAAAGAGTGGGAATTAGGGCTCCAGCCTACAGTATGGACATCTGAAACCCTGAGTCTGGCAAAGCCAAGGGACAGAAGCAGTTTCAGTTGGAGCACACTTTGAGTTTTGATATTTTACTGTACTGGAATTTTTATGAGCAAAATAACAATTTTTTAAAAATATCTTGGAAGAAAAAAAGTGTAAAAATCCATCTGAGAATTCACAGGTAAGACTTTCTAGAGACAGTCATGAGAAAAAATAATACTTCTCTCTACTTGCACCCTACCAATTCCAACTCATTTAATAAATTGGATACAGAAGGCTCCAAAGTTTTTGGCATGAACAACTGGGCATATGATGGTGTTGTTTACAAAAGTAGAGAAGGTTTTGGGGGAAATTTCAACTTAGATTGGAAACATGTTAAGACAGATGCTCATCAGACATGTAAGTGAGTACACTAGAGTAGACTTGTGTTCAGGAGAGAGGACAAGGCTAGAGAAAGGAATTTAGGAGTTACCTATTTTTAGGTGATGTTTGAGAATAGGAGATTGGACAAGATCAACTAGAAAGTGAGTGTTCCAAAGAAGATTTTCTGGGTGAGTCCTGGGGCAGGAATAGTTTCCAGTTCAGAAGAGAAGGAGTAGCCAGAAAAACAGGAGAAAAACCAAGGTAATGTGGAGTCAGGGAAGCCAGGCAAAGACATGGTTGCGTAAAGGTTTTAGAGGAATTGTAAAATGGGGTCTGAGAATTGATGATTCTAAATGTTGCAAGACAACTTATTGGTGACTGATAAGAGCAATGTTAGGAAATGTGAAGAGAAGAGCCCGGCAGCAGAGTTTTATTTTGTTTTTAAGGGGGGAATTTCCAGTTAAACATGTCAGACTGAGCACAGGCATTGACTTCCATTTCCCATCCAAACTCTATTTACATAAAGTAATAAAAGATAAAAAAGTGAAAGAACGGGAGAGAAGTTACCAGCAAACTAGAGAGATCAACACAATTGTAGAAGTTGTGAGGTAAGAAGTGATAACTGACCTAGCAAGCCAGAAAAAGCTGAAACCCATAGGTAGAAGTGAACCCATCAAGAAAGAGACCATTTTTGCTAACAAATCCAAGGAAGGTGCAGAAATCAAAAGACCTTTGAATAAGCAGTATGATGATAGGTCCCTTCCTCTACCTGGATGGGAGCCTGTAACAGTTGAGTCAGAGCAGGTGTGAACTCAGGAAAGACACAGTTGAAGTCTACTGAAAGTGGGGGGGGGGGGGGGGACAGGGGAAGGTTGAGTGAAAGTCCTACACTCATGTAGGAGCCCGGTCCTGCGCCTTCCATTCAGCCATAAGACTTCAGGAGGTAAGAAGAGGATTTCTTTGGAGCAAATGGCCCCCCAAAAAGACCTGCAAACATTGACAGCTGGGACCCACTGTTAAAGTGGAGAAGCCAATCGGCTGTCAGGTTGTAACCCTTGACACAGAGCTTCCAACAAGCTCCTTAGAGCCCTTCATCAACGTGAGCCAGACATTTGAGGAAAGCCTCTATGAAGAAAGACAACAAAACATACCCAAAAAGGGAATTTTGAGAAATAGAGAGGATGCCAGGTGTGGAAGAGGACTTGAACAAAAACATGTCCTCACAGAGGTAGGATGTTGCATCCATGAAACCAGAACCACCTGATGCTCTTTCCCTCCCTACACTATTTTCCTCAGTGCTTCCCACTGATTAGCAGACCAAACAGTTTGCATATTTATCTTGTTTACTGCCTATCTCTCCATTAAAATATAAGCCCTGTGAGGGCTGACGTTTGTCATATCCCCAGCACCTGGAATAATGCTTAGCAGATAGTAAATATTCCGAAAGTATATACTGAATAAACGAATGAACAGGATTCTCTAAATAAGAAACATTAAGGAAAAAGACTCTCAGGAATAAAAAATATGGCATCAGATTTTAAGTCCCTAGAATAGCAATTTAAAATAGGGAAATTTTAGGATAGTGGGATAAAAAATAAGGATATAAAAAATAGAGGAGAAAAAATTAGAGGATCAATCCAGGTGGTCAAACATCTGAATATTAGGAGTTGCAAAGGGAAATAATGGAGGAAAAGAATATATTAAATAATTTCAAAAAATTCCAACATAGGCGGATAATTTTCCAGACTGAGAAAGCATGGCATATTGTTTTCTAAAGATTCCTGCAACACCTCCCATCTCACATGCTCTTGTACAATATGGTCTTAACACTCGTCCCAATGAGAAGTGGGATCTACATCCCATCCCTTGAATCTGTACCCAAACACTTGTAATACCTTGCTGTGAAAGTTATCCTGCACGAGTTCCAAAGCTGGGGTTGCATTTTGCTCACTGGAGCACTTGTACTTGGACCCCTGAGATTCCATGTAAGAAGTCTGACTACCCTGGGCAACCTTGCCATGGCCACATAGTGAAGTCACAGATTAGCCACGCAGGTTGAAAGGCCCAGCTGAGCCCCCTGCCAACCATGTGAGTGAACTTGTCTTGGACAGCCAGTCTAATCAAGCCTTCAAGTGACTGCAACTGTGTGAGCAATCCCTAGAGAAAGCTGCCCAGCTGAATCCTTCCCACATTTGCTACCACATATGTTTGGAGTAGTCTGTTACACAGCAATAACTACTGGGGGGGGGGGGGGGAATGCACCACTAATGCTCAGCACAACAAATTGGGTGGGTAATAGAGGAGGGAGACCAACACAATCAAGCATGTTTTTGAGAAATTTAAGAACACTAGGAACAGATGATTTGCAAAACTTCCAGCAACAGTAACAACCAAAACAGGAGAATGATTACCAATCTAAAATTCTATTTCCAGGGTGCCTGGGTGGCTCAGTCGGTTAAGTGTCCGACTTGATTTCAGCTCAGGTCATGATCCCAGGGTTGTGGAATTGAGCCCTGTATCAGGACCCATACTGAGCATGGAACCTACTTGGGATTCTCTCCCCTGCCCTTCTCCCCTACTTGTGTGTACGTTTTTTCTAATAAAGAAATTAATTAAAATTAAAAGATAAGGGGCACCTGGGAAGGTCAGTCAGTTGAGCATCCGACTTAGCTTAGGTCATGATCTCACAGTTCATGGGTTTGAGCACCACATCGGGCTCTGCTGTCAGCACAGAGCCCCTGTGGGTCCTGCTTCAGATCCTCAGTCTCTCTCAAAGGTAAAAAAAATAATAAAAGAAAATAGGGCACCTGGGTGGTTCTGTTGTTAAGCATCTGACTCACGTCATGATCGCACGGTTTGTGAGCTCAAGCCCCACTCCAGGTGAGCATGAGCCCTGCTCCAGATGGGCCCGCTTCTCTCTCTCTTTCTGTCCCTCACTAGCTCCGTCTCGCTCTCAAAATAAAAGATAAAATAAATAAAATTCTGTTTTCATTCAAATGATAAATCAAATTTAAGGGTAGATATAAAGACAAGATAGGAAAGCTCAGAAGGCTGCTAGAATATGGGCTCCATCAAAATGAGAAAGCAAACAAAGGAAGAGGAAAATCTAGGACTCAGAATCCAGGACATGTCCACACTGTGGCAGAAAAATGGGTGTTTCCCAGTGGGGCATCTCCAAAAGAAAGTGGAGCCTAGCACAGTGTTGGAAGGAACTTTACACTTAGCACAAAAAGTTTTGGGTGAAGTAGTGATAACAGAAAAACAAGTAAAGGCAACCAACTCCAGGGAAAACTGAAAAGTTGGACCTGTTAACCTTAAAAATAAAATCATCAGTTATTCTTGCCAGCAAAAATGGGTTTATTTGGGAATTTCAGAGAACCACAACGCAAGACAAGCAAGCTAAGGCAAAACCATAACTCCAAGGAACAAACCAGAACATGGCCTTATAGAGGAAAAGAGGGAGTTGGGCAGGTCTATTGTAAACAAAATCAACTGTAGTAAACTGGGTGCTGAAAGTGTTGTGGCTTCTCATTAGCTGAGCTGTAACTTTCTCCCATTGCTTGAGCTGTGGCAGTCTCTCATTGGCCGGACTATTGCCTGGCCTGGGCAGGAGGAAACCTTCCTTCCTCCAGTTGGGACAGTAAAGTAGTATCCTGGCAAGATGTCCCTCTTCCTGATAGGTCTTCAGTTGGTAGGGCACTAGAGCTCCCCCTACTGGCCCCCTGACTCCATTTTAAATGAGGTTTCCTTTTATTAATTTTAACGTAACTAAAGGAAGTGTAATCATAAACCAATACTGGGCTCAATGGCCAACAGTATTAATAGTCATACTGAACTCCGAATGCACACTTCAGCCCACATTTTGTCAAGCTGTTTGGAAGACTAGTAGAAGAGGAAATGTGGATATTTAGGCATGCATAAAGTATGCTGCAGAGAGGATAGTCTAGGAGAGCTAAGTTCTCTTCCATTGTGGGAAATCAACAGATAATGTCTAAAATCAAGATTAAGAAATAGCATTATTTAAGGTCTTTATTGATGAACATGAAATTAATCACTGAAAAAATCCCTAAAAAAAGTAAATAGTTTTGTTCTGAGGAAGTGGGGATTGGCTGGTAGATTTGGTGGTCGTGGGATAAGAAGTTCTGTTCTTAGTGCTTCTGTTTTCTCAGTGACATAAGCAAGGTCATCATCTAAGAATGCTGGAGGTTTGAGGAGAATGAGAAGATACAGTCTTCTTGGAGAGTCTAAAGGATTATAATAGGGAGATGCTGAGTGCCAATTTCAGATTGGTGGTCATACTCAGCATCACCAAATTTATTAATACCTCCTTCTGTGGATGGCTCAAATTTATCCTTCTTCCACACCAAGTGCTAACAAACTCAAGATTATACCTTTCCTTTTTCACATGGATGGCTGCTCAGCACCCCTTTCGAGATTCCTGCCTTGTCTTGCTGACCAGAATTGCCCATATACCATCTTTAAAAGAAGTGACCAAGTCACTTCTAAGATCTTCCAACAACTGACTCCCACAGCACTCAGAATAAGGCAGCAAGGGTCTCTGTGGTCTGGCCTATCCCCCCTCACTTGGCAGTACTACCACACTGACACCTCCAGGTGCCATAACCTCTCAGTTACGTCACATTCTGCCCAGTTCCACCCTGCACTCCCCTCCCGGAATTCTGTCTTCTCCACATAATCCTCTGGTCTCCCCTCTGCTTCCAGGGCAGAGATATGCCCTGCACACACCTTCAGATTGCTATGTACATATAACATTGGCTCTCTTGGATGTGAGCTAGGTGGGCCTGGTGAGCAGGGTTCCTGTGTCTTGTTCGTCCCTGTGTTACTGATGTCTGACACATCAGTGATTGCAACTTAGAAATGAATGATGCACACAGAAATGTAAGCTGCAAACTCCCTCAGAGCCTATGTTGGTGGGTGACAATGTGAGGAGATGAAACCTAAGAATATCAAAGACACTACACAGGAGAAAAGAGCCTTTCATTCTGAAAACTTGGGATGGCCTCATTAGACACTCAAATGGTTTATTTGCATGATTAATAATCACATTTCCAACAGTGCATCAAACATCTGAGAAGAACATTATTTCGAGTAAAGGCAAAAATCTTCGGGAGACTCTCACTCTCTCAGGTCCCGTAGCTCAAATGTCCACCATGTCCAGCAGTGCAGAGAGATGGAGCTCAGAGGCAACTTCCTCCTCCCTTGAACTCTGCATCAGCCTTTCCAGGTGCTTGAGCCGTTCAGTCACAGATGTGCCTGTTGCCTCTGACAACTGCAGTTGCTCCCTTGGCCTTTCATTCTATTTAAATAAAAAAGAACCTAAAAATAGTTTGGGGAGATCCATAAACCCAAATATATTCTCTTTGAAGGCAGTATATCTGATTCATGTTAGAAACTTCATCTGTGGCCTGCTGGGCTCAACAAACCCGTTTCTTGGCATCTATCATATACATCCTTCCAGCCTCTTTCAGCACATACATATACAGCTGGTATCACCTGCACATAGAATGTTTCTCTTCATTGTATCATCCACTTCCAGTGTCAGTCATTTTTATAAAATATAATTGTCAAGGGCTATGAGCAATTCCATCATATGTCCTGTAATTGTTTAACCTGACTCCCATCTTTGGATATTTAGTTTCCATTTTTTTATGCAGTATGATTAATACTACAGGTGAACAACAACAACAAAAACCCATCAATTTTTGTTATATATGGTAGTTTCTTTAGGGCAGAATTGTTAAGTCAAAACGTACAAACATTCTTAAGGTACCTGCCAAACTGATGAATGGAAAGAGTATGCCTTCTTAATTTGCTTTTCTTCCCTATTGAAGGGCTTCCTAAAACCAGTCCAGGAGCATACTTTTTAAATGTCCAGCATTATAATCTATGATGAAAACTCTGTTTTTGCTTCTGTTACCACTGAAAGAGGATAATGAGGTAGAAAGACCTTGAGCTTCGGAGCCAATCAGGTCTGGCTCTGAAAAGCAGCTCAGCCACACTCCTGGGTGAGCCCCTGACGTCTGTGATCTTACCTTCCTCGTTCATTAATTTTCCTCAGGGAAAGTTAACGCCGCAGAGGAAGACTGGGGTGATGCCAAGGCTTGGACATCATGTGCACAAACAGAAGCCACCGTCATCACCTTTGTTATTCTCCTCAATGCCCTCACTGCGTGTCAGAACACGGTTCTGGGTTTTGTTCAATTTGTAAGCATGTTTTAATTCCACTCTCCCTTCATTTCACACATAGAAACTCAGAATTAGTTGGGCCTCTATAACACTGACAGATTAAGAAAAGATCTAATTTAAGCTAATAATTTATTGGTCATCACAATCCCATATGATGAATGGAGATGTTACTTTTCCCCGCCATTCTCTCAGTCTTCAATTCTAATTCAAATGCCAAATGTACGCTCCTCCCACCTGAGGGCTGGTAGTGGTCACTGTCTTCATCACAGGTTCAATAGTCTGAGGCAGAGACACCAGGGTCTGAGGAAGGTAGAGGGGAAGGGATGTTGAATCTGTAAACACTCCTGCGTCTGCAGACAACCACTGCTGAAGCTGATCTTCAAACCTAAAGCATTTGAGAATGAGGAATAAAACGTTTAACTATCATTCACTTTTCTCCTATAAATATTTTTAATTAAAAAAAATTTTAAGATTTTATTTTTTTAGTAGTCTCTATATCCAACATGGGACTCAAACTTACAACCCCGAGAATCAAGAGTCACTTGTTCCACCAACTGAGCCAACCAGGCACCCCTACTTTTAACCTTTTAAAGCTCTGCTTTTTACTAAGGGTAGAACAGTAATGAGAAGCAGAACCACACTCCTAAAAATTTTTAATCTTCTCTTTAATTTGTAAGTCCAATTTATATTTAACAGAAAAGGTCACATTTATCCAAACAACTGCTTTTGCATGTTACTTAACATTACTCATAATTCTCCCATTTGGTTTATTTTCTCTGGCTTATTTTGGTATTTATAATTAATTCTTATCTCTTGATGGATTATCCAGATGTGTGGATTGCTGCTTATAGTTTAAAATTAACTCAAAATAATATCCCACCACCACCTAACACACTTGTAAGATGTTCACTCCATCCACTTTTTTCACTGATCTTTTCAAGAAAAACAATCTGATCCAACTGCTTAAATGATACACACCTATGAAAGTCTACTTTGAAAATCATGACACATTCATTCACTCTTCCAACAAGCCCCCACCAAACACTACGCACCATTTGAGGTACCAGGGATACAGCACTGAAAGAAAAGAGACAAGGCCCGGCTGTAAGCAGCTTATAGTTTAGTGAGGGGAGATAGACAAAGAACAAAAGAAAAGGGAAATGCAGTCTGAAGGTGAGAAAGACAAAGCAGAGACATGAAGACAGGAAGGGCTTGGGGGACAGGCAAGGAGGCCCTCGCTGAGAAGCGGACATTTGAGCAGAGACTGGACATGAGTGCAATGTGAGCCACAGGGATATCTGGAGGTGGCTGAAGAGTTCCAGGCAAAAGAAACAGCAGGCACAAAGGCTTGGCTGTGTGCTACCTCACAGGTTGAAGGAGCAGAGGTCAGAAAGGAAATGGGAGGCAGATCACATAGGCCCTGCCCACCTCATAGGGATTCTGCCTTTCATTGGAGAGGAAGTCATTGGAAGGTTGTGAGCAAAGGAAAACATGACCTCTGCTTCACACGAAAGGTTCACACTGGGTCTGCCAAGACTAGACCACAGCCCACTGCAACATACGGTCCAATTCTGAATACATTTTTGATAGAGACAATAGGATTTATGGATGAACTGGATGTGGAAGAATAATTCCAAAGCATTGGGCCTGGGCAGCTGGAAGGACAAAATCTCATCAACTGGGAAGACCATCTCAAATGGGGGAAAACCTGGAATTAGATTTGGGATGTTAGCTTTGAGATGGCTATCAGGCATCCTATAAATGACTAATGAAGATTTTAAGGAAGCCGTTGCATATTCAAATCTGGATTTCAGAGAACTCAGGGTTTTTAGATATAGAGTTGTCAAAATATTGACGTTATTTGAAATTGGAGATTATCACTGGGGAGTGGGGGTGCAAACAGCACAGAGGCTAGGTGAGGGGGTGGGGGGAGAGCCCTAGGGGGAGTTACCAGCTGGGCAGGAAAGGGACGAGGTCTCCTGCGAGGTAGGAGGGAGAGAACAAAGGTGTGGAACGCTGCTGGAGACGGGGGCTCATGGTCAGTTCAGCAAGCTGCTTGTGACTCTTACCAGAGCAGACATGGGGGCAGGGACGGGCTCAGGAGAGACTGGGAGGACAGAAGGGAGGATCACGCTGTTTGAAGAGTTTACGATCAAAGGAGCATGGCTCAGGCATGGTTCCCTGTTCTAGGGTGCTGGGAGGAAGGGGACATAACAGAGAAGCTCACGTGAGTGTCCTGAGTGGGTGGGAGATCGGATCCCAGCCAAGGGGAGGGGCTGCCCTTGGTGATAAGCTGGACCCAGGGAGGCTGCTGGGGGTGAGGGGATGGGGTACAGGCCACCCTGTAAACTGCCTTCTTCCTGGTTCTCTTTCTCAGTAAAACCATTAAAAAGGGTGGTGGGAGACGCAGAGGAGTGTCTACGGTGTGGGACGACACACTGGCACCCTCAGGCTTGCCAAGGGCAGAGAGCCGGTGGCAGCCACACATTCAGCACTCACTATCCACTGAAGAGACTCCATCAGCCAGCCATGCTTTCTCTCCCACCAGAAAACTTACCACTCTCAGTAATAAACAGTAAATGAAACTGATTTCAAACAGTTTAAGACCTACTATCTAGGGCACTGCCTCTGCCTTCAAAGAGCTTATACTTCACACATCTGACTTGCCTTCTTTTTTAAACAGTCACGTCACCGTGATCCTTGCTAATCCAGCATGAAGGGGCCTAACGGACACAATAAACCTAAGGGAGTAGACTTCACCTCTTGCTCTCCTCTTTCTCCAGCAGCAGACTCCGGGACAGACACTGGGCCAGGAGCTCCTGGGCAGAGGCTCCACGCATCAGATCCTGGGTGCTGGGAGCCCGCCCCTCTGGGCCATGCTCTACATTCCTCTTCCCTTTCCAGTGCATGTGCAGTATCGGAGCAGGAAACTTGTTTGCAGACGGATGCAAAGACTTTATCCCCAAACTGTAAGTACATGTTTTGAAGTGCTTATGGTCAGGAAGGAGGAAGAAAGGTTCCTCCAGCAGCAGGTAGAGTGTGCATGTAGACACAGAGCCCCAGACCTACCCTTGCCTACTCCTGCTTCCCTCAGGGTCAGGCTTGGGCACAAAGGAAGGAAGGGCAACCTCTGCCTTACAGGAAAGGCTTACCTTCTCTCCTGGGCAGCTGGGTGCTTGGAGCTTCTCTACTCAGTTTGGTTTCCCATCCCAAGGTTATCAACAAGGTTCTATTTTACCCTAATATTGGTAAGGTTCGTATTTTTACATTTAGCTCTTAAATCCCTGTGTAAGTAATATTCACAAACAGAGGGAGAAAGGGGGTCTACTATTTTATTTTTTCTAAATAGATGCCAACGTCTGTCCTCACTGGTTTCGCATGGTACTTTGTCCCATATGATTTGTTTCTGGACTTCCTATTCTCATCTATTTGTTGTAACTTTACTATATGTTCTGATGTGAGGCACAGCAGTTCCTCCTTGTTATTTATTTATTTATAATGTTTATTTGTTTGTAGGGGGAGGGGCAAAGAGAGAGGGAGAGAAAGAATCCCGAGCAGGCTCTGTGCTGACAGCACAGAGCCCGAACCAGGACTGGATCCCACAAACCAAACTGTGAGATCATGACCTAAGCCAAAATCAAAAGTTGGGTGCTTGCCCAACTAAGCCACCAGGCACCCCACCTCCTTGTTATTCTTATTCAAAATTTTCTCAGCAATTGCTACATATTTTCTCATCCTAATATATTTTAGAATTAACTTGTCAAGACCAGGGGGAAAATTCCTCTTTTGGGTTTTTGATTAGAAAAGCCCTGACTTTACACTTTAAGAACTGACATCTTTACAGCACTCCATCTTCCCATCAACAAAGCTAGCTGACCTCTCATTCATTCAGGTTTTCTTCACACCTTCAAGTCCCTGAGAGTTCCCTGCACAAGGGTTTAGTTCCTTTCCTGGATCAGTATACGTCCCTATGTTAAGGGTTAGTTGCTGCTGTGAATGAGAATTTTTGTACATTGTAAGTCCATCTGTCTGATCACCTGGCTGAACTCCAAATAGTTCTATGGATGTAACTGTTGATTTTCTTGAAATGACAATTTAACTGTCTAAAAACGACAGTTACTCCTTCTTTTTGGTATTTACACCATCTTATCTGTGTCCCTGCATCGGGGCAGCATTCCCAGGACAGCAGTGAACAAGTGAAATCAGGCAGCTCAGGCTGTTCTGACATTCATATTTCTAATGTCTTAGCAAGAAGGATTTTTTTTTTTTTTTTTGGTAGTTTTATGGTGAAATGCCTTATGAAGGTAAGGAGTTTTTTTACCCAAGTTTGATAAGAAATTTTATCAAGAATGAGTATAAATTGGGTTTGGAGGGTACAGATTTTAATAAAAGAACTTAAATACCTACTTGAAATGATCACTATTTTTCTATGACAGCAAATTACAAGAGATTTCTGTTGTTGACATTGTTTATCCTGGGATAAAGCCTACTTGTGAACTTTTTTATGTACTGGAAAATTATATGTGCTAACACATTTTATTCAGTACTTTTGAACTAGGTTTGTAAATGAGATGAAATGTCTACTTTCTTTTGTCTAGATTCTCCTGGCTATGTTATGATTTCAGGGTCAGGTTTCTCTGATAAATGAGATGCTTGCATAAGAATAATCTGTTCCTGAGGTATTTGTCTAAATCTAACCACAGTGGGCTGGATTCTGTGTGTAGAACATTAATGTTCTGTCTCTGTACTCTGGAGGAGAATAATACAGTTTGCTCTGCTGGCTGTCAGGACAGAAACACACAATACACACAGATCTCACCGCCCATGACTCAGATGTAGCTCCTTCTGTGTCTGCATTCTGGCTTGTTCCCATGACAAAGGAACATCATATGCTTTCAAGTGGTTTTTAAAAAAATATACACATATCTGACCATCTTCACTCAGAGCCTCTGAAAAAATACAAAAACAAATGAGAAAAGAGTATCAAAAGAGCAACAAGCAACAGGTGACCACTTGAAGTTTGCTTATACACTGATTTAAGAACAAGCCCTACTAACTAAAGCCATGCACTTGACTCCCATGCTTGACGTAACATGCCTCACCATCCATGGGTCATTTAAGGTTCAGACAAGGCCAGACTGTGGCATGACCAGTATAACTACTCAGAGCTACCGAAATCTAACTTAGAGCCAGCCTAGGGACCCATTTCAGGGAGATGGTTCCAGGCTCCCCCGGAATACTCCTAGCTCCTCCCAATGTTAACAGTCATTGGCTTAAGCCACTGGCTTAAGCCACTGGAAGTCACTGGCTTAAAGGGGAGTCCTATAGAAAGGAAGGGCAGCGACCCACAGAAAAAGAAACATCAAAGTAAACATCTTTCTTTGCTGAAACTGGACCAAGTAGTCCTCCTGATGTGACCCCACAGCACCGAGCACTAATTACCTGATGTGATAGGAAGCCTAGGGGGTGTCCAGTCCCTCAGCTTGTGGTTGATGCACAAGGCAATTATGTCATCCCATGGGATCTCGGCAACTGAGGGCCCTGCCCCCTGGCCCAGCGAATGGCTCTTGCTCTTCCACCTGCGGTAGGTTCTGCGGAGCAGGTTTTCCACCTGGGACTGGAGGACAGGCCGAGTCTGGCAAGAGCTGGGGATCTGGGAGGCATACTGGACCACCATGGAGCATACGGGGAGCCAGGGCGCTGGAGAGAAAACACCTCCTCAGTTACAAGATTTGGCCAGAGTATATAGGTGGACACTACACAAAATGTCTTCACTCCACATTTTCTTAGGAAAAGGCAATGGTGTATTTAAGAAGTTTGCTTTCGAATTTGAATACAATAGAACCACAGCTGTTCTCCCTCCCCACGTCCCGTTAAGAGATGCAAACAGTCACCCTGGACAAAATAAACAACAGAGTCCAACCTAGAGGCTCTGATTATACAGGACTGTGGTTACACCAGAAATCTGTATTGTAAAAAGCACCCAGGGGACTCTGGTACCGGAAGTCTGGGCTTCTTTTGGGGAACCTTGCCCTAGCTCCTATTTACATCGTGTGGTTTGCTTCCATTTGGGTTTCTTCAATAACGAGCATCTATGAGACCTACTGAAGACCACACCCCATTAAAAAAAAATTTTTTTTAGTGTTTATTTTTGAGAGACAGAGCATGAGTGGGGGGAGGAGCAGAGAGAGACGGAGACACAGAATCCGAAGCAGGCTCCAGGCTCTGACCTGTCAGCACAGAGCCCAATGTGGAGCTCAAACTCACGAACAGTAAGATCATGACCTGAGCCAAAGTCGGATGCTTAACTAACTGAGCCACCCAGGCACCCCCACAACACAAAGTTTACAAGGGTACCTGAGGCCTCTGTTCAAAGGCCCAAAGGAGAGTGGCCGTGCCAAGGCCATGTATTGTACTACATAAGTAGCAAACAGCCTCATTCCCTCCTAACAGTGTGAGCAAAGGAAGGGACAGCCTCCTTGCCCAGCCCAGGGGACCTACAGAGTCTTCATCACAACAGCCTCACCTGGCACAACCAGAGTCACAGAACAGAGGTTTCTTCGACAAAGAAGGAACACTGGTGTTAAAGTAACAGAGTGTCATGGCCCCAGCAGAGCCAGCAATGTGGGCAGGGCTGCCTGGTCCCCACGCTCTTTGCACCCCCACCCTATGGCAAAGGCAGGATAGAACCTGCTGTCAATTCAGAAACCGTGGGCCTTGGGCTACGTGTTCAGGCCAACACCACTTACCACGTTCTTTCCTGGGCCGTGAGGACACCCACAGGCTGCTCTATTAGTGATGAAGGGCCCACAGCCCCCCATAAACAGCCCCAACTCTGACTCCTAAACCCAAAGGCAGGTGTGAATGGGTACAGTGTGGGAGCAGGGGGCGCACAGTGGATGAGGACATACAAATTTCACATCAGTGCCCAATACCTGCCAGATTATCGCTATAGTAAGAACAGAAAACAGGAGACTTAGCTGTCCCACACATTCCTCCCCAGCCAGGACCCCTTGGCAAGAGCACGTACCCCCCGGGGGTGGAAGGTCCATGTGTGGAAGCTGGAAGCCAAGCACAGCCTGCCTTAACCAGGCCAAGTGCTCCGGGGCATTCCAGTGAAGGTGAGGAAGCAGCCGGCTGCCCCCTACTTCGGCAAACTCAGTGACAGGCCAGGACAGGTCGCACAGCTGTTCAGATGACACCAGGGAGGCCAGGAAGTGCAGCACACTGTTGAACAGCTCAATGATGGCTCCAGGCTCCTGTGAGACCAGGCCGCCCTGCCGCCTCTCTCTTCTGTCATGGAAAAACCGGCCGCTAAACTCACGGCCAACCCCATCTTCCACGTACTGAATGAGGGTCTGGCAGCAAAGGTCAAGGGAACAGGGGCAGTGGGAGACCAGCCACTGCACAGCCCGTGAAACCTGAGATGCAAAAACATTCAGGAGAGACTCGGTTAAACAGTTCATCCTGTTTTTCAGAAAGAGCTTCCCGAAAGTACCTCTCCCACAGCTGTCACAGCAGGTGACACAGGGAGCACCAGCTTCTCAACCACACTAGGAAGTGGGCAGAAGCTTCCACGGCACTAGAGTTCCGCCCCCTATGCCTCCCAGAGAGGGGCTCCAGGTCCCATCTTATCCTGAGGAGTAAAGCCTGCAGGGTCATCCTGGAAGGGCTCAGGCCCAAGGTAACCCAGCCCTGCACACCACCTTCACCACGCACAGAAAGGGAAGCCAGGTCCCCCCATGCTTAGGAGGCCCAGCACCTTGCTGCGCACCCACATACTCTCACACCCTCTAGCTTCCCGCAGTTACTTTCATTGTAATTCCAGGCACTTCTTTCCCAAAATGTAACTATTACAACAAAACCTCTAAAAAAAATTTACATGAACAATTTAATGTTTCAGAGAGCAGGACTGTAGGCAAATTTTGTCTTTCATTTTGATTTCTGCTTACATTTTCTTAAGTTGTCAAAATATAATGTTAAAAATCCAAGCAGTAACATATACTACATTTAAGACAGAACAAAAGGGGAAAATTGAAATGTCTTATCAGACCTTTAAAAATGATGAAGACTTCTCACCTTAGTTGTGCCTTGCAAGTCATTAATGGAATCAGGAATCTCAATAACGGTATAATCTGAAATCAGCTTAGCTGAAACCAAATCCTGTAGCATCAGACCTTTGAGAGAAACAGACAGAGGTTACCGGTCTTATGCTCTCAGCGTGCAGAAAAGCTAACACATCTCACTGCACTGACCCCGCCCATCCCTGCTCCCAGTCACTGCTGTCCCTCAACTCCCTACACACACCACACTGCCAGCACGTCCTCAAACCAGGGGCTCGACCCATTTTTAAACATGCTGGTTCATAAACGAAATTGCCTTCACAAACCATCTTCCACTTCCTTCTCCATGACATCCCCTCCTGGGCTAGGTACAAGGACCACAAGTGGAAGTGCAGGCTGGAAGGGCTTGGCCTGCAGGAGCTGCTTGAGCTGTAGCAACGCAGACAGCCAGTACACGTCCTCCTCCGCCATGTCCTCACTCTCCACTTTGGGGGGAAGCAGCAGCATGAGCCCACTGGCTCCCAGGAGCTCCTTCTGCGTCTCCACAGCATCAAGGGCGCAGTCGCTGAGAGCACCGTGAGCCACCTGGAACAACATCTAGACCATCAGGAGGGACACACCAGGGGACAAATCAGCAGTGAATGTGAGCCCCAGAATAAGCGCAACCAAATGCTCACTGCTCTCTGGGCTGCCCTCCTCCATGAGGCTGTAGATTAGTGCAAGAAACAGCCAAGTCAACAGATAATAATTCAGCCTCTAGCTAGAAGTGTGTTTGAAGATGTTACTTTAATCTTAACAATTACCCTTAAACAGGTATAAAAACAGGTAAGCACCCCCCCGCCCCCCGCCCCCCGCCCCAAAGAACCCAAACAGGTAAAGCCCATAACAACAGAAGGGAGTAAAGGTAAACCAATAGCAGACAAGGGATTCTGACCAGTTTGTTGAGAGCATCACAGACATGGGAGCAATCCCTGTTAAGATTAAGGAAGCAGAAGAAGCCAGACCTAAAGAGTTACAGATGGAGGTATGGAAGGAACCAGGCTGACTGAGCCTGCAAAAGCCCTGAGCACCCAGATCCAGTGGCACCAAGAGCCAGAGGTGAGGTTCAGGACCACACAGATAAGTCACACCCACCGCAGTGGCCCTATAGGTCATCCACCCACCTGCAGGTGGCCTTTAAGTGCAATCTGCCCCCTGGGCAGACATCCTATCCTGAAATGATGCAAGCATAGTGGAGGGGACAGAGCACTGGCCACTCCCCACCTGTCCCAAGACCATCAGCAGCTGGCCAAGAGGATAAGACGAATCCTTCCCAAAGAAACCAAACAGTCCAAGAAAACAACACGCAGATCCTGACACTTGGGAGTCCCCCTAAAAACTGTACGCTTGCTGTTCAGCTACCTGCTACCCCACCTCAAACACAAGAGCTTATGGACAGCCTTTTAGGGCCTCACTCAGGTATGGGCAGCCTGAGATAAGGTGTCCAAGGAGAGCCTCCAACATAAGAGAGAGATCAGAATAATAAAGAAAGAGAAATCCAAAGGAAACAAATCATGCATGGAACATAAAAAAGCTCAGACCTCAAAAATCCTAATTTCCTCTCATGATGCATCTAAAAATAGTCACAAGATGATATGATAAATTCAAATAACAGTAAGAAAAAATGAATGATACATATGGAATACAAAATTTGGTAGAATGTGTAGAATATAAAGTCAATTTGGGGCACCTGGGTTGCTGCTGGTTAAGTGTCTGACTCCTGATTTCGGTTTAGGTCATGATTTCACAGTTCACGAGATTGAGCCCCGCATCGGGCTCCATGCTAATAGCACAGACCCTGCTTGGGATTCTCTCTCTCTGCCCGCTCCCAATAAATAAATAGATAAACATTTAAAAAAAAAAAGTCAATGAATCTCCCAGAGCATGATATTTAAAAACAAAACAGAAAATAGAATAGAAAGGATAAGAAGCTTAGAGAATTCACTGACAAGATCCAACATCTGTCACAGGAATTCAAGAGAACAAAAAACAGAAGAAGGAAAACAGGTAGCACTGAGGTGCAAAAACATCCCAGAAGTGAAACAGTGCTCTCCAGCCCGAAAGGACCCCGTCCAACCCAGCACAGTGAGCAAAAGAAGTCGTCCCCAGGCATACCCCAGTGGATTTTCAGAACCCCGGGGTCAGAGAGCAGGCTTCCAGAGAGAAACAAGACCAGGCCACAGAGAAAAGAACAGGAATCGCCTCAGACAGCTCAACAGCAACTCTGGATTTCAGATGACCTTGGGAGAAAAACTGGAAGGAAAAACCTTTCAACCCACACTTCTACAAACCTCACTGAACCACAAAGCAAATACAAGGGTAAACGCATTTTCAAAGAGGCAAGGACTAAAACCTCTGCTCCCACAGATCCTTTCTTTGGAAGAAACTGGAAGATACACCCCACACCCTGCTGCTGTCAATGGCAGGACCAAGTAAGCACATGTGTCAGTCAGGCGCTGTTCTAGGAACTCTCCACGTACAGCTCACTCCATCCTCAAGGGCACCTGTGTGCAGTGCCACCATGTGGCAGCTGTGTGGCCTAGGGCTATTTTGTTTAACTTCTCGCAGCCTCAGTTCCCTCTTTGGTAAAAGAGGGATCGTAAGATCTCACTCATGTGTAATTTATTAAACAAAACAGACAGAGCAAATGAAGAAAAAGAGAAAGGCAAACCAAGAAACAGACTCTTTATAGGAAACAAACTGATGGTCACCAGAGGGGAGGCAGGTGGGAAGATGGGTAAAACGGGGGATGGGGATTAAGGAATGCATTTGTCATAATGAAATAAATATATAAATAAAATAAGATAAAATAAAATAAGTATCAGCAAGCAAGAATGGGAAAGGGGAGAAGGACTGCCATAATTTGGATTATAAACCAGGAGGACGGGCACTTGACATTTTTCTACCCACGAGTTTCCTTCTCCCTCCAGGATATTAGCTCCTGAGAAGAGGGATTTGTGTTGATGTGTTCTCTGCTATAACCCAGCATGTGGAATAGTACTTGGGACAGAGAAGTCACTCAACAAATACTTGTGAAATGCATACCTGAATGAATGGGTAATGCAGTATGATGTAAGAAGGAGATAGGCTTTCTCTCCAAGAGGTACAAGCCAGTCAGAGATTGTTTAAAAACTGAAACAAAGACACAAAGTAAAAATTGGGGAAGGGGAAGAAATGAACAAAGTGAACATCAGGAAAGCTCCTCAGAAAACGAGAGCCGGATGGTATTATTATACAAATAAACAAGAGCATCAAATCTCTTTTTTTAATAAAAGAGGGATCATAAGAGCACTCCTACACAGGCAGCACAGAGTCACATGGAACCTGCCTGAGATCACAGGGTTAGCAGGGGGAGGAGCAGGACCATGCGAGTGGTATGGAGATCGAGTGGCAGCCACAACCTGGGACACTATCAGCCCACAGGAGAGCAAGAGGATGGCACTTTCTCAAAGGGATAAGGTGAAGTGAGAGAGCATCTGAAACTCTACTAAGATGCACACAACCCACCTGCTGGCACATTTGGGTAAAAATTAATGAGAGATACAGAGAAAAGCATGTAAGTGAGAAAAGAAGGCAACTACAATTTGCAATAAAATTAAGAAACATAGTCACAGAACACCTGGCTGGTTCTGAGGCAAACAGCAATCACAAAGCCATCAAAATGTGATCCCACTCACTAAGATAAGATAAAGTGATGATGTAGCCACCTTGGAAATTAAGGAAGGCTGGGTGGGACCATAGTGTACCAATTCACTCCTCACTTGGCACGGGGTGCAGCCATGAAGACAGCCCCATGATCCCACCTCCTAGTGCTCACGCCCTTGCACAATCCCCTGCCATGACATGCTTCTAACAGACAGAATCAGAAAAAAGTGACAAGACATCACTTTTAAGATTAGGTTACAGAGAGACTCTGTCGTCCTGCCCAGCAGATGGCAGCCAGCTGCCAACTTACACACTGCCTCATGGAGAGGCCCTGGCCACAGCCAATAAGGAAGTGAATCCTGCCAACAACCACAAGAGCGAGCTTGGAAGTGGCTCTTCCCTCAGTCAAGCTTTCGGATGAGACCAGAGCTTTGGCTTACACCTTGATTTCCGCTTTGTGAGAAACCCTGAGCCAGAGGACCCAATTAAACCACACTTGGACTTCTGACCCACAGAAACTATGAGATAACAAATCTTGACTATTTTAAACTAAGTTTGGGATTAATTTGTTATACAACAATAGATATATTTTAATGGGAAGTCAGTGGAGAACATCTAAAGTGGGTAAACTGAGAAACAGCTGTGTAAGCATGTGATTTGGGAAGACAACAGAAATCAACCCCTAGGAGAGAGGCAGGGGCTGCTATCCCTCATTATGCATCATGACATGTATCTGACTTTTTAAGTACTGCAAATATTACTTTGATTAAAAGACTTAAAAATAAAGGCAAGAACAACAACAAACTAATTGTCCAGTAGGTGAAGTCTGACTTTATGATCATAGGAAAAAAGGGAAGAACATGAACCAAGACATTACTGTTACCTCTGAATGGCAAGAGCATAAATGGCTCTTATCATCTTTATGCTTCCTCTGTACTTCCTTATATTTCTAAGGTTTTATACATGTATTACTTTTACTTTTAGAAAATAAAATAAATAACATTAAAACAGAAAAACAAAAGTGCCTGACTGGCTCAGTTAGAAGAACATGAGACTCTTGATCTTGGGGTTGTGAGTTTGCTTAAATTAAAAAAAAAAATTAAAATAAATAAGTAACATAAAATGGAAGAACAAAATAAATAAAAACCGTATAATCAAACTACAATTTGAAGAGGCTCCAAGGACAGAAGGAATGTGGATTACAGTATCACACGGAGATGAGCAGGGTGTGCCACAAAGGTGACCTTCTTAGGAAGAGGAGAGGCCTGGGCACTGTAAACCCTCCGGTCAGGGCAGAGGGTAGACAGTGGGTTCTCACTGAGCACTCTGAGCATGCAACCTGGCTAACCCTCATGAGACCCTGGTGCAGTGAGTCAGGACTACATTATGGAGGGCACCACGCCTAGGCTCAAAAAGCTGGCCAGAGCAGCAGCTGACAACCCCAGGTCTGCTCCACACGGAAGCCCACACTCTCTGCCCTGCATCGTTCTTTTCCAAGCAAATAAAATACACTTCTGGGTTTATCTGAACATATGCTAACACCTAAAATGTATTTATGTAGACTTTATTCGAATGAGGAAATAGGTTCTCGTTAAATAAGAATCTCTCAGACAATGGTTCCCACAAGGGAGGGAGTGGGGGCTGGACAAAATGGGAGGAGGGTGGGAGGTATGAGCTTCCAGCCATGGAATGAATAATTAAGAGGATAAAAGGTACAGCATAGGAAATATAGTCAATAGTATTGTAATAGCACTGTATGATGACAGATAGTAGGTACACTGTGGTGAGCACAGCATAATGTATAGATTTATGGAATCATTATATTGTACACCTGAAACTAACATAACATTGTGTACCAACTCTACTTAAATAAGAATAAAGAAAAATTAAAAAAAAAATTAACATCTATACTAAACAAACACCTATAAAAAACAAAAATTAGAACTTACGATCAAAAACTTAGGACAAGTTGAATGTAAAACAAATCCAATTGACCTGAAATGCCCAATACTGAACTTACATATATTGGTGGGACCAAGTTTAGTGAAAACTGCATAGGATTAAAAACCATTAATTACGGGGCGCCTGGGTGGCTCAGTCGGTTAAGGGTCTGACTTCAGCTCAGGTCATGATCTCGCAGTCCGTGAGTTCGAGCCCCGTGTCGGGCTCTGTGCTGACAGCTCGGAGCCTGGAGCCTGTTTCAGATTCTGTGTCTCCCTCTCTCTCTGACCCTCCCCCGTTCATGCTCTGTCTCTCTCTGTCTCAAAAACAAATAAACGTTAAAAAAAAATGTAAAAAAAAATTAAAAAAAAAAAACACCATTAATTACTCTCTTGTAAGACCTGATGTATCAGGAAGCCATTATAGCAAAGATGTTAGCTGTTGGCAAACCATGTGACATATAACAGGCACTGTATTTTTGCGAAATGCTCTCTTACACTTCTCAGGTTAATTATCAGAGGCCCATGAAGGAGGAGTTCAGGGTTCCTAAATTATGTGCATCTATGCATATGTCAGGATGGTTCTGAGTTTTCACCAAGTTCTCAAAGAGGTCTGTTGACCTGAGATGATTAAGGCTCACAGCACTCCTGAGAATCTAGCCTGGCATGTCACACCAAGTAGGTGTCCGTGGGATGTCAACAGGACACAAAGAGGAACAGACATGATACGGGCTTCTGAGCCTCCCACACTTCTTCAAAACCACTTCAAGGCACTTCCATGATTCCAATAATGTCTAAAAGTGAGTGAAATAAGAAAATCACAGGGACGCCTGGGTGGCTCAGCATTCAACTTCAGCCCAGGTCATGATCTCGTGGTCCGTGAGTTCGAGCCCCACATCAGGCTCTGTGCTGACAGCTCAGAGCCTGGAGCCTACTTCAGATTCTGTGTGTCATCCTCTCTCTGCCCCTTCCCCACTCATGCTCTGTCTCCCTGTGTCTCTCTCTCTCTCAAAAATAATAATTAAAAAAAAAGAAAATCACAGAAGTAAATACACGATTCTCACCTACCTTTATACACACATTGACAGCGACTGTCTGATCCCCTTTACTGCTGAGAGCGTGAAACAGCGCAAGCGTCTGAATTCCGCCAGCCATGGTGCCTGTGTCGCCCACTGAGCCATCACCTCCCATGAACTTGACTTGTAACCAGTTTGCTAAAATTCTGTGAATAAAGGAAAATAACACTTGAAAAAGAATTCTAAATTTAAACTATAAAGATTTTTAGGAAAAGTGAAAAAGAAATACCACACAGATGTAGGTTCACAGACACCAACTCTTACTGTAAAGTTGAGCTGGACAAAACAGGCTGTGATTTTAAACTAGACCAAGGAACTCTCCTGGGGTATCTACTGGGGCGAGAGGAGAGGGCACTCATGAACCTGATCCATTCTTACAGTACAGTACTGTAAGTATATTTTCCTTATGATTTTCTTAATAACATTTTCTTTTCTGTAACTTTATTGTAAGAATACAGTATATGATAAATACATATATACACAAATACAAATAAATACACAATGTTGACTATGTTAGGTTTCTGGTCAACAGCAGCTATTAGTAGTTAAGTTCTGGGGGGAGTCAAAAGTTATACTCAGATTTTCGACTGTGTCAGGGGAATTGACATCTCTAAACCCCATGTTATTCAAGGGTCAACTATAAAAATGTTTTACAGAATTAAGTTTCACGCAGAGGCGCCTGGGTGGCTCAGTCAGTTTGAGTGTCCAACTTCTGCTCAGGTCATGATCTCGAAGTTCATGAGTTCAAACCCCATATCAGTTTGCTGCTATCAGCACAGAGCCTGCTTCAGATCCTTTGTCACCCACTCTCTGCCCCTCCCCCACTTGTGTGTGCGGGTATGCTCTCTCTCAAAAATAATAAACATTAAAAAAAAAAATTCATGCTGGAGATCTTAAGAATTACTGTGATGTATATTTCCAAGTGAACTTATTAGTGAATCAGAAGACAGCTACTCTAAGAAATGACTCACCTTAATTTAAATACTTTTAATATAAGACAACTCTCTTCTTTGCTCAGTTGTCTTATAATCTTTATGACTTTTTTTTTCCTTAGTTAAGCAGTGTCCAAGAGTAACTGCTTAAAAAGGAATGTATTCAAAGAACTTAATACCCTCAAACAATGCTAACAGGAATGTAAATGGTGCAGCCACTGTGGAAAAGTTTGGCAATTCCTCAAAGACTTAACATAAAGTTACCTCACAACGTAGCAATTCCACGTCTAGGTATATAACAGAACTGCAAGCATCTGTCCACACACACTGTTATACATGGATGTTTCATAGCGTTACTCGTAATAACCAAAGAATGGAAACAACCCAAATACTATCAACTGAACAAATAATATGTGTTTTGTTCATACGATGGAATACTATTCAGCCACACACAAAAAAAGTACTGTCTGCTATAACATGAATAAACCCAGAAAACATGATGGCTGAGTGAAAAGTGCTAGTCATAAGCCTACACATTGTAAAACTCCATTTATACAAAACGTCTAGAATAGGAAAATAAATAGAAGGCAGGACACAGATTAGTGGTTTCCGGGAGCTGAAGACAGGGAGGAATGATGAGTAACTGGTAATGGATATGGGATTTCTCTGTAGGTAAAAACTGTTTTGGAAATTAGATGGTGGAGATAGTTGCACAACTCTGTGAATATACTAAAAACCAATGAAATGAAAACTTTAAATGGGTGAAATTTATGATATGTGAATTCATGTCAATAAAGCTGCTAAAAAAGAAAACATGTTCTGTAATTGCTTTAAACATGATTTCTGGAAGCAGTTTGGTTGTAGGAAATACATGTAATGCTACGTCAATTTCTTAGAAATCTGTTAAAATATGCCAGAAGGTTTTTTTCCTTTAAAAAAAAAAAAAAAAATGAGGGGCGCCTGGGTGGCTCAGTCGGTTAAGCGGCCGACTTCGGCTCAGGTCATGATCTCGCGGTCCGTGAGTTCGAGCCCCGCGTCAGGCTCTGTGCTGACAGCTCAGAGCCTGGAGCCTGTTTCAGATTCTATGTCTCCCTCTCTCTCTGCCCCTCCCCTGTTCATGCTCTGTCTCTGTCTTAAAAATAAGTAAGCGTTAAAAAAAAAAAAAAAAAAACGCAACTATAGCAAACACACTACAAACTGTCTTCCCCAAGAGTCTAAAATGATGTGGGCTCTAATCAATACACCTCACCACAACTTTAAAAGAGGATCAACTCCTGGGGCACCTGGATGGCTTAGTCATTTAAGCATCCGACTCTTGATTTCAGCTCAGGTCATGATCTCACAGTTCATGGGTTCGAGCTCCTCATCAGGCTCTGTGCTGGCAGCTTAGAGTCTGCTTGGGATTCTCTGTCTGTCTCTCTCTCTCTCTCTCTCTCTCTCTCTCTCTCTCTCCTTCTGCCCCTACCCTGTTTATACTCACTTTCTCTCTCTCAAAATAAATAAATAAACATTAAAAAAAAAAAAAGAGGGGGGTGGGAGTGGGGATGGGTTAAATGGGTAAGGGACATTAAGGAAGACACTTGTTGGGATGAGCACTGGGTGTTATACATAGGGGATGAATCACTGGAATCTACTCCTTGAGATCACTGTTACACTATATGCTAACTAACTTGGATGTAAATTAAAAAATCACTTAATTTAAAAAAAAGGATCAACTCTTAAATGTTTTTGGATACAGACTATTGTCAAATTTACAGGATAAAAATTTTAATATTCTAAAGTGTCAACTTCAAATCACAAACAAAACAGACTACGCAAGTCCCTCACACCTCATGCTCTCAAGAGAAGTCATTCTGAGTAGGGAAAGGGCTAATATTAGGCAGTGCTAGATCAGGGACCCTCAGAGAGGCAGGCTGCAGCTACAAGTGGGAGGCTGAAGCAGCGGTGGGATTTTGGAAAAAAAAAGGATAAACGTATTCCAGACCTGCCTGGGCCAGTGTCAGGAGTGGAGTCTCACAAACTTTCAGATAAGGTCCCAATAAAAAGTCAGGGACACAAATCCTTGGTGGCAAAACAGTTGGGACGGGACCCCTCTCACTCTTGAGAGCTTTATGCCTTCTCTCAGTAAACTCTACTGCTTTGCCCACTCTCTGTTGGCACAAGATTCATGCTTGGACTCCTCTGTGCGACAAGGGCCAGAGTCCCTCCCAGCCTCCTGTAAAACTCCACCTCCTGAAGCCGCTTTCTCAACCTCAAAGCCCAGGGAGGGAAACCCTTCCTGACCTGCCAGGACTCCCTGGGGACTGCTCTTCTCCATCAGGCAACACCAGCACCAGCTTCCAAAACACACGCTCCCACCTTCCAGGGAGGTACTTGGCCACGAGGGATGGCAGGTCCAGGGGTGTCCATGCTGCATCACTGGAAGGAACAGAGCACAGAGGGTAAGCCAGTGCACAAGTCCCAGGCAGGAGAAGCACACATGGCAGGGGGATGACAGACCTCAGCAGTTGCTTGTGAAAGTGCTGAACCTTCATCTGGTGCACTGTCTTGTTCCTGAGCCACCGTAACCTACAAAGAAAGGAAGACACTGTGCCTTCATGAGGCCACCTCAGTACCCATGAAAGGAATTTGGTGAATATTTACTGATGTTCTGAGTGGAAAGTAACTGGTTAATAGTGTCTCCTGATAGAGAATGGTTAGGAGACCAAGAAAACTTTTTCTGATAAACAGATCAGTCGGAGAATTTGTTCATTCCACAAATATCAAGCCCATGGGAGATGAGTAGTAAACAGACAAAAATCCTGCCCTCAAGAACAGTCATGGGGACAGAAGAAACTCCACCAGTGAAAATTGATAGATCTATCCAGAAAGACCAGAAGACAAAGATGTGATTCTAAGTAAAATTCAATTACCAGGCCCTGAGTGTTTTAAGTGGAAAAGGAGTGTGAAATCAAAGCATGTAGCACAAGTCATACATCCGGAACTAGAGGAAGAGACGACCTTCAAGAATATAATCCTGCATCTATTTTCACGTTCTCTGATTCTCTCCACCTTCCCTCCAAACACACACGTTAATCCACGCTCTCCGTAAAGCCGGATGGGGCTGGGGAACACTAGGCGGTCATGGCAGGCTAAGTGCTGACCTGGTGCAGGAGATGCCCAGTTTCCCTGCATGGCCCAGATCCAGGAGGCCCTTGGCCAGATTCTCCTCAGCAATGGGGCACTCTGCACTGGGTGCCAATGCCTTCAGGCGGTTGTTCATGTCCACACAGCAAGGCGCTGCAGGGAAAGCCCGCATCTGGCGCCTCAGTTTTTTCCGGGCTGCGACGGCTTCCCTCCACCTGGAGGGCACAACAACGTATCATCATTGGGTATTTTCAAGGTTACTACGAGGACCAATGCAAAACCACAGTCCAATGCTATAACGTAGGGAAGCACGTTTTCTGGCAATACATTTCAGTTTTTTTCAGCAATAGTCCTCAAGCTAAGAAATGAAACAATTAAAATTAACACTCAGGCATGGGAAATGCACAAGAGCAGATGAGTGGTGGTAAACAACAAAAGTAGTGAACTGAAGCACTGAAGCTCAATGATCTCTAGAAGCTAACTTGGCGATATGGATATGGATACAAGATACACACTCTGACCCAGCCAACACCACTCATGGGAACTTCTCTCCAGATATGTGTGCACCTGTACGAGATGTCTGTACAAGGACGACCACCACAGCACTCTGCCATAGCTAAAAAGAGAAGCCATGTGAAAGTCCACCACCGGAGAACTAGATGGGTCCTTTCTGGTTGCACTGACAACCCTGGGAAGAGTCCAATGTGCTGCTGTGGTGAGGCCTCCGCTTTCCCTCGAGTGGAGTAAAGACAGGTTAGCACAGATGCTGCCGTCTGTGCTAACAACCACAAAAAAGGGCAGAAGGCTTCTGGATGCGTACTCAGCAGCTGCTGCTTCTGAGGAGGAAGATGGGTATGGAGACTTCTGTGGTACAGAGACTCACTTCTCCCTATATTCCCTTATATTGAAACTACTTTAAGTGCTGTTACAAAATGACACATGATACAACATACACAGTACAAGCCCAAGTTTAAAGATTAACGACAGGGTCACCTAATTGGCTCAGTCAGCTAAGCATCCAACTCTTGATCTCAGCTCAGGTCATGATCTCACAGTTCATGTGATCGAGCCCCACATCAAGCTCTGTGCTGACGGCCCAGAGTCTGCTTGGGATTCTCTCTCCCTCTCTCTCTGCCCCTCCCCTGTTCACGCACTCTCTTTCAAAATAAACTTGAAAAAAAAAATTTTAATACATAAAGATCCATGATAAAATAGTCACATACTTCCATCCAATTAAGAAGCAGTGGCCATGACCAGCACTGGGCCCTGCTCAATTATGCACGCTCTCACTCCCAAAGGTAACCGCTGCACTAAGTTTATGATCGTTAATTTTCCTTCTCTTCTTTAGGGTTGTACCATCACATAAATTTAAAACAATGTATTTAGTTTGAATATACCCTGCTTGTATGTTGTACAGATTTCCCTAAAAACTGCTTTTTTTCACTTATATAAGTTTTAGAAATTCATCCATGTGGGTGCCTACAGCTAGAATTTGGCTTATTCAGAGCCATCTCCCTGCATCAAAAGCATTAGGTAAACGACAGAGAGCAACCTATGAATACTTGTCAAAATACAAAACAGCCCCCAATCTAATTCCTTATTTATCCCTTAGCGTTTACCCTTTAGGAAGGAACATATTCGTGGGTATGTATAATTGACTATATCTGAAAGTATCATCTCTGTAAAAGGCTCTCTCCACATGCATCCATTTCATCTGTAAGGACACAGGACTCACCGCTGGAGATACTTGCAGAAGCACTGCAGTTCCTGGAGGGTCTCCTTTGCAGTCTGGAAAATTTCCTCCCCAAGAAACAAGTCCACCAGGTGAGCACAGACATCCTCACAGCAACGGGCCATGCGGACTCTCTGGTCTGTCTCCACTGCATTCCTATAGAAGAGGATAATCAAGATGGGAGACACGGTACCCAGGGCCCACATACATTGAGAGTTTGCCCTAAAGTGGCAAGATTCCACATCCTTACTACTGAAATGCAATTGTGCCGCTGCCACAAGAGAAGCTTTAAGATTTTCATTTTACTTTGGGGCGCCTGGGTGGCTCAGTCAGTTAAGCGTCTGACTTCAGCTCAGGTCATGATCTCACGGTTCATGAGACCTGCATCAGGTTCTGTGCTGACAGCTCAGAGCCTGGAGCCTGCTTTAGATTCTGTGTCTCCCTCTCTCTCTGTTCCTCCCCTGCTTACGCTTGCTCTCTCTCTCTCTCTCAAAAATAAGTAAATAAATATTAAAAAAAAAAAAAAAAAGATTTTCATTTTATTTAATGCACAGACCTGTTAAGACAGAGGAAAAGACAAAAGTGGTATAGGCTACTAGATTATAGGTCCAATCAGGCCCTTGTAAACAGTCAATAAATAAACTTCTGTCTTAATAAATTAGTTACAAATTCTAATTTTCAAGTGACCATTAAAATAACTACAACACCTTCTCATCAGCACTATCTGATGTTTGCAATTAAAAGTGTCCCAAGAGCCGGCAGCCAAGATTGGCAGCCCATGTTTCAAATGGCAGTGGCCCTCAAGATAAACCAGCATCTAAATGAGATTTTTATGACAAAATTCTGTCAACCAAGGGAGCACGAACAATTTTACCAGATATATTTAGTCACAAAATCAAAGAAGCTTAAACAAGCAAGACATGTTTTCAATAGTCCTCTATGGCAGGTGGAGACAGTCCTGGTGCTGAGCTGAAGCCCAGATCTCCTGGGACTGTGGAAAAATATATCAAGTCCCAGCTCTTACATATCTCCTAACACTCCTTCCTGGGATTAAGAACAGACATTGATCCATCACTTATGAGGTTTCGTGCTTAAACAGGGAAATAGACTCCCAATTATTAAAGATGCAAAGAAACATTAAACAAAACGCTCTGCCTCCTCGCTGTGTCCTCCATCTGCAATGGAATCTGTGCTCTGCCACAGTACAGTCCATCACTTTCAGGGCTACCTCAGGGTGGTTTAAGCACAAAGACAGATTTCCCTGCACACTGAACTTCTTTCTTCCCTGAAGCTTGACAGTGAAACTAATAAAGTTCTTAGGCAACCATCAACTTAATATAAACTACTAAACATATAAGATGTTATAGTATATAAGCCTCATGGTAACCACAAATCAAAAACCTATACTAGACACACAAAAAATAAAGAGAAAGGAATCCAAGCATAGTAGTAAAAAAAGCCATCAAACCACAAGTGAAGAGAGCAAAAGAAAGGAACAGAGAAAAACTACAGAAAAAAACAGAAAGCTGTTAACAAAATGGCCATAAGTATATATGTATCAATAATTACTTTAAATGTAAATGCTCCAATCAAAACATACAGGGTAACTGAATGGATTAAAAAAATAAGATACATAGGGGCACCTGGGTGGCTCAGTCAGTTAAGCACCCAACTTCAGCTCAGGTCATGACTTCAGCTCAGGTCATGATCTTGTGGTCCATGAGTGTGAGCCCTGCCCCAGGCTCTGTGTTGACAGCTCAGAGCCTGGAGCCTGCTTAGTATCCTGTGTGTCTCTCTCTGCCCCTCCCCCACTCACGCTGTCACAGTCTCTCTCAAAAAATAAATACACATTAAAAAAAAAAAAAAAAAAAAAAAAAAAAGACCCATCTAAATGCTGCCTACAAGAGACTCACATCTGACCTAAAGACATGTAGACTGAAAGTGAAGGGGTGAAAAAACATATACCATGCAAATGAAGGGGAAAAAAAGCCAAGATAACAATACTTAGACAAAGTAAACTTTAAAACAAAAATCATAGCAAGAGACAAAACACACACAAGAGACATAATGATAAAGGAAACAATCCCAACAGAAGAACATAACAATTATAAGTATCTATGCACCCAACATGGAAGCACCTAAATACATAAAGCAAATGTTAATAGACAAAAAAGAAAAACCGACAGTAATACATACAGTAATGACAGAGGACTTTAACACCATATTTACTTCATGGATAGATCATCCAGACAGAAAATCAACAAGGAATCCATCTCTTTGAACAACATATTACACCAGCTGGGCCTAACAGTTATATATGGAACATTTCATCCAAAAACAGCAGAATACATTCTTTAAGTGTACGTGGAATGTTCTCCAGGACAGATCACATGTTAGGCCACAGAACATGTCTCAATAAATTTAAGAAGACTGAAATCACATCAAGCATCTCTTTCAAACACAACAGTACAAAACTATAAATCAACTACAACAAAAAAATCTGGAAAGAACACAAATACATGGGGGCTAAACAACATGCTACTAAAAAATGAATGGGGGCGCCTGGGTGGCGCAGTCGGTTAAGCGTCCGACTTCAGCCAGGTCACGATCTCGCGGTCCGGGAGTTCGAGCCCCGCATCAGGCTCTGGGCTGATGGCTCAGAGCCTGGAGCCTGTTTCCGATTCTGTGTCTCCCTCTCTCTCTGCCCCTCCCCCGTTCATGCTCTGTCTCTCTCTGCCCAAAAATAAACAAACATTGGAAAAAAAAAAAAAATGAATGGGTCCACCAAGAAATCAAAAAAGAAAAAAATATATATACATATATATATGGAGACAAATGAAAATGAAAACACAACAGTTCAAAATCTCTGGGATGCAACTGTTCCAAGAGGGAAGTTTATAGTGATTCAGGCTCAAGAAACAAGAAAAATCTCAAACAACCTAACCTTACACCTAAAGGAGCTAGGGAAAAAAGAACAAACAAAATTCAAAGCTTATAGAAGGAAAGAAGTAGTAAAGATTAGAGCAAAAATAAATGAAACTGACAGTAGACAGTCATAGAAAAGTTTACTAAAACCAAGAGCTGGTTCTTTGAAAAGATAGACAAAACTGATAAACCTTTAGCCAGACTCATCCAAAAAAAGAGAGGATTCCAATAAATAAAATAAGAAGTGAAGGAGAAGAAATAACAACTGACACCACAAAAATACAAAGGATTATAAGAAAATATTATGAAAAATTATATGCCAACAACCTGGACAGCCTAGAAGAAATAGATAAATTCCTAGAAACACACAATCTTCTAAAACTGAAATAGGAAGAAACAGAAAATTTCAAAAGGTTACTAGTAATGAAATGGAATCAGTAATCAAAAAACTGCCAACAAACAACAGTCTACGACCAAATGGCTTCACAAGTAAATTCTACCAAATATTTAAATAAGAGTTAATACCTACTGTTCTCAAAATATTCCAAAAAAGGAGAAGAGGAAGCAAAACACCCAAATTTATTCTACAAAACCAGCACTATTCTAATACCAAAACAAAGATACTACAAAAACAGAAAATTACAGACCAATCTCTCTAATGAACACAGATGCGAAAATCCTCAACAAAATAGCAGACTGAATACAACAATACATTAAAACATTATTCACCACAGTCAAGTGGGATTTATTCCAGAGATGCAAATGTTGGTCAATATTCACAAATCGATCAATATGACACACCACAAGAAAGGATAAAAACCATATGATCATCTCAACAGATGCAGAAAAAGGGTCTGACAAAATGCAACACCCATTCATAATAAAAAACCCTCAACAAAATGAAATAATAAACATCATAAAAGCCTCAACATAATAAAAGCCATATATGAAAAACTCACAGCTAACATCATATTCAACGGTGAAAAACTTGAGAGCTTTTCCTCTAAGATCAATAACAAGTCAAGGATGCCCACTCTCACCACTTGTATTCAACATAGTATTGGAAGTCCCAGCCATAGCAATAAAATAAGAAAAAGAAATAAAAACATCCAAATTGTTAAAAAAGTAAAACTGTCACTATTTGCAGATGATGTGATACTACATACAGAAAACCCTAAAGACTCCACCAAAAAACTATAAGAACTGATAAATGAATTCAATTAAGTTGTAGGATACAAAATTAATACACAGAAATTTGTTGCATTTCTATACACTAATGATGAAGTAGAAGGAGAAATTAAGAAAACAATACCATTTACAGTTGCACCAAAAAGAATAAAATAGCAAGGATAAATTTAACCAATGAGGTAAAAGACCTGTACTATAAAACGCTGATTAAAGAAACTGAAGAGGACACAAATGGAAAGGTATTCCATGCTCATGGGTTGAAAGAGTTAATATTAATAAAGTGTCCATAATACCCAAAGCAACGTACAAATTCAATATAATCTCTATCAAAACACCAATAGCATTCTTCACAGAACGAAAACAAATAATCCTAAAATCTTTATGGAACCAAAAAGACCTCAAATAGTCAAACCAAACTTGAGAAAGAATAACGAAGTTGAAAGTATCACACTCTTAGATTTCATAATCTACAAAACTATAGTGATCAAAATAGTATGGTACTGGCACAAAAAGAGACACACAGACTAATGGAACAGGATAGAGGGCCCCTACCTACATGGTCAATTGTCTATAAACAAAGGAAGCAAGAATATACAATGGGGAAAAGACAATCTTTTCAACAAATGGTGTAGGGAAAACTGGACAGCTACATGCATAGGAATGAAACTGGACTACTTTCTCACACTACACACAGAAATATGAACTCAAAATGGATTAAAGACCTCAATCTGAGATCTGAGACCTAAAACCTTAACACTCCTAAAAGAAAACATAGGCAGCAATCTCTTGGGACATCAGCCTTAGCAACATATTTATGGGTAGGTCTCCTCAGGCAAAGGAAACAAAAGAAAAATCAACTACTGAGATTATACCAAAGTAAAAAGATTTAGCACAGTGAAGGAAACCATCAGCAAAATAAAAAGGCAACCCAATGATGGGAGAAGATAGCTACAAATAAAAAATAAAAAAATAAAAGAGACAATATAGTAAATAATATTGTAATTACGTTGCATCATGACAAGTGATGAATACACTTATCATGGTGAACACCGAATAATTTATAAAACTTTCAAATCAACATGTTGTACACCTGAAACTAATATAACACTGCATGTTAATTACACCTCAATTTTTAAAAAGTTAGTAAAGTTCTTAAGTGAGATGGCTCAAAATGATCTTTTAACATCTGAAACAAGGGAAGGGACCTCCTACTTGAGAAAATTAATGGTAAATGACTTGGTGTACAAGACTACCAATGAATTATTTTGCTAACAGACACTTGCCCACACCCAGCGCAGGGTCCACAATGAGGATGAGAGTGTATGTAAGTGAGGCCCTCTCTGTAGGCAACACATACCAAGTACATGGATGGCATTTTACTGTTTGGCTATCCAAAAGATATGCTACCCCCCTGTCCAAGTGAAACACAGCTAGCCTGAACTTCACCAGCCTGGCCACAGCACTTCAAAAACCCCATTTTGTCCCACCAGCCCACACCCTCAAACCACAACTTCATTTACTTCAACTCCTGGGAACAAGTTTCCCTCACGCATTCTGTCACCACAAGTTCTGTCAGCTCTGTAGCCAGGCCATGGCTCAGCTGAGTTAACACCAGTTCTCTCTCTTGTTTCAACCTAAGGGTAAGAGAAAAAAAAAAAGCACAAGAGTAATGTTTAAGAATAAAAAGTGTCAGTACACTCTGTGACCTCATGGGTCGGGATTTGAGTTGTGCCTCCTAATAAGCTGGCAGGCCCACTCCTCTAATCCCACCAGACATGACACACAGTCACACACACCCCAGCTCCCCTGACCACCACCCTCACCCCCAACTCCAGCTACACGGAGGGCTGCTGCTCACAAGGTGGGTGTGGCCTCAGGACCCCCACCCACTCCCTGAGCTGCACTGCATGAGGATGCTGGGTGAGCCATGGGTTTCATGCTAGTGCAATGGACAACAGTAAGAGCATCCCAGGCCAGGGTGAATTCTGTCCTTTGTCCACACACCCCGACCTCAGGCGCACTGCAGGAACACGACACACTCACCTTTCCTCTTCAGCCTGCCGCCTCTCCTCCTCCTTTCGCTCCCTTTCCTTAGACACTTCCTCAGCTGCAATGTGCCTCAAAATGCCTGTGGTTGCAGCTGTTAACAGCTCCTCCATAGCAGCATTGGAAACACTATGCAGAGAAAAGTGGGTATGATTCTAAATAAATAAAAGCCAAGGAAGCCACATAACTTCTAATATTAGCAAGGAAAAAATATATATTTAGCTTTTAGCATAAAAATTAAGCATTTGGTTAGAAACACACAATCAAAACTGACTCATGTAAAAACAGAAAATCTGAATGGGGTGCCCAGGTAGCTCAGTTGGTTAAGCCATCTGACTTTGGTTCAGGTCATAATCTCACAGTTTGTAAGTTCGAGCCCTGAGTTAGCCTCTTCTGCTGTCAGCCTGGAACCCACTTTGGATCCTCTGCCCATCTCTTCCTGCCCCCCCCCCCCGCCCCGCTCATGTGCACGCACACGCTCTCTCTCAAAAATAAACATTAAAAAAAAAGAAAATCTGAATAGACCCATAACTTGTAAAGAGATTGATTCAGTCTTCAAAAACCCCTCCCAAGGGGCACCTGGGTGGCTCAGTCGGTTAAGCATCCAACTTCGGCTCAGGTCATGATCTCACGGTCTGTGAGGTCAAGCCCCATGTCAGGCTCTGTGCTGACAGCTCAGAGCCTGCAGCCTGCTTCAGATTCTGTCTCCCTTTCTCTCTGACCCTCCCCCGTTCATGTTTTGTCTCTCTCTGTCTCAAAAATAAATTAAAAAATTAAAAAAAACAAAAATAAAAACCAAAAACCCCTCCCAAAAAAGGAAAGTCCAGAACCAGATGGCTTCACCATTAATTCTATCAAACACTTAAAAGAAGAACAGCCCTTCTCAAACTCTTCCAAAAACCTAAAGAGGAAGAAACACTTTTTAACACTTGAGGCCAGCATTACTCTATCTGAAACCAAAACCAGACAAAGACACTATAAGAAAATCACACACCTGGGTGCCTGCATTGCTCAGTTGGTTAAGCCTCTCTGTCTCACGCTTTGTCTCTGTCTCTCAAAGATGAATAAATGTTAGAAAAATTTTTAAAAAAGACAACCACACACCAGGGGTGCCTGGGTGGCTCAGTCAGTTAAGCATCTGACTTCAGCTCAGGTCGTGATCTCACAGTTCTTGAGTTTGACCCCTGCATCAGGTGAGCTCGAGCCCCATTCCAAACTCTGAACTCTGTCTTCCTCTCTCTCTGCAGCTTGTGGGATTCTCTCTCTCCCTTTCTCTGCCCCTCGCTCACACTCACGTTCTCTCAAAAATAAATAAATAACCATACACCAATATCCCTTATGCATACTGACAGAAAAAAAAATCCTCAACAAAACAGCAAACCAAAATTCACCAATATATTTAAAAGATTATACAAAATAACCTAGTGGGATTTACTCCTGGAATGCAAGGAATAGTTCAACAAATGAAAAACAATGTAATACAAACACATTAATGAACTGAAGGGGGGAAAACCCACGTGATCATCTCCATTGATGCAGAAAGAGCATCTGACAAAATTCAGCACCAGTTTCATGATGAAAACACTAAAAAAAAAATAGAAATAGAAAGGGACTTCCTGCACATGATATAGTCTATATAGGAAACACTCACAGCTAGCATCAGATTCAGATATGAAAGACAAAGTTTTTCCTCTAAGACCAGGAACAAAACAAGGATGTCCTATTTGCTGATTCTATTCAATACCATATTGGAGATTATAGAAAAATAAAAAACATCTAAACTAGAAAGAAAACTTTTTTCATTGAGGACATGATCTTATACACAGAAAATCCTAAGAAATCCACTCAAAACCTATCAGAACTAATAAACAAGTTTAGCAAAACTGGAATATAAGGATCAAAAATTCAATGGTATTTATTTCTATCACTAGCAATGAGCGTTCTAAAAATAAAATTAAAACAATCTGATTTACAATAGCAGTGAAAAATACAGCAATTAGGAATAAATTTAATCAAGGAAATTAAAGACATGTACAATGAAAAACACAAAACACTGCTGAAATTAAAGATGACCTGAACAAACAGAAAGCCCATGTGAATAAACTGGAAGACTTTTTAAAAAAAACAATCATCTGGGACACCTGAGTGATTCAGTCGGTTAGGTGTCTGAGTCTTGATTTCAACTCAGGTCATGATCTCATGGTTCATGAGACTGAGCCCCACGTCAGGCTCCACACTGACAAGGTGGGGCCTGCTTGGGATTCTCTCTCCCTCTCTCTTTGCTCCTCCACACATACACATGCACGTGCATGTTCTCTCCCTCCCTCTCTCTGGAAGGAAGGAAGGAAGGAAGGAAGGAAGGAAGGAAGGAAGGAAGGAAGAAAAAAGAAAGAACGAAAGAAAGAAAAAAGAAAGAAAAGAAAAAAAACCTTTAAAAATAATCTGTGGGGCACCTGGGTGGCTCAGGCAGTTAAGTGCCCAACTTCAGCTCAGGTCATGATCTCACAGTTCATGAGTTTGAACCCCTCATCGGGCTTGCTGCTGTCAGTACAAAGCCCCCCTTCATATCCTCTGTCCCATCTCTCTGCCCCTCCCCAGCTTGCACTCTCTCAAAAATAAACATTAAATAAATAGAGTCAACATTTTTTAGAAACCTTAAAAAAATATATAATAGTAATCTTCTATGCCCAACATGGAGACTGAATTCACAACCGCAAGGTCAAGAGTCACCTGCTTTATCAACTGAGCAAACAAGGTGCCCCTAGACTGGAAGACTTAATGTTAAGATGTCAACACTACCCAAAGCAATCAACAGATTCAATGCATCACTATCAAAATCCCAAAGAGATTTGGGAAAAATTCATCCTAAAATTCATATGGAATTTCAAGGGACCCCAAATAGTGAAACTGTCTTGAAAAAGAGAAACAAATTTGAAGGACTCATGCTTTGTGATTTCAAAGCTTACTACAACTCACTACAAAACTACAGTAATCAAAACAATGCGGTACTAAAACAGACATATGGATCAACGGAACAGACTAGAGAATCCAGGAAGAAACCCTCACGTATATGGCCAATTGATTTTCAACAAGGGTGCCAAGACCATTCAAAGAGGAAAAGACGGTTGTTTCAACAGCTGGTGCTGATAAAACTAAGTACTCATATACAAAAGAATGATGTTGAATCTTTATCTTACACCATATACGAAAACGAAACATGGATTGAAGACCTACACTTAAGAGCTAAAACTATAAAGGTCTTAGAAGAAAACACAGGGAAATAATAATGTTGGGTTTCGCAATTTCTTGAACATGACACCAAAAGCACAGGCAACAAAAGAAAAATTAGATAAAATGGACTACATAAAACAAAACAAAACAAATGGACTCTATAAAATTTAAGACTTGTGTAGATTGAAGGACACTATCAAGAGAGTGAAAAGGCACAGAAAAGACATCCCCAAACAGACTGGGAAAAAATATGTGCAAATCATATATCTGAAAAGGGATTAAAATCCAGAACATAAAAGAACTCCTACAAACTCAACAACAAAAAAACAATTCAAAAATGGCCAAAGGACTTAAATATAGATTTCTCCAAATAAGATACACAAAAGACCAATAGGCACACAAAAACATGCTCGACATCATTAGTTACTAGGGAACTGCAAATCAAAACTACAATGAGATACCACTTCATACCCATTATGATAGTTACTATAAAAACATTTTTTTTTTAAAAGATACTATGTGTTGGCAAGAAGGTAGAGAAAATGGAATCCCTGTGCACTGCTGGTGAGAATATAAAATGGTGCAACTGCTGCAGAAAATAGTTTGGCAGTTGTTTAAAAAGTTAAAAATAGATATGATCTAGTAATTCCACTCCTAGGCTTATACCCATAAGAACTGCAATCAGGGAATCAGTTATTTGTACACCAATGTTCATAACAGCATTATTCAGAAGGTAGCATAATCAAAAGGTAGAAATAATCCCAAGGGTCCATCAATAAATGAACAAAATGTGGTGTATATACACGTTACGTATGTTTGTAAAGTTGACTCTTGAACAACACAGGTTTGAACTGCACAGGACCACTTACACACAGAATACTGTAAGTATACTTTCTCTTCCTTGTTTTTTCCCTGATGATCTGAATAACCGTTTCTTTTCTCTAGCTTACTTTATCGTGAGAATGCAGTATTTAATACCTTAACATACACAACATATGTTGACTATTGATATTATCAGTAAGGCTTCCAATCCACAAATTGTAAACAGTTAGGATTTTGGGGAGTCAAAAGTTATACTTGATCTTTTAATTTAATATTTGTTTATATTTGAGAGAGAGAGTGCGCAAGCAGGGGAGGGGCAAAGAGAGAGACAGGGACAGAATGTGAAGAAGGTTCCATGCTCTGAGCTGTCAAGACAGAGCCCGACACAGGGCTTGAACCCATGAGCCAGGATCATGACCTGAGCTGAAGTTGGACGCTTAACTGACTGAGCCACCCAGGCGCCCCAGTTATACTCGGTTTTTGACTGCACAGGGGGTTGGCACCCCTAACTCCCTATGTTGGTCAAGGATCAACTGTACATTTTAATAGAGTATTATTCAGCCATAAAAAGGAATAAAATGCTGACACACGCTACAATGTAGATGAACTTGAAAACATTCTTGTGTCTAAAAAAAGTCAGACAAAAAAGGACAAATACTATTATGATGCCACTCATGTGAGGTACCTAAAAAAGACAAACTCATAAAGACAGAAAGTAGAATAGAGGTTACCAGGAGTTGGGGAAAGAGAAGAATGGGAAACTATTGTCTAATGGGTATAGCTTCTGTTTGGGATGACAAAAAAGTTCTGCAAATAGACTGTGGTGAAGGATACCATTAATGTACTTAATGTCACTGAACTGTACACATAAAAATGGTTGATTTTTTTATGTACCTTTTATCAAAATAAGTTGAGCCAACAGAAATCATATTTATTCTTATTTCAAGCAAACAGAAAATATGTATCTGACTCTAGTATAAGAAAATGAATCAACAAAATTAATCCTTTTGAGTCATCTACATTTATACAGGTAAAATAATGCTTTTTAATCATTGTGTGGTTTCATATGTAATAGAATTTTTTTTTTTTTTATTTGAGAGCGAGAGAGAGCAAGCATGCAAAATGGGGGGAGGGCACAGCGAGAGAGAAAGAATCTTTTTTTTTTTTTTTAATTTTTTTTTAATGTTTATTTATTTTTGAGACAGAGAGAGACAGAGCATGAATGGGGGAGGGTCAGAGAGAAGGAGACACAGAATCTGAAACAGGCTCCAGGCTCCGAGCTGTCAGCACAGAGCCTGACGTGGGGCTCGAACTCACGGATCGCGAGATCATGACCTGAGCCGAAGTCGGCCGCTTAACCGACTGAGCCATCCAGGCGCCCCTAAAGAATCTTAAGTAGGCTCAGCGCTCAAGGCTCAACTCCATCCATGACCCTGGGATCTTGACCTGAGCCAAAATCAAGAGCTGGAAGTTCAACCTACTGAGCTACCCAGGCACCCTAGGATTTTTAAAACATGTTTAAAATCCTTAAGAGTCTGATTTACTAGGGGCACCTGGGTGGCTCAGTCGGTTAAGGATCCAACTTCAGCTCAGGTCATGATCTCACAGTTTTGTCAGTTCAAGACCCACATCAGGCTCTGTGCTGACGGCTTGGAGCCTGGAGCCTGCTTCAGATTCTGTGTCTCCCTCTCTCTCTGCCCCTCCCCTGCTCATGCACGGTCTCTCTCTGTCTCAAAAATAAACATTAAAAAAAAAAAAATCTGGTTTACTGGGACACCTGGGTGGCTCAGTAGGTTAAGTGTCTGACTTCAGCTCAGGTCATGATCTCACGGTTCATGAGTTCGAGCCCTGCACTGGACTCTCCACTGTCAGCACAGAACCTGCTTCAGATCCTCTGTCTACCTCTCTCTTTGCCCCTCCCCCATTTGTGCTCTCTCCCTCTCTCTCTCTCTCTCTCAAAAAAAACATTTTTTTTTTTTTAATTTTTTTTTTTCAACGTTTATTCATTTTTGGGACAGAGAGAGACAGAGCATGAACGGGCGAGGGGCAGAAAGAGAGGGAGACACAGAATTGGAAACAGGCTCCAGGCTCTGAGCCATCAGCCCAGAGCCCGACGCGGGGCTCGAACTCCCGGACCGCGAGATCGTGACCTGGCTGAAGTCGGACGCCTAACTGACTGCGCCACCCAGGCGCCCCACAAAAAAAAAACATTTAAAAAAAGGAATCTGATTTACTACATTAATTGGCTTTAATTGACTTTATGAAAGTTTTTTAAACGCTTAGAAAGGTTTTCATTATTTAAATTTCTTTTTTAATGTTCATTTATTTTTGAGAGAGAGAAAGAATCAAAGCACGAGCAGGGAAGAATAGAGAGAGAGGGAGACACAGAATCCGTAGCAGGCTCCAGGCTCATAGCTGTCAGCACAGAGCCCAACACGGGGCTCAAACCCACGAACTATGAGATCATGACCTGAGCTGAAGTCGGATGCTAATCAACTGAGCCACCCAGGCGCCCCAAAAAGATTTTCATTATTAAATTTATTAAGACTAGATATTTAAAATATTAGAATCAAATATATAAAATTTATAAGTGTAACTTGAAATCTCTAAAGAAATTTCATCACAGTATAAGATGCAAATTATAGAAAACGTTTAAGGAAATTTCACCTGTCAAATTTATAAAGTAAAACAATCCCAGATCACATAAAGTATTTTTAATTCTTAACAGAGAATAAACAAATTTTTACTTTACTAGAATTTAAAGGCACGTTTAAAGTTTTAAGAAAAAACAGGTTTTCAATTCACACTTTAATAAACCTAACATTGCTCAAAAAGCACACACAAACAAGAACTCCATGCCATTGACAAAGAGACGGTGAGGAACACGAACAGTCACACCCACCTAGAGGGCAGGACCAAAGTTAAGCCTGTACAAATGAGCAGCTGTGACCTCCTGTCCAAGACTGTCAGCAGCTCTCGGAGAGGAAATGTAGAGGGATGGGGCTCGGCCCCAGCGAGCAGACACCTTCAGAGCAGAAAGGGCCCAGGACTTACCCCAGAGCTGTGGTCGCAAAGGCCGCTCCAGCAGCGCCAACCTCCTCGCAGTCCCTCTGAAGAACCTCCTGGATGAGCTCATCCACCACCTGAGCCAGGTCCTAAGGAGAGGTCACATGGGGGTCAGGGTAACGGCAGTGAGAAACACTGCCTCAATCCAGACTGACCTTAAAACCAATCTAGCTGCACAGGCTAAGGGTACTGAAAACCTTCACAGAACCAACCGGTCACGGAGCAACCCCTCTGGGGCCAAAAAAAACTCCCTTCACGACCCATCAGTGGCTACTTGTCTGAGGGCATCTAACAGTCCTCACGTAGGAACTGGCTACGCTGCTTCGGGAAAGGTTTCCTGCTAATGAACACAGAGGAGCCTTCTGGAGAGGCCAAGGCAAGCCTGCTGCCTGCTCAGTGACGCCATGCCGCCCCAACATCCTATCAAACATCGTCAGTCTCTGCAGCCATTCTTCACAATCCTCTCAGGCCTCCTTAATCATGACCAAAACCGGCCCAAGCAACAGGGTGGCGAGCCCAATCCCACAACCTGTGTGGCCAGTGTGCACATGGTGCTGCGTGCCTGTGGCCCCACATGTCCCTAGTCAACATGCCCACTGGCTCTCTGGAGCGAGCAGTGTCGAATATCACTCAGAGCACGCACACCAGGGCCACAAGATGGTGCTGGGACAGGACGCACTGAAGAGCTGCTCTGACAACTGTGCCCAAGACGGGGGAGCGTCAGCCCCAGCTCAGCCATCCGAGGCCAAGTGACCGCAGGCCGGGTCTCTCCCGGGACCCCCTGCAGGAGACCAGACAACACAGCCCACTCCACAGGGGAGAGAGTAGTCCACAGAGACCCATGCGTCTGCAGAGTTCTCAATGCAGGGCCGCACCTACTTCACCTGTCACGTTACTTCCAAAAAACCCTCAGCGCCTTCTCTAGTCTTAGCTGTAGCCCTTTCAAACAGACACACAGGCAAAGAGCTAGGGAGCCTGGCGCAGCCTGTGCTCGGAGCCCCAAGCTCCTTGCCTAAAAGACAAAGGCTTAAGCCTCCAGGGCCAGGGTCCTAGGACCTGCCGCGGCTGGCACTCAGAATATTCTAGAGCCACAAGCGCAACCACCTTCATGGGAGTGATCTACAGACAGAGGTCGGACTGGACGTCAGACGCTGTTGGTGACACTGGTATGCAACTGGCTCCTCAGAGCCCTGATCTGGAAGATTCCTTACCGCATCAGAGTACGCAGGTGCAGGCCTCGGAGGAAGCAACTCAGGCTGCACAGGGGGCGGCAGGGGGGCCTGCACAGGTGGCTGGAAGAGGCCAGGCACTGTGCTCGGAGTTGGTGCCGGGAGGTGAGGCAGGGAAGCTGGTGTGGGTGCAGGGATGGGAAGAGACTGCTGGAGAGCAGGTGGGGGCACATCTGCCTCTGTACCACACGCCTCTCCTTTCCCCTCACCTGCAAGAGAAGAGGCAAGTGTGGGCAAACAGGGCAACCCCTGGGCACCCACAGTGATCCTTACTGGCCACCCTCCCAAGCAATGTCACAGGGGACGGTATGTGCTTCACCTGTGGGAACCAAGCACTATGACATCAGGGAGCCATTCGGGCCACTCTTAAGAGGAGCAAAAGACATGAGCACTGAGCCAATACCCACCCGACCTACCCCTCACCCTTAAAACAAGACAGATGCTCCTGGCTCCCAAGAGGCTTCCTGAAGGGGCAACAGCTAGTTCCGTCACGTAACGCAGCTCCTCACCTGAGTCCAAGCCGGGTCTCTGAGTGCCTGTGGGCAGCTCCGCAGCCAGGCTCTCCCCAACGTACTTGTTCTGGGAGTTGAAACTGCACACGGGAGTGTGACGAGGGATGGGGGGCAATGGCCCTCCATTCACGATTTCCCCAACCGACACTGTCAGCTTCCTGGTAATAACCACCGACTTCCTGGCCTTGGATAACCCCTCTGGTTCCAGGAACGAGGACCGGTTCAGCTCAACACAGCTACCCAGACCACAAAGAACCCACGGAGAGGCGTTACACAGGTAAAAAGCCAACCTTTACCTTCTCAGTGCCCAGCAGAAACGCTGAAAGCCCTGTCCCCATCATTGGGTCACCCCACAGCCATGTGTAAATGAGGAGAGAGGCAGTAAAAGCTGATTTGGCAGCTGAGCCCACAGTACCCACAGCTGCCAGGCTGGACATTTCCTTGTGACACGGGCCTCGTGACTCCCGGCCTAGTTGTAGACAGCCACAGGTAGAACGCCAGACACCTACGTGCTCCTGTCTTATTCCAAAGCTGCCACGTTTCTTTGAGGACTGCAGAAAGCAGATAGGAAGGGGCTGGCAATAAGGAGTTAAGAGGAGGGAAGGGGTGGAGAAACCCCAATGGGCAATAAGATGTTGGGTGCATGTCACGCACGTGAGTAAATGGTGCACATTATGGTGCCATTTTCTGGGAGAGGGTCCACGCGTTTCATAAGGTTCTCAAAACACTGACTCCAAGCAGTGGAGGAGCCCCTGGCCTGGCCCACTGGTGCCTGTCTGGACCACCAGAGGTGGGTAGTGGTCAGTCAGGGGCCAGCAGCAGTCATCCTCAAGAAACAGAAGAAGAAAGACCCTAACCTTTACCTGTAGGATCTTCAGTAACACATGAAAAACCCTGATTCTGGAGTTGCAAAGAAATGGGTCTGAACTCCAATCCACTGACGAGCAGCGTGTGACCTGAGGATGCTCCCCAGCCATTCTGAGCCTCGCTGATTTCACCTGCACCCCAGGGAGGCAGCATGTGGAATGTGCCCTCTGGGGCCTGGCATGTAGCTGGCACTTCCCAGACCCTCATCAGAATTAAAAACAAACAAAAAAACGAAAACAAAAACAAAGAGAGGCCACCTCTCTGCTCTTACCCATCAGAGACAGTGAGACCGTGGTAGTTCAGGAAGTCTGTGGCCTCCTCACAATCTCTGAAGAGCAGCATGCGCACCACGCCATCCAGGGGAAAGACGGTGGAGCGCTGCGTGCTCACGGTGTACGCTATGTTGAGCGCCCGGAGAGCGTCCTTGCGGATCTGAAGAGACAAGATGAATCACTACAGGGTCAAGGGGCCAGTTATCCCATAGCCACAGAATTGCCAGCATAGGGCACAGCGTCCTGCTCTAGTCCCTCTGGAAAGCAATTTGGCACTAAGGAGCCTCGGCTTAGCAATCAGCAGGGAATTTGCTCAGCAGAAGATAACCAGAAATGCAAGCAAAGCAATCAGTCTCAGACACAGGAAAAGTCAGGCCATGAAGGCTTTAATTAAAAGAAACCCTAGAGGGGCGCCTGGGTGGCGCAGTCGGTTAAGCGTCCGACTTCAGCCAGGTCACGATCTCGCGGTCCGTGAGTTCGAGCCCCGCGTCAGGCTCTGGGCTGATGGCTCGGAGCCTGGAGCCTGTTTCCGATTCTGTGTCTCCCTCTCTCTCTGCCCCTCCCCCGTTCATGCTCTGTCTCTCTCTGTCCCAAAAATAAATAAACGTTGAAAGAAGAAAAAAAAAAATTTAAAAAAAAAAGAAACCCTAGAAGACAGGGCACCATCAGTGGCTCAGTCGACTGAGCATGTGATTTCAGCTCCGGTCATGATCTCAGTTCGGGAGTTCAAGACCCACATCAGGCTCTGTGAGCGCAAAGCCTGCTTCTGATCCTCTCCCCCCCCCCCGCCCCTCCCCTACTTGTGTTCTCTCAAAAATAAATAAAACAAACAAAAACAAAAACAAAAAAAGAAACCCTAGAAAACAAATTGTCCATCAACAAACAGGTCATGTGGAAAGTCAACTACGCATCCTCCACTTGACAAAAAGCTGTGTGGCAATAAAAATTACCACAGAGATGATGGAGTGAAACAGAAAAATGCACAAATGACACGAAATTTGTAACAAGTGCTTTAGAAAAAAAAGAAAAAAGGGAAAGTGCTAACAAAAATTACATGTGTACGTGTGGGTGCTAGGACTCTGGGTGACCCCTTGCTTCCCCTTGCAGCGCTCTTTAACCCTACCAGTATTTATCCAGTGTTTACTTTGCACCTGGCATGGTTACTGCTGAGCACACAACAATGCACAAAACAAAATCCCTGCCCCAATGACTGGCATGCCAGGGAGAGACCGACGATGAACAAGATGAATCTGTGAAATACACAGCACGTGTAATGGTGACAGTGCAACCAAGGAAAGAAGGCAGGGGAGAAGGGCAGGCGGGCAGGGTGGGCCCTGCTGAGATGGTGGCAACCAAGACAACACCAGAAGGTGCCATATGTCTCTGTAAGGAGAAAGAACAGCAGCAGGAACAGCAAGTGCAAAGGCCCTGTGGCAGGAGTGTGCTGGGGTTGAAGGGACTGGAAGAGTCACAGCAGGTGGAGGTGAACAAGGAAGAACCCTATGGGACCATGTCAAACACATTATTTCTCTAAAGAAAAAGCACTTAGATGTCTTTTTGCTCAAAGTTATTAAAATGGGAACAAATGGCCAACATCCTAATGTTAAATAATCATTTCAAAGTATTAATTATCAGCTTTATTTGTTGCATGTACAGAGTTCCACAAGTAGCATGTTGTTTAAAATCTTTTCATTTGTTCCAGAATTTTGGTTCTGTTGGCAACTGTCAGACATGACAGTGAGCAGAATTGCACAAGACCGTTTGCCTGGACTAAGACCATGGGCTTAGTCACTGTTTATCACTGAACTTGATGTGTGACCAAAGAAAAATAACCTGGAGTCACAGAACCAGCTGGTCACATCCTGAGACACCCCCACCCCAAGCAGCCTCCTCCCCACCAAGCAGACCCCTCACAGCTGGGGGGCAGCACAGTGTGTCTGCTGTCAGGGTTGGGGCTAAAGACCTGACTTGAGGAATTTCTGGCATTCAAGCTCTGTGTAAAGCACCAGGTAAGAGACCAGTCTTCCCCAGGTTTGTAACCCCAAGGCACAGCACAGTACTCAGCAAAGAACAGGCCCTCAAGATATTTATTGGGACAAATTTAGCATCATCACGTTCATTCCAAAAATAACACTTAAGATTTTTAAGTTAGGGATTTTGCATGTGCAATTTTTGATTTTCAGTTTCCATGAATGATAATAATGCTGAACTCAAGTCATATATATTTTTTTTTTATTGAGAGAGGGAGCATGTGAGCAAGGGCATAGAGAGAGAGAGGGAGAGAGAGAAAAAAGAGGAAATGATAGAATAAGAGAATCCCACAAGGGAGAGAGAGAAAGGGAGGAGGGGGGAAGTGGGACTCACCTGAAGCGGGGCTTGTGCTCACCCCATTCAGGATTTAAACTCATGAACCATGAGATCATGACCCGAGCCAAAGTCAGATGCTTAACCAACTGAGCCACCCAGGCGCCCAAGTCATATCACTCTAAAGAAATTTGTCTGATCTGAACCTAACAATAGTATATTCCACTGCACAGCCTTTTCCGTCAGTAGTCTATGGCGCCAACCCCTGTAAAACAAGGTACCCCAGTAACCCTCTCAGAGGGCTAGCGTGAGAGGGTTACACAAGAGTCAGCCCAGGACCTGCTGAAATGTTCTCAGAATAGAGAAACACTTAAATATCAAAAGTAACAATCTGCTTTCTTTCAATTCTTCAAGTACAGCTACGTTACTCACCTGATTAAAGTAACAATGTAAAAGACATGCGTTCAGATAAGAAGCCGATTGGACCAGTTTGAAAAATCTCACAAAATTATTACTGTTCAATGCAGCAAAAGCCTGAACAGCAAATTTCACTTCGGAGGAATTTCTAACAGCAGGATGGAACTGTTGTACTTCTCTGTCAATTAAAGGAGATAAAGAGATTAGAATTTTATTTTTAATTAGACAAAATTTCCATGAAAACCAGATGTGATTTAAAAAAACAAAGACTTCAACCATATGGAGAAAAAGGGACTTAATGGTGGGTGACACGTGCCACTCTGTTAGATTAGTAATTTCGAAGCTGCCACTCTTGGACTAGATTGGGAACAATGGTGTTCTCTAAAAAGATGGTAAATAAACAAATTCACGTAATAATCAATTTAAGGATTATCAAAGAGTTACTTTAATGCCAAATGACTGCAAGCTGTTTTCACAATGATGATGCCTAAACAAAACCTAACTTTGCTATGTAAGTGAACAGCTGACTGAGTCACTCAAGAGAAGAAAGGCACCCGTCATCCCTGAAAAGACCACACTTCCGTTTTCCATAACCAGTTTATCTCCGGGACTGAATTTTAAAACTAAAAATCAGTAACACATTTCGATATTAACAAGGTTCTTAGGGAAAACAGTAAGCTAAAAAACAGTTTCAGCATAAATAAGAGAGTCTCGGAAATAAAGGAGTCACTGGCTGTCACCAAGTCCGGTTGACCAACAACAGGGACAGAGACTCAGGGGATTCTGCTGTGTTTTCTCCTATAAATGTCCACCTGTGTAGCAGATCAGTATTTAAAGTTCATTCTTTCTTAATATCCCCCTACAAACATTCGTTTCACACAATTTTTCCCTCTCCTATCACTTAGTTCTTTGAGGAGGCGTGTGTGGACGCATGTAACAGGAAACACGCCTGGACACAGCAAACTGCTGACAGCTCTTGACAGGGCGCCCTGGGCTTCCCTGTCCTCCCTCATTTTCCTCTTCTGTTCAGGCAGATTCCTTCCTCGTCTTCTCACTGACAAAGAGAAACTGTTCTCACAAAGGATCTGGGGCCTACTCTGACTGCCGCCGTCAGCACAGCCCTGTCCTGGGGCCCCCTGCGCCTCTGCTCAACAGAGCACACAGCCCAGCCCAGGCTGCTTACTGTCAAGCCCACACTCAACACCAGACAGACTCTGCACTGCCAGCTGCCATGAACCCTAACAGCTCTCTTCCTGTTTAAACCCTACTTTTCCAGACAACTTAGGTTAGTTTCTGACTTTGAAAATTTACCTTAGGATGTCCCCCTTATTGAGATTGAGCAGAACATTGTAGCCCTGGAACTCTGCTTCGCTGGCACAGAACACACCCTTGTTTCTTAGGTCCTGGTACATCTCCTTCAGACTCTGAAGGCACTTGGTCATGTTCTCATTGTTGATCTTGGCATCAAAAGAGGACATGGGCTCCTCACACATGAAGTGAGCACAGTGGATATGGAACCGAGTACACTTCTCAATCAGGGATACCGTCACAGGGTCACACAAGTGCTGCTGTGTGATGTCCTGGCCATGAACGAGAGGGAGTATTATACACGCACACACCTCATCCACACACCTTACGTACATACGTGTCTCCTATACACACAGATCTCATGCACCTATTTCCATGCAGAAAGAACCAAATGTGAGAAAAATTAGGATTACCAGAATTTCTCTCATCAATTTGAAATAAAGTGCATGAAGCACATTTTAAAAGGACTTTGTAATGATTTACTATGTTTTTAATGTTTATTTGAGAGAAAGAGAGTATGTGCGTGTGCATGAACAGGGGGAGAGAGAGAATCCCAGGCAGGCTCCATGCTGTCGGCACATGGCCTGACGTGGGGCTCGAACCCACGAACTGTAAGATCATGACCTAAGCCGAAATTAAGAGTCAGATGCTCAACCAACTGACCCACCCAGACACCCCTGTAATAATTTTAAATACAGCATATTCTTTTACACAGATGAGTAAAATGAGAACTCTCCCTTCAACTCTGGAATTCTCATGCATTTTCTAGTTTCCTGATCGAAAGTGACTGATACCTTCCGAATGCCCCGTGTGCGGTTCCACACGAAGTCGTACCAGTCCCGCAGACTGCCCTCCTTCTGGTCCATGATCTGGGACACCAAGTAGTCCATGGTCCTGCTGAGCACTGCCGAGGGCCGAAGCTCATGCGGCAGGGGCTCTTCCTGATCAGCAGAGGAGCGGCTGTACTCCTTCACGGCTGCTGCGTGATCCACCTGAGGACACAGAGTGGGAACAAACCTGTGAATCAGGTGCTGGGCCAGCTTCCCCACAGCTGTGCCTTAAAATGAAGGGGAAAATCACCCACAAACTCATACAAGATCAAAACTACAGAACACAATATTCAAATGTAAAATTTCTGTTTGAAAGTAATGACCAAAATTCAAAAACAAATGAGAAACTTGTTTTTGGCAAATATGACAAGGAGTGAAGAAGCAGAAGGAATATAAGTGGGGGCACATGCCTGGCTCAGTCGGTGGAGCAGGCAACTCTTGATCTCAAGGTTCTGAGTTCAAGCCCCACACTGGGTGTAGAGAATACTTAAAAATAAAATCTTAAAAAAAAGGTGGGGGGGGGAATAGAAGTAGAGGTACATGTGCATGGCCCCAAGGGCAGAGGTGTGACACGTTAAGGGACTCTGAAGCATTTTAACATAACTTAGCCACACTCAAACACCAAAGTAAGTCTACATGGATTAGAAAGGAAATGGAGACAGCAGCAGGGGGGCTCATGGGGGCTGCACAGCTGCACACAAAGGCCTGGAGCTGTCCCACCTGCAAAAGGAGGCTGAAGACACATGGCCAAAGGCAGAAGCCCAGATGTCCACAGACTGAGCCCCAGGCATCCACCTCAAGCTGCCATCATTGTCCCCTGGGGCAGGAGCCTCTGCTGTGATGCAGAGATGATGATGACAGCATGCAACTCTCAGTCTCACGGTTACAAGCTCAAGCCCCACACTGGATGCAGGGATTACTTAAAAATAAAATCTTAAAAAAAAAAAAAAAGCAGCCAATAGAGGACACACCTATAAGCAAAATTAACGAAGAGAAATTAACAAAAGTTTAAATTTTTTTTTTAAAATTGACAAAGGGGGCGCCTGGCTGGCGCAGTCGGTTAAGCGTCCGACTTCAGCCAGGTCACGATCTCGCGGTCCGTGAGTTCGAGCCCCGCATCGGGCTCTGGGCTGATGGCTCAGAGCCTGGAGCTTGTTTCCAATTCTGTGTCTCCCTCTCTCTCTGCCCCTCCCCCGTTCATGCTCTGTCTCTCTCTGTCCCAAAAATAAATAAATGTTGAAAAAAAAAATTTAATAAAAAAAAAATAAAAATTGACAAAGGATTGGGGCGCCTGGGTGGCTCAGCCAGTTAAGCGTCCAACTTCAGCTCCGGTCATGACCTTGCAGTCTGTTAGTTCGAGCCCCACATCGGGCTCTGTGCTGACAGCTCAGAGCCTGGAGCTGCTTCAGATTCTGTCTCCCTCTCTCTCTGCCCCTCCCCTGTTCACACTCTGTCTCTCAATAATAAATAAACGTTAAAAAAAAAAATTGACAAAGGATCTAAAATGGTGATTTCTGAGAAACAGTTTGGGAACATGCATTGACATACATATGTTCAGGACCTTGAGAAAAGGTCATACCATCTGATGTAGTAATTTAATTCTTAGGATCTATCAGAAGGAAATAACCTAAATACTTTAGATTCATTATATACAACATGCCCAGTAGAATCATTAATAAAATTTAAATATTAAAAACAGCCTATCTAGTGATTGCAAAATGGTAAGTTTTAACAGTTACATAAATCAATTAACAGGCTGTCATTTAAAACATGCTGAGTTACGCCTGGGTGGCTCCGTCAGCTGAGCATCTGACTCTTGATCTTGGATCAAATCATGATCCCAGGGTTGTGGGACAGATCCCCACACTGGGCTCTGCACTGACAGCACAAAGCCTACTCTCTTTCTCTCTCTGCCCTTTCCCCCATTCTCACGCACTCTCTAAAATAAAAATAAATAATGCTGAGTTTATCAAAACACTCACAATATAATTTTAAGTGAAAAATATTCACACAGAATTGCATCTAGAGGATAATCTCAAGCGTGTAAAACACATACATAGAAAAGGGTAGGAATACGGGGCGCCTGGGTGACTCAGTCGGCTAAGTGTCTGACTCTTGATTTCGGCTCAGGTTATAATCTTGCGGTTTGTGGGTTTAAGCCCAGCATCAGGCTCTGCGCTAACAGTATAGAGTCTGCTTGGGATTCTCTCCCCATCTCTCTCTCTCTCTCTCTCTCTCTCGCTCTCAAAATAAATAAATTTTTAAAAACAAAATTTTTTAAAAGGGGTACTAATAAAATTGTGAAAAGAAAAAAGATTTGTGAAGCAAATCTCCTATCTACATCTATAGAGAACCATGGGGTCCGGTCACCTCATATAGGATTGTTTAGTGTACACCTCACAATAAAAACAATTTAATACAAACATTAAGAGCACATCCCACTACCCTCTAAAAAGGTAAACACCCAAACCAAATATCAATATATACAAAAATCACAAAAAAGTCCCCCCCCCCCCCCCCCCCCCCCCGTGTATCCCACCTCCACCCTGATGATTTAAATATGGACAACAGCCTAGAGAGCAACCCCAGGAGGACATGGGGCTCCACCTGATCAGTCCCTGGGACCACTTCAAACACGCTCAGCTGGCTCCGGGTCTCCCGCATGTACCGCTCCTTCTCAGGACACATATCTGGGCACGTTCCAACAAAAGTTCTTGCTTTGTCCAGGTCAGTTCTTTTTACCCGAGCTAAATGATGACAAGTAAAAAATAAGAACGTATCACACAGTTACTAGGAACCCAGAGAAGTGTGTCTTTATGATGATAAAAAGAAAAAGGAAAAGAAAAAAAGAAAGGCAAACACTGCAAATTACAAAGTAAAAGAAATATGTTTTAAATGCTGGGCCTATGGAGTGCCTCGGTGGCTCAGTCGGTTAAGTGTCCAACTTCAGCTCAGGTCATGATCTCAAAGTTCGTGAGTTTGAGCCCTGCGTCGGGTTCTGTGTTAACAGCTCAGAACCTGGAGCCTGCTTTGGATTCTCTCTCCCCCTCTTTCTGCCCCTCCCTCATTCTCTCTCTCTCTCAAAATAAACATTTTAAAATAAAGCAGAGTAAAAAGTAAAGTAAAATAAAATAAAATACATAAAAACACAATACAATAAATCAAATCAAATCAAATGCTGGGCCTAGAAAAAAGAAAGCATGACCTATCACATCAGGCACCAGGGCATCCAGGCCCATGAAGACCCCTAAGGAGGCCTCATCCCCCCTGCAACAGCCACAGATTCTCACTGCACCCTACAGGCAGGGGGCACACGTGGCTGTTCATGGCTCTGGTAACGAATTCAAAGATAGTCATGCTGCAATATGTTTGTCAAAAAGATCAATTTGTTAACCGTAAATATTCAAAATACACTAGTACTCTAAAACTCAGTATTTCATCACTTTTTTCCAGCATGTCTTTAACAGGATTCACCTAAGAGAATGTACCCCGGTCCTGAAGTGAATAAATTATTACCTTCCATACAATTTCTTACAGAAGTATCTTTTAAACGAAATGGAATGCAACAACTTCACAGCTCAAAACATACAGGTTCAGTCAGTTAAGCCCTGGACTTTGGCTCAGGTCATGATCTCACGGTTTGTGGGTGCGAGCCCCGCATCAGGCTCTGTGCTGACAGCTCGGAGCCTGGAACCTGCTTCAGATTCTGTGTCTCCCTCTCTCTCTCTGCCCCTTCTCACCTCACACTCTCTCCCACCCCCCCAAAATAAATATTAAAAAAAAATTCTTTTTACATATACACATCTTATTTTTATTCGGAAAAATTTAAATACCTACTAATTCTATTTGGAATACAAAAATTCCGTTCCTGGGTTTCAACAACAAAAAATCACCATGTCAATGACATGATGCGTGACAGCAGCTTTTATTACCATGTTAAGGAGGCACTGTGATTATTCCACTTATTCACAGCTTCTAAAGAAAGGAAAATCCTACAGCTAAAATCTAATTTCAAAAAAACTTTGCAAAGAAAAACACAAATACTTTTTCATTTGTGCTCGTTGCACATATATATTTTTTTTAAGTTTACTTATTTTTGGGGGGAAGAACGAGCAGGAGAGAGATAAAGAGAGGAAAAAAAGACAATCCCAAGCAGGCCCGGCACCATGCGGGGCTTGAACTCACGAACCAGGAGATCATGACCTGAGCCAAAATCAAGAGTCAACTCAACTGAACAAGCCACCCAGGTGCCCCACACATATTTTTGAAAAGTTAATAGAATACTTACTTTTTAAATAGCTAATATACATACACAGATCACACTCCAAAGGTATAAAAACGTCCTACATAAAATCCCCCCCACTTTCCTCCTGAGTCAACATGAACAGATCCTTTCACATCTGCACTATTTTATGCACACGTATGCAAGCACACTCACATGCGTATGGACACACACACACTTCCTACCCTTATTTATACACAAATGGTAGCATACTACATACTTACCACACTATGTTTTTATCAGTTCACAATAAATCTTCATATTTTTCCATAAACAAAGCCTAATCTTCCTCCAGGCTGTTTAGAATCCTGCTACGTGGACAATCGATTCCCAATCTTTGCCATCACAAACAACCTATGTGTGAATCTCACACACAAACATATGTGTGGTACTGTCCATGGGACAGATTCCTGCACACGAGCTGCTGGGTCAAAGGCACAGGCTTTCCTAAGGCTAAAAAATACTGCCAACTCTCCCTCCTCCACAGGAGTGCAGCTGTCCCCAGCCTGCCCAAGGACACAGCATCAGGGCACAATATGGAGATGCCACTCTGGGAGGTGCATCGCTGTGGGAGGGCGTGGGCACCTTTCCCTATGTTTAAGAGCCAACTGGTGACACAGCTGACCCTCGAACCACACGGGTGTGAACTGCACGGGTCCACTTACATCTACGATACTATAAATGTACTTTCTCTTCCTGAGGATTTTTTTAATAATGTTTTTCTTTAGCTTACTTTACTATTAGAATGCAGTATATAAAACACGTAACACACTAAGCACGTACTAATCGACTGTTTTTGTTATCAGTAAGGCTTCCAGTCAACAGTAGCCTATAGGCAAGTAAGCATTTGGGGAGTCAAAAATCATATGTGGATTTTCCAACTACAAGGGAGACCGCACCCCTGACCTTGTGTTGGTCAAGGGTCAGGTATACTTTCTTTTCTGTAACTTTTCTGACCACCTACTCATTTCTCTATTGAGTTAGTCTTTTTTTTCTTTTTTTTTTTGAGAGAGAGAGAGAGAGAAAGAAAAAAAAAGAGGGCGCCTGGGTGGCTCAGCTGGCTGAGCGTCTGACTTCAGCTCAGGTCACAATCTCATGGTTCATGGGTTCGGGCTACACATTGGGCTTTGTGCTGACAGTGCAGAGCGTGCTTGGCTGCTTGTCTCCCTCTCTCTCTGTCCCGCTCCTGCTCATGTTCTCGCTCTCAAAAATAAATGATTAAAAAAAAAAAAAAAGCACATGCGAGTGGGCATGAGCTTGGGAGGGGCAGAGAGTGTGTGAGAGAGAGAGAGAATCCCAAGCAGGCTCCACACTGTCATCGCAGAGCCTGACGCGGGGTTCGAAACCACAAACTATGAGATCATGACCTGAACTGAAATCAAGAGTTGGATGCCTAACCAACTAGGCCACCCAGGAGCCCCCCAAGGGCTAGTCTTTTTCACACTGATTTCCACAGTTCTTTCTGTATCAGAGAAATCAGCCCTTTATGATAGGAGTTACAGATTTTTCCCCTGGGTTGACATTTCTTAAGTTTTATTTGTGGGGATTTCTGTCAAACAAAACATTTTGATTTTTGTTTAATATGTGCTTTCTAGGGGCGCCTGGGTGGCGCAGTCGGTTAAGCGTCCGACTTCAGCCAGGTCACGATCTCACGGTCCAGGAGTTCGAGCCCTGCGTCGGGCTCTGGGCTGATGGCTCAGAGCCTGGAGCCTGTTTCCGATTCTGTGTCTCCCTCTCTCTCTGCCCCTCCCCCGTTCATGCTCTGTCTCTCTCTGTCCCAAAAAAAATAAATAAACATTGAAAAAAAAAATTAAAAAAAAAAAAAAAATATGTGCTTTCTAAATGTCTAAAAACTGCCCTTTAAAATGTTTAATTTTAAAAAATGGTTTATGGATTTTCTCCCAAATAAAATTCAAGGGGCGCCTGGGTGGCTCAGTTGGTTAAGCGTCCAACTTCAGCTCAGGTCATGATCTCACGGTTCGTGGGTTCGAGCCCACATCGGGTTCTGTGCTGACAGCTCTGGGCCTGGAGCATGCTTTGGATTCTGTGCCTCCCTCTCTCTCTGTCCCTCTACTCCCACGCTGTCTCTATCTCTCAAAAGTGAATAAATGTTAAAAAAAATAAATAAATAAAGACATATCTGCATTAAATCTACATCTATGCTCATCTTGGGAAACTAGTAAACAACAAAGTTACATGCGGCGCTTCGGAGGCCTAAGGCTCAATGTCAGTGAGCCTCCACAGACAGCAGTCACTCCCTCCTCACAGCTCCCAGAATGACCTTATCATGACCTTAGCGAGGTCTCTGAACCTCTGCTGAGATGCACCCACAATACCTTGTCGCATGATCCTGTCCCTCTGGTCAAGCAAGCGGTACTTCTCCTCAGATGTCTCAGCCACGGTGCCTATCAGGGCGCTAAGAGATGACACACATGGCCCGAGACCCTCGGAGCCCTCAGAGCCCGAATCAAAAGGGTCTCCCTCAAACTGATGGGTCTTTAGAAGACTTGGCTTCTTCACGGGAGAGCTACAAACAAAGTAACACATTAAGGGTCTTGTATCCATCAAGCATTTCTGTCATTTCCGCTTCCGGATGCTTTCCTTATTCAAGATTTTCTGCTCCTCCAAAACTGAAACTAAAATCACTAACAGGAGACGATGATGATCCTAATGAGGAGTGTAAAGGTGTTATTATTTTTCACTGTGATTTTCAAATTTTGAAACATTCCATACTTTTTAAAAATGAGAGGAGCCCATTTAAACATGTGAAATGAACTTCCGCATATTTCTATTTCAAAAAAATGAAATTCAGCCTGGGGGGAAAAACCACTTTTACACCATGAAGAAATCGTGTGTCTACATGTTTTCATACATTACTTCATTCTCGCAGAAGGATGTACTAAAAAGACATGAGCACTGCTTCCCAGCTTCCCCATTTTCTACCTGGCTTTCAACACTCTGGGAACTCGAATGTTGAAGATGTGACTGGCTGAGGGAGAAGAGAAAAATCAAAAGCAAATCAGCAACTAAAACGCTAACTGTAAAATGAAAGTAAGGAAATGATACGCTGACCAAAATACACCAAGGACTAAAGAGCAGCAGCCCGCTCTGTGGAAGGAAGAGAGGATCATGCGGAAAGGGGGCTGGGGAGGGAGGCTTTGCGAATGGATAGCCACTGAGGCCGTGTGAGGCACACACCATGTCCCCACTCTGGCCTGAGGGCTGTACACTTGTATAGTTCCCCAGCTATAATGTGGCCAAAAGGAAGACCGCCTCACCATGATAAGCTAGACCTACAGAAGGTCATACGGGAAATTGCTAGAAGTAGCTACTAGGAAAACTTGGTTATTACAGCCAATTAGACCTCTCAAGGGAACAAGTTGCTTCTTATATACTGAGTACAACAGCATGGGGCATGGAACTGAGTGGGAGGAGCCCAGTGGCCGTCTCCCCCTTGCCCTCTCCGCCATGTCCTACTCTCCCTCTCCCAGGCCCCCATTCCCCATGAAACCCTCCTCAAGGGTCAGCGTATCACCCACTTCCCAGCCATGCTCTGGCATGACTGCCATCAAGGGCACAGAAGTCAAGGACCCACACGCCACCGTGTCCAACAGTCCTCAGAAAGAACCAGCCGCACCTTTTACTCAGGAGGCTGACAGCTGCGGCCCTCCCCACAGGCTTGCTAAGAGGGGAGTGCTGAAACGATGCGTCCTCCGGGCCCTGGCCAGTTTCACCGTCACCTGGCTTCTTATCCTTCAGGGAAAAGGGCTTCTTATTGGGACCTGAGGACACAAGAGCACAGAGTTTATGAACCACAAGTCTGACACTGGATTTTACTTGTGTTTGAAAAAGTAATACTCTCCTAATTGTTACGGGAGATTCCAAAGCAGCCCAAAGAAACACTCTGAGACACAGGATCCATGGACAGCCAGCCCCGCCCTGGTGCTGGGGAAAGCTCAGTGGGCAGTCCATGCAGAGCACTGGAACCCACACCGGGAGTAACCGGGAACTCACTCAGTTTCTTCTTGTGCCAAAAGACAGCCATGTCCTTATGCAGATTTTTCCCCTTCTTCCTAGCCAGGGCTGCAGATGCCTAGGGAAACAGTCCACACCACAACGTATGAGGACGTCAGACCAAAGGAAATGAAATTAAAACTTCAAATGCAGTAGCAGAATTTGTACAGTTTTGTACAGAGCGAAGCCTCCATCCGCTACATGTTCTGACCATGCAGTCTGCCTCCAGTCACAGCAGCCACGGTCCTCACCTCTCTTACCTGTCTCACAGGCATGGATTTGCTCCTCTCCTTTTTGAAAGTAATGACTTTACTGTGATAGAACCCACAGATTAGCCTTGTTGGCATTTGGTGAGGTGACTCTCACCATCTGATTACACATACAGTAATACAGTAAATACATACGGTATTGGAAAGATTGCCAAGTCACACTTAAAGACAAAAAAAAAAGAGAATGACACACGTGGGATACATTTTATCACAAAATCAAGTACATTTTAGTATACCCATAGACAAACCTATGAAAAGGTCTAGAAAAATACACATCATACTAGGTAACCGTGCTTGCTCCCAGGTAACAGGAGAGATGAGGATAATCAGGAGACCTCAGCATTGTATGTATCAATGAACTACTGCCTACAACAATGTATTTACACACCTATTTCATAAATATTTTTTTAGGGTTCAGCTAGAAAAGTACATCTCAATAGTCAAATACCTTCAAAAACAAAACAAAAACGAGGCATATGACCCAGCACTTCTACTTTAAGTGTATACCCAAGAGAATGATAGGAAATATTTGCATACCTGTTCACAGAAGCATTATTCAAAATAGCCAAAAAGCAGAAACAGCCTCTGTCCATCGACAGATTAATAAAGAAAAATACATCTACACAATGGAATTATTATCCATCCATAAAAGGAATAAAGTACAACCACACAAACACTGAAAACGTGATGCTGACCAAAATAAGCAGGACAAATACTGTGATTCCACATAAATGTAATTTCTAGAATAGGCAAATTTAGAGAGATAGAAAGTAGATTAAAGGTCACCAAGGGCTTGGGGAAGGAAGAAATGGGAAAATACTACTTAGCGGTTAGGGTTACTGTTTGGGATGATGACAAACTTCTAGAAATAGATAATGGTGATGGTGGTACAACACTCTGAATGTAATTAATGCCACTGAATTGAAAGAAAAAAAGAAAGAAAGGAACAAACAGCAAAAACTCTAAAGCTATGGAAGTATTTTGGCACAGAACTTCTACTCTCAGGAATTTAAACAAAGGATGTAAACCAATCAGAAATACATGTACAAAATGTCCACAAATAGAAAATTAACCAGGTAAGTAAACAGGACAGAATGCCATACAGCACTTAACAATTCTCTTCTAATTAGGCTATTTATTGATTTCAGAAAATACTAAAGATTACAACCTGAAAACATAAGCAAACAGTATATGCAGCATGATCCCATTTGTGTAAAAACAACGTGACTATGTGTTTACAATGATATTAACTAAAATATTCATAGTTCATTTCAAATATTCATATTCATCTGGTTTTTCCCCTACATCATCACTTAAAAGAAGTATGAAAACATGCTTTCCACTTTACAAACTCTAAAGTACTTTTTCCCCAGAAGAAAATTCAGAAATAATAAAAACATAACGCAACATAGTGTGAACAATCCCCATATGCATACACCCTACAACTAATGCGTCATGCAAATGTGTACTTATATACATATTTAAAGTCAAGGTATAAACCAGATAAGTAATGTCAGTTATCCTGGAGGATAGGATTACATGGGGATTTTTTCTGTATTGTTGGAATGTTTACAGTGATTATGTACTATGATCAAATAAAAGAAAATCAGAAACAAACAAGAAAACTCAATTTTGAAAAAATGCTATGTGATTATAGAGCCAAGTTGAGAATAAGATATCTGAGTGCTTGCCCATTCTAGCAAGTAAGCGATAGATTAAAATATAAGTTTTAATGGGGCACCTGGGTGGCTCACTCGGTTAAGCATCCAACTTCAGCTCAGGTCATGATCTCACAGTTCGTGGGTTCGAGCCCCAGATCGGGCTCCTGACAGCTTAGAGCCTGGAACCTGCCTTGGATTCTGTGTCTCCCTCTCTCTCTGCCCCCCAACCGCTGCTCACACTGAACATTAAAAAAAGTTAAAAAATAAAATAAATAAAAAATAGGTTTTAAAGTGACAAAGGTCACTCGAACTTTTTCTCACTCACATTAAATTTGTTGGAAATACTCACATGATCAAAAAAATATACCACGGCAAGCTTTTTGCTGCGCCTGGTATAGATGCGCTGCACTTTAGCAATTTTACCAAAGTGTTTCTCCAAAATGGTTCTGTCGTTGAGATAGTCAGGGATGTTCTTGCACTGGATAGCTGTGATTTCAGCAGGAGACAAGCCTCCAAGACTGTCTGTGCTCTCGCTTCTTTTACTTTGACGCCCAGGTGTTCCTCTTAGAGAATCTAGGGATAAGAGAACGGGCACAAAAACGTAGCAGACGTCACATCTCAAATAGGAAGCACCAACTATGTAAGAGCAAAGTAAATGTTTATAGATACAAGACATTTTCTTCCTATGTTAGAATTCCTAATGTTTACAGGAAACTTACCAGAAACATTAAACTAAGACTCAGGGAAATTTACCAAGAACAAGCCAGCAGCATTTACTGGATGGCACACATTTTTAGAGCTCACCTTCTTTTTTATCTCTACTTTCAGTTTCCTCCTCCTTCACACCTGGGAGCCGGGAAAGTGCTGAGGAAGACTGACTCCCTCCTGGGATGGCCACAGGGTCATTTTCCGCGGACTCAGTACAACCAACTTCCTTTTTAGATTCCTTGTTGCCAAGACGACCTACTTCTTTATTGCTTTTGAAGACATCCTGTATCGTTCGACCAAACAAGGTGCCTCCCCGGGGTCGATTCAGGCGGACAGGTCGTTTATCTGGAGGATGATCTCCCCTAGACAGAGCGTCCACATCTTCTGCTCCATCATGGCCATGCCTCCTTGGGGAGCGATCCTGGTCCTCCTTCCTTTTCAGTCCCTTCATGAGGCTGGGAAGTGGCTCCATTTGGGATATACCTTCTTCACATCCTTGTCTGACCCCGGTTTTGCTAACCGGGTAGGGTTCTCCCAAAGACCCTGAAGATATGGGGAAGCTAGTGAAGCTACTATTAGAACTTCCAAATAGTGATTTAGAGCCTCTCTTCTCTTCCTCTACGTTTTGGTTTGACAAAGCAGAGGCAAAGGCAGATGACGAATTATTACTGTTAACTGGTTTTGAAAAGGTGAAATTTGAATTGCTAGCTGTACTTGTCACCTGAGAAAAAGAAAATGGTGCCAGTCCCCCAGGTCCGCTACTAATGGGGTGAGAAAATGTGAAAAATCCAGAAGTAATTTGACTCTGAGTTTTCTCAGGCTCAGATTCAGCCCCCAATATTGGTCTGAACACTGAATTTTCCAGAGGTTTAAAGCTAAATTCTGTTTTCCCAAAACCAGAGCTTGTTATTTCTCCAGTTTCTGGTCCAAATGTAGAAGTACTTGGGAAAGTCCCAAAGCTGGATGATTTAAAACTAAATCCTGGGTTTCCAGGCACACACGAACTTGAAGGCCCAGAGGCAGCTACAAAGGCTGGAGTGTGTTCAAGTCCTGAAAACAGTCCAACATTTGAGGTCTGGGAAAATCCTAATGTTTGTGCTGAAGAAGAATGACTTACTCCGGAAGATGTTGGAAAGCTGGATACCTGTGAAAATCCTGACGTTTTCCCAGATAACGTATTGCTTTGTCCGAAAGGCGAGGGCTGACCAAATCGAAATGGCGGCTTAGCCTGAAATGTTCCTATGGAACTACTGGAAGATGCTGGAAAAACCCCAGGCTGCTGCCCACTGAAAGGATTGGTTGGGTTCATCTTCTGATCCAAGGTAGTGAATACTATGTATACACAAGTTGTTCTCTTCTTTAAACAGTCTGTTCAACTAGGAAGCCACCCTCATCTTCACAATAAGCTGGAAGACAAAAATTGAGATCATCACAGCTATGTCCTGCTGGAAGACTAAGAAGATAATTTTTAAGCACATGTCACACTCTAAGAATAATGGAAAGTTGGGCAAATCAAAGGGTTAGGTATTATTTTCTGAGAGCCAGTGGGGAGTTTGTGGGGAGGGCTGGAGTAGAGGGTGGAGAAATAAATTACTTCGTTACTGGAGATTGAAGCGTGATACTTCAGACTAAGGAAAAATTCAAATCATTTTCTGAATTGGTAAGTTCACGAAAAAACTCAAATAACAACAAGAAAATGAATGTAGTCACACTTTTAAAGAGAGGAGTTTCTCCAAACTTATTCCAATCTCCATAGCCAGAAAGCTACAGTGTAACGCTGTTAAGAACATTAGTGTTGCAGTGTTTTCTAATTTTCTCCCAGCAACCAGAACACTAAATGTTCTTCCCAGATATAGAAATAAATTGTGTTGCCATACCTGCGATGACCCAGAAACCGGCTCAAAGGACGAGTGCCCCGCAGAGAGGCCGCCCCCAGACCCGAGAAGGGCCGGGAACGGATGCCGCGCAACCAGAAAAGTCCCGCCCCCGGCCCTCGGCCGCCCGCGCCCCAGGCCCGCTCCGCGGACTACAGGGGCGCGGTGGCGGGGAGATGGCGCAGGGGAAGGAAGCGGCCTCCACCCAGGTCGGGCCCCGCGCCGCGCTCACCATCCGGCTCAGGGACTCGGAGACCCGCCGCCTGCCGCCGCCCCGGGGCCCCTCGGCGCCCGGCTGGAGGCGCAGACACGGATCGCAGCCGCCGGAGCCAGGCCTTCGCTGCGCGCTGCGGAAAGAAAACGCAACGGACCAGCTTCCGGCCCTTCCGCGCGGCTCGGCCCCACACTGACTCCGCCACACTCTGGTTCCGCCCTCCAGCCGGAAGGCCGGAGGGCTTCCGGCGCACGGGATGTCAACGGGACCCCGTTGGCTTCGAACCTGGTACGTGAGCCGGTGGCTTTCTCTCTAAAGCGGGGCGTCGTTCGCAGCCCGCGTGCTGCCCGTAGCCTGCGTTCGGAGCCTCGGTGCCACGCTGAGTGGTCCCTTGGGAAGCCCCCGACCCACTCCCCCACCCCTGCCGTCTCCCTAGGACTCACGCCCTTCGGCCCTTCCCCTCCCCGCCTCCGCTCACACACACCTCCCCATAGCACCCTCCCACGCTCCCCCCATATGATCCCACACCTCCCCTCCCCTCACCCCACACCTCCCCTCCCCTCACCCCACACCCCCCCACTCCCCCTCACCCTATAGCACCCTACACCTCCCTCTCCCCCCATCCTGTACAACCCCACACCACCTCACAACTCACCGTATTCTTCCTCCACCTCCTCGCCCGCGCCCCAACCCGGTTTCATTATTAATGGCCCCTTCCTGGCTACAGGTCCTAATTTCCTACCTGCTGTTCCATTCTGGCAGGCCTGACTCTAGGACTTCCTATTATATTCCCTCATTTTTGTATCTTTCTTATGGTAAAATGTAAATCCCCTTAAATTTTTCAGTGAGTTTCACAAAATAAAATGATGTGAGGTCTATATGTGTTTTTATAGAGTTTTATAGAATTTATTGCCACTTTCAATTACTGATTTGTGTTCTTTTAAACTTTGACCACAGGCTCCTTTTTAAACATTTTTAAAGGGCATGTTGTTCCGAAAATGAGTTTGGTGCTTAGAAACCTGCAACGAGCTGTCCCCATCAGGAGAGCGCCTCTTCGCAAGAAGTTGGAGATTGTGAGGAGTATATTAGGGGTGCAGAAATTTGACCTGGCGATCATCTGTGTTGACAACAAGAGTATTCAGCACATTAATAAAATCTACAGAGAGAAAAATCTGCCAACAGATGTGCTTTCCTTTCCATTTCATGAGGTAAAAAGTATTCTCCTCTTGTCTGGCCCACCTTCTGGTGTAAATACTCTGATTTTTAAGTTTTGTTTTGGAAACTTTAAAATAGGGGCACCTGAGTGGCTTAGTCCGTTAAGAGTCCAACTCTTGATTTTGGCTCAGGTCAAGATCTCGCCATGTGGAGACTGCTTGGGATTCTCTCTCTCTCTCTCTCTGCCCCTCCCCTGCTCTCACTCTATCTCTAAGTAAATAAATAAATAAACTTGAAAAAAAAAAAAAGAGAGAGAACTTTAAAATATACACATGAGGGGAGCCTGGGCGGCTCAGTCAGTTAAGTGTCTGGCTCTTTGTTTTGGCTCAAGTCATGATCTCACGGGTCTGTGAGTTAGGGTCCCTCTTTGGGCACTGTGCTGACAGCATGAGTCTGCTTGGGATTCTTCTCTCTCTCTGTCTCCCTCTCTCTCTGCCCCTCCCCTGCTTGCACTCTCTCTCAAAATCATAACCATTTAAAAAAAAAAAGTGTACACATGAGTAGAGTGCAGCATGACCAGCCCCTATTGACCAATACCCATCACCCGGGGAGAAAAAGTGATTGGTGCCATCCTTCAGAAGACCGTCAGTGAGTTTGAAGGGGAGTGAGTGCTTCTGCAACTGTGTGATTCAGTAGCAAGTATGGTAGGGTTGAAAAATTTTAATAACACTGAAATTTTCACTGAAAATGTAAAATAACACTGAAGAAATATTTTCTTCTTTTTTTAAGTGTTTATTTTTGAGAGAGAGAATACGAGTATGGGAGGGGCAGAGAGAGAGGGAGACACAGAATTCAAAGAGGCTCCAGGCCCCGAGCTGTCAGCACCGAGCCAGATGAGGGGCTCAAACCCACGAACCGTGAGATCATGACCTGAGCCAAAGTTGGATGCTTAACCAACTGAGCCACCCAGGTGCCCCTGAAAAAATATTTTCAACAATAAAAGATAGTGATTAGGTTATGAGCTGCATCATGAAATGACTCATTCAAAGCCATTATTAGTAGCAGCATCCAGACCTTTTTGGAAAGCAATTTGGCAATATACTCCAAGAGCATTTGAAACATATGTGTACTCTTTAATCCACTAGTGTCACATTTAAGGAGGGTAAAGCAAGAAAAGGAAGAAGACAAAATGTTATAAAAATTTTAAATGTTCGGTTGATTTTTTTTCCTGATGGGGAGGAAACACCCTAAATACCCATCCACACGTGACTAGCTTAGTGTGAACCGACCTCAGATTAATAGACTGGGGGTTTTTTGGTTTTATGTAGGAAGATGTGGAAGATTGTTTAGGACAAAATAACAAACAGAACAGAAATTGGACTGACGTGGATTTGTGTGATTGTGCACTGGAAAGGATGAAAGAAGGAAAGTAACTCCTTCAACAAGGTGGAAAAGATGTGGGAATGTTGGGGTTCTGAGCTGACGGCCAAGAAAGAATTCTTGAGGCATCTTTGGTGCAAAAAAGGTAGTTTTATTAAAGCACAGGGACAGGACCTGTGGGCAGGAAGAGCTGCACTGGGGTTGTGAGGAGTCGCTGATTTTACACTTTCAAGTCAGGAGAGGGTCAGGGACAGGGGAAACCTCCAAGGAAATTTGGAAACAAGGTTTCCAGAGCCCTGAGGGGGTTAGCTATTGTAAGAAGAAGTTAATTTACTTCTGTCTTGTAAAACCTTACTTACGAGACCCTTCAAATATATATCAGGGGACCATATGCTTGGAGGATGATGGCTAACCTATATCTTGGGGACTAGAGATGAAGGAAGTTTCCAAAGGAATTTCCTTTTTTTTTTTTTTTTAACGTTTATTTATTTTTGAGAGACAGAGTACAAGCGGGAGAAGGGCAGAGAAAGAGGAAGACACAGAATCCAAAGCAGGCTCCAGGCTCTGGGCTGTCAGCACAGAGCCCGATGCAGGGCTCAAACTCACGAGCCGCGAGATCATGATCTGAGCTAAGTCAGACGCTTAACAAACTGAGGCATCCGGGCCCCCCTCTAAAGGAGTTTCTATATGTTTAAAGAAGGCTTACAGGATCCTGGGGGGTCAGGCTAAGGTTGCCTTTTGCCCCTAGCAAAGTGTCATCATGGAGCCAGCTGAGCTCATAGAGGAAAGTCATTCTGCCTGTTTCAAGGGACTGTCAATGGGCTGTAAGTTGTAAGGAAATTTTTTTTTTGCCTTTGTTCTCCACATCAGAAACATCTGAAGTCACTCGTAAACAGTGGCTCTACTGTGGTTCCCCCACTCCTCACCTGCCTTGGGACTGATGAGTAGGGGTCTTCCAGAATGAAATGTGTAGGCCTGTTGTCGGGTTAGTGTTCCTGAGGTCGTGCTCTCCGAATCTGTCTTTCCTCATTTATAGAATGTAAAAGCAGGTGAACTTCCCCAGCCTGATTTTCCAGATGACTACAATTTGGGTGACATTTTCCTAGGAGTGGAGTATATCTTCCAGCAATGCAAAGGGAATGAGGATTACTATGACGTCCTTACCGTAAGTGGGAATGAGTGCTGGCCCCTGATGCCACAGCCGTGTCCTTTGCCCGGGCCTGGGAAGAGGTCATGGGTGGGACGCTGGCACCCGCACTGCCTCCCGTGTGGGACAAGGATTATTGGGGGAGGGAGACCTACGAGTAGGGGCTGTACCCTCTCTCGTCATCTGGCAGAGAGAGGGAAGAGCCTAAGCCGAGCAGTGTTGGGTGAGAGGAGAGGACAGGAAACATGTCGGAAGCTCCCGGAAACAGCCTTGTTTTTCCCTTTTACCTCTGGAGCTCAGCAGGCTGTGTAGCTAACTCAGACCTACTGAATAAGCTCCTTACAGAACTGTCAAAGTAGATGGGACTGTAGCCTCTAGGACCTTCCAGATCCCACTCTCCTCAGCTGGATGCAAAAGAAAGGAGGGGTGGTTCTGCAGAGCGATCGTATTTTAACTTCCTCATGGATTCGATTGAGGTGTTTTTCTTTGACCAGACAGCCCCTGAATTATCTCTAGGGGATCCTGGAGCTTCTGTGTGACTTGAAGCAGAGCTTCCCAGCAAGAGCCATTGTGACAGGTGTTGGGGGCCTGCTCTCTGGGGTGGGGGTGGACTTTCTGGGAGCAGGAGCCCTGGCACAGACGGGACTGCTCAGCATGGGGTTCGGCTCCAGGGTCTCTGCGGCCGGCAGCCACGCACCCCACAGGCTGCGGTGGGCATCCACTTCCGGCACCCCCTGCCACACCCCAGAGATCCAGTGCCTGCAGGGGAGGGCCGGCCCGCCGCTCCCACCACCCTCATCCCCCCACGACAGGGCTAGGCCGGCCACTCTCCTCCTGGCCGGCACTCCACTGCACGTAGGCACCCCTCACAGCCCCAGGTACCCTCCACCCCTGGGTTCCTAACCTCCCACCACGCATGGGCTGAGTTCTCCCTTCCTTCCCTGCTCCTCCTCCTCTGGCACGTGGCCTGCTCGTGATCAGTCCGTGAAACAGCTTTTTAATTTTTCTGACAGGTGACCGCCACCCATGGGCTCTGTCACCTGCTGGGCTTCACACACAGCACGGAGGCTGAATGGCAGAAGGTAGGAGCTGTCCTCCAGTCCTCCACCATATGCACAAGAGGGCACACCAAGAACCGGGGCTGCCTAGCTATCTCCTGCAGTCAAGTATGAAGACCAGATTTGGAAAACAAAACAAAACAAAACACAAAGGCAGTAAATTAAGGAATTTTATAAAGGCTTATTTCACAAAAAAAGACTAGCAGTGTTCAAAATATCGGGCCCCCCCAATGCTACTAACTGTATTGCTTATTCACTGTTGAAAGGAACGACTGAATAGAGAGACCAAATTCTGTAAGTTCTATAAAACTCTAATGGTTTAAAGTTAAAAAATCTTTACAAGAGAAATTGTGATGTTATTGATCAGTTGGGAACTCAAATCATGCAGGCGTCTGATAGGGACCTATCGGGTGAAGTTACTTAGCCATTCGTATCCTTCAGAAGTGCCAGTGTATCTACCCCATGTATAAGGTTGTGTGCTGGGATATATACGTGTTGTTTTTAATAAGCTCACATTATATTTGTAGTCAAATAATTGGGTTCTCTGGAAGGCATCAAAAAACTTTTTCAATTAACAAGAGTCCTTGATACAGTTGTCCTCACATCCAGTCTATCTCAGGCTGGGTCGCCTGTGGCCACACCCCTCCAAGTCATAGACTGACCCTGATGAGGCCCCTTCGCCCCCCTCTGGCAGCACCTTGGAAAGTCCATGTTGTCACCGCCAGCAGGGACCCCAGCCCTCCTGGGACTTCCTCACCCACCCACCCACCCCCCACCACCACCCCCCCCACCCCTGCAAGCACTGACCACCCTTTCCCCCAGGAGGGGCTGCCCTCCCCCATTTCCTGGGCCCCACTGACTTGTCTGGCCTGTTCTGCAATTCCAAATAGGGACTCATCTTCTTTTACCCAGGGCTACTACTTCAGCCCCTGGCCCCCAGTCCCTCCTGCTGTCCCCACCCATCACCCCACAGGCAGCATGTCCATACTCCCTGTGCAGCGCTGGGTGAAGGTAAGCGGAACCAGGTCCTGCACTTTGAATCTGGGAGAGTCCACACAGCAGAGGCTCCTCATGCCACAGCCATGGGGATGGGCTTCCCCCAGAGGGCACCCCTGGGGCCAGGCCATGAAGCAGTCCACAGTCACTTTCCATTCCCTTCTTTCAGATGTACCAGAAGGAAAAGCAGGTTCTCGAGGAGCTGAGCCGGCGCACCGGGACCAGTCTCCAGCCCCTAAGCAGGGGCCTCTTCTGACTGCTGGAGGCCCAAGATGTGAGTGGCACCTGAGGGACTCTCCAGCACACAGGGACACCATGTGGAGGGCAGATGGACCCTCACCTTCGGGCCCTGAGGACCAGGCACGCCACCAAACTGAGGGCTCTGCTGGTTGCTACTGCCCCGTGGGGCTGCAGAAGTGACTAAGTATAAAAAGTAATGTCCATTCATGTCTTCATTTGGAAGCCAGCAGACATGTTATTTTCAGTATTGCAGATAAGATAGTTCTAAACTCTTAGAGTGGAGAGGTGGAGCACAGGAACTTCATCCGCCTGGGGTTCTGCCTTAGGCGAGAGGCATTCTTCTCTCCTGCCTGTGCAGCCTGCGCAGGAAAATCAACCAGGCGGCCCGGGGCGGGCGTGCCCCTCACCCTCCTTCCTACGGGAACCCTGTTGGATTCGGTCCCCACTTACCCCTCGAGAGTGCTGTGACCTGGTACCTTCATGAGGGGAGACACAAGGCTGACCCTTAGGGTGGCCTCAAGGCCCGGGACCACCTCAGTCACGTGACCCACAGCAGCCATCTCCCACCCGTCACATCTCGTGAGGTGGTTGCAGCCCCGGCTCGGAGCATTGCCCGTGGACTCTACCTAAGGCCTCTTTCCTGACAAGACAGGAGCTCTCGAGCCCTGTTGGCCCTGTTCACCCGCTGAGTGAAGTCAAGTGTCTCCTGGCTCCAGGGGAGCCCTGAGCTCCAACTGCCACATCCCATCCTCTTTCCTGTGTTTCTTGCCTTGTCCTCTGAATATTAAGCCCAGGAGGCAGCACAGACCTTCACCCAGAGCTGCTCATGGGCCCAGGGCATCGTGGGAGCAGACCATGGGCCGCTGGCTGAGCCAGCCCGGGCCTCCATCACTCGGACCTCCCAGGTACCGGTGTTGGCAGCGGCACCGTGACCTCTGCAGAGGCCATGGCAATAAAACAGCCTCTCGGGGACTCTGGCCCCAAAACCAGGGATACTACAATTCTGAGAATTTGGTTTCTCCCATGAATCCATCTCAAAAGGTGAAAATGCATTTCCCACTGGATCTGCCATGTCTCCACTTGGACTTTCCCCAGGCGCTCAGGGACACAGAGGTGGGCTCATGGTGTTCCTGAGTGCTCATGGGCTCAGCGCAGCCTGCCTGTAGCCAGGGAAGCTGGCTCTCAGTGGAAAGTCGAACAGCAAAGACCAAAGATGACCCCACAAAGCTCTTGGCGTTACGGTTCTTTTTAAGAGAAGGAAGGGGTCCTGAGACCTGCCTGTCCTGTCAGCAGGCATTTCGGATGCTCCCCCGTCTTCCGTTACAGCCAACCCCCATGCATCTCTGGTCACGTGGGGCTCGGGAGATCTGCCAGGGATTGGGCCTCAGAACAGAACTGCTGGGGGCTGGGGGTGAGGGATCCAGCTTTATCAGGCAATGCCTAGTGCTTCCCAGGGGCCTGGTCACTCGTCCCCCCTGCAGCCCATAGCAATGACCTTGGCGTCCAGAGCCCAGCCCCCATGCACCCAGACTCCCCACCCCCCGTCACGTGTGCACTGAGGCTGGCCTGCATCTGTCCTGTCAGCAGTGACCGGCTTTTCATTGGCGTCCCCTCCACTGTGAAGTATTGGTTTTTCTTTTTTATTGATTCAGAGGGGTTTTTATATATCATTGAAAACAATAGGGAATGTAAGCCAGTGTCCTTCTGATCTAAATCTGAGAAAAGGCTGTCCCATCCAGCCATGGAGCTCTGTCTCGGCTGTCTCATTCCCCTGGACACTTCTGCCCACCCCTGAGCTGGCCACAGTGCCCTGATTCCAGAGCTTCTGCAAACCCAGCCTCTGCCGGGACAGGCCCTTCTTCCTGCTCCAGGGGTCCCTTGGGTTCTTCAGCCCTTTACTCTCCCGTGTGGTCTCCAGATTCAGCTCCTGAGTGCCAGGAAACACTGGAGTCTCGATTAGAGGCACAGTAAGTCTGCAGAGCAGCTGGGACATTCAGGCTCCAGGCCAGGCCTACATGGTATCTCGTTTCACAGGTCTTCGACTTCTCAGCACCCCACACCAAGGGGCAGGAGGGCACGGCCATGAGAAGAAAATGGTTTCTTCACTCATACGTCTTCTGACATGAAGTGCTAGGAGTCTGTGCAGACCCCACAGGTTAAGGGTTCAGTCCCACAGCACTGCCCCCACTTTGGAGCACGGTATACACACCTCTGTCCGCCTCTACCACAGATCAGGGGACTGTGGGGGCTTGGGGCTCTGGACAGAAGTGGGGGTGAAGACCAAACCTGTAGCTCTTACAGCACACAGTCAAGTTCTGCACAGCCAGCCTCCACCCCGGGCTCCAGGCACTTGGAGCTCAGACCTCCCTCCCAGGCAGGTTTGTAGCAGTGTCAGAAGTTGTGGCTGCTTCCATGTTCACGGCTCTCTTCCAGGGCCCGCTCTGACCTCTTTAGCATCCCCAGGTCGGCCTGCGCAGAACCAAGGGGACCCCCCCCCTCCCGTGAGGGCTGCCTTCACCCCTGTGCCCCACATCAACTGTGACCCCACTTGATGCCCAGTGGTGCCTTGCTCTGTCCTGTCACGGCACCTGGACGCTCCTCGATGCAGGAAGATGTTTCCTTTATCCCTGTGGACCGAAGGCTCCTGAAACCCTTGTAATTTCTTGGGTGACAGGCATGTCTTTTGTTCTGAGGCAACTCTTAGAGGCTCCTGGGGGGGGGCCGGGCCCCCAGAAAGACCTGCCATGATTGGAAGCTTGTTAACTGTTAGCCCCTTCCTCCCATCCCATTCTCCAGAGAGGGAGAAGGGCTGGAAATGCAGTTAGTCTATCTCGCAGGCATGCCTACGAGAGGAAGTCCCCATAAATCCCAGTAGCGCAGGGTCCCAAGAGCCTCCAAGTGAGTAAACACATCCACACTGAAAGGGTGACGCGCCCCAACTCCACGTGGTGGAGGCTCCTGTGCAGGGGACCCTCCCAGACCTGCCCCACCCCTTATCACATCCTTCAACTGGCAAATGTGTTTCCTGAGTTCTGTGAACAGCTCTAACAAAGTAATCGAACCTGAAGAGGGGGTCATGGGAACCTCTGCAGGTCAGGAGCAGGGACAACTGCACTTGCAGCTGGCGAGGGAGGTGGGGGGGCAGTCTCGTGGGACTTCATCCTCACGCAGGTGGACAGTGTCAGAACCGAGTTGGATGACAGGATATCCTGGTGATGCCGGAGAGGACTGGTAACTAGAAGTGACAGAAGTGCCTGTTCTATGTGTGAGTAAAGGACATTCACGAGGAAGGACTGGGTTTTCCTCACTCAAGACACAGACAAAACTGAGTTTTTCCAATTTATCAGGCCATCCAAAGACATCCAACTTCTGTTAAACTTCCTCCCTGTATTTAATTAATAATTGTGTTGAGAAATAAAACCCAATTGTGTTCAGAAAAGCCATGTTAGAAAACATCAACATTGGGACGCCTGGGTGGCTCAGTCGGTTAAGCGGCCAACTTCAGCTCAGGTCATGATCTCACGGTTCGTGTGTTCAAGCCCCATGTCAGGCTCTGTGCTGACAGCTCGGAGCCTGAGCCTGCTTTGGTTTCTGTGTCTCCCTCTCTCTCTGCCTCTCCCCCACTCATGCTCTGTCTCTCTGTCTCTTAAAAATAAACATTAAAGGGGGCGCCTGGGTGGCGCAGTCGGTTAAGCGTCCGACTTCAGCCAGGTCACGATCCGACTTCAGCCAGGTCACGATCTCGCGGTCCGGGAGTTCGAGCCCCGCGTCGGGCTCTGGGCAGATGGCTCAGAGCCTGGAGCCTGTTTCTGATTCTGTGTCTCCCTCTCTCTCTGCCCCTCCCCCGTTCATGCTCTGTCTCTCTCTGTCCCAAAAATAAATAAAAACGTTGAAAAAAAATTTTTTTTTAAATAAATAAACATTAAAAAAATTAATAAAAAAAAGTCAACGTGAAAATCAGCAATGGAGTCAGACCTTTAATTGCCTTTCACAAGAGATGCGTGTGCCAGGCACGTGGTGGGGGCCCCTGCCGCCCTCCCGCCCTGGAGGCATCCTGGCCGCCACGTGGTCATCCCCTTCCCCGGGCCAACATCCCACGAGCCTGCAGGGTCCAAGGAGGCAGGGCTCTCGCTGGTGCAGAACTTGGGGAAAATAGGTTTTCCCAAAAGGGGTAGATGAAAACAGCTGTAACATTTAAATGTGACATTCATGTGAAAATTATATTAACATGTCAAGGGAACATCATTCCACCAAGAAAAAAAAGTCACAGGAAATGAAGAAAGACTAAAGGTGACATTCACACCGGAAGCCCTGACAGAACCAAAAGGAACAAATGCAGAGAAAGCTCCCTTTCCTCAGCCATCTTCGAAAGGAACCACATTCGACTTGGTGTTTGACTTGTAGAAGGAGCCACGCAGACCCGCATGGAAAGATACTCTCCCACGAGAGATCCCCGACTGCTGTCTGCTTCACTTCTTGAGACTGGCAGGAGCCCTCACCTCGGCCGCTCGTGGCAGGCAGACCTCCCAGTCGTCATCATATTTGACTTGTTTCTGGTATTTCTTCCACAGGAAGGTTTAACGGTTTATACGGCTAACTGGGCCATCCCTCCTGGTGAAATCCCTGTATTTCCTCGTGCCTGGCAGTCCAGCATCCAGGGCCGAGGCGTCAGGCCTCTGCCGGGCCTCCCCGACCACACCTGCTGGGGAACTGGGACCCTGCTGCTTACCGAGCCCACACGTGGAGTTTCACAGGCCCGGAGCCTGTGTGGGCAGGATGCCATCAGATGCCACCCTAGGAAAGCCAAGATATCGGGGCGCAGTTACTGCCCTGGCCTGGCTTACAGACACCATGCTACAGGTGAGTCGTGCTGCCAGAGCTCAGGTGGGGGTCCCCACAGCCCTGCTCATACTCCCAGCACCACTCCTGCTGGGCTGAACAAATGACCAAGGCCACAAGCAGCTTCCCTGGAGGTGGGCATGGGGTCCATTTTCAACCCTCGACCACCACGGGCTGATCCTGCCAAAGACCCACCTGCCTCCCTCTGGAAGACAGCAGGGCCTTTCCAAATTCCCTGCTACAGCCTACGGACCTGACAAAGACGGGGGTCCCCTGGCTTGTCAGCAGGGGTGGGGAGGTACCACCCAGGCCCTAGGGTACTCCCGCTCCACAGACCCAAGAAGCTGGCCTTGACTTACCCACTAAGGGCTGCCAAGGAGGGGCCGGCCATGTGGTGCAGGAAGCCGGAAGCAGGTGGGGGGATGGTGGCTGAGACCACTGGGGGCCACATGGAGTAACCCGCCGGGGAGGCCTGCAGCTGGGCTGGGGGTGCATAGTGGTGGTGGTGATGCACGGAGGGCGGCTTCTGCCTCTGGGCTCACAGGAGGACAGGGGTAACCCGCTGTGGGTACTCAGCACAGTACACACACTGGCCCGTTTCTACAGGGACAAAGGCTGCTCCCTGGGTCCACCTTTTTCCCTTTGCCTGCTTTCTAACTAAGGGGAGGGGGGGCGGTCAGAGCCCAGGATTGGCATCAAAGAGAAGAAGGGTAGAGGGAGTTGGGGTGGAGGGGTAGAGGAGGGGGATGGAGGAAGAGAAGGAGGGGAGGGCAAGGGGAAGATAGGAAGAAAGAAGGGAAGGGAGGGGAGAAGCCCAGGCTCCAGCAGAGCTCACCCGTCTCTACGAGACAGCTTTCTGGGCCCCAAAATGCAGAACTCATCCTGCATCTGGGTGGGACTGGGAGCAGGGGGTATTCACAAGCGGGTCATGGACCCAGGAGTCAGAAATGTGCTTCTCAGAGTTGCACAGATACACAGACTTCCAGAAGAAAAGCCACCCAGGTCCTCTGGCTTTGATCTGGCCTGTCTCCTTTGCCCTGGTACCCGTCCCCAGCCGAGCCTACCTGTGGGGTGGAATGCAGAGGGGCGGCCTGTGATCCCCCAGAGGGCAGGGCTTTGAGCATCAGGTTTTGCATAATGATCTGGTGCATCTGTGCATTCTGCATCAGCATCATCTCCACCATGTCTGAAGGAGAGGTGGGAGAGGCTCTGTCATTCACATACTGCATGCAGATTCTCGGGCCACTCCTGAGAACAAAGCCTTAGAGCATCCCGTTTGTTGAGACAGATGCAGCTCTCTATCAGCAAGAAGCCCTTTCAGCACAGGTGTCTTTGTGCAGGGCTCCGGGGTGGGGGGGGGGGGGGCGTGTTCTGAGGTGTGAAGCTTCTAGGTTGGAGGATGTATGTGCTTTAACATGTACGGGGCGCCTGGGTGGCTCAGTCCGTTAAGCGTCCGACTTCAGCTCAGGTCATGATCTCACGGTCCATGAGTTCAAGCCCCACGCCAGGCTCTGTGCTGACAGCTCGGAGCCTGGAGCCTGCTTCGGATCCTGTGTCTCCCCCTCTCTCTGCCCTTCCCCCACTCATGCTGTGTGTGTGTGTGTGTGTGTGTGTGTGTGTCTCAAAAATAAACATTAGAAAAATTAAAAATAAGATAAAATGTTGTCGCACGTGTCCAATTGGGCTCCCGAGAGGCTGCTCCACTTTGCACCCCTCCTACCGGCTTCTTCACGTCCACCTGTGCTGCATGGTGGCCTACAAAAGGTGTGTCCACATTCTAATCCCCAAGACCTCTGAATGTGACCTTATTTAGAAAAGGGTCTTAAAAAAAAAAAAAAAGGATCTTTGCAGGTATAATAAGAATCTTGAGATCATCCTGAATTATCCAGGTAGGCACTAAATTCAAGGACAAGTGTTTTCACAAAGAGAGGCGGAGGAGGTTTGAGACAGCAGAGGAGAGGCCACGTGGAGATGAGGCAGAGAAGAGAGCCACGCGGCCAGGCCAGGACTGCCTAGCGCCGCTGCTGGATGGACTCTCCCCTGGAACCTCTGGAGGGAGCCTGGCCGCGTGGCCACCTGGATTTCAGAATTCTGGTCTCCAGAGTGAGAGAAAGTACATTTCCATTGTTTTAAGCCCCCAGGCCTGTGGTTCTTCTTACAGCCACCCCAAGAAACGAACACATTCACCATTTCTGGATACTATGAAACAGGTGCGTTTTTGTCAGTGTGAGAGGTAAACATGAGTTCTTTCACAGCAGCCAGGCCCTAGAAATGAGGCAGCCCCAGGCTCTGTTGGCCTCCCTACAGACAGTCCCAGAAACCGCTCACATTCCCAGTCAAAGCAGAGGGGCCTGGCGGCCTGGGGCGGGGGCTCCTGCAGGCGTGGCAGGACTGGGGTGGGCAGCAGGCAGCAGTCCTTTTGGGCTAGCCAGGCCTCAGTAATCACATGAGCCAATTCCTCAAAATACAGCTCTCTCTCTCTAGACACATCCTGTTGGTTCTGCTTCTCTGGAGACCCTTGACTGACAGATTTTGCCCCAGGCCTGGGAGCAATGGGGGTGGGGCAGAGACCCAGATTCCCATGGCAACAAAGCTGTGGGAACTCTTATGCCTGCAAGATAAGAAAGTGGAGAGGCTGAGTCTGGCCGCTCCATTCTGGGCAAAGACCCTTGAGAGGACCCACGCGAGTTTGGGCCTGGGCAGCCCCATTCTGAGGCAACAAGCTTCCCACCACCTTTAGGGAAGCTTCCCCAACCAGCCCTGGGATTCCCTCCCACTGAGGAAAGATTGGAGGAGAAGAGTCCAGAAAGGGCCTCACACCATGTTATTGCCTGAGGATAAGGGACACACATCAGTGTTGCAGGGAGCTAGGGTCTTCACCAATGGCACAGGGCCAAATTGATACCCATGACAAGAGATAACACCAATCCCTAACTCATAGTACACAAAATCTATTCCAGGGGGGTCATAAATCTAAATGAGAAAAGTAAACAAAACTGTAGAAGAACATCTCCATGACCTTTAGTGGGTAAAGATTTCTTAAACAGGACAGAAAAGGCACTAATTCATAAAGGAAAAAGCCTTAAAAACATGTTCATCCAAAGACACGACAAAGAAAGGGAAAGGCAGGCCACAAAAAGACTTAACGTCTGCTTTACATGTATCAAAAAGGATCCATGTTAGAATACATGAGCCAATGAGAGAGGCAGATGACCTGAAAGAAAAATGGGCAAAATACTTGAATGGGAACTTCATAAAAAGGATGTTTACAGCCAATAAATATATGACAAGATAACGTGCAAATTAAAATCAGAATGAGCTACCATGACATGCCCACCATGACATTCCCTGCTATGAAGTGTAAACAGATACTACCACTTTGGAAAACTGTCTGGCAGTATTTCCTAACCCAGACATCTCATCCCTAGGCATGTGCCCCCGGAAATGTACATGCCCATTCACCGCAAGGTAAGACCGTGTGGTGGCACCAGCCAGAAAACACTGGAACACCCAACCCCAAAAGAATGGGTCCATAATTTGTGGGATAATAACATGATTGGATAGTGTGGTCAGCTGAATGATAGACCCCCAACAGGTACATATCCTAATGCCTGGATCCTGTGAGTTGTGTTTCATTACATGGTAAAAGGGATGTTTTTAAGAGTCTCAGGACGGAAGCAATCCAAGCATCCATTGGCAGGCGAAGGCGGTCCATCCATATGATGGAGTATTATTCAGCCTTAAAAAGGAAGGAAATTCTGACATCTGCCACAACATGATAAACCTCAGACAGGTTATTCCAGGTGAAATAAGCCAGTCACAGAAGGACAAACGCTCTATGATTCCTCTCATATGAGTAATCCAATTCAAAGAGAGTAGGATGGTGGGGGCTAGGGGCTGGTAGGAAGGGGAAGTGGGGAGTTGTTCAATGGATACAGTTTCAGTTTTGCAAGGTGGAAAGTCCTACAGATCTGCTGCACAACAATGTGAATCTAGTTAACACTACTTACACGTGTAAGATGCTAAGTTTTATGGTGTTTTTTTACAATTATTTATTTTTAATTTTTTTTAAACGTTTTTTATTTTGAGACAGAGAGAGACAGAACATGAATGGGGGAGGGTCAGAGAGAGAGGGAGACACAGAATCTATTAAGCAGGCTCCAGGCTCTGAGCGGTCAGCACAGAGCCCAACGCGGGGCTCGAACTCACGGACTGTGAGATCATCACCTGAGCCAAAGTCGGACACCCAACCGACTGAGCCACCCAGGCGCCCCTACAATTTTTTAAATTGATTAATTTTTATGAAAGAATCTTGAGATGAAGAGATTATCCTGTATTATCTGTGTTAGCCCAATGTAATCACAAGGGTCCTCAGAAAGCGTTGAGAGAAGATAACAATCTAGATCCGAATATCCAGCTAAACTGGTATTTAAGAACAAGAGGAAATTCGGGCGCCTGGGTGGCTCAGGCAGTTAAGCATCCATCCGACTCCCGATTTCGGCTCAGGTTGTGATCTGACAGTCAGTCATGGGATGAGGCCCTGTGACGGGCTCCACACTGAGTGTAGAGCCTGCTTGGGATCTGTCTCTCCCCCTCTGCCCCTCCGGGCTTGTGTTCTTTCTCAAAAATAAATAAATAAATGTTAAAAAAAAAAAAAAAACGGGGGGGGGTGGGGGGAGGATAAAAACATTTGCCAGAAAGCAAACACGGAGGGAGCTTCCAGAGTCTGTTCTAAATGAACTTGGAAAGGATTTCAACATGACAGAAGTCAATTCCAGAAGGGCGGTCTGAGATTCAACAAAGGTAAGTGGAAAGACCAGGTAAGTTCAAACAGTATTTCTGTATGATATCATGCTAGGGAGTTTTCCCAGAGGACGAATAGAGAGCAGTAACAGCCGAGCCAGAGGAGGGGAGCGACGCCGTTCCCGGTTCCTGTCGCTGGGGGAGAAGGAGCTCAAGATGCCACTTGCTCAACTTTGTACTAAGGCCCAATAAAGGGAACCAAAAGAAAGGAAAAAAAGCAGAATCAGACCCATAAATGCAGAGAACAGTCTGATGGTTGCCAGAGGGGAGGGGGAGTTGGGGAAAACGGGTGAAGGCAAGAGAGATACAGGCCTCCAGTTATAGGGTGAGTAAGTCATGGGGATAAAAGGCACAGTACAAGGAATACGGTCTATGATATTGCAATTTTTAAAAAGGCCACCAGTTCTCCAAAGTGGTTGTTAGAGTACTTTTGAGAGTTCATATTTTTACATTCAAATACTTGATCTGGTTGAAATTTGTTTTGGTATAAGGAGTCGGAGGCCTGACATTAATTTGTCTAAATAGCTAGGCACGTATCACACATTCCATTTTTTACCACTGATTTAAAAAAAAAATTTCTTTTTAACGTTTATTTATTTTTGAGACAGAGAGAGAGACAGAGCATGAACGGGGGAGGGTCAGAGAGAGGGAGACACAGAATCTGAAACAGGCTCCAAGCTCTGAGCTGTCAGCACAGAGCCCGACACGGGGCTCAAACTCACAGACCACTGAGATCATGACCTGAGCCGAAGTCGGCCGCTTAACCGACTGAGCCACCCAGGCGCCCCTACCACTGATTTTTAAAGACACCTTTTCTCTCGGAAGGCATACAGGCATTCGCACACACGTGGTTTTGCTCAGTTTGCCTTTGGAACCTGACAGACTACCACTAAGGTTCATCTGGAAAAACCAGCAAAGAGGGATGGAGAGCCCTAGCAGGACCGCCTCTGAGCGCACAGGCCGGGCCGTGCTCAGCAGCTCCTGGGCACCTTCTAGGGGCTGCAGCGTGGACAGCACCCCTGGCCGAGTCACGGGGCAGCCTATGCGCCAGGCCCGGCACACATTACAACCTTGGATGGAGCTACGGTAACGAAACCAGTTCTCTTAGTCACTGGGACAGAATGGAGAACACTGACCAGAGGATTCCACGTGCAGGTCTGCTCCTAGACCCTCATACCATTAGTTGTCAGGGAGGAAGCTTCTGGGGGGTAAGTGTGCTCACTGCTCCATTAGTGATGGGTTCATGGAAATACACGTCTGTCCGCACTCATCAGACTGGACACTTTAAATGTGTGCAATTTGTCATCTCGATAAAGTGGTTTTAATCTCAAATATTTAAAACTCATTTAAAAGGAGAAACAATTTAGCCAAGGTGTTCATATAGCTAATAATCAGATGAGCTGGGATTGGAGCCCCTTCCACTCAGTTCCTGGTTCTTGTTTTCTTCCATTGGCGATATCCATCATATGAGATAACTTTTCTTAAAGTTAAAATGATTTTCATGTTGCTAATATATAGCTTCAGTTGAATAGCCAAAAGCTGACCCTAAATGACTATCCTGTTTACAAAAATATTTTTTGTTTCGATAGAGAATTTTGTAAACCCATAACAGTATTAATAGGGAACACTTACCTTCCTTTTTCAAAAAGTTTTTAATTTTGTTTACATTCAAGTTAGTCAGCATACAGTGTAGTAACGATTTCAGGAGTAGAATCCAGTGATTCATCCCCTACATATAACACCAGTGCTCATTCCAACAAGTGCCCTCCTTAATGCCCTTTACCTATTTAGCCCATCCCCCCCCCCCGACTTCCCCTCCAGCAACCCTCAGCTTGTTCTCTGTATTTAAGTCTCTTATGGTTTGCCTCCCTCTCTCTTTTTATCTTATTTTTCCTTCCCTTCCCATACGTTCATCTGTTTTGTTTCTTAAATTCCATATGAGTGAAATCATATGATATTTGTTTTTCTCTGACTGACTTACTTCACTTAGGATAATACCCTCTAGTTCCATGCACGTTATTGCAGGTGGCATGATTTCATTCTTGTTGATAACCGAGTAATACTCCATCGTGTGTGTGTGTGTGTGTGTACCACATCTTCTTTATCCACCACATCTTCTTTATCCATTCATCCATCAATGGACATTTGGGCTCTTTCAATGATTTGGCTATTGTCAATAATGCTGCTAAAAACATTGGGGTGAATGTGCCCCTTTGAGTCAGCATTTTTGAATCCTTTGGATAAATACCTGACAGTGAAATTGCTGGGTCATAAGGTTGTTCTATTTTTAATTTTTTGAGAACCCTCCATACTGTTTTCCAGAGAAGCTGTACCAGTTTGCATTCCTGGAACACTTACCTTCCTTAATACTTCCTGACCTTTGAGTGGGGAAGGCCTGGAGAGGGGGAATCTGGGCGATGAGTGGCTGCCGAGGTAGTTGTTGAATAATGGTGGCAGGAGGCTCGGGGACCTAAAAAGAGCCAGATGATTAGTTTCTTAAACGTGCCCTAGGAGAGAGTTCTCCAGCATCCACCCACCCACCTAACCATCCATCTCTACCTATCCATCACCTACCCATCCACCTGCCCACCCATCCATTCACCCACAAGTCCACCCACCTAGTTACCTACCATCCACCTGCCCACCCACCCATCTCTCTACTCTCCCATCCGTCACCCACCCATCTGCCCACCCACCCATCCATTCATTTATCCATCCATCCAAAAGGAACTTTATTATCTTTTTAAGTAGGCTTCACACACAGCACGGAGTCCAAATGGCGCTTGAATTCACAGCCCTGAGATCAAGACCTGAGCTGAGATCAAGAGTTGGATGCTCAACCAACTGAGCCACCCAGGCACCCCCAAGAGGAACTTAACTGGTTAACCCAACACATTGAATAGATTGCTGAATAGATATTTGAGTCCAGGTATCACATAGGACATGGCGTGTTATAAATATTTGTATCTAGCCCCAAATTCGTATGTTGAAGTTCTAACTTCCAGTGTGACCATATTTGGAGATAGCGCCTGTGAAGAGGTATACAAGGTTAAATGAGGTAATAAATGTGAGATCCTAGTCCAATGGGGCTGGTATCCTCAAAAAAGGAGGAAGGGATGGGGCGCCCGGGTGGCCCAGTCGGTTAAGTGGCCAGCTTTGGCTCAGGTCATGATCTCATGGCTCCCGAGTTTGAGCCTCGCATCGGGCTCTCATCTGTCAGCACAGAGCCCGCCGCTTCAGATCCTCTGTCACCCCCTCTCTCTGCCCCTGCCCGGCTTGTGCTCACCCTTTCTCAAAAATAAACATTAAACTTTTTTTTTTTTTTAAAGAGGAAGAAATGCTAGCGAACTCTCTGTCTGCCATGTCACAGCAGTGAAATGGCAGCTGTCTGCAAGCCGGAAGAGAACTCTCTCCAGGAACCTGATTGGCTGGCACCTTGATCTTGGACATCCAGACTCCAAAACTGTGAGAAAATAAATTTCTGCTGTTTCGGCTGCCTGGTTTGTGGCACTTTGTTATGGCAGCCCTAGCAGACTAAGACATGGTCTCACGAGCCATGAGATCATGACCTGAGCCAAAGCTGGCCACTTAACCGACTGAGCCACCCGGGCGCCCCATCCCTTCCTCCTTTTTTGAGGATACCAGCCCCATTGGACTAGGATCTCACATTTATTACCTCATTTAACCTTGTATACCTCTTCACAGGCGCTATCTCCAAATATGGTCACACTGGAAGTTAGAACTGCAACATACGAATTTGGGGCTAGATACAAATATTTATAACACGCCATGTCCTATGTGATACCTGGACTCAATATCTATTCAGCAATGACATGGTTTTTAATGTTCCCCACATTTCCTGTCTTCAGTAGGCTAAGCTAATCACTGTCTGGTTTCATTAATCCTGCCTCAATAGAGGCAGCCACGGAACAGGTCATGAAAATAAGTCCTGGCTTCTCTCTTGAGTTAAAATAAATGTACAATTTCAAGCACACACTAGGTGTTGATCACGCACCAAAGACTTCTATTTTCTATCTTACTCTTTTCCTGCACGAACAAGGCCCTGACCTTGTCCTTTCTTTCCCAGTTCATAGAAATGATGGCATAGAGCAGGGGCTGACAAACATTCTCTGTGGAGGGCCAGACAATAAATAGTTTTGACTCTATGGGCCGTATGGCCTCAGTTGCAAACCGCTCAACTCTGCCATTGTATCCTGGAGGCAGCCATAGACAGGCAAGACTGGACCAATGAAACTTCAATATGGGCACTGAAATTTGCATTTCGTATCATTTTCATGTGTTACAAACTATTATTCTTCTTTTGATTTTCCCCCAAACATCTAAAAACATAAGACAATTCTTAGCTTACAGGTTGTACAAAAGCAGATGGCAGGCCAACTTTGGCCCATGGCCACTCTCTGCTATCCACCGCATAGTCTGATGGGACTACGCCTTCATGGCTTGGAGGACATCCTACCTCAGAGTCTCTGAATCCAGCCTTGAGGAAATTCATTGTAACCACCGAAGGCCCCTCCCATCATCTGCTTGTCCCTGGGGCTGAGACTGAAACATGCAAGCGGGACCGGGCCCTGGTGAAGGGCAGTGAGTGTAAGTGGGTTTGAGTAGGGGGAGGCTCTTGCCCCTACACCCCCACCACCCCACCACTCCCAAGAGGGGGCTCTAGCTGCTGGGAGACCTGAAGGCGCAGGCTTAGGATATCTGGAACCTGGACGCAGACAGCCCGGGGCCGAAGGGGCCTCCAGGGCCTCTGCTAGCACAGGTCTCTCCCTGAATTGCCCCTTCCCATTCTCTTCCCCCAGCCAAGTGCTGCCAGGGTCTTCTTCCAAAGAACAAATGCGCTCCAGGTCACGGACCCAGCCTGCTGGCACCAATAGTCTCCCTGGTCAGCAGGTCCAGAACCTCCTCAACTCGGTCCTGCACACCTCCTCGGCCTTCTCTTCTCCCTGAGGCTTTTATGTGTCGTGTCCCAGATTTCTGTCCTTCCCCTGCACTCCCCTGCCCTCCGACACGTTCCCTTTTGCCGAAGAAAGTCAGTTCCTTTCCTTTGCTTACAACCCAGAGGCCGAATAAAGGTATGAGGTTCTCAAAATCGGACCACTCTTTTACCTTTTTAAATTCTGCCCTCGGAGCATCTGGGTGGCTCACTGGGTGACCCTTGATCTCTGCTCGGTTCGCGATCTCATGGTTCTGGGGTTCGAGCCCTGCCTAAGGCTCTGCGCTGTGCTGACAGCATGGATCCTGCTTGGGAGTCTCTCTCTCCCTCGCTGGCTGCCCCTCCCCCGCTTGTGTGTGCACTTTCTCTCAAAATAAATACACTTTAAAATATGTATGTATAGGGGCGCCTGGGTGGCGCAGTCGGTTAAGCGTCCGACTTCAGCCAGGTCACGATCTCGCGGTCCGTGAGTTTGAGCCCCGCGTCGGGCTCTGGGCTGATGGCTCAGAGCCTGGAGCCTGTTTCCTATTCTGTGTCTCCCTCTCTCTCTGCCCCTCCCCCGTTCATGCTCTGTCTCTCTCTGTCCCAAAAATAAATAAACGTTGAAAAAAAAAAAAATTTAAAAAAATAAATAAATAAATAAATAAAAATAAAATATGTATGTATATATTGGGGCACCTGGGTGGCTCAGTTGGTTGAGTTTCTGACTTGGGCTCAGGTCACGGTCTGACGGTGCGTGAGTTTGAGCCCCACGTCGGGCTCTGTGCTGACAGCTCAGAGCCTGGAGCCTGCTTCGGATTCTGGGTCTCCCTCTCTCTCTCTGTCTCCCTCTGTCTCACATTCTGTCTCTCTCTTTCTCAAAAATAAATATTAAAAAAATTAAATATGTATGTATAAAAAATAAAATTCTGCCCTTGAAATTAGGGTCTTAGGCTCCTCTGGCCACTATGAAATTTTGAGAAAGCGTGGACACACTTCTTCCCCAAATTCAGGGCCCTCCTGATGCTGAATACTTCTGTTCTTGGTGCACAGGTTAGGACCTGGCAGTCAGGAAGGCTGAATGGAGACCCCAGCCTCTCATCTGTAATGAGGGGGATGAGACCACCCCTTCCCCAAAGCCAGTTGTCAGGGCACCTGTGAGGGTTGCACAGAGGAGCCACGGAGGTCCCTGTGCAGTGCCTGGGACGTGGGACACGCAGCCACTCTTGGCTCCTAGCTGACCCACCCTCTTCAGAGCCCGTTCATAATGCCGCCCAGGTGGGCCTCGAGGAAGGAACTGGGCTCTGTGGGCCCCGCATCCTCCCCACGTTGGTTCCGCCCCCGGTTCATCACAAAGACTTACCGAGTGTTGGATAATGTGTGGTGGCTCCAGGGCTGGCGGGGGTGGGGAGACAGCAGGGCGGATGCCCACCGGGGCCACCTCTGGGGGCAGTGCTGATCCCCAGGCTCCTCCTCTGTTCACCCCGCTCGGGGCTCGGGGCTGGGACACCTCCTCCAGGAGGTGCTGTTCCTGCAACACCAACGCAGGGCCCGCTGCACCCAGGGAGGGAGTGCCGCAGACACGCAGACACGAAGGGGGGAGACGGGGGAGGGGCGTCCCCACCCCGCCTGGCACAGCAGAGCCCACGCACAGAAGTGTGGTCCTCTGTGCGGGGCGGGCCTCAGGGCTGCCCGGCACTGCTGACCTGCCCCACGAAGAGCACGGCCTCTCTGGGACAGGAGCCGGGCTCTGCGTGTGGGGGACACATGACAACAAACCTTTTTGCACGGGGTGGGGGGGGGGGATAATGCTTCTTTTTAGCTCAGGCTGTCCGTCCATGTTTTATGAAAAAACATGAACTAGTGTCCGGCTGTGCTTTTCTCCCAGTCAACAGAGTATGTTCTCTCTTTCCAGCGTCACCACAAAGCAGTATTTCATCATAACCGTCCGTGTGGATGCCATTTGCCACTTCCCACGGTCATTCCCTATTGCTGGTGCATTTAGTCTGGAGGAGGCCCTTGGCCGTCCTAAAATCCCACCTCCTGTAGGAACTGGGTCCTTGGCACAGCACTGCCACCGTGGATACGTGCAACCAAAGCAGGGTTTTTCAGCTAACGCTCCCGACTAGAGAACACGTGCGTGCATCTCTTGCTTTCTCTTCTGTGATTAGGTGCGCAGTCTGCTGGCCGCGCAGGATCACCCACCCACAAGTCAATCCACCCACAAGTCAACAGACCTCCGGGAACCAGCGTTTCCTCCGGGAAGCCCTCCCTGTGCCTCTGGCCTGGGCCCGGTAGCCCCCAGCTTCAGCCCCAGAGCTCCACGCGGCACAGGACACCGGCCTACCCAGAGTCTCTGCAGAAGGTCTTTCCTCCTCCTCAGAGCACTCAGTACAGCTGCATCCGGCCTGTCCTCATTTCCTGCAGGGAATGATCATCTTATTTCTGGAAATGAGCTGCAAGTCCTCTCGTGCAGGTTTCCACTCGGGGCCCGAGCACTGCATTGCCCCTGTCACAGAGGCTCTGCTGGACACCGGGGAGAGGGGGGAGGCCTCACTGGTCCTGGTAGTGAGTGCAACTGGGCCATGCGCCTGGCCTCCTGCCACCCGGAGCCCCCGGGGGCCCCAAGCAGCCTGGAGGCTGGCGTGGTCCACCAAGCCTCAGTAATGTCATCTGCAGCATCCTGAGGGAGGGGTCCCCCTCAAGAGGGCATTCTGAACGAGGTCTGCTGGATCCCAGGCTGGCTCTGGCCATCCTTCCTCTGGCACAGCAGACCTATTCTCCACCCCCACCCTAACCCCCCAGTGCAGAGGATGCTTATAGCAGTGTGTCCTCTGAGGGATGGGGGTTCCCCGGGAGTCCCCACTGCCCTGGTCCATTCCAGGGTTCGTTGGTCAGTGACCTGGTTTGGAAATTCCTGTCTGGATTTGAGTCCTGGGCTCTGCCTGCTGCCCTTGGAAGTTGCCTAGAGCTCCACCACCAGAGGGACACATCCACATGATGAAGAGTAGACGATGTTTTTGTAGGGACTCCCTAGCACCTCACCCAGATGTTCCTGAACCTGGACACTGGCACCAGGCAGAGTGGTCCCCTCCCCTGGTTCCTGTGGCCTCAGTGTCTGACTATAGGCCAGTGTGGCAGATACTGAGGGGTGTCTGGTCTGGGCATTTGAAGGTGTGATGACTTGACGGACAGGCTGAGCCCTGCAAACCACCCAGCCTAGAACAAGCTCAGAGCAACATTGGTCTGATCCACATGTGGCCACTTCTGAGCAGGGCAACCTGGGGCAGATTATCAGATCTCTCTGGGCCTCTATTTCCTTATCTGCAAAATGGGAATGATGAATGTATTCCCTCTTGGGGTTTGTGTGAGGGTGTGATAAGCTATGAGGGTGTGCTCAGCAGAGCACCTGGGTGTGTGTGTGTGTGTGTGTGTGTGTGTGTGTGTGTGTGTTAAAGATGAAAATGAAAGCCTTTCAATTCTGAGTATGAGGGAAAAGTGTAAGGACAGTCTTGCTGTTGTCAGGAGGAGGGAAGGACCTGGGGGGAGGTCTCATGCCTGCCCGTGTGGCTCCAAGCAGCCCGGGGCTCTTACCTGGCACGAAGTGAGGGTCCTCAGAATCCCCTTCCACATTCTCACGCTCTTGCTCCAGTTTCTGTGCCGAAAAGATCAGGACGGAAAGTGTGTGAGTGGACAGGGTCTGCGCTGCATGAGGGGCACCTGCCCCTATGCTCCCGGAATGACCTCCCCCCCGAGGGTCCAAAGGGCCCAGTGTCCCACATGGAGGTGACTGGGGACAAGACATGCTGAGCAACAGAGGTGCAGGGCAGGTGGCAAGGGTCACCTTTACTGTCTCAGGGACTGTGCAGGCTACGCTTTCTGTCCAGCGCACACACGTTCCACCTTGAAATCTAAGGGCAGGTGCTCTGATATATAGGCCCCCTCCTCTTTAAAGTTTATTTATTTTGAGGGGGGGGGTGGGTCAGAGAGAGAGTGGACGAGAGAGAATCCCAAACAGGCTTCATGCTGTCAGAGCAGAGCCTGATGCGGGGCTCGATCTCAAACCATGAGATCACGACCTGAGCCAACATCAAGAGTCGGGTGCTTAACCGACCGAGCCGCCCAGGCACCCCTGTATGGTCCCTTTCCAGCAGCTTTCTGAAGAGCTTGACCTAGGCCAGCTCCGTGTCCCTGACCACCTCTGATCACCCGAGCCCTGGGCTGAGCAGCACAGTCCGGGCCCATGCTGGGGTGACTCCTGTCAGCCCCTCCAAGTTGGCCCATGGGTCCCATGGAAGGAAGGGCACTGAGCTGGGTGCCTGTGAGGGCAGGCCGGCCAGGGACCAACAGAACCTGCAGGGGAGGATAGGGGCTCAGGATGGGTCCCAGGGCCAGCCTATGAGGCTTCGGATCCTGCACCGGTCAGGGCTTGGCTTCTCTCAAACACTAAAGCTGGGAGGCTCTGCAGGGGAGTTCTGTGGGGCCCTGGAAATGTTCTGGCCTGGGGGTGCAAACAACCTCCTGGCTGAGAAACTGCCAGGAGAACATAGTCGATTCTGCATAAATGCAGAGAAAAATACCCAAGAAACCATAGTCCTTCATCATGAGGCTGAAAACCATCGCAAAGCATTTTGCTTTGGAAGGAGTATACTCACAGGTATAACTTACCTTGTATATCTGTGCTTCTTTGACAAGTTGTTAAAAACACGATTACCCCGCCTCCCCCGTCTTACCTTCTCTAAGAGTTTTAGGGTCAGTCGGGTCATTGCATCTGCCACTGAGGAGTCCAGCATTCTTGGACTGTAAGAGGAGGGACGCCACCAGGCCCACCTCCCTCCCTGGTTTTCAGGGTATCTAGAAGAAAGAACTGCTCAACTGGACAGAAGCAGCCCCAACCCTGGTGTCTTTGAAGGATTCCTGAGCTGGGCTCGGTTTACCTCCTGGAGACTGGCCTCTGCTGGAGCATATGAGAGGGTGGCCCCATCCCCCTGGACTACAGCGTCGGGAGCCAACACCGGCATTGCCTTGGCAGTTGCTAGGCAGTGTAGACACAGGAAGACTCCACTGAGAGTCCTTCCCAAGCCCCACGGAGGCCCCACGCAGCGGTTACCTATAAACACTGCTAATCTCCAGGTGTAGCCAGGTAGGGCTTATTGGGAAGGCAACGAGCAGTGGCTAAGGCCAGAGGGACAGAGTGAAGTTCTGGGGGGAGGACAGTCCTGATCCACACCCCCATGCACTGCCCCCACCCCAGAACTGAGCCCAGAAGAGTATAGGGTAGGGGACAGCTGCATCCTTCCCCATGCGCCACAGGGGCCTACCAACCCCTCATCCGTTGCAGCCTCCTGGAGGCTGGCAAGCCCCCAACCCCTTCTAGGGACCCTCAGAGCCAGATGGGAGTAAAGCCTGGACCAGGTGGGGGCACCACCTCCCTGCAGATTTTAGGAAATTCTGAGGGGCAGAAGGGGCACAAGGGAGCTGGCCAATGACATGCCTAGGGGGCTTCCCTGGTGGGGGTTCTCGGTGGGTCCACCCCACAGGCACCTAGCCATCACCTGGGAGGACACAGGGTCACGCGGAGCTACCACTGCTCCAGGCGGGGGTGTGATTCCAGCATTGGGGCTGCTCTGTGGGGACCCCAGCCCAGAGAGGGGTGGGAACACCTAGGGACAAGACCCCTGGTCAGGTCAGGAGTCGGTGGCTGGAGTGCATGTCTGGAGGGCTGAGGGTGGGGCGGGATTGCATCCAATAAGGGAAGCCTTTTTATAAATGATCCTTCACACAGAAGGCAGGGCACAAAACTGATACAAGCGGCCCTTCATTTGTATGGGTTTTACATCTCGGATTTGCAAATTAATCCACCCGGCTAATGAAGTGGACATAACAGATTTGCTATTGGAGCCCGTGACAGCGATCTGGGGCTGGGGTGAGACTGGAGTATCGGCACACTTACAGCCCCCCTCCTCAATGCAGCTTGTATCAGATGGCAAAAATCTGGCTGAAAGTCCCTTAAATTGTTTTTAAAAAACTAAAGTTACTTATTTAAAGTCATTTAAAACTTAGATTTACAGAAAAATCAGGAAGATGGTAAATAGCATTCTCACATATGGCTTCCCCTATTATTAACATCTTATATTGGTTTGTTACCCTTTATAACAAAGGTTACTTTATTTATATTGGTTTGTTACCCTTTACTACAATCAATGAACCTAGACCGATACATTAACTATGGTCCATACTTCCTTTGATTTCTGTATTTTTTTTTTTTTTGCCTGACATCCCTTCTCTATTTCAAGACATCATATGACATTTGTCAGCATGTCCCCTTAGACTCCTCTTGCTTTTGATGACCTTGACAGTTTTGAGGAGCACTTGTCAAGGCATTTTGTAGGGTGTCCTCTACTCGTGGGGTTTGTATGTTTTCTCATGATTGGACTGGGGTTTGGGTTGATGGGAGGAAGACCACAGAGATAAAGTGCCATCATCATCACGTCACAACCAGGGTGCCTGTGGTCACCTTGACTTATCACTGTTGATTTTGACCTTGATCACCTGGCAGAGGTATGTTTGTTAGGTTTCTCCACTCCCCAGTTACTATTTTTCTCTCCCTTCCCACACTGTCCTCTGTGGGAGGAAGTCACATGCACAGTTCACACTTAAGGAGTGAGGGTTGTTTCCCTCCTTGGGGGTGAGTATCTACATAATTTATATGCACAGCTTTTTAATTGTCAAAAATAAATTGAGACTCAGGTCCAGCATTAATATGGTGTAGAATGACCACGGAAATGATCCTGGGGTTCTAGGGAACATAGATTGAAAACCAATGACCAAACCAGTGTGGGAAAACTGTGGACAAGTGCCCCATTGAGTTTTAAATCCATTGCAACATGTAAAGGTTGAGAGATCCGGGCGTAGATCTGGGGCTGTAATTGCTCTAGGAAAGTCTGACCCTGTGTTTGGCTGGTGTTGCCTGCTTGACCCCTGGTCTTATGAGCCCACTCACTCCCACTCATTTTTGCTCACACCACTCAATTCTACAAGCTAAGAATGGAAGCTCCACTTACTGAAGGGCTGTGGTCTGACTCAGGAGGAGAAATGCTTTTTGGTGGTTGAGCTTCCAGCACTCTCTGAGGGAGATTTGTCTAAGTTGTGGTTGCTTATAATCACACATTCTCACTGAGGGTGAAAGATGAGTTTGTGTCAGCAAGATTGTCATTACCGCATCTTGATGAAGGGCATTACTGCTACCCTGATTCAGTCAGAGAAGACAGCAAGCAGGGAGCGCACAGCCGGCACACAAACCCCGTCCAAGTAAAGGTGTGGGAACAGGTGAGCGGAACAGAAGGAACCCAGAAATCTACATGTCTACTGCAACATCGCCCACAACAAGGCCATCCACTCCAATCTTGCTTTTTGTCCCACTCTCTCTCTAGTGGCAGGTCACTTGAAGTAGTGTCATCCTACCTGACTCCCCAATGGCTCACATCTGTAGCAGAGGCATTTGGGACTCCCATCTTGTCCTTGTCATCTGCCTGAGTTCTACAGTTTCCTAATCCTGCCACCGAAACGAAACGTGGTGCTGCTGTTCTATTTACAGACTCAAAGCGGTGGGAGAGGGGGGCACTATGCTTTCATCTTCCTTTTAACTGTAAATGGATATTCCAACAGTGATAAGAAAAGGTTAAAGTGAGACCGGGGATGTCAAGCCCCTTTAGGCAAACAGGATCACCGCTTGGTGCAGTTATGCTACAGGGTGCAGGGAGATGCTTTGGATTATCGTCAACTAGTTTATCAGCTTCCAGTGAGCTTGATTACACCAACAGCATTTGATTGTTAAACTGTGGGCTAGGAACAAAAACCTTGCATTGTTTCCTTAACTGGACAAACAGGTTCAAGTGAAGTTTGAAGCTAAGGAACAATGATCTCATGAGACTTTGGATTCCCACAGACCATGAATTCATAACCAAAGTTATACTCCTTTTTTTTCTTTTAAATTTTTAACAGACTTTATTTTTTATTTATTTTTACTTATTTTTCAGACTTTATTTTTTAGAGCAGTTTTAGGTTCACAGCAAAATTGAGCAGGAAGTACAAGATTCCTTTTTAATGACTGTTTACAATACACTTGAAATGATTTACCCCCACGCTTCCAAGCCTTAATCATTTTCCACTTGACTGTTTTTGATTTTCACGGAACCAGCTCTTTTTCTGGTGATCTGGAACTGGGTACAATTACAGTATCACTTAAAATCACATCTTCACCAAAATTTTCTCAAGGAGACTAAAGACCACTTGGCAAGTTGGCCCTAGGGAGCCCCTTCCATGCTGGGGTTCCAGAGACTGTCCTAACAGGAATAAACATGTATAAGTTAGCCTTTCCTGCGCTTCAGGATCTCAGCCTGTCCCTCTCTCCACCACAGGGTCCCTCCTAATACTCTGATCCAGGGGGCTGCTTCGTGGCAGAGGTGCCAGATTTGTCCCACTGGTCAAATCCTATGCTGCACTACCCAGAAGCTGCAAGCTGGCGGTAGACGCATTAAATCAGAGCCCTCGATACGGTACTGTGTCCCCAGTGAGAAAAATACAGGTCCGGAAGTGGCACCACTCCCAGTGCCTTCTGTCCCTGCAACGCTGGACGCCGTGGCCCGGATTCCCAGGCACCAACAGGCAACAGAGAGAAGTGAAGTCATACGACGGGGGAGGGACGCAGAGCAATGAAATCCAAGTGGTCTGGCTGGCGGTCTGCGACTGGGAAACGAACAGAAACAGCGTCCCGGGAGGCGAAGGGCAAGGTGACCCGGGCTCCCACCCCTGAGGACCGAGGACCTGGCTGAAAGTGAGGGGGCTCTAGGACGGGCAGTGCGGACGAGACGTGTGACGCCAACCGCAGCCCCGAGACCAGCCGTTCAGCCCGCGAAGTCGCGGCCTCCCGGACTCCCTGGAGCTCACCGAGTAGCTCCCGGGGGACACGCCTGTGGGCGGCCTCTCAGCCCCCTCAAAGAAGGGGCTGTGGGGCCGGCCTAAACTTCCTAACGGCCAAGTCTAACGCCCCACTAACACGACCAAAGACAAAGGCTGACGGCCACACTCGTCTAGAGGCCTTTCGAGTCGCTAGTGCAACCCCATGTACAACAGGTGCGCGCGCCCCAACTGGTCCCCGCGCCTGCGCTCGCCGCCCACCCATTGGACAGCTAGACCCCTTTAAAACCGACCAACCACAGAGCGTTCCGAGGCCTCTACGCTCCGCCATTGGTCCTGCTGGGAGGTGCTATTGACAACGCGCCAGTGGGAGGCCAGAGGTCGACATAGGCGGAGCTCCGTCCGGGCCGCAAGGCTCTGATTGCGCGTGCGCGAGGGCAAGAACGCAGCCCTCTGATTGGCAGCGGGGCAGACGGCGCACACTCGGGGGCGGCGCCAGACCCACGTCTGCGTGACAGTTGTTGCGGGGGGAGGGCAGCCCAGACAAGGGGGAGGGAGTGTAAATAGAGTGAAGGCGGCGGCGTGTTGACCCCGTCACCTCTTGGGCTCCGCGAGGAGCCCCCGGGAGGGAGATGGATGAAGATGAGCAAGAGCAGCGGCGAAGAAAGGTGGAGGCCGGGAGAGCGAAGGTAAACGATAGCGCCTCTTCCTCCTCTCGCTGTCCCAGCTCGGGTTTCTCGGGGAAGGTTCCGGTGACCGCTGTTGTTTCCTACTAGGAGCGGTTGCGGTCAGGCGGGGAACACCGCCAAAGTCTTGCCCTTCCCGCCGGCTCGACTAGAAGTCCCCTCCTGGCCGCCGCCATATTGAATCCGCCGCCCTCTGCCCGGCCCCGCCCCTGTCGAGGTCGCAGCCAATCACCGGCTGGGGACTTGCAGGGTGGGACGGGGGCGTGCGCGGGGGCCGGGCGCGGGGCATGCCGGGAATCGCGGGGCTGCGTCCGCGAGCGAGGCGGGGCCTGGCCGCGCCCTCCCGCCTTTCCGGAGGAGCTGGCGCTGCAGCCCTTCGAGTCGCCGTGGAGTCTCGGCCAGTGTCCGTGGCACCCCGGTGGATGCTGGTGGCCTAGGAACGCGCGGTCCCTGACCGCCCGCCAACATTCCGATCCCAGTAGAACGTGAAGGACCGGCTGGTAGTGAGGGGTGGGCAGTGCCCCCGCACCGCGCGTCCTCGTTGTCATGGACAGCCAGCACGTCGCGCACCTGTACATCCGCTCACCTGTACATCTGCTCACCTGTGCACACCTGCACCTGCCACGGCTCCACCTCACCAGAACTCAGGGTTCTTGGAGGACTAAGAGGGCCTGTGACTCACCTGCATTCGTGGGCGTCATAGACGCTCTCCCTAGGGCTCATTCACCTCCATCTGTTTAAAACTACTTGCAGATTTTCGTTTTACTGGGAATTATGCACCTTTTTTTTTTAATCTTCAAAAGAAAAGTCTTCGAGTGGCAGTCTAGGAACACATGTTTATATTGCAGAATATCTTTTGCCGACCTGTCTAATATTCCCTGGGGTCCAGAAATGCTTGTTCTGGCCCAGTTGCTGTTTGGGGCCCAAGTGGACGTTTTGAGCAGGTGAGGGTTGAGGGGCTCTGCTGGAGCCGGTCCCTCATGCTGGGCTTCCTAGGTAATCTCCAGACACCTGGACAGAATATCCTGGGATGTATTGCATTCCTAGGTTGTGGATGCCCTGGGGAGCTCACTCTGGTCCTAGAGTCACTTGTCTCCAGGGATGCTTTTTATCGCCTTGTTTCTGCCCCAGTTTTCACATAAAACTGGTACTCGCTGTTTTGGGGGGGTATATTGTGGGGATTAAACTGTAAGCTGAAAAGACCCTGGCTGTAGAGGCAGAGTGGAGCAAGCAGACACTGGCTGTGACTCCCTGCCCTTCCCCAGCTGTGGAGGAGGTTACCTACCCACTCTGTCAAGGGATGAATGAGAGTCTGTGCAATGTTACCTGATCGGTAGGTGGAGCCATGGTAAGTTGTTGTGTTTGGGGCCAGATGTGGCCAGACATTGGGAATTTCATATGGACCAGCTAGTAGGAAATATTCAGTGTTAGTTTCTTCTTTTGAGGGAACCACAGGGCCGCTGCATTAAAGAGGCCTCAGAACACATAGTGACTGATGTGAGACAGTGATGGGGTAGCAGCATCTAATGGCAAGGTGACAGGCAGAGGACAGAGTGGCCCCATTCAGGCTTCTTGGGAGAGGAAACTTGTGAGTGGTGTTTGAAGAGGGATGTGCTGGCGCCCAGGCATGTACGTGAGCCAGGAGATGAAAATGAGGCAGTTTAATATTTGATGTGCGTTTTCCCGGCGCTAGTCATGGTTTGTAAGCATGCATAAATGTGTTTGAAGGAGTGTTGAGGGTGATGAGGAAGGATCACCTCGTTGCAGGAGGAAATGGGCATCTCTTGTTGGGAGACCCCAGGCTAGAGTCAAGGATGGTGATGCAGGAGGGAACCTGAGGACAGTCAGAGTTGATGGAGCAAGGCATAAAATGATGAACATGGGGCTGGTTTGGAAGGCTGACTGTCCTGGAGACAAGGTTTTTCTCACGTAAGGGACCTTATGTAATTTTTCTGCGTCTGTGAAAGTGTGCTTTTCTGTTACACTTATGCAAATGTTTGTTAAATGCATTTGCTTTTATGAGCACAGTTGTCATTTGAAGGAGCCGATGCCCCCATATGAAAGAGTGATGTTAGGTCTCATACCTTTGAATAAGGTGTTAGTGGGAGACGTGTGAACAGAGTCTGAAACCCTTCAGTTTGAGGGACTGAACAGCTAGGTTGTGCCTTCTGATGGGTGACATTCTGTGGAGGTCCCTGGTGCATTGGTGAGCTGTGTCGTGAAAAATAGAACATCTGATTCCATAAAGGAGGATCTTAGATTGACCTGGCTTAATTAATTTTTTGCTATTTCTGTACCTTGTCTCAGAATCTGTGGCTAGGAAGTTTTGGCCAGGCTATATATTTTCTCGATTGGGGGAAAATGGGGGCAAAAAGAGATTTAGCGTTTGTGTAGTTTTAAACCTTAAGCATGCCTTGATTAAGCTATCAGTCTTTTAAATAGATGTGTTATTTTTTTTGAATCCTATTTCTCTGTAAACTTCCAGGGGCTAGGAAAGCTATTCTGCCAGTTGGCTGTATTGCTTTTTTCTGTCTGTATATAGGCATAATTAACAGTCCTCATTATTAGACTCTGAAAAGAATTCTGAACTTAAATGCTAGCATCGCAGATATTAATGAAGGCAGAGTTTGTGGTTGACGTGGGTCTGGCCAGGTTTGGCTGAGCACACTGAGCCAGCCCCAGAGCCTCATGTTCCCCACCAGCTCATTGGCTTTGTGGTTCTGTTACTTTTTTCTTGGTTACCTTTGTCTTTACTACTTTTCTACGTTTTTGCGCAGCTTGCTCACTTCCGACAGAGAAAAACAAAAGGTGACTGTGCGCATCCGAAGAAAAAGACGGCGAAGAGGAAGGGCCCGGCTGTCGATGCGCCTGTCCAGGAGGAGAGCCCGGTAGCCACCGAAGATGGTGGACTCCTGGGAAGAGGGGATGTTTGCAAAAACACACCGTGCAGCGACACCCCTGATGGGGCAGGAGCAGCTCAGGTAGGTTTACTCAGCACTGTGCATTAACATCTTGCTTAGCTTCTAGTTGTTGCGGCATGACTTTGGTCTGTTTTTGCCTATCAAAAGTGGGGAAAGAGAGTTTCCCTTTTACACAAGGGGAATATATTTTTGTGTTTTTACTCCTAGTAAATGTTTTATGTTTTATGATTAGGGATTGTTTGAAGGCACGTGTCAGTATAGGTTCTTGCTTTGGTAATGGGAGTCTTAGAAGTGTGAGTTCCTCTGGTGTGGCTCTATGTATCAGCCTTTTTGACAGGGATTTCTTTGCACACTTAAACCATAATATTCCTTCATCTACTTATTGCTTTTTTTTGTTTCCTTTCTGAACTTGGGATGAAGAGGGAATGGGTGAAGGTGGTGCAGAAAGGGCATCTTGCTGGAGGAGGCACCACCGTCCTCTGCTTGAGGCCCTGTGAACTACAGGGGTGCGTGTGGACCACTAGTGGACGTGCACACTGAGAATGCTGGGCCCGCGTGGCCCCCTAATCACCTGTAGTTGGGCTCTCCTTGCGACTTTTTCTGTGCATTATCATTGAGGGGCTTTGAATTGTGATTTTGTGTGCAACAGAGCAGGTGTAGGTTTGGGTGTTTGCTAGAATGAGCTGGCATACTGGTGGCTGAGGGCAGCATTTGACGAAAACTCACAGCGTGTCTCGCCTGCTTTGTTGGAAAAGTGGAATTCCAGCCTGTAAAGTCTCTGATATTCTACCGACACATCTGGAACTCTTCTTTTGAGAATTTGAAAGACGTAGCTATTGTACTCCCTCGTCTGGGGAGCAGCAGGCCAGCACTCTGGGAGCCCAGCCTTTGGGCCAGCCTGAGCCCAGCTCATGCCTCCGCCAGTGTGGGCCTGAAGTTCACCGCCATCCTCTGTGCTGGTCTCAGGACTGGGCGGCAGCTCTCAGCAGCCCTGTCTCCATCACAGCTGCGTGAGTAAAAGCCACATTGGGAGGACTGAGAGTTTACTCCCAGTGCTTTTTCTCTGTGTGTTTTCTCCTAGGCTCCTTGAGGAGAAAAGCTTGTAATTTATAGTTAACAGCTATTAATTTTATTCTTACTTGCAAGTCAGAGGAGTCTTTTTATAGTAAACATTTTTTTGGCAGGGGGCACACCTTGGTGGCTCAGTCGGTTGAGCGTCCAACTCTTGATTTTGGCTCAGGTCATGATCTCATGGTTGTGAGATGGGGCTCCATGTTGGGCTGTGCGCTGAGTGAGGAGCCTGCTTGGGATTCTCTCTCTGCCCCCACCCCCATGAACATGGGTGCTCTCTCTGTCGCTGAGTAAATACACATTTAAAAAAACTTTTTAAATACACTTTTTTTATCCATGCAAGCAGGGGAGAGGGACAGAGGCAGAGAGAGAGAATCCTAAGCAGTCTCCACCCTCAGCGTGGAGCCCGATTTGCGGTTCGATCCCATGGTCGTGAGATCATGACCTGAGCTGAAATCAAGAGACGCTTAACTGGCTGAGCCACCCAGGCGCCAGGAAGTCTTTTTATCTTATATTAAATGTTTTATGTATTTTAGCTTTTCATTTTGAAATAATCTCCAACTTACAAAAAAACTTTGCAAAGATTAGCCTAGAGTTTGTAGATATCCTTCACCTAGCTTCTTGAAATGAATGTCAACATCTGGTATTTTCAGGACGATTATTACAATTAGTTCCTATTAACACTGGAACAATGCTATGAGCTAATTAGTAAAGCTCATTCAGATCTCCCCCACTGTCCCACTAATGCCCTTTCTCTGGTCCAGGATTCTGTGTTGCATCTCACTGCCCATGCTGCTTTAGTGTGGTCCAGTCTTTTATAAGTTGGACGTCTTTGAAGAGTCCTAGCTAGTCGTTTGGTAGAATGCCTGTCAGTTTGGGTTTGTTTGATGTTTCCTCCTGATTAAAATCATGTTGTGAATTTTGGCCAGAACATTGTAGAAGTGGTGATATTCCCTGCTCAGTGCACTTGGTATTGGTATTTGACGTGTCTCCCTACAGGTAATGCCAATTTTGATCACTTAGTTAAGGTGAGACCTGCCAGGTTTCTCTTGATAGAAAAATACTATTTTTAACTTTGGAGTTCATAAGTATATTGTGTGGAGATACTTAGAGACCCCGCAAACCCCCTTTTCTCATCATGCTTTGCTCCACTAATTTTAGCTCCCATAGGTGATTCTTGCTTGCAGCACTTATTGTAGTGGTGTTGGCCACATGATGACTTTGTTTCCATCGTTCTATCTCTATGTATTAATTGACATTCTGCTGCAAGGAGGAACTGTCACTTCCCTCCAGTGTGTATTTATTTATTCACTATATCGGTATGGACATAGGGATTTTTCTTTTTCTTTTTTTTCTTTTTTAAGTAAACTGTACATCCAACATAGGGCTCGAACTCATGACCCCAAGATCAAGAGTTGCATGCTCTACTGACTGAGCCAGGTGCCCAGGGATTTTTATTCTTCGGGTTTTAATCTATCATATCAACCATGTCAGTGTTTATTTTGTTGCTGAAATACATAGATTGGCCATTGGGAGTGCCTTTGAATTGGTACCTGTCCTTCTACCATGTCCTCATTGTTTCTGGCACCTTAATTCCTTACATTCTGGCACCAAGATTTTCCAGGGTTATTTTATCCTTTCCCTGTCAGCAGCCCTGTAATCAGATATTTCTTCAAGGAGCTCTGGTTTCTTTTAGTGGAGAATGATGTTTAGAAACCAACATCTGGGTGATAGTTGTGCTTATTGCTGTTGGGGTGTCTTTGGCTTCTGGGCTATTTCAACAGAGCTAGGTGATAAATACCTGTATGTGTACACTTCTATATTTATTTCTTTGTCAATCTGTATGTATAATAAAAATCATGAATTTACTTTAGTATTTTCAATTCCTAACCAACGTCACAGGGTTCATTCTAGCTTTTTCCCTCTTCTTAATCTTGATTTCTTTTACCAATAGTGAAAGTATCTTAGCTACAATATATTTACTTACTTCCTCAGTCTAAATATATGCACATTAGTTTGAGGATTGCTAATCCTCACTACTGTGAAAAACAGATTTACTAACTAGAGTGGGATATTTGAATATATAGTTGACCCTTTAGGAACATGGGGGTTAGGGGCACTGACCCCTCACACAGATGAAAATCGGCCTATAACTTTTGACTTCCCAAAATGTGACTACTAATAGGCTAGTGTGTACTGGAAGCCTTAATGATGACATAATAAAACAGTCAACAAATATTTTGTGTATTTTCTGTATCATATATAGTATTCTTATAATAAAGTCAGCTTGGGAAAAAAATGTTAAAGTCACAAGGAAGAAAAGATACATTTACAGTGCTGCCCACCCTGTGTTTATTGAAAAAAGTCTGTGGGTACATGGACCTGTGCAGTTTAAACAAACCCTTGTTGTTCAGTGCTAGTTCTTTTTGTCTTTATTATCCCAAAGTTTGTTGTTTAGCATTCCAAAGTTGTATAAGTTAATTTTTTAAATATAAATTTAAAAAATTTTTCATTATAGTTATTCATTTATAACATGGTTTTGTTTTATTGTTTGTCTTCTATTTTGGTTCTTCTTACGTCCAGATTGATTTAATTTAATTTTTTTTTTTTTGAGTAAGGGAAGCATTACTAAGATTCTAAAAATCAGAGCCATATTCAAGTTCATTACTTCCTCTTCCCTACCACCTCATTCCTATCTAGGAGTGGTATGGTTGGACCCTGTGGTAGGCAAGTATTTACCTTTTTTTTTTTTTCTGAATTTTATTTATTTTGAGAGAGTGTGTGCACGCATGCAAGTGGAGGCGGGTTGGGGAGTGGAGGGGGAGAGAGAATACCAAGCAGGCTCTGGGCTGTCAGCACAGAGCCTGACATGGGGCTCAATCTCACAAACTTGAGATCATGACCTGAGCTGAAACCAAGAGTCGGTCACTCAACTGACTGAGCCACCCGGGCACCTCAATTTAACCTTTTAAAAATCTGCCAAAAATTGTCTTCCAGAGAGTGGTCCTGCCATTTTGCATTCCTATCAGCAGCTCAAAATTCAGAAATACAAAGGAATGAGCATTCAGGACCTACAGAGACATGGAGGGACCTTAAATGTCTATTATTGAGTTAAAAGAAGCCAGTCTGACAGGCTGCACACTGTGTGGTTTTGTTTGTGTAGCATTCTGGAAAAGGTAAAACTGTGCAGATTGTAAACAGATGAGTGGATGCCAGAAGTTGGTGGAGGGAGAGTTGGTGAAGCAGGGATCTTTTAGGGCAGTGAAACTGCCCTGTGTGATCGTGTAAATTTTATGTTATGTTATTAGGGAGAGAGTGCGCAAGTGGGAAGAGGGGCAGAGGGGGAGAGAGAGAATCTTAAGCAGGCTCCACAATCAGCGTGGAGCCTGACGCAGGGCTTGATCCCACGACCCTGGGATCATGACTTGAGCTGAAATCAAGAGTCAGGTTCTCAACTCACTGAACCACTCAGACACCTCATCATCATGTAAATTTTAAAACATCAAAATATATTTGTATGTAAATTAAAAAAAAAAGCCATCTGGAGAATGAGGGATCCCAGGATGGAACGCAGACTTGAACAAGGCCCTAACTGTGTTACCCATGGACAGAACAACCTCAGGGAAGGGGGTGAGGGAAAGGTGCTGACCTGAGTAGCTTTGGGGGTGAGTGGAGTTTGGAGGACTGAAGGCAGAAGGCACTGTGTATAAACAGTACTCCCGTTGGTAAAGGGGTTTCCCACGGGAGTGAGGATTAAGGATTCTGGGGCTGTGTACTTACGTGCTGGGATTGAACCGCCGAGGATGGCAGGTGGCTGGAGCTAGGTGTCTCACTCTCTCCTGGTGAGCTCACGCAGCTCTGCCGCGGTTGGCGTGTGAGTTGGAATGAAGGTGAGAGCCCCTGGGGTCTGGGGCTGGATGGGGGGCAGGAGAGAGAAGGTCAGCTGGAAGAAGTGGAGGGAAAAGGCAAGGGAAATTGAAAGGCAGGGTGTGAGTCACTCAAGCTGTCAGAACACTGCAGACTGAGTGGCTTAAACAACAGACTCTCAGTTCTGGAAGCAGGACGTCTGAGATCAAGTGCTGTCAGGGTTGGGTTCTGGCGAAGCCTCTCTGCTTGACTTGTGCATGACTGCCTTCTTGCTGTGTCCTCACATGGTCTCCTGTGTGGGGAGAGGGCAGGAAAGCAGTATTCTCTGGTCTCCTTCTCAAAGGACAGTAGTCCTATTGGATTTTAGTCCCATCCTGTTATCTCTTTAAAAGCCCTGTCTTCAGATACAGTGACAATAGGCATCAGGGCTTCCACATGAGAGTTTTAGGGGATATACTTCAGTCCATAACATTCTCTCCTTTGGTTCCCCAATTCATCTTTCTTGCATTCAAAACACATTCACCCCATCCCTACAGCCCCAGAGATCGTTACTCATTCCAGCATTCTTTCTCACCTAGATATCATCTAAATCAGATATGGGTAAGACTTGAGGTAGGGTTCCTCCTGGGGCCAAATTTCTCTCCCACCGTGAGGTTGTGAAACCAAAGTTATATGCTTCCCAACCACAGTGGTGGAACAGGGATGGGATAGACAGCCCCACTCCAGAAGGGAGAAATAGGAAACAACGACGGGTGATGGATCCCCAGCAAGTCCAAATCCGAGTAGGCAAATTCCCTTGGCTCTTAAGGCTAAGAAAATAATCAGTCTGATTTAATGTGAAGCATCTGACTCTTGATTTCAGCTCAGGTCATGATCTCATGGTTCGTGAGTTCAAGCCTCGCATTGGGCTCTGCGCTGACAGCTTGGAGCCTGGAGCCTGCTGCCTTCTCCACGCATCCTCACCTGACAGAGAACACTGGTGTCCCTTCCTCTTCTTAGAAGGACCCCAGTCCTGCTGGACCAGGCCCACCCTGTGACCTCATTTAACCTTAATCACCTCTTTCGAGGCCCTGCTGTCACAAGGGAGTGTTGAGCTTCAACACAGGAATTTGCGGGACACTGTCAGTCCATAATAGGCAACTGTAATAGGAGGGACAGCGTGATAAATCTGAAGGTCATATTTAGGGAAAGGCTGTTGAAGTCTGATTGGTGCGGTGGCAGGAATGGAGTGCGTGGACCTTTGTGTTCTTAGAGTATAAAAAAAAGAATTACCTTTTCTTTTAAAGGACAGAATATATTTGCCTGTGGATCAGGGTCAGGTTGAAATTCAGAGGCTCAGGCTCAAGCTGGAGGAAGAGCTTCTGAACGAGCAAGACGTCGTGGATGGACGTGGCCTGGAGGTGGGGAAGCTTCAGGCTCGGCCAGCTCTGTGTCCTGGCATTCCCTGCCAGCGGGGTCACTGTTAGTTTGCCAACCTCTTGTCTGCTTCAAGGGAAATGTCCTGGTTAATGTCAAGTTCCAAGGCTAGGCATTACCTCTTGCATCGAGGGTTCATTTTGATGTGTCTGAGCGGATGCCTTCCCCTCCTCTCGCCGGGGAGCCAGGGGTGGGGTTGAGTCTGCAGAGCGCTGGGTCAGAAAAGCAGGAGGCGAGCTGCGCTGGCCGTTGGCTTCTTGGGCTCCCGTGCAGTGGCCGAGGGCGGGGTTGTGGTTCTCTGGGCAGCCCTGCCGGGTCCTCCTGGTCAGGGTCCCGAAGCCCTCTGTCTGTAGCTTCATTCCATTTTTAGTGGAGGCACTGATTGCTGTGACCTAGTTTTCTTAATGTAGGGCAGTTCAGTTTATTCTGAGTTACCTCAACCGTTTGGGGTGCTTGGGGGAGCAGTGGGGCTCAAGTCTTTCCGCCTGGAGTTTGAAGTCAGACTTCCAGAGATTGGCTTTCCTCATTGTGCTCAGCTCAGTCTAATAGAGAAACAGAGTTGCATTTTGTGACCATCTGACTATGGGCCTGGGTTAGAAGGTGCCAGGGGTGCCTGGGTGGCTCAGTCGGTTAAGCGTCCAACTAGCTCAGGTCACAATCTCACGGTCCGTGAGTTCGAGCCCCACGGCGGGCTCTGTGCTGCAGCACAGAGTCTGGAGCCTGCTTCGGATTCTGTGTCTCCCTCTCTCTCTGCCCCTCTCCTGCTCATGCTCTGTCTCTCTTTGTCTCAAAAATAAAAACATTAAAAAAAAAGAAAAAAAAAAAAGAAGGTGCTGGGTGCTTTATTTACGCATGCCTGGTCAGTGATGGATCGAGTTACACAATTGATAGGGCATTTCAGAATGCCAGATATCTGTAAAAGGAAACCGAGAGATTTATGCATTATTTTGCACAAGGTTCATGTTATTTTCTGTTTTTTACTTCCTAGGATACCTGGCAGTGACCTGTATGATTAGGCGTTAGTTTTTTATTTTTTTGTGTTGTGTGGGTTTTTTTTTTTAATAATAAGAGATGGAAGCAATTACATTTTTACTTAGAATTATAATGACTAATGTTTATTTGTTTTTAAAATTTGTGCCAGAAATGGTTGTACGTGTTGTAAGCCAGGCTGTGAGGTAGGGACTCTGGTTATCCCCTCACAAGGAAGTGGGCGCTGCGGGATGAGCCCCCTTGCTGGGTGGGCATCAGAGCTCTCTGCTGCTCTCAAGGGTATGTGGGCTCCCTGGCTTCTGCCTTAGTTCTTACATCCATGACTTCATTCTTCATTCTGCTTATTTGATTGCATGTAATAGTTAAGAAAAAATGCATTTTTTGCATAAATTTTTGTAATAGGAATTAGAGCTGGTAGTCTCTTGTGTTGTTGTGGTCACCAGTGGCTTGAGGCCCAATCTGCACGCTTGTCTACTTCAGAGGTCCTCGTGGGCTTTTTATCTCAGGTTTCAGTAGCCCACGTGGATTGTTGCCGAGAACTGTTATTTCACCAGTGAGCACAAAATACTGCTATTTCAATTCTGCCCCTCCTTCCTTATTAATTGTATGTAACATTGCATGAGAACTTCCCTTTATAGTTATCTGGTTACCCTGGTGCCCGGCTTGGATTGGAAAGCAGGGTAAAGGCATCACTCTTTCCTTTTAAGTTACTCATGTTGCTGTGCTACGCTTTTCCACATATGACCATTGGACTGGCTTTCTTGAGCCTCACTGTAAATTCACTTATGTTTAACAGTTTGTCATGAGCAAGTCTTGTGTCTGTTAGCGTGCTGCTCAGATTTTCCCATCTTTGACAAGGGAGAGCATCTTTAGTTTGATCCTCCACAGTCACTATGGTGGCTTCCTTGCTTTTGGAAAAAGTGTTGCCGGTCAGCTGGTGCATTTCTTGCCCCAGGCCTGGAGCCAGGCATTTCCCATGACTCCTGGCTCCTGTAGTGGGAAGTAGTGTTCAGAAACATGATCTAGACGTTAGGGGTTTTATTGTTTCAAGGTCATGTCAGTGAACAGTTAGGTTTTGTTTTATAGTTTATGAGTTACAGAGTAGTGTATGATTACAGAGTTCATAGTTTATGATTACAGAGTTTCTACTTAAGTTTGAAATTTCTCTTTAACATTAAAAATGTATGTTCCTGACATTAACATCATTACTCACTTGGCTTTCTTTCTCTTTCTAGTTTTATAATAACGTTATTACTAATTACGATTTCTTTGCACTCATTTTTGTCCTTTAGGTATTTTCCACAGTGATGTGCAGTCAAATTACTTTGTTTTAAAATCACTTGAAATAGTTTAAGCCAGAAACTTAAATATATTTGTATTCGTTTGTTTTATTTTCTCTTCATGTTTTAGGGATTTTTTGTTTTCAATTTGTTGTTATCGTTAAAGAGACAGAGAGAATGCGAGCTAGTGCACGGAGGAGGGGCAGAGGGAGAGGGAGAGTGAGTCTTAAGCAGGCTCCATGTTGAGAGGGATTTCGACACAGGACTCGATCCCATGACCCTGAGATCATGACCTGAACCAAAATCAAGAGTCAGATGCTCAACTGACTGAGCCACCCAGGCTCCCCTTTTTTCATTTGTGTCTGTGTGTGGTTGTTTGTTTGTTTAGTTTGTTTATTTTGAGACAGAGCGGAGGAGGGACAAAGAAGGAGAGAACCTCAAGCAGCTCCATGCTGTCAGTGCGGAGCCCAACGTGGGGCTTGATCTTACGAACGTTAGATCATGACCTGAGTTGAAGTGAAGTCAGATGCTTAACTGATTGAGCCACTTAGGTGCCCCTGTTATTACATTTTTAAAAATAGAAGCAAATATGTGCATATATTTCTCACTATCTGCTTCTTTAGTAGCAGGATACTTTACATTTCTGTATCTTGTTTTTTTCACTTACCATATCTTGGCAGTCACGCCGTAGCAGTATGTAGTGATGTTTCTCGTTCTTTTTTATTTTTATTTTTTTTATTTATTTTTTCTTTTTTTTTTTTTACATTTTATTTATTTTTGAGACAGAGAGAGACAGAGCATGAACAGGGGAGGGTCAGAGAGAGGGAGACACAGAATCTGAAACAGGCTCCAGGCTCTGAGCTGTCAGCACAGAGCCCGACGCGGGGCTCGAACTCACAGCCCTCACGGACCGAGAGATCATGACCTGAGCTGAAGTCGGCCGCTTAACCGACTGAGCCACCCAGGCGCCCCATCGTTCTTTTTTAAAAAAGTCTGTTGTCGGGGCGCCTGGGTGGCTCAGTCAGTTAAGCATCCACCTTTGGCTCAGGTCATGATTTCACAGTTCGTGGGTTCAATCCTGCATTGTGGGATCTGTCTGACAGCTGCGCTGACGGCTCGGGGCCTGGAGACTGCTTCCGATTCCATGTCTCCCTCTCTTTCTACCCCTCCCCTGCTCGTGCTCTCTTCTCAAAAATGAATAAACATTAAGTCTATTATCTTTTTAGAAGCAAGAAGTGGTACCTTTTTATGTTTACCAACATACTTGCCAATCCCAGGGCTTTGGTTTGTTGGTATAGACCCAGTTTTGCATCATGTATCATTTTTCCTTCAGTCTGAAGAGCTTCCTTTCAACAAATTTTTTGTCGTGCAGGTCTGCCGATGAATTCTCTTGGCTTTTTTGTTTGTCTGAAACTGACTTTGTTTTGCCTTCGTATTTGAAAGAAATCTATCCTGGATATAGAATTTGCAGTTGACAGTTTTCTTTTTGCAGCACCGTGGTCGATGGGCCCATATAGTTTCTGAAGGTGTCTGCTGTCGTTCTTCATTCCTCTTTCTGTAGAACTTTTTTCTTTTATGTTTACTTATTTTGGGAGAAAGAGCGAGAGCAGGAGCGCATGAGGGAGGGGAGGGGCAGAGAGAGAGAGAAGGAGAGAGAGAGAATCCCAAGCAGGCTCCATGCTGTCCGCGCACAGCCTCACTTGGGGCTCGATCCCAGGAACCGTGAGGTCGTGACCTGAGCCAAAATCAGGAGTCAGACTCGTAACCAACCAAGCTATCCATGCGCCCCTCTGTAGAGTCTTTTTTTCCTTTTAATTTTTTGGGGGTACTTTTAAAACTTTTGTTTTTATCTCTGGTTTCAAATTCTTTCATTATCATGTGCCTAGGGTGGTTTCCTTTGTGTTTCTACTGCCTGGGATATGTTGATCTTTATGAAACTTTGGTTTAGTTTTCACCAAATTCAGAAAATTTTTGTTCAATTTTTCAAATACTTTTTGTTGCTTCCCATCCCTCCCCCTTTGTGATTTCAAATCTATATATTACAAATTGTTTAAGGTTATCCTATGGGTCATTTAGACTTTGCTTTATTTACTTATTAAAACATTTTTTTCCAGTCTCTGCCTTTTTGTTCTTCATTTTTTTTTTTCATATTTTTTTAATGTTTACTCATTTTTGGGAGACAGAGAGAGAGCTCGAGCGGGGGAGGGGCAGAGAGAGAGGGAGACACAGAATCCGAAACAGCTCCAGGCTCTGAGTTGTCAGCACAGAGCCTGACACAGGGCCTGAACCCATGAACTGCAAGATCATGATCTGAGCTGAAGTCAGACACTTAACCAACTGAGCCTCCCGGGCACCCCGTGTTCTTCATTTTAGATCACTTCTATTGCTAGATCAAGTTCGCTGATCTTTTCTTTGCAATGTCTATTCTATTAATCTAGAATTAAGTGAATTTCTTTCTGTTTCGGGTATTTTGTATTTTTTATATCATTCTTTGCGTTTGTATTTTCCTTTAAATACTAGGTATTAATATAACAGCTATTTTAATGTCCCTGTCTGCTAATTCTGTCCTCTCTGTCCTTTTCGGGTATATTTCCATTGGACTGATTTTCTCTTGTTTATGGGTCACATTTCTCACCTTTTGGTATGTTTAATAATTTTTGATTGGATGCCAGCCATTGTCAGTGTTATGTTGTTACATGTCTGGACTTTGCTGTTTTGGTTTTGGTAAGCATTTGACTTAAAAAAAATGTTTTCATTGTTGATTTGTAGGAATTCTTAATATTCTTCATGTCTGTCATATGTTAGGTATATGTACTGTGAATGTTTTTCCTCAGTTTTGCTTGCTTTGTTGAAGTTGAATTTATCAGTTTTTCCTATAGTTAGTGCTTTTTGTGTCCTATCCAAAAAATTTCTTCTAGCTCTGAGATCATGTACTTTCCTATGTCTTCCTGAAGCCTTATGGTTTTGCTTTCTGGGTTTATGATTCATCTCAAGTTACTTTTTGTGTATTGAGTACTTTGACTTTTAGAACTATAGTTTAATTTTGCTGATTTTTGAATTAATTAACTAATTATTATTTTTTAAAATGAGATCATTAGAATGGGTCCTCATCCAATGGGACTGCTGGTTTTTTTTTTTTAATGTTTATTTATGTTTGAGAGACAGAGTGCATGCGGGGGAGGGGCAAAGAGAGAGAGGGAGAGAGACACAGAATCAGAAGCAGGCTCCAGGCTCCGAGCTAACAGCACAGAGCCCAATGCGGGACTCGAACCCGCGAACCGTGAGATCATGACCTGAGCCGAAGTTGGATGCTTAAACAACCGAGCCAGCCAGGTGCCCCAGGTTTTTGAACTTTTTTTTTTTTAAATGTTTATTTATTTTTGAGAGAGAGACAGAGCATGAGTGGGGGGAGAGCAGAGAGAGAGAGGGAGACACAGAATCCGAAGCAGGCTCCAGGCTCCGAGCTGTCAGCACAGAGCCCGACACAGGGCTCGAACCCATGAACCAGGAGATCATGACCTGAGCCAAAGTCGGATGCTTAACCAACTGAGCCACCCAGGCGCCCCAGGTTTTTGAACTTTTAATGGAATAATCTAGTATGCATATCTTGAGTCTGGATCTTTTTTATCCAGTGTCTTGTTTATGAGGTTTATTCATGTTAAACACTATCGTTTATTCATCTTCGTTATTGTGTGGTATTTCATTATATGAATGTGCTTCCATCTGTTTGTCTATTCTACAGTTACTTGGCATTTACTACACCCATTCTTAGACAAGTCTCTTGGTGTACATGTGCAGATGTTTCTATTGAGGCTATAATTAGTTACTTAATTGTTGGGTCATTATACATGTATTTGTTCAACATGCATATGTTGAGCTGTGTTTAAAACAGTTGTTCAGTTTATATTTTCGGTAGTGACATGTGTAAGTTTTATAGCATCTGTGATTTGTATTGACTGTCTTTTTTTTCCTCCTCTATTTTTAACAGTTTGGGTGGGTGTGGAGTGGAGTGTATTTTAGTGTTGTGCAAGATTGGTCAAACGTTCAAAGAAATTAGTGCAGTTCATTAACAGACTCCGAGAAAAGTCATATGATCATCTCAGTTGATACAAAGAAAGCATATATTTTTGTGACAGAGTGACCTGTACTTGTAGTCTTGAGGTTGTGCTGGCCTTATCCAAGGAGCTGAGAGGTCTCCTTTGCTCTGTGAATGAGTTTGTGTAAGATGGTGAAGACTTTGGGAACTGAGGTTTTGTTTGTGGGAAAGCTTTGAATTACAGAGTCCATTTATTTGATAGTTATCAAACTATTCACTAATGCTTTTTCCCAGAATTTGTTCTTTCATCTAATCTTCCAGTTTTTGGCATTAAGTTTTTCATAGGAATGTTTTCAGTGTCTGTGGCATCAGTATTGATGACCCTTTTCATTTTTGTTTATTTTTTTACTAAAATTTTTTTTGTTGATGTTTATTTTTTGAGAGACAGAGAGAGAGAGAGAGAGAGAGACAGAGCGTGAGCGGGGGAGGGGCAGAGAGAGAGGGAGACATAGAATCTGAAGCAGGCTCCAGGCTCTGAACTGTCATGACAGCACAAAGCCCAACGTGGGGCTCGAACTCACAAACCGCAAGATCATGACCTGAGCCGAAGTCAGATGCTTAACTGACTGAGCCACCCAGGCACCCCTTTCATTTTTTAAAGGTGAGTATTTGTGCCTTTGTTGGCCTTGCCACAAGTTAATGCTTACTATTTTTATAAAAAGTTAACTATAGTTTTTGTTCTTTTATGTAACATATTTATGTTTCTTTGATTTCTGCTCTTATCATGTGTAGTTTCTTATTTTAAAGTATGTTTGGTTTTGATTTTCTTGGTTTTCTAACTTCTTGAGAAGATATGTAGACCATTGATTCCCAGGCTTTAAAATGTATATATAGTCAAGCCTATTCATTTTTCTGTGGTGTGACTTTACCTTCACTCACAACTTTTCAATTTTTTATTATTTTTCAGGACAAATTACTTTTTAATTACATTCTTACTTAAAAATTTTCATGTGCATAGGTTAAAAAAAAAGTGGCATGTTAGGGGCATCTGGCTAGCTCAGTCAGTAGGGCACGTGACTCTTGATCTCAAGAGTTATGAGTTTGAGCCCCATGTTGGGTATAGAGATTACTTAAAATCTTAAAAAAAAAAAAAGTAGCATGTATAGGATTAAGCCATCATTATTTTCTTCCTATCTGCTGAGGAATTAATTAGATTTCTTTTTTTTAAGATTTTATTTTTAAGTAATCTCTACACCCAATGTGGGGCTTGAACTCACAACCCTGAGATCAACAGTCACATGTTCCTCCGACCTAGCAGAACACCTTATAGGCACAAGGCCTTCCTTGCAGTTGTGTCTGTGTCAGCAGAGTATGAGTCCTTGTAGAGCCTTTATGTCATAGTTGTTCTTTGAACATGATTAAGTGTTTTTGTTTTATTTTGCCCATTTGGAAATTTTTAGAAGTTTCACTTTTATGGGTTTTTAATGAGCTTATTGAATACCATACGGTGAGATGAAATGTGTGTGTGAGAAATAGTAATGCTTTTAAACATACAATAAGTTGCTTAGTTTTTTTTTTTTTAAGTTTTATTTATTTAGAGAGAGAGCATGAGCAGGGGAGGAGCAGAGAGAGAGAGAGAGAGAGAGAGAGAGAGAGAGAGAGAGAATCCCAAGCAGGCTCTGTGCTGTCAGCGTGGAGCCTGATACAGGGCTTGAACTCACAAACCTGAGATCATGACCTGAGCTGAATCAAGAGACGGGACTCTTGATGGACTGAGCCACCCAGGTTCCCCCCCCCCCCCCCCCCCACTTAATTTGGTTTAAAAGCGTATTTGATACATTTGTTACTTTAATGGTCTTTAGACATAGAAAAGAACTGAAAACCAGGTAAAGCAATCCTGGAGGTGGAAAATGCCCAGTTGTCACTTGGTGGTTTTCCTTGTGGTGTCCACTGCTGAGTTAGGGCCACCCTCCAGTGGTGGGGTGTGGGTGGGTTTGTTGTGTAATGAAACCTGCCAAGCTGGGTGAAATCGTATTCCGCAGGTTAGTGTAGAAGCAGCTTAGTGCAGTATTCTGCAACTTAGTGTGGAAGCTGTTTTTTATGTTCAGTGTTTTAGTTTTAAGACCAAAAGACTAAAGAAATTGGAGATAGACAATTGAAAAAACAATATACCATGAAAATTCTGTAAGAAAAATTAATTCGTAAAGTTCCTATATCATAATTTTGCTATACTCTTTCAGGTGAAGATTCTGCAGTCTTAGGGTAAAGAAAGTAAATTGCTGATCTGAGCAGAAAACACAGGCACGTATTAAATTCTAAGAGTATGTCAATAAAGCATGTTTGTAAGCAACTCAAAGATTTGAGTTTTTCAGGGGGTTAGAAGCAACGATAGAATTGCAAAAAGACTTTATGGTTGGTGTTCAGGATCTAGCCATCTTCCCTCACAGTTTAAGTGACGTGCGCCATGAAAAGACATTTTACTTTAATCAGTGCAATGGTCATCTCCGTTCTGGCAGTTAGCTGAGAAGTGGCAGAAAGCGGTATTTGACCTCAGCTATGCGTCAGGAACAAAGTTAAGTACGGGCCAGTTCTTGTAAAAGAACCATCCAAAGATTGCTTGGAGGTCAAAAATGTCAGAGGAAAATTACCTTTACAAAAACTTGTACTGAAGATTTGTTTTTTTAATGTTTATTTTTGAGAGCGAGAGACAGCGGGGGAGGGTCAGAGAGAGAGGGAGACCGAGAATCCCAAGCAGGCTCTGCGGCTGTGAGCGCAGAGCCCAACGAGGGGCTCGAGCCCACAACCGTGAGATCATGACCCGAGCCAAAACTGAGAGTCGGACGCTTAACCAGCTGAGCCTCCAGGTGCCCCTGTACTGCACATTTTAAGCAGGGCTGTAGAAGGGTTAGCAAGTATGGCTCTACAGCTCTTCCAACTCCTGTTTGGGCACTACCAGGAAAAATAGTCATCATCACTTATCGTCTGGGTCCCATGCTTTACTTTTTGTGTAAGTCGTTTTATAAATAACTTACTGGAGTAAGAATAAAGCAGTAAGTTAAAATGATATTAAAAATTTTGATACCTCTTTTTAAATTTTTTAAAATGTTTTTTATTTTTTATTTGAGAGAGAGAAACAGTGCGAGCATGAGAGGGACAGAGAGGGGGAGACACAGAATCTGAAGCGGCTCCAGGCTCTGAGCTGTCAGCGTAGAGCCCTATGTGGGGCTTGAACTCCTGAACCTTGAGATCATGACCTGAGCCACAGTTGGACGCTCAACTGACTGAGCCACCCAGGTGCCCCATACCTCTTTATATCAAGTAAATTTTGTCACGTAGAAATAAAAATTAAAGAATATTGATATGCTCTTAGCAAGTGGGATGATGGAGGTTCTTGATGCAAAATATTGTGAGTTGGAGCCTTCTTGTGAGTGATGCTGGATGAGACTATCATGCTTCCTCTTTCTTCTTAGAAATGTCGTTCTACACATTAGAGGTGCCTCGGTGGCTCTCATTGGGTTGGGTGTAGACTCTTGATTTCAACTCAGGTCATGATCTCACTGTTCATGAGTTCGAGCCCCGCACGAGCTCCGTACTGAGTGCAGAGCTTGCTTGGGATTCTTTCTCTCCCTCTCCCTCTGCCCCTCCCCCTCTGCCCTTCCCCTGCTCGTATTCATGCTCTCTGTCTCTCTCTCTCAAAAATAAATAAATTTAAAAAACGTTCTGTTCACTGATTCCTGATTTTGAGAAACTTGACTGAATATTGTATGTGAAGACTTGTAATCTGAGACTTCATTTTTACTGTCAATTTTGCCATCATCCTTGGCCTCAAGTGCTGTTCTCTCTCAGCATTCATCTTTTAATTCATCTAATGATTATGAAAGTCTGTCCTGTTGGCTTTCTTCTCGTTGCCATTTTGGGAGGAAAACAAAAAGTTCTTGGCTATCATGTTGAAGACAGGTTGCAGCGAGTCTCTGCAGTGAGTAAAAATACTGCAAGATGGTGATTTCACCGCACTGGTTCCTCATCCTCCGGGCGGCTCCCTTTCTCCTGTTTTCTCATTGTTTTGGTGGTTCTTGGCACAGTTGGAAAAACTGCAGAGTCTGATGAAATAATTCTTAGGATGATGACATGGTGCCATGATAGATGAAAACAAGACTGCTCAGGTCCGTCTTGGATCTTAGACACTACACGGGATCTAGTGGGCCCACGTAGTAATGGCAAAATAAAATGTTTTACTCTATTTCTTAAAGAAGTAAGTAACTTTTGTGTGTGTGTTTTTGAAGACCCAAAAGAGAAAATTTATGAAATATCAGCCCCTTCAAATAGTTATAACTGCTTAAAGAAGAAATGACAGTCATGTTGGGTCCAGCAGACCTCCGTAATGTACCCAGAGTTAAGGTGATGCTGTGGTTAATGACAAAGGCATGAGAGAGACTTACAGGTATTTTGATTTCATATTTCAAACATAGATTTTCTTTGGATATCACCTCACTTTTTTGCAGACAGTCATTATCAATTCATTTTGCACAGCAGATTAAAAGCCCAGAATTACTGTGAATTTATGGGCCAAAAAAACATCAGGGATAATTCATTGGGAAACTTTAAACTCAGGTTTGAGATGATAAAATACTCTTTTTTAAAATATTGAGGAATTTATCACAAATTATTAAGGAAAAATTTATCTAAAAATGGAAAATCACGAGGATGAAATATTTGAACTTACATAAAAATAAGAGCATAGAAAATGTGCATGTGTCTGAAAGAGTAGAATTTATTGAGAAACTAAAAATTTAATAATTTAGACATCACTCGCACAGTGAAATAACTTGAAGCAAAATTCATTAGGAAGGACAGCAGCATCATTAGGGAAATGAGTCGCATAAAAAATGTTTAGGGATTGAGAATTGTTTCTGGAGGAAAGCATGCCGTGAACGAGTGGGGCTGGAGCTGGTGTGGGCACTGGCCAGAAGGCTGAGGTCGCAGCTCTGGACGTTGCTATAAATGCTCTTCTCTGGCCCTTCCCCTCTCAGCCGGAGGACTCGGATGCAGAGAGGACGGGGGCTTCGGCGCGGCCACAGCGGAACACAGACGGCGACCATCCGGAACAGCCTCAGGTCATCACAGAGGTATTCTTCAGGCTTCTCTGTTAAAGCGTGTTGCTCCTGAGGGGGTTTCACCCTGTTGTAGAAATCCAGACCAGAGAGAGGACTCGGTCTCTGAAGGGTCCTGTCTCGTGAAGTGTGGAAACTCGAAGCAAGGAAAGCGGGCTTCAGAGCTTCCCCTGCAGGCCCTGCTCCCTTGGCGCTACCCCGGTGTGGAAGTCTCTCTGGGGACCCTTCTGACCGAGCCCACCTCTCCCTTCCTTGGGACCTCTAATCTTTTTTTGCCCCATGTTGAAGAGAGAAAGTTGCCTGTTGTGCGTTGAGGATAGCTGTCACGTGTGACCTCCCTCGCTCACCTGCCGCCTTGTTGTCGAGGCGTGTTTCCTGGGCCTGGCCCTCATCTCTCCCGTGGTCCCGTTTTCTGCCACAGGGCCTGACGTGAATTCCATGTGTTGAATTAATTCCTTGCGTTTGTTTTGTTTTGGTATTTGGGAGGAAATTTATTAGATACTGAACTGATTAGTTTTAAAGTGTTGTGTTAAAAGTCTGTATTATAAACAGTTTTTTTTAGGTAGGCTCCACGCCCAATGTGGGGCTTGAACTCAGAACCCTGAGATCAAGAGTCACATGCTTTACCAGCCGAGCTGGTGAGGCACCCCTGAAGCCTGTATTTTAGACGTTTGATTCTAGTAGGACTCAGTCCACATTACTTTAGGCAGTGAGCAGGTTTGGTTTTTAATTTGTGTTATTGCAGGAGAAATCTAGATCATAGGCAGGGCCTGGAAAAATGGTCTCTGGTGGGGTCCATAAAAGTCACCCTTAAATACCCATTTTCATACTTGTTTTAAACTGTGACATATAGCATGTGCGCAGAGAAGTAGAAAGTACATAAAGTGTACACGCAGCTTAACAAATGAATACACAGTAAATACTACATGTTCCTTCTGCAGTAAGAAATAGCACAGTGCTGGACCTGGAATCTTCCTCGTGCCCTGCTGCCCTCCTCCCCACACCCCAGAGTCAACACCGTCCTGATTTTCTGTGGCAGTTATGCTTTAGAACTTTGTGTCATTGGATCAGACGTGATTCTGGTCTTTTTTATCCTTTCCCTTCCGAAATCTTTGTGTCTTTGTGTTTTAGATGTATGTTGTGGTAAACAGCATGGCGTTGATTTTTAAAAATTATTCTGACAGTGTCTGTTTTTTTACTGGATAGTTTTTTTTTAAATAAATGTTTATTCATTTTTTTTATAAAAAATTTTTTTTTAACGTTTATTTATTTTTGAGACAGAGAGAGACAGAGCATGAATGGGGGAGGGCCAGAGAGAGAGGGAGACACAGAATCTGAAGCAGGCTCCAGGCTCTGAGCTGTCAGCACAGAGCCCGACGCAGGGCTGGAACTCACAGAGCGGGAGATCATGACCTGAGCCGAAGTCGGTCGCTTAACCAACTGAGCCACCCAGGCGCCCCTGTTTATTCGTTTTTGAGAGAGAGAGAAAGAACGAGCAGGGGAGGGGCAGAGAGAGGGGAACAGAGGATCCCAAGCAGGCTCCGTGCTGACAGCAGCAAGTCCAACGTGGGGCTCCACCTCTTGAACTGTGAGATCACGATCTGAGTCGAAGTTGGACACTCAACTGACTGAGCCACCCAGGAGCCCCTGTGTGTAGTTTAATTCATTTATATTTAAAGTAAACTTCGATGTGTTTGAGCTTACATTTCATTGGATTATTTTTTATCAGGAGATTTCTTTTTTTTAATTCTCCCTTTATTCATTTTGGAGTAATAATATACTCAGTTTCTATTCTTTTAATGGTGAGCTTATTACATACAACATTTATACTTTTTTATATCTAAATCTAATTAACACCTTCACTCTTTGATAGTACAAGGATGTTAGAATAGTTAAACTTCATTTATAATTCCCTCAGTGTATATTTTTGTCATTTTTTAATTGTAAAATACACTTAACATAAAACTTACCCTCTTAACCATTAAAAAAATTTTTTTAATGTCTATTTTTGAGAGAGAAAGAGAGAGCATAAGCAAGTGGGGAGGGGCAGAGAGAGAGTTTAGACAGAGAATCTGCAGCAGGCTCCAGGCTCTGAGCTGTCAGCGCAGAGCCTGACGCGAGGCTCGAACTCACGAACCATGAGATCATGACTTGAGCCGAAGTTGGACACTTAACCGACTGAGCCACCCAGGTGCCTCTCAAGCTGTTTTTTTAATTAAGCGTAACTATCCTTTCTAATGAGCAGATCTAAATGTTGCCTAGTATTTAAAGGTATGATTAGTTATTCACTTTAAATTAAATGTGTGGCTTGGGGGCGCCTGGGTGGCTCAGTCAATTAAGCGCCCCACTTCGGCTCAGGTCATGATCTCGCGGTTTGTGAGTTCGAGCCCCATGTCAGGCTCTGTGCTGACGGCTCGGAGCCTGGAGCCTCCTTCAGATTCTGTGTCTCTTTCTCTCTCTGCCCCTTCCCCACTTGTGTTCTGTCTCTCTCTATCAAAAATAAATGTAAAAAAAAATTTTTTTTAATGTGAGGCTTGGGATTATTTGGATCACTTTGAGTATTTTGGCCTGCACACCTGTGTGATGGGGCCACCGTGGGTGCTACTGCTTGAGACCTTTTCTCTTTTTAATATGTTGTTTTCCATGTACTTGTCATCGTTTTTGGAGTAGCCTGTTGTGTTCTCATCTTTAGTGAGGTGTTTGTATGAGTTCCGTGAGAATATCTGTCTTGGCTTGTGGGAGTCCTTCCAGATGGGTGCTGGATTTGTATTTGATCAGTGTCCCAGAAGTAGCTCTTCACTAAGACTTGTTTTTAGGTCAGTTTCTTTGCTTGGGGATTTCTGCACCCCGTGGCATATGTAAATTTGTAAACAATATGAGGAATAGGCCTGGGTTTTAATTTCTCAGGAGAGCTGCCCCCAGCTCATCCCCTCTGCCTTCCCATTTGGAGATAGAGAAGCTTCCTGACCTCCCTGTACCTGGCCTTCCTCCCCACAGGCAGTGAGGATGTCTGTCCTGCTGCACAGCCCTTCAGGAAACCTGTCAATATCAGACATCACGTTACCGACCACCGGCCTGGCAAAGCCTCTGATTCTGGGACCACATGCTGCTCTTAAGTGTCCCTGTCTCCCTAGATCATTTTAGATTCCACATCCCTTCTTTCTGGCACATCGGGGGGAGGTGTTCCCTCAAAAGTCACTTTTTTCTAGTGTTTATTTTTGAGAGAGAGAGCGCAAGTGGGGGGGCAGGGGACAGAGAGAGAGACACATACAGAAGCAGGCTCCAGGCTCTGAGCTGTCAGCACAGAGCCCTATATGGGGCTGGAACTCATGAATGTGAGATCATGACCTGAGCTGAAGTCGGGCACTTAACCGACTGAGCCACCCAGGCACCCCTTCAGAAGTCACTTTTGATATGTTTTATCCAACAGTCCTGATGTTTATAGCAAAAATGTTTTAAGATTGTGCCTTTTATGTTTAAATGTTTTTTTTTTTTAAGTTTATTTCTGAGAGAGAGAGAGCGGGGAGATGGGGTGGGGGGGGGGGGCGGGCAGAAAAAGAGGAGAGAGAATCCCAAGCAGGCTCCGCACTGTCAGCACAAGCCCAATGCAGGGCTTGAACCCATGAACCATGAGCTCATGACCGGAGCCAAAATCAAGAGTGGGATGGATGCTTAACTGACTGAGCCACCCCAGCTCCCCATGCCTATTTTATGTTTAGAACTGGACACTCCTATGTTACTGTTTCCCATTGGGGAAAAATCCGTAATTTGAAAAAGGATCCATGATGAAACTTTAACTGGCTCTAGCGCTCCCCTTTGAGCACTGTGATTCCACATTGGTGGCCTCGCAGATAGAGGCCGCTTGCATGTGCGTCTTCACCAACAGTACTGACCGCTTCCTGGCATCAGACGTGTGTTTCAGGAGCAGCAGGAGCCAAGGCTTACAGTCAAGGCTTTTTAAGTCAAGGCTTAAAATGGTCACAGAGGCTGGGAAGGGCCCAGAGGAGCTAGAGGAGGGAGGCATAGCTGTTCCAGGATTCGTGTTCCTGGGGCATGAGGCAGGTGCCCAGTGGGACAGAGGGCGGCTCTGCACCCTGCAGGGATTTTATGGCAAGGGCAGCAGACTCATGGAGTTTTTCAAGGGAGTATGACGAGGTCAGATTTGTTTTCTGAATGTATTACCCAGTCTCCAAGCCAGTGACCGCACATTAGGCCACGTGACCACGGGGGCCAGTCAGCCATGCTCATGGGAATGGCAGAATGCCAGGACTGGCCTTGAGCTTGTGGGGTTGATGGGAGGGGAGGCAGGAATAGGACTGTGAGGGTTTGGGGGTGCTGTTGACTGAGGTGGCTAATGTTGGAGGAGCCCTAGTTGGGGCAGGAGAATTTCAGATTGGTTTGAGTCCGAGGTGCTTTGTAGACAAGCCTCAGAGAAAGGTCTGGGCTGTCATGTAAGGGAAGCTGGGAGGCCTGTGGCTGTAGTGGCTGCTCCAGGTAGGGTGTGCTCCAGCGCAGGCTCTAGGCGGGGCGGGGGCTGGCTAGGGGAGAGGAGACTGGACTGCTCATTAGAGGGCCTGTAGCTTTTCTTTTCCCTTTGGAGTATTGATGCTGAAAATTTTCCAGAGTTGGGAATGTTAAGACAGAAACACTTCCTTTCTCTTTTAATTTTTTAATGTTTATCTATTTTAGAGAGAGAGAGAGAGAGAGAGAGAGAGAGAGACAGGGTGCGAATGGGGAGGGGCAGAAACAGGGAGACACAGAACTCGAAGCAGGCTCCAAGCTCTGAGCACAGAGTCCCAACGCAGTGCTCAAACCCGTGAACCGTGAGATCATGACCCGAGCCAAGTCGTACGCTCAACCGATTGAGCCATCCAGGCACCCCTAGACAGAAATGTTTTCTATGGTTCTTGACATACGGTGTCAAAATATCTCTTCAGAAAAAGTTTTGGCAACTTATTCTGTCGGTGACAGTATTCGGTTATTTTTCCATGTCCTTGGTGACATTGAGGATCAACATTATCAACAACTTTTGCCAATTTAGTTGCTATAAAATGATGTTTCAATTTACATCTTCAGGTTCAGCTTTTATTGGCACCCACCTCTTCCAGGCTTTTTGTGTGCATTTTCCCTCCTGTAAGTATCACTTCCCTCCTTTGACTGAGGGGCAGATGGCCCAAGGAGGTCACATTGCTGTCCCATATACACCTGCAGCCTCTCTTTCTGTGGGTTTCCGCTTTACCCCAGGCCACTTAAACAGGCTGAATGTTCCTTCGTAGTTACTTTTATTCAGATATAATTCACATGTATAAAATTCACTAAAGTACGTATTTCAGTGGCTTTTAGTATAGTCACTTTGTTGTATAACTACAACTGTCTAATTCCAAAACATTTTCATTACCCTAAAAGGAACCTGCCATACCCACTGGCAGTCATTCCCCTTTCCTCTCTCCTTCCAGGCCCTGGCACCCACCAGTCAGCATTCCGTCCCTGTGGATTTGCCTGTTCCGGACATTGCATATTCACAGAACCACACAGTACGTGTCTGGCATCTTGCACCGAGTGTATCTTGAGGTTATCAGTGTCCTAGCACGTGCCTGTGGGTCATACCTTTTTATGGCTGACTGGAACCCCTTTGAATGGCTTTGCCACACCTTGTTTCTGTATTCACCTGTCAGGGGACACGTGGGTTGCTTCCTCCTTCTGGTGATTGTGACCAGTGAACACTCCTGGACCAGTTTTTGTGCACACATGTTCTCTGTTCTCTCTGGGATGTTGTAATTGTTCCTAGTGACTGTTTTCTTGTGTGAATTCTCTGGGTCACATCCTTCGCTTTCCTTCTTCAGGAACGTGAACAAGAATGTATACTAGAAATTGCAGAACGGATGAGAAGACCGGAGGATGAGGTTGGCACACAGCAACCGGTGGAGATGTGGCAGGTCCAGCTGCAGACCCAGGTGACCCGGGATGCTTGGGCCCCCATCCAGGTGCTCGGGCATGGCTGGTCCCTGCACACGCACCCTGTGTCTTACACTCGTGGGTTTTGGGATCTGGGAGGGTTGCAGGAAGGAGAGGTTTGTCACAAAGTGGACAGATGTGTGTGGCAGCCTCGTTTTGTGTGGGGCCATCGGAAGGACAGGTGGACACGCAAGGATACTCGGGGGCAGTGTGTCTGGCCAGGTGCTGCTCGCCGCACAGCCGGATATTTCCCCATCAGCCATGCTCCCACTCATTAAACTCAGGCAGTGCCACCGCCATGAACAAGGCCATCCTGAAGGCACATCTGACTCCCCTGGTGCCTGCCACCTACAGGGAGCACGGGGTGCTGTGGACATGCTCGTGTGGAGGGAGGGCCATGTGCATCCCTGTTGCTCACTGTGGCCTTGCTGTCCTGCAGGACATCCCTGCCGGTCTCTTGGGAGATGTGTTCTCTTGCCATGATTTCTGTTATTGCTCTCCTTTATTCATTTTCTTTCTATGTGCTTCTGGGTGTCCCTTAAGTGCCTAGTTCTAAGTATGTTTTTCTGTTGTTTGTGTTAATTGGGAATAAAGTATGCTCCCCGGAACCCTGGCCTTCCTCCACTTTCCCCCAAGGCAGTGGAAGGAGAAACAGATTCTGCACATCTTAGCCAGGCACGGAAGTGTGCCCACCTTCCAGAGCAGCGAAGTACAGAGCTCACTCTGTCTCTGGTCTGGACCTGAGGTTCCTGTTGGTGTCGTTAACTTGGCCGCTTCTGGGCACTCTTTGGCCTCACATTTTGCCCTCATTGTCAGTGACTGTCCAGAGCTTCCCACTGTCCATATTCTGGTTGTCATTCCCATGTTTCTGACGAGGGGCTTGCAGTCTCTGGAACGGCTGCTCACCTGTCTCCAGCCAGCAGGACAGGCCTGTGGGCTGGGGAGTCTGCCTGGAAGGAGCTTGGGGGCCACCCTTTGTGGCCTGGGAGCTCAAGGAGGACACCACCGCAGGGCTGTGGTTTAGGTGGAGGGAGAGGACACGTGGGCCGGAGGGGCTTCCGGATAGTATCGGGTGGGTGGTTTTAGGCGGTTGGGGAGCTGCTGGGCGGTGCCAGGGCTGCCTGAGGGCGGCCGGGACAACTGAGGTCCCGTGGGGGGCCGAGCTGGTGTGCCGTCCCTTGAGTGTGAGCTCTCGGGGAGCAGGTGCAAGCAGCACGTGGTGGTGGGGTGCCACTGCGGCGTCCTTGCGGGCGCGCGTGAGCCGTGTACCAGATTCCACCTGTAGCCCAGAAACCCCTCTCTCTCCTGCAGCCGGTGCCCTCCCTGGAGCTGGAGGCGTTGCGCCTGAGTCTCAGCAACATGCACACGGCGCAGCTGGAGCTGACGCAGGCCAACCTCCAGAAGGAGAAGGAGACGGCACTGACGGAGCTGCGGGCCATGCTCAACGGCCGGCACGCCCAGGAGCTGGCCCTGCTGCGGAGCAGACAGCAGCAGGAGCTGGGGCTTGTGCGGGAGCAGCACGCGAGGGAGCAGGAGGCGGCGGCGCTGCGGTATAGCCGCGAGACCGGTACGGGTGGGCAGGTGTGCGGGGGCTTCACCGCCACGCGTCTGCTTCGGGTGGGGGGGGATGTGGGTGACCCCGTAGGAGTGTCTCCCGGGAGTAGTGTTGACGTGCGAAGTGCGGGGCGCGCTGGCCGCCGTCCAACCTCCTGGGTGGGGCCGCGTGCATCCTGCTCTGTGGGGACCCTGTTGTCCCCTCACCTTGCATCCACTTCTCCCGTGGGCTCGTGGCAGGTTTGGAAGCCACGCTGTTGGAGGTGACCTGCTCGTGTGCCGGAAGTGTCCGTGTCCACCTCTCATGGGACTGTGTCTGTGGCTGAGCTTTGTCGACTGACTCGGGGGCTTCTGGACGTGTCCCCCAGGCTGCGCACTCTGTGCCCAGTGGGGCCATGTCGCTCCTGGTGGACAGCTTAGGCACCTTTTCATTTGGTGATTCTCTGGCCTAGTGTGATCTCTTTGTTTATATCTGAGGCATACTTGTATGTTTTAATGTTTCTTTTGTACACTTTTTGTCAATCGCTACTTTTTGTAAACATCAGTTTTATTTGTTTTTCATTTTTTTAAAGATAAAAAACTTTTATTCACGTATATAGATATGCCACTTATATATAAATACCGCTTTATTTCCAATTGGTATATGATAAGAGGACGTTTTTTACAAATTTCAAGTTTTTTTTAAATTCGGTCAGTAGATGTAAATAACTGTTAAGTTTTAGCAGGATATGTAGTTTTAATTGTTTAAATCTGACTATAACACGTTGGTGCTTTTAATAATGATTAAATAAATATAAGCATCAGTTTTTTAACAGCTTGATCATGCTATAATTCACACACCATACAATTCTACCATTCAGGGTGTGCATCTCAGAGTCGCGCACACATCCCCACAATCTAAGGTTACAAATTGATCCCCCAGAAATAAACTCTTGCCCATGAGCAGTCACCCCGTTTCCCTGCTTATCTGCCTATTTGTTGAGTTTTTCATTTGAAAAACGAAAGCGGTGTGCGTGGCCCTGGATGTGTTGAAAGTCTTCCTCTTCTCTGCGCCCCACCCCCCAACCCCCACCTCCAAGAGGGAGCCCGTCTTCTCAGGTTCCAGGGTTACTGTCCTGTTTCCTCATGTGGGTTCAAGCAAACATAAATAAGTAGTTTGATGTCTTCCTGTTTTTGCTCATTTTAAATTTAAGTTTATTTATTTATTTTGAGAGAACGGGCACACATGAGTGGGGGGGGTGCAGAGAGAGAGGGAGAGAGAATCCCAGGCAGGCTCCATGCCAGTGCAGAGCCTGACTCGGGGTTTTAACCCATGAACCATGGGATCATGACCTGAGCTGAAACCAAGAGTCAGACGCTTAACTGCCAGCCCCCAGGCACCCAATTTCCTCATTTTTTAAAAGCACAAAACACGCTTTGGCTTAGGTCTCTTTCTGAGCCATTTACTCTGTGCTCACCTCTGGTAACAAGACCACAGAGGGCCCACACTTGCCCTCTGCTCCGTGAGGCTCTGCCATGGGCTGGGCCCCCGTGACCTTCCGTCAGGGGCAGTGTCTGGCTCTTCGCTTGAGTTCTGGGCTTGCTCAGACCACCCTCACCTTGCTCGTGCACCACTGACTGGCACCGGCTCCACCTTGGCTCGTTCCTGCGTCTCTTTCCAGGGCCCACACGTCCAGGTGTGTGTGCACCTCCCAGTCTATGCCGTGCCATGCCCGCAGGTCCCGCCTTTTCCCTCCCCCGCACCCTCAGCACTGGTACCTCTTTTCTTGTGCTTCTTCCCTCTCGGCTTGGGACCTGCTGGGTCCCAGAAGGTCTTTCCCTGTCTGTCTGCCAGTACCTTGCCTGGAGTCTGGCACGGGGGGAGCCTGAATGACAGGCCTAGGTGTGTGGGGGCCCGGGGTGGGGCAGACAGACCAGAGGGTGAGCCCCTGCGGCCCCAGAGCCAGCTTGTGTCGGGCTGTCAGTCTGGCTGGAAGGCTCTGTCCGGATGTAGGCATGAGTATCATTTGTTAATTAAACCATACATCGAGTTCTTACTCCCCCACAGACATGTACCCTGTTGTCCTGTTAGTGTCGGTGAGCCTTCCTGGGGAGCAGCCCTCTCACCTCCTGAGTGAGCAGACTGGGGGGAACTTCGGTCTGATCTGCTTTTCTGTTTTTCTTGCAGCTGAGCTGAAGGAGAAGTTACAGTCAGAAATGGAGAAAAACGTGCGGATGATCGAGGTAGACGTCGTTAGAAATGTCACTCTGTGTCTGCAGAGTTTCCCTTTTGTCCTCTATCCCGGTGGCTTGCCCCCACCTCACCTCCGGCTCCCCCCAGGAAAGCCCCTCACCTGATTCAGACACAATCCAGTCAGAGCTTTAATTGAATGTGCTGGTTGAGAATGCATTGCTTGTCGAGTTAGAGCCAAAGCATTCTTCTACTTGTACAGTTTGAGTTTGTCGGCACAGCTTATTGGGAGTTTTGTGTGTACTTGTTCTGTAGTATGAAGCTCTTGCACCCCCAAGTCTGGTTCCCAAGTGGCCCCTATGGCCTGGCCTTCGCTCTGCTTTAGGACTGACAGATGTTCCCTGCAGGGAGGCACACTGTGACAACTGAGTCTAACGTGTGTGTGAAGCATGCAGGTTCTGGGTGCTCTGTTGGGGGGGCGGGGTGCAGGCGGAAGAGGGGTGGAGGTGGGGTGCACGGAGTGCAGCGAGGCTGGGCAGCAGTGGGCCCTGAGTGCTGTGCTGACTATACCAGCTTGTCCTGCGGTTGTCCTCCCCGGGGGAAAGAGTTCTGTTTTAGGGTGTCACGGGAGTCTCTCACTGGAGCTTTTGATTCTGATGATGGGGCCTTTTTCAAGGCTACATGTGTAGAAGGGCCTTCGGTGTCGGTGATGGCAGAGGAAGTGGCTGGTGAGGTTGGAGGATGTGAGGGATGTTGGTGACGGTAGGGGACATGTGTGACATGGGGCATGTGGGTGTGTATGTCCTGTCTGTTCTGCTCAGGCTGTTGGTGGAGGCTTGTCCCAGGTTGAAGGTTTGTGCCCCAGTGAGGACTGGACAGTGAGGACTCATTTCTTAGGGCATTTGGGACAGAGCCAGCCCCCAGAAGAGGTCAGGTGATGTAGCACCCTGGGTCTTTCGTGGGGGACAGTGCGTGAATCGCCGAGTGTAACCTCCGCCCCTGCTTTGTTTCTAGGCAGGCGATCCTTGCTGTCTCTGTGCCTGTCCCTTTAAGGGGGGACCATCCAGGTTCCTGTGCTGATAGTTCTATCTGGGCGCGGCGACTGCCCACACCTGGTTTTCGAATGTAATTTGAATTTTTTGCCACAGATCATCAACTGTTGGCCCATAGTCATCTTCTTTCCTTATTTGGGTTAGACCCTGAAGCAAGACTGGGAATCCGAGAGAGGTTTATGCCTGGAAAACCTACGCAGAGAATTGTCTGCAAAGCATCGATTGGAGTTGGAGAATTTACAAGACCAGTTTAAGAAAGAATTGGCAGAACAGAAAGCTGAATTGGAGAAGATTTTTCAAGCCAAAAATCAGGCTGAAAGTGAGTTTCTAATTAAAACGAGCAAGTTTGAAGAGGGGACTGAATGCTCCCATGGAATGTAGAACAGAAGTCACGCGCTGTGACAGCCTTGAACAGGGCAGAGCGCCCTGCCTGCTGGCGCCAGAGTCACCCGCGGTGGTGGTGACAGGCGTGACAGGTGTGGGCCAGCTGGGCTGCTTGGGCTCAGCCTTGGAGGCTCTCTTCGTTGACCACAGACTTCTCCAGCTCCCTAACCTCTCCTGAAAACTTTATTTCAGAGATGTTTGTCCTTGTTCCATTGCTAAATTGCCCTAAGAAAACTAATACTGTGATTGTTTACCTTTTATCCCGGTCACCTGGTGCTGCTGCTGGAGAGGAGCTGGTGCCTGCCTGGGCTGCCACGCACCCCCCTGATGCTCCCTGACCCTCCCTCATCCTCGGTGACCCTCCCTGGCCCTCCCTCATCCTCTCTGACCCTCCTTCATCCTCCCTGACCCTCCCTCATCCTCCCTGACCCTCCCTCATCATCCCTCATCCTCTCTGACCCTCCCTCATCCTCCCTGACCCTCCCTGACCCTCCTTCATCCTCCCTGGCCCTCCCTCATCCTCTCTGACCCTCCCTCATCCTCTCTGACCCTCCCTCATCCTCCCTGACCCTCCCTGACCCTCCTTCATCCTCCCTGACCCTCCCTCATCCTCTCTAACCCTCCCTCATCCTCCTTGACCCTCCCTGACCCTCCCTCATCCTCCCTGGCCCTCCCTCATCCTCTCTGACCCTCCCTCATCCTCTCTGACCCTCCCTCATCCTCTCTGACCCTCCTTCATCCTCCCTGGCCCTCCTGCACCCCTGCGGACAGTGGGGTCTGGAGGGACGGAGGGCTGGGGTGGCTGTGCTCCTGTGCTGTTGAGAACGCCACACCCTGAGTGCGGTGTCCTCTCCCCAGTTGCGCTGAGGACTCTGGAGGCTCAGCATGACACAGACATGAGGAAGCTGCGCGAAGACCTGCAGTCTGAGCGCTGCCGTCACTTAGAGGACCTGGAGCTGAGACTCCGTGACCAGGAGATGGAAAAGCAGCGGGAGGTGGGCAGGGGCGCCCTTGTTTCTACTACTTAGCAAGGGAGGGGGTTTTAGGAGATTTTGGGTGGGCTTGTTTCCGTTTCTGTCATTTGCTAAAACTTAAGTACTGAATGTAAAGAGATGCGCAGTACTTAGCAGATACAAAAGTAATGGTAACGGTTTGTGAGGCTGATTTGACGGTTTTGCCCAGTGTCACGCACGTAGAATCCATGCTCTGTACCAGGGGCTCTGGGGCCCCCACTCCAGGCACTAGGGGTCTCAGGCCACATTCTCCGACCATAACTCTAGATAGACAAGGAAGTCCTTAGAAGACTTAACGAGGAACTTCTCTGCTGCTTCTGTATTCAGAGCTCTTTCCCTGTGGAACACCACATACCCACGGTGGGAGGCGTGGCCAGATCCTCCTCAGGTACCCGAGGGCTTCTGTCCAAGAAGTCAGGAGGTGGAGTCTGTTTCTGCCTGTGCCTGTGTTTCAGATGAGAAGAGGAAGTTGTGAGAATGGCTTTCACACCTGCCCCAGCAGCCTTTCCCCATCACCTCCCTGCTGATTATTCTCCTTTGCTGAAGGGTGCCTTCTGTCCTGTCCCCACATGAGAAACAGCTGGCGGGGCCTCAGGGCCACCGCAGGCCGGCGCTTCCATGTCCCATGTCCCTCAGCCCTGCAGTCGTGCTCCCCACTTGGTCCCCACTTCGGCCTGACCACGAACCCCTTACGGAGATGGTAGTTGCTGCTCTCAGCTCTGTGGATGCAGGGTGGGCTGGCTCCGTTCACCCCTGCAGAGACCCTTTCTGGGAAGGTTGACTGAAAAACGCAGAGAAATTCCCAACATACCGCAGGAGGGCTGAGGGAGGGCCCCTGGGGCGGACAACAGGGGTCCCTGGGAGGCCGGCAGTGCTGGCTGATGCTGACTGGCGGTCTCCCCTGACAAGTTAGAGGATGTGTGTTTGGGACGACAGAGAAAGTTCCCGTCCTAGCAAGACTATAGTCAGGTACAGGCGTGTTCTAAAATGAGCTGTAGTTTTTCTCTGGTGCCACTGTCGCCGGTTTTCGCTTGGCTGTAGCTTTAGGAGTTCACCTTGTTGCCCCCGGTGCTGGGCACAGACCTCCTGGGGATTGGCATTGGACGGTGCCTCACACTGTCGCTTCCTTTTCCAGGTAGAGAGCCTCCGAGCATCCTACGAAGAGCTGAAGGCTCAGTCACAAGAGGAAATTCGGCGCCTGTGGTCCCAGCTGGAGTCCGTGAGGCCCGACAGACAGGACCTGACTGGTGAGGACTTTCATGTTGGAAGCTGAGATCCTCAGACATTACAGCTATGTGTTTTTAGTTGTTCAAGCTCCAAACTGGGACCTAATAATAGCGAGCGCAAAAGGAACAATCTTGTAAACTTCCTTGAAGATTGATCTGTGTGGTTTTAAGGTGAAAACTTGAGGGGCTTGGTTTCATCCTTAAACAAGTTGAGTAGCGGCTACGGAACCATGTGTCTTTCCTCACGTTAACGTGAGGCACCTCTCAGGTGTAAGATAAAGCTTATGGTGGGGCTGGTGTTTGCCTGTTATCCATGTTTGGGTGCCGAAGAAATGCCGTTGTCGGCGGGCCCTTGGGGGTACAGGTGTGCCTTGCTGCGCACCGCCTCAACCCTGGGAGCTCGCTTGGGGCAACTGCTGTCAGGCTTCTGTGGCCCTGAGGGTGACGCCCCGGTCTGAGGGCCTAGCAGACCCACTGTGAGACCTGCTGTAAGAGGAGTCCCTGCTGGCTGGCGTTACCTTCGGCAGGGGGAGGTCTGGACACACGGGCGTTTCTGCTGGTCTCTAGACAAAGCCTTTTCAGTCCGGCGGTCACCCTTGCAGGGTTGTAAGGAAGGCCCAGAAACGTGTGCGGTGGATGAGGCCTTGCTGGCACCCCGCAGCCCCCTGCCTTCTGCTGTCCGCCAGCACCTTGTCTTTCCCACCGTCCTGTTTGTCGATGGTGGCGGCAGGTGGGGCTCACAGCTCTCCTGCAGGTAGACTGCGGGTGTGAGTTCCTGCACGGTTCAGCTCTCACGTGATCTGTGGGGGAGCCTCGCCCTGGCCTCCAAGGGTCCTTATGGGGATGTTTGCTTTGAAACTTCTGGGTAGTGATCGGTTTATGTCCACATTACTTCAAGGCTAATTAATCATTACTTGTTAACCAGCCACCTGACAGTATTCTCTTGCTGAAAATAGTGGTGGTGGTAAGTTCTCTTGAGGTCAGTGTGTGTCACTGTACTGTTGCTCTTAATAGATTCTGGCAGACTTAGTGGCTTAAAGCCACACACGTTTATTAGCTGGCAGATGTTCTGTAGATTGGAAGTCTGAGATGGTGTGGCTGGGTTTTCTGCCCAGGATCACCTGTAGCCGGAATCAAGGTGTTGGCTGGGCCTTGACCTGGCTCACTGAGGCTGGCAGAATTGAGTCCCTGCGGTTGTAGGGCTGAGGCCTTGTTTCCTTGCTGGCTGTTGGCTGGAGCTCTCAGCTCCTCGAGGCTGCCCACAGTGCGGCCCCTTCACACTCAGAGACCCCAGCAGCACACGGAGTGCCTCTCTCGCACTTCCAGTCTGTCTGAGGCCTTCAGCACCAGCCTTAGAAAGCACTTTGCTTTGGGGGGGGGGGGGATGGGATCCTTCCTGCATGAGGCACCCCCCCCAGCGTAAGCCATGGAGGGTTCCTGCTTCACCTTCATGGTGCCAGGACCAGGGCCCTTTCTGGAGTTGAGGGTCTGCAGTGTCTCCTGACGTTTCCTTCATGTTTGATCTGAAGGTGATCTCATCATTCCTTCCCATTAAAGAGTTACCCGACCAGCTCCTGGCCCACGCGCCTCACGTGGAAGGACTGGGGCACCTAAAGCAAGACTTCCAGCAGCAGCAGCAGCAGCAGCGAGAGAAAACCGAGCACGAGTCTGAGCTGGAGCAGTTGAGGATTTATTTTGAGCAGAAATTAAAGGATGCTGAGAAGAGTTACCAAGAAGACCTGATTCTGTTACAGCAGCGGCTGCAGGAGGTGAATGAAGAGTCTTTTCTGGAATCTGTGGACATCAGGTAAATAAGTGATTTTCATCCTAAAGGTGTTTTTTGTTTGTTTTGTTTTTTAAAAGCTTTTTAAAAAAAAATGTTTAGAGAGCGAGAGCAAGCATGCATGCACACACGCGAGCAGGGGAGGGGCAGAAGGAGAAAGAATCCCAAGCAGGCTCTGTGCCATCAGTGCAGAGCCCTACGTGGGGCTAGATCCCAGGAGCCATGACATCATGACCTGAGCTGAAATCAAGAGTTGGACGCTTAACTGACTAAGCCACCCAGACGACACTTAAAGGTGTTTTTGAAACATGGGAACCTTGAGCTGAATTGAAATCTAGTTTTATTTGTGATTTTAGGTCAGTGGAGACTTGTATTTTAGAAACACATTTATGTTTGGGCCTCAGAACAGGGGAGCATTAAGGCTAGGAGCAGAGCGTGTGGCCTGAGCACCCCGGGTCCCTTCTGCTCCAACACTTGGCTCCCGTCATATGGTTGTGCAGTCACGCAGAAATGCCTCACTCGGCCATGGGCTCCTGTCGTTGATGGGAAGTAGGGGAAGTCGGCTCCTGGTGAGGGAGCAGTGAGGGAGGGAGCAGAGCTCCGGAGGAGAAAGGGCACATGCGGCAATTTCAAAACACCTTTTCTCTCATTCATCCAGTGCGTTTTTAGAAGAGAGGTCTGAAAAACGAAGGAGAGAGCACGTTGATGGACCCAGCCTTCAATCTGAGGTGATCTCTGTTCTTTCCTTAATTGAGGGGAAGTGGACACGTAACATTAGTTTTAGGTGCACAAGGTAGAGAGTTGACATTTGTGTGATTGAAAGTGATCACCGCAGTGAGCCCACTTAACATCTGTCAGCACACAGGCCTGCAAAGTCTCTTTCTCTTGTGATGAGAACTTTTAAGATCACTCTTAGCAGTTTTCAAATGCACAATATCGCATTTGTAACTGTAGTCCCCAAGCTGTGCGTGACCTCCCCAGGACTTGTTCATTTTGTAACTGGAAGTTCGTACATTCTGATCTTTCACCCATCTCCCCACTCCCAGCCCTGGCTACCATCAGTCTGTTCTCTGTGTCTGTGAGCTCCGTTTTAAGTGATATTTGTCCTTCTCTGACTGACTTATTTTGCTTAGCATTAGACCCTCAAGGTCCATCCATGTTGTCACAAATGGCAAGATCTCCTTTCTTATGGCCGACCAGTGTTCGTTGTGTGTATATATACACACGGTGTCTTCTGTATCCATTCATCAGTCCGTGGACACTTGAATTGTGAGCACTTGAGATGTGGCCAGTGTGGCCTTCCTGTCACCTGAGGTTTCTTTTTATTTGATGGTGATGCCTTGAGGTGTCGGTAGTCTGGGTCTTGTGGCTGTTACCCTGGGCAGATGGCACACCGTCACAGAGCACGGTGGCCTTGTGCAGGTGCACTCTGCCCCAGTGAGCAGTGGCTTTAGTGTGAGCGTCTGTTGTTCTCATTCAGGGTGTGTCTTGCTCACCTCAGGCAGCTGGAACAAATACCGTCGACCAGGTGGTCACACAGCGGAAATGGATCATCTTAGTCTGGAGGCTGGAAGTTGGAGGTCAGGGCTGGTTTCTTCTGAGGCCTGTCTTCTTGGCTTGCAGGCAGCAGCCTCTTCACGTGCTTTCTCTGTGCACACGCGCCCCTGTGTCTCTGTTTCCAAGCAGTCCCCTTCTGAGGTGCTGGGCCTATTGTAACGGGATGCTCCTAGTCTCCCATTGCTCGTGTTCTTTTCTAGAACTCTGTGTCCGTGTGATGATTTCCTGGGACGGGAGCGCCGTGTCCTGGGGGCTCCCTCCCACTTCCTCGCGTGTCCTGCGGGGTGTGGTGTGGCTGCTGCAGCAGACCCCTCGTGCCCAGCACAACAGCACCTCCTGGCCGGATGCGGCCCGTTGTCCTTGTCCACTGCGCTGTCCCACCCTCTGGGCCCCCTGTGCACTTCCATCATGGGACTAGTTGGGTGGTCCATGCTGAGTGGGGGGCAGCTGTGTGTCTGTAGTACCTGTGCCCTCAGTGGAGACTCGAGGGAACATGAGGACAACCCCTGAGAACTTGTTTCCTTCTGCTGTGTGATTGGTTGCTGTGACATCTGGAACGTTCTCCGTCCTCTGGCCCCAGCGCTGTGGAGAACTGCCCGACCTGCTGATTCTCCCTTTGTGTGCTGCCCGTGCCTCCAGCAGCTCCGGGGTCCCCTATATGTTCCCTGGAGTTCTGAGACGGTAGTTCCTGCATGTCCCCCCACTTCGTGCTGGGAATGGGGAGGGCTCTGTGTCCGAGACCTGTCCCCTGCACTCTGGGAAGTCTGCTGCTGTTCTGTTCGTCACCACTAGTGTCCTGTGCTCTCTAGGCAGCTCCTGTGGATGAAGCCACCGGTTTTCTTATATTTGTTAAATTTTTCCGTTAAATTTCCTATTGGCATTGCATTTTTAATTTCTGGGGTTTCTGCTTCCTTTCTCTGTTGTGTCCGTGCCATGGGGCCAGAGTCTCTCTCACCTGTCTGAAGACCATTGGCATTAAAGGGTTTCTTGTGTCTCCCGTTTGTCCCTGCTTTGTCTCCATCCATCTGGGTTTCTATGAGGACCTAGGTTTCTCCTGTGTTGGTTCGGGACTCATAGCCGTGTCTTCATGGGAAGCGTGGGGCATCGTTGGTCTCGAGGAGCTCTGACTGGCGGCACAGCTGCTCCTGGGGTCCTGCCTTAGGTGGCCAGGTCCCTTGTCCCTAGGCCCTGCCTCCTGGCCCGTGTGTGCACCCTGGGGCGTGCAGCCCCTTTGCCTCCTGGGCCCTAGACTTGCCGCGGGCACTGATTTCTGTCTTTCAAGGTCGGTCAGCTTTGGTTCATTATCTCTTCCTGTTTCTTCTCCTCGTAGGCTTATAAGTTAAACTTTTCCTGTCATAGTGGCCATGTTGCAGGAAGGAGAGAAGATAAGAATGATGGGATGTATGTGTGTGTGTGTGAGTGTGTGTGTGCACGCTCGCTTGTTTGTGTGTTTAAAATTTCGACAGGCCACTCCTCAGGGCACCTGGCTGAACTCACGTCAAGCGTGTGGGAGCCCCACTTCCCTCCTGCTGCCCCTGGGCCTTGCCAGAGTGTGTTCCTCACTTACTGACAGCTGGTGTCTTTGTTTAGTTTGCGTTTCTTTGGTTTTTAATAAGGTTGAGCTGACCATTCTCTCTCTCTGATGCTCAGTTCACACCTTTGCCCTCGAGGCATTTGTCCCCTCCCCTGTGGTTTGGAGTCCCCGCCTGCTTCCCTCTCGCACTGGGGCTCATGGGCCTGGGTCTGCACTTGTGCGTCCTCCTCGGCCTCTGGCTCTTCGTCCCAGTTCCCAGAGTGTCGCACTATTTCCGTGCACCACCTTCTGATTCTTTTAAAGCCTTTTTAGTTTTAGTTTTATCCACCTGGTATTTAGCTGTTGTCCAGCAGGAGGAATAGGCTCTGGGTTTGTTTCCTTTTTCCAAATGGCTAGTCACTCCTTCAGGCCAGACTTGTTAAAACACAACCTTTTGTGTGCCTACAGTTGTCCCAGGGACACAAGTCTGTTTCTGGACTGGATTCTTGCTGTCAGTCAGTGGTTCATTCCTATAACAATGTAGGAATTTAAGTCTTGGTTTTAAAGATAACTTGAGTTTACTGTGAACTTGAAGTGTAGATTGATGTGACTCCCCTGTGATATCTTAGGAAGATGGATTTACTATTTTTAGGGGAACAGGAAACAACAGTACCTGCACTGAGCCCTTCTTTCCTCCCTTCTAGAGGATGCTTGGGTTGGGCCTCTTGTCAGGGGTGCTCACAGCAGCGACCAGAGACCCTTCCCTTGGGGCAGGTCCATGTCCCAAGCAGGCAGCATGTGTCTGGCTTCAGAAGGGGACATGGGGGAGACACGGACTGGGAGGGAAGAGGCGCGGGAGTAAATAGGCTGGGGAAATCCCGGAGCCCCCACAGAGGAACAGGGTGCCTTTGGTAAAGGCTGAGGCCCTGGCTTTGGGAGGGGGTCTGGTCATCAGGGTCTGTCTGCAGCTCCAGAAAAGTTCTGGTCAGGCTCCCAGGAATGGCCTCCTTGGCGTCCCTGCAGCTGGGGCTCTGCATTGGCTTCGGTGAGCACAGCCCGGGAGGGAGGAGGGCTCGCCAGTCAGTGGTACGTGCCCGTGTCCTCAGGTCCCATCTCCCTGAGTCACCTGGCCCCCCTGGAGGTGAGATGCTAGGGATGGGGGGGGGATGGTGTGAACATGCACATCCCAGCGAGTTCCCTGGGAGGCAGTGATTAGGTGACGAGCAGAGAGGTCCCTTGTAACATTTCCTTTGTGATATTTTTTTTTCCTGATTCGCACACACAGTTAGAAGCAGCCCACTGGCGCCAACTAGCAGCATTGAAGTCTTCCCTGGAAGGCCAGCAGGAGGTGGACCTCGCAGGGCCGCAGGTGATGGAAGGGGAGCAGCACACAGGGTTCTCAGAAGGCCCTGATGAAGGTGCGTGTACTTCCCTGCTGCCTGTGCCGGCGGCTGTCTGGCCCACAGGGAACGGTCTGGGGGAAGGTTGTGGGTTCTCTGGACACGCCCACCCTGTACTCTGCAGGTCCTCCCTGGTAGTGTCCTCAGAGTTAAGGGGCCTGGCTTGGGGCGTGTCAGGAGAGGACCTGACTGGGTGCAGCACGAGGGGTCACAGCAGACAGGGGCACACAGGAGGTGGTAGACGGAGAAGCTGTGATCCTCCCAGTGGTTGCCGCAGATGGGGACGGTTAGTGGCCTGGCTGCTTAGGGGAGCAGTGTAAGGCCAGCCCTGGACACGGGTTCCAGGAGGTGCGGGCAGCGCAGCCACTCGCTGCTGTAGCTGGGCCAGCCCTGCGGGTGGGCGCTGTCGCCACCCCTTGTCTCCCTGAGGAGGCGAGACAGAGGGTCCCATGCGAGGGTATGGGGGTCAGGTCCCTGTTGGGGTGCTCTGACGTGACCACCTGTTTTAGCCAAGGGCTCCCTTGGAGCTGGTGAGGCAGGCTGCGAGGAGGAGCATGGTCCCCGGGAGCAAGGGTTATGCTGTGCTTGGCGTCTGCCCCTCACTCTTCTCCTTCCTGTGTGAGACGTCCTTCACGGCCACCACACAGTGCCTTACGGTCACTGGGCAGTGATGGGCACACACGGAGTGCCTGTGTCCGCTGTTCAGATCATCGTTGAACCCGGGAAGGTGACAAGTCCCAACCTGAACAGCCCAGAAAGGGCCTGGTCTACCAATGGCCCAGAATTACACGTCCCCCCGCCACTGTGGGGTAACAGTCACCTGATAACCAACTAAAGGGATGGAGTGGGTGTTGAGTGGGTGTGGGTGGCTCAGGACAGGGTGGCAGCTGCAGGCTCGTTTTCTGGGGCTGGGGGCACAGGGGTGCTGTGCTGTGACAGCCCATGAGCTCCCGACCGGGCTCACCCGGGGGTGGCCACAGTCTGAGTGTCCGTGTTGTCTGAAGTGTTGGAAGATGAGTGTTCTTCTTGTTTGCTGCGTGTGATGTCCTCGAGGGTCGTGCCTGACTGTCCTCCCTGCCTTCCCGTCCCTCACAGAACTTGCTCGAGTGCCTCTCCTGTGTGCGCAGGACACAGCCTCGGAGGTAGAGACAGAGGTGGCAGCCAGAGTCTTGAGTTTAGAAGCTGAGCACAAGCTTAAACTCTCATTTCTTCAGTCGGAGCTCAAGGAAGAAATTGATGTCTTAAAACTAGAAAATAGAAATTTACACGAGAGGTTGCGGCATGAAATCCGCCTGAAGGAGGACTTGGAGAGGGTAAGTGTGGATCCAGCCCGCCTCCACAGTGGCACACTTGTGTGGAGGCCCCCATGAGTCCCGCGGCTCTGTCCCTCCTGCTGCCTGCAGCCGTGTTTGCTCAGCGCCTCCTCACTGTCAGGATGGGGTTCCACCCGGAGCCAGGCCAGGGTTTGACTCCTCGTTCCTCCTTCCCCCTGCTTCTGGGGTTAAGGGACTGTCTGGGCATCCTGAGACCCGGGGCGGGGGTGGGGTGCAGGCTGGTTGGCATGGCCATCTGCGGGCTCTGTGCACCCTGGTGTCTCCAGTGCTGTTGAGCCCCTGCGCTCTTCCTGCTGTCGGTCATGCAGCCAGAGAGTGTGCCGTGCGAGTGAGGAGACCCCCGTGCATTGCTCACGCTGGCAGACGGTCCAGCGCGCGGCCTCAGCCAGATTCCTAGTAGGCTTGGCTGTGTGTGCTGCTCAGGGTGTGGCTCATCCCTGCATTGGAATAATAGAATCCGTGCGATCAGAGCTTTTTTAAGCCTTTTCCACAGGTGTGCTGACAGCCATATTCCCTCCACTTCACGCTTGTGGCCTGATGCTCTCCCCTGTGTTCTTTCCCGCAGAGGTCTTTTTGGATTTTCATTCTCCATCAAAACTGAATTTCATACGATGTTATTACCTGCACATTTGATCATATGTTCTTCTCTAAAGCAATGGTGAAGACTTGCCTCAAAACAGAACTAAAAGATAGAGTTTTATGGAAAGTTGTGTGGGCTTCCCTCAATGGCTTCCGATGTTTAGGTGTTTGTATGTTTCCTGGACCACCATTTTACCTACTTACATCCATTACTGAGAAAGGGGTGTAGAATTATCTAGTTTCCCCTTTAATTTTGCCAGTCTTTAAGTATTTAAAGGCCTGTTGCTACACACATTCACATTTGTGATTTTTCTGTCTTCCTGAAAAAGTTACCTTTTTATCCTTAATGAAGTGTCTGTTTTCTCTGTTCTCTGTATTATTCTTTGTAGCATTGTTTGTATTGCAGTCTACTTTCTCTTTCATCAGTATAGTCATTCCAGCCTTCATTTGAATTTTGTTTGTGTGGCGTACCTTTTCCTGTCCCTTTTACTATTCATCTATTGAGAGTAACTACCTGGACTTGGTGTTGGACCTCCGTAGGTTAAGGGCTCAGTCCCATGAGACTAACCCCACCTCAAAGCCATTTGCAATTATTGGGTTCCCAGGTTACCTACTCACTTCTGCCTGACTTGGCTTCAAAGTCTGAATACTCCCAAACACACCCACCTTCCCCTTTCAGGCTCCTGGAAGTCAGGGAGACAGTTTACTGTTAGCAGTTTACTATGAAGGATGCCAGTTGAAGCAACCAAATGGAAGAGAGGCATAGGCTAAGGTGGGGGTGATATGCAGCTGCCGGGCCCTCTCCAGTCGTGTCACTGTTCAGTGCCTCCACACACTCACCCACTGACCCTTTAGGGGGTTTTATGGAAGCTGCATTACATAATGTGGTTGATTAAATCATTGGCCGTCGGTGATTGAACTCTCACCTCCAACCCTCTTCGCTCTATGGAGGTTTAGGGGTGTGGGGCTGAAAGTTCCAGCCCTCTCTAATCATGCTTGATTTTTCCAGGGACCGGCTCCCATGCTGAAGCCACCCAGAGATCCCCAGACACCTGCTATCTCATTAGCATGCAAGAGACTCTCTTTTTCCAGGGATTCCAAGGGTTTTCACAGTTGTGTGTCAGGAACTGGGCACAAAGACCACATATTTATTTTTTAATATATTACACATACGCACAGCATATAGTTAAACATATTTATTTTTATTTTATAATGTTTATATATTTCTGAGAGTAAGACAGGGCACGAGCTGGGAAGGGGCAGAGAGAGAGAGAGGGAGACACAGAATCTGAAGCAGGCTCCAGGCTCTGAGCCGTCTAATTAGATTATTTTTTTAAGTTTATTTCTTTTTATTTTCTTTCTCTTTTTTTAAAATTGAATTTAATTTTTTTTAACGTTTATTCATATTTGAGAGACAGAGAGAGACAGAGCATGAGCGGGGAAGGGGCAGAGAGAGGGAGACACAGAATCCGAAGCAGGCTCCAGGCTCTGAGCTGTTAGCACAGAGCCCGATGTGGGGCTCAAACCCACAAACTGTGAGATCATGACCTGAGCCGAAGTTGGACACTCAACCGACTGAGCCACCCAGGCACCCCTATTTATTTCTTTTTAGAGTGAGAGAGAATGAGCAGGGGAGGGGCAGAGAGAGAGAGAGAGAGAGAGAGATGAGAATGAGAATCCCAAGCAGGCTCCACATATCAGCGCAGGGCCCAATGTGGGGCTCACACCCAGAAACAGTGAGATCATGACCTGAGCCAATGTGAAGGGTCAGACACTTAACCTACTGAGCCACCTCGGCGCCCCTATAGTTGGATATTTTTAAAACTCCATTCTGACAAACTCTTTAACTTTTATTGGAGTGTTTAGTTTGTTAACATTTTGGCTCATTATCGATCTGGTTTGACTTATGTCTACCATTTTGCTATTAGTTTTCTACAAGGTCCATCTGTTTTTCTTTATGTTTTCTTTTTTTGTTCCCTTTGTTCCTTCTTTCTTGCCTTTTGGGTTATTTGAATATTTTTAGGATTGATTTGGGGGGGGGGGGGGTGGGGGGAAGCAGAGCCCAGCATGGGGCTTTAATGCACAACCCGGAAAACAAGACCTGAGCTGAGATCAAGAGTCAGAGACTTAACTGACTGAGACACCCAGGCGCCCCTTAGAATTGATTTTTATGTATCTGCTGTGTGCTTAGTGGTTGCTTTCGGGAGTAGAGCATACGTTTTCCTCACGATCTTCTCAAGGTTAACAGTGTACCATTTCAGATCAAATGTGAGAGTCCTGTGAGTGGATAGGTGCATTTATCATGTTTTCTTTGTTTTTTATGCCGTAATTTTTATAGGTGTTACGTCTGTTTGTGTGGGTAAGTTTTGTTTTGAATAGTCATATATACTTGAAGGAAATTAAGAGGAAAAGTAGTCTTACATTTACCATTTACAGTGCTCTTTGTTTCTTCCCAAAGGTCTGAGTTTCCATTTGGTAGCGCTTCCTTTCAGCCTGAAGCATTTCCTTTAAGCATTCTTATTGTGCGGATCTGCTATTCAATAAGTTTTCTTTTACCTTCTTTCTTGAAGATAATTTTTGCTGTATCTAGAAGGCAAGGTGACAGGATTTTTTTCAGGATTTAAAGATGTTGTTACTTCTGACCTTATTTCTAATGAGAAGTCCGTGATCATTCAAATCAATATTTATCTAAATGTAATGTATCATTTCTTTTTAGCTCTTTCAAAGGTTTTTCTCTTTCTGTTTTATTCTCAGTCATTTTACTATGATGTGCTTAGGTGTGATTTTCTTTGGTATTTTTTCTCTCATGAAATTCTTTTTAAAATTTTATTTTAATTTTTAAGGGAGCAGGCACAAGCAGGGGAGGGGCAGAGAGAGAGAATGACAGAGGATCTGAAGTGGGCTCTGTACTGACAGCAGAGAGACTGATGGGGGCTTGAATTCCCAAATTGTGAGATCATTGACCTGAGCCGAAATTGGATGCTTAACCAACTCAGCCATCCAGGTGCCCCTCTCTTCATGAAATTCTTAAAATCCGTGCATAAAATGAATTATGAGTATTTGAGAAAAAGAAACTGGGATCCTAAGAAACAAAGTTATCTGAAAAAACAAAAACAAAAAACTTTAAACTAGATAGACTTTATCTTTTCTTATTTAATGATCACATTACTGAAATGGTGGTCTGTGTTAGTGACTTACAGAAAATTCTATGTATTTGTGTCTTTCTCCTAATTTGAGGAGTTTTTACTGAGTATGTTCTTCAGTTTTTTATTTCTGCTCCATTCTCTCCTTTCCTTCTTGGAACTCCATTTCCATGGATGTTATATCTTTCAGTTTCTGAGGTTCTGTTTATTTTTTCTAATCTTTTTTCCTTCCTGTTGGTTAAATTCTATCAATCTTCCAGTTCACGGACTATCATCTGTTAGCTCTGATCTGCTTTTAAGTCCACCTAGTGAATTTTTAAATTTCAGATATTGTGCTTTCCAATTCTAGAATTTCTATTTGGTTCTTAAGAGTGTCTTTTATCTTCACTGTGATTCGCTATTCTTTTATTCATTATGAGTGTCTTTTTCTTATGTGTGTAAGTGTAATTATGATAGCTGTTTAAAACCTTTGTCTGCTAATTTCGCGTTTGTGTTATCTTGGGGTTGTTCTCTTTTTAATTTTTTTTTCAACGTTTATTTATTTTTGGGACAGAGAGAGACAGAGCATGAACGGGGGAGGGGCAGAGAGAGAGGGAGACACAGAATTGGAAACAGGCTCCAGGCTCTGAGCCATCAGCCCAGAGCCCGACGTGGGGCTCAAACTCACGGACCGCGAGATCGTGACCTGGCTGAAGTCGGACGCTCAACCGACTGCGCCACCCAGGCGCCCCTTGGGGTTGTTCTCTAATGATTATATTTTCTTTTTAGCATGGATCATAGGTCCTGTTTATTTGTATATCAACTCATTTTGGATTATATCCTGGACATTGCGAATAATACACTGCGGAGACTCTGGATTCTGTTGTGTTCCTCTAAAGAGTATTGGTTTGTTTGTTTTTTCCCCCATTTTTAGCAGATAGTTAACTTGGCTGGATTTTGACTCCATGTTATATCTTCTCTGTGTTGGTCGGCTCTTGGAGTCTGCCCACACACATATGCATCAGGGGTTAGCCCGAGATTTGGGCTAGGTTTATGCACAGATTTTTCAGCTTTCTTTCTCTGGCTCTGTCCTAATGGGCTTTCATCTCTCAGTTTCTACCTCTTCTCTTCAAACAAGTAAGATGATGGGATTCTAGTGTGCATGGCACGGACAGGTAAATTGCCCACTGCTATTATTTTTTCTGGGTGTCCAACCCTTCTCCACACTGCTTGCTTTGAATTTTTTCTTAAATGTTTTTATTTATTTTTGAGAGAGACAGAGACAGAGCATGAGCGGGGGTGGGGCAGAGAGAGAGGGAGACACAGAATCTGAAGCAGCTCCACAGAGCATGACATGGGGCTCTAACTCATGAACCACGAGATCGTGACCTGAGCCGAAGTTGAACGTACAATTGACTGAGCCACCCAAATGCCCCACAATTTGCTTGCTTTTAGATGCTCTCTCAGGTCTTCAGGTAGCTTCTTACATTTTTTCCAGTGTTTATAGCTGTTATCTGGGAGGGTTGGCCTGATTAGAGCTTCTCAGCCATCTCCAGAAGCAGTGACCCTAAACTTTATTTTTAATAACTTCATTTTTTTTTTTTTTTCAACGTTTTATTTATTTTTGGGACAGAGAGAGACAGAGCATGAACGGGGGAGGGGCAGAGAGAGAGGGAGACACAGAATCGGAAACAGGCTCCAGGCTCTGAGCCATCAGCCCAGAGCCCGACGCGGGGCTCGAACTCACGGACCGCGAGATCGTGACCTGGCTGAAGTCGGACGCTTAACCGACTGCGCCACCCAGGCGCCCCTCATTTTTTTTTTAAAGCAAACTCTGCACCCAGCTTGGGGCTTGCACTCATGACCCCGAGATCAAGAGTTGAATGTTTGACTGACTGAACCAGCCAGGTGCCACTTTAATAACTTCATTTTTCTTTTAATTTTTTTTTATAAACGTTTATTTATTATTGAGAGACAGAGAGACACAGAGCGTGAGCAGGGGAGGGGTAGAGAGATGGGGAGACACAGAATCTGAATTAGGCTCCAGGCTCTGAGCTGTCAGCACAGAGCCCAGTGTGGGGCTTGAACTCACAAACTGCGAGATCATGACCTGAGCCAAAGTTGGTCGCTTAACCAACTGAGCCACCCAGGCGCCCCAATAACTTAATTTTTAAATAAGGAGTCGAGGTCTGTCTTACATACCATTTTTAGTTTTGTTTCTTTTCAATGACATTCAGTAGTTTATTGACCTATTTTCTTTCCTTTTTTGAAAATCAAAACATTTGCCTACTTTCAGCGTTGTGATTCACCTCCCTTTTCACAAGATACTCTTAAAAGTATGAATTTTAGCTTCTCATCCCTTTGCTCAAGTTCCTTGTAGATGCTGGAATATGAATGGAGCAAGACCAGAGGCTTGAACTCGTCGTGCTTTTTGCTGTTACTGTTCTCATGGACTTCTTCTCCTTACTGATGGTGGCTCTGCTGTGGCCGGGGAGTTGGCCTTCCCCTTGACTTAAGACCCGTGACGTGTCTGCCCCCCCACTACCCCCCTCCCCGCCTTTGCTGGTCTTGGCACACAGAGAAGGCCTCCAGCCCTGTCTGTTTGCTGCACACTTGTGTGTATGTGTTCATTTCTGTTGGTTTGTCCAGGCCTGCCAGCTCCAGAGGCGAAGAACAGCTCATTTGGGGGTCATTATTGCCAGTAATCTTTTTTCTTTCCTTTTCTTTTCTTTTCTTTCCTTTCCTTTTCTTTTTTCTTTTCTTTTCTTTTCTTTTCTTTTCTTTTCTTTTCTTTTCTTTTCTTTTCTTCTTACTTGAATGAAACTGTGTTGTCTGTAGGTAAAATATAACTTAGTTGAAGATCACCAGGAGGAGCTGAAGAAAGCTAAGGAGAAGATTCAACTAATGAAGCAAGAATTCAAAGAAAGAGAGGAGGAATGGAAGGTGACAAGTGAGGGTCTAAAGAGAAAAGCTGAAGAGGAAGTGACGCTGATGCTCCTTGACCTGAGGGAACAAGCTGAATCTGAGAAACAGTTAATAATAAACAAGTTTGAGCTTCGAGAAATCAAAATGAGGCAACTTCAGGATCAGCAGGCGGCCCAGATCCTGGAACTGGAGGGGTCCCTGGTGGAGCAGCAGGGCCGTCTACGGCAGCTGGAGCTCGGGCTCGCTGGGGACGAGTTTCCGCAGTGCAGCCAGTGTGGCCGGGAGCCAGGTGGTGGTCTGGCTCCTGTGGACAAGGACTGGGAGCTTGCTACACTCCGCCTGAAGGAGGATTGTGCCCTCCAGCTGATGCTGGCCCAGAACAGGTGGGTGACGTCCCTGTAGCAGCATGCTAAGTATAGAGCCGTCTGCCAGGTTCCCACCCAACCCCTGACCCCCCAGATGCCCAGCAGAGGGTGAGAGGCAGATCCCCTGGGAAGATGTGCTGTAGGCTCTCAGTAGAGCGGGAAGGTGTGCAGGAAGGTGGGGCCAAGCAGTCTTCACCCTAAAATAACAGCAGGACAGAAGCACATGTCCCATGACTCAGATATGCTGGAACACGGCAGAAACAGTGTCCACATCCTTCTGGTGGGATCTGTATTTTTTGGTGGACACTACTGTGCACGCATTTTCCACATCATTTTTGTTCTTTGCACATTTTAAAATTTCAAAAGCAAGACTTTACGCTTTTTTAATTTTTTTAATTTTAATTTTTAGTGTTTATTTTTGAGAGAGAGAGAAAGAGAGAGAGAGCATGAGCAGGGGAGGGGCAGAGGGAGAGGGAGACAGAATCCGAAGCAGGCTCCCGACACGGGGCTTTAACTCACGAGACATGAGATCATGACCTGGACTGAAGTCACATGCTTAACTGACTGAGCCACCCAGGCGCCCCAACTTTACACTTCTTTTATCAAAAAGATACGCAGTTTATCCGTGTTCTTTTTGTGTGTTTTTTAAACTCAAACATATATTTTAAAAATAAACTTTTTCTTTCTAAAATATATACGTACTTCCCTTAAATTTTAAATAGATTTAGATTGTGATTTGGTTCTTTGCCTCTGTCAGTGCTAACTCTTTGCAAACCAGGGCTGTAGAGACTGGGGTGTGTGGGAGCCATGGGATCATCAGACTTGATGTTGGTGCTGCCTTTTCTCCTGTGTCAGCTGTTACCCGCATCATGAGTCAGGTGCGAGAGCTTTTGACCTGGGGGCTGAGAACTTGAGTTCAGATCTTGACCCACCCTGTGTAAGCTGGATGGTTTCAGGCACCACACTCAACCTCACAAAACCTTCGTGATCTCCCTGTGCGGTGATGCTAAATGGGATGATCTGTGGCAACGCTTTCAGAGGTATCTGGTGGAGGGCTGGCACAGGGACACAGTCACAGGTCTTAGCCTTGGTGAGAATTGAACAGGGACCTCACTGGTGTGGAATGCGTGCCCAGTTGAGCTTTAGGCTCTCTGATTGGAAGGGAGTCTTTCTGCCTGCCTGTGTGTTTGCCGGCCAGCACCACGTGTGGCTCTTCCTACTTTGCGTCCCTTAATTCACAAGCGAACTTTTTCTGAGGTCTTTGCGGCCCTGTGGGCTCCTGCAAGCGATGCCGCCACCCCTTCCCTGTCGAGATTCTTGTCGCCGTGAGTGAGCAGTCACACCTGCTTTGCTGTGGTGCCTGTCGGAAACGTGTGTGTGCTTTCTTGCTGTGGCTCCTGTCTCCTCCAGTTTATGAGCGGGCACGCCTGGGCTCTGGCCTTTGAACTCCTCTTCAGTGTGGCCCCTTCACTCTGCACTTACTTCTGATGGTGGTGGCCTCAGACCGGCCATGGCAGAGGGAGGAGCGGCAAGGGCAGTTAAAATCCAGGGGCGATGTAGCAAACGCGAGTTGGTTTTCAGAGTGATGTTGGCACTCTTGTGGCTGCACATCCTGCTGCCCATATTCACTTTGCGTGTCCTCTCAGGTTTTTAGAAGAACGGAAAGAAATCACAGAGAAATTCACCGCGGAGCAGGATGCCCTCCTTCGGGAGGCCCAGGAGAAGCATGCCCACGAGCTCCGACTCCTCCGGGAGAGACACCAGCAGCACGTTCTGTCCTTGACGGCGGAACTGGAGGCCAGACACCGGGCTCAGGCGGAGGAGCTGCGGGCCTCCATGGAGAGTGAGCACTGGGCTCTCTTAGAAGCCCGCGTGGCTGAACTGCGGACGAAGCACGCTGCCGCGGTCAGTGCTTTGGAGGCCAGTCACTCGTCACATCTGGATTCCCTGGAGTCACGTCACCGGTCTGAGATGCAGGCCGTGAGGGAGGAGCACAGACAGGCTTTGGAGCAGCTGCGGGCACACCTCGCGGAGCAGCTGCAGGAGAAGGACGCGTCTCACCCTGCGGTGCTGACTCGAGAGCCAGAGGACGAGCTGAACCGTGGCCGGGACCTTCCGCCCGTAGAGGACAGCCTGAGGACGCCCGGGAGCACCAGCTGTTCTGAGGATGGGAAAGCCCTAGCTCCCCACGAGCTTTGGGGAGCGCCACAGGTGAGGCGGGTGTCCGGGCAGGTCCTTCCTGTCGTCCAAGTGCATGTGTCCATGAGCGGGTCTCACGGACTGCTGCCCGTCCTTGGCAAGTTGTGGGGGCTTCCTTATGGTGGGTTAGAATGTGAGCTTTTTTTTTTTTTTTTTTTTTTTTTAATATTTATTTTTGGGAGAGTGTAAGCAGCAGAGGAGCATAGAGAGCGGGACAGAGGATCTGAAATGGGCTCTGCACTGACAGTCTGACAGCAGTGAGCCGGATGTGGGGCTTGAGCTCGCAAACTGTGAGATCATGACCTGAGCTGAACTCGGACGCTTAACCAACTGAGCTACGCAGGTGCCCCTAGAATGTGAGATTGTTTCGTTTTTTTGATTTTGTTTTTTAAGATTTATTTTTAAGTAATTTATCCAATGTGGGGCTTGAACTCCCAACCCCCAGTTCAGGAGTTGCATGTTGTACTGACAGAGCCAATCAGTCAGTCTGTTTTAAGAGTTTTAATCGCAGAGCTCTTGGTAAAGGCTTTGATCTCTGATCCTCGGGAGATGTGCACGTGCACGCACACATGGAATTCTGTGTGAGGTGTCAGGTTTCAGGGCGCACCTCGAGGTGGTCTCTGACCCTCGTGGTAAGACAGTTCCGAGGGCCTCCTGTTGTGCACACATACACCCTCAGGTTCCCTTTATTGACGCTTCATGAAATTACATCTTTCTGTCCTGTCTCAAGAGCAGTGACTGCTTCTTTTTTTTTTTCCTTATTAAATATTTATTTATTTTTGAGACAGGGAGAGACAGCATGAATGGGGGAGGGTCAGAGAGAGAGGGAGACACAGAATCCGAAACAGGCTCCAGGCTCTGAGCTGTCAGCACAGAGCCCGACGCGGGGCTCGAACTCACGGACCGCGAGATCATGACCTGAGCCGAAGTCGGATGCTTAACCGACTGAGCCACCCAGGTGCCCCGAGCAGTGACTGCTTCTTGACAGGTACTTTAAGTTTTAGTGTGGAAGTGAATTTCTGGAAGGGCCAGCACCCCCCTCTCCTCACCTGCAGACCTGTGGCACATGTGTCTCTAGACTAAGCACTCGTCTCTTTGGCCTGAAACCGTCTCGTCACACAGACTGGGGTGGCTATGGGTTTCATCTCACAGTGGACGGGCCTACTCTGTCCCCTGTGCCATCAGCGGGGCATGCCAGGCTCCCAGACGTGGATGGGGTCAGCTGCTGCCCCGCGTAGGATGGGATGTGCGCCTTCTTCCGCCCAAGGGTGGTGGTGGCATGATCTCCAGCTGGCGGTAAAATCAAGTAAAAATCACTGTTCTGGTGAGTTAGTGTCTTGTCAAGTATTTAGGAAGTCGGTGTTCCGGACTACAAAGCAGGAAGTCTCCGACTCGCGTAAACACAGGGACCACCTGCTTCACAGGTGCTTTTGTAACAAGGTGTTCCTGTGATGGTTTCATCCTTCGTTCACGGTGACTGAGCTCTAAACATTGGTTTACCCTCTGACTCTGTTCAGCTCTACTTAAGATTGGAAGGGAAAAGGTAACCCTGCTTTTAGTAGGCATGGTGTCTTCGTTTTACGTTTAGATTCGGCCTGTTCCGTGTCTCCCGAGGTGTGGCCTTGGGGAAAGCCCTGGAGTTCCTGCATCCTCGAGCTCAGGCCTCAGCACAGGTGTGGGTGGCTCCAGCCACGGCTTCTCCTCAGGAGTGGGTAGAGCCGCCGTGCCCCTCTGGTGTGAACGTGGGGAGCTGTGTGAGGATGGTGGGCGGTGCTGCAGGCCAGTGCTGCCTTCTCCAGCCGCGGGTCCTCCGATGTTGGCTTTGGTTTCCTTCTTTGCAGACAGGTCCTATGGGGAACAGGGCCCATTCCCAGCCTGTGGCTTTACGTTAGATTTTCTTGGTTTAGTTGATTCAGAATAAACGAAGTTTTAAAAGAATATTCCAGAGGGAGAAACGGGTACATTTTACACATGAAACTGTGCTTGTATTTAATTTATTGATTGAAACTGCATTTTATTTTTATTTTTATTTTTCAGTAGTAAATTCTTTTTTTAAATTTTCATTTAATTAATTAATTTTTAATGTTTATTTATTTTTGAGAGAGACAGAGACAGAATGCGAGTGGGTTGGGACAGAGATAGAGGGAGACACAGAATCCGAAGCAGGCTCCAGGCTCCAAGCTGTCAGCACCAGACCCCGACGCGGGGCCCGAACTCACGAGCTGTGAGATCATGACCTGAGCTGAAGTCGGACACAACCGACTGAGCCACGCAGGCGCCCCTAATTTATTTTTTTTAACTTACATCCAAGTTAGTTAGCATCTAGTGCAACGATGATTTCAGGAGTAGATTCCTTAATGCCCCTTACCCATTTCCATCCCCCTTCCCACAAACCCTCCAGCAACCCTCAGTTTGTTCTCCATATTTAAGAGTGTTTTATGTTTTTGTCCCCCTCCCTGTTTTTATATTATTTTTGTTCCCCTTCCCTTATGTTCTTCTGTTTTGTCTCTTAAAGTCCTCATATGAGTGAAGTCATATGATATTTGTCTTTTCCTGGCTGACTAATTTCGTTTAGCATAATACACTCTAGTTCCATCCACGTAGTTACAAATGGCAAGATTTCATTCTTTTTGATTGCCGAGTAATACTTCACTGTACATATATATATGTGTATATATATATATATATATATATATACACATGTATATATGTATATAGGTATATATGTGTACATATATATGTATATATACACATATATATACATACCACATCTTCTTTATCCATTTATTCATTGATGGACATTTGGGCTCTTTCCATACTTTGGCTATTATTGGTAGTGCTGTTATAAACATTGGGGTGCATGTGTCCCTTCAAAACAGCATACCTGTATCCTGTGGATAAATGCCTAGTAGTGCAATTGCTGGGTCGTAAGGTAGTTCTATTTTTAATTTTTTGAGGAACCTCCATACTGTTTTCCAGAGTGGCTGCACCAGCTTGCATTCCCACCAGCGGTGCAAAAGAGTTCCTCTTCCTCTGCATCCTTGCCAACATCTGTTGTTGCCTGAGTTGTTAGCCATTCTGACAGGTGTGAGGTGGTATCTCCTTGTGGTTTTGATTTGCATTTCCCTGATGATGAGTGATGTTGAGCATTTTTTCATGTGTTGCTTGGCCATCTGGATGTCTTTGGAGAAGTGTCTATTCATGTCTTTTGCCCATTTCCTCACTGGATTATTTGTTTTTTGGGTGTTGAGTTTGGTAAGTTCTTTATAGATTTTGGATACTAACCCTTTATCTGATATGTCATTTGCAAATCTCTTCTCCCATTCTGTTGGTTGCCTTTTAGTTTTGCTGATTGTTTCCTTCACTGTGCAGAAGCTTTTTATTTTGCTGAGGTCCCAGTAGTTCATTTTTGCTTTTGTTCCCTTGCCTCTGGGGACATGTTGAGTAAGAAGTTGCTGCAGCAGAGGTCAAAGAGGTTTTTGCCTGCTTTCTCCTCGAGGATTTTGATGGCTTCCTGTCTTACATTAAGGTCTTTCATCCATGTTGAGTTTATTTTTGTGTCTGGTGTAAGAAAGTCCAGGTTCATTTTTCTGAATGTTGCTCTCCAGTTTTCCCAGCACCACTTGCTGAAGACACTGTCTTTATTTCATTGGTTATTCTTTTCCTGCTTTGTCAAAGATTAGTTGGCCATACGTTTGTGGGTCCGTTTCTGGGTTCTCTATTCTGTTCCATTGATCTGAGTGTCTGTTCTTGTGCCATGAAACTGCATTTTAAACTATGACAAATTTGACTGTAAGGAGCATGTAGGATGTTTACTACCTTTAAGATGGGAACCATGTGGTGGGTGGAACAAGGTGCACGGGGTGGGTGGCATTGGGGTTGGGGTTTCTGATGGGGGGGGCTGTGTGGTGGGCGACCAGAGGCACGTGGCGGGGGGGTCTGTGTGGCAGGTGGATGGAGGCACGTGGCAGGTGCAGTGCTGGGTGGTCACTGTCTCAGACGTGGGGGCTGGCTGGAACCCTGCAGAGTCAGAGGCGCCTGCTGGAGGAGGATAGGAGCTTGGCTGTGTGGTGGGCGCCAAGGTCTTGCTCCTGGAGCAGTGGCACCAGGCAGCCCGTGGGAGCTCGGAGACACGCACGCAGCCAAGACGCAGAAGCAGCAGGCGGAGCAGCGGTGCCGCGGGAGGGGGTCTGGCTGCTGAGGGGCTCTCCAGCGCTGGGCCTCCCGGGGCTCCTGCCCTCTCCGAGTCTTCTCATCAGAGCGCTATGGTGGCGGGTGGGTGCTGGACACGCCTGGAGCCTGCACTCAGGGGTCAGCCGGTCCGGGAGAGCGCGTCCGAGTGCTCCTAGTACGGTCCAGTACAGTCCAGCAGCAGTCGCCTGTGTGAGGCCTCCCCTGTAGTCTCTTTTCTGCATATAGGTTCCCTCCCTGTGCATCCCAGGCTACTCAGTGTGACCTGGGGACACGGCTCCGCACAGGTGCCTGCCATACATGTCCTCTGACCCTGTGTCCCGTCGTCCTGTCCGTTGTCTGTTTCTGCAGACGTGCCAGGTGTGCCGTCCTCTGAACTTGTCTTCACACTCTCACCTTTCAGCCAGATCACCTCCACAACAGGCGCTTCCCCGCCTGCCCAGTGCGGGACGCCCCCCTTTCCTTCAGGACTTCTAGCCCTGTGCCCTGCAAAGCCCACAGAGGGCTGAGCGTGAGGGGTAGTTGTGCCTGTCCTGTTCTCTTGCTTCCCAGGGCCGGGCGCAGTGGGGCCTGCAGGGAACTTGCCGAGTAGGGGGTCTGACGGCAGCGGGCCAGCCCCCGCTTGTCCCCCAGACGTCTTCAGGTGCCCTTTTTAAGAGGTACCGGTGGCCCTGCCGCACCGTGTTGGTGTGACTTCTGAGGTCAGGGTGAGGAGGAGGGATGTCAGGACCCACCTGGGGTGTGTCTGGGGGACCGTGTGCTTGGAGGGCAGGACCCTGACCTTGTAGGCAGCGGCATAGGCGAATGACAGCTGGACAAAAGAGGCGTTGGAGGTGATTGTACTACCTCAGACGGGAGTTGACAAGGCCCTTGGGAAGCATAGGGATGGGAGGGCACAGAGGGTGGGCTCAGGGCCCCTCTGAGGGCGGTGCTCCGGGGCAGCGAGGGGTTCCTGATGTCTCCCGGGCTGTGCTGGGGTGAGATTGACTGTGGCACCTATGAGGGTGGTGGGGAGGCTGTGGCGCCTGGGGGATGACGAGGAGGCGTCTGGGTCTGGACTCTCAGGAGGTGGCGGTGGCTGGGGAGGAAGCGACCTCACGACAGGGAGGTGGAGGACCTCACGTGCATGTCCGCCTGTGTCCACACAGAACACACTTGCTGTGGCAGGTGCTCCCGGGAGTCGGTGTACGCTCTGGATTCGTTTTCAGATTTTTGAAACTTTGTTAGAACATCCACAAGCAGTATGTCAAGTTGTGTCATTGTTCTTTTGAAGAAGCAGTTGGAATTCTCTTCAGCAGGTGAGGCTGCCGGATAAGACTGTGCAGGCTGGGACCCAGCCAGGGTCCTTGTGGCTTGCCGCGGGGCTCACGTCCCCCAGTTCCCTTTGCATGGAGGCAGGCTGGCATCTGTGGACGCTGGCTGTACGCCCTGATGCCCTTCTGCTCCATGTTCTTAGATTTGAAATACTGTGTCTCCCGTGTCTTCTGGTCTTTCTGGGGGAGAGACAGTACGCGTCTACATGCATAGTGCTTCCTAGATAACTGATGTGTTTTGTGAAGTGCTACATCGAGATTTATAGAGATTATAAAGATTTTGTGAGTACTGTTTCTTTGGGGCTTTTCTTTGTTTTTAAAAGGTTTATTTGAGAGAGAGGGCATGTGTGTGAGTGGATTGGGGGAGGGCAGTGAGAAAGACAGAGAGAGAATCCCAAGCAGGCTCCATGCTGTCAGCACAGACAAAAAAAAGCTGTGGGGCTTTTTAAAAAAGGAGATGCTAATATTACTCTTCTCTAATTGTGAAATAAGGCCCTCGTGTTCCCCTGTGTCCCCTAGATTAATAGTCAGTGCTTTTAGTTGTATGTATACTGATCAGCTGATTTGTGAAATTAGTATTTAAACCATTTCCTCAATGAAAGTTTCCAGAATGAGCATTACAGGAGATTGCAAAAATAAAGGGAAGTGTAAAAATGAGATTTATCCCCATTTGTTTGGTTGAAAAGTCTGGGAATTGGCATTTTTGTTGAGATTTGCTTCATGGACTTTTAAGTTGCCTTGAATCTGGCCACTTGGGGTGGGTTTCCCACATTCGAAAGAATGAGAAGACACAGGAGGAATCCACACACAGAAGCCTGTGCCCTCAGGACGGCTTAGACACAACAAGCCCCCAGCCGGGACCGAGATGCAGCTGCTCACCGATTAGTTCACAGGAATGGCCTCCTCATACCGTCCTCTTCCTCAGATTTCATTAAAAGAGGATGAAGCCTCTTCAGTGTCCCCTCAGCCCCCTCTGTGTCCCCGTAACCCTCTCAGTATCTTTTCTATGCCCCATTAACCCTCTCAGGGTCCCCTCAGTGTCCCCCCAGCCCCCTTGAGTGCAGCGCTGAGGGGTCATCACAGAGGGGTCGAGTGGCCACCAGGAAGGTGCCTCGCCACAGGGAGGGTGAGCAGTTGTCCTGTCGGCTCCTTCATTGCTCACAGTCATTCTTGGTGACAGAGGGGTGCCGACAGGTTCCACGTGCTCGGCCCCAGGAGAGTCTTGGGAGAAGGACGCTGGAGACAGCCCTCTGCGAGGTGGACACGCCTTCCCATGTTTTGAGAGGCTAGAGTGCCCCGCTGCTGTTTGTAGACCGGGATCCAGGCAGCGCATCTGGGGGTGAGTTAGTGATCCCCAGGTGACTAGTCTTCCCTCTTCGCTCCTGAAGCGCTTCCCTGCGACCTGCTGAGGATGTCTGTTGACAGGATCAGGTACTGACTCACAGCCCTTCCCCCAGAGACTGTCTGATTGCTGATTTGTTCCTCCTGCCCATTTGTTACCTGTTGGTGACGCACAGAGCCACACACTTCCTGAAACCGAGTGTCATTTATGTACCTTGGCTTAGCAGTTTTGTGTTTCTGTATTGACTACTGTCCAAATGCTCCTACGGCATTTTTTTTTTTTTAATTTATGTCCAAGTTAGTTAGCATATAGTGCAATGATTTCAGTAGAATCCAGTGCTTCATCCCCTACATATAACACCCAGTGCTCATCCAACAAGTGTCCTCCTCAATGCCCCTTGTCCATTTAGCTCACCCCCCCCCCACCCAATACCCCTCTAGCAACCCTCAGTTTGTTCTTTTGTTCTTTGTATTTAAGAGTCTCTTACGTTTGGCTCCCTCCCTGTTTTTACATTATTTTTGCTTCCCTTCCCTTATGTTCATCTGTTTTGTATCTTAAATTCCACATACGATGAGTGAAGTCATATGGTATTTGTCCTTCTCTGACTAATTTCACTTAGCATAATACCCTCTCGTTCCATCCACGTTGTTGCAAATGGCAAGATTTCATTCTTTTTGATTGCTGAGTAATCTTCCTCTGTGTGTGTGTGTGTGTGTGTGTGTGTGTGTGTGTGTGTGTGTGTGTGTGTACACCACATCTTCTTCTTTACCCATTGATCAGTTGATGGACATTTGGGCTTTTTCCATACTTTGGCTATTGTCAATGGTGCTGCTATAAACATTGGGGTGCATGTGCCCCTTCAAAATACCACTCCTATATCCTTTGGATAAATACCTAGTAATACAGTAGCTAGGTCGTAGGGTAGTTCTATCTTTAATTTTTTGAGGAACCTCCGTACTGTTTTCCAGAGTGGCTGCACCAGTTTACATTCCTACCAGCAGTGCTAAAGGGTTCCCCTTTCTCCACATCCTCGCCAACATCTGTTGTTGCCTGAGTTGTTCATTTTAGCCATTCTGACTGGTGTGAGGTGGTATCTCATTGTGGTTTTGATTTGTATTTCCCTGATGATGGGTGATGTGGAGCATTTTTTCATGTGTCTGTTAGCCATCTGGATGTCTTCTTTGGAAAGTGTCTATTCATGTCTTTTGCCCATTTCTTCACTGGACCATTTGTTTTTTGGGTGTTGAGTTTAATAAGTTCTTTATAGATTTTTGGATACTAATCCTTTATCTGATATGTCATTTGCAAATATCCTCTCCCATTCTGTTGGGTGCCTTTTAGTTTTGCTGATTGAGTTTCCTTAGTTGTGCAGATGCTTTTTATTTTGATGAGGTCCCAGAAGTTCATTTTTTCTTTTATTTCCCTTGCCTCACAGAACATGTTGAGTAAGAAGTTGCTGTGGCCAAAGTCAAAGAGGTTGTTGCCTTTTTTCTCCTCTAGGATTTTGATGGCTTCGTGTCTTACATTTTAGGTCTTTCATGCAATTTGCGTTTATTTTTGTGTATGATGTAAGAAAGTGGTCCAGGTTCATTCTTCTGCATGTCGCTGTCCAGTTTTTCCAACATCATTTGCTTGAAGAGACTGTCTTTATTCCATTGGATACTCTTTCCTACTTTGTCAAAGATTACCTGGCCATATGTTTGTGTGTCCATTTCTGTTTTCTCTCTTATGTTCCATCGATCAGTGTCTGTTTCTGTGTCAGTACCGTATTGTCTTAATGATTACAGCTTCGTAATACATCTGGAAGTCTGGAATTGTGATGCCTCCAGCTTTGTTTTTCTTTTTCAGGATTGCTTTGGCTATTTGAGGACTTTTCTGTTTCCATGCAAATTTTAGGATTGTTTGTTCTAGCTCTGTGAAGAATGCTGGTGTTATTTTGATAGGGATTGCATCATTGCATTGAACATGTAGATTGCTTTGGGTAGTACTGACAATTTAACAATATTTGTTCTTCCAATCCATGAGCATGGAATGCTTTTCCGTTTTTTGGTGTCTTCTTCAGTTTCTTTCATGAGCTTTCTATAGTTTTCAATGTATAGATTTTTCACCTCTTTGGCTAGGCTTATTCCTGGGTATTTTATGGGTTTTGGTAGAATCGTAAATGGAATTGATTCCTTGATTTCTCTTTCTGCTGCTTCATTATTGGTGTATAGAAATGCAACCAATTATTGTGCATTGATTTTATATCCTGCGACTTGCCTGAATTCATGGATCAGTTCTAGCATTTTTTTTGGTAGAATCTTTTGGGTTTTCTAGATAGAATATCATGTCGTCTGTGAAGACTGAAATCTTGACTTCCTCCTTGCCAATTTAGATGCCTTTTATTTCTTTGTGTTGTCTGATTGCTGAGGCTAGGACTGCCAGCACTATGTTGAATAAGCTCCTGCAGCATTTTGGAAGTGTTTTTCTAGTTGTGGTACAAGAAAGTCATTGTTCAAGTAAGTTATCTCTTTGCTGCTAAGAAGGTGAACATTAGATAATTTTTTAAGTGACCTTTTTTGTCTAGCTGGTTTCACAGAAAGCACTTAGATTTCTGGGAGGTGGGAGGCTGTTTGCAGCCTTATTTTAACTTTTGTTGGAGAAAATTTCAACATATACAGAAGTAGAATAGTTCATTGAACCCCTGTATCTGGCTGCCCAGTGGGGTACGTGCCAGTCTTAGTGTGGCAGTGCTCCCTACCCCCAATTCTTTTGAAACAAATCCCAGGTATCGTGTGTTTTCATCTGTAAATACTTCATCATCTGTTTCTGCCATGTAATGTTTTTCTCCTCCCAAAAGAACTTAACCATAATCCATTCTAACTTAGAAAATTAAAAATGATTCATTAATATCCATATATCCAGCCCAGGTTCTAGTCTCTTCCTGTGGTTGTTCAAATCAGGATCCACACGGGGCTTCGTTTGCACGGGATCTGTTTTTATTGCTTCCTGTGATGTTAGTCTCCCCCCTATTCCTGTAAGCATGTCAGCATCTCTACACACATGATCAGATTCAGGTTCATGTCTTGGTGTGGGGGAGACTTGTGGCTGGTTGCATGTTCCTCCTGTGGCCTTCCCTCAGGATTCACCCCACAAGCAGATGCACATAAAGCCTTGCTGGACATTTCCTGGGATGCCAGGGTCATTGTGCCCAAATTAGCAGGGACACGCTGTTCTTCCTTTGTCAGGCGTTAGTTAATCTGGGCCACAAATATCTTTGCACCTGTTTGAAAAGCAGGCTCACTTACCAGAAGAGTTCTTTCACATGGGCTTGTGAGCTAATTGACTTACTTCACTTGGAGTGAAGTGAATCACTTGGAGTGAAGTGAATCACTTGGAGTGGTTACTTCACTTTGGAGTTGGCTTGTGAGAAAAGTTCTCTGGAAACGTAAGCTTGTTTCCCTTTTCTTAGAGATGTACATCCCATAAAGAAATCTCCCTTGTGTTCATATCACTAAGCAGAGTTCTGGAATGCAGAAGTAAACTGTAGTATGGCCAGTATCAATTGCTCAAGCCAATTTCTTTCTTTCTTTCTTTCTTTCTTTCTTTCTTTCTTTCCATTAAAAAAATATTCATATAATAATTTTTGAAAATAGTACGAGGTCAGGTTAGGTATAGTTTGAATGTCTTTAATTCATTATCAGTTGAATTTATTTTTATTACTGTATTGGTATTCTTTGTGCAGTATTACTTATTTTTTTCCTTCTCCAGGTATACCTATTTTCTTCTCTTAATGATTAAAATATAGATATATGTATGTATGCATATGATATTTTCCCTAGAATTCTCTAGGTTTTTAGAAAAATTTGAGAATAAACTTTTAAAAACATCATTTTCTTATATTGACCTTACTATTTAGAATATGGAAAATTAAATGGAGCTTTACTCAAGGCTGGAAATAGAAGTAATTATCTGTAAGGAGGTCTTATGGATGGGGGGGTAGGGGTTGTGTGAATCAAGGGAGACCTGACATTGAGCCTCTCCAGTCAGGTCAAGGAAGTGGCCTGAGGATCATACTGCCAGACATGCACAGCCATCCCAGAGGTACTGGGCCTTTGAGGTCCAATGGCAGCCTGCTGTCCTGCAGCCTTTCCTGAGAGCACACCCTCGAAACTGCCTTACCTGACTCCCGAGTGTCTGCTTCCTGGTGGCCCTCCTGCTGCATGATGCTCTCATGTTTTGCCTTTGCCTCTGTTAGGGTGCATTTTGCAAGTTCCCACTCCAGGCCTGGGTGTGCACTGGGCAGGACAGGCATGAAGTGGCCCTACTGCCCCTTGCAGGTGGAAAGTTAAGAGCTATTTCCTCCCGCCCGCAGTGCACGCTGCAGGTGCTGAGAGGGAAGCACCCTAATGCTGTGCCAGGGCCCTAGGGCCCAAAGAACTGATCTGTCTTTCCCTTTCCAGCTTGATTGTTAATCAGGGTTTATCACGTGTTTGGGGGATTTTCTTTTTCTTGAGTGTTGATGTTTTATTTTTCCCAGTGTCCTTCACAATGGGTACAAGTGTTTCCTTAGGTCTGTTTTTTGGGGAAAAGGGCGTATGGCTTCTGTCCCTTGGCCTTTGCCCTGCTGGTCTGTGGTGCCTGTTGGCATTCAGGGTTTTTCCCTGTATTCACCAACACTTTGTGGTTGACGCTCGGGGAATTAGCATTCCTGGTGAAACCCAGTTACTCTCAGGGCTGCAACTAGCCTCCTTTCTGCTGGGAGTGGTCTGGGTCAACCCTGACCTTCCCTAGAAGGAGAAGTGTGGTAGACACGTGGTAATTAAAGTACTTTGGAAACTTTGCAAAGTGTGATAACTTGGAAATTACCTTTAATCCTTCCTTTTTAAAGGTTTTGGAGTTAAATTTATTTCAGGAGAGAAAGTTTATAAAAATGATATGTTAATTCAGAAATGGTCTCTATAACTTGAAAGTATAATTGTAGTGTTGTACCACGCATGCCCCGTTTTCGTCACTATCATAATTAAGGTGAGAATCCAGTCCTACAGCGTGGTTTGAAGTTTTCTATAAGCTGTAGCGTGACTCCCGTGTGTCATCACATTGAACATACGCGGAATGGTAGTGATCTCCAGTATTGACAAGTATCTGTGCACGAAGAGCTCGGTGCTAACTCTTTTCCTCCTCGTTCAAGCAGAGCACCCTGATTCCTGCGGAGGTTGAGGCCCAGGGCCCAGCTCTTTGGGCCGAGCTGCACGAAGAGGAGGAGAAGCGGCAGTTGTCAAAGAGCCAGTCGGAAGTGGTACCGGAGCAGCAGATCCCACAGCTGAAGGTACGGGGCTAAGGATGATTTGTGTTATTGCTGTTCTTCCCCATGTACAGAGTAAATAAAATGTTATTCTAAATTAATGGTGATATGCGAAGTTAAAACATAAAATGTTTTCATTGTCTTAGAAACAGATTTTTGTAGGCAATTTTTTTCACTCATTTTTCTATTATTATTTTTTAAATATGTTGGCTAACATACGGTGTATATAGTGCGCTCTTGGTATTGGGGGCAGATTCTTGTCATTCACCGCTTACATACGACCCAGTGCTCATCGAGCCAGTGCCCTCCGCAGTGTCCGTCACCCATTTTCCCCTCTCCCTGTCCCCCCATCAACCCTCAGTTTGTTCTCTGTACTCAAGAGTCTCTTATGGTTTGCCTCCCTCTCTGTTTGAAGCTATTTTTCCCCTTCCCTTCCCCCATGGTCTTCTGTTAAGTTTCTCAACTCCCACATATGAGTGAAAACATGGTATTTGTCTTTCTTTGCCTGACTTATTTCATTTAGCATAATACCGTCCAGTTCCATCCACGTTGTTACAAATGGCAGGATTTCATTCTTCTTCATTGCCAAGTAGTATTCCATTGTATATATAATCTTCTTTATCCATTCATCAGTTGATGGACATTTGGGCTCTTTCTATAGTTTGGATATTGTTGATAGTGCTGCTATAAACATTGGGGTGCATGTGCCCCTTCAAATCAGCACTCCTGTATCCTTTGGATATATTCCTACTAGTGCTATTGCTGGGTCATAGAGTAGTTGTATTTTTAATTTTTTGAGGAACCTCCACACTGTTTTCCAGAGTGGCTGCACCAGTTTGCATTCCCACCAGCAGTGCAAGAGGGTTCCCGTTTTTCCATCCTTTTTCTATTTAATTTGGGTGGTTAGCATACCTTTCCCGCTAAGAATTGCCATCAAATATTTTAAATTTGAGAACGTTTGAGTCTTACTGCCTTGCCTCAGTGACTCAGCAGCAGCCACATCGAGGCTTTTCTTGCTTTAAGGAGACTGTTCTCATGGAAGAATGTGCAGGATGTCTCAACACTCAGCACCTTCTCTTACGACGACTTATTTTTTATTTATTTTTTTTATTTTTTTATTTTTGTTTATTTTTTTTAATTTTTTTTTTTTAACATTTATTTATTTTTTGGGATAGAGAGAGACAGAGCATGAACGGGGGAGGGGCAGAGAGAGAGGGAGACACAGAATCAGAAACAGGCTCCAGGCTCTGAGCCATCAGCCCAGAGCCTGAGGCGGGGCTCGAACTCACGGACCGCGAGATGGTGACCTGGCTGAAGTCGGACGCTTAACCGACTGCGCCACCCAGGCGCCCCTTATTTTTTATTTTTTATATGTGTGTATATTTTTTTTTATTTTAGAGGGAGAGAGAGAGAGAGGGAGCATGAGTGGGGGAGAGAAACAGAGGGAGAGAGAACCTGAAGCAGGGCTCTGATGCAGGGCTCAGTCCCACGACGTAAGATTATGACCTGAGCCAAAATCAAAGCTCAAACGCTCAACTAACTGAGCCACCCAGGAGCCCCAATATAATTTGTTTTTAATGTTTATTTTTAAAAGAGAGAGGGAGACCGAGCATATGCGGGGGAGGGGCAGAGAAAGGGGGAGACGCAGAATCTGAAGCAGGCTCCGGGCTCTGAGCTTGTCAGCACAGAGCTGACTGAGCCACCTAGGCACCCCAAGATGATTTTTAATGTAGCTTTACTTTGTTGTTTCTTTTAACAACAGCTTTATTTTATATACCGTAAAAATTACTCTTTTAAGTATATACGTTTTAGTGATTTTTAGTGTATTCACCAAGTTGTGCAACTATTGTTGCTATCTACTTCCAGAACATTTGCATCACCTCAAAAAGACCCCCCCGCTCCCCCCAGCCTTAGCTGCCTCTCCCCTCCTCCAGCCCCTGGTAACCACTGAACTTCCTGTTTCTGGACATTTTATAGAAATGGAATCATACACTCTGTGCCCTTTTGTGTTTGGTTGCTTTCACTTAGCACAGTGTTCTCTAGGTTTAGAGATGTAGCAGGTATTATTACTTGCTGTTTGCTCCTTGTTTATCTTGTATCTCTCTTGTTTTTCTGATTTTATGTTAATGCCTTCTTTTCATTTTAATTTCCTTGATGTTTATTTTCTATATATTTTGGGTTATTTTCTTAGGTGCCTGCCCTGGGGATTACAGTAATAAACACCTTATAACAGCATAGTTCAGATTAATACCATCTTGATTTTGATAGTTTACAAGTCTCTTCTCCTGTGTAGCTTCATCCCCTTCTCTGTCCTGTGTGCTAATATTGTCATGCAAAGTACACTTCCATACAATTTATGCTCACTGATTTATTCAGTTTCTTACAAATCAGATAGGAGAAAAAAGAATTATAAAAACTGTGTTTACTTTGTCTTTCAGTTTACTTGTGAACCTTTACCAGTGTTCTTTATTTCTTCATGTGGATTCGAATGGACGTCTGGTGTCCCTTCACTCTAGCCTGAAGGACACCCTTTTGTATTTCCTCAGGGCAGGCCTGTTAGGATGACTTCTCTTAGTTTGTATTTATCCGTGAATGTTTTAATTTCTCCCTCATTTTGGAAAGATCGTTTCCTGGATATGGAATTCTTGGTTAAGTCTTTCTTTTGTCACTTTGACTATATTATCTTATTGCCTTTTGGCCTCTGGAGGATGGTTTCTCTCCTGCTGCTTTCAAGGATCTTTTTTTTAGTCTTTCACAGTTTAATTGGGATGGGCCTTGGTGTGGATCTCTTTGAGTTTATCCTACCTGGGGTAATTGTGCTTTTTGTGTTTGTAGATTAATGTTTTTTCCTCAGAGTTTTGAAGTTTTGGGCCTTATATCTTCAAGTAGCCTTTCTGCTTTGTTCCCTTTCTCCTTTCCTCTGCAACTCCCGTTACGTATATGTTGGTCTTTGAGGGTGTCCCAGCATGTCTGTGAACCTCTACTTATTTTTCTTAAAAAAAATTTTTTTTTTCATATTTATTTTTGAGAGAGAGAGAGAGAGCAAGTGGGGAAGGGGCAGAGAGAGAGAGGGAGACACAGAATCTGAAGCAGGTTCCAGTCTCTGAGCTGTCGGCACAGAGCCCGACGCGGGGCTCGAACTCACGGACCGTGAGATCATGACCTCAGTGGAAGGAAGTCGGACGCTTGACCAACGGAGCCACCCAGGTGCCCCTCTGCTTATTTTTTTTCTTCTTCTTCTTCTTTTTTTTTTTCTTTTTGGTTCCCAGACTAAATAATTTGAACTGTCTTCATATTTGCTGATTCTTCTGCCCATTCAAATCTACTGGTGAGCCCCTCTAGTGAATTTGAAGGGCTCTGGTTGGGGCATGCTTTGAGTGCTGTGGCGGGCAGTTTACTCTGCCTTAGCTTTCGTTTTGTGTTTGTGCAAGGTCAACAAGGAGTGAGCTCTTAGAGCTCTCTCGGGTCTCTCTGGACAGGTACACAGCCCTGTACTTGCTCCTGCCTTCTAAATTCCTAGGAATATGTTGGACTTTTTCAAAGCTCCCTCCTGACATCTCATACTCTTCAGACATCTCATTTCCTCTTAAAAGTGTTTCCTTTCAAGTTGTTTTGTCTACCTCTTACTGGCTCAGACTGTTACCAGTTTATCGGTTTCAGGTCATTGTGATGTTAAACAGTTGCTGCTACTTGATTTTGACTAATGGCTTGGGGATAGCATTGTTGACAGACAGCTCTGTGAGATCATCTCTGAGAATAGAGCCTTCCATTTTCATTTTTATTTATTTATTTTTTTAATGTTTATTTAATTTTGAGAAAGAGAGAGCGCACACGCGCATGCAAGCTGGGAAGGGGCAGAGAGAGGAGTTCAGACGATCTGAAGAAGCAGGTTCTGTGCTGACAGCAGCGACCCTGATGCCAGGCTCAAACTCACAAACCACGAGATCACGACCTGAGCTGAATGAAGTCAAACACTCAACTGACTGAGCCACCCTGGTGCTCCAAGAATGGAGCTTTTTAGTAAGCTGCAAGACAGGTTAATTAGTGACAGTTGGCGAGGTGGTGCTTTTGGAGATCCAAACACGTGTTTGTTCCCCCCAACTCTTAGGACTGTTGGGCTGTTTTCAGGGCTATGCCTGAGGTGGGAGTGTTGGGGTTAGGGCAGGTTTAAATACCTCTCAGCGCTTGTTGTTTCGATGGAAACTCAGACTTTGTTTTCAGTGAACACTCTTTGGATTGTTACAAGTCTTTCTTAATTTCCAGAACTCTGAAAAGTCGATTTTGACAGGTTTTGCCTGTGTTCCCTGTGCTTTTATGGAGGAACACATTTTTTGGAGGTCCTTATTCTATTATTCTGGAAGTGCTACCTCTGTAGTTTTTTTTTTAAAGCTTATTTAATTAATATACTTTAATTTTTTTTTAATGTTTTTATTTATTTTTGAAGGAGAGAGAGACAGAGGATGGAGGAGGAGCAGAGAAAGAGGGAGACACAGAATTCAAAGCAGGCTCCAGGCTCTAAGCTGTCAGCACAGAGCCCGATGCTGGGCTCGAACTCACAAACTGCGAGATCATGACCTGAGCTGAAGTCGGACGCTTAACCGACTGAGTCACCCAGGCGCCCCTTTAATTAATGTACTTTAATTCATTAGGTGAACTTTATTAAAAACAATTTTTATTTTTAGGAAGAAATAGGGTTTATCTTTGAAAACCAAAGGAACTTAGGTTTCTAAATACCTTGGAGTTTGATGGTCATGATACCCTGGTGATGGGTAATTTCTTAATGTGGCCATTTGGGAAAGGTAGCAAGCTGTCTTTTTCATGTTCTGTATGAGAAGCACATTTGAGTGCATTTCGCTGTGAGTGGTGGCTTTGTTCCTTCTGATCACTGCTCTTGGCATAATATGGACTCAATAAACATTTGTTGAATGAACTATATTTTAGCAAACATAGAAGTGGAACTGGCATAATTTTAGAGTTTAATGGCATTTTTGTTGTTAATGATGTGCTTTTTGTACAGGGTGAATTCGAAAGTGAAAAGGAAGTTGCTTTACATGAACAAGAGAAGATACATAGACTTGAATGCGAGCAAGTGCAAAAAGAGAAAGAGTCTTTGTTTCTGCAGCTTCAGGAGAAGAATAACCAAATTCTGCAGGTATGTAAAATGTGTCTTTTCTTTGTTATTGTGTGTGTGTGTGTGGGGGGGTAAAATATAACGTGTATATATATATGTTATATATATATGTAAATTATATATATAATATACATATATATAACTTATATATATATAAAATATAACATAACGTAAAGTTTCCCATTTTAATCATTTTTAAGTGTCCAATTCAGTGGCATTAACGATGTTCACCGTGTTGTGCAACTTTCACCACTATCCATTTCTAGAACTGTTCATCAACCCAAGAAGAAACTCTGTGCCCAATAAACACTACCTCCCCATTTCCCCTCCCCTCCAGTCCCTGGCACCCACCCTTCTACTTTCTGCCTGTATGAATTTGACCACTTTTGGGACCTCATATAAGTGAGATCATACAATATTTACCCTCTTGTGTCTGGTTTATTTCACTTAGCATAATGTCTGTGGAGTCCATCCAAGTTGCAGCATGTGTCCGTTTCATGGTTTTTTATGGCTAATAATGTTCCATGATATATAGATACCACATTTTGTGTATCTCTTCACAGATTTATCTGTTGATGGACTTTTTTTTTTTAATGTTTATTTTTGAGAGACCGAGCGTGAGTGGGGGAGGGGCAGAGAGAGAGGGAGGCACAGAATCGAAGCAGGCTCTAGGCTCTGAGCTGTCAGCGCAGAGCCTGACTTGGGGCTTGAACCCACTAACTGTGAGATCACAACCTGAGCCGAAGTCGGCTGCTTAACTGACTGAGCCATCCAGGCGCCCTTATCTATGGATGGACTTCTTGATGGTTGTTTCTGCCTTTTGGCTGTTATGAATACTTTCACAGTGAACATTGGTGTACAAGTATCTTTTAGTCCCTGCTTTCCATTTTGGGGTTTATGTGTCTAGTAACAGGATTGCCGGGTCATGCATAAATCTGTATCTAAGTTCTCGAGGAACTGCTAGACTGCTTTCCACAGCAGCTGTGCCACCTTACATTTCTTTCAGCAGCGTACAGGATTCTAATTTCTTCACATCCTCGCCAATACTTATTTCCCATCTCTTTTTTCTTCTTATAATTGCCATCATAATGAATAATGAGGTGGTATTTCACTCAGGTTTTGGTTTGCATTTCCCTGATGATTAGTGATGTTGAGCACCTTTTTTCGAGCTTATTGGCCATTTGTATGTCTTTGAAGAAATGTCCATTCAAGGTCTTTGACATTTTGAATTGGATTTATTTTGTTGTTGTTGAGTTCGTTATTTTTTTTTTTTTTTTATATAAGAATAAATGTGTATAGAGGGCACCTGGGTGGCTCAGTCGGTTAAGCATCTGACTTCGGCTCAGGTCATGATCTCATAGTTCGTGGGTTCTAGCCCCACGTCAGGCTCTGTGCTGACAGCTCAGAGCCTGGAGCCTGTTTCGGATTCTGTGTCTCCCTCTCACTCTGCCCCTCCCCAGCTCATGCTCTGTCTCTGTCTCAAAAATAAATAAACATTAAAAAAAATTTTTTTTAAGCATAAATGTGTATTTATACTATTTTTTTAATGTTTATTTTAGAGAGGGAGAGAGAGAGACAGAGCACGAGCAGGGGAGGGGCAGAGAGAGGGAGATACAGAGTCCAAAGCAGGCTCTGTCAGCACAGAGCCCTATGCGGGGCTCGATTTCACGAACTGTGAGATCATGACCTGAGCCAAAGTCAGACGCTTAACTGACTGAGCCACCCAGGCGCCCCTCGTGCATTTTAAATGAAAACTTGGGATGGTGTATATAATGTGACCCCTCTATGACCAGACTGCTTGACTCTCTAAGCCTCTGGCCTCCTTGTGAGAATAACCTCTGGTGAATTTGCCCCTTCTCTCTTGTGTCTGGGGCAGCCTCGGATGTTCATGTATTCTGTTTTTGTAGGCAATGAATATTGGGGGGGAGGGGCAGTCATATTAGTAATTTTCAACTTTAATCGCCATCATATTTTGCCATATTTTTGTTAACAGGGATGATGAATGTTTCTTACAGAAATTTATTCTTTTTTTTTTTTTTTAAATTTTTTTTTTTCAACGTTTTTATTTTTATTTTTGGGACAGAGAGAGACAGAGCATGAACGGGGGAGGGGCAGAGAGAGAGGGAGACACAGAATCGGAAACAGGCTCCAGGCTCTGAGCCATCAGCCCAGAGCCTGACGCGGGGCTCGAACTCACGGACCGCGAGATCGTGACCTGGTTGAAGTCGGACGCTTAACCGACTGCGCCACCCAGGCGCCCCAAGAAATTTATTCTTAACTAAATTGTTTTATTATTTTTTTAATTACTTAAAAAAAAAAAAAATTTAAGTAGGCTCCACGCCCAGTGTAGGGCTCGAACTCATGACCCTGGACATCAAGAGTTGCATGCTCTACCAACTGAGCAAGCCAAGTGCCCCTAAATTGTTGTAAATAAAGCTTTAACAATTTTTCCTGAACAGCTGGAAGACCAAATTTTATCCTTAAGACATGAGGTAGAAGAGTGCCATTCGGAACTGGAGAAGCTACAGCAAAGGCATGAAAGGGAAAACCAGGAAGGCACGAATCTCATTTCGATGCTGAAGTCTGACATTGACCTGTCTGACCGTGAAAGGTCAGTCACATGCTCCTCTCTGTTGCTGCTTCCCCAGTGCCTTCTCCACTAGTGGGATGGGAGCCTGTGCCACATTATTCTTCTCCAGAAAAGTACTGAGTAACATAACAGACACCTGTATACCCACCATCTCACTTTGCCAAATCTTCACATTTTTGCCAGATTATAAAATTTGATGTTATAATGAGGCATTAACCTTAGAATTTAATTGCCAAATATCTTACCAGCAAAAATAGGTTTATTCCGGAATAACAGAGAATTGGAGCCAGTAAGCCAGTGCGACCCAGCTAGGGCAACACCACAGGCAAGTCTGGAGAATGGAGCAGAGGAGGCTCTTATAGAGGAAAGGGGATTGGGGCTTTCCTCAACAGAAAGTCCATTGGAGTAAACTGGGAGCCGGGAAGTTTAGTGGCTTCTCATTGGCGGGCTGTGACTGTCTCTCCCATTGACTGAGCTGTGACTGTCTCCCATTGGCTGAGCTGTGACTGTCTCCCATTGGCTGAGCTGTGGCAATCTCTCATTGGCAGAACTGAGACTTTCTCATTGGCTGGGCTGTTGCCTGGACAGGAAGAAACCTTCCTTCCTCCAGCTGGGATAGTGAAGTAGTATCCTGGCAAGATGTCCCTCTTCCTGATAGGTCTGCAGTTGATAGGGCACCAGAGTTCCCCCTGCTGGCCCCCTGACTCCACTCTAAACGAGTTTTTCTATTAATTTTCACACTTAACCCCTTTTGATCAAGATCTTCCCTTGAATGCATTGCTGATCAAGAGTCAGGTTTTTCACGTTTAGTGGTTTTGTCCCTCAGTGCGGGAAGGACCCTTTTTGGTTGTCCTGTCCTATGTCAGGAAAGGCTGGCTATGGGGCTGGAGGTGACTAGAGTGCTGAAATTCGTCATAGTTTCTTCTTTTTCCCCCAATGTCCTGGCTCTTTGCAATAGCAGAGAGTAGATGGTTTTTGGTTTCGTTTAGGGGCCATCACTTGCAAGATTTGAAAGTTGACGATTTCAGCAGTCTTTTAGGTGATTCATGTAGGATATGAGTAGCTGGTTTGCCATAGTAACTAAATATGGGCAGTTTCCCATTCCATCCTGGTCCTTTTAACTAAAAGAGATAGATCCCAGTTCACCCTGTTAGAAAAAAAACATATAGAGTTGAATACTACCCAGGTGGATTCAACATAAAGAAAAACCAGCAGAATAGTCTCAAATGACAATTTGGAGTCCATTGTAGTTGTGATGAACAGGTTCGTCAGGCTTTTGTGTGCAAGCCTCAATTTTGTCCCAATCAGTAGGCTTAGAAAAAGCTATTGTAATTGCTCAGTGATTTCCAGTGAATTTTCTAGCATTCTGACAAGTTTAAGGGCTTGATTCTCTACATCCCCTTCAGGATCCCCTTCAGGATCCCCTTCTAGATTTCCTTTCCTTTGGGCTAGTCCCAAAGGAAAGCTAGTCATCCAGCATTTGGCCTGGCCCTCACCAGTAGGCATGTGGACAAATTGATGTAAATGTGAGAAACCAGGTTGGTTTCTATGCAAATAACTATGCTAAATAAACCTGGGGGGGATCCTTGGTTCCTTTAGGGAACTCCTTAACCATGGCTCACAGTTTGGCCTTAGACCAGAGAACATAAGAAGCCTGAGGTTTATTTAGATTCTCAGAAGACTTAACTGGAGAGAGGCAGCTTTTAATAGGTTCAGGAGAGGCGAGAGTGGAAAGAGGTTCAGAGGAAAAGGGAAGTTTGGCAGAGACAACAGAGGAAAACGGCACTGGGAGCCGGGTCCCAGCACTAGGTGGCCGCCACATGTCTGCAGAGAAGATTGGGGGCGGGAGGGGGGGGGCAGGTAAAGAGGCCTCAGAAGCCATTCTTACTTTTTTCAATTGTTTGCATCATTTTAGAAGTAATATTTTGCAAAGAGGCAAACTTAGAATCCTGAAAACATCTGGAAGCCTTGATATACCTTTTAAAATAGCCATCCCATTCAGTTTTTTTTTTTTTTTTTCCTTTTGTTAGGGAGCCATGGCTTTCTAATTCAGTTTTGAGGAAAACAAGCTTAGGGAGATCAAAACTTCCTCGTAATGGCCATCGAAGTTCTAAATTACTTCTGGTTAAGTCAGTTCACTTAGTTATAAATGCACATGTGGAGGGACCATCGTTTTTTTAGCATAAAACCAGCTAGAGTCCTGGTAGGGAGGGTACCCCTGAAGCATTTTGATGGCTGGGATCTCTAGTCTTAGAGGGTTTTCTCTAGAGCAAAGAGACCAATTCCTCAACAGCACAGTTTCAACAGGAACAGCCCACTCCGGAAGGAATCAGACCCAAGGCCAGCACAGTTCCATTGCAAACAGTCTGATCCAAACAGGAGTGGGACCCAGTGCCTACACATTTCCAGCGGACACGGTTCGCATAGGAACGGTCCGGTTCCAAGAGGGAGTTGGACTGAAGGCCAGCACAGTTTAAGCTGAAACCTTTCTTTGTCCTGCTAGGCTGGTAAAATGCAGTACCCAAGTGCACGGTACCTTTTTCTGCTGCCTCCTGGGCTGTGTCCCTCTTGTCTGAGTCAGTCAGGATCAGGGTCATGGCCTACTATGTGCTTCGTTCAGGAGAGCTCTCCGAGACACTCTGCGGAGGCTGCTCGGGTTGTTCGGAGAGACGCTGAAGGCCGCCGTCACCCTGAAGAGCCGGATCAGTGAGCGCGTGGGGCTGTGTCTGGAGGACGAGAGCCCTCGTGAAGTGCGGCCCAGTGGCCAGGGCCCGTCTGCAGGTGAGCACTAGGACGGCCCTGTGCCCGCGGACCCTGGGCCGGGGTGCATAGCACCATCCTCCTCCTCCCCGCTGGGGCAGGGCTGGACGAGCTCCCTACGCCCGAGACGGGTGTTGTCTCTGGGACCTGGGTGTGCTCGCCCTTCCACAGCGCTGGTCGTGCGGGCTCGCTGGCCACATGGTGTATGCAGGTCCCTGCGTTTCCTCACTTCGCAGTACCGGTGCTCGAGGAGACGTGGCCTGAGGCAGCCCTGCTGGAGCTGGACAGAACTTTGCCTGAATGTGCAGAGGTGTCTTCAGAGGCTGAAATTAGCAGTCACGTCTGTGAAAGCTTTTTCATGAGCCCAGAAAATTCACTGGAGTGTGAGCAGCCAATTAGGAGGATTTACCGGAGCCTTGGCCTGGCAGTGGACGGCCTCCTGGAGCTGGCTCTGGACTCCACCAGGCAGGTGAGACATGGCTCTGTGCACCGTCTGAACAGGTCTGTGACCCTGATTTAACTCCTGTTAGTGTTCCTTGTTTTTTGAGAAGGACAACAGGTCGAACAAGTGGGTGGATGGAATGGTTTGATGATCTACAGTTGATGGGGGAGGGTCCTGCAGCCCCCAGGTGCTCTGCCGGGCACCGTACATGCAGGGATAGAAGGAACATTGTCACTCTTCCTGGTGGATCCGGCTTCTCGTGTTCACTCCTCCTCTGGGCGTTGGGGGACAGAAACTCCATTCTGGGTGTGACCCACCTTCCCCACATGTCTTTTTGATCTTCTGTCAGTACCAACCATACTCTGCTCTGTGTCTTTACTAAGTGGGAGTCTTTTCTGAACCAGAATTTCTGAGGCTGTGGGACCGCCGTGCACAGAGAAGAGCTGAGCGTCTGGTAGATCATGCGGTTGGGCCTCTCGCTTCCACTCTGCTTTTATCTCCTGCACCGTTTTAGTTTCGGGATTGTCACTAGAAAAGGGAATTGTTTGTGTGAATCTTTTAGAGCATTTTAGACAATTAGGAAAGACATTAAATATGAATGCATGAGAAGCAGTATAGCAATTTTTCCCCCATTCAGCCCAATTAGAAACTAAACATTTTTAGCCAGGACATTGCCATTCACATCCTAGAAATACTTAAGCAAGTTTTCCCTACTTGGTGAGAGTGTGAGAAGAGGCAGCTTAGGGCTGTTTTCAAGGGAAAACCAGTAGATTCCCTCAGAGGCTGGTCTGGGGGTGCAGTGAATATGAGGGAGGCCCAGGCTAGGTGCCCAGGTGTCTGTTGGCACAGCTGGGCACAGGTATTTGGATCCAGAGGTTAGTGTGGGCCCTCCAGGCTGGAGCTGGCCTGGGAGCCTCAGAGGGCACAGGAAGGCATGTCTGCCAGGGGAGGAAGGGGAGATGGGGACCCAGGGCTGAGTCCTGAGTGGGTGGCATCCAGGGAGGCCCAGAGGGATGTCAGGGAGGGAGGATGGGTCTGCAGGTGGTGAAGACGTGTCAGATCTTCCCACTGTGGTGACCAGCCCAAGGAGAACTTCCTCCCAGCCCGCCCACCCCAGGCCTCCCCATCTCCTCCTCCACCTGTGGAGCACCAAGTGGTCGTTCCTGCCCAGGTTCTAGGCTCTCGATGGACAGTTTTGTGATCTTTGAATATACATTCTCCTTAGCTTTATTGTACAGATAGATATGTGGTATCAGTAGTTCACGAACATGTGAATTTTCTGTGTAGTATTGTGTCTATGTGCAGAATTTTTCCTTCTTTTTTTTTTTAGGTTTATTTTGAGAGAGAGAGAGGAGGGGAGGGGTAGAGAGAGAGGGAGAGAGAGAATCCTGCAGGCTCTGTACTATCTGTGCAGAGTGTGACATGGGGCTCAATCCCACCAACCTGTGAGATCATGACCTGAGCTGGGTTCAAGAGGCAGATGCTTAACCCACTGAGCCACCCAGGCTCCCCTGGAATTTTACTTTATTGAAAATTGTTGAATGAGTAGGTTTATTTAATAATTGACCTAATATTGAATGCCAAAATGGTTTCTTCCGCAATATTTGTATTCTACTTCTACACAAGTGGAATTCTGTTGACGTTAGCTTTATATTGAAGTGCAATTCTGGTTTTCAAATGTGTTTTAACAGCTGGAGGAAGCACGTCAGATTCATTCTCGTTTTGAGAAAGAATTTAGCTGTAAGAACGAGGAAACAGCGCAGGTCGTTAGGAAGCACCAGGAGTTACTGGAGCGCCTGGATGAGGAGAACGCGGCCCGGACACGGCTGACGCTGGAGCTGCACCAGGCGCGGGGTGAGCGCCGGCTGCGGGCGGGGAGGGTCTGCAGGGGCGCGCCGGCCAGAGGCACATGGGACGGGGAAGCATTAACGGAAGCGTTCAAAGCAAAACGTAAAGCTAAAATAAGACAGATGGCGTGAGGCCTTGGGGACTTTGCTCACAAAAGCCGTTGCACGCGCAGGCTCTTCTCGGGAGCCAGGGCTGTGGCAGCGGGTAGGGCCCAGGCGGGGTGGCTCTTCTCTCCGCACTTAACCTCTGCCGCATCCCAGGCTCACAGCCTCGGAGCGCTGCCTTACGTGGCGAGAAGGGAACATCGGTCCTGCCCCAAGAGGTGACATTTGTGACCCCCATGTTTATGGTGTCTGGTGCTTACGTGCTAGACACTCGGCATGAGGGGTGTGTGCAGGCGTGTGGTGGGGGTGTCTTGTACATGGCTGCTCTCGGGCTGTCACCTTGTCCGGTGACTCCTGCACGTGCTGGGTGCGCTGGCCTGGTGCCATCCATCTGGGAACAGGACCCCGGGCGTGACCACTCCGCTCTCATATCCCACGGCTGACATCTCGCTGGGGCTGGGATGCCCATGTCCGGCCCGTCTGCTCCTTTTGCTTCTCCAGCAAGCCCTTGGCAACGGGTCTCTCCCCGTCTCCTCAGGTCTCATCGAAGGGTTCAAGGTGGAGCAGGCCAGCTTGCAAGAGGCGCTGGGCCAGAAGGAGACAGCCGAGCAGGGCCTCGCCGTTGAGCTGGAGAGCCTGAGACGGCAGCTGGAGCGGGCGACCCAGCAGCAGGCAGAGCTGAGGGAGGAGAACTCTGTCCTGTGGACCCAAAAGGAGACCTTGGCCGCAGAAGCAGGAGAGAGAGAAGATGGTAAGAAATGCTGGTTCCGCGGCCAGAGATGGGAGCTGCAGAGGGTGGGAGCAGGGGCCGCTCTCACTCACCAAGGGCCTTGGAAAGAAGGCAGGGGCCCTGATCAGGGTGGCTGGTGCAGCGTCCTCCGTGTCGCTGCTCCGTTAGAGAGACGGCTGGCCCTGGTGGCCCCTCGAGTTCTTACAGCAGTGTGAGGCCAGAATTGCCTCTGGCAAACAGGAGGCCACTGAAATGTCACCAGCCTGTTTGAGATAAATAGCCATGGCAGTGGGAAAACACAGGCCACTTAAAATTTTTAGTTAAGATTTTAAAAAAGCGCCTAACGTTAATCTTCAATAGGAAAACGTAGTTTTAACAAAAGTTCATTGTGATTTCAGATTATTAGAGGTTTTATGTTTTAAACATTTAACACGTGAACAGTCAAAATGGAAGGCGTCCAGGTCATTGAGTCCATAGGCGGCGGTGTCCTCAGGAGCAGATGTGTAAGAATCAGCTCCGTGTGGGTTCAGCCTTCCCCAGAACCATGTGTCTCACACCCTCGCCCACCAGGGACTCCCAGTGTCCCTGTGCCTCCTGTGCCACCGGCCCATCTCTGGGTTTGTGGCTTTCAGATAGTTTATGGGCACACAAGTCTGCTTTGTGGTACAGCCTTGACCAATTCAGGAAACTCTTTACTCTTCCCCAATTTTTGTTTGTTTCAAATTTTTATTTAAGCTCTAGTTAACATATATGGTAAAATAGGTCTCAGGAGTAGAATTCAGTGATTCATCACTTACGTATGACACCCAGTGCTCATCCCAGCAAGTGCCCCCCTGGCCCGCCTCTCACCCACCCACCTGCCTCCATCAAGCCTCAGTTTGTTCTCTGTTGTTAAGAGTCTCTTGGGGTTTGTTGCCCTTTCTTCTCTTTTTCCCTCCGTTCCCCTATGTTCATCTGTTTTGTTTCTTATATTCCTCATATGAGTGAAATCATATGGTATTTGTCTTTCTCTGACAGACGTATTTCGCTTAGCATAACGCACTCTACTTCTATCCACGTGGGTGCAAATGGCGAGATTTCATTCTTTTTGATTGCCAAGTAATATTCCATCATATATACACACCACATCTTCTGTATCCATTCATCTGTTGATGGACATTTGGGCTCTTTCTATAGTGTAGCTGTTGTTGATAGTGCTGCTATAACCATCAGGTCTTTTGTTTTTTGTTTTTTTTTGTTTGTTTTTTTAAGTAGGCTTCATGCCCAGTATGCAGCCCAGCATGGGGCTTGAACTCACGACCGTGAGATCAAGACCTGAGCTGAGATCACGAGTCGGGTGCTTAACCGACTGAGCCATCCAGGCACCCCTAAACATCGGGTCTTTTCCCCAATTTTTAATTCTTTTTGATTTCCTTCATTAATAAACAATCAGCTTTTGGGATTACTAATCATTGCCACTTTCTTTGTCCTCCACTTAATTGGTTTTGGGCCTTGTCTTACTTCTTCTTTGTCCTGTGCGCCCTCCTGGGCAGGTGCTTGGCTTGTGTCTGCCAAGGCTCACGTGCTGCTGAGGTGTGGGTCTGGCGGACCTGTGGCTTCTTTGGGCAGAGCGAGTTGTGAGTGGCCTTGGCTTCCACCCACATGGGATGTTTCAGAAGGTCTGTGTGTAATCATTCCAGACCTCATCTTCTTGCTTGACTTGCTATTGATGACATCAATCTACTTATATGTTCCTGTCACTTTTCTGACTTTTGATGTAAATTTTTGATATTGAAACCTTAATCTGGCTTTGTTTTATCTCTTATATGTCATTTTCACCCTTTATTTTCAATCTCTTTACACCTTTAATTGTGTCTTGTGGATCTCCTACTAATGACTTCTGCAGAGCTAATCTGGGATGTCTTGTGTGCGCTGTGCCCACAGCCGCGGGGTCCACCTCTGCTCCTCTGGTGCTTGTCACCACACTTCCCACGTCTCTCTGGGTGGAAGGGACCTACCTCTGCTGGTTGTGAAGCTGTGCATCCGGTTCTTCTGTGTTTGCTCCTTCCTCATTCAGGCCGGTGTCCTGTGTCCCCTAACACTGACCTGTCCTGTTCTCTCCTGGTTCTGTCCCTGCGCCTGGCCGTGCTGTTCTCAGGCAAGGCTCCATTCACATGTGGGAGGATGTGTGCAAGTGGGCAGGTGTGTGAGCAAGCATGTGAGTGTGGGTGTGCACCTGTGAGCATGTGTGAGCATGAGTGTGGGTCTGAGGACTTGTCAGTTATTATTTTTTTAAACACGTTTTCTTCTGTCTTGGAACTTCTCATGGGCTGCGCTTCCCAGTGGGACAGACCTTCCTAGTGCAGGGCCCCTTCCACCCGTTCTCAGGTGTTACTGCCCTGGCCTGCATGTATGTGGGGCGGCTAGGCCCATGCCCCATCCATCAAGATCGAGCTTACCACCGTGAGCATGGTGGTAAGCTCTAGGGTGTTGGGACTTCAGGGCCGGGGCCTGTGGGAGACACAGACAAGTGGGACCAGCTGAGTGACCATGTAGCCCTGTGCTGGGGGACAGCCTTGTCCTCGCTGCCTGAGGCCTGAGTGGCCCTGCCTCCGTGAGGTCCGTCCCCAGACGCTCTGCCACACCTGGTCCTGGCACTTCCCACATGTCTTCCAGCACCTCTGTGTCTCTGGTTACCCCCTCAGACAGGCCTGGCCTCCTGTATTCGGCCACAGCTTCCAGAGCCCCGGTGCTCATTGGCAGAAGAGCGGGGCCAGTCTCTGCTCCTTCCCTTTGTCACCAGTGAAGTGTACTTCCTGTGCAGCTGGGGTCATCTTACATCATCAGCCCCGCCCCCACTCGCATGTCTTACTGTGACCTCTGGTCCTTCCATTCACCCAGCTGCAGGATTCTGTGCTTCTGTGTGGGGACTCGCGCATGTGTCAGTTGTGTGAAATGCTGCCCACCAGCACAACGCAACACCTCCTGACCTTCTCTGACTGTGGGCTCCCCCAGGTGTGGCCCAGGGTGTGGCCACTTGGTCCTGATTCTGCTTTGGGTCCTCGTGAATGTTGACCAACTTTCCAAGAGTTCTTGGAGGTCCTGGTGCCATGTGGCGAAATTCAGCTCTGCCTCACCTCTTGGCGTGGTGTCTTGTGGGTGTGAGGGGTGTCTCGTGGCTGCTTTCAGGGCGATGCCATCTGTCCCACAGGGGCTTTTTTGTCTCCTTTAAAAGTCAGCGCCAGGGTGCCTGGCTGGCTCAGTGGGTTAAGCATCTGACTCTTGATTTCAGCGCAGGTCGTGATCTCATGGTTGGGAAGACTGAGCCATACATTGGGCTCTGCGCTGACAGTGTGGAGCCCGCTTGGGATTTCTCTCTCTCCGTATCTCTCTACCCCTCTCCGACCTGACTCACACTCATGCGCGCTTTGTCTTTCTCTCTCAAGATAAGTAAATAAACATTAATAAATAAATAGAAGTCGGTGTCAAGTTGTTGGGCAACCAGGACGCACTGCAGCTCCAGGGCACCAGTCTGCCTGGGCTGCTGTCACAGGAGGCGTGGACAGGCTGCAGACAACAGGCACTGGCCGCTCGCAGCCCTGGAGGGTGGGGTCCACGATGAAGGCGCCGGCACGCCGCCTTCTGATAAACACCAGCCTCTGCACCGTGTCCTCACTTTTGGGAGGAGCCGGCCGCTCTCTGGGGTCTCTCTTCGGCTCAGATCCCATTCGTGAGGCTCAACATATGGATATTGGGGAGGGGGGTCACAGACGTTGAGACAATCGTCACGGTGCTACAGAAAAGCACAAGTGTTAGAGACCGTCCAGGAACGCAGACACTCCCTGGAACCCTGTGTCTGACTTCGTGTTTCCACTCTGAAAATGCTGTGTGTTTTCATTCATAGGCATTCCTGTTACCATAGCACATGAGGACTCAGGTCTGTAAAAACAAACAAGTGGCTGCCGTGTGATATGCATTGTGTCTGCACCAGATTTCCCCAATTTTTTACCAAAAAAGAAAACTACTTCAAAGCTTTTGTGGCAGACTGTTAACAACAACAACAAAAAGCCAACTTTAATCTTTAGTATTGATACATGAAAATGGGCGAGCATTTCTGCTGCGGCGTGTGCTGCTTGGGCGGGGTCGGGGGGGTAGTGGCCCTGGAGGCCCCGGTGGGTGTCCGTGGAGGGGCTCGGGGACCTGAGTGGAGCTTCTGTGCTGGCCCGACTTTGTAGGTGGCCCTCAGCGTGGCCCGAACGACCACAGGACACCTTCCTTGCAGTGCCACTTGCACGGAGGCCACGTGTGCTGGGCCGCCTTTCCTGCGGCATGTGGCTCTGAGGATGGTCCTGTCTGGGTGCGTGACCGGGCAGCACTGACTCCAGGGGTGCGGATGTCGGTGTTCTAATTGCATGTTTAAGGCTAATTTATCATAATTGCTGAGTTATTCGCATGAAGTGGTGATGGTAGTTTGCCATAAAAGATTGACAAATTTTTATAAAACGACATGAGTCTTGAAAGCATAAAAATGTAAGTGAAAACTATTGAAATTAAAATTCAGTTTAGAGATGGTTTGAACACTTCAGGATTCGTAAGAGGCAAGCCTCCTTTTTTTTATAGGTGCTTACTAATTTCCAGTTTCTACTTGGAATGTGGCCTTATCATCCAGTTAATTTTAGATTGGCTTTGATTTCCTGATGGCTGGACCCTGTTCCTCTGAGACACCGCCCCGGCCCTGCATGCATACTGAGCATGTTTACAGTGAACATCCGGGCGTGTGTTCCCTCTGATGGAGGTTTTAAGTTACATTTTATTTTTCCATATCGGAGAGTATACATAAAGGAATAATTCCTGGAAAATTAGCTGATATGTCTTTTGGGAATACCAAGATATATTCTTTCAGTCTTCAAAATGTTATATTTTAGCCAATCTTAATTAAAAAATTTTTTTTAGCGTTTATTTATTTTTGAGACAGAGAGAGACAGAGCATGAACAGGGGAGGGGCAGAGAGAGAGGGAGACACAGAATCTGAAGCAGGTTCCAGGCTCGGAGCTGTCAGCACAGAGCCCGACACGGGGCTCAAACTCATGGACCGCGAGATCATGACCTGAGCCGAAGTCGGCCACTTAACCAACTGAGCTACCCAGGCGCCCTAGCCAATCTTAATTTAAAAGGCAGTTTTTTTGGTTTGTTTTTGTAGAAGTACTTGACTTTATTTTCTCCAGGTATCTGGCTAAATACGGGCTCACACTGGCTCTCAGAGTGCGTGTCCCCTCCCCGGCCGTGGCTGTGTCCCCCTGTTTCCAGGGGGTGGGGTCTGGGAGCCTCAAGGGACGCTGTGCCCCCAGCCCCTGGCCAGGCTCTGGTCTGGGGCCTCTGGGAAGGCTGGACGTGGGGTGGGCTCTCTCCTGGGATGTCCCTGCTGTGCGGGGACGCTGCCGAACACATTTTGTTACCGCTCTGGCCCACGTACCCGCCCCGAGCTATGGAGCTCGTGTCCCTGTTTTCTCTGCACTTGCAGCTCTTCGTAGGGAGGTGGAGTGTCTAACCCAGGAGCAGCTGGAGGCCAGGAAGCAGTCTGAGAAAGACCGCGCAGTTCTGCTCTCGCAGATGAAGGTGTTCGAGGCTGAGCTGGAGGAACAGCTCTCTCGGCACGAAGCGTGTGCCAAGCAGGCTGAGGAGCTCTCGGCGCTGAGGCAGCAGATGGCGGCTCTGGACAAGCATCTGCGGAGCCAGCGCCAGTTCATGGACGTAAGCACCTGGGATAGGTTGTCTCTGTGGCCCCGGAGTCATCCTCATAGCGTGAGGTCCCACGACACAACGTTGGGTTCACGTGCGGCCAGATTGTTGTGGTCCCGTTGCTGCTTGGTGCTCATCTCGGAGGTTGTCCACGTTTGTGATGTGTGACTGAGGGGCCCCCTCATGTGCATGGCCTGGGGGGCCTCCATCAGCCCAGGCTGCAGGCCCTGCGTGCCCAGCACCCGGGAGGCGCCTGTAGCTCCCCCAGTTGGGCCCAAGCCGTTTGCTTTCTGTGACGTTCCTCCCGTCCACGTTCACAGGCCTCCCCGCCTTGCACCTGCAGGGCCGTCCCTCTGCGTTTCGCTATGCTTCACAAAGTGCCCCGTGACTCGGAGCCCATTCCTTGGGTAGTGACATGCGTGTGGAAGGGAAGTGCTGGCCGCAGCAGTCCGCATCCGAGCAGGCTGTCCCCTCCCCCGACCTCGTGCAGCCCCCTCCCCTTCGGCGGGAGGTGGGTGCAGCCAGGGGAAGCGCTGTGTCCCGCCAGCGTCTGTGAGCTGTCCCAGCAGACCGCCTTTCTCGACAGGAGCAGGCTGTCGAGCGGGAACACGAGCGGGAGGAGTTTCAGCGGGAGATCCAGAGGCTGGAGGAGCAGCTCCGACAGGCGGCCCGGCCACGGGGCCCATGCGTCCGCGATGTAAGTCAGCCCGTCACACGCTGTACCCGTGGGGTAGCCATCCTCTGTGATGCTTTGAAGTTTTACCTTTCGGTTTCCTTGTCTGCCTTCCATGTACCTGACGACGACCACAGGAGCAGCTGGATGAGGAGGTATGGCGTGTTGCCCTCCCACCGCATGACCCGTGGGGCGGGGGAGGCCAGGGGCCCTCTCACACGTGGGCTCGTTGCTTGCTTGTTTCTCTTGCTTCCTTTTGCTTGGAGCCCGACTTGCCTGCTTCCTTCTGCCTGGCATGGCTGCAGCTGATTTGCCTCTTCTTTTAAAGCATTACACATATTTTGAGAGGATTGTGGATTCATTTTCAGCTGTAAGCAGTAAGACAAATGTCCCGTGCACCCTTCACCCACTTCCCTGGGGTGATGCCCACAGAGGTCGAGCCGGGAGCACAGCCAGGACACGGATGTGGGGTCCCCTCCCACCCACTAGCCTGGCCTCTGTGTTAGTTGTGTCATGTCTGCAGTTGCACAAACAGACAAGCAGTTTGTGCCCGTGTGAGACTGACCTCCTTCACTCGGCCTGGCTCTCTGGACCCTGCCCAGGGGGTTGCTGTGCCCAGAGTCCTTTCCTTGTATTGCCGAATAGCTTTTCCTTCCCTACTAACAAGATTAACTTTGTTTTCCTAACAGATCTTGTGTTATATTAATATTTTTCTACGTCTTTATTGAGAGAACACCCGCATTACAATTTTCTGTCTCACTAGGCTCCTGGGTGTAGTCTCCGTGTAGACCACTCGTCAGGATCAGTGTTTCCTCAGTTGTGTTGTATGCTTTCTTATTTGGAAGATGGCTGTTTTAACTATTGTATTTCTCAAGCAATTTCTTTGTTTTAGGTTGAATTGCTACAAGAAAAGTTGAGAGAGAAATCAGATGGGTTTGATGAACTGGTTATAAAGAAAGAATTGGCAGACAGACAAGTGTTAATCCAGGAACAGGAAATTAAACGTCTCCAGGAGACAAATGCCAGCTGCCGAAGAGAAGCGACTGAACTACGAGAAGAACTGGAGAAGCAGAGAAACACCGTGAAAGCGCTGCAGCAGGTAGCGGCCCTTGTCGCGTGGAGGCTCTGTGGGGTCTCGGTCGGGGCTGTCGGCGGGGCACCTTCCACCTGGGCCGCTGTGCCCGCACCGTGCCGGGAGGGCCGGGGGTTGGCAGATCCATAGCGGGCCGTGCCGGACTCCACTGCGGCCTCATTTCCTCTGAGGGGGTGTCCCCTCGTGTCTCACTGGCTGCCAGCCAACCCTCTGCTGCATACACTTCACTGCTTCCAGTCTCTTGACGGTTGTTTGGGGCCGGGGGGGTGGGTGGCCCGCACAGCCAACATCCAGTTCTCGGCAGACCCTGGTGGGAGGTCGTGTAACTCAGACACCGTCCACCTGGAGGTGGCGTCAGCCCCCACAGGAGAGGGGCTCAGTCCCACGAGACTGCCCCCTCAGGGGCCGTTGGCAAGTCCTGTTGTACAGATGGAGGGTCCTGCGAGCCCCTCCTTGGGTTCGGTTAATTTGCTAGAGTGGCTCAGCGCTCTCCGGGAAACCGTTCACTCACTAGATCACCAGTGTGTTGAGAAAGGGTGCAACTCAGGAACAGCCAGATGAGGAGACACAGAGGGCAAGGCACGGGGAGAGGGTCAGGAGAGTCCGTGCCCTCTCTGGGTGCACTGCCATCGGGAGCGTGCGTCTGTGGCACAGACATCGTCCTTTGTGTCTGAAGTTGAGGTCGAGGCGGATGCCCTCTGATTGCCAGGCGTCCGACCCAGCCACCCGGCCCTCCTCTCCAGCTGTTAGTCGCAGGAGTTGAGCTTGTGACTTTCATGTATTTCATGTCACCAGAGGTTAGACGCTTACTGGAAAAGTGGGGGTTGGTGAGAAATCTTACTTTACAGTCGTTGGTTTGATCCTGTGACAAGTCCAGCTTCAAGGAGAGGAGAGTTTTGTCAGGTGTGTTTGGTTGTCGAAAATGCAGACGCCAACAGTTAACTGAGGTCAGGGGTCTTCCCGAGGGCGAGGACCTGAGCGGTTACTGTCTCGGGAGGGGCGCCCAGCACAAGAGGGGAGCCCTGCCCCTACTCTGGCCTCTTCTGTGCTGCCTGGGGACAGCTCGGCTCAGGGCGGCTGCATCAGTCCCTGCACCCTCCCCCCTCTGCTCCTGCTGCACCTGTCTCTCCTCCCTCCCTCCACTCTCTTCCCTCCCTCCTCCCTCTGACCTCTTCCCTCCTCCCTCTGCCCCTGCTCCACCTATCTCTCCTCCCTCCGTCCTCCCTCTTCCCTCTGTACTTCTTCCTCCCTCTCACTCTTCCCTCCTCCCTTCCTTCCTGCTCCACCCATCCCTCCTCCCTCCTCCCTCCTCCCTCTACCCTTTACTCCTGCCCAGTCCATCTCTCCTTCCTCCCCTCTTTTCTCCTCCATACTTCCTGCTCCCTCTCCCCTCCATCCCTGCTCTGTCCGTCCCTCCTCTCTCCATTCTTCCTTCACTCCTGCCATCTCTCTTCTCTCTGTCCCTGCTCGCTCCCTCTTCCTGCTTTCCTCCCTTGCCCCTCTATCTTTTCTCCCTCCTCCATCTTTCCTCATCCCTCCTCCCTTCCTTCAGCAAACATTTACTGAGCATATTAGATGCTATAGGTATAAAAAATGCCCCTTTTCCCTTCCACAAAGATGTAACTTCTTGTCCACTTAATTTATTGTGACTCTTTTGTCCATATTAAATGCCCTTTGAAAATTTTTAATGAGACATTAGTGTTCATCTTACAGATGTGCGGTGCCCTGATGAGCCATCGCCCTGTTTGTTGGCAGGTTCTTTGCAATTTTCTTCTGAATAGCCAACAGTCTAGAGACCACTTTTGTGTCTTCCTGAATAATTACTAAGGACGAATTTATTGCAGTGACCTCGCTGGCACACACATTGGCTCTCTGTTTGGGGTCACATCCTTCACCAAGCAGATCTGTGCTCTGGAGCACAGCCGGTCTATAGATTGTGTGTCTGGTGTGTGCAGGGGTGCACAGGTATGTGCAGTTGTGTGCACATGAGCTCCAGGAAGAGCTGAGGACACCGTGCACTCAGATCAGTTTGAGGCCCCCAGTTCCTGAAGTACTTGCCTAAAGTAAATCTTCTTTTATTCTTAAACAGGATAAAGAGGCATTACAGGAGCAGCGTGGAGTGGTGTCCACACTGCAGTCTAAACTCGATGAGGGCAGTTGCCCCACACCTCCTGCAGGCACTTGTCCTGAGAGCCCAGAAGTCCAATTAGAGGCAGTACAGACAGCGCTCCGGCAGCGGGAGAGTGAGGCAAGTGTGGGGGGCCATGGGGGACTCCCCTCTGCTCAGGGCTGCTGGTGGCCTTCACTGCCCTTCTGTGTGGAGGGGCAGGACACCCAAATGATGCAGGAAGGGGTCTGTGTCTACTGTATATAACAGCTTGGTGTGGGCTATAAAATATCAGTAGCTCTTTTTTGCCGTGTACTTAAATCTTTTAATTTGTAGCTTTCATAATTATTAAGTGGACTAGAATGTTAGGTACTTTTTAATATTCTCTCTTATTTTAATGAAAGGTTTTAGACTTGAAAGAACAGTTAGGAGAGATTAAGGATGACTTAGTCAGCAAGTGCGATGAAGGGCTGCACCTGAACGTGAAGCTGGACACACAGAGCAGCCGTGCCTCCGTCAGCCTGCGAGAACTGCAAGAGGAGAATGCTCGCTTGAAGGTGAGCCGGCAGGCCTGCCCAGACACCAGGCTCCACGTCTGTGCCTGTGCCACCACCTGCCCAGGGACCACCAGCCCCGGGTCCCAGACACTGTGGGCACCGAGGATAGTCCTCTGCTGCAGGCATTCAGGAGATGCCTGCCTTCTGCTCCAAGGTCTGAGCCGGGGTGGCTCTAGAAGGTGTGCAGGGGGCAGAGCCCAGGGCCACCTGGACCCCGTGCCTCCTGCACCAGCCTCTGGGTCTGGTGTGCGTCTTGAGAGCCAGTCTTGTAGAGGACGCTTGTTGGAGCTCAGCGGCAGCAGGGGCACACTTGTCTGACAGTAGAAGCTGTCAAGAGAAAGTAAATGTTCACCACTTACCTATTTGGGTCATTATAGACACCCTGTTCTTGGAGAGGTGATTTTTGGTTGTTAACCCTTCCTATGAGCAGGACAAAGAAAAATACTTTTATTTTTTTTTTAATTTTCTTTCTTTCTTTCTTTCTTTCTTTCTTTCTTTCTTTCTTTCTTTCTTTCTTTCTTTCTCTTTCTTTCGACATTCTGTTTTAAAATCTTCTAATGCCTTAGTGTAATCATGCTTCTGAGGAGACTCAGGGTGTAAAGGAAGCAGAATTGTGATGTATTGCGTACAGAGCCCTTGCCTGTGGCACCCCCGGTCGCTGTTGGGTGCGTGACCCTCACAGGCAGTGTCACATGATGCTGGTGACAACAGGGTTTGAGGCCAATCGCAGGCATCAGGCGTCCTTCAGTGGGAAACATACAGAAAACCACTTTCGGATTGAATGCTAGTATTTACACTCATGGGTTTATTAGGGTACCGCACGTCTGCCAGGTCAGGGGACCGCTTCCCATAGTCACATTTTATTGGCGTCGCTGTGATTATTTCCACAGGCATTTCTGCAGAACAAAGAAAAGGAGATCATGTGTGTGAGCGAGCAGCTCGAGGCTCAGCTGGCCGGGATGGGAAGGGGCACGCTCAGTGAGGTAGGCCTTTCCCGGCACCCCTAGAACCAACATACCCCTTGGGGGCAAGTGTGCCGGGGGTGGGTGGCACCAGGCCTTGTCAGCTCTGCGGTGTCCCGCCTAGAAAGGGACCACTTCCCCCAGAATGGGGAGTACCACACACGTTGCAGGAGACCAGGCATGCATGCTCTTGGCCCAGGTGTCCACCACCCTTGTTCTCAGTTCTTGGCCCGCACGGTCTTCCCTCTTTGGGCTCCGGGTGCCCCTCTCTGGCCTGCCTGCTCCAGCCGTGCTGCGTCCCAGAGGGCTCATCTCCGATTTAGTGCTTTACTCTTTAAAGCCACCTGCATGTGCTGGGTTTATATTTATGTATGTGTATATAATATATATATTTTTTTACGTTTATCTACTTATTTTGAGAGAGTGAGCGAGCAAGGAAGGGTCAGAGAGAGAGAGAGAGAATCCCAGGCAGGCAGCACACTGTCAGCATGGAGCCCGTCATGGGGCTCAAACCCACGAGATCATGACCTGAGCCAAAGTCAAGAGTCGGACGCTTAACCGACTGAGCCACACAGACGCCCTAGGTTTGTATTTCAGGTTTTCTGTTTGTGTCGTGATTGTGGCTGGTCTGTAGCACCTGCCTTTTCATGTCTGGGTGTTTAGAGTGAATAAGCCCACGTCGTGTGCTGTCAGAATCACCCTTGAAACTCCCTTCAGGTGTCTGAGGGGAGACGAGAGTCTGCATGGTGCCCAGCACAGGGGGCACGCAGGCTGGCGGTGAGGGTCGCACCTCACCAGGGCCTACCTCTCCGTACAGTTCTCGGTGCAGATTTCAACATGGTGGATGCGTGTGTGATGGATAGCTCATATTCTCTAAACCAAAACCAAAAATTAACTTGTTTTCTTTTGTTTTCAGTATTGGCCAGATTTGCATTTCAGTTTAAAGGAATTAAATGGCACTAGTGAAACCAAGAATTGTTGCGAAACCCTCAGTTTTCAGGAAGTGAACATTGGACTATAAGAAATTAGCTGGAGGGGCGCCTGGGTGGCTCAGTCGGTTGGGCGGCCGACTTCAGCTCAGGTCAAGATCTCGCAGTCCGTGAGTTCGAGCCCTGCGTCGGGCTCTGTGCTGACAGCTCGGAGCCTAGAGCCTGTTTCAGATTCTGTTCTCCCTCTCTCTGACCCTCCCCCGTTCATGCTCTGTCTCTCTCTGTCTCAAAAATAAATAAACGTTAAAAAAATTAAAAAAAAAAAAAAAGAAATTAGCTGGAGATGGTAAACTGGAGCACGAATGGCTTAGTCACTAGAATGGAGTTTGGAGCTGTATTGACATAGATTTCAATCTGATTTTCCACCTGGCAAGATAGTTAACACCTACATTTCAATTGTCTTACCTTCAAAGTAGCAGTAATAACATTTCTTACCTTAAAACCTTGAGGGTGACATTAACCAGCACGAGTGGAAACATTCTCCAAGGTCCAGGGGGGGCACAGCGCTAGGCTCGGAGCAGTCGTGGCGGCAGTGACGGCCCCATGCATGCACCTGGCTCGGTCCTGCTCTTCAGTGTTGCCAGTCCTCAAGCCTGATTTTCTTCATTTGTTTGTCTTTTAGTGTTAGAACCATGCCTAAAACCTAAAATCTCCCTTCAGTAAAACCAAGCAGATCGACGTTACTTGAATATTAAAAAAATACACGTTAAGGGTGGTGACATTAGTGTGGAGGTGCCACGGAGAGGCAGCCAGGGAAGCTCCCTCTGGCCATAGCGGTGATGGCACAGAGTGAGAGGAAGTGTCCAAACAAGAGGCAAAGTGGCCACCGTGGGTGTCCCTTCCCAAGCACTTTGGTAACCCTGATGCGGTGGGAGTGCAGCTTTCGGGTGTTTTCAGGTATTAAAGGTCATTTGTTAATTTGGTGCCACAGCTCAAAGTTGCTCCTGAACCTCAGATTAAAGGAGGGAAATTCTGAAGGTGGAACGTTTCATTCACCTCTGAACGTGCTTCTTCCTCAGGTTCCCTGTGACAGAAACTCAGAGATCGAGGAGCTGAGGTCCGTCATCGAGAATCTGCGAGAGAACCAGCAGCAAATGCAGAAAGATAAGGCAGAGGAGATGGAGCAGCTCCATGAAGTCATCGAGAGGCTGCAGAGGGAGCTCTCCCTCGGCGGCCCCGCGCCACTCGGGGCCCAGGTCAGCGAGCTGCCCGGTGACCCTGTGGCCAGCCCCGAGGCGCTGGTGGCGACGGAGCCCGCGGGCCGGCTGCTCTCGGAGCAGGAGCGCCAGCACGGCCAGGCCCTGGAGGCCCTGCAGCGGCGCCTGCAGGCCGCTGAGGAGGCCGCCGCGCGGAAGCTGGCCGAGCTGGAGCACAGCGCAGCCCTCAGGGAGGCTGAGGTCCAGGGCATGGCCTCCCAGATCCAAGCCTTTGAAGCTGCCCTAAAAGCAAAGGAAGCGAAGATTGCAGAAAGGGATTTAGAAATCGATGCTCTGAAGCAGCAGAAACTGGCCCACTCCGCCGAGCTGGAGACCATCCTGTCCGCCTTCTCCCGCTTCCGCCGTTCCCTGGAACAGCAGCCCCTGACCGCTGAGGATGAGCCCCCAGAGCTTCAGCGGCTCCGAGCGCAGTGCGTCCGCCTCAGCCGCCAGCTCCAGGTGCTGAACCAACGGTTTCTGAGGTGCCAGAAGGAGCTGGACAAGCAGCAGGCGCGAGGGGCCCACCTGCACCCTCGTGCAGAGGGCAGCTCCCAGGGACGAGGCCCCGGGGGCGAAGAGGCCTCTGATGACAAAGCGTCAGGGCAGGACGTGGGCACAGCCCCTAACAGCCGTGTCGGAGACCCACAGGTGGGCCTTGTTCCTTCCTGGTCCGCAGAAGGGACAGCCTCCGTGCATAGGGAGCTGGGGCTGGGGTGCGCTGGGGGAGCAGGCACACGGTGGTACAGGGGTGCGTTGGGGGAGTGGGGGCACACACGAGGGTACAGGGGTGTGTTGGGGGAGCAGGGGCACACACGAGGGTACAGGGGCATGCTGGGGTGGGGGGGGGCGGGGCACACATGGGGGAGCCAGGGAGCACTTGGCGCCTGCAAGAGGCCCTGACCCAGACCACAGAGCACTCTGGCTAGACCAGGGATGGTTGGATATTCTGTCCAGGAGGACCTACCGTTCCTCCTCCTTTCTCTTTAAGTCAATGACTGTCCTTCGTGTGCCAGGCAGTGTGGGATAGAGTTTCCAGAGGGTGGCTTCTGGTGCTGTAGAGAGAGGAATCTGAAGCTCGTGGCTCCTGGGTGCATTTCAAGTCCCTAGAACCTCAGGTCAGAACATGTGTACACAGTGGAACCTGGGGCTGCACTAGTTCCTATACTTTTAAACTTCATATCTTTGAGAGTGATTGAAGGTTTTCAAAGCCCTATGATAGGGAACATTAAATGATGCAGAGATGGCTTTGTTTTAAGAGGCTCCTTGCATTTTCCTCTCTGGACTCTATTCAGTTACTTTGTTGTTGTTGTTGTTGTTAAGTTTATTTATTTTGAGAGAGTGCAAGCAGGAGAGAGGGGAAGAGAGAGAGAGAGAGAGAGAGAGGGGGAGAGGACCTCAAGCAGGCTCCATGCTCAGCGCAGACCCCGACCCGGGGCTCAGTCCCACAAACCGTGATGTCACGAGTCGGGTGCTCAACCGACTGAGCCACCCTGGCACCCCTCAGTTGCTCTAATTTTTAACACTCCTCTCCTGTGTAAAACTTTTTAAGTTCATTTCAGTTTGGTCCTGAGAACTCCAGACTCTCTGCCTGCTGCCCCCTGCCATCTGCAGCTTGTGTGGAGCAGCTCCCAACGTTGGCCCGTGCGTTGTGGGGTTTCCTGGCCGGTGCCCGTGTCACGGCGAGCACGTCCTGGCCTGCTGTGGCAGGGAGCAGGCCGTGTGTGCAGTGCTCCCCTCTGGTCTCCTGTCCTTCGTGATTTAGGAGACGGGGACTTGCTGATGCCACCTGTGGACCTTCCCTCGGGGCCCTGCTGGCCAACATGCAGGCTCCAGAGCTCCGGGAAGTCCCAGGCAGCCCGACGACTGTGCTCCGTGTGCGTCGTTCTTCCTGGTGCTTTTAGCTCTGCCTTCACGAGCGTCATCCTTGTTTTCTCCGCTTATTGCAGAGTGCAGTTAACGGTGATCTGCAGCCTGCCAAAGCCCCGGTGACGCCAGACCACCCAGGTCCAGACAGACAAGACCGCGTGACGTCTGTGCTCGCGGCCTGCCAAAAGCAGCTGGAGTCTGAGCTGCTCTTGGTGAAGAGTGAAATGCACTTGAGAATGGACGACCGTGGCAAAGCACCGGGAAGGATGAAGGTACCTGGGCACACAGCACGTGGTGCTGAGCGGGCATAGACCAGTGTTACATGGATGGCGGCTCTATTGTGTTCTCAGAGTGGTCTCTTCACATCTGTTTTGAAGTTTCCTACATTTTTTTTGTTTGTCGTTTTTTTTTTTAGGTATTCTCTAGAAATGCACATTTCCCATGGTCTAGCCTATGAAAAATGAGCAGTTACTTCTCCCTTAGTGATAGCAGTAGGATTTAACTGGACTCTAAGGTCTGTCCCTAGGGTTTTCTGTGTGAGGACAGCTGCTCTGTGGCTCAAGGCCTTTATCACCAGTGTTACTTTGAAAGCTCGCATTTATTTTTTTGAACCTCAGGGGTTTTCCCTGCATGTTTTGACTTTATGCTCCTGGCAAAGAAGAGCATAGTAATCTGGAACGCAGCAGTTTGAGCACTCTCGTCACCAGGGCAGAAACAACACGAGAGCTGACTTCTCTTTCCTGGGCTGGGGGCTGCACATTGGCCCATCAAGTGTTACAGGGTCAAGGTGTTCCGAAAATCAAAAGTGGCTGGTTTAAAGGTTTTCCTAAGGGCGGTGGCAGAGTGTGATTAGACCCTGGCTCTCGAGCCTGCCAGTGTAGACGTTACACAGTTCGGCAGGATGTTCCAGCTCTGCTTTTCTGGGAACTCTCCTGTGGCGTGCCAGGTACACCGCATCCCTGTGTAAAGTCTGCAGGTTCTGAATCGTGCAGGTGTAGGCCCAGGGACTTCAGGCCAGGCCCACACACCCGTGCCTGCGGTTTTGACCGAAGATGCCTAAATCTGGTTTTATATGTTCATCAAATCCCCACAGGAAGTTTAATTCTGTTTGGAGAGGACTTGTTCTCTAACTCTGTGTAGCAAACATATCTCCATGCCCTTTTGATAAGAACATTTGTTTGAATTTTTAAGAGGTCAACCCCATGATTATGCTCTGGTTGCAAAATTCTTGGAAGTTACATATGGACAAGGAAATGCCAAATTCATTCCATAAATCACTATTTTATATTTTTCTTTTTTTTGTTCTAGGTTTTTACTCAAGTAATCTCTACACCCACCCAGTGTAGGACTTGAACTCATGATCTTGACATCAAGAGTCACATTCTCTTCTGGGGCAACTGGGTGGTTAAACACCACCGGTTAGGCATCCAGCTTCAGCTCAGGTCATGATCTCGAGGTTTGAGGGTTCAGTCCCTGCGTCGGGCTCTGTGCTGTCAGCTCGTAGCCTGGAACCTGCTTCAAATTTTGTGCCTCCCTCTATGTCTCTGCCCCTACACCCTTGCGTGTGTGTGCACTCTCTCTCTTTCAAAAATAGATAAACATTTAAAAAAAAAAAAAAAAGTCACATTTTCTTCTGACTGAGCCAGTCAGGTGCCCCACAATTCTATATTTTTCAGTGTTTGCATGTAGAAGTTTCCAGACTTTATTTTCCTCAAAAAAGAAATGCTTATGTCCTCAGTAAATTACCACAGAAATAGGTTATGACAGTGTGTGTGTGTGTGTGTGTGTGTGTGTGTGTGTGGTAAAATACATATAATGTAAGAGTTACAGATAACAGTCATTTTTTTAAGACTTTTTTTTTTTTTTTTTTTTTTAAGTAATCTCTCCACCCAGCATGGGGCTAGATCTCACAACCCTGAGTTCAGCAATCACACGCTCCACTGACTCAACCAGCCAGGCACCCCACATCTTAACCATTTTTAAATTTTTTTTTTTCAACGTTTTTATTTATTTATGGGACAGACAGAGACAGAGCATGAACGGGGGAGGGGCAGAGAGAGAGGGAGACACAGAATCGGAAACAGGCTCCAGGCTCCGAGCCATCAGCCCAGAGCCTGACGCGGGGCTCGAACTCACGGACCGTGAGATCGTGACCTGGCTGAAGTCGGACGCTTAACCGACTGCGCCACCCAGGCGCCCCTTAACCATTTTTAAATGTACAGTTCAGTGATCCTGCATACACATTAGTGAGGTTGTGTAACTATCCACTTTCATACCTGTTGTCATTTTATAAAACTGAAACTCTGTACCCATTAAACAGTAAGTCCCCATTATCCCCACTTCCCATCCCCTGGCAACCACTGACTCTGTCTCTGTGATTTTGTTTATTCTAAATATTTCATAGTGGATCGTATAGTCTTTGTCTTATTGTGACTGGTTTATATCAGTTAGCTTAGTGTCCTTGCAGTTCACCCCTATTGTAGCCTGTGTCAGAATTGCTTTCTGTCTTAAGGCCGAATCATAGTCCATTTATAGATATGCCACGTGTTGCTTATTCATTCACAGTCAGTGGGCACTTAGGTTGCTTCCACATTTTAGCCATTGTGAAAAATGCTGCCGTGAACATTGTGTATAAATCTCTCTTTGAGACCCTGCTCTTGGTTCTTCTGGATAAATATCTAGAAGTGAAATTGCTGGATCATATGGTAGTTCCATTTTTAATTTTTTGAGGAATCTCCATACTGTTTTCCATGGTGGCTGCATCATTTTACCTTCCCGCCAAGAGTGCAAGAGGGTTGCAAGTTCTCCACGTCCTTGCCACACTTATTATGTTATGTTGTGTTGTGTTGTGTGTGTGTGTCTTTATAGTAGCCCACCTAATGGGTGTGAGGTTGTATCTCATCGTGTTGTTTTTCTTTTTAATTTTTAATTTTAATTCCAGTATAGTTAACATATAGTGTTCTGTTAGTTTCAAGTGTATCATTACAGTTTTTATTTGCTTTCCTCTAATGATTAGTGATAGTGGACATCTTTTCATTTGCTTGTTGCCCATTTGTGTATCTTCTTTGAAGTAAAACCTATTCAAGTTCTTTGCTCATTTTATTTTTTTTTTAGAGGAGCCCCCCCCCCCCTTTTTTAAGCTTATGTATTTTTGAGAGAGTGTGAGCAAGGGAGGGACGGGGGGGTGGGGGGAGACAGAAGATCTAAAGCAGGCTCCACGCTGAGAGCACAGAGCCTGACGCAGGGCTCAAACTCAGTGAGCTGTGAGATCATGACCTGAGCCGCAGTTGGACGCTTAACTGACTGAGCCACCCAGGCGCCCCTCTTTGCTCATTTTAAAGTCAGGTTGGTTTTTTTGTTGTTGTTGAGTTTTAGGAGTTCTCTGTGTATTCTGGATATTAATCCCTTATCAGGCGTAGGATTCACAAATATTTTCTCATATTCTGTGCACTGCCTGTTTACCCTGGATGGTGTCTTTTGAGGCACAAATTTTTAAAATTTTCTGAAGTTTAGTTTGTCTTTTCTCTTGTTGCCCATGCCTTTTGTGTCATATCCAAGAAATCATTGCCAAGTCCAATGTTGAGAACCTTTTGTCCTATGTTTTCTTCGGAAGCTTTATAGTTTCAGTTTTAGTCATTGATCTATTTTGGGTTAATTTTTGTATGTGACGTTAGTTAACAATCCAACTTCATTCTTTTGCATGTATGTGGGCACCCAGTATTCCCAGCACCATTTGCTTGATAAGACTGTCTTTTCCCTAGTGAATGGTCTTGGCATCCTTGTAAAAAATCACCTGACCATGTATGTAAGGATATACATCTGGGCTCTCTATTCCATTGGTCTATATGTCTGTTTTTATGCCAGTACCACACCGTTTTGAGTACTGTAGCTTGATTATAAGTTTTGAAATTAAGTAGTTATAAGCCCTTCAGCTTTGTTGTTTTTTCAAGATTATTTTGACTCTTTGGGTCCTTTAAGATCCCACATGAATTTTAGGTTGGGGTTTTCTATTTCTGCAAACAGTGAATTTTGATAGAGATTGTATTGAATGTGTAGATTGTTGGTTCGTATTGACATTTTAACAGTATTAGGTCTTTCAATCCATAAACATGAAACGTGTTCTCAGTTGTCTTCCTTAATATCTTTCAGCAATATATTGTAGTTTCGTTGTACAAAATTTTCATCTCTTTAGTTCAGTGAATTCTTAATTAGTTTCTTCTGTTTTGTTGCTATTATAAATTGTTTTCTTAATTTCCTATCCGGATTGTTCATTGTTCATGTATAGAAATGTAACTGATTTTTGGATGTTGACTTTATATATCCTGTGACTGTGCTGAATTGATTTATTAATTCTAACAGGGCTTTTTTGTAGAATCTTTGTTTTCTATTTATGATCATATTATCTTGGAACATACGATATTACTCGTTCCTTTCCAATTTGGACACCTTTTATTTCTTTTTCTTGCCTAATTACTCTGGCTAGAACATCCAGTACTGTGTTGAAGAGAGGTGGTGAAAGCAGGCATTCTTGCCTTATTCCTGATTTTAGAGGAAAGTCTTTCAGTCCAATACCATTGAGTATGATGTATGGTGTGTCTTTTTCACATATGGTTTTTTATTATGTTAAAGTAGTTTCTAGTATGTTGAATGTCTTTATCGTGAAATGCATTTTCTGTCAAATGCATTTTGTCAAACGCATTTTCTGCGTCAGTTGAAACGATCATGTGATATTTTTCTCCTTCATTTTGTTAACGTAGTGTATTACATAGATTGGTTTTCTTATGTTAAACTATACTTCCATCCCAGGAGTAAGTGCCACTTGGTTACACTGTATAATGTTTTCAATATGGTGTTGGATTCTATTTGCTAGTCTTTTAGGATTTTTGCATCAATGTTCATAAGGGAAATTGGCATGTAGTTTTGTTTTTGTAGTGTCTTTTTCTGTCTTTAGTATCAAGATAACGCTGGCCTTGTACAGTGAGTCAGGAGCAGTTCTCTTTGTTTCTGTCATATAAAGGACAATGTAGAGAATTAGTATATAATATAATATCCTCCTTAAATATATTATATATAATATCCTCCTTAAATATGTGATAGAATCTACCAGGAAACCCATTTGGGTTCTTCATTTTTTTTGGAAAAGTTTGAGAAGGATTGATATTCTGTCTTAAATGTTTGATAGAATTCACTAGTAAAATCATCAGGTGCAGGGCTTTGTTTTGTTGGGAGATTTTATTTACTTTTTATTTTCCTTTGTCTCTTAGAACCTTTCTTGGTTTAAGTTTATTTTGTCTGATGTTAATATAACCACCCTGTTCTCTTTTGGTTCCTGTTTGTACAAAATAACCTTTTCTGTCCTTTTACTTTCAGCCTATTTGTGTCTTTGGGTGTAAAGTGAGCTTCTCATAGCCAGCATATGGTTGGATCATGTGTTTTTATCCATTCTGCTGTTCTTTTTGATTGGAGAGATTCATTTACATTTGAAGTAATTGCTGATAAGGAGTCATATGCTTTTTTCATTTTGCTGTATGTTTTCTATATGCCTTACAGCTTTTTTTTTTGTCCCTGATTTCCTGCATTATTGTATTCTCTTGTGTTCAGTTGATATTTTATAGTGAAATGTTCAAATTCCTTTCTCATTTCTCTTTGTGTATATTCTATAGCTGTTTTCTTTGTGGTTATGTTAGCGATTACATTTAGCATCCAGCATTATAACACTCTGGCTTGAATTTATACCAGCTTAACTTTAATCACATATAAAAGCTCTTGTTCCTGGGGCACCTGGGTGGCTCAGTCGGTTAAGCGTCCCGACTTTGGCTCAGGTCATGATCTCACAGTCCGTGAGTTCGAGCCCCACATTGGGCTCTGTGCTGACAGCTCAGAGCCTGGAGCCTGCTTCAGATTCTGTGTCTCCCTCTCTCTCTGACCCTCCCCCGTTCATGCTCTCTCTCTCTCTCTCTCTCTCTGTCTCAAAAATAAGTAAATGTTAAAAAAAAAATTTTAAAGCTCTGTTCCTTTATAGCTCTGTCCCTACCCTTTTTGGTTTTTGGTGTCACAAGTACATTTTTATACCTGTGTGCCTCAAAACAAACTAATGATTGGGTTTTTTTAATTTTTATTTATTTTTTAACATTTATTTATTTTTGAGAGACAGAGCACAAGTGGGGGAGGGGCAGAGAGAGAGGGAGACACAGAATCCGAAGCAGGCTCCAGGCTCTGAGCTGTTAGCATAGAGCCTGATGTGGGGCTTGAATCCAGGAACCATGAGATCATGACCTGAGCCGAAGTCAGACTCTCAACAGACTGAGGCACCCAGGCGCCAATTTTTATTTTTATTTTATTTTTTAATTTTTGTACCCCTAAGTTTTAATTTTTAATTTTTTAGAGAGAGAGAGCATGTGTGAGCTGGGGGAGAAGGTTAGAAGGAGAGGGAGAGAGAAAGAGAAGGGAAGGGAAAGAAAATCTCAAGCAGGCTCTGCCTGATGCGGGGCTCAATCCCACGACCCTGGGATCATGACCTGAGACAAAATCAAGAGTCGGACGCTCAACTGACTGAGCCACCCAGGCACCTCCTAATGATTTTTTTTTTAATCCATTAATCTCTTAAGTTATATAGAAAAAATGTGGAATTACAAACTAAAGCTAACAATAACACTAACTTTTAAACTGATAATTTTTTTAAAAAAATGTCTCTTATTATATATTTATTTAAAGTTTATATATTTTTTAGCAGGAGTGAGAGCATGCATGTGCGTGAGCTGGGGAGGGGTAGAGAGAGAATTCCAAGCAGGATCTGTGCTGTCAGAGCTGAACCTAATAACATGGGGCTCAATCTCATGAACTGAACTGTGAGATCATGACCTGAAATCAAGAGTTGGACACTTAACCAACTGACCCACTCAGGCGCCCCATAAAAAACATGTATTTTTTAAATCGTGATGAAAGCACAATGTGGAGTTGCAAAGCACTATTACAATAGAACAAACATTTTTAGAAATTCAAGTATAATTAACGTACAGTGTTCTATCAGTTTCGGGTGTACAAAATGGTAGACTAGCTTTTATTATATTATGCATGCACTTACCTTTACTGAGATCTTTATTTTGCCACATGACTTTGAGTTACTGTCTGGTGACCTTTTATTTCACTCTGTAGCACTCCCTGGAGCATTTCTTGCAGTGCAGGTGTAGTGGTCACAAACTCCTTTAGCTTTTATTTATTTGGGACTATGTTAATTTCTTCCCCACTCTTTTTTTTCAACGTTTATTTTATTTTTGGGACAGAGAGAGACAGAGCATGAACGGGCGAGGGGCAGAGAGAGAGGGAGACACAGAATCGGAAACAGGCTCCAGGCTCTGAGCCATCAGCCCAGAGCCCGATGCGGGGCTCGAACTCACGGACCGCGAGATCGTGACCTGGCTGAAGTCGGACGCTTAACCGACTGCGCCACCCAGGCGCCCCTCTTCCCCACTCTTAAATGACGGTTTTGCTTCATATTGAGTTGACAGATTTTGAGTTGACAGATATTCTTTTAGCGCCTGAATATATTGATGCACTGTCCTCTGGTCTCCAAACTTTATGATGGGAAATCTGTTGGTGATGTTTTCGAGGGTACTTGTATGTGACAAGTCATTTCTCTCTGCTTTCAAGATTCTCTGTTAGTGCTCTGTTAGTATAGTGTTGATTATAATATGTTTTGGTAGGTGTCTCTTTGAGTTCATCATATTTGGGGTTTGTTGAGTCTCTTGGATGTTTGTATTCATGTCTTTCATCAATTCTGGGACGTTTTCAGTCATTATGTCCTCAAATAGTCTCTCAGCCGCCACCGTTTCCTCTTCTGGGACTCCCACAATGCATATGTTGGTATGCTTGCTGGTGTCCCAGGGGTGTCAGTCTGTATTCACCTTTTTCAATCTTTTTTTCCTCAGTTGTCATCATTTCCATTTATTTTGAGAGTGTGCAAGGAGGGGAGGGGGCAGAGAGAGAGAACCCCAAGCAGGCTCCTTGCTGACAGCAGAGAGCCTGATGCAGGACTCGAACTCACAAACAGTGAAATCATAACCTGAGCTGAAATCAAGAGTCAGATGCTTGAATGACTGAGCCCCCCCAGACACCCCTTATTTGTTCTTGTTTTTTAATTGTTGTATGCTGTCTCTGTGCTGAGGATCTGCTTGAGATGTAAACTTCAGGTCTTCTCAGATCTTTTCTTAGCCTGCACCCTTGCCTGGGCACATGTAATTTCCTCTAATTTCTTCTGTGTATGCAGTTGTCTTTGAATGTTCTAGTTTTTAATTTCTCCCCAGAAAGAAAACAGAGAAAAATGCTGTGGTAGAAAAAAAGGTCACCAGCCCTTTAAATCTCCTGCAGGTCACTTGAGCCAGAGGGGGAGGGGCTATGACAGTGGTCTCCCACCTGTTTGCACCTTCCAGATCAGAAGCAGCGGTGGGAGCACAGACCCCCCCCCCCCACCCCACCCCCATTTGTGGGATAGTCCTATGCCCACCGTGGCTCCCACACGTTGTGTGTAAGCTGCTCCATGAGTAGGTGCACCACCAGCCTGCCGAGGGGCTGGGGCTGGGAGACGGGTGGCTGCTGCCGTGCTGAGAGCTGCAGTTTCCCCTCCAAGCCTCCCCCTGGAAGTTGCAAGCCTCGGACAGACTCCAGAGTTACAGCAGACAAGGTGCTGCCGGTGCCGTTGGTGCCCAGGTGGGAGACAGGTTCCTGGGGCTTCCTGCTCGGCCACCTTCCCAGAGTCCTCTGCAGCATTCACTTTGCAGGCAGAGTTCTCAGCTTTGGTTCTGTTTTTCATGGAATTAAAAAAGCTTGAAATCTCAAGAGTTGGAAGGACCCGAGGGCTTCATCATGGAGACTCATTCTTAATTGCTCAGACAGCTTCGAAATTGGCTGATAAATACTTGACTCTGTAATTCAGTTATTTTACTTTATACGTGTTCTTTTCCACATGCAGAATAAAGAGAAACTACTGGAAGATTGTCAGCTGCAGAAAGTTGGTCTCATAAGTCAGGTGAAAGAACTTCAAGAAAAGTTGAACCGTCTGGTGCATTCTGTGAACTTCCAGAACAGTGAGACAGAGGATTTCAAATTTCAGCAGCCATTGGCATCTTCACATGCTTTAGAAAATAATTTGAGTGACAGTTCCAGTAATGGTGAAGAAACTGACAAATTGCCTCTTGTTGATGCATTTCATATTGATAAAACCACGTGTGATCTAATTGACCTTAGTGGAAATCAGGATTCATTGGTAAGAAATGAAATGCCAAATGTTCCCATGGAAGATAGGGTTGATTTGCAGGATGGATCACTTTGTTTACAAGTGAGCCTGCACAGTGGCTCCCATGACCTAACCCATACCCAGGAGCCCGGTCCTGTGAAGAACGCACTCAGGGCAATGGACCTGTCTTCCTGGAGCTCACCTGAGGTTGTCAGGAAGGACTCGACCCTTGAGCCTGCACCCAGCCTGCCCTTGACGCCCTGCTCAGATGCCCTGAGCTTGGATGCCTCTGTGCAGGACAGGACAAGTGCCTCACTTCAGGCTGACGAGTTGGACCTGCTTTGGTACCTGGGCGGGTCAGCGGCAGGAAAGGCCTCCAGGTGGGCAGAGTCTCCATTGGTTGTAGACAGGGCTCCCTCCACTGACCACCATGTGCAGCGGACGGCCGTGGTAAGTGTTCATCCCTGGGTGGTGCCCCGGTTCAGCGTCTGTGGGATGCCCAGGGCCCCAGCGTGTTCCCATGGGAATGTATTTGCAGGGCCCACAGTATCATAGCTGCGGCCATTGTTGGTTCATCTCCTGACAGGGCCTGTGGGCCAGGTGTAGGTTCGCACCCGACAATCCCCTGGTCAGCTTTCCGCAGCGCCAACCACAGTCCATTGTAATGTGAATAATTAGGACTTCGATTATTCTTACAAACACGTGCCATGCATCAGTCCTACTCAGACACTCCCGCCAGGCCTGCGCACACTCACCAGTGGCGGACTCGAGAAGTACAGTCGTAAACCCATCTTCCTGTGTAGTTTTTGTTCAGGTTCTTTGGCTGGAATCTGTTTCCTGGATTTATTTTAATAGATTATACATATAATACTAATTTATTTCAAAAACAATTATTTTTGAGATAAATCATATCTTCTTACATAATAATTTTGAGATTTTGCATATCCTGGATTAGATACAATAAAAACCAACTAACAGAGGACTTTGTTATTTGAGATACACGTATATTACCATACACACTACCATAAAAATTACCTTTAATCTGAAATATTTGCTGTTGACTTCTTTAAAATAATCCTAGAGAACAGTGGCTGGGTTTGTTTAAATTCTTTAAAGCCCGTGATTTCATTATGTCCACAGGTGTGAAACATGTGTTGGGTTCTGTATGGGTAAATGATAAATTCAGACCTTAGAAAGTTTCCCTCTGACCAGTTTAGTTCTGTGATGTATTAAGTTACTATTTGACGACCGTTTAAAAACCTGCCTATTTGAACAGGAGAAAGATGTTGAAGATTTTATTGTAACATCTCTTGATGCTCAAGAAAAGCCCAGATCCTCTCCTGTTGGGTTCGAAGGAAAAAACAGCAGAAGTGATAATGGTGAGTCAGTCTTTTTAACTCTAAGGTTTTAGGGGACAGAACAGCATGGAGGCCCCCAGCTTGGCGTTCGCTACACTTGCCATGCACACTGGCTGTGCCCGTCTGCGTCTCTGTCCTCTGTGCTCAGTGGCACCTGAAGGCCTGATGTTGCGCTACTCTGGAAAGCTTGGTTGTGCACTTCGTAGAGTGCGGTCCCTGCACTCAACACCCAGACATCCTCACTGGCGCCCTGCACGGGAGCGAGGCTGTGCCGTGTGGGCCCCGAGAGGAGACCCTCACGTTTCCGGCGGTTCCTGCATCTTCCTCTGGATGTTTGTAGCAGGGTCGTCGGCATGGGGGTCCTTGAGAGCGCGCACGGTGACGCCGTGCTCTTCCTGGGGCATCAGGGCAGACAGTGCGCGGCGCCAGCGTGGACCCCTTGGCAGCGGTGTCTGCCAGATTTTATTCTGAGTTTTCCTTTTAGATTGCTTGGTGTCAGGGAGCGGGGATGTACTCGGAGACCATGTCTGTGGTCTCTTGTTTCTCAGACTCGGACACACCAGTGTTAGCCTCCAGTAATGATTGTTGCCTGCGTCATCATTAGGATAGTTGCCAGTCATGACCTTCTAACCTTGTAATTTTTTCTATAATAGTTGGCTTTTGATAAGTCCATCGCTTCAGGAGATGTTTCAGCATTTTTAAAAAAAGTCATCATTGGCTTAATTCAGTGCCTTTTAAAACTAGACCGTAGTGAAGTACAGTTCATGGACGCTTCAGCCTGTGCAGAATAGGGCCAGCAACGTTTTAATTTCAGTTTTGAGTTATTCCATGGAGTAAGTGCCCGGAGTGGTTCTGCACAGTGCCTTCCAGCCTCCCCACTCCGAACCACTGTTCCCTGGGGATGCCCACGTTCAGCTTCCAGAAATTTGTTCTGATACAGATTTCTAAGTCACATTTGCTAGTTACAGAACATGTTTAAACTTCTGGCTGCCAATTTCTTCTACTTTCCTTCCTTGTTTTTCTAAGGTGGCCCCGTTGTCCCGCTCTGTCCCCTCACCACAGAGCATGTGTGTTCTGAGCACCCCTGTCAGATTCCCGCAGACCTTCTGGGACCAAGGGTCCTCTCCCAGACAGCTGGTTTCCTTTCTCCTTGCTTCTTCCTATTCTCCATCATGGGTCCTGCCCATGCTGTCTGTAGGCATGGGCATGCACTGCCCACATGACCTTCACCTGCCCACCTGACCTTCATGTGCTGTCTCTGCTTGCCTGGTCAGACCCCATGTCCCTCCTTGGTAGTCCTAGTTTTGACAAAGTGTGTTCTCTAGAAGCATTTGCAGAAAAAGCATGTGTGAGGTGGGTTTTCTGAGAATGTCTGCACCTTCTTGATGTTTGTTGATAGTTTGGGCTTGGTGCAGACTCATGGGTGACAAGTCATGTTCCTTCAGACTCCTGAGTGCCTGCCTGCCTGCCTGCCATCCAGACCCTGATGTTACCCAGCACCACGGTGGTCCCTTGCCGCCAAGCACCTGGGCGCAGCGCTGCCGGCTTACCGGGAACAAGTCCTTCTGCCCTGAGTGCGTCTTCCTTCTTCCTGGGATGTGGGTCACTTCCTTGTGGCTCTCATCTTGCCATACTTCCTGTTAATCACTGGACTCATTTTCTTATTTTCTCATTTTTTCTGTTTCCACTTCTTTGTACTTACGTTCTTACTTGTTAAAGAGCTTTGTGAGAATTTATCCCTTAATCTTCACATCAAATGCTCCCATTTCTGCTGTGTCTTAATTTCCAAGAGTTGTTCTTTCTCATCCTCTTTTCCTTTCTCTCGAAACTTCCTTTCCTTGTTTACGAATAATATTTTCTCTCTTACTTCTCTGAAGATATTCTGGGTTTTCTGAAGTTTTCTTGTGTTTGCTGCCTTTTTTGTATTTCCTCCAGCTCTTTGAGTCTGCTTCGCGTTGTTTTGTGTGTCTGAGTGTTCCTTGGCGTGTCTGAGGCCTTCAGCTTCTTAGCAGGGCAGTCGTCAGCAACTCACTGGAAGCTCTGTGCTCAGAGGGGCCTTGCCGGGGACACTGAGCCCCTCATGCCCACCCGAGCTTGGTGCCAGTCGGAGAAGCAGTTGCGAGGACTGACCCTGCTTTTCTTAGGATGCCTCCCTCCGCTTTCCAGGTCTCCGTGGACTGGCGGCGGGCTGCAGGCTCAGGGACCTACCGCATGCTGTTGAGCGGTGTCCCATTCCTTTCTGAGGCCCCTCCCATCAGGAGCTCCTGGTGTCTCAGATGCTAGACTGTTGAGGGCTCTCCACTTTAGGCTGGCTGCTCTCAGGGTTGGTCTCCACCCACCCCATCAGGCATGTTCACCTTTTCCTGGCCAGACGCTTGCTGCTCGTCCCGCAGCCTGCACGGGGGCCTCGGGCTGACGTCTTCCATGTCTGCACAGCCACCTCCGGGTGCACTGGGTGGGCCCTGCGGGCGCGTCAGCCACGGTGCTTGCCGTGTGAGCCCTGCGGGCTCTGTCCTGTCTTCGGGGAATAAGGAGACATACTTCTGCACGAGAGTAAACATGAGCCAAGGTACTACGAAGGGTTTTATGTTGGAGTCACAGGTGTTAACATGGTAAACCTGAAAACTTTTTCTTCATCTGTGTGGTTGTGTAGTCTTAGGTGTTTATAAACATGTTTTTGCCGTCTTTGGTGGTTTGTTGATGTCGTCTTCAGGGCCGGGGCCTCATGTGGCACCATGAAGCAGGGGTCTGGCCACATCTCTGGCACTTGCAGGGTGTCCCCCAGTACACTGGCAGAGAGTTGGAGTGTAGACCCTGACTTTGTGCTGTGTTTTTAGGTGATGGCTTGGGGTTTGGAGACCTGCTGAGCCAAGGTTCGGGAAGACTCGATGCCCCCACAGCAAGTCCTGTGGTGCTGCTTCCTGCCTCTGGAAGGTTCCCACAGCCGCTGGAAGCCATGAAGGAGAAGGAAGTCCATCCGAAACAAGTGAAGGTAAGGGCTGGCGGGAGCAGGGTGCGCGGTGTCGATGGGCCTCCGTGTGCGGCCGCCGTGATTGCCCTGTGGGTGCCACGTCAGGGTGCGTGCGTCACACCACAGGGCCAGCTGCGTGCGGTCTCGCTGTGCTCTAACGTGTTTCCATAGGGGGAGAGTCTGCTGGCGTGGGGAGCTTGGGATCAGGTATCCCAGGCGAGAGCCCAGCATGGCAGGTGGGGGGGGTGGGGGGAGTGGGGCGGTAGGGGAGAGCTGTGGGAGCTTCGGGCGCTGGGGTCCCGAGAGCAGGACCAGCTCTTCCTGCACCTGCTGCGGCACAGCGCACAGGGGACTTTCAGGGGTGGCTGTTGTGGTGAATCACAAAAGGCAAAAAATAAGGTTAATCTTCCTGAATTGAGTTCAGGTATCACAATGCGTGACCCTCTGGGGAGAAGTGGTTGTAAGTTTTGTTTGGTTTTGGAGATTGACCTTTAGCCTTTCCTAAAACAACTGGGGCCTGTGCTCGTGACTGGGCCTCCCTCCACCAGGTGCCTGCCTGGGACCGAGCAGCGGAGCAGGGACCGCATGACCCACTCTGCTGACACAGGGCTGCGGGGCCACATTGGAGAGCCCAGCCCACTCTGCTGTGGGAGCTGCTGCTCGGGAGGGGTTGTCTCTGTGTCCTCAGGGCCTAGACCATTCTGCCTTCTGCTCTCCGCTCTTTTTTGTGTGTCCCTGAAGTTGACACTTCAGAAGAAAGGTTACCTGCACTCGTGTAGCAGTGCAGGCAGTTTTGATGGGCAGCCTCAGCTCTGACTCAGCTGGCTTGAACGGCACACAACATTTATCACTGGACCATACTGGGAGTTGGCTCCTGGTGCGCTGGCTCCAAGTGTATACCTAGAGAGGCCACCAGTGTCCCCACACTCGCTCATTCCTTCCCTGTGCCACCAACAGGAAGCCTGTGGCACTTCTAGGGTCAGGCAAAGCATGGGCCCAGTGCTTCCTTTGAGGCTGTTTTCCAGGAATATCCCTCCCGTCCCCTGCCCCCACCCCCCGTCTTTCATTGGCAGACCTGGTCACACGGCCACCGAGACCAGCCGTCCTCAGCCCCGTTGACGAGCTGGGCTCATACTGACCCACTGCTGACAGGGAGTCATTGTGTGAACCACCTGCCGCAGCCCCGCTCGCCCACTGCTGCTGGTCCCCAGGTCACGGAGCTGGGCCCTTGGTGACCTCTCACAGCCAAACTCCACAGATCTAAAGCCCCTTGTGCCCTGGGGTCAGAGCCTGGTTCTCACCAGAGGAGGGAGGAGAGAAGCCACACTCAGCTTGCTGCGGCTGAACTGGGAGCAGAATTTAAAAACACTTTTTCTAGTTTTAATTGATATGTGACACTGTGTAAGCTTCAGGTATACAGTGTGTTGATTTAATACACACATGTTGTTTACACAGTGATCCCACAGTAAAATTGGTTAACGCCTCCATCACCCAGAACTTTTAATAAGTTTTCTTTTCTCTCACCAGTTTAGTGAATCATTTTTCGTCAAAACCACTGGCACAGACTTGGCTGAATAAGCAAACCAATACAATGTCACTGTTGTGTTTTATTCACATGGTGAAAACATTCCTGTTACATTGCTATTACAATGCCATCAAAAGAAAATGATTTTGATGTTAAGTAAAATCTCCAAAATTGTGTTCATCTTGCTCCTTTAAGAATTGAAATTGGAGAGGCATCTGGGTGGCTCAATCAGTTAGTTAAGTGTCCGATTCGTGATTTTGTGTCAGGTCATGATCCCAGCCCCGTGTTGGGCGGGCTCCATGCTGAGTGTTGAGCCTGCTTGGGATTTCTCTCTCTCTCTCTCTCTCTCTCTCTCTCTCTCTCTCTCTCTCTCCACCTCCCCTCCCCTGCTCATACTCTCTCTCTCTGAAAAATTTTTTTGATACGGGAGTATGTTTTTTGGCTGTTTTTTTTAATTTCCTTTTTTGCATTCCTTAATTTTCTACGTGACATAGAATGTTAAAGATATGTTCTGTTAGTGTTTCCAATCCAGGCAGTCTCATGTTAGAGGAGTTTGTAATTTTTAAGGAATAAACGTGGTTCTGATGACAATTCTACGTACTTAGGCTTTGAGGTTTAACACTAGATGATTGAAAAAGGAAAACCAGAAAGAAGCCCAGTACTTGCCCTGGAGCCCTTTTGCAAAGCAACCGAGGTTGCCTGCAGGGGGCTGTGTGGATGCTGGGAAGTTAGCCTGCAGGTCTCTGTTCGCTTCAGTCGGAACCAGCGACTTCAGTATTCCTGATGTCTGGGTATTTTCTGGGAGGTTTCTCAGGTCACTCTGGTTTAAGTTGCCACCTGTGTTTCTGGAGCGTGAAGCCACACTGCTCACCGTGAGGGACGACTGCGCCAAGAGTCAAGTCGTCTGACAGCTGGCCCCACGAGGCAGAGTGGTGCCCGCAGGGGCTGAGTCTCAGGACCGCGGTGTGGTCACGGCTCTGGGGGCCCTGAAGCTGGGGATACTGGGGGGGGGGGGGCGTCCCTGAGCAAGGGGTTTGGGTGGCCAGGCTTGGACTCCTCAAGAGCCCTGCTGGAAGCAGCTATGAATGGGGGCGAGTGATTGGCCTATGGCGCACCGTGCATCAGCTGGAGCAGACAGGGGCACCCGAGTGACAGGCCGACATGGGAGGTCACGAGAAGGGTGGGCTGGTCACAGCGATGCAGGTTCCTGAACAGAATGCCAGTCCTGAGGACAGGGTTCTGGAACCTCCTTGGACCCAGTGGTTATATCTGTGGTACCCAAGGTCCAAACCGATTGCAGACCTCCAGGCCCCAGCCAGCATCGGACCCCAGGGGTCCTGTGACATCACTGAAGGGTGCGATGGCCTCACGGGAAGCTTTGCTCTCGGAAAGGCGCAGGCAGAGTACCTCCCTCGCCACTGGCACTCTTTCTGCGTTTATCAGGAGAGTGTTGAAAAGGTGGCAAGTGACAACGTCAGCCCTCCCTATCTCTGCAAGCAGAGGACGAGGGTGGACGGGTGGATGCAGGAGGTCGTAGACCTCCAGCCGCACCCACAGGGGCCGCCATCTGGGCCGCTAGACCTGGCGTCTAGCAAACGGAAGGTTTTTTAAAGTAAAAGTGTTTCTAGGGTCATTAAAGAGAATTGTCTTTAAGGTAAGCGTCACGTGGGGTTTGGGTGTTTTGTACTTTTGTGTTAGTATTTTACGTTTTTGGGTCCCATGATTGAAGTCCTAGCAAAACCTATTTCTGGTTAAATAGTTGTACTCTGTTATAGCTTCCCGTTGCTACTTCCATACTTCCCTGTTTGAGACACCTATTGCCATCTATTCTCCAGAGTTTAGGCCTCACATGCCCCTTGAGTGGATCTTTGCACGTGGAGTGAGGACCTTCGTGGTTACTTTGGACACTGTGTGGCCCCCAACCTGGGGGCAGCTCTGGGGAGGCCCCACCATGAGCCCCACCCAGGATTCGTGAAGGGATGGTAGGGGTGGCATCCACCGTGCAGACCCTGGTGGGGCGTCCTTGGAGTAGCTTAAGCAGAAATTGTCCTTCAAACCATTTTTCTAGCAGTCTCTGAAGGTTACGGGGGAGGAAAGTTTGAAAATCTCACAGAACGGCAGGATCTGCTCTTTGATACAAGCCATGGGGGTGCTATGTGTGTGGCTCTAGTGAGCATTCGCGAGTGGGGGGCAGGGTGCTGAACGCATGACTAGCTTCAAGCTCCTTTTCCCTCTTTCTGAAATGCACGTCCCGTTGCAGGCTTTGCTGCAGATGGTGTGTGATGAGAGCCACCACATACTGGCCTTGTCCGAGTACCGTGGGCCGCCTAGCGCCCTGAGCAAGGGCGAGCCAAGTGCCTCCCTCGAGCGATTCCCAAGGGAAGGCCCTGGCCTGTTGGAGGCAATCCCGGCCCTGAGGAGGCACCCGAGCCCCACACTCCTAAAGGGAGAGAAGGTATGGTGGCATTCTGCCTGAAAGAAAATAGGCTGTGGGCATGGAGCACTTTGAGTGAGTTGCTTGGCCAAATGAGTGGAATAAAGGGAAGAACAGGGTCGTCAGTGGACACAGGGGCCGTGCTCCTGGCTAGTCACCTTCTCAGTCATGTTTGCCAGCACATTCCAGCCCTGTAAGGGCAAGAGAGGCCGTGGGAAGATGTGTGGCGGGGCTCAGTGGGAGGAGGACATGGGGCCGGGCCTGAGCCCACAGGGTCTCAGTGCCCACTTTGCAACCAAGGACCCGGGGCGGCACAGAGCGAGAGCCAGGTGCTGAACCCTGTCCAAGGCCACAGGGGGCGGAGGGAGCGGTGGGCAAGAGGGCAGTGCCGGGCCCAGGCCTACAGTGGGGGCGGGAGCAGCCAGTCAGCGGGCACCCGCCCCAGGGCCTGGCAGAGCAGCGGTGGGGAAGGAGGTTTGCCTGCCAACGTTTTCTCAGTCTTACCTGCTGTCTCCTTCAGCACCTTCTTCGTTCACGATGGCGGGCTTGGCTTTTCGTGCCCTGGGCTGGTCGTGGTCTTCTGTTGGGTGGTCTGCTTCAGCCTGCAGGGTGCATTTATGGAAACACCGAACTGTTCGCTCCAATATTTTAGGAGTTTCCTGACATGTGCCTCGACTGGAGAGGAGAGTTTCTACAGATCGTTCAGGAGGCGTTTGGAAAAGAACGGGAGATGCTGAGGGCCGAGTTGCAGCCCCGGCCCTGCGGCTCTGACCCCGGGGACCACAGCTCCCTGTTGCAGAGGCTAGAGAAGGTGGTCCAGGAGCAGGTGAGCACGTGCCTCGATTTAGTGCCCAGAGCCACTGACGGTGAATTTTGGTCCCTGTGTTTCCCCTGACCTTGGAGTGTGGTAGTGACTGAGGAGGAATGCAAATAGAATCTATTCTGGAAATATCCTGCCTTTCCTTGGAAACAGAGTGGTGCTAAGTGGTCCGGCCCAGGCTGTGCGTGGGAGCCCGGCACTGTGAGGGCCCTGGGGGGCCTGCTTCCCCAAGGTCCCTTGTAGGAGAGGGCACTAGAATCCAGATGCAGGGTCTGTGGCAGGTCAGAGCAGCCTCTGGCACAGACCAGGGTGCAAGTGAGGCCTGAAGGTCCCCAGGGGCCTCTGTGCCTGTGTTCTAGGCCACCTTTGTCCTGTGAATTTGTTCTTGCTCGGTCCCCAAGCTTGTGCCCATGAAGCTGGAAGCAAGAATTTGTGGACAGTGGGCTGTTTGTGCCTGGAGATGCTGGCCTGGCCCAGCCTCCCCCGCCCTTGGGACGTGCTCCCTGCTCCCCCGTCTAGGGGGTGCTCCTCCACGTGGCCATGTCTGTGACCCTGCTCTCCCTCCTTTGCCACCCCGGCTCCGGGGATACCTGCAGGAAAAGTCCTTGGAGCACCTTCGCTTGTCAGACCGGAGCAGCCTGCTGTCCGAGATCCAGGCTCTGCGCGCCCAGCTGCGGATGACTCACCTGCAGAACCAGGAGAAGCTGCAGCAGCTGTGTGCGGCGCTGACCAGCGCGGAGGCCCGCGGGAGCCGGCAGGAGCACCAGCTGCGCAGGCAGGGTGAGCACTGCCCCTCCCGCTGCCCAGCACTGGGGCTGGTCTGTCCGGGTCCCTGGATATGGGGACCATCGGCCTCGGCATTTCTTAGTTCACAGAACTCCTGGAAAAGCGACTCTGTGGCACCGCCCAGGCAGTGGGGGGTCTGTATTGGTGTGAGCGCTGGACACCAGCAGGACCGTGTCTGGGAGTCCCTGGGGCTTGCACTAGGTCTAAGCAGCCTGTTTTACGCGTTTATGTTAATTTAGGTTCCTTGGGACTTTCTTATAGATACTCACATCATCTCTGAATAAAAAGCATTTTGTTTTCTCCTTCCCATCTGCCACCTCCTCCTACTGATTGCTCCAGTTAGGCCGTCGCGTGCCGCCGTGGCAGGCGTCCGGCCATAGGAGAGGTGTTCCGCCTCACACCCTCACACAGGCTGCCAGCAGTGGTCTCTGCACATGCTCTCCATCCACGTGCACAGCCCCTTCTCTTCCTAGTGCTGGGTGCCGAATGATGGGCCAGGCCTTGCAATGCTTTGTGTTTGGGCCATGTTGCATTACCTCGTGAGCATTTCTGGGCCGGACTTACTGGTATTTTGCATCTAAATGCATGAGGGCTACTGGTGTGTAGCTTCCAGTCTCTGAGTTCTGGTGTGGGAGTAGTGCCAGCCTCATGGAGGATTGACCGTCTCTTTCCCTTCCTTTTTCCCCGGGAGACTATAGAGAACCAGGGTTATTTCTTTGCTAAGTCTTGGGAGAGTTCTCTCCCAAGAACTGCTAGGGAAGCTGCTAGGGTCGAGGCAGTCTCTGTTGGGAAGCACGAAGTGTTGGAGTGATGGGTGAGGTGGCGATTTAGGACGACTGTGGAGACGGACACACCTGGTCTTCGTGCACGTCCATCTCGGCTCAATCCTCACTCCTGCCTCCAGGAGACCCCGGACCTGAACAGCTGGCCCTGGGGAGCCGTGTCTGCACGGCCTCTGGTCTGCACGGCCACTCTGCCTGCACGACTCTGGGTGCCCCGAGGCCTGGAGGGAATGAGCCTCCGGTGTCCTGGCCATCGGCCTGGAAAACTCATTTTCCCTGAGAGTGAATACATCTCCCTCTCCGTACTGGTTTGTCTTCAGTTTGTGAAATCATTTGTACAGCTCACCCGAGATTCACGAGTAATGGTATCTTATGTCCCCTAACGTCTTTCTCAGTTGAGTTATTGGCATACAAGGTTGAGCAGGAAAAACGTATAGCAAGTGACGTACAGAAAACGCTGAATGAAGAGCAAGAGAAAGCCAGCAGCGTTCGGAAGCTCCTGGTGGTAGAGCAGACCGTCGTCAGAGACTTAAGATCTGAGCTCCGCGAGTGTAAACAGGACAACGAGAGGCTGCTGGCATCCCTCAGCGAGGCACAGAAGGAGGTCCTCCAGCTGAGGTGGGGGCCCTAATCCTCCTCCCACACAGCACCTCCTGGCTCCCGGGTTCTGTCCGCACTTTTGTCGAGGAACGCGGCATGTGCGCGTGTTGTGATAGGTGCCCCGGGTCTGTCTACGGCCCAGGCGCTGCAGCCTGGTGTGTCGCTCCCTCTCCTGCACAGGTCTGTGTTGGACAGCAAGGAGAGCAACCTGAAGGCCGCGCTGCAGGAGCTGGAGAGCGAGCGCGGGAAGGAGCGTGCCCTGCAGAGCCGGCTGGAGGAGGAGCAGCTGCAGCACCTGCAGAGGGAGGGCCAGAGCTCCAAGACCCTGGAGGTGCCTGGGCGCTGGGCTGGCGGGGGGCGGTGGGGCCAGCAGGTGGGGGGGTTGGTGGGGGGCAGTGGGGCTGGCAGGTGGGAGCGCAGCTCCTCATAGGGCCCAGCTCCCCGTCTCCCTGTGGTCACGTTCCTGGTGGCAGGGTGTAACAGCAGTGAAGCAGGCCTGCGTCTGCGGTACAGCAGCGTTTTCGTGGTGACAGACGGGTGCTCACAACCCCCACTGTCTGGCCGCACGGAGCACAGCCTCGGAAGTGCGTGCCAGACTGCATAAATGGCAGTGACCCGGCTTCTCTGTGCAGTGGAGGTTGTGTGTGTGAATTGGCATGCTGTTTGGCATCTCTGATGGCCACGGGTCTGGCAGGTGCTCTGTGTTCCTCAGTCCCAGGGCTGGGCAAAAGCGTCTTTCACCCACCCGGGGACTGTGGCTTGGCTAAAACATCGTGTGTCTGAGTGTCCAGGGTGTTGTGGTTCTAGGGAAGGTGTGCATTTACCGAACACTGCTTCAGGAAAGTACTTCATCCCTGAATAAAAATGGCAAAGTAACAGAAGAATTGTTACATGGTTTCCTTGTACCTGTAGGATAAAGAAGTGTAATTGCTAGGTCGAAGAATATGAGCAGAAATTGGGGCAGGAAGATGGTTTTGACACTTCTCTTGATTTGCTTTTTCCCATCTTTTCCCTGATACAGGAGCTAAGACTCTCTTTGGAGAAGCAGCACGCTCAGAGTAATAGACTGTGCGTTGCACTGAAGCACGAGCAGACGGCAAAGGACAACCTTCAGAAGGAGCTGCGGATCGAGGCCTCGCGCTGTGAGGCGCTGCTGGCGCAGGAGCGGAGCCAGCTGTCCGAGCTGCGGCGCAGCCTGGAGGCCGAGAAGGACCGGTCGCTGGAGCTGGCCACGGCCCTGCGCCACGAGCGCCTCCTGACGGAGCAGCTGAGCAGCCGAGCACAGGAGGCCCCGGCGCATCGCGCTCTGCTGAGGAAGCTGAAGGAAGAGAAGTCCCGCGCGGCGGAGCTGCAGGCGAGGCTGGAGCAGGTGCAGCGGCAGCTGGTGGCCGATGTGCAGAAGCAGCGTGCAGAGATCGAGAGGGAGAAGGAGGTAAGGGGCACGCAGACCTCCGCTGTGGAGCCCGCCCAGGCTTGGGAGCCGACAGAGGGGGAGAGTTCCTCACAGCAGCAGGCAGGACTAAAGCGCTCACAGGCGAGGCTGGCTGCACGGGAAGGACACAAGGACGCAAGAAGGAGAGCAGAGACGAGGCCCGGCCGGGCCGACACGGAGAAGAGGCAGGCTCGAGACAAGGAGAGACTGGTGAGAGCACCGCCGACCGCGTCGGCACCCAGCAGCCAGCCAGGGGGCCGAGAGCGCCACATGGGGGCTTGACCCTGGGCCACTCCTTCGTCCCGCTGGTCCGTGCGTCTGTCCCCTGCTGCCCCCTGGTTATCGCAGCTTTGTAGGTTTCCGTGTCGAGAAGCGTGAGTCTCCAACCTCGCTCGTTGTCAGGGCTTGGGTGTTCGGGGACCGTAGGGTTCTGGGGCCCAGCCTTGACTCTGCAGGTCACTTTGGGGGGTGAGGCCACCTCAGCGATGTTACCTCCACGAGTTGTGAGGTTGGAAGTCTGTCCGCGCGTTCAGGTCTTTGATTTCTTTCAGCCGCGTTTTGCTGTTTTCAGATGACGAGCGTTAACGCTGTGGTTCTGTTGTTCTGAGTGTTTTATTAGGGGTTGGTGTTGTCGTAAGTGGAACTGGTTTCTTCTTTCCGTGAGCAGATGGTTCCCTGCTGGCCTAGAGCAATGCCGTTGGGCCTTCTGTCGATCTTGCATCTTGTGCCCTTGCGCTTGTTTGTTGTTTCCAGTCATTTGATGCGTTCTTTGGGCTTTTCCACATATGAGATCACGTCACTTGCACGGAGATGTAGGTTTACTTCTTCCTTTCTGGTCCGGGTGCCTTTCGTCCCTCCTGCAGTGCTGAGTGGAGGTGCTGCAGCCTGTTACCCGTCCTCCACCCCCAGCTGTGACAGCTGCCCTTCATCAGAGGAGATTCTCAGGGTACCTGTTTTATTCAGACTTTTCGTGTCTTGTTTTCAGTCTCGAGAGTGAGTTGGATTTGTGGTTTTGGTGTCTTGAAATCTATGGTTTTTGCCCTTTATTCTCTTAATGTCACGTTTCTCGTTCGGTTTCACCGGTGGAGCCAGCCTTGCGCTCATGGGATGAATCCCACTTAACTTTGGTGTAGGATTCTTTTTTATATAGTGCTGGATTCGGTTTGCTAGTATTTTGTTAAGGATTCTGCATTTATGTTCATGAGAGATGTTGGTCTGTACTTTTACAGTTGTGGTGTCTTTTTTTTTATATTTATTTTTGAGAGAGAGACAGAGCATGAGCGAGGGAGGAGTAGAGAGAGAGGGAGACACAGAATCTGAAGCAGGCTCCAGGCTCTGAGCTGTCAGCACAGAGCCTGACATGGGACTCGAACTCATGAACCATGAGATAGATCATGACCTGAGCCAAAGGTGGACACTTAACCAACTGAGCCACCCAGGCACCCCATAAAGTTGTGGTGTCTTTGATTTTCATATTGGGATGATTTTTGCCCCACAGGTTGAGAAGTATTCCTTTTATTTTTTGGATAAAATGTTACTTTTAGGTATATTTTATGTCAACCAGAGCCTTTATTTCTGAGAAAATTATATCCTGTGTCTTCATGTGGATTCACGTATGTTTTGCCCTCTTTAAAAATCTTTTTTAGTGCTCACTTTGGCAGCACATATACTAAAAATATTTTTTAAAAACACACAAGGAAAATCAGTGGCCTGGTCTTTTCAGTGGTTAGCCTGCCGTGAAATGTTTGAGAAATGACTATGTGTTTCTAAAATCAAAAGTCTAGATTTCTAAGTGTTACAAAGATAAATCAGACCCCCAAATGGTATAAAATTAGTTTTGGAAGTTCATGTGGGGAGTGTGATCAGTATGTTTTAACAGCTTCACTGAGATACGTGGAGTTCACCAACCTGAATTGCGTCCTTTGCAGTTTTAGTACAAACTCAGAGCTGTGGACTCGTCACCACAGCCAGCTGTAGATTGTGTTCACCACCCCGTGTTGAGCCTCATGTTGTTAGCACTCACCCTCACTTCCTCCTCCAGCCCTGGCCACCGCGAGTCTACGGTCTGTTTGCAGATTGGCCTGTGCTGGACCTTCCTATGAAGGAACCACCCCCCACCCCCACCCCGCGCCCGCGTGGCCTTTCCTTGTCTGACTCCTTTCCTGATGTTTTTGGGGCTCGTCTGCGCTGCAGTGTGTGTCAGCGGCAATATGTTTTGCACGTGGCCTTCGCAGTGGCGTAAGCAGCCCTTGCTGTAGTGGCTGCATTTACCGCCCAGAGTCTTGGAAACGCAGGAGTAGTTTGGAGGTGTGACAGAATGGGCGCCGTGCGGCCGGGAAGCACCCCATGTTGTTTTGTGAAGGAAGCAAGTAGAGTCAAGCCCCAGATGGGCCTTCGTCACACAGCATCCCCAAACGTGTTCCAGATTGTGTGTGTGTGTGTGTGTGTGTGTGTGTGTGTGTGTGTGTGTATGTGTGTTTACTCTTTCTCCATGGGAACAGTGGCCTGTAGCCTTCGTGTGCCTCTTATGGACTTGCCCAAACTGTCTCTAAAGTTTTCAGCCAAACCCTATTATTGAATTTTGATTTTTTTTTTTTAAACGAGTGGTAATGTGATTGCTTAAAAAATGCAAAGAAAATGTTTCCTAAGTTAAATAAGTAATTATTCTTCATGATGCATCTTGGAAAGAATTTGAAGTGATTGATGTAGCCCCTTTGGTGTTATTTTCACTGTTGATGGTTAAAATTTTTTTAAAAAGTAAGTTTAATTTTTTATTTTATTTATTTTTTATTTTACTTATAAAAATAAACCTGTAGGTTTCTTGGTATGTTGCTTTCCTAACTTGGAAAATAGAGAAGTAATGATCCCTGTGTCCACACGAGGCTGGAGCGTTAATCGAGCGATGCCAGGAAGAGCCTGTGGTCCGCGATGCACGGGGCGTGTCGAGGGAGGCCCGGGCCGGGTTCTGGGCACCCGAGGTTCCCTCCCAATTTCGCGGGTATCTGTCTGCTTGTCTCCAGACACGGTGCCGCCTCCCGCCTCTCCTGGGGCCTCCTCACCCACGGAAGCTCCACCGGGCCGCCCCTGTCAGGCTTAGGGCTGCCCAGAGGGGTTTCCACCAGGTGACTCCCTCTGTCTCCCTGGAGGGGGCCCAGATCCCCGTGTCGGGCAGGAAGCTGGGGACTGTTCGCTTTCTCCCAGGCACCCGGCACACTCCGTGCTGAAGGGCATTTTGTAAGTGAGGCGGGTTGCACTTAGTGCAGGTGCTTGACCCTGCCCGTGTCTGTGTGTTGGCGTGTGTGCGCGCGCGCACGTCAAGGTCGGGTGCCAGAACTGGGGCCCGTGAAGACTCCTCCTCGTTTCGGCATGTGGCGTCCCCTCCTCACACTGGTGAGGGCCTGACAGTTCTCAGAAATGCAGGTCGAGCCTTCACCGCCGAGACCCCGTCCGTCTGAGGCAGGGGGGCTGCCCTGACTCCACGCCCCGTGTGGAGGGTGCCGGCCAGGGGCCGCCCCCTGCTGAGGGCGGGGCTTCTGCCTTCTGCTTCTGGAACGTGCGCACGAAGGGCCCGTCTGTTGTTTTGCCGTTGACAATAGCGAGAATTGGAACTGCGGCGCCAGCGTGACGAGCACAAGATCCGGCAGCTCCAGCGGACGGTTCAGGACCTGGAGGCGAAGGAGGAGGCCCGCCAGCGCCAGTGCCCGGAGTCGGCGCGGCTGCAGGAGCAGCGGCTCAGCCTGGAGAAGGTCCGGCAGCAGCTGCTCTGGGCCGCCGGGCTCCTGACCAGCTTCGTCAGCCAGACGGTGGACAGGTGAGCGCGAGGGCTCCGGCCACGCCCCCGCGAGCCCCGCCTCTTCCGTGAGGAGCGTGCACGAGGCTGGCGCCGGTGTTTGGTGTCAGGTGCCCATTTTTAAGCAACAGACGCTTGTTCCTCTCGCCACGTGTTGACACATTTGTGGGCAGCACTCTCTTGAAAGGTGTTGACAGCATGTGTTTTCTCTATTTGGATATGAGAGAAAAATCCAAGTTTCTTTTAGATCTGTTCTCCTCATGCCCTTTTACAATTGCTCACCACCCAGAGGGTCTGGACCTGACGCCAGGCCCCTCCTGCCCACTCCCACCGCGGTTGGGTGGGGCCAAGCATCCGCGCTGTGTCTGCCTTGCCCACGTCCTCAGGATCACCACTCACGTGACCAGGGTGTGTCTGCAGGGTTGAGGGACTGACAGGAGTGTTGACAGTATAATTAATTAAATTAATATTTGCCTTTTCCTGTAGGCACAGAAACTCAGCAAATACGGTTCTCCCGTCTGTAATTGGATTCGTTTATACAGCAGTATGATCTCTGAGCAGACTTTCCTGGGCTTCTCAGACTGTGCACAGGGCTGCACCACCTCAGGGCCACCACTGTCATTAGAGAGGCCCCGAGTCCCTAACTTTGTGGACAGGGCATGGCTTGACGAAGCAGTCATAAGCAAGTCCTCCTGGGGCTGCATTGGACCCATTTGTCATCTCTCCACGCGTTCCCTCCCAGTGGCTTTAGGTGATTATCAGTTGGGATCTGGGTGAACCCTCTAAGTGTCTGTTTATTTTCACAGGACAATTGGTGACTGGACATCATCAAATGAGAAAGCAGTGACGTCCTTACTGCACATGTTAGAGGAACTCAAGTCTGAGCTGAGCGCGCCCAACTCCTCCCAGGTGAGAGGTGGGGCTGCCTTTGCGGTTCCTTGTATCCCTCCTCCGCTGCCACAGAGAAGTGGGTGTCTTCTTGGGCATTGCCACGTGTTGCCCCCAGAAAGCCGCCTGACCTTGCCGATGCTCAGGCACTCCCCCCAGAGGGGCACGGGCTGCTCTGCCCCAGGCCCAGCCTGCTCCATGTACACCTGGGTTGAGACCCTGAGCTCTCAGCTGCGCCTGTCAGCTGCGTAGGAAGGTGATCAGAAGTTGTGGTTGCTGGGCAGCTGGGTGGCTCAGTTGGTTAAGCATCCGACTTTGGCTCAGGTCATGATCTGTCTCATGGTTCATGAGTTTGAGCCCCATTCGGGCTCTGTGCTGACAGCTCGGAGCCTGGAGCCTGCTTCAGATTCTGTGTCTCCCTCTCTCTCTGCCCCCCTCTTCCCCCAGCTCTCAAAAATAAACGTTAAAAAAAAAAAAGTCGTGGTGTCTGACACAAATTCCTGGTAGATGTTCCTTGGTAATCGTGAAAACATCCTGTTTATTGTGAAGGCAGCATGCATGTAGGCAGCAGGGGACCTTGTACCTGCTGAGCATGAGGGGTCAGTGTGGTGCATCCTGCCCTATTTACCAGTGCCTCTGTCAGTGTCCTGTGCCTGCTGTAGGCTGAGTGTGGCTCTGATTATGGAAGTAACGAACCTGTGTTAAGGGACTTACTCGTCGGACCCTCGGGGAAGAACCCACAGTTGCTCTCTGGGCCCTCTGTGTGCTCCCCTTGCTCACAGAGCTGTGAGCAGGCCGGTGCTCTGTAGCAGGCTGGCCCTGTCAATGCAGCCCAGGGCTGTGCGAAGTCAGTTTCTTACAGGATCAAAGAGAAATGTGCTTTGATCACTTACTGTTTTCCCTCCCATAGATGGACAGCTCTTCTTAGCCCCACAAGCTGTCACTGAACCCCAAATATGGGTAAAACTATAATTCCTGAAAATAACCAACAGTAAAAATACACAGTGTGTACCTTTTCTTTTTTTTTTTTTTTAGACTAAGAGCGTGCGCGAACAGGTGAGGGGCAGAGACAGATTCTCAAGCAGGCTCCACCTCCAGCGCAGAGCCCAACTCGGGGTTCGATCTCACAACCTTGGGATCATGACCAGAGCTGAAATCAAATCAGCCGCTCAACCAACTGAGCCCCCAGGGACCCCTAAAGTGTGTACCTTTTAACAAAAAACGTATATCCATTAATTTTTTTCTCTTTTCAAGAAAAAAATGCCAGCAGAGCTGCAGGTCCAGCTGGTGGATGTCCTGCTGAAAGACAATGACTCCCTCACGAAAGCTCTGTGCACAGTGACCCAGGAGAAGGCTGAGCTGCGCCTGGCGGTGTCCCAGCTGGAGACGTCTCTGAAGCAGCACCTGCTGAAGGGCCGTGTCCGGAGCGTACGTACTGGTGCTTCTGCTCGGAGATGGCGTGAACCGGGCTTCCTCTGGGCCGTGGGCTTGAGTGCTGGTTCTTTCCAGTTAGCTGTCATGGGCTCTGACCTCCCCAAGATGCCAGATGCCTTATATAACATTTCAGCAGGTTTTCCACTTTGTACACAGACACGGGACCCTTGCCGGGAGATGATGTTTGATACATGTTCATGAAAAGAAATCTGTTCGTTTGACTTTTACGTAATGAAAACGACCTCAATTTTCCTGATTGTATAGTTTGGTAGACTTTCTTCTTAGAATGCCTGATTTTTTTTTTCTTTTATATTTAGATTGTCATGTCCCTGATTTTACTTTTATGATGAAAAAATTTTTAATTGTTTTTTGCACTTGTATGCAGTAAAATCTGCCCCTGGTAGGATGCCATTTGAGTTTTCACACACATGTGGATTCTCGTGCCCCGTGTGACCACACTGTTAGCGGAGCACGTGGCCCAGCAGCACATCCTGTTCCCGGCTGCCGGTAGGCACAGCCTGGCTCTCTGCGGTTTGCCTTCTCCCGGTGCCACAGAAGCGGGCCCACACGGTGTGTAACGTTTCGGAGGGCTCCTCACTTCTCTCCTAGCGCCCACGAGATCATGCTGGGCGTTGGCGCATCAACAGCTCTTCTCTCATGCTGCTGAGCAGCGTCCGTGCACAGATGTGCCTCAGTTCAGCCGTCTGGCTGCTGGAGAATATTGGGGTTGTTTCCAGTGCTCAACGATTGTGGTCAGTGCTCCTGGAAGCTGCTGTGAGCAGGGTTCGTTTCTCCGGTGTAAATACCCAGGAGGGGACGCCGTGTCCCGTCACATTTCTGCCGAACCCTGCCGAGTGCCCAATAGCTGCACCATTTCACTTGCCCTTGAACGGAACGTGGGAGTCGGGTCCCTCAGCATCTTCACGCTTGGGGCGGGCGGTGCCTTTTCTTGTAGCGTCCCGCAGTGCGCGGCGACATCTGTGTTTCTTCTTTAGTGAAGAGTCCTTCCAAGTCTTTGCCCACTTGTGTTTTTTTTCCCCCTTTATCTATTTGCATTGAAATCCAAGTTAACATATAGCATAATAATGATTTCAGGAATAGAATGTAGTAGTTCATTACTTATACATAACACCCAGTACTCATCACAACAGGTGTCCTCCTCGGTGCCCATCACCCATCTACCACATCCCCCACCCACCTCCACTCCATCAGCCCTTAGTTTGTTCTCTGTATTTAAGAGTCTCTTAGGGTTTGTCTTCCTCTCTGTTTTTATCCTATCTTTGCTTCCCTTCCTATATGTTCATCTATTTTTCTTAAATTCCACATATGAGTGAAATCACACGATATCTTTCTCTGATTTATTTTGCTTAGCATAATACCCTATAGTTCCATCCACGTAGTTACAAATAGTCTTCGCCCACTTTTAAATGGCATTGTTTTCTTATTTTGTTGTGTTTCCAGTTCATATATTGTGATATGTTTTGCAAATCTCTTCTCCCAGTCTGTGTTGTCTCTTCTGCATAGATAGTACTCTTTGCAAAACAACAGTTTTAATTTTAATAAAGTCAATTTGTTTTTTTATGGATTGTGCCAAGAGTTTTATAGTTTTCCTTCTTACGTTTAAGTCTAGGATCCATTTTGCTTTTTTTTTTTTTTTTTTTTTTTTTTTGGTCTGAGGGTTAGGTCAAGGGTTATTTGTATGCAGGTTGATATCCAGTTATGCTGGCATACGTTGAAGATTGTCTTTTGTTATCAGTTTGTCTTTGCCAAAGTCAGAAGTTGCTCCACAGTTGTGTGTGTGTGTGTGTGTGTGTGTGTGTGTGTGTGTGTGTGTGTGTGTGTGTGTGTATTCTCTGTTCTGCTCTCCTGGCCCTCACCAGCTGCCTGATAGGTGTGGGTGACAAAACCTCCTCCAATTACACATTGGTGATCATTGCATTCTATGAACATACTAAAAACCTGTTGAACAACTGTTTTCAGAGGATAAGTTTTATGGTATGTGATTTATATTTCAATAACGCTATTATAGAGGTTTAGGCAAGCATTGACATCTTGACTGTATAACTGTAACTGTTATTGAATTTAGCGGTATTGAATCTTCTCATCTGTGAACTTGGGATGTCCCTTCATGTATTTAAATCTCTTAAAATTTCTTCCTTTTTTTCTTTTCTTTTCTTTTTTTTTCCTATGTTTGTTTATTTTTGAGAGAGAGAAAGCATAAGCAGGGGAGGGGCAGAGAGAGAGACACACAGAATCCGAAGCAGGCTCCAGCCTCTGAGCTGTCAGCACAGAGCCCAACACGGGGCTCAAACCCACAAATTATGGGATCATGACCTGAACCAAAGTTAGACATTCAACTGACTGAGCCACGCAGGCATCCCATAAAATTTCTTTCTTAAACATGTTGTAGTCATCAGCATTCATATTCTAAAAACATTTTGTTAGATTTTTACCTAAATATTTCATTTTTCAGGGGCCTGTTGTAAATGGTACTTTTCAAATGTTTTGCTTTCCAATTATTCATGGCTAGTGTATGGAAACACATCAACATTCATAGGTTTGCCTGGACCTTAGATGTCCTGTGACCTTGCTAACCTCACTTTTTAACCCTCGAAGTGTTTCTGTAGGATTTTCTACATGGACAATTACATCATCTGCGAATAGAAAGTTTTATTTTTTTCTTTCCAATGCAAATACCTTTGATTTTCTTTTCTTGCCTGGTGTACAGGCTGGACTTCCAGACTTGGATGTGTTTGTGCAGGCGTGGTCCCCCATCTTGGGGGTGGCCTTTGCTCTGTCACTGTGAAGGGTGGTGAGCAGGTACTCACGGGAAGGCCCCAGCCTTAGTGTGCAAAGACTGTATCCTGAACAGATGTTTAATTTGTTATGCTTTTTCTTCACCTGTTGATATGGTGATGTGTTTTGTCTTGTTCGGTCAGTTAACAGGGTGCGTTACGTTGATTTTTGGATGTTGACTATCTTGTGGCGCCAGGAAAAGCCCCACTCGGTCATGATGTCTTATTATTTTTATATATTGTTGGGTTTGATTTGCTAATATTTTGTTGAGCATTTTTGTATCTGGGTTCACGAGGGATTTTAATCTGGAGTTGGTTTTTTGTTTTTTATTTTTATATTGTCATTGTCTGGTTTTGGCCTCATAAAATAAGATGAAACATGTTTCCTCTTTTTACTTTCTGGAAGAAATTACATAGAGCTGGTATTTATTTCTTCCTTAAATATTTGTTAAAATTTAACCAGGAAACCACCTGGGCCTAGTGTGGGTTGTTTTTCAACCACCCCCGCTGAAAAACAGGTGGTAGTTAGTGATGGACTTGATGTTTCTGGTGCTGGATGGAGGGAGAGGGTCCTGTGAAAGTCAGTTTGTCCAGCTGGTTGGTGTCCTGTGGCCTTTTGAGTTGTCTCCTCCTTGTCTGCAGTCACCACACGGGAGATACTGACATCACTGAACAGAATGGTGAATTTGTCTGTCTTCAAGCTCCATCCAGTTTTGCTTTGCGTGTTTGAAGCTCTGGTGGGAGATAAAGTAAAGGGACCTCTGTACTGGGGAAGTAGGGTCCAAGCACTAAGGAGACTCAGGACTTCCGTTCTTTGATGTGAGAAGTTCTAAACGCTGCACGTTTTAATCTTTTTTTTTTTTAAGTTCATTTGTGTATTTTGAGAGACAGAGACAGAGAGAGCATGAGCAGGGGAGGGGCAGAGGGAGAGGGAGAATCCCAAGTAGGCTCCACACTGTCAGCACAGAGCCTGATGTGGACCTCGAACCCACAAACCGCGAGATCATGACCTGGGCTGAAGTCACTTAACTGACTGAGCTACCCAGGCACCCCGAAAGCTCCGTGTTTTACTCTTGATGAAAGCTGTCATCAGCACCAGTTCACAGCCCTGTCTGCTTCTCTGGAACTTGCTCACAGGTGTTTGGAGGTCCCTTGTTGAAGGCATCCTGTTGGCCCTGTGGGACTAAAGTCCAGTCACCCTTAGAGCACTTTTGTCCTTTATGTGAAAGTTCACAAGGAAATCAGGAAGTTATTTCTATTGAAGAAAAATTGACATACGATACTGTATTAGCTTCAGGTGTGTAACATAGTGGTTCGACACTTACACACATCACAAAACGGGGACCACCCTGGGTCTGGTTACTAGCCGTCACCACACAGTTACTGTGTTCTCTCTGCTGCATCTTCTTTACGACTGGACATTTGCACCTCTTAGTCCCCTCCATCCATTTTGTCCGTTCCCCGACCCTCCTCTCTCTGGCCACCAACCAGTTTGTTCTCTGTGTCTGTGAGCCTGTTTCTAATCTGTTTTGTTTGTTCATTGGGCGTGTTTTTAGATTCCACATGTAAGTGAAATCAAATGGTATTGGTCTTTTTCTGTCTGACTTATTTCACTTGGCATAATACCTTCGAGGTCCATGCATGTTGTCATGGACACTTGGGTGGCTTCTCTATCTTGGCTCTTGTAGATAATGCTGCCGTTAACATAGGGTGCAGGTCTTTTTTCACATTATCTTTTCATTTTCTTTGAGTAAATACTCAGAAGTGGAGTTACAGGATTGTATGGTAGTTCTGTTTTTAACTTTCTGAGGAACCTCCAGAGTGTTTTCCAGAGCAGCTGCACCAGTTTGCATTCCCACCAGCAGTGCAAGAGGGTTCCCCTTTCTCGGCGTCCTCGCCAACATCTGTTGTTTCTTGTCGTTTTGGTCATAGCCATTCTGACAGGCGTGAGGTGGTATCTCATTGTGGTTTTGACTTGTATTTCCCTGATGAGGAGTGATGTGGAGCATCTTTTCAGGTGTCTATTGGCCACTTGGATGTCTCCTGGGAAAACTGTTCAGATCCTCTGCTCATTGGATTGTTTGTCATACTGAGTTGTATGAATTTTTAAAATATATTTTGGATGTTCACTTCTTATTGGATGTATTGTTGGTTGATGGTTTCCTTTGCTTTTTTAGTTTGGTGTAGTCCTACATAATTTTTGCTTTCGTTGTAGGAAATAAATGTTTTCAAGGAGTAAGTCACAGTCTGCGAGTGAACTGGTGGGGCATTTTGCCCTTCATGTCCAAGACAATTTCCATTTCTAGAGTGTTTCTTTCCAGAAAAGCCCAGGCTGTGTTTTAGAACCAGGAAAACAAACATCTGTCCTTTTCCTTCTTCCTCATCATGGGTCCGGCGAGGGCCCTTCCACGGGGTCACCCTGGTGCTAGGCTCCTCCTTTCAGCCAAGTCCTGGTGCTGGGGGCTGGTGCCACCAGGCTGCCTTTGATTCCTGTTCCAGACTGAGGGGCGGAGGTCACAGTGCACATGGCCCAAGTACTTGGAGCTCCCTTTGGCCTCAGTAACAGGTCCTGGTTGTCCGATGTGGGCGGTCCCTTTGTTGTCCTCACTGTGGGATCCTCCTCCTCTGTTAACGCGTCCCTACTGGAGCTCTGGGCGTCTTCCACACACATCGTGGTGTCCAGGCCATGCTGTGTGCATTTGGACACGCTGCCTGGTCATGACGTCCTCAGTGTGCGTGGCACCCATGTGGGGCCCTTGCTGAGGTTTCCAAGAGTGTGATTTGTTGGTGCTGGAGTAGAACCAGGGATTCACACCTGCCAGGAGTTAGCATTTCTAGGACCAGAGAGTATGAGGGTGTTTAACAGGCTTAGCACTTTGAATTCAGGGTTCTTTTCATAATTATTTAGATTTTGTTTTTAATAAAAATGTACCTTTTGTGCAGTCATACTTCAATAAATGCTATGTAGCAACTACCCGTGAGTATTATCTGATTGATAATACCACGTGACAGCTTAGGCACCAGCGAAAAGAGGCTGAAGGTGGCCCAGGCATGGCCCACATCATGGCATTCGGGAGATGTGCGCCCAGCCCCCTTGCACCCGGGGTGGGCCTCCCCCTGGAAAGACCCCTGGGGGAGCAAGAAACAAGCTGTTTGAACATGACCCTGCCCCTGGGGCTGGGGTTCCGAGGGGTCATCTCCTGCCGACTCTGCCCTCGGCCATGTTTCTCAGGGTACTCCTCTGTTGGCTCAGCCGTGTGGACGATGCCGTGTGTGGTTCGTTACAGAGGCCGGACAGGTCTTCATGGAGGCAAGACAGGACGGTGTCACAGAGCTCACCGCGACAGCCGGAGGCAGGGTTGCCCGCAAGCGAGGATGCAAACCCCTGCAGCATGAAGGTAAGGGCGGGTCTGAGGGCTGTGTTGGGTGTGCACGGTGTCACCTGCTTGGTGCCCTTTGTCTGTTTTTATAAAGACTGTCTATTTCTAGAGCAGTGTAAGGCTCACAGCAGAATTGAGGGGAAGGTGCGGAGACGTCCCACACCTGAGCGAGCCTGCATGGACGGGTCCCGGTCACCCAGAAGCACGGTGCATGGCGGGGCTTGCTCTCGATGGTGCACACTCTGTGGGTCCGACAGTCGTGTAGGGACAGGTGGCCGCCCTTACGTGTCTTGCAGAGTCGCTTCCCCTAAAAATTCTCTGCTGTGCCTGGTCATTCTCCCTCCACACCTAAAATCCCGGTGCTTTAAAAACCCTGGCCTGTTCATTGTAGCAGCAAAAGCATTCTTGTGACATGGGGTTCCCCTGGGCCTGAGCACAGCTGCCAAAACACGTACCCGCCCTGTGCCTGTTTCCAGCCGGGAGACATGCTGGTTCTAGCTGTCGAGCTGTCGCACATGAGGGGAGTTCAAGTGAGAACACCTCCATCTGAAAGCTGGCCCCATTCCGCACAAACCTCGTGTCTGTGCTTGGAGTCCCGTTAGACCACAGTCTCCACACCCTGAAAGGGCCCTGCTCATCATGTTGGCCCTGAGGTTTGTGCTCTGAGCCCTCTCGAGTGAAAAATTGTGTCACAGCATTAGGGTATAAGGACATACCTCTCTATGTGACTTGAGGGATTTCCCACAGCCCCTGAGATGTCCAGGGGGCCCAGGATGAGACCCCGCCCCGCCACAGGGGCGCACCTTACCTTGTGGTCAGATTCCTGGGGTCTTTGGGGGGCTCCCTTGAGGCTTGGAAAGGAAGTCTGTGGTCTCCCTTTTGTCTGATACAGGAGATCAAACTCTGCACAGCAAAGCCGTCCCTGGGGACGGAGGTCACACAGGGCTGATGTGACAATTTGCTGAGAAGGAAAACAGTCTGGTTCTTTTTCTTTTTCTTTTTTTGAAGATTTATTTATATATTGAAGTTGTCTCTATGCCCAACGTGGGGCTTGAACTCACAACCCTGAGATCAAGAGTCGCACGCTCCACCGACTGAGCCAGCCAGGTGCCTCTGTCTGGTTCTTTTTAAAGATGGTACAATGGTACAGGGGCACCTGGGTGGCGCAGTCGGTTAAGCGTCTGACTTCAGCCAGGTCACAATCTCGCGGTCCGTGAGTTCGAGCCCTGCGTCGGGCTCTGGGCTGATGGCTCAGAGCCTGGAGCCTGTTTCCGATTCTGTGTCTCCCTCTCTCTCTGCCCCTCCCCCGTTCATGCTCTGTCTCTCTCTGTCCCAAAAATAAATAAACGTTGAAAAAAAAAAATTAAAAAAAAAAATAAAGCACAATGGTACAAACGTACTGTACAACTTCTGTCAGCAAGATGTCTTTGTTCCATGATTGTTTTGCTTTTTTCTTCTTTCAGATGGAAAAACTATATCTGCATTATTTGAGAGCAGAAAGCTTCAGAAAGGCTCTGATTTATCAAAAGAAGTATCTTTTACTATTGATCGGTGGATTCCAGGACTCTGAACAAGAAACACTCTCCATGATCGCTCATTTGGGAGTATTTCCTTCCAAAGCTGATAAGAAAATTAGCACATCTCGCCCTTTTACAAAGTTCCGAACTGCCGTCAGGGTTGTGATCGCTATATTAAGGTAATCTTCGCAAGCAGGAGGCACATTGGGCTTAGTCCTCCGTTGTCTTACTGTGCAATTACATTCTTTTCTAAGATGATGACACTTGAGGCCTTCAAGTGTACGTGGCATTTGCCTTCAAGAAATCATGTTGTGCAAAACTGTCAGCTGCCTTCTGACGCCAGAAGATTGAGGGATGCCTTTTTATCACAAAACAGTGCCTTGCCCCTTGATGGGTCTCTCTCAGGGTCCCTTCTGATGACAGGCACATCTGATCAAGTTCGAAACTGCATTTCACTGCTTCAGATTGCAGTTTCCTGTGTTTTAGTCAAATTTGTGCTCCATAAAAAGGGCCAGGTGCATAGGAACAGGGGACCCACACGAGGTGCTATTTTCCATCGTGAGTATGAGACCACTCCTGGGGGAGGGGAGGCTGTGGGGGTCCCACCAGCCTCAGACGCCGCTCACTGTCCCAGTCGTTTGTTTACACAGGGTCTCTTTTGGGGGACAGGTATGTGACTCTGGTGTGATTGGAAGTTTTGACCTGTTCAAAATTAACAGTGATGAGAATCCGTTTTATATTATAATTGTAAGATGTGCTGAATTTCTAAAAATGTTTGTCCCAGTAAGAATTGTACTACTGTATCCGCTCCATGATGCCCACAAGGTGTGTCCTCAGGCCCCAGCCCTCTGTGGGAGGGTACACGCTGAACGCAGTAGCTGGGTGGGCTGCCTTCCCTGGCTTCTCTCCCCCAAGCTGCAGAGGGTGGTGGGAGCCCTGCTCCCCGCAGAGACTGAGCACCGGCCATTCCGGTCCATCAGGGTTCCTTGCTCTCGTGCTCTCGACTCTCAGCCTCAGGCCACTTAGTCCCCTCACCTCTGAGTTCTGACCAGAGACCACCCCCTCACCATCTGTGTGTCCATCTGTCTGTCTGTCCATTCTGCGTTTTTGGACAGGAAGCCTGGTAGGTGGTCTGTGGGGCTGGTAAGCAGTCCCAAGGCCCCGCCGCCAGCACTCCTCTGACGGTGGAGGAGCATTTTCAGCAGCAGTGGTTTGATGCGAGGCAGACATGCCTTCTAAGAGGGCCTGTGGTCAGAGAGGCAGCGGTGCCTGGAGCAACAGCCAGCGGGAAGGCCCGCTCTGAAGGGCGTCCACTAAGCCACAGAGGGCCCGTCCCAGGAGGGGTCAGGGAGCCCCCCCCCCCCCCCCCCCAGTGCTGCTCCTCCCGACACCCACCTGGTACTCCTCAGTCTTCTGACCAGGAGCGCCTGCGGGCAAAAGCCTCTGTCTTTGCGCCTTTTGTCCTGAGCCATTAGGTGGCGTTAGTGGCGAAGGGAGCAGGTGTTGCAGACTGATTTGAACTGGGGTCTGTGAGGTTCTGAGCTGGTGGGCATCGGGCGGTTGTGGGGGCTGTGACAAGGAAGGTGCTGAGGGCACAGGCATCAAGGTCACCACAAAGACAGTGGGGGCCCACCTGAGTCTGATTCCAGTCGTAGATCGCATCTGGATTTTCGTTGTTCTTTTCGCTCCTATTTGCTCTAGTTTTCAACGTTTTGTGTCCTTTTCTTTCCTTTGTAGACTGCGTTTTTTGGTTAAGAAGTGGCAAGAAGTAGATCGAAAAGGAGCTGTTGTGCAAGGCCGAGCGGCCCGCCCAGGTGGGCCCCCTGCTTAACCCCTTTCCGCTGGCAGCCAGGTGCTGGCTGAGCCCGTTGGAGACGCAGTAAAGCAAATATGAAATCAGTACATCCAGGGACGCTGGCAGCGAGGCGAGATGGCTTCAGAAGGAAAACGGCTTTAACGTTGGGAAGCGTAGAAAAACCCAGGGTTTACACAGTTAATGGTCGAAAAAATGTAGAAACGCTAAATATGTTGACCAATAACTCATTTAGTAGAAGGTCCACCTTACTGTCCAAAACCAAGTGATGTTCTGCTTGGTATGGCCACATCTGTCCTTGGGGCACCACTGCCTGCTGGATCAGCCACACCTGGTCCCCAGGTGCCATGCTGACCCACGCACAAGCACAGAGAACGCCCCGGTCATGGGGCACGCAGCCCCTTGTCCTGCGGGGCTTCGGGGGCCTGGTGGGAGGCTGCCAGTAGGCGGTGCCCCCTGAGCTCTGCCCCCAGAGCTGACCATCAGGGGACTGGGCTTCCCTAGTCACTGATTAGCTTTGGTTCCTACCTGTTTGTTACTTCTTGAAATAAAAATGGCTTTTCGACCTTCAGGCCTTTAGGAGAGTTTTCTCCTACACCAGGTGCACCTGGTGGTCTCCAGGGTTCTGCCTCTCCCTCTTTGGAGACCTCGCCTCAAAATGGGGGGGAGGAACACCCTCCTCACTCCTGCCCCCAGGATCCCCTGGAGGCACTGCCCGTATGCATGCTGGGGTCAGGTCAGCCCTGCAGGCAAGGGCAAAACACAGGTGATCAAAACTCAGGGTTCTTGTAGAGCTTTTTTTTCTTTTTTAAAATAAGAACAGTTCCATTCATTCATTCATTCATTCATTCATTCATTCATATTTTAAAGAGAGAGCACCAGTGGGGGGCGGAGCAGCAGGAGAGAGAGAATTTTAAGCAGCTCAGTGTGGAGCTTGTGGCAGGGCTCAATCCCCTGACCGTGGGATCATGACCTGAGCTGAAATCGAGTCGGACACTCGACTGAGCTGCCGAAGCACCCATAGGGTTTTTAAAACAATTTTTAGGGGTGCCTGGCTGGTTCAGTTGGTGGAGGATGTAACTCTTGATCTCAGGGTTGTGAGTTCGAGCCCTACATTGGGTGTAGAGATGGCCTAAAATAATAAAAAAAAAAAAAAAAAATTCAGGGGTGCCTGGGTGGCTCAGTTGGTTAAGCGTCCAACTTCGACTCAGGACATGATCTCACAGTTCATGGGTTTGAGCCCCTTGTTCGGCTCTGTGCTGACAGCTCAGAGCCTGGAGTCGGCTTTAGATAGATACTGTGTCTCCCTCTCTCTCTATCCCTTCCCTGGTCACACACACCTTCTCTCTCAAAATTAAATATTAAAAAACATTTTTTAGGGGCGCCTGGGTGGCGCAGTCGGTTAGGCGTCCGACTTCAGCCAGGTCACGATCTCGCGGTCCGTGAGTTCGAGCCCCGCATCAGGCTCTGGGCTGATGGCTCAGAGCCTGGAGCCTGTTTCCGATTCTGTGTCTCCCTCTCTCTCTGCTCCTCCCCCGTTCATGCTCTGTCTCTCTCTGTCCCAAAAATAAATAAACGTTGAAAAAAAAAAAAAAATTTAAAAAAAAAAAATATATAAAAAAAAAAAAAACATTTTTTAAATCTCTAAGGCATAATTTTTATAAATAGGGTATTTTTAAAATGTTTGAAGTTGCCATGCAGATCTTAAAAGCTTAACTTTTGGTAGAGGGTCCTTCCTACTAAAAGGCATTCATCTCTTTTCCTATTCCCTTTGTTGTTAAACGATTGTGGGGGAAGGATTCCCGATGCCACGGCAGCAGCCTCCACCCAAAACCAGCACGTCCCCACCAACCCGGGATGCATCCTCCAGCCACACTGGGGACCCTGTGCCAAAAGCTTCCCCGTGCAAGAGGGAGAGGTGAGTGTACTTCGAGGCTGCATTTTCACTGCAGCCGGGCCCGCGCTGTAGCGCAGCCGCTGTGCACGGGGCTGTCTCCAACCGCGGGACCCCTCCCCAGACGTGCACACAGCCACGCAAGGCCTTGGTGGGCTCACCATAGTTCTCTGGGATTGGGGTTTTGCACACATGATATTATCTCTGTACTTAGCACTCAGTTGGCAGTTGAGATGTTACAGCAACACAGTTAAACATCCATAGGTTATTTTAGGTGGGGAAGAGCCCTTTTCATTTTAAGAGATAGGAGCACCTGTGGTTGGATGGTAGAATGCAGGTTTGTTTAAAAATTAAATTGAGGAAAGCTTTCCATAATGGCCTAAGGGTTTGAGCCAGGATTATATGGAATAGGCACGTCCTGAGGCCCCGGTGGGGGTGGCGGGATGTGGCCCCGCCTTGTCCCCAGAGCGTGTTTTCCCAACAGAGGGATTTCTCATCTAGGTGCTAATTACGGAAGATGTGACTTCCGTTGCATTTCTGCAGATTGAACCATGTGACCATCCTGTCCAAATGCTCGTGTGAGGAAATCTAGAGCAGGAGTCATTTATGTAATTCTTTCAACAACATGACCTCCAGTGTTTGTAACATACCCTTAAAATGTGTAGCAGAATTCAGTTTGCATCTTTGTGGGTGTTTGCACACACATCCAGTCTTCTGTTTCTCTGAGTGAGCTTTCCAGAGCAAGCTCCACTCTTAGGGTACAGCACTGTCTCCGAAGTGCCATTGACCGGCATTCGCTCCTTCACCCCATGCCCCTGGCTGACGGTGGCATGTCAGTGCAGACCACACTTCAGGAGTGTGGCGGCCACTGGTGTGGCTGTCCCAACAGGAGAGATGGTGCAGTACACACAGGCGCCACGGCCGTGCCACGGGGCAGCCCAGGCGCATGTGCTGTGCGTCCGGGTCTTGATCTCCTGTGCTGATGACGTTCCACCAACGTGTGCAGTTCCTCAGGGAGACATATCATGAAAGTTTTGGCTTTGGCCCGGCCACGAGCAAGGCAGGGAACGCACACGTGTCCACTCTGTGTGGGGAAGGCAGAGGTTGCTGGTCTGGTGGCCGAGGCCTCTCCAATGTGGACGGGGTGAGGATGAACAGGAAGTGTCCCTACCCTGAGAGACAGTGACAGCAGAGGACCAGGAGGAAGATGCACTGAGTAGGGACCAGAATGGGACGGGTTGTGCCTCCAGTGAAGGGGACAGCTCGGGACCATCGGAAAAGTCCCGTGGGTAGTTGGGTCACCCTCAGGGCACAAAGAAGAGGTGGGTCTGAGGGACAGTGGTGCAAAAACCAGTTGGGATAATGAATTCATACATGACGATTTTATGAATAAAATCATAGTATACAGTAAGTTTTAGTCATTTTAAGCCTGCAACATTTTATAGAAGTTGGTTTTTAAAAGCATTACATAGCATTTTTAAAAAATGCCTTACTTTTGGGGCGCCTGGCTGGCTCAGCCTGCAGGGAGTGCAACTCTTGATCTCAGGGTCGTGAGTTTGTGCCCTGCGTTGGGTGTAGAATTTACATACATATGTACATACACACATACACGCATAACTACATTTTAAAAACCAAAACGAACAAACGCACACACACATATGTACATGCTTCACTTTTTTTTCGTGGTAAAGGATAGGAAGGCGATGTTTGTCTGCTTCACCCCGTTCCCTGCTGCCTGTCTGTGCTCTGGGTGCTGACTTCCACTCTTGTTTTATGTGTTTGTTTGAAGATCTGCTCCATCCTCAAATTCAAAATCAGAAAGATCCCTGACTGCTTCTCAAGACCCTGAACATTCGTTGACAGAATATATTCATCATTTAGAGATGCTCCAGCAAAGACTGGGCGGGGCACCTCCAGGTAATAAAAGTTCTTCTCTGTTTTCTAAAATAACACACTGAACCCTGGGAACGAAAAGTAACATCGCAGAGGCTGTAGTATTTAGGTTAGCAAGTGTTGTTACTTTCGGTCTTAATAATTAACCATTGTTAGTAGGATCGTTGGGTGAAGGCACCTCCAGAAGTGTGAGCAGTGTCTTCAGCGTGAGCGTGGGGATCCATTTGCTTGATCACTGGCTGGGCCTTTTGCTCCATTTTATGCTCACGGAACAAATAATTATGTTTCAGGATAGAATTTGTGGGGGCTTCTTCACTAACGTAGTTTAAATTTTAATTTTTTTTTTTCAACGTTTATTTATTTTGGGGACAGAGAGAGACAGAGCATGAACGGGGGAGGGGCAGAGAGAGAGGGAGACACAGAATCGGAAACAGGCTCCAGGCTCTGAGCCATCAGCCCAGAGCCCGACGCGGGGCTCGAACTCACGGACCGCGAGATCGTGACCTGGCTGAAGTCGGACGTTTAACCGACTGCGCCACCCAGGCGCCCCTTCACTAACGTAGTTTAAGCCATTGTATATTTTAGTTGTAATTCTTATTTTTACCATAAATGAGATTAATTCAGTGGTACTGTTTCAGTATCATGAAATTCTTAAGAGACACATGAAGAGTTCTAACGAATTGCTACGTCATTTTTCTTTATTTTTAGATTGTACTTCAAAGAAATCCTGCCACCAGAAAATTAAACAATGAATAAAATCCTTGCGGCTCTTACCTACGACAATTCTACTTGAGGAGAAGATTGGGGTTCTTTTTCCTTTGTCTAAGGAAAGCTTGTGGCGTGGCATCTGGGCAGCACCCAGTCTCCCCACGTGCCTGAGATGCCAGCCCCCCTAGTGCGGCTCCTTAGGTGTTCTCACCTGTTTGTAATACTACAAAGCCAAGTGGAGTATATTCTGTGTAATTTCAGTACGTCTTAGGTCCTTACCTTCCTGAGGTGACGTGTGCGCTCGTGAGTGACAGGCGTCTGCCCTGCCCCGGGCACATTGGCAGAGCCCCTGCCCGCCTCCAAGAAGGAAGCAGAGCCTGGCCTCCTGTTGTTTATTTTCTTCAAGTGTACAGATGGGGACTTGGTTTAAAAACACAAACACACAAAAACCAAAAAGAATAAAAGTCCAGCACTATTTTATTTGTGAACGGCCCTTGTGTTGTGTTTCAGTCTTCTCCAATTTGCTTTATCAGTGGCAAGAAACCAAAACAGAGACTGGGAATTCCTGTATGTCAGGGTTTTCGGAGGGACACAAAGTGTTCCTCACCTGGTAAAGACAGGTAGCCACTTGCCTATTGCTGGGTCTTACTTGGTTTCCTAGTTGAGTATCTCCATGTGATTTCAGGACCTCTGAGTATGACATTTATTCTGCTGAGCGTAGGCTTTAACACAAAACCATTTTTTCTGAATCACAGCTTACTTCCATGATAGATGTTCCTTCCGGCCTACAGCACCGGTGTGCGTCTGCACTTTCTGTGCAGCAGCTACCACGACTGTGAGGCCAGTTCCTTACAGCCTTTCCACCTTTTCTGCCGAGCTCTGTGCTCTGCTGGTTGCTGTCACTGAAGCCTGGACGTGTCTCTTCAGTTCCGCATCCAGAAGAATAGTGATCTGGTTGGTTATCAGATACAGAATAAGTGTCCATGTGGGAGGCCTCATTTAGAGCCACCAGCAGAAGTGACCATCACCCCAGCTCAGTATCTGTGGGAGCTGGTCCTTAAAGAGAAAGAGGCGTTCACCCTGCCTTCCATAGGAGAACGGCCAGTCATCCTCGTAGGCGAAGGAACATTCTTCTTATGGAAAGGTGCCAGCTAATTAATAAGGAGGGGACTATCCCATTAGAGACCCGCCGTTCTGCAGCCCACGGCAGGATAATCAAGTCAGGTCCTAAAATCACAGTACCCATGGGTCAGTGGGCGGCCTGGCGTTTGGGCCTCTGGGTGTGATGATGGGTGAACTGCACGGTGTCTCCTGTGGCTGCTCCTGGTTTATAGATGGAGAAACAAATGACATAAAACCATGAGGAAAAAGACAAACGTGGGGGATATTCTAAATGTTTTATTTATTTTTGAGGGAGGGAGACAGCATGAGTGGGGGAGGTACAGAGAGGGAGGGGACAGAGGATCTGAAGCTGACAGCACAGAGCCCGATGAGAGGCTCAGAGTCACAAACCGTGAGATCGTGACCTGGCCAAAGTCAAACGCTCAACCGACTGAACTACCCAGGTGCCCCCAAACATGGGATATTCTGTAAGTGATTCACCTAGTCTCATCAGATTGACAGCATTGATGAGGGCCTGTTCTCAATGAAAAGAAACAGGAGACACAACCAATGAGATGGGTGTGAAGTTTAGTTCCTAAATTGAGGACCAACGGCTATAAAGATGGTTTTGGGGGTAACTGAACCTGTACTGGATAATAGCTTTTAAGGGAATTTTAATTCCCGGTTGTGCTGACCGTTATGTAACAGAATGCTGCTTTCTTAGGTGTTGTATGCCGAATTATTAAGAACAAGGGGCTACAACCACCGGATGCACTCTGAGATGGCTCTATGGGTAGGAAAAAATACACACAAATATGGATTAAGTAAGCATGGCAAAATCTTTGTAAAATATTGAATCTGGCTCACAGAATGGTATATGGTTATTGTTTGAAATTTTTCGTAATGAAAGATGAAAAAATACCACCCAGAGTCTGGGCTAGGATGTCTTACTCTAACGTAGGATACTCTACCAGAGCTCAGACCGGGACACAGAGACCACACTGGGTTTCCAAACAAAGGGGATTTAATACAAGGATTTGATGACTCTGCAGGCAGGGGCGCTGTTCCGAGCCCGGCCAGAAGCTGCTGGCACCCAGGGGCGGTCAGGGACGCAGGGACAGGGTGCTCTTGCGGGAGCTGACCACATGATGAGACGTGTCAGCCTCCAGAGAAACGTCCATCTTTGTCCTCTCGCCCTCCTGTCGGCCAAGACCGGACAAGGGAGCCTGGGACGGTCCTTGTGCAGGACAGACGGGCGAGAACTGATCTGAAGGCACGTGGGCAGCGCGTCTACTCCTCGTCTGCTGAGCACGTGTTCTCCTTCACACACACGACTGAGACGTAACTTAATCCGCCTGCCTGAGGTGAGTCATCTACGATGGCCTTGGGCCTCTCCAAGGCCCACATGGGGCTGCATCTCAATAGTGCTGCTCTCCAGGGGAGACAGCCTTCGCCTGTAGGACTGGGTCAGCCCTTCACAACTTCGTGCAGCTGATGCACTGTGGCTTGTCACACAAAGTGGGGGAGATGGAAGGGGAAGGCGTCCCTGCTCTGCATGGAGTCACGAGGCCCTACTCGACATTTATCACCTCTTCCTTCGCCAGGGCCTTGTTTCCTGGTCCTCAGCCAGCACCTTGGCTGGTTGGATGACATAAGCTTCCCACCAGAAAGATTTGAGATCATTAATAGTCTTGGTTTTAGAAGATGTCCCTTGTTTTCTCCTCTTACAGTTGAGTCTGAAATTACCGAGTACCAAGAGGTGCCTGGTGAGGATGGGCTACAGATGGGTTTTCCTGTCCTCACTGTGGGCTGCCATCCAGCTGCCCTGTGGTGATTGGGGCCAGTCACACCAGCCCATACAGCAACCCCGCCCCTGCTGATTCAGGGGACAGTCTGCTCTTGTTGAAAGGGACTGTTGTCTGGAGGAAGCAGCTCCCTTGGGACAGCAGAGCCCAGTGTCACAGGACGAGAAGCAGAAATTGCTCCGGAATCATTGGCATGACGGTAACAGGGGCTGTGCCCAGCTCACCCCCAGGCTCCCCTGCTGTGGGAGGAAAGGCTCCTTGAGGGGCGCCTCGAGTCGGCAGGCCTTTCCACCGTCCGCCAGGAGAGCTCCCTCCGGGTGATGGGAGTTAACAGTAAAAGGGAATGCCACACTCTCTGAGAAGCAGGGATGCTGAACACGAATTTGCGGGGGGGGGGGGGGGGGGGGCGGTCCACAAATGAGCTTTGGGCAAGGAAAGCAAATCCATGTCCAAACAGGAGTGGACAGAGGCATGGGGACAACTCAGGGAAATTTAACGGGAACCCAGACCACCTGTTCATGCAATTTACATTTGTACACCTTAATTCTGACACTACCTGGACTGCCCCACTTTAGACACTAGCTGTAAGTGTAGACACTAGCTGTAAGTGGGGTCCCCGGGCCACAACGACAAATGTGGCTGTTTTCACAGCCTCTCCCCTCGGGTTTGTTGATTTGCCAGAATGACTCCGTGCACGGAAATGCTGGATTCACTGGTTTGGTGTGAAGGATAGGACTCGGGCAGCAGAGTGGAAGTGACATGCAGGACAGGCTCAGGGGCAGGACACAGAGCTTCCCTGCCCTCTGTGGGCGTGCCACCCACACAGGATGTTCACCAACCTGCAAGCCCCCCAAACCTTGCTCACTGGCTTTTATCAGGGCTTCGTGATGTAGTCATGATTATCTGCCACGTGCCTGAAGTCCGTCTCCAGCCCCGCCCCTCTGGTGACTGGCCCCCATCCTGAAGCTATCTAGGGACCTCACCATGAGCCAAGTCATTAGTGAAAAACTCAGGGGCGGTCAAAGGGGGCTCATTGTAACAAAAGGACACTCATCAGGAAATGCCAAGGGTTTTAGGAGCCAGGAAACCACCAGCAAAGGTCAAATCTGTATATTTTCATTACCTCATGTAAATAGCGCTTAAGGTGATTAGGGCTCCACTGCACCTGCCTGTCGTCATGGCTCAGCCATCACACAGCACCCAGGGTACAACGTGCTGCGTGAGTTGTGTGTTGCTTGGGCAGGAGTTTGGTCTCCGCCAGGATTCAGGGGTAAGTTTGATGTTTCTCGAATGGAAACTGAGTTAGCAACAGGAGGAGGCAAAGCTTTGCTTCAAGACCCTAGTGGTCTGCCCTAATGGGGCTAAGTGAAGCAGTGTCCAGCATCCTGCGTTGGGTGTCTTGATGACCTGAGCAGCAAGCATGACGGCCTGCGTCAAAGCTGCAGGCCCGTGGTCGTCCCGGTCTGCGGGGATGCTAACGTCTTGTGGCTTCCTCAGCATGCACACTGGGTCCAAAAGAGCCATCCCTCACGGTAGGCGGTACAAGGCACGGCTGTTTGCCTCTGACATTGGAAGGGACACATGCTGTTCTGCAGGCTCCTTGACCCCCAGAAACTGCCACAGGGGCAGCCCTGACTTTGAATGGAATCTGCCTCACAAGCCAGCGTATCTCTTGCTGCTTTCCATTCATTAGGACCTGTGACTGTGATGTTTTCAGTGGAATGGGTCAAAGTCCTATGATGTCTAAACAAAGACCCTAAAATAAGATAGTGACGGGCACTGCTGCCTCTGCTGAAATTGAACTAATCGTCTTTTCTGGTTGGTATTGAGGAAAAAGTGACGAGGGAGCCTGAATATAAACCTTTTTATCAGGTGCTGTTGCTTTTGGACCCATGTCAAGAGTTTGATCCCAGTAGAGAAGAACAGGCCTCCTCTGGGAGCAGACGGCCCAAACACGCCGTGACACACCCGCGGAGGGCTGGACACCGTGTAGCCTTAGCTTGGGCTGCTGTAACGAAATGCCATAAACTGTGTGGCTTACAAACAACAAAAATGTATTTCTCGCAGTTGTGGAGGCTGGAGGCCCAAGATGAGGGTGCCAGTGGGGTGGGGTTCTGGCGAGGCCCCTCAGGACGCAAACCGCTTACTTTGACTTGTCTCCTCGAGTGGCGGAGAGTGGGGAGGGGAAGCAAGCCTTCTGACTCGGCAGGCGCCGATCCCGGTCATACGGGCTTCACCCTCACCATCTCCTCTACCCCAGTTACCTCCCAGAGCCCCCTCCCACCGTCTAATGCCATCACGTTGGAGGATGTACAATACTGGGTCTGGACGGATCCGAATGACCAGAGTGAGTGGTGCTGAGTTTTCTACTTCCTGCCTCCCCTGTGCTCTGCTCTCCTGGGAAGTTCCCCATGACCAGTTGACAGACAGGAGAGAACGGGTTTGTTCTTCAGACGGATCTACACGGCAGGCAGGCATCGGCTAGGAGTGGACAGGAGTGACTCCACCACCCAGCTTAGGGGTGGATTTGGGGAGATTTCCATTTGGCTTCCTCCTCTTAGCGCCTGCGTTGCCGACAGAATGCCAATGCTGAGACGGTGATGTGGCAGCCTGGCTCCCTACGTTACAGAGGAGGCCGTGATTTGTCAGCCTAGAGATAGACACACGTTCCAGGTGTGAATTGGGCTTCCTGCCTGCAATGCATCCGTCGGCACCAGCACCCACGGGCTTACAGAGTATCCCACCCAGCTGCAGCCCTGCACGGGCTGTTCTGAAGCCATGAAGGGGCAGGGTCAGCTCACGCTCCTAGAACTCACTGGTCTCACTGTGTGGTGGTGGGGGGGGGCCATCGAGAGGATGTGACTGCCAGTTGACCTGTGAGCTGGACCTGTGCAGCTGGAGGCTCTCCACTCCCTCCCCTGTCCTTGGAACGTACCCACAGCCTACTCTTCCCACTGTGGGAGCTGTTCCAAGGACATAGCCTTGGTGACACCATCTGGATCGTGTATGTGACCGAATCCTGTGAAGGCCTCTATATAAACCTTTAAGGTTCTGGCAGGTGGGTGTGGGGATCTGCCTGTCTGGTGTCTGCCCAAGAGAGGCCTCGTAAAGAAGGTACCTTGCTTAGTATAGCTGCCACCTACCAACCTGAAGTCCGCCTCTTCCTCTGGTCTCTCCTTTCCCTCCACATACGGGGACCAGTTTGCGAACTAACACCATGTATCCCATCGGCTGGAAAAAATTGCCTTGACCAAAGAGTGGAGTGGTTGCTGAAGGCTCTCTTTCGGCACCAGCATGGAAACACATCTTAAAAGTTTGAGGGACTGTCTGAAAGTGGTGTGCTCCTTAAACCATTAGCACACGTATCTGCTCCCTCCCTAACAGCCAGACTTCAGGAATCTGTGAATCGAGAGGCAGACCCTTTCATTACATGTGCAAGTTGAATTCTTTAGACTTCTTTTTTTTTCTAATGCATTTTTATTTCTATATTTAATATTTTTAATCTCTGTGCCCAACATGGTGCTTGAACTCACAACACCAAGATCAAGAGTTGTATGCTCTACTGACTGAGCCAGCCAGGGGCCCCCATTTTTTAATTTTTGATGGAATAAAATGTTTTTAGCTTATGTTTTTATTTCCAATGTATTTTTATTTTTAATTGAAATATAGTTGATATACAATGTTATATCAGTTTCAGGTGCACAACATATTGATTCAACAATTCTATACATTATCACCACGATAAGCATAGTCACCATCTGTCACTGAACAATGTTATTGTATTGTTGACTGTATTCTCTATGCTGTACTTTTCATCCCCATGACTTAACATATTTTACCACTGGAGTTCGTACGTCTTCATCCCCTTCTATTTCCCCCATTCTCCCACCGCCTCCCCTCGGGCAACAACCAGTTCTTTGTATTTATGAGTCTGTTCTCTTTCTTGTTTGTTTTTTAGATTCCACATGTGAGTGAAATCATATGGTTTGTGTCTTTTCTCTGCCTAACTTCCTTCACTTAGCAAAATAGCCTTTAGTTCCATCCATATTATAGTGAATGCCGAGATTTCATTCTTTTTTATGGCTGAGAAGTATTCCATTGTATATACACCACTTCTTTATCCATTCATCAGTCAGTGGACACTTAGGCTGCTTCCATTTGTTGGTTACTGTAAACACTGCTGCGATAAACAGAGGGGTGCATATCTCTTCTTGAGTTAGTGTTTTAAGTCTTTAGTTTTTTCATCATAGTTAAGCAAGGGACTACCAAGAGGCACCCACACAGACCACCGGGGTTCCACATATTCTTCCTCATTGTGTAATTAATGCAGGAGATGCCCTACCTTCTCCACTGCCGAGACAGTGACTCCTCCTTTTGCCTGCTCGTTCCTAGATGCAAGGACCCCAAGGTTTCCAGACCACCATAGTTTGCAATCCAGGGGAACAGTTGGCATGTTCCCTGGTGAGGGTCCTTTTGGGTGACTAGGACTTCTAACCCTGCAGTCTGAACTTGGGAAGATAGGAAGCACAGAGTGCCACAGTGGAAAGCGATGGTAAGTGGGGCCACTCCTGTTTCCACCCCTTGATTTCAACTCATGTATCCTTCCTCTTGGGGATACAGTGGCATATAAAGGTCTGAACGGCACCCTGTCTTTGCAGAATATTAACTCCCAACTTGGCACCACAGCTGTGCCTTTGGCTGGCTGTCCCGATGCTCTCTCAGGCAGTGGATCTCATGGTCACTGCACTTCTGCTGCCTAAAGTGCACTCCTGCACTTCCTGTGCTGTAAAGTGAGTCCTATTTGATATGAGGCCATATGGGGTCCTGTGCCAGTGGAACAAACACTCCTTAAGCCCTTGCTGGTTGATATTTGTGGGCAAGAAGCCCAAGCATACATAGAATATGAATCTATTCCTGTGAAAAAGAACTGCTGCCCCTTACAGAATGGAAGTTCCAATAGAGTGAAGTTGGTTGATTGACCTTTTCAAGGTCAGAAGACATAATGGAAGCTCAGCATTGGTCTCTTCTGCTGGCAGGTTAGACATTCAGTGGCAGCTGGTGGCTCAGCCGTGGTCAGAGAACTCACACTGCTGGACCCACGGATAGCCTCTGCTCTAGCACCTTGGCCACTTTGTCCTTGTGCCCAGTGGCAACTGCTGTCTAATGTAGCTGGCCAGTCATTCTGTCCACTTGGCTGTTTAATACTTCTTTCATGGATGCTCTCTAGACTTCAACATTTTACACAAAGACCACCCACTTGGTGCCTATTCCAATAAATCTATCCTCATGCGTGTATCACAGAGCTCCTTATCCCAGGTTTGGATTTTGTTCCAGGCCCTAAGCCAGCCACCCTACCTAGGTCATCCAACACTGTCCGTGGTTCACTTGTCACATTAAAAAAAAAAAGTGAATGCCTTTGCCCTTTGGGAGGATATGCCCTTACCACTGTCTTACAAGGCCCCTGCCCTCCCCGGAGTGAGGCTGCAGTGTAGCTGCTGTCCATGTGCAGTTTGAACTCACATACCAAGCCAACCCATTTAGTTAGTTAGTTTATTTAGAGAGACAGTGGGTAGGGGAGGGGCAGAGAGAATCCCAAGCAGGCTCTGCATTGCCAGCACAGGGCCCAACATGGGGCTCGAACTCACAAACTATGAGATCATGACCCGAGCTGAAATCAAGAGTTGGCCGCTTAATTGACTGAGCCACCCAGGCATCCCCCAAGCCAACCCATTTATGAACCAAGCTCAAGATTTTTCCTTGTCAATTGGTCATCAAGGCCCCCTGTATGGTCACAGATGTGGAATGGTGGAGTGGCTCTAGCACAACAGCAGGGGGTGCTGTACGAGTCTGGGCTACCTATTTGGCACTCACCTGTGACTTCTACATTCTCATGTTCAGTCTTGAATGCACTGCTTCCATTTTATGATGGATTGTGCTGGGCCCAGCTGACTTTATGACCTGGTAAGTTTGACAGCACCCATCTCATAATGCGCAATTTGGGCTGCATGGTGATCTGGTGTCCCAAGGTCAGGTGTTACATTCCTATCAGAACACAGTAGCAAAACAAGGCATTTTCCCCCCAAAAGACATATACATTCTCTGCTCCAAGTGGTATGTCAGAACCTCAGGGTCCTGAATTGTGAATCTCCTACTGGGGCATGTTAGAAACTCCACATTGCATTGTTCCTTCACTGCCAATAACCACCAATACCACCTGCTAGAACATATGACTCAGGCAGCATAGCTACTTGCATCACAGCCTTGACGTATTATGGCCTCCGTTAATTACCTGCACCCCGTATGGACCACTCTAACAGGAGTGCCATGATGAGGATCCAAGTTTCTAGATATCAAAGTTCTGGGCTTTTCTTAAAACTGACAGTTTTCCGAATCACCCAGTATTTGATCGAGCTGTATTCCTATGGGTGGAGTATGCTGCTTCCAGACTCTGAAGAGGTCGGACAGTGTCTTGCTTTCCAATGGTTGAAGGTGCAAGATGCAATAATTATCTTTTACTTTTGGAAGGGATGCCTTGGGCCACTGCTGACCACTGGATCCCTAAAAATAATATTGATGTAGCAGGTCCCTGAATCTTCATAGGGTTTATTATTTCCTCTCTGGAGTATCTGTATCTTACCAAGGTCTCCAGAATCTTCTCCATTCCTTGCTCATCTGGCCAATCAACATGATGTTATTGATGTAATGGGACAATGTAATCATCTCCAGGATGTCTAAATGGTCCTGATCTCTGGACTATGACAGAAGGCATGAGTTAACATCGCAAACAGGCAAAACTGTATATTTGTTCCACACGTTCCACAGTCTGGGGGCCAACATCAGTTGTCAGACATTTGAGTAAATGAATAATTGAGAGAGATGATTCTTGTTGTTCTAAGCCACTAAGTGTGTAGTAATTTGTCATGCAGCACTAGGTACACCATCATGCCAGCAGCCATCCCTTCAGCAAGTTTCCAGCCGGTTGTCGTGCAGGTGCTAAATCCCCTATCTTAGAAGATTGCTGAAAAGTCAATAAACTCTTCTACCCAATTTTACGTTGCAGCTCCCTTTTGATATCTGCAAGGGTCATGCTGATGAATTTAACCGCTCATCAAGCACACATAATGTGGCCCCCAACAAATGTTCCCAGGCCCTGGAAGTTCATGTTGGCTGTGTCTTACAGCTTGTTATGGGTTGAATTGTATCCCCACCTCCTCCCTGAAAACCTGTTGGAAGTACTGACCCCCAGCACTTGTGAATGTGGCCTTATTTGGAAGTAGGGTCTCCGCAGATGATCAAGTTAAGATGAATTCATTTAGGGTGGGCTCTAATTCAGTTTGACTGGTGTCCTTATAAGCAAGGGGGAATTTGGACACATAAACAGACACACGTAGGGGGGAAGCTATGAACATGAAGGCGGAGATTGGCATGATGCACCTACAAGCCAAGGAACACCAAACATAGCCAGAAAGCCCTCAGAAGCTTGGAAGGAGGAATGACAGCTTCTTACAGCTCACAGCTCTCAGAAGGAACCAACCATGCTGTCATCTTTTTTTTTTTAAGTTTATTTTTTTTTTAGTAATCTCTAACCCCAATGTGGTGCTTGAACTCATGACCCCCTAGGACAAGAGTCACATGCTTTTCTGCCTGAGCCAGCCAGGTGCCCCCCTGCTGTCATCTTATTCTGACTTCTGGCCTCCAGAATTGTAAGACAGTCCATTCCTGGCAAGCCATCCTGTTTGTGTGTCTTTGTTACTGCAGCCCTAGCAAACTACACCGTTCTTTTGAGGGGGAGGGAAATATAATTCCCTTTCCATCTCATGTTTCCAGCTAACATGCCAAAAGATAACCATAATTGTATGCCTAGTGTCCAGTAGGTGAGGGGAAGGAATGTTAGGTTAATAGGGAAAGGTAAGCCATGTGGGCAGGCTCCAAAGGTTCAAGGTAGTCTGGGGAGTGAAAACCTTTGAGGGTATCTACCCAGATATCAAATACCTCCAACCCAAGCTTTTCCCAACCAAGTCCCCAAATTCAGCAAAACATAACTGCCTTGGCTGGGTGTTTACCATCTTTGAGGTATTAATTCCTTGGCCTGGTCTGTATCTTTTTTTTTTTTTTCAACGTTTGTTTATTTTTGAGAAAGAGCAAGTGGGGGAAGGGCAGAGAGACGGAGAGACTCCCAAGCAGGCTCTGCGTTGTCAGAGCAGAGCCCTACATGGGGCTCGGACTCATGAACCAAACTGTGAGATCATAACCTGAGCCAAAATCAAGAGTCGGACGCTTAACCAACTGAGCCACCCAGGTGCCCCGGACCCGGTCTCTATCATCTCAGGGTAGGAGATGGTTTCTTTATATGCGACCAAAGAGACTCCATGGCTTTCAGCTGTCTGTTGTTTTTCTTAAGAGTATCTATAAGGAGTAGCCGTCCAGTTCCATTATCCTTCCTTATAGCGACTATAATGTAAAAGGCTTAATACATCACCCACTTAGTGTTCCATTTTCACTGGTTCACACTCTCACTTCAAAGCTGGTGAAACATCAACGATCACACCACAGGGGCTGTGCGTGCTCCACCCACCACAAGGGGTGAGTGATGCCACCCATCTCCTCATGTGCTACTCCTCGTACCAACTGTTGCAGGATGGCTTCTCCACAAGCAGATGCTAGATGGAGTTTGGGTGCAAGATATTTATCTGGTCTCAACCTGTGAGAGGAAGGGGAGGAAGTAGGGCTGGGCAGAGGGAGTAGAAGCGTCCGAAGGCCAGTCTGGTGTGTTCTGGAACTGAACTGGTATTGCTCACAGAGGTGTCCTGTGTTGGGCCCAAGTGGCCAGATCTTTATAGTCTTGCGTCACTCATTCAGTCCCCAGATGTGGACGGCTCCAGGAAGGATATGACCTTAGGCAAGGTGGAGCCCCATAGCCTGCATTCACATCCACTACAGTCCACCCTTGCACAGTGCAGATTCACTTCCCTGTATGTATTGGGGGAACAGCTCCTTCAGGACTCCTGTGGGTCTCTCAGTTCAGCTCCAGCGAGCCCCCAGGTTCCTAATGTTTTGTTGTTCCCCTGTACCTGTCCTCCCACTTCCTACGGTCACTTCACGGTCTGAAATGGCTGCTGGAGCTCATTCCTGGTCAATAATATACCTTCTACAGCTGTTTTGAAAAGTAAATGAGTTAATACATACAAAGCCCTGGGGGAAATGTCTGGCTCACAAGGGGGCCCCTGTAAATATCTGCTACTCTGAGAGCAGGAACGCAAAGCCAGGGCATTCAAAGTGTGCAGAGGCTGTCCCAGCAAGGCTACTGGGAATCGGTGAAAAGCCCCAACAGTGAAGCTGAAGGGACCGCTTACAGGGGCCTGCAGGGTCACACACGAACTGACTGGCTGCTCTCATCCCAGTGGGCAGTGCCTGCGCAGCCGCCGGGGCCCCAGACCCCAAACTCGGAGGAGAGTCCCTGCCTGAGGTCTGAGACTCCAGCCCAGGAAGGAAGCCACCGCGGAATCCAGCGGGTGCTAGACAGGCTCAAGCAGCGACTGAGCCCAGGTGACAATCTTGTCTGCCGGCCTCTTCCAATGAGACCCCGCAGTGCCCTCGCTGCATCCTCGGGGCCAATGGGGGCGAGTCTTCGGTGTTGCTGGGCGGGCCGAGGACGCCAAACCGGCCCGCGACCTGCCGCGCAAGCGCACTCTCCCTCCCGCCCTTCTCGCCGCGCACGCGCACTCCATGTAGGGCTCGCCAGGCGGCCGGGAGCGCGCGGGGTGGCCGTGGGTCCCGTGCTCGCGCCCGCGCCCGTGCTCGCGCCCGCGCCGGTGCGCAGCCGCTCGGGCCGCGCCCCTGCCCCGCCGCCTCAGCTCCCCGCCGGGCCGATGCGGGTCGCGGGGCTGAGGGGAGCGAGGTAGGCTTCGCCTGCGCCGCCACCGCCCGGCCCTGGCCCGGCCGGGAACGCGGCCCCAGCCGCCCCCCCACCCCGGGCGCGATCCGGCCTGGTCATCCGCGGGGCGCGGCCAAGCGGGCCATGGCTGACCGCGGGTGTGCGCTGGAGGCGGTGCCGCTGCCCGCCGAGGTGCGGGAGAGCCTGGCGGAGCTGGAGCTGGAGCTGTCGGAAGGTGAGCTGCCCTGTCCCCGGCCCTCACCCGGGACCCCCGACACTGGCCCGGATCCCTCCTTACCCTCACCCCTGACCCCGGGACCTCTGCCCTGCCCTCACCTCGGACCCCGAGACCCCTAGCCCCGGACCCTCTGCCCTCCCCTCACCTCGCACCCCGGGACCCCATACTCCAGCCCGGATCCCGCCCGGCCCTCACTCCGGACCCCGAGACCCCCGCCCTGCCCTCACCTCGGACCCCGGGACCCCAGTCCCCAGCCCGGATCCCGTCCGGCCCTCACCTCGGACCCCGGGACCCTGGCCAGCATCCCGCCCTGCCCTCACGCCTCCACCCCCCCGCCCCGGGACCCCTTCCCAGCCCGGACTCCGGCACCCCTGCCCTGCCTTCACCCTGGGACCCCAGACCCCGGCCCGATTCCCTCCCGGCCCTCACCCGGGACCCCGAGACCCCCGCCCTGCCCTCACCTCGGATCCCGGGACCCCAGACTCCAGCCCGGATTCCGCGAGCCCTCACCACGGACCCCGGGAGCCCCTCCCTGCCCTCACCCCAGGACCCCAAGACCCCGACCTGGATCCTGCCTGGCCGTCATCTCGGATCCTGGGGTCCCCTCCCGACCCTCATCCGGAGATCGGATCCCCCCTTCCTCTGCCCCCAGCCTTTGGGTTTCCGGCGGGTCGCTGTGCCCTGCTGTTTGCGTGGTTTGGCCTAAAGCACGTGAGTCTCGACGGGAATGACCGTTTTTTGTATTTTTTTTTTTTTTTTTGTCTGTCCAAGCAGTAGGCGGTGTGTATCCGAGGTTTAGGCTGCAGGTCTGAGTTTCCTGAGGGTGGCTGCACCTGGGCAGCTGCTGCTGGCGTGGAGTGTGGACCCGTGAGCCCAACTCCAGCCTTGTGTGTCAGTTTCCTCCGCTGTAGAGAGGGGTTAGAACAGCACCTGACTCTCCGGATTGTTACGGCTAAAATAACATATGCCAAGCGCCTAACACTTGGAAGGAGGTTGTTGTTGCCCCATTTTCGGAATTTTTAAAAATTAAAAAAAAAGAAAAATTCAATAAATATTTGTTAAAAATAGACTGGAGTGATTCCCACTCAGAGGTGGGTGGCTTTCCCCGTCTAGACGTTACCTCGTGCCCAAGACTTGTGTCCTGATGTTCTGTTTGGATTCATCGCGGGAAGAGCAAGTTTTTGCCCAGTATCAGGGCAGCCTTGCAGCCTTTGAAGAGAAGCATCTATATAACTGTTTTCAAAACTTAAATGCATTTTCGGTTTTTACAATCCATTTTTTCCGCAGTCCAGTTATTCTTACTTTAAGTTTCAGGTTGATATGTTTGGCTCAGGTTGGGGTAGGGAAGTTTTGAAACAACCATCTAATAAATAAATATGTACTTGCTTGGACTAACTCATTTAATCCCCACCGACCTCAGAGTGGTAGGTGGTTACCTTTCTTTTACAGATAATATGGCATCTACCTGCAACTGTTTGAATTCAACATTGAAATTTTTTAAGGCTCTATGATATGTGACACTTTTTTTTTTTTTTTTTTTTTACTGGAAGTGCAATAAGAAGTGGGTGGATTTGAGGGTTCTTTGTGATTAGATGCTCTTGAGAAGTCTGAAAGGCTTGAATTAGGAATGGTTCTGACAGGAAGTACTGTCCTGAATTTGTTACAGCTCTTCATCAAGGGAAAATCGTGTAGATGCAGTTTAGGCTTTACATATTTCAGATGTTTTTGCAGATCACTCCTAATTTCTACTCCAGTGGATTTGTTATTCCCTCAATTCTTGTTTTGTGGTTGTGTGTTTGAGTGCTTTCTAGGGAGTTGACAGACGAGATTGGATCCTCAAGAATTTGGTGATTTGTATGATAGTACAAGTACTTCAATGAAAAAGTGCTTTTTGTCTGTTGAATGTGTTTCTGCTGTCGTCATTTCAGACCTGTGTGGAGGATGGGTAGATAAGTAAGGGTATAATATTATATGTAAGTGGCGAGGAACCTGGAAACATAGCTGAAGCTGAAGAAAGTGGGGAACAGAGCGTTCAAAAGAAAGAATGGAGTGAAGCAGCAGCCGGGGAGGCGGGAGCCCTGGCTTGTGTCCCAGCTTCTAGACTGGCTTGACACCTTTCTTTTGGCCCAAATAGGTCAGTGATTATTCGGGCACAGTCATGCTTGGCCCTGCTCCCGGGGTGTTTCCATACCTTTGATGCTGGCTTTTTCAGTTTGTGTTGTGATTGTTGTTGACACAGGGCCTCCCTGTTGGACTTGGAGATGCTTTGTGATAGGGACTGCATCTTAGGCAGACTTTTGGCGTCTTCACACGGTAGCTGGCATCTGGTAGGTGTCCGTGAATCTCCATCCAATAATAACAGCCATGAACTTGGGTTTGGTCGGCTGTAGAAGGGGTGAACACCAGCCTTACTGACATCCTATAGTTCTTGTAAAGTTTCAGACAGCATACACGAACATGCTTTGACACTGGGAAGGTGTTTTATTTATATAATTACAGGAAGGTAATATTAATGAAATACAGTCCTAAAGCAACCCAAGTTAGTTTCATTGTTGTCACTGTTAACTTTTGATCAAGTAGAAGGAGGACGTGGACCTCTCTTTGTCCTGTACCTCCCTGCCCCCCATTGTGTGGGGGGATAAACTTCTCATTCACAATAAAGTAATGTCAAAATAGGATGACTTCACAGTGCGCACATTCGTCTGAATGAGAACTTGCTTAAACCTAGAGTTGACACTGTGCTAGGCAGGTCAGGGGACAGAGGAGCTTCACGGACAAAGTGCTGCCTCTGTGGAGACAGGTGGGGCTAGATACCTGGGTAATCTGGAAAATCCTGTATAACTTCCCCTTGGCCTGTACACCAGTGACTGGTTGAAAGTATGCCCCTGCCTTTATTCATAACTCATGCGGCCTTGTTCTCCAGCATCTTCATTGGATTCTCATCATTGGCCATTGTAGTTGGGAGTGGCTGTTAGGGAAGGTTCTGGTCTTAGAATGCACTGATTTTTCTTCCCCATAGGGCAGATTTGTGACTTTCCGTTATGGATTCCCAAGAGGGAAATAAGGCACAACTGTGGTCTTGCTCCCTAACTTTCCTGGCTGTTGTACCCGTGTTATGCTTTCCTTAAAATTAAGATGTGGGTGAAAGGTGGAGCTACACAGAACCCCACCCGCTCTTCTTAGACACCCTACCCTGCCCCCACCCCTGCCACAAACACATAGAATTCACACTTGTGGCTCCGCAAAGCATATGAAAATGTCCATGGATGAAAATGAGGTTATTAAAAGTGTGACTTTAAAAAAGAGTTAATTCCCAAACACTTGTGCTTTACCTATCGTAGTGTCAGATTGCCTCCTGTATACCTCCCAATTGGTGCCACCTAGTGTCTTGGGGCTATTGCTGCCCAGCTGCTCTAGACACATGGATGGTGTGAAGTTTGTGCTTTGTTTTAGTGGCCTGCGGTGGCCACTAAATGGATGTTTAGCTCCTCTGTCCCCTGACCTGCCTAGCACAGTGTCAACTCTAGGTTTAAGCAAGTTCTCATTCAGACGAATGTGCGCACTGTGAAGTCATCCTATTTTGACATTACTTTATTGTGAATGAGAAGTTTATCCCCCCACACAATGGGGGGCAGGGAGGTACAGGACAAAGAATGGAAGTTCCTACATAATAGACTACATTTGCTCCACTCCCGTTTCTTTATTCTGGTTAACGGGTCTATTTCAAAGCTTTAACTCTAGTCTGGTTCTTGTTTTATTGCATTCTGTCAATGCAGGGGCTGCAGCCTGGATGCAGGCAAGTGAGAAAGGGGGAAGCTCTGTGTGTGCAGAGGAAGGGACTTCTTCACAAAGCTGTTTTCCTCTTTAAATGTCTTTAATGTCTATAATTTGTGATATAATTCTTCATTTTCAAATGGTAGCCTGGCCTTGCCTTTATGTCAGTAAACATGTGTTGTGCTTTGTAAATATTTTCTGGTGTATTAAAGTTCTCATGTCCAAATTCTTTTCACCCATCAAAGCCCAACCCAAATGCCTTCTTATTTGGAGCCTTTCTTGATCATCTCTCATATGGCTACTTTCTTGCAACTCTCATCGCACTTGCTCCCACTTTTGGAATTCTTGCCAATTTTTGTTTTTTGTATTTGTTATTTGTACATTCAGTGATTGTTGCGTGCCCACTGGACACTAGCTAATGTTTCAGCTGTCAGAGGTCAGGGTTGCTCTGTTTCTTCATGGATCAGCTTTGCACACGGTTATATTAAAAAGTCGTGCAGATACAGGTGGCAGAGAAGTGAAGCGGTTCCAAGGAAATGTAGGATAGAGTGAGTGAATGAGTGTGTGTGTGTGTGTGCACGCGTGCACATGCACATGCAACCCCCCCTCCACACCTCTCTAGCAGTGTTCTCTGCTATCCATTTCCTAGGTTTCCTTTCAGAAGTAATCTGCTGGTGCTTCCTAAACAGTGGTTCACTGACCTCTGGGGGTCTCTGAGGCCCTTTCTGGGGGCCTGTGAGGGAAGACTTTTCATAATAACTTTTCATAATAACACGAGATGTCATGGCTGTTTTCTCTGTGTTTGTATTGATAGACAAGCGATGCTGGTACCTTAGCCCCAATTGAGGCCAGGGCCCCCAATCATACTGACATCGTTGCTTTCTTCACCAACTCCCCACTTTGACTTCAACATAGCCTTCCTTTTACTGATGAAGCAATAAAAATTAATTTTCTTAAATCTCAACTCTTGAATACTTGTCTTTTTATTTATTTATTTATTTTTTTTAATTTTTTTTTTCAACGTTTATTTATTTTTGGGACAGAGAGAGACAGAGCATGAACAGGGGAGGGGCAGAGAGAGAGGGAGACACAGAATCGGAAACAGGCTCCAGGCTCTGAGCCATCAGCCCAGAGCCCGACGCGGGGCTCGAACTCACGGACCGCGAGATCGTGACCTGGCTGAAGTCGGACGCCTAACCGACTGCGCCACCCAGGCGCCCCAGAATACTTGTCTTTTTAAGAGTCTGTGTGAGGAAATGCGAGGTGCCACACAGAGAGGTACAGGGCCTGTTTTGAGGAATAGCGGTTGTGTATTTTGAGTTACAAAACGAGCTAATGACTTTTGTCGCAGAATGCTATTTTTGCTTCAAAAAGTGGGTTGTAGATAAACTGTAGTCATTGAGACTTGGATAGTTGATGGACATTTTCTAGAACGTAAATGAAAGAGAACAGCTGGCAGAATTTGTGGTCAATGGTACTATTTGTGCTTTTGAACAAAAATTTAAATTTTATAAAACTTATCTGTACCATGACCATGGCAACTTCCTATTACATTAAATACTTTTTGATGAGATCAGTGGCAGTATTAGTGTATTTGATATCATATAATGAAATGTGTCAACATTAGGAAGACCTACATAATTCTGTGAACCAGTATTTTCTTTTTTCAATGTTTGTTTATTTTTGAGAGAGCGCAAGCGGGGTAGGGGTAGAGAGAGGGGGATAAAGGATCCAAAGCAGGCTGTGTGCTGACAGGCTGACGGCAACAAGCCCGATTCGGGGTTTGGATTCATGAACCGTGAGATCATGACCTGCACCAAAGGCGCTCAACTGACTGAGCCACCCAGGAGCCCTGTGAACCAGTGTTTTCTAAATACCAAGGTATCATGTTACAAATTTGTGCATGGGTAAAAGATACGACCATTGGGTTGTAATGCAACAGTAGGAAAAGTTCTGAAAAGTTCACTGATAGGTTTTAGACTCAACATTGCAACTATTCAGTGGGAAACCACCTACCACCTGCCTAGTTTTGGTGGTGTGGTATCGTAGAAGAATGTCCACAATGGTCTCAAGAGGCTACCGAAACACCTTTCCCTTTTCCAACACACACGTGTGTGTGAGGCGGGATCTGACTTCAAATGAAGCCACGTGTTGCAACAAGATTGACGTTGATTCTGATAAGAGAATCTATCCAACTGTTTTCTATAAAGCCAGGTACTAAAGGGGTTTGTAAAAGGAAAACAATGCCCGTACTCACTGAATGTTTTTGGCTTTGGAAATCTACTACTTTTTATTAAAAATATGTTTATGTTAACATAGCTTATTATAAAAAATTTCAGTGAATTAAATATTTTAAAATTTTTACCGTTTTAATTTCTAATATGGTAAACGTTGATCAGTATAACACATACAAACAAAAACTCTCCGGAGTCCTCAGTAATTTTTTTTTTTTTTTTTTTTAATTTTTTTTTTTTTCAACGTTTATTTATTTTTGGGACAGAGAGAGACAGAGCATGAACGGGGGAGGGGCAGAGAGAGAGGGAGACACAGAATCGGAAACAGGCTCCAGGCTCCGAGCCATCAGCCCAGAGCCCGACGCGGGGCTCGAACTCACGGACCGTGAGATCGTGACCTGGCTGAAGTCGGACGCTTAACCGACTGCGCCACCCAGGCGCCCCCTCAGTAATTTTTAAGAGCGTGAAGGGGTCCTGAGCCTAAAACCTTTGAGCAGTGCCAGTCCGTGCAACTCTAACAGAGTTTTTAAGTAAATACCAGATGCCGTTATCTTTTTCTTTATACTTTTTGTAACATATTTTTTAGCTTTTTCCTGGTGTAAGAAGGATTTCTGGTTGTATATGTAAAGTCAATCAGATCTTTCAATTCATAAAACATGTGTGAAAATCTCTAAAAATAATACTTAAATTTTTTTTACTGTAAAAATTATAGCTTGTATGATTCAGGAATATTTCCTTTAGAATTTTTTTCTATTTGTAGTGAATCATTCTAGCACAGTTGTCTGTTTACAGTTTTTTTTTTTTGGGGCGCCTGGGTGGCTCCGTCGGTTGGGTGTCCGACTTCGGCTCAGGTCATGGTCTTATTTATGGCTTGTGGGTTCGAGCCCCGTGTCAGGCTCTGTGCTGATAGCTTAGAGCCTGGAGCCTGCTTTGGATTGTGTGTCTCCCTCTCTCTCTGCCCCTTCCCTGCTTGCACTCTGTCTTTCTGTCTCTCTGTCTCTCTCAAAAATAAATAAACATTAAAAATATATATACATGTATAAATTTTCTTCTTAGAGAATTTTGATTTATAAATTTTTAAAAGAATATCAATACTATGATTTCAGTTTAAAAATACCTTTTTTTTTTTTAAACATTTATTCATCTTTGAGAGACAGAGACAGAGCGTGAGTGGGGGAGGGGCAGAGAGCGAGGGAGACACAGAATCTGAAGCAGGCTCTAGGCTCTGAGCTGTCAGCACAGAGCCCGATGCGGGACTCGAACTCACTGACTGTGAGATCATGACCTGAGGCCGAAGTTGGACGCTTAACTGACTGAGCCACCCAGGCGCCCCTGATTTCAGTTTTAATATCCTAAAACTCTGCACATTTCATTGCCAACTATTCTGTACTGTTGAATTCCTGCCTTTGTTTTAGGACTTAAGTTTAAACTTCACTTTCTCTTTGAAGTTCTGCCTTCCTCTAAGAAACACCACCCACCCTTCTCCAGTTAGGTGCCTACTCTTCTGTGTCCCCGTAGCACTCATTGTGTCCCTGTCGTAGGATTTATCACACTGTTGTATTTGTTTGCTTGTTTTTCTTTGCTACGTCATAGGGAACACTTCAAGAGGAGGTTTTGGTCTGTTCATCTTTATGTCCTCAGTACCTAGCATATTTTAGGCGTTTTAATGAATGATTATTTAATTAATAAAAGGGCAAAAACTACACATGGTATTTATTTTCAGTTTTATTTAATTTTTTATTTCAATTTTTTATTTTAAGTAGGCTCCATACCCAATGTAGAGCTAGAACTCATGACCCTGAGATCAAGAGTTGCATGCTCCACTGATGAAGCCAATCAGGCACCCCATTTTCAATTTTGTTTTGTTTTGTTTCACAGTTTTTTTTTTTTTTTTTGGAGAGAGGGCACACACGTGTGAGTGGGGGAGGTGCAGAGGGGGAGGGAGAGAGAGAAAGAGAGAGAGAGAGAGAGACAGAGAGAGAGAGAGAGAGAGAGAGAGAGAGAGAGAGAGAATCTTAAGCAGGCTCCACACCCAGCATGGAGCCCAATGGGGCCTCAGTTTTATGGCTGTGAGGTCATGACCTGAACCAAAACCAAGAGTCAGATGCTCAACTGACTGCGCCACCCAGGCACCATCCTATTTTCTATTTTATTTTATTTTATTTTATTTTATTTTATTTTATTTTATTTTATTTTATTTTATTTTTTTATGTTATGTTATGTTATGTTATGTTATGTTATGTTATGTTATGTTATGTTATGTTATGTTATGTTAATGTTTATTTTTAAGAGAGAGAGAGACATGGGGCGCCTGGGTGGCGCAGTCGGTTAAGCATCCAACTTCAGCCAGGTCACGATCTCGCGGTCCGTGAGTTTGAGCCCCGCATCAGGCTGTGGGCTGATGGCTCAGACCTGGGGCCTGTTTCCGATTCTGTGTCTCCCTCTCTCTCTGCCCCTCCCCCGTTCATGCTCTGTCTCTCTCTGTCCCAAAAATAAATAAACGTTGAAAAAAAAAATTTTTTTTAAAAAAGAGAGAGACAGCGTGAGATGGGGAGGGACAGAGAGAGAGGGAGACACAGAATCTGAAGCAGGCTCTAGGCTCTGAGCTGTCAGCACAGAACCTGATGCGGGGCTCGAGCTCAGGGACCTCGAGATCATGACCTGAGCTGAGGTTGATGCTTAACTAACTGAGCCACCCAGTCACCCCCTCCTATTTTCAATTTGAAATCAAGAATCATCTGTGGTTGATTGAATACTTAGCTTTTTGTCAATAGTTTTTCAGATTCAGTGAAGCATCCGTCAGCAGGACAGACCTGTGCCTCAGGGAGCCATTGAACCAGAATTTGGTCTTTGTTGCCTAAACTACCAGGAAGAAACTACCAGTGGAGTCCCTGCTGATGTGAGGCTGAAGTCTCAAGTGTGATCTAGTAGGTTGTTCTGAGCCCCACAGTGGCCGTATCCACCCATGGCCTCACCTCTGGGTTGTGGGTCCACACCAGCTTCACGCTGAGCCCCACTTCCATTGCAGGAATACAAAAGCAGGCTCCTTCCTGGAAGCCTGAGGCTTCTGCTGGGGACTTTGGCTCCAGGATTCCACACTGGCCTGAAACTTTCTTAGAGCTGTGTGGAGTCTAAGACTTTTTCTTCCCACTCTGCCTTCCTTTCCTCTCCCCTCTGCAAGGGATCACCTGCATCTTGTCAGACAACTTTCTGGCCTCCTCTGGCTCCCTCCTTCACCTGCACTTCCCACGTAAATCGCTTGCATGCCTCTTGCATGTCTATCCTGTCTTAGCATCTGCTTCTCAGAGGCCCTAAACTGCCATCGGGGCTCTCTGGTCTAGACCCAAGTTGAAAGGCTGATTTATCTGGTGGTGTTGGTTTGCGTGTCTATCTCCCGTATCAATGGTCTGCACTCCGTGACTGTACCTGTCACATAGTTGTTGGTCAGTGTGTGTTGAATTGAACTGTTCACTCTTCTCAGGACCCTCTTGCCTGTGGCTGATTCTGGTTTTAGTGGTCCTTCACGATACTTCATGAGAGCTGGGGCCGAACCTGCCTTGCTGTCCTCTGTGTCCCTGGCACCAGGGCCGCTGCCATGTCATCCACGTCCACTGACCTACATAAATCCAGGCTCTGCTGTAAAGAAAGCCAACAACTGGGACTTGGGGATGTGGTTTTAGACCAGTGGTCAGAAAACACCTCTGGGCAGGTGCCTCCATGTGACTGGGGAGGGAGCATCCCAACCAGTTGGGCGATGAGAAGGTGGGCGGCTTGAAGGAGATAGGCCTGAAATGCCGCCTGAGCCTAGGCCCCCTGAGCCTAGGCCGAGCCTGGGGATCTACTGGTTTCTACTTTAAGTGTGATGAGTGGCCCCTGGAGCTTCTGCTGCTTTGACGGTTTATGTCCTTGAAGACTCACCAGCTGTGGTGTCAGGAATGGATTGCAGGGAGGCAAGAGTGAGCTGGGTTCAGATCACTTAGGAGGCAGGCACTGCTGCCTGAGAAATGGCAGCCGTTGTGGGGCGAGAAGCCACTGGGCCCGAAGGAGAAATGGAAGGAATTGGCTGACGGGCGCCGGTGGGGAAGGCGGCAAGGAGTCAAGACGTGAGTACTGGGCTTCGGTTTGAGGTGCTGCCCGCACGCACGGGGGCGAGATGAGGAAGAGAAAGAAGGGTGACTGGATTTGAGGGAAAACGCACTTGTTCATTGATTCAAGGAAGAACTGGTCAGAATGCGCTCACCATGACAACAGTGACGTCAGCTGGTTGGCTTGTTTCGCTGTTTCAAGATGACTTTGAGGAATGCATTCACTACTGCGGACAGGACACGTTCATTAAATGCTTCATTCATGTGACAGGTACTGAGAGGATCACAAATTTGGTATGCTGATGCTAGAGCCCCTTCCCTGTGAGTTCTATGGGCGTTTGTGCCTGACCTATTCCTGACTACTAATTAAGAGCTGGTTCTATTGAAGATTGACCAGTGGTACTGAAAACCCACCTCCCTCGCGTGACTCTAGCATTGGAGCACTTACTGTAAGGAGGTTCTTCCAGAGAATGTTGTCCCAAGTGTGTGCCCCGCTCAGTCGTCACAAGGACCTTGAAGAGAATGGCATTGCCCTCCTGCTCAGTGCGGGCTGGGTCTGGAGTGGGACCCTTTCTTGGCTGGCTGCCTGTGCCTTTCTCACACGAGGCGCTTGTTGGCAGCCTCGAGGACAGCCTTCTTGGGGAGGGCCACCTGGCCTTGCTCCCCAGGGCAGGCCTTCTGCTGAGGTATGGGGCATGTGGGGTCTGGGTCGTGCTTTCTGAGGAGCCGCTATTGGTCATTTAGCTCCTTCTCTCCTTAGACCTTTAGTCTCACAAAGTGGGGTAAATATGCCTCCAGGACTTAGAAGTTTGAAAAGAGACTGGAGTGGGGGCCCTGGTCTGTGCAAATGAAGAGTCTCTGCCTGGTGAAATGTCCCCATGGAAATATGAGCCTTGGGGAGCAGTGTCACACCGTGCCCCATAGTTGGCACCCACATTTCACGTCGTGTGTCCCCAGTGAATGTTAGCCAGCATGTTGCTGCCGTGCCCATCTCATCATCAGGGTCTAGGTTGAGCGGTCCATTGTTTTAGTTAAAAAGTAAGAAAATAGTTGTAATTTTTGAAAATACATTTTTATTTCATCTTTTAATGTGTTGTTTTGCCTGATGTGATATGCAACATTTATTTAAAATAAAAACAGGGATGCCTGGGTGGCTTAGTCGGTTGAGCGTCCAACTTCGGCTCAGGGCATGAGCTCACGGTGCATGGGTTTGCACCCTGCGTTGGGCTCTGTGCTGACGGCTCAGAGTCTGGAGCCTGCTTTGGATTCTGTGTCTCCTTCTCTCTCTGCCCCTCCCCCACTCGCACTCTGTCTCTTTCTGTCTTTCAAAAATGAATGTTAAAAAAATAATAATAAAGTAAGAACGAATTCATACCAAGTATTTGGTTACTGTACCATGACCTACCTGGAGAAAGGGTAGGAACAAAGTAAGATTAAGTTACTTTATTCTGCTTTGCTAGTAAATCTTTTTTTTTTAAGTTTATTTATTATGAGAGAGGGAGGGAGAGAGGGCGCACATGTGAATGGGGAAGGGGCAGAGAGAGAGAGAGAGAGAGAGAGAGAGAGAGAGAGAGAGAGAGACAGAGCAGGAGCAGGGGAGGGGCAGAGAGAGGAGAGGGAGAATCCCAAGCAGGCTCCACACTGTCAGCTGAAAGCCTGATGTGGGGCTCAGTCTCACAAACCATGAGATCGTGACCTGAGCCTAGATCAAGAGTTGGGCGCTCAATCGACCGAGCCACCCTGGCATCCCTGCTAGTAAACCCTTTAAAAGTAATTCTCGCCAGGATGCCTGGCTGGTTCAGTTAGTCGAGCATGCTACTCTTAATCTTAATGAGTTTGAGCCCCATGTTGGGTGTACAGATTACTAAAAAAAAAAAAAAAAAATAATAGAGGCATCTGAGTGACTCAGTTGAGCTTTCGACTCTTGATTTTGGCTCAGGTCACGATCCTAGGGTCTTAGTATCAAGCCCTGCATTGGGCTCTGTCTGAGCATAGGGCCTGCTGGGGATTCTTTCTCTCACTGCCCCTCTCCCCTGCTCACGCTCTCTCTCTCTCTTTCTCAAGTAATAATAATAATAATAATAATAATAATAATAATAATAAAAACTAATTCTTGCTATAGCATTTTGTTTGCAATGAAGTTGCTTCTGAGTAAGAATAACATAATCTTTGTGGGTCAGTCTTTGTAGAAAAGATTATGTAACATTTCTGATATTGCCCTTGTATATTAAAAAGACTAGGAAATTATATGCTACACAGCAAAGAAAAACCTGTGTAATCAGTAAAAGACACAACACCTAAAAATAGTTGCCTCTGTCATTTATTGATAATCATTTTGAGTGATGTACCCAAATTCCCTCTTCCTTTTTCACACAGGAGATGAATGGCTTCTGTTTTTAAGACTTCCTGGATTTTTGAGGCAGTACCTCAGATAATCACTGGGGGACAATAATCACGTAGGGGTTTCCTTTCAGACTTTGGCTTTGTGTTATTCAGCTTTAAGGAAAGAATAGAATCCCGTTCCTTCAGTTTATACTGACTGTGACTTGAGATTACCATTTTGGAAATAGCGGAGAAAAGATCTTTTATTTCTTTTCAGATTTCAGAACTTTTTCTCCAGGATCTTTGATAAAAGACCTTTAAATTGAGTATCTGAAATGTGAAAGGACACACTCATGTTTGTTGAAGCAGGTAAGTAACTCCAAAAAGCCTATCGTAGAAAGTTCCTGTGTAACTCCTGGGCTTTGTTTCTTCCTTTGGTTATCTCTGAGGATGGAGGCTAAGGATTAGCCCTTTTCAGGGAACACGAAAATTAGGATATTTTAGAGATAAAGGTTTTAGAAATGAGATATTCTAGCCTTATTAGTAAGTAATCTTGGTTTTATGGGCTGAATTGTGTCTGCCCAAATTCCTTTGTTGAAGCCCAACAACCCCTTGTGACAGTATCTGGAGACAGGGCCTCTAAGGAGGTGATTAAGGTTAAATGAGGTCATAGGGTGGGCCTGGTCCAGCAGGACTGGGGTCCTACCAGAGGAGGGGATACCAGGAGCACTTGCACACAGAGAAAAAGCCACATGAGGACAGGTGAGAAGGTGGCTGTCTGCAAGCTATGGAGACAGGCCTCAGGAAGAACCAAACCTGCTGGTTCCCTGAGCTCAGACTTCTAGCCTTAAGAACGATGCTAAAATAACTTCTTGTTGGGGCGCCTGGGTGGCGCAGTCGGTTAAGCGTCCGACTTCAGCCAGGTCACAATCTCGCAGTCCGTGAGTTCGAGCCCCGCGTCGGGCTCTGGGCTGATGGCTCGGAGCCTGGAGCCTGTTTCCGATTCTGTGTCTCCCTCTCTCTCTGCCCCTCCCCCGTTCATGCTCTGTCTCTCTCTGTCCCAAAAATAAATAAACGTTGAAAAAAAAAATTTAAAAAATAAAATAACTTCTTGTTGATTAAGCCACCTGGCTGTGCTATTTCGTTCTGGCCACCAAGCTGACTCTGTGTGTCATCGTGTCATTCAACAGTATTCAACAGACTGAGTGCCAAGATGCTCATGACCTAGTGAGGGTGGAAAGACACATAAACAGTGGCAGTATTGTGAAATGGGTATGGGACTCATTTGGGGGTAGCTGTCCACACTGGGCGACGCTGGGATCATGACCTGAGCTGAAGCCAACAGTTGGATGCTCAACCTACTGAGCCACCCAGGTGCCCCTGCAGTTTTTTATTTTGAAAGCATGTGTGCAGAGGGTGTAGTAGGAGGACAGGGAAGAACATGCTAGACAAAGGAAGATGAGCCAAAGCTGAGGTGGGCTGGAGTATTTCCAGACTATGCTCCCCAGGCAGATGGGTAGAGAGAGCAGGTTGGGAAAGGCAGGGGTTTGGCTTATAGGAGGATTTATGCATCCTGGTAAGGAACCTGGACTGGGCCCTCTGGAGTCTTGACCAGTGTTGAAAGAAACTCAAATGCTTCCTGCAGCCGGGTGGGTGTTGTGGATGTGTGAGGTGAGTAGGACTGAGACAGGTACCTGTCAGCTCTAGAATTATCTGTGGTGTTGGAAAGGTTTAGTGCTGCAGTCACTGTAGCCGTTACCACTGTGGTAGCCACTAGTCATACGTGGGACTGGGAAACTGAAAAATCAATTTAATATACTTTTAATTCATTAAAATTTAAATTAAAAATTTTTTTAATGTTTATTTATTTTTGAGAGAAAGAGAGAGAGCGCAAGTGGGGGAAGGGCCGAGAGAGAGGGAGACATAGAATCCAGAGCACACTCCAGGCTCTGAGCTGTCAGCACAGAGCCCGATGTGGGGCTCAAACCCCCAGACCTTGTGATTGTTGGCTCAGGTCATGATGTCAAGGTCTGTGGGTTTGAGCCCCGCATCGGGCTGTCTGCTGTCAGCATACAGCCTGCTTTGGATCCTCTGTCTCCCTAGCTCTTGTCCCCTCCCCACCCTCGTGTGCACTCTCTCTCCCTCAAAGAAAAATTTTAAACTTAAATTTTTAAAATACTCCCATAAAATTAGGAAGACAATAAAGATCTAGTTATCTAACATCTATTGATATTACGATTGGTAAGGAGGAGACAAAACTATTTGTAAACTGTAAGTTTACTTACACAAAACAGTCCCAGAGAATTGGTGAAGCGTCAGAATTAACAAGGCTGCCAAAGTGCTGGGTGCAGTTCCACCCCAGGGAATCAGTAACGTGTTTTCACACCACAAGTAACTGGTTTGAAGGAATCAGCTGAAAAAAACCCACCCTTTCACAATAGCCACAAAATAATCTGGTGCCCAGGAATGTCCAACAAGAGATGTGTCAGCTGTCATTTGGAAATTCACAGCATATTACTGAGGACTTTTAGCGGACCAGAAGTAGGAGAGTGGAAAGTATCATACCATGCTTTGGGGTAGGGAAGGACCCTCAGTAGTGTAGGTATGTTTATCGTCCCTGAATTTGTCTATATATTGTCTGACCCTAGAGTTTATAAAAGAGTAAACTTCCCAGAAGAGTTGAGACATTTTTCAAGTGGGAAGAAAAGAACAAAGGTCAGGCTCATTCCCTACGAGATAACCAAGAGTAATTTTAAAACTGTGACAATAGAGGCTCCTGGGTGGCTCAGTCGGTTGAGCAGTTGAACGACCAACTGTAGATTTCAGCTCACATCATGATCTCATGGCCCATGAGGTCAAGCTTGGGATTCTCTCTCTCTCCTTCTCTCTCTGCTCCTCTCCTGTTCTCTCTCTCTCTCAATAAATTAAATAAATAAATAAATAAATAAATAAATAAATAAATAAACTAAACTTAAACACTGTGGCAATGAATAAATAAACAGGGAGTATTGAGTTGTGTGGGGTAGACAAACCGACTGCTGGGATAGATTAGAATCCTCAGGTTCAGAGAAGCACTATCTGAACGTGGTGGCAGTGCACTTCAGTGTGGACAGAGGTTTTAGTAAGTAGCGCTGCAACAGCAGCAGCTTTCACAGCCCCAGTGCCTCCTGGCTGCTGTATCTGACAGCACAGCGAAGTGTATGCTCTGCGAAGACATTCTGTTGAAAAGAAGTAAACAGCTTTCTACCCCTGTACTTGACAATGGGGAGAAAATGGGAAATATTGAAATATGATACATGTGTGCTCTCAGGAACCCGTGAAATCTTAAAATCAGATGGCCAATTTTCCGTTTTTATAAAAGGGCTAAGGGGATGGCTATTCTCAGGTGCTTTATTTTAAGTGGGTCTTCCTTAACAAATGATAGAGTCGGTAGTTCTTTTTTTTTTTTTTAAAGGCATTAAGCAGCAATTGAAATGTTCCTGTGTGACCTTTCTCTGTCTCTGTCTTTCTGTCTCTCCTCCCTTTCTCACTTGGTGATTGAGAATGTTTTCTGGCAGCATGGAGAGAGTGGGTTGGTGGAGCACTAAATTGGGAGCAGAACACTTAAAGAGCACGTTGTAGTGATCTGGGGCAAGAGATGATGGGCTGTGGAATGGAGACGATGGTCTGAAGTAGAATCCACAGGTTTCGGTGTAAAGAAGGGGACGTCAGGAGTCTAGGGAGACTCCTGAGTTTCCCAAATGGGTGACTGAGAAATGATGGAACTGTTCACAAAGAACAGAACTCGGAGAGAACATGTCCATTTCATACCTGTGGAGTGTGGGGTGACCAGGGGGCATTTGGATGTGCGGGACTGGTACTTTCTAGAAAGGCTTGCCCAAAAGTAGAAATTTGGAAGTCAGTGGCAGTAAATCATGATTGAAGTGAATACGATGACCCCGTAGGGAGAACTGAGTCATGCAGAGAGGCCCTAGGACAAAACCCTGGGGAACCCAAACCCATAAAGGAAAGGCAGAGACAGGAGGCCACAGGGGAGACTGAAGAAGGTGCCACAGCAGGAGCAGGAGGGACGAGAGTATGGGCAGAGGCAGGAGAGGGTTTCCACATGGGAAGCATTTGTGGGAATGGAGTTGTGCTGGGTTGATGCTCATGAACGTGAGGAGGTAATGCTAACTCTCCTCTCCCAAATCTCATTGAAATGGAAGAAATTTTAAAAACTAAAAAGAAGTGGACAGCAGTCTAGATTCTGGAAAGTCAGAAAGGTAGATCAGAACGGCGAGCACCATCTGGGTAGGGAAGATAGGAATGAGGCAGAGTAGTAACAGATGGACAGTGTGTCCTTTGAACTGAGCCGGGGAGGGACAGTCATGGGAGATGGTGGTGTAGAGAGGATGGTGTAGAGAGTTTTCAGGAGTGTTCCCCAATCTGCCATCCCCTTAGGAGGGCGGCCAGCTATATGGGGGTAGAGGGGGTGCGCCTGGAAGGCAGGCACCACCCCCCACCCCAAACCCAGCCGCAGCCAGAGCAGACTCTCCACTTAGACTCCTCGGGAGAGCTCACCTGAGGAGAAGGTGTGCAGCTGAAAAGTTAGGAAATGCCAGAGTGGACGATGTATAACTTCCCCTTCCAGCTGCAGGAGCAGCATTCCAAGTTCTGATCGTGAGTGTCCAACAAGTATCACATCATAGTGTGACTTTATCTCACCTAGTAATGTTTAAAAGCATTCTTGCATTAAATGTCTGCTATGTTTATTTTTTTATTTTAAAAATTTTTTTTTTTTTAATTTTTTTTTTCAACGTTTATTTATTTTTGGGACAGAGAGAGACAGAGCATGAATGGGGGAGGGGCAGAGAGAGAGGGAGACACAGAATCAGAAACAGGCTCCAGGCTCTGAGCCATCAGCCCAGAGCCCGACGCGGGGCTCGAACTCACGGACCGCGAGATCGTGACCTGGCTGAAGTCGGACGCTTAACCAACTGCGCCACCCAGGCGCCCCTATTTTTAATTTTTTTAAAACAGCAGTCCGAGCAAATCTTTTATTATGTCATTAAAAAAAAATTTTTTTTTAACGTTTATTCATTTTTGAGAGACAGAGCATGAGCATGAACAGGGAAGGGGCAGAGAGAGGAAGACAGAGAATCCAAAGCAGGCTCCAGGCTCTGAGCTGTCAGCACAAAGCCCGACGTGGGGCTCAAACTCACGAACCGCAAGATCATGACCTGAGCTGAAGTCAGATGCTCAACCGACTGAGCCACCCAGGCGCCCCTATTATGTCATTTTTTTAAAAAAGTAATTTCTACACTCAATGTGGGGCTTGAACTCACAACTCTGAGGTCAAGAGTCAGGTGTTACACCGGGCAAGCTGGGTGAGCCAGCCTTGCTGTTTTTAAAAGGTTTATTATCTATTTACACATTTATGTAATACAGACTTGTTAGGCAAGAGCCATATTTTTATGGAAGAATCTTATCCTTCTCTGTGATGTTGCTGTCTGTTTACTTGATTGTCTTAGATGCATGTTCAGCTAAATGAGATTATTTATTTATTTATTAAAAAAAATTTTTTTTAATGTTTATTTTTGAGAGAGAGACAGAGACAGAGAGAGAGAAGTGAGAGAGGCAGGGAGGGGCAGAGAGAGAGGGAGATACAGAATCCGAAGCAGGCTCCAGGCTCTGAGCTGTCAGCACAGGAGCCTGATACGGGGCTCAAACTCAAGGTGAGATCATGACCTGGGCCCAAGTTGGACATTTAACCGACTGAGCCACCCAGGCACCCGTAAATGAGATAAGCTATTGAGGACTGGAGAGAGTATATGGCAGACACTTGCATGGAGCGACGACTCTGACCTTGGGGAAGAGCAACGTGGCCAGCTGCAAAATCCAGTCTGAAGGTCTTTTAAGAGTCAGAGACTGTTGAGTGTGGATGACCACTTCTTGTTTAATTTTCTTTCTAATTTTGAATATTTCAAACATACAGAAAAGTTGACAGAATCATGATATGCACACCCATGTACCTGCTGCTTGATTTTTCAAAAAATGAAGATTTTTGTCATATTAGCTTCAGATTTTTTACAAAGAACCATTAAGAGGGTGTGGAAGCCACACTCATGCTGATTCTATTCCCCTTCTGCTAGCTTCTCTCCTGCAGTTGGTGTTTTATTTTACCGCATTTCCATATATCCTTGAGCAATCTATGGTGCTATTTTGCATGTTTTAAATGATCTGTATGAGTCCTTCTGAAACTTGCTTTTAATCTCAACACTATGTTTTTAGAATTATGGCAATGATTACGTTAATACAGGTAATTGACTCCTTCTAACTAACTGCTTTCTGGCGTTGTTTTATATGATTATACCATGGTGTATCAATTTTTTCCCCGAGTATATATTTTTTAAATTAGTAAACTATTTTTAGAGCAGTTCACAGCGAAACTGAGTGGCAAGTGCAGAGTGCCCGTATGCTGCTTGTCCTCCACACAGTGCACAGCCTCCCCCATTTTGACCACCCCACAGAGTGTACAATTGTTCTATCATTGAATGTACACCGACACGTCATCACCCAGGCTCCCCGAGTTTCCTTCTGGTGTTGTAGACCCTGTAGGTTGTGACATATGTTTAGTGACATATATCCACCACTTATCATGCAGTCCTGAGTGTATTTTTTTTTTTAATTTTTTTTTCAACGTTTATTTATTTTTGGGACAGAGAGAGACAGAGCATGAACAGGGGAGGGTCAGAGAGAGAGGGAGACACAGAATCGGGAACAGGCTCCAGGCTCTGAGCCATCAGCCCAGAGCCCGACGCGGGGCTCGAACTCACGGACCGCGAGATCGTGACCTGGCTGAAGTCGGACGCTTAACCGACTGCGCCACCCAGGCGCCCCCTGAGTGTATATTTTGAAAGAAATGGAGGATGAACTGTCTGCACATTGGCACTGGCATTGCCCCATAGTCCACGTGGAGAAGGGTCCCCGGGGGAGGCCTCAAGGCCTTGGTCTAGGAGCTCAGATGCAAGCCAGCATGGGGAAGAGCTCGGGAAAAGAGGGCAATGGAGAGTGCCTTCAGACCTGGCCAGGCCCGAAGGGTGGCGGTTGGCAGACGGTATAGGAGTCGAAGGGGACTCAGTACTGGAGTAAGTGGATCCAGGGTGGATCAAGGCAGGCTTGCTCTGCATCCGACTATCAGCCTGTTCTGGCCGCAGCTTCTGCCTTATTCCGTGGGTCGATGTGCTCCCGCTAGACCACAGTCGTACGGTTTATCTGTGTGGCCGCTTTGTTAGGGTAGATCTGGCATTGTTGACCTGGAGATGTTTGCTCTTCCCAAAGTGACTCAAGGAGTACACGTGTTCCTCTTCCGAAGGGCATAGCAGTTTTAAAGATCCGTGTATATTTTTTATTGGTCACACATTGTAATGCATTTATTGGTGGTACCCCCCCACCCCATCATGTCCTAATAGTTGGAACCTGTGAACATTACTATATTTGGAAAAAGAGTCTTTGCAGATATGACTAACTTGATCTTGAGATGAGTTACCTGGATTTTTTTGGATGGAATTGACATACCATCAAAAGTGTCTTTTTAAAAATATTTTTTTATGTTTTTATTTTTGAGACAGAGAGAGAGAGAGAGAGAGACAGTGAGAGTGGGGGAGGGGCAGAGAGAGACGGGAGACAGAATCCGAAGCAGGCTCCAGGCTCTGAGCTGTCAGCGCAGAGCCCGACGTGGGGCTCGAACTCACAAACCGCAAAATCATGACCTGGGCCGAAGTCAGATGCCCAATTGACTAAGCCACCCAGGCGCCCCTCAAAAGTGTCTTTAGAAGAGAGAGGCAGAGGGGGATTGGATGCACACAGAGGAGGAGAGGCGGATGGGCTTCAAGGCAGAGATTGGAGTGATGTGGCCCCAACTCAGGGCATGCTGGCATTCAAGCTGGAAGAGTCTTTTTATTTAAAAAAAATTTTTTTTTTCAACGTTTATTTATTTTTGGGACAGAGAGAGACAGAGCATGAACGGGGGAGGAGCAGAGAGAGAGGGAGACACAGAATTGGAAACAGGCTCCAGGCTCTGAGCCATCAGCCCAGAGCCTGATGCGGGGCTCGAACTCACGGACCGCGAGATCGTGACCTGGCTGAAGTCGGACGCTTAACCGACTGCGCCACCCAGGCGCCCCTATTTTTTTTTTTTTTAAATTTTTTTCAACGTTTATTTATTTTGGGGACAGAGAGAGACAGAGCATGAACGGGGGAGGGGCAGAGAGAGAGGGAGACACAGAATCGGAAACAGGCTCCAGGCTCCGAGCCATCAGCCCAGAGCCTGACGCGGGGCTCGAACTCACGGACCGCGAGATCGTGACCTGGCTGAAGTCGGACGCTCAACCGACTGCGCCACCCAGGCGCCCCTCAAGCTGGAAGAGTCTTAAGTCTTAAGCTGGGAGACTTCTCTCCCGGAGTCTTAAGAGGTAGTGTGGCTCTTTTGTCACCTTCATTTGGGCTCAGTGAAACTGATTTTGGACTTCTGACCTCCAGAACTGTGAGTGAGTGAATTTTTCTTATTTTAAGCCACCACCAAGTTTGTGGTAATTTGTTATAGCGGCTTCAGTAATGAATCCACTCACCTCAAGGTCTGCAATATACTTAGGGGAGAGAATATTTTCTTTTACTATTTGTTCCTTATTACCTCTTTGTGAATTGTATTGCAGGTCATTTTTGTTTTTTCCTTTATGGTTAGTAATCTTTGTGTCATATTTAAGAGTTCTTTCCCTACCTCATGGTCATGAAGATATTTTTTTATATTATTTTTAAGAGCTTTATTGATCTTTCACATTTAGATGCATAATCTACCTGGAGTTGAGTTTTGTGAGAAAAGAGTCATTTCATTTCTGTTTCGTGTGGATATTCAGTTGACCCAGCACATTTATGGAAAAGGCCATCTTTTCCCCACTGCTTTCCACTGATTGCTGCTCCGTTGCTCTCCTTGTTCATTTTAGCCTTCCTCCCTCTCTGTACTGTAGCGTAATGGTGAGGCTCCGTGTCTGGGAAAGTCTGCCCCTTTTAGTTTTCAAGTTTGATTTGCTGATCTTGGCCCTTTGCATTTTCCATGTACGTTTTAGCATCAGCCTGTCTATTTCTACACACACACACACACACACACACACACACCCTGCAAGAGTTTTAATTATAATTACTCAGACTCTAAGGATCTATTTGGACAGAAATGATATCTTTACAGTATTGAGTGCTCAGATTCACAGATGTGCTATATCCCTTCATTTCTTTAGGTCTTTTAAACTTTACCTCAACAGTGCTTTTAGTTTCTGTTTAGTAGTCTTATGTATCTTTTGTGAAATTTATTCCTGGATTTGGGATACAGTATTTTTCAGGCATAGAATTAACTTAAAAAAAATTTTTTTAAATGTTTATTTATTTTTGAGAGAGAGAGAGAAACAGAGTGAGCGGGGAAAGGGCAGAGAGAGAGGGAGACACAGAATCGGAAGCAGGCTCCGGGCTCTAAGCTGTCAGCACAGAGCCCAACGTGGGGCTCGAACTCACAAGCCGTGAGATCATGACCTGAGCCAAAGTCGGATGCTTAACCAACTAAGCCACCCAGGCGCACCGCCCCCCCCCACCTTTTTTTTTTTTTTTAAACACAATCTTGCTTTTTAATTCCTTGAACATGTTGATTATGGTTGTTTTAAAACTCCATTATGTGGCTTTCTTGTCTGTATCTTCCTATTATCTATTGGTTTTCATGGCTTGTAGTCCCAGCTTCCTGTTGTCTATAGGCCAGAGACACTGTAGGCGTAGCAATGATTTGTGACTCTAGATGTTTCTGTGTTTCTGCATAAAGGGTTTACTTTTGCTTCTTGCACGTGAATGGGATGGGGTGCGTACAGTCCAAGATCACGTGAATCCAGATATGGAGAGAATGATTTGAAACTAGCTCTTGACCCTGTGAAGGCTACTCTTATTTCCAGTTCATACCCAAGAGTGTGGTCTCTCCAAATCTCAAATGACCGAGAGTGTTTGTGGGCCTCCTCCTCCTTGGGGAGTGCGCAGTTCGTGAGTCTGTCAAAGCTCTGCTTAGCTTAGCCACTTGGTTGCTACTTTTTAAATTGTCAGACCCCTCCAGGGAAAAAGTTGGCCTCCAGTTCTTCACTTCTTTGTTAGTGCTTTGGTATCTTCCAACAGTTTTTAAAAACATTTTTTAATTCAGTCTTTCTTGTTGTTTTCATTGGGAAAGTTGGTTTGAGCCCCCGTCTGCCACTGCCATTAAATAGAATTCATGTGTGTCTGTGTGTGTGTGTGTATATAAATGTAAATATACATACAAATATATATATATTTTGAGTTTAATCAACTTATTTTCTGTAGTTTATTAAAAACTTTACAGAGAGAAAAGAAAATAATATTTATTAAACAACACCTGGAAAGCTTGTTTTTAATCACATACGAGAGAATAGACACTCCATCCCTACTATGGAAGCGTATTTAATGAATGCTCTTCAACGTTGACCATAAATAATTTAAACTCTGCAGTCAGGTTCTGCTGTTGTGCACTAGATCTGTGTATTTAAGACTATTGTTTAGGAAACTTTTAAGACTTGCAGAGTGAAATTCCCACCTGCTTATATTGAGTTCAGGAACCACTATTAACCAACACATGGTACCAACAAACAAAATATTAATCTTTAGGTTTTCTAACAGATTTTCTCTACCTCTTTTCCTGGGTCACAGGCTCTGGCCTGCCTGGTTTTCCCTGTAGAGGTCTGTCTGGAAGTTCTACAGTGATCAGGTGTGGAGCCCTGTGTGCCTACCATCCCTCTTTTTGTTGCTTCTTTGCCTTCTTCCCTTTGGTCACTTCCAGCAGGTCGTGTCCAGTCCAGCAGCAGTTGTGAACATGCACAGCTGTGATAGCACAGATATCCCTGCCTTGGGAGCTTGAGTAGGCATGTATGGCCTGGACTGGGCTGCAGTAGACTCTTGGACCCCTTCTTTGGGGACACAGTAGGGGCCAATACCCTTTCTAAAGGAATGAACACTGTCTAGCTCACTTGGGTCCAAGGTCTCTGGTAAGCATCTGATCTCTGGTTGGCACTGAACTTGAAGTGGTCAAGGCAGCCTACTGAAGGGCCGTTTGGGCCAGATTGGATGCTGCCTGGGCTCTGAGGCTCCTGCCTATGGTGCCCTGCCCTGTATGGCTGCTCCTTCCTCGGTCACACTTGGTCTGTATCGATTACCCAGCTGCTGCCTGCCTGAAGCACTTTTTTATGTCAGATGTTCCTCTCAGGCTTTGGGGCTCTGATTTGTAACTGGTGACTTCTCTTTTGCCTACCTCACAGGTAGGTACCTGAGGAAGGTTCTAGTGGGGGCACCCCTTGCCTGTCTCGCCATCCCTTCCATCCCTGTAGCCCCTTCTGTGGTACACATGTATTTGTTTGTTTTTTTATTTTTAATTAGCATACAGTCGAGTAGATTTTTTTCTTTTCACGTACAGCTCTGTGAATCTTCACACCCTACAGATTCATGTCAACCACCATGATAATCAGGATACAGAACAGCTCCATCACCCCCAGGTATGCCTCATGCTATCCCTATTCAGTCACCCCTTCCCACCCTTAATGCCTAGTAACCATTAATCTGCTCTTCATCCCTGTGGGTTTTGTCTGTTGAAGAATGTCATACAGTGTGTAACCTTTTGAGACTGGCTTATTTCACTTAGCATATTTTTGAGATTCATCTACATTTTTGTATATGTCAACAGTCTGTTCCTTTTTGTTACAGAGTAATATTACTTGCTGTGGTTATACCATGGTCTTTTTATCCGTTCATTTGACAATTGGGCTGTTTCCAGTTTGGGGTGATTATGAATAAAGTTGCTGTAAACGTGTATACAGGTTTTTGCATGAACATAAGTGTTTTTATTTCTCGAGGGTAGATAGCTAAGAGTAGAATTGCTGGGTCCTATGTTGAGTATATGTTTAACTTTATAAAAAACTTCCAAACTGTTCTCCAGAGTGGCTGTACCATTTACATACCTACCAGCCATATATATAGTTCTATTGTTCCACATCCTTGTCAGCACTTGATTCCATTAGTATTTTTTATTTTAGCCATTCTAATAGGTGTAGCATGGTATCTCATCATGGTTTTAGTTTGAATTTCCCTAATAGAAGGAAAACGATAAGAGCAGAAATCAATGAAATTGAAAACAGAAAAACAATAGAGAAAAATCAATGAAACCAAAAAACCAGTTCTTTAAAAAGATGATAAAATTGATAAACCTCCAAGAATAGACAAGACACAAATTACCTGTATCAAGAATGAAAGGGGAGGATATTACCATAGATCCCACAGACATTAAAAGGATAATAAAGGAATCCTATTAACAGCCCTACACACATTCAACAACTTAGATGAAGTGTACAATTTCCTGAAAATCACAGACTACTGACCAAAACTTATCCAAAGAGACGAATAACCTGAATAGTCCTATAACAAATAGAATTCATAAGTTAAAAACCCTCTGGTTTCTTCATATGTAAGAAGCTTGAAAGTTGCCATTCAATCTTGACAAGTAAAAAGCTGAACAGATTGAAAAATCTGCAGCTTTTCTTGGATCTGTAAGAAAGGGGAAGATACAGGCGAACCACAGCTTCCAAGATTGGAGAGACAGGTGAATACAGGTCGTCAGCTCCCCAGAGCAGAGCCTCAGTGATCAGAAGCCATCATGGGAACTAGTGCTGGAAGCCTGGTGTGGACAACTCTGAGAGTTAAAATCTCCAGGGAGACTCATTCATAAGGGAGTCCACACAACATTGCAAAATTTACCTCCAGGAGCTTGACCAGTTTCCCACAGTAAATACGGGAGAAAAATCCCTTCAGGCTTTTGGCAGGGGAAGGGAGTGGGGAGCGTTGGGGGGCCAGGGGTGGGGGTGGGGAAGGGTCGGTTTGAAATACTCTTAAGCACTTTGTTCACAACAAAGTCTGCCTTCAGGGGGAAACCAGTTAACCAAAGCCTAACCTGCTGAGGTATTATCAGAACCTTTAAAGCAAGGAAAGTTATCAGGGAAAGAGGGATTACATAATGATAAAGGGGTCATTAATGGTTTTCTCCATTAAAAACATGACAGTTTTTCATGTGTATGTACCTCACAATGGACATCGAACTCTGTGAGGCAAAAAATGAATAGAATTGCAAAGAAAAATAGATGAATCCACTATCATAGCTGGAGACTTCAACACCCCTCTGTCAGAAAAGGACAGATCCAGCAAACAAAATCAGTAAAGACACACTTGAATTCAAACAATATCATCTATCTGCTGGATAATGGATATCTGTAGACTGTTTCATCCAACAACAGCAGAATACAGTTTCTTTTCAAGCCCACATGAAGCATTCACCAAGGTAGACCACATTCTGGGCCATAAAACACATCTTCACAGATTTAAAAGAATAGAAATCATACAGTATTGCTCTCAAACCACAACAGAATTAAATTAGAAATCAATAACAAAGAGAACTCAAATTATGTGCACCTGGGTGACTCAGTCGGTTAAGCGTCTGACTCTTGGTTTCAGCTCAGTTCATGATCTCACGGTTTTGTGAGTTCAAGCCCCACCTTGGGCTCTGTGCTGGCAGCGCAGAGTCTGCTTGGGATTCTTTCTCTCCCTCTCTCTCTGCCCCTTCCCTCACACTGTCTCTGTCTCTCTCAAAATAAATAAACTTTTTTTAAAAAGTGTAGAGGGGCGCCTGGGTGGCGCAGTCGGTTAAGCGTCCGACTTCAGCCAGGTCACGATCTCGCGGTCCGTGAGTTCAAGCCCCGCGTCAGGCTCTGGGCTGATGGCTCGGAGCCTGGAGCCTGTTTCCGATTCTGTGTCTCCCTCTCTCTCTGCCCCTCCCCCGTTCATGCTCTGTCTCTCTCTGTCCCAAAAATAAATAAACATTGAAAAAAAAAATTAAAAAAAAAAAAAAAAGTGTAGAGATTAAACAACATACTTCTAAATAACAGGTCAAAAGAGAAATTCAAGAGAAATTCTAAAATATTTTGAACTAAATGAAAATAAAAATACAACTTATCAAAATTTGTGGGATGCAGCAAAAGCAGTGTTTAAAGGGAAACGTATACATTGAACACACACACACACACACACACACATACACACACACACACACACACACACAAATATATTATTTTTTAAAGTTTATTTATTTGGCAGGGGGGAAGGAGCAGAGAGACAGAGAGAATCCCAAGCAGGCTCTATACTGTCAGCACAGAGCCCAACATGGTGGGGGCGGGCTCCAATCCATGAACTGTAAGATCATGACCTGAGCCTAGATCAAGAGTCAAATGCTTAACTGACTGAGCCACCCAGGGGTCCCTATATATATCATTTATATGTGGAATCTAACAAAACAAAACAAACCAGAGCTCATAGATAACAGAGAACAGACTGGTGGTATTTGGACGCTGCTAAGAAAACAGATCTTAAAAGTTTTCCTCACAAGAAAAAAATGATAAATCTGTCGTGATGACTGACTAGAGTTGTGTTCATTTCACAATATATACAAGTATCAAATCACGTTGTACACCTGAAGCTTTAATATGATGTTATATGTCAATTATATCTGTTTAAAAAATCAATAACCCAAGTTTCCTTCTTAGGAAACTATAAAAGGAAGAGCAAATTAAAGCAAAACTAAATAGAATAAAAGAGATAATTAGAGCAGAAATAAATGAACCAAACCCCAGAAGTCAATGGAAAAGCTGGTTCTTTGTAAATCAGTGAAATTAATAAGTCTTTAGCTAGACTAATTACAAAAGAGAGGACACATGGGGTGCTTCGGTGGCTCAGTTGGTTAAGCATCCAACTGTTGGTTTCAGCTCAGGTCATGATCTCATGGTTTTGTGGGGTTGAGTCCTGCATTGAGCTCTGTGCTGGTGGTGTGGAGCCTGCTTGGGATTCTCTGTCTCCGTCTCTCTCTGCCCCTCCCCTGATCATACTGTCTCTGTCTCTCAAAATAAATAAACTTCAAAAAAATTTTTAAAAAGGACACAAATTACTAATGTCAGAAATGAAAGGAAAATCATACTGATCTTTGGATATTAAAAGGATAATAAAGTGGGGCACCTCGGTGGCTCAGTTGGTTGAGCGTCCAACTTCGGCTCGGGTCATGATCTCATAGTTCCTGAGTTCTAGCCCTACATCGGGCTCTGTGCTGACAGCTTGGAGCCTGGAGCCTGCTTTGGATTCTGTGTCTCGCTCTCTCTCTGCCCCTCCCCTTCTCATGCTCTGTCTCTGTCTCCCCCTCTTAAAAATAAATAAGCATTAAAAACATTTAAAAAAAAAAAGGATAATAAAGGAATACTATGAACAACTCTGTTCCCCTGAATTTGGTAACCTAGATGAGAAGGACCAACTCCTTGAAAGATACAGTTTGCCAAACTCACACAAGAAGAAATAGACGATCTGAATAGGCCTATATCTAATAAAGAAATTGAATCAGGGTTGCCTGAGTGGCTCAGTTGGTTAAGTGTCCAACCTCGGCTCAGGTCACGATCTTGGGTTTGAGCCCCGTGTCGGGCTCTGTGCTGACAGCTCAGAGCCTGGAGCCTTCACATTGCATGCCTCCCTCTCTCTCTGTCCCTCCCCTGCTCGTGCTCTCTCTCTCTCTCTCTCTCTCTCTCTCTCTCTCTCTCTCAAAACTAGATAAACATTAAAGAAAACTATTTAAAAAATAAATTGAATCAGTAATTAATCACCTTTCTGGATTCTACTCCTGAAATAATTATTGCACTATATGCTAACTAACTTGGATGTAAATTAAAAAATAATAATAAAAAAATTATCGCCTTTCAAGATAGAAAACACTGGGCCCAGATGGGTTCATTGGGGAATTCTACCAAACACTTAAGGAGGAGATGAGCCATTCTTCGAAGTCTGTTTCATAGAATGGAAGTAGAGGGAATACTTCATTCTATGAGGCCTGCATTACCCTAATACCAAAACCAGACAAAGACATTACAAGATAAAACTATAGACCAATATCTTTCATGAATATAGATGCAAAAGTCCTCAAAATATTAGCAAATTGAATCCAACAATGTATAAAAAGAATTATATACTCTGACCAAGCAGGATTTATCCCAAGTCTGCAAGGCTGGTTCAACATTTGAAAATCAATTAATGGAGTTCATCACAGCAACAGGCTAGAGAAAGAAAATCACATGGTGATATTTGGAAGTTTCTAAGAGAGAAGATCTTAAAAGTTCTCCTCACAAGAAAAAAAATTGTAACTCTGTGGTGATGGCTGACTAGAGTTTATTGTGTTCATTTCACAATATGTACAAAGATACAGCAAAAGCAATTGGCAAAAACCAGCACTTATTCAAGATAAAAACTGGGAATAGAGGGGGACTTCCTCAACTTGATAAAGCACAATATCTATAAAAAACAAAAAACACAGCTGGGTGCCTGGGTGGCTCAGTCGCTTAAGTGTCCAACTCTTGATTTCAGTTCAAGTCATGATCTCATGGTTCATGGTGAGTTGGAGCCCTGTGTCAGGCTCTGCACTGACAGTACAGAGCCTGCTTGGGATTCTCTCTTTCCTTCTCTCTACCCTTCCCCTGCTCACGTTCTCTCTTTCTCTCTCTCAAATAAATAAACTTTAAAAACTTAACACACACACACACACACACACACACATACACACACACACACACACACACACAGCTAACATCATACTTAATGGGGAGGAGCTCGAAGCTTTCCCTGTAAGAACAGACCTCAGGCAAGGATGACTCCCCTCACCATTCCCTTTTTGACATTGTAGTGGAAGTTCTAGCTAATGCGATGAGAAAAGGAAATAGAAGGTATACAGGTTGGGAAGGAAAAAATAAAATGGTCTTTGTTCATAGATGACATGGTTGTCTATGTAGAACATGGAGGGGTTCCTGGTTGGCTCAGTCAGTGGAGCATGCAACTCCTGACTTCAGGGCTGTGAGTTCCAGCCCCACCTTCTGGATGTAGAGATTATTTAAAATCTTAAAAAAATTTTTTTAAGGGGGAAATTAAAAAAAAAAAAAATCCAAAAGGATTAACAAGACTTCCACCCCCCACCAAAAAAAAAAAAACCCTGGAACTAATAGACAGTTGTAGCCAGGTTCATGATACAAGGTCAGTATGTGGAAAGTCCATGACTTTCCTATATACCATCATAGAACAAATGGAATTTAAAATTAAGGGGTGTCTGGGTGACTCATTCAGTTGGTTAGGCATCCAACTTCAGCTCAGGTCATGATCTGAGGGTTTGTGGGTTTGAGCCCTGTGTTGGGCTCTGTGCTGACAACTCAGATGGAGCCTGGAGCCTGCTTCAGATTCTGTGTCTCCCTCTCTCTCTGCCCTTCCCCACCGTCTCAAAAATAAATAAACATGAAAAAAAACAAGACCAAAAACCCCCCACAATACTATTTACATGAGCACCCCCCCAAATCAAATACTTAAGTATAAAATAAAATATGTATAAAATCTGTGTGAAGAAAACTACAAAACACTGATAAAGAAGAACTAAATAAGTGGAGAGATATTCTGTGTTCACGGACAGGAAGACAATATTGCGAAGATGTCCGTTCTTCCCAAGTTGATCAATAGATTGAATGTAATCTCCAAATATCAGTTTATGGGGCATCTGGTTGGCTCAGTCCATTTAGCATCTGACTTCAACTCAGGTCATGATCTCACAGTTCATGAGTTAAAGCCCCACATCAAGCTCTCTGCTGTCAACACAGAACCCACTTCAGATCCTCTCCCTTTCTCTTTGCCCTTCCCCTGCATGCTCTCTCTCTCTCTCTCTCTCTCTCTGTCTCAAAAAAAAAAAAAATTAAAAAGAATACCAGCAAATTTGTCTCTTCTTACAAACTTTAGAACCAGTTTGTCAATAGCCACAAGAGACCCAGAATAGCCAACACATGGAGGAGATGAACAAAGTTGGAAGACTGACACTATCTGACTTTGGGACTCACTGTAAAGCTACAGTGATCAAGACAGTGTGGTGTTGACAACAGATTAGACAAATTCTGTTCTCAATGGAGAACAGAGAAGCCAGAAATAGGCCCATATAAATATAGCCAATTAATCTTTGACAGAAGAGCAAAGTCCGTACAGTGGAGCAAAGATGGTCTTTCCAACAAATGGTGCTGGAACAACTGGACATCCATATGCAAAGAAAATGAACCTTGCACCCCTCACAAAAATTAACTGAAAATGGATTTCATACCTAAATGTAAAAATGCAGAACTGTAAAACTAGTTGATAGAAGATAGGAGAAACACTAGGTGAACTTGGGTATGGTGATGACTTTTTGGATATGACACCGAAGGCACAATCCATGAAGTAAATAATTGAAAAGATACACTCTGTTAAAATTAAAAACTGCTCTGCAAAAGCCGGGGTTAAGAAGGGAAGACAGGCCATTGTTTACAAAAAACACATCTGATAAAGGACTATTACCCAAAACATACAAAGAATTCTTCAAACTCAACAGTAAGGAAACAAACAATCTGATTGAAAAATGGTCCAAAGACCTTAACAGACCCCTCACCAGAGAAGACATAGAGATGGGAAATAAGCATATGAAAAGATGCTCCACATTCATATGTCATCTGGGAAGTGCCAATTCAAACAATAATGAGCTACCACTACCTACCTATGAGAATGGCCACAATTTAGAATACTGACAACACTAATCGCAAAGATGTGGAGCAACACAACACAGGCTCTGAGGAGCAACAGGAATGCTCATTCACTGCTGGTGGGAAAACAGAGCGATGCAACCACCTTGGAAGACAGTTTGGTGGTTTCTTACAAGACTAAACATGCTCTTACCATACGACCCAGTAATCGCATTCTTTGGTATTCACCCAAAGGAAATGAAAACATGTCCATACAAAAACCTGCACACAGTTGTTTGCAGAAGGTTTATTCATAATTTCCAAAATTTGGAAGCAACCAGGATGCCCTTCAGTAGGTAAACAGGTAAATAAACTGGTTCATCCACCCAATGGGATATTATTCAACAAAAGAAATGAGCTGTCAAGCCAAGAAAAGACATGGAAGAAACTTAAATGCATATTACTAAATGAAGTCAATATGAAAGGTTACTGTATGATTAAAACTATATGACATTCCCGAAAACTGTGGAGACAGTAGAAGGATCAGTGGTTGCCTGGGGCTGAGGGGTGGGGGAAGGGACGAATAGCAGAGCACAGAGGATTTTTAGAGCAGTGAAAATACTCTAGGACATCATAATGATGGATATATATTATTATACATTTGTCCAAACCCACAGAACGTACACCAAGAGTGAACCATAACTAAACTGTGGACTTTGGGTGACTATTACGTATCCATATAGTTCATCAGTTGAAACCATGTACTACCCTGATGGAAGATGTTCAGAATGTGGGGAGGGGTGCATGTGTCAGGGCAGGGGGTCTAGGATAGGATACTCTAGATAGGAACTCTATCTTGCCCCCAATTTTGCTGTGAACTTGAAACTGCTTTAAGGAATATATAAAGCTTTAATTAAGCAAAATAAAAGAAGGGGGTGGGGGGGGGAAACAACCTTCTGGAAAGTAAATCTGCATGCCCAGATGGTTTCACTGAGAAATTTTGTCACTTGAAAAAGAAATAAGACCAATTTTATATAGTCTCTCCCATGTATTTTTAACTTTTTATTTTGAGATAATTTTAGTCTCACAAGTTACGGAAATAGTACATAGAATTCATTCAGTTTCCTGCAATAACATCTTATATAACCATAGTACATTATCAAACTATTTTCCATATATTCTTAATTATAACTATTGTGCTAAAAAATGTAAAGAGTTCAAAAGTATATGAAGTAAAAAACAAAATATTCCTCACACCCACCCCAAGCTAAATAAATGAATCACTATTAATAATTGGGCATCCCTCCAGATATTTCCTGGAGGAAAATGTACACACCTGGACACATGCATAGTTTTAGTTATGCATAGTTTTAATTCCCAGAATTAGATCATTCTTTATGTGTATAGTTTTTCAACTTGCTGCTTTTACTTAATAGGATATCATGAATCTATGTTAAGTGATACCCATCCCTTACCTTCCAAATACCAAGGCATTTTTTTTTTAGGACCAACAGTATTCTGCAGTGATGATTTATGGCAGTATATTTAATTCTTTCTTTTCTTTTCTTTCTTTCTTTCTTTCTTTCTTTCTTTCTTTCTTTCTTTCTTTCTTTCTTTCTTTCTTTCTTTCTTTCTTTCTTTCTTCTTTCCTTTTGATGAAAGATTAAGTTGTCTCCCATTATTTGCTGTTATATGTAATGTGCATTGCCTATCCTTGTTGCTGTGACCTTAAGGAATTGTTGAATGATTTTGAGAATAGGCTTTTAGAGAGTGTGGTTGGAGAAGTGTCTGGGTGGCTCAGTCAGTTAAGCATCCAACTCTTGATTTCGGCTCGGGTCCTGATCTCACAGTTTGTGGGCTCAAGCCCCACATTGGGCTCTGTGCTGACAGTGTGGAGCCTACTTGGGATTCTCTGTCTCCCTCTCTCCCTGCTCGGTCTCTCTCTCTCTCTCTCTCTCTCTCTCTCTCTCTCTCTCTCTCTCTGTCTCTCTCTCTTTCTCTCAAAATAAATAAATAAACACTAAAAAAAAACCCAAAAAACTGTGGTTGGGACTTGAAGGTATCATTTGAGATTTTGCATTTGTAATCTTAAGTGACTTTGGCTTGCAGCAATGGAGGTCAACCTGAGCTCTGGCTCAGTATCATACCCCTTCCTGGAGGGCTGGTAAGAACAGCTACCAGCCCACAGACCACGAGAGAAGGATGGGTCCTGGCATTTTCCCCAAGTCCCCCAGGTGCTGGGGTGCTCAGCCAGGGGCGAGCATTAGTCTGACTGAGATTGCCTTCAGCTGTTGGGTCAGTGTTACCCCAGTTTTGTGCAGCTAGGTGGGGAGTTTGGCTCTGCTGTTTGTCTCTTTAGTGTTTACTGAACTTGGGTTCCGAAAACTTCTATTTGAGTCTCTTTTTTATTAGCTTATTAGTTTTGTATCTGCATTCTGTTTTGGAATTCTACCTTGCTCTTTGTGTGGGTAGAAGTGTTGCATTCAGTGGCGTGTTGGGTTAGTGTCTAAGTTGGATGGGTGAAGTATGGTAACTGGTTACACATGAAAATGTGTAGCTGGTTGTGTTCAACTGGTTCACTAAAAAACACGAGACTGCTTTTGTAATATCACAGGCATGAAGCAGGGAGTTAACGTTTAATTTCTGAATGCTCTTTGACACCTTTACCGTGTAAATGTTCCTTTGAAATGGGGACCTAAGAAGGAGCCCTTTCTAGGAAATGAATACTTAATTTTTAAATATCCTGGAAAATCAAATGCTCTGCTTTTAAATAGGGATTTATCAGTTTTAGTTTAGTGTAACAGTATTTAGTTTTCATTTAAGTTTGTCTTAATTACATATTTTCATATATTTCAGAGGAAACATTTTTTAGTAGATACTTCTATAAAAAATACATGCACTTTAAAGTTGTGCATAAATTAAAAATTAATAAGCTGAATTGCACAATCATATCCTGGCGCAGATTGGGGTCTGTGAGTGTCCAGTGAGTGGGTAGGACAAGGACAGTGCACCCCCATGGGCCATGGCAATTCACAGGGGATTAGGCATGCTCACTGCATCATGGATTGACTCATGTTAAAAATGGAGTGCTTAGCAGGGGAAAAAATAGGCAGAGTGAGATTTGCAATATAATGCCATTTAGGTAAAGTAAAAATACAAGGACACAAACTAGTATACATTCTGCAGAACAAATTCAAATTAAGGCTAGTTTTCTGTAGGGGTGGCGGGGGGAATAAGGTGGGGACAGAGGGATAAATAAAGCGCAGAAGAGATAAGACGGGCTCGCCGGGGAGGACTGGACTGAATGAGCTGTGGTTAAAGCAGTGCCCGACCCGCTGGGAACTTGAGGTAACCTGGCCTGGTGCTTCCCTGACCCCAGAATCGTCTTCTGTAGGATGGTGTATTAATGCCGAGACTCTCAGTGAGTCTTAACTTAGATGTGACACATTCAGTGTTGTTGGGTGTTTTGACACAACAAATTCTGCGGTCAAGAGTTCGTATAGCCTGGTGGCTCAGTCGGTCAAGCGTCCGGGCTCTCTGCTGTCCATGCAGAGCCTGCTTCGGATCCTTTCTCCTCCTCTCTGCCCCTCCCTGACTCTCTCTCTGAAGAGTTCATATACAGAAAATACTTGGTAAAGCATCCCTCAATGATAGCCACTCATGTCTCCTGATTTCCGCAGCCTGCCCCCATGCTTGTCTGATCGGGACAGGGGCTGGGAGAGTGAGGAGCGGTTACAAAACATTAAAACTTTCCATTGAAGAAAGTCTGTCCAAACAAGATACCAGTGGAAATTGTAATGTACGTTTCTGGTCTAAATAAAATCTCTAAAGCGTGACACATTCACTTTGGGCATGCCAAGTTCTCTCTAGGAAACCGAACGTGCACATAGATCGAGAAGGGTTTCCATGAAGACACACTTCCTGTCTTGTTCCTGGTGGTTTAATTCATTTTTAGGTTGTTCTTCTTTTGGTGATTTGTCAGAACAGCCACACCTGTGCCTGAGTCGTTGCTCAGAGGTGTGCTTTGGCCTGAGACCAGCTCTTCCACAGCACGAACCTGCACAGGAGCCGCTTCGGGATCTTGGTAAAATGCGGACTCATGTTCGATAGTGTGGCCCAGGAGGCTACTTTTCTTTCTTTCTCTTTTTTTTTTTTTAAACTGTAAAAATTTTTATTTTTACATTTTTTATTAAATTTTTTTAAAGTCTGCATTTCTGACAGGCTCTTAGGGAATACCAAATGCAGTTTTTAAACATTAAAGTATTATTGACCTACAATAAAAGTCTCTCTTCCGGTGTGCAGTTCTAGCAGGTTTTGACCAGCATGTGCTGTCATGGGCCGCCATCACCATCGCAACAGAGCAGTGTCATGAACCCCCAGATTCCCTTGTTCCCCACTGTACTCAGCCGTTTTCTCATGCCCATGTCCTGGCAGCCACTGTCTTCTCTGTCCCTATAGTTTTATCTTTTCCAGACTGTCATACAAATGGAATAATTCAGCATGTAGCCCTTTGAGCCTGGCTTCTTTCCAATGTTCATGTGAACTCTATCCAGATTGTTGTATATGTCAATGGTTTGTTCCTTTTTACTGCTAGTATTCCATTGTATGGACGCATCATACAATGCATTAGTGTTTCAAGGTTCTCCATTATGAATTAATTTTTAATCCAAAAATTTTGGAACTCTGGAGGAGATGTAATTGTCTTTTTCCACTGTCGTTTTAGGTGACATCACTCAAAAAGGGTATGAAAAGAAACGGGCAAAACTGCTTGCACGCTATATCCCGCTTATTCAAGGTAAAGTCAACACACTCAACTGTTTTCTAACCGTCATTTTTCTCACCAAACTTGACTTAAAAATTGATTTTAGAGTTTAACATTGGTATATTTCCTATTTATTAACTTTTTGTGATAATGGCAATGTTCTGTAACCATTAGCCATGTATGGCTGTTGAGCACTTGAAATATGGCTAGTGTAACCGAGAGACTGAATTTTTAATTTAATTGTAATTAATTAAGCTTAAATAGCAAGAAAGACCCCCAACACGATTAAAAAAAAAGCCCACTAGAAAAATGGGGCTGAAGACTTGAATCACTATGTTGTAAGCAGAAACCCTACTAGCCAACAAGCAGACAAAAAAATGTTTAACCTCAGCAGTAATCAGAGAAATGTGGATTAGAGCCATAACCTACCTTGGGTTGTTGGAGGGGATTTAAACAGTGGGGTGTGGACAGCTGGTATAGCTGACGAGGGGCAGAGGTGACAGCAGCTGTCCTTTGGGTGCACACGTGCTTTGGACAGACATTTGCACCTTGTCCTCTCTCTGTGCACAAGAATGTTTCTTACATCCCTGAAGTGCCAAGAACTCACATGTCCGTTGGCAGAGTCCACCCAGTGGAAAGCTTGAAGACCGACACGCAGCAGCAAGGATGAATCTCATAAACACGATGGGGAGTGAAGGAAACAATCACGAAGGGATACAGGCAGTATAACTTGAAAAAACACGCCAGACCGCGCTGTTGAGGAACTCTTGTGTAGTTGGTAAAGACAAGGGAGTGGTTTGCACTGAAGTCAGCCCCCCATGTCATCGTGGTGTGAGGTGGTTGTGCAGGGGCTCCGAAGGCGCTCGAGTGTTTATTTCCTTCCCAGGGCAGTTTTCACGTCGGTTTTCTTCTGTGTGATAATTTGTAAACTGAACACATCCTTTATACTGTCTATGTCAGCATGACATATTTTAAAATAAATCAACAATAAAAAGAGGTCCAGGAGGCTCATTATGTACTGACTTGCATTAATCCAAAACAAAAGAAAAGCAGACTCTGAGTAAAACTGGAATTGAAGGGAACCGTTAAAAGTGTCTTTAAGCCCATGTGACAAACGTCACCAGCAACTGTCAGACTAGGTGACACAACCGTAGCATCCCCAGCCCAGGCAGGGTGAGAAAGCGTTACTTGCCATGCCCGTTCTGATGCCACTCTGCTCTGGTGGCCACTGCCACTGCAGTGTGACAGGAGAACAGGCAGGATGAATATTGGAGACAGTCATCTGCACTTAGAGATGGTATTGTTTCGTTCCTTGGAAACACGGGTGACTGCTTACTTACCCGTTAGACTTAGTAAGAGTTCTTGGTCTGATAGAAGACAGATGTGCAAGGATCAATAGCTTTTATCTGGCAATATTTTAATGAAAAAATGTACATTTGTAATGGCAATAAACTGTCAAATGCTTATTAATACATTTAGCAAGAAAGCCACAGAACCTATATTAGGATCGTAAAATCCATTTGAAAGAAATAGCCAAGACCCTAAAATATGAAGAAAGATACCAATTTCCTAAATAGAAAAAGTTAGTATCCTAAAATGTCAGTTTGCAAATTAATCTGTGAACGTTATGTAGTCCAGTCTGAATACCGCTGGCTGATTTTTAAAATTTCCAAACCTGGGATTGGAAATAATAACCCATTTGAAGGAGAAAAGTTCTGAGAGTAGGTAATACATCGTTGAAAAAGAACCCTAGTGAGAAAGGACCTGCCTTCAGGGTGGTAAACGGACTGTGTGCACGTACAGTCATTGCAAGAGGGTGTTGGGTGTTCGGGGCAGAAGAACCAGTGAGCGGAAGGGTGGGCGGTCTGGAAGTGCCGCAGGGAGCGCGGGGAGGAGGCCGCACCTTACAGTGGGGACCGGCCCTGTACGGGGCTGGGTTCTTCCTCTCCACCATCAGCCAACAGGAACTTGAGAAGGATAAAAGCTCTCAGTATGTTTGTGATTATAAAATACTATAACATTCAGGAGAATATTTGAGTGACTTCTGAATGGTGTTTATAAGATAGGAGACCTGGAAGTTAGAAAGGAAAAGAAAGTGGGTATGTTTGGTTCCCTAGAAATGAAAATATTTCAGAATGGCTGAGCTGCCACCAGCTGCTCTCAGGGCCCCTGCTCTCAGGTGTGTGCACAGGCCAGGGTCGTGTCCCCAGCAGAGCAGGGCCTCCTGCAGGTTTTCTTCGAGAACTTGTTAGCTGGATGAAATGAATAGAAATTCAAGGAAGAGGAATTGTGGATGGGCAGTAAACATTAAATTACGTTCACCCCACTAACAGGTGTGGAAGTGCAAATTAAAGCAAACCATTTTCCTCCTACGAGATTGGCAAAATTCTAAAAAAACATTTTTAGCACCCAGGGCTGAAAAGGATGTGAGGAAATAGCACTTTCGTGCATTGCTTATGGGCATGTATATTGCTGTAACTTTTTTAGAAAATTATTTCTTGGTACCTGTAAAAATTAAAAATGTACTGCTTTCTCGTGTGATCGTTTCACATTGGGCTTGTATCTTTGTGGAATAAATGAATCTATCTCAAAGAATAAAAACACCCATATTTTGGAATGCAAGCATAAGGATGTCCATACGCATGTATATGACTTTGCGACATGCCTGTTTGTAATCCATAATGCACAAGGCTCTATGTATTCTCCATTACGAACTTGAGAGTAATTTTATCGAGTCACAAGAACAAAATGCCAGTCACAGTGCTGACCAGTATTATCCTACGTGTGTATGTGTTTGTATATGCTCAGATTTTGAAGAGCTTAAACACTGACTTCCAGAAGGAGTCGTCCCATCGTCTAGCTCTGTGTAACTAGCCACCCCAAAATGTAGCACCTGAGCAGCAGTGGTGACGTCTATTCTGCCCACACATCTACAGTTTGGCCTGGTGGTGGTGCTGAGTCCCGAGCCACCATGTTCCCTGCTGTCCTTGCACGTGTCCTCGTGGTGTGTTGTCTCAGCGAATCTCCAGGTCACGCAGAGTTGCTCTGCCACACTGTGTCCAGCAGTGGGTTGGAGGCAGGGACAAATGGCCTCTTTTCAGGAGGTGATAAGGGCTGGAGGAGTCCACAGGGCTGGAATGCCTGCTGCCTATTTTTATGAGACGTCTTGAGCTAGAGAATAAATCTAAACTTACTACTTTGATGAAGCATGACAGAAGGCTTTGCTTTGTGCTGTTCTCAAATATCAGCCAATTAGAGCTCAAACAACACCATGGATTCTGTTTCATGACCTTGTGTACTTGGGCCCCGTCCCTTTACTCCCCATACTGTGTCCTCAGGACCTGTGTGGTCAGGGGCTGTGGGCCTGGCAGCAGTGTAGCACGTCGTCCAGGTGTTGGGTTTGGAGACAGCGAGCAGGCGTCACAGCCTGAGGTTGTCAGTGCCTGAGGTTTCTGTACCTCGTGCTCCCTGACACTCACTATTACGTGCACCCCTCACTTCTCCACTGTCCCACGTTTCTGCCTGTGTCCAAGGGCGACTGGTTATGCCCCAGTGACTGCTTAGTGGGATGTTTCTTACTGAGTTGGTTGACATCATGGATAGTGCCAGGAAAAGTGACACACAGGCCTTTGCAGATTCAGGAAATGTTTATGATGCAGAAGCATTCTTTTAAAGGACCTTCCCAAGAGAATCTGCCCTAAGTGGCTGCATGTGTTGTGCTGATGGTCTCGGGGATGATGTGTGATGGTCACCCTTTTTGGGGATGGTGGACAGTGAGGCAGGGAAGGCTGGGCACTTTTGGGAGAGAGAGCCAGAAGTGGACATTCATGGTTCTGTCCCTGACCTCCAGATACAGGGCTTCTGGACTTCAAGGGCCACCACAGGGTGCATGTGCTCAGATTGTTATTTTTGGTAAGGTGCATGCTATGTAGTAACATAGGACAAATACGTGCTGTTTTAAATGGATTTTTCCATCACCAGAGAAGCAAATTGTTTACACAAGATATTCCTACAAAATTGTTTTGCAGGAGTAGATCCATCCCTACAAGCTGAGAATAGGATCCCAGGTCCCTCACAAACCACAGCTGTAGCGCCCAAACAGCAGAAGCTACGGCCTACCAACTCACGGGACGAGCGCTTCCGGTCAGGTAGGGACCAGAGGGGGCAGGCGTCAACGAGTGGACCGGCTTTCAGTCCTTTGTTCTTTGCTGTAAATGTTCTTTGCTCTGCTGAAGAAATTATTTTCACTTGAATGATGATTCACCACATCATGATGTTTTTCAAGAGAAAAATTAACCTTCACACAACCACAGTATCTCTTTAAATCTTTTTTTTAATGTTTATTTTTTTTTTTATTTTTTAATTTTTTTTTTCAACGTTTTTATTTATTTTTGGGACAGAGAGAGACAGAGCATGAACGGGGGAGGGGCAGAGAGAGAGGGAGACACAGAATCGGAAACAGGCTCCAGGCTCTGAGCCATCAGCCCAGAGCCCGACGTGGGGCTCGAACTCACGGACCGCGAGATCGTGACCTGGCTGAAGTCGGACGCTTAACCGACTGCGCCACCCAGGCGCCCCTTTAATGTTTATTTTTGACAGAGAGAGAGAGAGAGAGAGAGAGAGAGAGAGGGAGAGAGGGAGACACAGATCCGAAGCAGGATCTCACAGACCATGAGATCATGACCTGAGCCGAAGTCGGACGCCCGACAGACTGAGCCACCCAGGCGCCCCCAGCCGCAGTATCTCTTAATGTAACCTGCAAGATAGGTGCTCTAAAATCTCTGGAGAAATGTCCTCCCCTCTCCCCCCCCGCCCTGATTAGTATAATTTCTTTAAACGTTTTTGTCCATTTTTCTACCTCGAGCTTGGGGCTGGTCGGTATTAGTAATTTTTGTACATTAGGGAGCGGCTTTTACTGTAGGTGTTTTTAATTTTTTTTTTTTCTTTTTCTGATTTTGGAGATTTTCTTCTAACTAGATTTCTGCCACTCTGTCAGTATTTTTATGAATATTTAAATTTGTCTATGATATTTTATTTGAATTATCAGATCACGCATTGAAAAAATTAATGTTTTCAGTTGTAGGTTACATGTCAGTAAATTTTGGGTACTTTGCTTCACCTGTTTACACCCATTGTGTGATCGTATATTTCCTTTCCATTTAAGCTCTTTTGGTAAGCCTTTTTATTTTTTTATTTTTTAATAAAGAAAAACTTTCAACAGAGATAAAGAAATGGCCCCCGTTTTAAGAATATCTAAGAAAAATATTAAGATTTTAAATATTATGTTGGGGCACCTGGTGGCTCAGTCAGTTAAGCGTCTGACTTCAGCTCAGGCCGTGATCTCACGGTTTGTGAGTTCGAGCCCCACATCGGGCTCTGTGCTGACCGCTCAGAGCCTGGAGCTTGCCTCGGGTTCTGTATCTCCCTCTGTCTCTGCCTCTCCCCTGTTCATGCTCTGTCTCTCTCTGTCTCAAAAATAAATAAACATTAAAAAAAATTATAAAAAAATATTATGTTAACATGGGAGTGTGATGAAGTGACTTGAGAAATTTTTGATAAATTTCTTACTAATTTAATGTATATTTAAAAAACTTTGTCACACTGTTAATATTTTCTGATGGTATAAACAATACATGTGATATGCAATATAATAATCAGGTTTAAGGAAAAAGTAAAATCACTTGGATTCTGGATCCTGAGACAACCATTGTCAGCATCTCACTGAGCACCATTGCCTTCAGCCCTGAGTGCACACACTTGCACACACATGCACTCACAAATACACACACACAGATACTCACGCACGCACAGGCACCTGTATGCAGATACTTGCACACACATGCAGATACACGCACACAGATCGTCACATGTGCATGCAGGTGCCTGCACACAGATACTTGCACACGCATGTAGATACACATATGTACATACAGATACTTGCCTACGCATGCAGATACATGCACATACATGCGGATACTCACAGATGTTTGCACACACACACAGATACCTGCTTGTGCAGATACTCACGCACAAATACTTGTACACACATGCAGATACCCACATGTGCACACAGATACTTGCACGTGCACTCACATACCAGCATGAAGATACTTGCAGGTGCACACAGATATGTGTATGCAAGTACTCGCACATGCATGCAGATAGTCACACGCACATGCAGATACTTGCACGTGCATGTGGATAGTGACATGCACATGCAGGCACCTGCACGCAGATATCTGCACATGCACACAGATATTCACATGCAGATACTTGCACACATACTTGCATATGCACACAGATACTTGCACATGCGTGCAGATACTTGCACATGCACACAAATACTCGCACATGCACACAGATACCTGCATGTACACCCTACAGATACTCACACGCAAATAGATACCCACACGTGCATGCAGATACTTGCACACAGATAACCTGCATGTGTATACAGATACTTGCACATGCATGCATGCGCTCCGTGAATCAGGTTGCAGTAAAGGCCCCCTTCCTCTCCCTGTCTTCCTTATTTCCCTGCTCCCCCATCCTCTGCTCCCTGTCTGTTTCCATGTGACTGATGTTAATAAACTGTATATTCTAGTTCTGATTCCAGTTCTAATTCTTTATTTTCTGAATATAAGACCTTTATCATTGCTAATATTTTATCCAAGGCTTTGTCTTGTCTTTGCATTCTCTTCAAGTGGCTTTTGAAGAACAGAAGTTTTTAATCTTTCAACGTTTATTTATTTTTGGGACAGAGAGAGACAGAGCATGAACGGGGGAGGGGCAGAGAGAGAGGGAGACACAGAATCGGAAACAGGCTCCAGGCTCTGAGCCATCAGCCCAGAGCCTGACGCGGGGCTCGAACTCACGGACCGCGAGATCGTGACCTGGCTGAAGTCGGACGCTTAACCGACTGCACCACCCAGGCGCCCCCAGAAGTTTTTAATCTTTTTTTTTTTTTCAACATTTATTTATTTTTGGGACAGAGAGAGACAGAGCATGAACGGGGGAGGGGCAGAGAGAGAGAGGGAGACACAGAATCGGAAACAGGCTCCAGGCTCTGAGCCATCAGCCCAGAGCCCGACGCGGGGCTCGAACTCGCGGACCGCGAGATCGTGACCTGGCTGAAGTCGGACGCTTAACCGACTGCGCCACCCAGGCGCCCCAGAAGTTTTTAATCTTTAAAAAATTTCTCATTTTCTTTTTTTTCTGAGTTTTATTTATTTATTTAATTTATTTATTGTTTAATTTACAACCAAATTAGTGAGCATATAGTGCATCAAAGATTTCAGGAGTAGATTCCTTAGTGCCCCTTACCCATTTAGCCCATCCTCCCTCCCACAACCCCTCCAGCAACCCTCAGTTTGTTCTCCATATTTATGAGTCTCTTCTGTTTTCTCCCCCTCCCTGTTTTTATACTATTTTTGCTTCCCTTCCCTTACATTCATCTGTTTAGTATCTTAAATTCCTCATATGAGTGAACTCATATGATATTTGTCTTTCTCTGACTGACTCATTTCACTTAGCATAGTACCCTCCAGTTCCATCCACATAGTTGCAAATGGTCCCCCTCCCTGTTTTTCTATTATTTTTCTCTTCCCTTATGTTCATCTGTTTTGTCTCTTAAAGACCTCATATGAGTGAAGTCATATGATTTTTGTCTTTCTCTGACTGACTCATTTCACTTAGCATAGTACCCTCCGGTTCCACCCACATAGTTGCAAATGGCAAGATTTCATTTTGACTGCCAAGTAATATTCCGTTGTGTGTGTGTGTGTGTGTGTGTGTGTGTGTGTGTGTGTGTGTGTGTGTATTCTTTATCCATTCATCCATCGATGGACATTTGGGCTCTTTCCATTCTTTGGCTATTGTTGATAGTGCTGCTATAAACATTGGGGTGCATGTGTCCCTTCAAAACAGCATACCTGTATCCCTTGGATAAATACCCAGTAGTGCAATTGCTGGGTCGTAGGGTAGTTGTATTTTTAATTTTTTGAGGAACCTCCATACTGTTTTCCAGAGTGGCTGCACCAGTTTACATTCCCACTAGCAGTGCAAACATCCTTGCCAACATCTCTTGTTGCTAGAGTTAATGGTAGCCATTCTGACAGGTGTGATGTGGTATCTCATCGTGGTTTTGATTTGTATTTCTCTGATGATGAGTGATGTTGAGCATTTTTTCATGTGTCTGTTAGCCCTCTGGATGTCTTCTTCGGAAAAGTGTCTATTCATGTCTTTTGCCCATTTCTTCACTGGATTATTCATTTCCTGGGTGTTGAGTTTGATAAGTTCTTTATAGATTTTCGATACTGACCTTTTAACTGATATGTCATTTGCAAATATCTTCTCCCATTCTTTCGGTTGCCTTTTAGTTTTGGTGATTGTTTCCTTTGCTGTGCAGAAGCCTTTTATTTTGATGAGGTCCCAGTAGTTCATTTTAGGTTTTAATTTTTTTTTTTTTTAAAGATTTTAAGTAATCTCTGTGCCCAACATAGGGCTTGAACCCACAACCCTGAGATCCAGTGTTGCACACTACACTGCCTGAGCTAGCCGGATGTCTCCAGAAGTTTTTAATTTTAATGAAATACAACTTATCAGCTTTTTTTTTTTTAATGGATAGGGCTTTTGTTTTTGTATCTAAGAAATCTTTGCCTCACCCAAGGTCACAAAGATTGTCACCTCTGTTTTCTTCTAGAAGTTTTCTACTTTTATGTTTTAATATTTTAGTTAATTTTAGTATTAGTTCAAGGTATGGATCACAGCTCATTTTTTCTGCATATGCACATCTGGTTGCTCCCACCATTTGTCAAGAAGACACTGCCTTTGTCCCCCCGTCCAGAAGCAGCTGCACGTTCATGTGTGATCCTTTTTCTGGACTCTCTTCTGTTCTGTTGATGTAGTCGTCTACTTTTGTGGTGAAACCCTGCTCTCGATGATTATAGCTTAATAGTAATTGTTGAAATCAATAGTGTTCTTCCTCCAAGTTTTGTTCCTTATTGTTGTTCCTTTGTCTCTAATGTGACTTCTTTTCCTCTGGCCCTTTTAAGATTTTTCTGTTGCTGGTTTTGAGTGATGCGGTGGTTTTGGTTTTGATTATGCGGTGGCTCGGCTTATGTAGTTTTATGTTTCTTGGGGTTTGTTGAGCTTCTTAGATTATTAGGCTTAGACCCCTGTTGTGCTGATATTGTGTAGATTTTTAGGTCTGTGTTGTTTTATCTGTGCTTGTGATTGTGTTTGTTTCTAAGACTACAATAGAGTTTAAAGTGCATGCTCATAGTCACTGCCATATCTGTTGCAGGGACTCCTGGATTTGTCTCTCTCAAGCACCTTTTTATGTCTGGGAATATTTTTATTAGACTTATGTTTAAATGATAGCCTGGGCGTCTCAGTTGGTTGAGTGTCTGACTTTGGCTCAGGTCATGATCTCATGGTCTGTGAGTTCGAGCCCCCCGTCGGGCTCTATGCTCACAGCTCAGAGCCTGGAGCCTGCTTCCAATTCTGTGTCTCCCTCTCTCTCTCTCTGCTCCTCCCCCGCTCGCACTTTGTCTCTCTCTCTCTCTCTCTCTTTCTCATAAATAAATAAACATTAACAAAATTTAAAAAAAATAAATGATAATTTGGCTAAGTATAAAATTCTAGGCTCAACACATTTTTCTTCAATGCCATGTTGCCTTCTTGTACCCAGTGGTCACTGTTGAGTAATATGAGTCTATCTCTTGATCCTTCTAAGATGATTTACTCTTTTTCCCTGGAAGCTTACACAATTGTCTTGTCTTTGATGTTTGTAAATTTTTTTTAATTTTTAATTTTTGTTTAGAGAGAGTGCAAGTGAGTAAGCGAGGGAGGGGCAGAGAGAGAGACAGGGGGGTGAGAATTTCAAGCAGGCTCCACACCCCGTGCAAAGCTTGACATGGGGCTTGATCCCACAACCCTGGGATCATGATCCGGGCAGAAATCAAGAGTTAGATACTTAACCAACTGAGCCACCGAGGCGCCTCTGATGTTTAAATTTTATTTTAATACATGTAGGTGCACATTTTTCATCTTTCCTGATTACCATCCTATGGGCCATTTCACTGTAAGATTTTTAAACATTTTAAAAATATTTTTTTGGAGAAAAATATAAACATGTACAAAAGTGTACTTTCTAGTGTAATAGCCCCCTGGACTCATTGTCAGAGGCACAGCCCCAGCCATGTTCAGTCTTGATTCATTTATCCACACCTCATCCACTTCCTCCCTTCCCACATGATTTTGAAGCAAATCTCAGAGATTACGTTTATTTCTTTTAGATGTCATTATATTCTTTGTCTGTCTTTGGAAAGGATCATGTCCTTGTGTCTCTTAAGATAAAAACCATTGTCACAAAATAACAATACTTCATTAATATCAAATATCCAAATGTTCATATGGCTTTTTTAAATTTTTTATTCTTATATAAAAATTTTTTAAGTAAGCTCTATGCCCAACATGGGGCCTGAACTCAACCCCAACATCAAGAGTCACACATTCCACCAACTGAGCCAGCCAGATGCCCATGGTTTTTTAGAAACTGTTTGAACCCAGGATCCTCACCTCCGAGGTGGTGGAGTCCTCACCTCCGAGGCTCCCTGAGGGTCGGGTTAGATTTTCAGTTGTCCCTAAGACTTCAGAGATGGTGCTGTGTTCTCCCACCAGGAGGACAGCATGCCTGATTCTCTTCCCTGGGATGCTGGTGGCCAGTGATACCCAGTTCCCAGATCCATGCAGTCATGAGGTCACAGCATGGGGAAACTGGTTCTGTCATCCTCCACCCAGAGGTTGGAGTACTTCCATACAGAGAAACTCCACCTTGCTTGCTACATGGTACAGGAGAGCCAGGATAAATACCCAATTCTTTCCATTTATTTACTCCTCAGAATAATGAGTTGGGTCGCTCGCATCCTCCAGTGGCAGGTGATTAATTTTGCTTCCTCTTGAGGGGCACCTGGGTGGCTCAGTCGGTTGAGTGTCCAACTTCGGCTCGGGTCATGATCTCACGGTGTGTGAATTCAAGCGTCGCTTCGGGCTATGTGCTGACAGCTCAGAGCCTGGAGCCTGCTTCAGATTCTGTATCTCCGTTCCTCTCTCTCTGCTCCTCCCCTGCTTGCACTCTGTCCGCCTCTCTCTCTCTCCCTCTCTCTCTCTCTCTCTCTCTCTTTCTCTCTCTCAAAAATAAATAAACATTAAAAATTAAAAAAAATTTTTTTGGCTTCCTTTCTGGGTTTTTTGTTTTTGTTTTTTTTAGCGTTGTATTTGGTATTGTGTATTCTAGCATTTATCCTTGTTGATGTTCAAAATGTTCCATCCTTGGCCATTGGGAACATCTTTAGATTGGCTCCATGGCCACCTGAGCTATTTGACCAAGTCCCCACTGGCTGTTGCAACAAGATGCTTCAGGCTCATCTGTGCATTTCCTGCCCCTGCCCTACACTCTGCCGTGTCTCAGCGTCCTTGAGGGAACATGGTATTTGAAGGCCACATTCTGGGGGCAAGGGTTACTCATTGCTAATGGGCTGGCACTGTTTCTAGACATTTTTATTGGACAGTCTGCAGCATTATCGTTAAAGACAAAATGCCACATTTCCATTCAGATTCACGACTGCAGAACTACCTCACTGCTTCTGTGTTTGGATCTTCTTCCTCATGAGTGTCTTGGTTCCCAGGGCCAGTAGCCTCACAGTGTGATTGCAGAAGGAGTTTTGTTATTTCTCATGTGTTGCTGCTTAGTAGCTAGCTCTAGAGGAACAGGCTAAACAGTCTAACTGCTTTGAAGTCCCTTGTAATAGTTGAGGCCAACAACTGGAGACGCGTTTAGGTTTGTTTCATTGTGTTTTTAATTAGGGCGTTTCTTTTTTTATATAGTTTTGATTTATAACTACAAAAATATTTATGTGGGTCCAAATCTACAAATAAAGGAACATTTAAAGGAATCTAGGACTGATGTCATAGGCCAGGCTTAGGTGTCTCTTTCACACTCAGTGAAAACAAATAAGAATATGAAGCTTAATTTTGTCACTTCATAAGCAATCTTGTAGAAAGTGTCTTTACTGCTCTTGTTTTTACATAGATGTTCACACTGAAGCGGTGCAAGCAGCTTTGGCCAAATACAAGGAGAGGAAGATGCCTATGCCTTCAAAAAGACGTTCGGTTCTTGTCCACTCGTCGGTGGAGACGTACACACCTCCAGGTATTGATAGACCGTGTTGGGAATGGCTTCTGTAGATGTGACACAGCCCTGGTGTCATCACCTTCCTTTCCCCTTGAGTTGGAGTATCCTCCTGACCTGTATGCAGTAAAGATTTGGAAAAACTGGAGATTAAAAACGTTTGCATATGTGCAACATTCCTTACTGAAAATCTGTGGTCTACACAGTATGGCTTGTACCCAAATCGGTACTTGTTTTCTATAGGACTTTTGGGTGTATTTTAATTCTTTTACTAAGATGCTATTTGTGCCTTTAAGTAAAGAGGGGAACCTAAAATAAACACTTACTAGAATACTAAAGTTCCCTGATTTAAGAATTGTAAAATTATTTTCATCTTATTAATGATTATTTACTATATCATTACCAGGCCTTAAATGGGAGAGTATAGGACAATTCGGAGGATTTAAAACATTTCTTCTATTATTGTTTTGTTGTCATTACCATTAGAAATGAAAACTTTCACCTGGAGTTTCTCTTCAGCAGCAGTGTTGCTAAACTGCACCAGGTGTGGGCAGTTGTGTGGCGCCTTCTGCCACCTCTGTTGTTATTTAAGTCGTGAAACTGGCAACACGAGTTTTTGGTTTGATGACATGGTGAAAACCAAACACACCAGAGATACAGGATAATTTAGTGGTTTTGGTAACACTTCCTTTCTACAGAAAAGAAAAAGTTCATATTGTTGAAAAAAAATTGTAGAAATAGCTGTCACATGTTTCTACCAAATATAATTATACATAATAGCCAATTTTAAAAAACTTTTTAATAGTTGCATAACCATAATAAAATGCACAGCTGAGGTGACTTGATAGAACCTTTATGAGCAGTTAGTTTTATTGAGTGAAGCAGGTGTGTTGGGGAAGGAATTCTTTCCAGAGCTCATTGTTGCTGCCCCTAAGAGGGTGCAGATGGACGGAGTGAGGCCCCATCACCACTGCACTGACCTGGGCCATGTGTGAAGGTTGTGTGGGGTGTTCACTCAGATGGGCACTCGACACTTGGGGTCTTCTTTGATATTTGGGACCCCACCAAGGAATGAGCTGAAGCCACTCCCAGCGTGCGGTGCCCCCGGACAGTCCTCTTGGGGAAGCTGGGGTCGAGAAACCAGTTTCCCAGGTAGGGCTCCTTGGATCTTATAGTCGGTCGGGCAAACGAGGGCTGAGATGACCCCTTGGCCAGGCAGGGCATAGCGGTGCAGGTGCAGGGCATAGCGGAGCTTGCCATGTGCTGGCCTGGGAGACTCAGGTGCCAGTGTGGGGACTCCACCCCCCTCCCCGACTCATCCCTACATTATGCCTGTCGTCATTATTTTAACCACAGACACGTCATCTGCCTCAGAAGATGAGGGCTCTTTACGGCGACCCGGGCGACTTACCTCCACTCCGCTCCAGAGCCATTCCAACGTCGAGCCCTGGCTCGACCGGGTCATTCAGGGCTCGTCCACCTCATCCTCTGCATCCTCCACCTCATCTCACCCGGGAGGGAGACCCGCCGCTGCTCCCAGTGCCGCCGCCGCCACGCTCACAGGCCCCGTGGCCCACGCCCACATAGGTCAGTAACGAGCTGCCGCGGCCCCTCCAGGACAGGGGTGCCCCTGCGCCCATCAAGACCCACCTTCTCTTTTTCATCTGGAAATGTCTTTTTGGTAACAAAAGTCGTTCTTGATGCTCCTGTGGTTTGGTGATCCCAGACCCTGTGGTGCGTTGGCTTCCCCACAGGTCCCAGAGGTGGTGGTGTTCCTTGACGTCGTGTCTCCACCTTTTGGCAGGTGTAGGGTGGATGGTCCTTATGCTTGTTCCTGATAGCCACCCTTAGCCCCCTGCCACTACATTGTCTCTGCCTTTGCTCTTTGCCTTGTGTGCACAGCTGTGGAGCTGTCAGTTGCCTCTGGGGCAGGGGCCTGGGGCTGCGATCATGGTCTGGCCTTTCTTCCTCCACATACCAAGTTAGCCCCTCAACCTGAAAAGAGAGGTCAGGCAAAGCTAAATCATACAGATGTGTAGATCTTTTCTAAGTCATCCAAGTCTTTCAATTACATAAATCTTAGAAAGGAACAATTGCAGACCTTTCCTCATTTGAAACCCTGTTTTCTAGACAACAACATTAGCATGGTTGGTCGGATGTGAGCTGGCATGCGCAGCTCGTACCTTAACAACAGCATATTCCTCACGTGGTGCCGTCAGTATTGTCGCAGTTAACTTCTCAACCCTTCTCAGCCCCCCTCTTTTGTAGATATGGAAGGAAGACAGAAAGATTGTAACTTGCCTGGGCTCACACAGCTGGCCTAGCGGTGAAGCCAGGGCTGATAAAGTTTTCTTGATTCCTATTCATTTTCTTTGCTGTTAGCTGTTCTGCTAAAACTGGAATGGTGCAGCAGCCATGCACCCATGATAGGCTGCTGTTGTCGGTGGGGTCCTGTAGGCTGAACAACCACCCCCCTCCCCTTCCAGCAGGTGTGGGCTCAGAGCCTGAGCTGCCTTGGTGTGAAGTCTTGGTCATTGGGCTGGGCTGGGAGTAAATTGGATGGCATCTCAGCATCATCTGTGGACACATCACCGACGCTCTTCACTTTTTATTTGTTGCATCAGTGCAGGAAACCTGCACATTTCTGTTGAGCTTGTGTCTTATAACCGTGACGTAGCCTTCCATGAGAACCCACGACACCTCATCCTGCTTCCGGCACACAGGGAGGCGGCTGCTGAGGTCACTGGGTGGCAGCAGCTGGGGCTCCAGAAAAGGCCCCTTTGGGAAACAGCCGGCCCCGGCTGTTCCTGCAGCTCTCCTAGACGCCCTGTGGAGGCCTAGTGCTCACTGCTCACCCTTCCTCAGGCAGGTTTTCAGGGGATAGCTTATAAAACAGCTTTGGCACGGATACGTTTTTTTCTCTATCACAGTGCTTTGACTTATTGGAAATACACCGATATCTCCAATGTGAGAAAAACAGTAGTTTTTGAATGTTCTTTCATCTTATTTCTGCTACCTGATCTCTGTTCTCCGTGAGATGGTGTAGGAAGGTAAAACTGTATTAGCCGTTGCCGAGCTGTTGGAAACCCTGCTTCCTGGTGGGTTGGAGATAAAAGCGTATCTAGCATGAGAAACTGGCCACAGTTCACAGTGTGTAACTGGGCAGCCCTTGACTTCCCCGCGGTTGTGTGGGGTCTTTTAACAAAGCACTTAGCTGTAAGGAGTGTGTGTTCTGTGAAAGGCCCAGGTGTGAAGGTTTCTGCGGAGATGTGTTACGGCTGTGGATGCAGGATCCCTGGCTTCGGCAGGTGTGGCTGCGACCCTCTTTTCTCCCATCCCATTCACATGGCCTCTCATGTACATTATGTGATCCATTCTTATAAATTTAAAAAATCTTAACTGCGGATTATAGCCTTCATATGCTAAATGTTCACTGGATATAGTTGACTTGAGTCCCTAGATCTGAAAATACTTACCTTCGCTCTCCTTATTACAAAAATCATCCTTTTAGTTTTTAGCACTGGAGAATTCTTCAGTTGGGCTAAGGAAAGTGATACAAAAAGAAGAAGAATGTATTAGGTAAAAAAAATTTGAGGGACAATATATTAGTTTAAGGTAATTTGTAAAAATATGTCATCTTCAATTTTAGAGTAAGGAAGTCAAATCCATAAAACATTGGGGCACAGCTATAAATACCTATATTTAGAAGTAGTATTTCCAGTTGTAGTAGTTCATTTAAAAAAAATTTTGTTAATGTTTATTTTTGAGGGAGAGAGAGAGAGAGAGAGACAGAGCACGAGCAGGGGAGGGGCAGAGAGAGAGGGAGACACAGAATCTGAAGCAGGCTCCAGGCTCTGAGCTGTCCGCACAGAGCCTGACGCGGGGCTCGAACTCACACAGGCCGTGAGATCGTGAACTGAGCCGAAGTCCGACGCTCAGCCGACTGAGTCACCCAGGCGCCACTATAGTAGTTGATTTTTATTTTGAATGTTTGTTTATTTTTATGTAGCGATTTTACAACTGCTTTGTAGTTGAGATTACCATTAATGCCTTTCTTCATGAATATTGTTAGAATCATTTATTCTTTTTGCTAGACATGGAAGGGTAGGGAAATTTCTTTCTACATGGAAAGAACTTTGTGATAGGCAAACTTTAAAATGCTAATTTCATCAACATCATGCTTTTTCAAGGGTTGTGACAACTCTGTCATTAAATTAGATTTTTCCAAATGGTGTTTTCTGCTGTGTAAATAGTGAGTTTGGGTTTTGTTTCCATATAATTTCATCTTTCTATATATTTAAAAAAAGATTTTAGTCTGCATTCTGCCTGGGAAATGAAGTGATAGGTAAGCGGTAGGAATTGAGACGTCAGAAGCACCAGAGTGGGGCCTGCGGTCGCAGGAGCACGCGTTACAAGCCCAAATGGACCGCGTGTCTGTCCCGATGGCCCTAGCGCGGGTGCCACACTCACGCTCACGCCTCAGCAGCCCGTAGTCAGCCAGTGTTCCGACAGATACATGTGCCATATGATAAAGACTTAACCCCAAAATGTGCGTTCAGACAATAGAAGGGGTGATTTTAAACATTTCTGCAGTTTAATGTCATTTGTCTTTAACCATGATGTTAACACCTTCTGCTCTGAGAACTTGACTGAAGTCTCCTAATAGTGAGATGTGTTGATCTGGCAGGGGATAATTTTTATCTTTGTAGGCTTATTCTTTGGAGCCTGTAAAGGTCTTGTGTCTTTGTGGCATCCAACATACTTTTTGGGGGAGTTGGGGATAGTTTTTGGAACCTGGCTATTTTTTTCATAATACAACAAAAATGATCCAATGACAATTGATTTGAAATGTGTTTCTGCTTCACTGAAATTTCTAACTAACTCAGTCCTGTGAAAGGCAGTCTCACCTGCCCTGTCAGAGCACTGTCGTCGGGGGTTCTGGCCGTGATCCCTTTGAGAACCCAGCAGCCCACGTGACACAGCCTCCCATGGGCCACGTCTGGGAGCTCAGAGTTTACAGGGTCCCGTTTTGTCTTAGTCAACCAGAAAAAAACAAAATTAATCAGAATACCACATTCCTTGCCTTGAGCTCAGCTAGTGAAGCTTTAGTTCACTGCGGTTTAAAGAGCAGCTCAATACACTTTCGAATCAATAGCCACTTTTATTTGGGGTTTGTTTTTCCAAAGCAGATCTGCACTCTGCCCCTCCTGACGTCACCACGGGTCTTGTGGAGCTTCCGCACTGTGAGCGTCCGCAGCTGGCTTCTGTGAGAGGCGTCCCTCGGGGCTACAGCGGCAGCGTCCTGGAAACTGCGGGTGGTGAGCACGCCTCTCTTTCTCCTGTGGACAGCAGAGCACAGTCTTTCTCTTCAGGGAGTGAGCCTCGCTTTAGTGAATTTGCTTAAGCAAGCTTGAGCCAGCCACTAGTTACAGTCCTTCAGCACGTGTGAACTGAGGCCAGTGTGTGTGGTGGCTGTGATTACAGGGAGCATCATGGGGAGAAATAGTCGTGAGTCCCTGGAATTGGGCAGAGAGGGAAGAAGCGTAGGGAGGAGAAAACCTCCACATTTAAACTGGATCCACAAGGAGTTTGGGTCTATAAAACAGGAGGAAAACGAGAGACCGTGGGCAGCCTCTTTGTTGGACGCCGTGTGGCCTTAGTGTGAGAGCACCCTGCCCCTGACACACCAGTGCCTGTGCCCCCTGTGTGCACAGTCTGAGAAATGGGCACAGCAGCAGTCAGGGTTTCAGACGTGCAGGCCGGAAAGGCCTTGATCTTCACAGCGTCCTCATTTATACCATTTCCTTTTGAAATAGTTTCCAGTGTCTTTTATCCAAATCATGTGAAGGTTTTTTTTTCCCCAATGTATCAGATTTGAATTGCAGGAAACTTCAGACGATCTTAGATCTAAGGCTTTAATGTGTGTTTGGATATTCCTAAGTGGCAGATCAAATTTTGTCAAGGTCTTTTACCTCCTTATCCAGATGCAACAGGAAAATACTGAGTCAACATGAAGCCGGCTATTGGTTACGTAGATTTTTTTTATTTGATTATATTTTTTAAAAGTTCAAGAGCTTAGTTAAGTGATAACTGACATGTGATCAACTGCACATATTTGAAGCATGCAATTTTATAAGTTTTACTGTTAAAAAATTTTTTTTAAGTTTATTTATTTCGAGTGGGGGGAGAGAGAGACAGAGGGAGAGAGACAGAGGGAGAGAGAGAACGAGGTGGGGAAGGGGCAGAGAGAGAGGGAGAGAGAGAATCCCAAGTAGACTCCAGGCTGTCAGTGCAGAGCCCAACATGGGGCTCAGACTCACAAATTGTGATCATGACCTGTACTGGGATCAAGAGTTGGACGCTTAATCGACTGAGCCACCCAGGCATCCCTAATTTTGTGTTTTAAGATGTATGTATACCTGTGAAACCATTCTTGTGATCAAGATAGTGAACACATACACCCAGCATTCCTAAAAGTTTCCTTGTGTCCCTTTGTAATACCTCCCTTCTACCCATTTTGGCTTCCCCCATGCTTTAGGCAACACTGATTTATTTTCTGACACTATAAATTAATTTGCATTTTCTGGAATTTTACAGAAATAGAATCATGCAGTTTTTACTCTTTGTTATATGGCTTCTACTCTACATAAGTATTTTGAGATTCATTCATGTTCTTGGATGTTTCAGTAGTTCGTTCCTTTTACTGATAAGTAGTGTTTCATTTCACGGATGTACCACACTTTATCTGTCCACCTATTGATGGATATTTGGGTTGCCTCCAGTTTCTGGCTATTACAAATAAAGCTGCTATGAATATTCTTATACAAGTTTTTGTGTAGAAGTATGCTTTCATTTGTTTTGGGTCAATACTTAGGAATAGAATGACTGGATCATATGCTTAACTTTCTAAGAAATTGCCAAACGGATTTCCAAAGTAGGTGTACCATTTCACATTCCTATCACGGGTGATGAGACGTCTGGCTCCGCTACATCTTTGCCTGCCCCTGGGATTCTTGGCTTGTTAATCTTAACCACCCTTCCAGGTGTGTGGAGGTGTCTGCTTGTAGTGTTCATTAGCATCTCCCTAAACACTGAGGAAGTGGGGCATCTCTTCATGTGTTTGTTTGCCATCTGTGTGTCTTTTTAGAAGCGTCTGTTCAGATCTTTTGCTTATTTTTTTTAATGTGATGTTTTCTTAGTAAGTTTCGAGAATTCTTTATATGTTCTGGATTCAAGTTCTTTTTTTTTTTTTTTTTTAAATTTTTTTTTTCAACATTTATTTATTTTTGGGACAGAGAGAGACAGAGCATGAACGGGGGAGGGGCAGAGAGAGAGGGAGACACAGAATCGGAAACAGGCTCCAGACTCTGAGCCATCAGCCCAGAGCCCGACGCGGGGCTCGAACTCACGGACCGCGAGATCGTGACCTGGCTGAAGTCGGACGCTTAACCGACTGCGCCACCCAGGCGCCCCTGGATTCAAATTCTTTATCAGGTATATACTTTGGATTTTCTCGCAGCCTATGGCTTTTTTTTTTTTTTTTTTCATTCTCTTAACAGTGACTCTCAAAGAGAAGTTACTAATTTTTATGAAGTCCAGTTTACCTGTGTTTTCTTTTATAGATCCTACTTTTATGTCATATCTAAGATATATTTTCCTAACCCAAAGTCATAAAGGTTTTCTATGTTTTCTCCTAGAATTTTATAGTTTAGGTTTTACATATAGATCTATGATCCATTTTGAGTTACTTTTAGTCTAAGTACAAGGTATGAGTCAGAGTTCCCGCGTTTGCATGTGGGTGTCCAGTGTTCTGGCCTTGTTTGTTCTAAAGCCCAGTCTTTCCCCACTGAGCTCCTTTGCGTCTTTAATGAGAATCGGTAGACCATATCTGAGAGAGATCTGTTCCTGGCTGTCTTTCCTGCCCTGTGGCTGTGTTTGTCCATCCTTACGCCAGTACCACACCATCATGGTTACTGTGCTTTTATAACAAAGCCTGATATCATGCAGTTTGTCTTCAAACTCTGCTTTTCATTTTAAAATTTGCTTTGGCTATTTCAGCTCCTTTGCATTTGAACATATATTTTTAAATCTGTTTGTTTGTTTCTACCAAAATTCCTGAAGGATTTTGACTGATATTTTACTGACCGTAGATCAATTCAGAGAGAATTGGAATCTTAATAGTATATATTTCAGTTGATAAACACAGTATATCTCTCCATTTATTTGGCTCTTAAAAACTTTTCCAGCATTGTTTTGTAGCCTTCATTATACAGGTATTGTACCTATTTTGTTAAGATTATTCCCAAATAGTATTTTGGACACTATTATAAATAGTATTTTAAATTTTTTTCAGGGGCGCCTGGGTGGCGCAGTCGGTTAAGCGTCCGACTTCAGCCAGGTCACGATCTCGCGCTCCGTGAGTTCGAGCCCCGCGTCAGGCTCTGGGCTGATGGCTCAGAGCCTGGAGCCTGTTTCCGATTCTGTGTCTCCCTCTCTCTCTGCCCCTCCCCCATTCATGCTCTGTCTCTCTCTGTCCCAAAAATAAAATAAATGTTGAAAAAAAAAAAATTTAAAAAAAAAAAAATTTTTTTTCAGTTGTTTATTACTAGTCTATAGAAATGCATTTGGTTTTTGTATGTTGTCCTTTTATTAGTCCCAGTAATTTTTTTGGTAGATTCCTTAAGATTCTATATGTTTGACCATTTTGTCTATGAATAGATTTTTACTTTTCTTTGCAAACTTTTTGTCTTTAGGAACATTTATTTTTCTGGCTATATTGCAATGTGTGTAAGATTTCCAGTTGTGTCAATAAGAGATGTTGAAAGTGGATGTGACTTGCCTTGTTTCCAACTGTGGGGGGAAGGCATCCACTTTTTCATGTTTGAATTATGATGTTAGCTGTGGGTGCTCTTCATTAGGAAGCTCCCCTTTTTTCCTGATTTCGTGAAAATTTTTATCATGGCTTTAGTTAAATGATTTTATTTTCATCTATTAAACTCATGTGTGGTTTTTCTTTTGTAGTTTGTAGTAAATTTCATTAATGTAGTAAATTTCATTGATTTTTGAATGTTAAACCAAAGTTATATTCTCAGGATAAACCCTACTTGGTTATCATGCATATTTTTTCTATATTCAGGATTTGATTTGCTAACATTTTAAAAAAAAAATTTTTTTTTTTTTGAGTGAAAGAGCATGTGTGTGAGTGGGGGAGGGACAGAGAAAGAGAGAGAATCCAAGCAGGCTCCATGCTGCCAGTGCAGAGCCCAATGCGAGGCTCAGTCTCATAAACTGTGAGATCATGACCTGAGCCAAAATCAAGAGTCATACGTTTAACCGACCAAGCCACCCAGACCCCCTGATTTGCTAATATTTGTTTTTAAGGATTTTGTGTCTGTGTTCAAGATACATAGTAGCCTGTAGTTTTGGTTTTATTTTTTCTTGTAATATCTTTGTCTGCTCTTGGTATCAGAATAATGCTCATCTCAAAATGGATTGAGAAATGTTCCTTCCTCTTCTGCTTTCTAATCAGAGAACGTGAATTTTTCTATTCTTGAGTCAGTTTTGTGTCTTTGAAAGAATTTGTTCATTTCATCTGTACTTTCTAATTTAGGCATAATTCATTCATGATATTCCTTTATTATCCTCTGATGTACATGAATTGGTGGTGCTATCCCCTCTTTTATTTCTGGTAGTAGTAATTAGTGTCTTTTCTCTCTCTTTCTCTTTTTTAAGTAGGCCCCATGCCCATTGTAGAGTTTGAACTCATGACCTTGAGATTGAAAGTAGCATGCTCTACCAACTGAGCCAGACAGATGCCCTAGTGTTTTCTGTCTTTTTATCTTGATCATTGTAGCTACAAAGTTCATTGAATTTTATTTATCTTTCAAAGAACTGGTTCGGGTTTAATTATTTTTTTCTATTGTGTTTATTTCTAATCTTGTATTTTTTCCTTCCTTTTTTCTACTTATTTTCAGTTTACTTTGCTTTCCCTTTTTTCATTCCTTGAGGTAGAAACTTAGATCATTGAATTTAGACCTTTCTTGTTTCCTAATGAAAGTATTTAAAGCTTTCAATATCCTTCTAAGAGCTGTTTTAGTATCCCACATATTTTGATATGTTCTTTTCCTTTTAAAAATTCAATTCTAGATATTTTTTATTTTCTCTCATGCTTTCCATTTTGGCCCATGATTTATTTAGAAGTATGTTGTTTAATTTCAACAGATTTGCAAATATTGCAGGTATATTTCTCTTATATATACTATATAATTCAACTCCTTCTAAATATATTGAAAATTTTTAAAACTTTTTTAATGTTTTATTTATTTTTGAGAGAGAGAGAGAGAGAGAGAGAGAGAGAATGAGCAGGGGAGGGGCAGAGAGAGAAGGAGACAGAATCTGAAACAGGCTCCAGGCTCTGAGCTGTCAGAGCCTGACGCGGGACTCGAACTCATGAACCACAAGATCGTGACCTGAGCTGAAGTCGGATGCTTAACTGACTGAGCTATTCAGGCGCCCCTTGAAACTTTTTAATGGCCTAGCACATGGTCTGTTTCTGTGAGTGTTCTACTTGAAAATAATGTTGTTGGGTGGCTTTTCTGTGAATGAATATTACATCCAGTTGGTTGATACTTTAGTTTGAGTCTTCTCTAGCCTTACTGATTTTCTGCATACTTTTTCTATATTTTGCTGAGAGGGGTATTGAATTTCCAACTATAATTGTGGATTTGTCTGTTCTTTTAGATCTGTCACTTTGTGTTTTGTGTATTTTGAAGTTCTGTTATTATGTGCATACGTATTTAAAATTGTTATGTCTTGATGAATTGGCTGCTTTATCATTACAAAATGATCCTTAGTGACATTTATTATTCTGAAATTTTCTTTGTTATTATTATGGTTGCCTTCAGCTATTTTATGAGTATTAATTACACGATAAATCTTTTTATCTTTTTACCCTACCTAGGTCTTTTAAATTAAAATGTATTTCTTATAATTAATATTTTATTCATTCTTACACTTTCTTTTAGCAGGTAGCCATTTACTTCATTGGAGTCTTTGGACCATTTATAGTCAGTTTTAATGAGCTATTTGGTTGGGTTTAAATCTATGATCCTGCTCTATTTTCTGTTTCACACATCTGTTAATTTCACTCCCTTTCCTGATTTCTTTTGGTTTATATTCTATTTTATATTCTATTTTCTCTCTCTCTCCCTCTCTTTCTTTCTCTCTCTCCCTCTGTCTCTCCTTTTTTTCCCCCAGTGGTTACTCTGTGACTTACAATATACATCTTTACCTCATCACTGTATGCCTTCACATAATATTATACCGCCTCAATGTGGCAAAGATTGTATTTTTAGTAAATGTTATTGGGGCCATTGGAAAGCTAGTTGGGAAAAGTTAAACTTAGATTCTTTCCCCACACCACTGAAAAGGCAAAACTCAAAAAGAATCAGATATCTAAACATAAGAAATGAAGAATAAAAGGAAAAAAATTGCTGAATTTTCTTTAACCTGGTTATAAGTAAAGGCTTTCTAAATTTAATTTTATTTTTGAATGTTAAACCAAAGTTACAGTCTCAGGATAAACCCTACTTGGTTATCATGCATAATTTTTTCTGTATTACGGATTTGATTTGCCTTTTTTTTTTTTTTTTTTTTTTTGGAGTGAGAGAGCACATGTATGAGCAGGCGAGGGACAGAGAGGGAGAATCCCAAGCAGGCTTCAGGTTCTGAGCTGTCAGCACAGAGCCCGACACAGGGCTCAAACCCACAAACCATGAGATTATGACCTGAGCCAAAATCAAGAGTTGGGCACAACCAACTGAGCCACCCAGACGGCCTGAAACTAAAAAAAATTCTTAACAAAAATATCCCCACAAAGAGAAAAAAAGAAAAAAAAGAAAATATCCCCATAGAGAGTCACAAGAAGAATTGACAAACTAGGAGTAACTATTTACAGTGTGTGTGATAGGTAAAGGTCTGATGTTTCTAATATCAAACAGACTCTTAAAAATAGGAGGAAAAGACCCCAAATTCTATGAATTGCCAGTCTGCAAACTATGGCATATACTGGCATTCTGCTTTTGCACATAAAGTTTTATTGGGACATGGCCATGCCCACCCATTCCCATGTCATCTGTGCTGCTTTTGCCCCAGAACTGCAGAGTAGGGTAATGGCAACCAAGACTGTGCCCACTGCCCAGAGTGTTTCCTATCTAGCTCTTTAAGAAAAGTTTGCCAACTCCTAGTATAGGAAAATGGGCAAAAAATATGCACAGCCAATTCATAAGATCTAAAAATAGCTCTTGAACATCATGTTCAGCCTTTTTTATAATTACAGAAATACACTGTTGGTGGGAATGCAAAATAGTTAAACCTCTTTGGAATAGAAATTGGTAAAATATATATATTTGGATCCAGCAGGGCCAATGTAGGAATTTACTCTGAACACACATTTCCAAAACTAAGGAAATCCATGTGCACAAAGTAATTCTTTGTAGCAGTACTTATAATTGCACAGTATTGGAAACTATGTAGCTCTCCAAGCCTCACAAATTGGTTGAATAAACCTAGGATGTTCACATCGTGGGGTACTATGCAGCTGTCAGAAATAATGAGAAAGCTTTTTATGACTTGGAATGAGGCGTTTTTCCAGGAGATGTTAAGTGGAAAAGCCAAAAGTAAAAGAGTGGTTCTAGTATGCCACCTTTTGTGTGAGCAACAAGGGAACACAGCAAAGCCTGTATGTGTGTAGAAGGGGCGCAGGAAGGACAGACCAGAAAGCAATGAAGCTGGTCGCCCCCAGAGGTGGGATGGGTGGGTGAGTGAAAGTTCAGTGGCATTGTTTTGAGTTTGTCTTAATATAGTTTTGACTTTTAGTAGTTTGTTAGTGTAATAAAAAATTCAAACCATAAACTTGAGGTATAGGAAGAGGGGAAAACCCCTTAAACTGAAAGCAAGTAGAAATAAACCCAGTCATATTCCTGTGAAGTATCATAGCCACATTTAAGGGGGTGACAGAGAGAGAGGCAGAATAGGTAAGCTGTGACACAGTACCGGACCATACGCCCACCGTCTTGGACAAAGTTAGGTGTGAACAGCAAAGAAATCTTGTTTTTTGTTTTAATTTTTTAAGTTTATTTATTTAGTTTTGGGGGGGGGGGTAGAGAGAGAGACAGGAGGGCAGAGAAAGAAAGGGAAAGAGAGAATCCCAAGCAGGCTCCATATTGTCAGCACAGAGCCTGATGTGGGGCTCAAACCCACGAACCGTGAGATCACAACCTGAGCCAAAATCAAGAGTCGGACACAACAGACTGAGCCCCCAGGTGCCTCAAAATCTTGAACTCTTGCTTGTTTGTTTTTGTAGCAGTATAGGTTATGCAACTTAGAAATTATTTTATATACATGATAATATTGAGCAAAAGTGTTGATATTATTGGGAGCCAGGAGTCCTACTGTGGAAGAAAGAAAGTCCAAATATGAGTGGGAAAGGCAAGAAGAACCTGTGGGGTGGATTGGGATTGGAAGTATTGGTGTGGATTCATTGTTCCTGAGATTTAAATATGTGTCTATTTATGCTTTCTGTGTGCACATGCACATTGCCATCGAGTGTCCATGAATACACGCGTGTGTCCATGAATACACACTATGAATGCATAGTGTACTTTTTTAGCTCTGTGTTCCAAACGTGGCACAGACGCTGTGGTGGCAATGAGCACACCTAGCGGCCAGATCTTGATCTTCAACATCTTTCCCACACAGGAGAATGAGGGCTTCGGAGAGAAAGAGCTAATTCAGGGCTGGAGCATGGTAGCATAAGATGACTCTGAGGCATCTTATGACAGGGTGTAAGGCAGTGCTTTAAAAAATGATGGGGATGGGGCGCCTGGGTGGCGCAGTCGGTTAAGCGTCGACTTCAGCCAGGTCACGATCTCGCGGTCCGTGAGTTCGAGCCCCGCTTCAGGCTCTGGGCTGATGGCTCGGAGCCTGGAGCCTGTTTCCGATTCTGTGTCTCCCTCTCTCTCTGCCCCTCCCCCGTTCATGCTCTGTCTCTCTCTGTCCCAAAAATAAAAAAATAAAAAACGTTGAAAAAAAAAATTAAAAAATGATGGGGGCAAGGGTGGCTCAGTCGGTTGGGCGTCCGGCTTCGGCTCAGGTCATGTTCTCACGGTTCATGGTTAGAGCCCCACGTCAGGCTGTGTGCTGACAGCTTAGAGCCTGGAGCTTACTTCCAATTCTGTGTCTCCCTCTCTCTGGCCCTCCCCCGCTCACACTCTGTCTGTCTGTCTGTCTCTCTCTCAAAAATAAATAAACATTTAAAAAAACTAAAAAATGATGGGGGCATGTCACAGGTCAACTCACATAGGATCCCACTGGCCAAGTCTGGGACAATTTGTACATCAAAATAGTTAAGAACCATATGCTTTAGAGCAGTTGAGCAGTGCATGAGTCACTCCTGACAGATAGATAGATAGATAGATGATAGATAGATAGATAGATAGATAGATAACAGACAGAATGCTGAGTGTTGATGGGTAGAGTTAAATGAGGTGCTAAAGTTGGAAAATAATTTTGCAACCATTGCAGTAAAAACTTGCTTCTGGCAAGAATGATCCAATGTCTGTTAAATGCAGGGAGAAAATCCTGTGAGGATTAGGATATTTGTATGGTCTTCAAGTGCCTACTCACACATTGCATATTAGTTGCAGAAGAAAAAATAGTGACAATCAGTGTAGAACCCAGACAGCGTTTTGGGTGATGAAAATCTGTCCCTGTGAGGATAATCTGGACATGATATTTGGGTAGTATTTCAGCCAGGAATGCAGCACCTGGATTGAATCATGAGAAAACCTCAAGCAAACTCAAAATGAGGAATGTTCTACTCAGTAAAACAAAAGAACTGGATTCTTTCAAAATGTGAATGTCTTAAAGGACTAAGAAACGTTCCAGATCAAAGGAGAATAGACAGGCAATGACTAAGTACGGTTCTTGGTTCTAGAACTTGGCTGGCTTCAGGTTGGAGGACGGGGATACTGTAGAAGGATGTTAGGGCATCAGCTGCTGCACTTGCCCTTGGACAGCGGGGTGTGTCTGAGGCTTGGGGCCCTGCTTACCTGTCCTCCCAGGCAGTGCTGTTGACCGGTGCCCTTGGCCATCACCTGCTGTGTTAACCTTAGAGCACTTATCAACCTGCCCACTGTTCTTGTTCACTTACATGTGTATATATTTCTGCTTGTTTTCACCCAGCAGGTGGTGAGCTGTCTGAGGACAGACTCTTATCTGTCATTTTGCTGCTTTACATCTCCCAGAACAACATTTCTTAATAATTACTAAGGAACACCAAAGAACTTTTAGTTTGGGTGGCTTAAATCTCCTGATATTTATCATATTAGAAATTAAAACTAAAGATTTAAAAAATATTTATGAATCCATTCAAAAATAGCATTAGGAAACTCATCACATCTTCATATAAATACCACATATTTATGGAAGAATTTCTAAAATGGAGATTTGGTGAGAAGAATGGGCCTGTTCTCCAGTGCAGCCAGTCTCCCTCGCAGCCAGCATGATGGACCCTGGGCGCAGCACCTAGGCCCTGCGCCTTGTCCCCATTCAGTCGGCTGTGGCTCACATGATGTGGGGCTTCTGGAAGACTTGCTGTGTGCTGTGAGGAGGGAGGGAAGGGCAGTAGCCTCATGAACCCCTGAAAGGGTCCCTGGACCACTTTGAAAACCACTAGCTTAAAAAAAGTTCTAGCTCCCAGAAGGCCTTGAGTAAATATTTGTTGAATGAATTAATGAATTGCAAAGTGGCTGCGTGGTGGGGCCAGTGCTTGGTTGGATTTATGAATTCCAATGTGTTCATGCAGTTGGTCACTAGACCCCGTCTCCACACCCTATCTCTGGAGGGATGGCGACCTCTGGCCTCATTGCTCCTCCTCCCCTGGCAGGTGTCCCTGTGAACAGCAGAGTGTCCTCCAAAATCCAGCAGCTTCTCAATACCCTGAAGAGGCCAAAGCGCCCTCCGCTGAAGGAGTTCTTTGTGGATGATTTTGAGGAGCTGTTGGAAGGTGAGAGATCTCGGGCTGACTCTCGTGTCTGAACGGGGTGGCTGTCATGTCCAGGGTTGTGGGCAAATGTGTGTTATGCAAGGTCACACTGTGACATTACAACACAACGAAATGACCCTCCCTCTGTTTCCAGCCCCTGTGGTCAGCGTGTGTCATGGTGAATTCAGCAGCACATGTGACTGCTGGCTTTATTTGAACAGGGAAAAAACACATTGCTTATAGTTAAGGAACTTAAGATTTTTCTGTGCCTCTGATCCAGTGCTTAGTACTTGGTTACAAGAATACTCCTAAGGTTTCATTTTATTTACGTTATTTCAATTTTTTTTTTTTTTTTTTTTTTAAGTAGACTCCATGCCCAACATGGGGCTTGAACTCAACCCTGAGATTGAGAGTTTCACGCTCTACTGACTGACCCAGCTGGGTGCCCCCATTATTTCATTTTTTGTTTAAACTTTAATTCTGAAATACTTGTCTTCCCATGATTTAAAAGTGTATTTTTGGCATAGTTTTGGCCCGTTTTCAGAAATTTAGTCTCTCATTTATGAATGAGATATACATTTAGGAAAAAAGAATATAGATTTATTTGTAAAAGAAAATGACCAAGAAATAGGAAGGAGTATAAACCTATAGAAAAGGGACAGAAATAAAGCCTAGTATAAGGTGCAAGTGTGCTCATGTGTCAAGAGCCACGGGGCGCACGGCCAGCTCGCCCCTCTGCCCCTCGCCTCTGCTGTGCAATGTCTGCCCTGCCAGCCGCCACCAGGTGTCTCCTCACTGAGGGTCAGACACAACTTTTAGGGCATCGCTTTCCCCTTTGTCATCAGATAACACAGATGCAGAGTGCAGTGGTATAAATGCAGTTCCGAGCAGTCTTTCTTACATGTGGACAAATGTTGGCTACACAGCCACTGGAAACATAAGAGATTTTACTTTATTTTCTCTTTCAACCTGGTGATGGGTGGTTTGCATGCGCAGACTGAAACGCGACTCTGCTCACTTTTGTCCTTTGTAAGTGGGACCTGCGCCTGCTTCTCAGATGTCATCAGGGTTGGCCACAACCCCGTGAAAGCCTCAATGTCACTCTTGCTATTCTGGGATTGTCCTGGGGGGTTACAGTCACCAGTGGCCATCATTGTCCAGGACGAATCTCCATCTGTCCTTTGGTCGGTTGGCCCGTGACTATTATAATGATAAGGAAATCTGGACAAATTATTGAAATCTTGTTACAACTGGTGTTTTTTTGTTTTTTTTTTTTTTTTTTTTTGAGAGAATGCTTAAAAACAGAATGTGTGGATGGTTCTATGAAGTGCTAATTATTAAATTTCGATTTTGCTTACAGTGCAGCAACCAGATCCAAATCAGCCAAAGCCTGAGGGAAGCCAGACGGCAGTGCTGAAAGGGGAGCCCCTGGCCGTGGGGACCACCTGGCCACCGTCCCTGCTGGCTGCCTTGCAGCGCTGGGGCACGACACAGCCCAAAGCCCCCTGTCTGACTGCCTTGGACACAGCTGGGAAGGCCATCTACACCCTTACCTATGGCAAGTGTCAACAGAAAGCAGTTGGGCTCTGGCTTAGCTGTAAAAATGTTACATGTGTCATGTCATACAGCACAGACATACAGCTTCATGAACACGATAGAGCAATTCCTGAGAAACCAACACCACTGTCAAAACTGTCACTCCAGGTGCCCCTCCTGGACCACTGCCCCTTCCTCCCAGCAGAGGGGACTACTCACTGACCGATGGTGACCAGCCACTGCTCTGGTGTTGAGGTTCACATCTATATATGCATCTCTGAACAATGGAATTTAGTTTTGTCTAATTTTGAACTTTGTATAAATGGAATCATACAGTATGTATTTTTGTGTTTGGCATCTTTTGGTTCTGTATTATGTTTTTATGTAACACAAATCATAAGCATCTGGCTTGATGCATTTTCACGGAGTGATATGCTCCTGTAACCAGCACTCAGCTCCTGAGCATTTCCAGGTCCCCAGCCCCCGTGTCCCTTCCAGCACATGCATCCTCACACTGGCGGGAACTGTCACATGCCTGTGACCGTTGCCTCGCTTGTGTCTCAGTTTTATGTCAGTGGAATTATGCGAGACTCAGCCCTGATGTGGTGTGAAGCTGTAGCTCTTCTCATTGATGGATGTTATTTTAGTGTATGAACATGCCACCACTATGCCCGTACTCCACGGTTGAGGGACACCCGCACTGTTTCCACTGGGGCTATTGTGTATAGTGCTGTTATGAACATTCTTAGGTGCGTCTGGTTGGTGAAACATGTGCAGGCATTTGTGCTGGGAATGTGTACACATACGAGGAGCCTTGTGCAGCTTTAGGACACACGGTCACCTGGTTTCCAACGTGGCCGCAGTGACCTTCACTCCAGCCGGCAGTTTGTGCGGACTTTCAGTTGCTCCCCATCCTTGTCAACTTGATATTGTCTATGTATTTCATTTTAGCCTTGCCTGGAGGTGTGTTGTCCTGTCAAGTTGTATTGCTAACTTATTTGCATTTCTCTGATGGCTAATGATGCTTTTTGTATGTTTATTGGCTATGTGAATATTCTCTTTTATGTACTATCCAAATCTTTGGCTCATTTTTCTATTTGGTTGCTAACGTTTTCTTCTTTGTATGTTTCAAATACATGTCTTTTGTCAGATTTGTTTTGCAGATGTCTTCTTCCACTCTTTGGACTGTCTTCTAACACTTTTATTGGTGGCTTTAGATAAGTGAGAAGTCCTAATGTAATTAATCTAATTTATCTATTTTTTTCCCCTTGTCCTGTTTGCCACACCTAAGGTCACAAAGATATTCTCCTACCTTTTCTTCTAAAAACTTGTTTTACTCTTTGTAATTGGGTGTCACGATTCACGTACAATTTAGTTGGTGTGTGGTGTGACATTGGAGTCGTTTTCTTCCCCGATGAAGGTCTGGTTGACCTACTGCTATTCACTGAAGAGGCAGTGCTTCGCCCAGGGCCCCGCAGGGCTGCCTTGTCGTGTATCGGGTGGAAACACATGTGTGGGCGTGCTGCTGCTCTCCATGCCGTTTGCACGGGCTGTTTTCTGTTCCCGCTCCCTGAACGGCTGTAGCTGTGTGAGTCCTCGTGTCTGGTATCGACGTCCTTTGGCTCTGTGATTGTTTCTTAAGGTTTTCCTGACTATTCTCGGCCCGTTGTATTTCTAAGCCATCTTTAGAATCAGTTTGTCAATTTCCAGAAAAATTCCTGCTGGGATATTGATTGGCACTGCATCGATTCTGTAGTTCAAGTTGAAGAGAACTGATGTTATTACAATTGCGGAACCTTCCAGTTCATGACTGTGGAGTATCTCCCCTATTTCAAGGCCTTCTTTAATTTCTCTCAGTAATGTTTTATACTTTCGAGTCCAGCGCTCTTGAGCATCTTTCATTAGATTTATTCCTGGTGGAATGGAATGGAATGGTTAGAAACTGTTGCTTGTATATAGAAGTGCAATGGATTTCCTCAGGTGGTGATTTTGTATCTAGTGATCTTGTAAATTAACATTCTTTTTTGTTTGTTAGTAATTTGTCCATATATCTTTTGGATATCCTGTGTTCAAAATCATGTCATCTATGGCCAAAGACAGTGTTATTTGGACCTTTCCAGTACTTACACCTTTTATCTCTTTCTCTCCTCACTGCACAAGCCAGAACTGCCAGTATGATGTTGGATAGTGGGCATTCTTGCCTCCTTCTCCATCTTCGGTGGAAAGCTTTGGGTCATGAAGTATGATGTTTGCTGTAGTTTTTTTTACTTGTTTTGTGGTCGAAATTCTTTGTCAGATTAAGTAAGTTCCCTTCAATTCCTAGTTTAGTAAAAGGTTTTGTTTTTTTTTTTTTATAATGGATGGCATTGAACTTTATCAAACACTTTTTCTGCTCTGTCAAGATGATCATATGGTTTCTCTCTCCTCTCCACTTAATTTGATGAGTTACATTAATTACATTAATTTTCAAATGTTAAGCAGCCCTTGCATTCCTAGAATAAATCCCACTTGGCTATGATATCTTCTTAACAAATGTCTGGATTTGATTTAACCAATATGTTGTTTAGGATCTTTGCATCTGTGTTCATTAGAGATTGGTTTATAATTCTTTAAGGAAGGAGCTCATTGCCTGCTGTGAGGGGTGTGGCTGTTGACCACCTCCTCCTGTTGAATTCATTTTTCCGGTCTCTCTCTCCTCTCCTTCTCGGACTTTGATTACACGTATACCTTTTTTGAATCCTGTGTGGCCTTCATTTTCTTTTTCATATTTTGTATTCTTTTCTATATATTTAGTTGACTCTTGAACAATGCAGGGGTTAAGGGCACTGAGCTCCTGCACAATTGAAAACCCAAGTATAAGTTTTGACTCTCTGAAAACTTAACTACTTAACTATTAGTCTACTGTTGACCAGAAGGTTTACCGATAACATTGGTAGTCGATTAACACATATTTTTTATATGTTTCATGTACTGTATTCTTACAATAAAGGAAGTTAGAGAAAAGAAAATGTTATTAAGAAAATCATAAGGAACATGGGGCACCTGGGTGCCTCAGTTGGTTAAGTATCCGACTCTTGATTTGGGCTCAGGTCATGATCTCTTAGTATGTGAGTTTGAGCCCCACATCGGGCTCTACGCTGGCAGTGTGGAGCCTGCTTGGGATTCTTTCTCTCTTTCCTTCTCTCTCTGCCTCTCCCCTGATAGCACTGTCTCTGTCTCTGTCTCCCTGTCAACATAAATAGACATTTAAAAAAATTAAAAAAAAAAAAAAAAAAGGAAAATCATAAGGGAAAAAAATACATTCACAGTATTGTACTCTATCAAAAAAACCCACGTGTAAGTTGACCTGTGTTGTTCAAGGGTCATCTGTACTTCAGTTTGGAGACTTATTTTCCTTAATTCAAAATCTTTAATTCTGGTTTCTGAAATTTCTATTGTATCGTGAAATTCCTGATGAGTTCTTAATTTAGATATTGTCTTTTTAGTTTAAAATTTTCACTTCTGTGTTCTAATTCCTATTATAATTTTCTAGGAAAATTCTTTATCGTTCCATGCATTGTCTTTATCTTTTCCTTTATTTCCTAGAATCCATACATTCCTTACCATGACTCTGTCAGCAAGCTCCAGGGTCCTGTCACCTCCAGGCCTGCTGCTCTTGTCTGTACTTTCTCTTGGTTTTAGTCTGGGGAACTTGTCTTTTGGGATGCATAGTACCTTTTTGATTGAATGATAGACACTGTGTGTAAAAAATTGGTGAGGCTCCAGGTGATGTGGCCTTCCTTGAGAGAAGTTCCTTCCTCTCTACTCTTGGCAGGTACCGTGGTGGCTGGTTACTGCAGTCAAGTCTGAGCACCTGTGTTCTTTTCCTCTGGGTCCCCCAACCCTGGCTTCTATCTCGTGTACTACTAACAATCCCACATTGCTTCTCAGAGGTTCTCAGCATGGATTTGCAGCCTCCTGTCGTTCACAGTCCTAGGACTCAGTAGATCTTCTAGGGGGAGGTCGGCTGTGCTCTCACGGCCCCCAGCCTCTGCCAGCAGCTCTGCTGTTTTCTTCGTGCCTCAGAGGCAGTGATCCACAGGCATGAGGCATGAGATACTCCATCTCCTGTGGGTGCCGGAACCCTAAACACCCAGCTTTTATAAGAAACAGCTGTGCACAGTCAGCTCGCCTCCCCAAGGGTTTTCTCTCTGGAGTCTTAACTCCTTTAGTTGACTTTGCTGCCTCCAACAGATGGTTTCTGCATTTTATCCAGTTTTTAAATTCTTTCAGGTGGGAGCCTTGGTCTGCCACCAGTACTCTCTCCTACTTGGAAGCAGAATCTTTTTCCATTATGCTCTGAAGATTCATCCATATTATTGTGTATAGTTGCAGCACATTGATCTCTGTCAAGGAATGAATATATATCAGAATCTGCATATCGGTCGGTTATAATGTTGCTAGACATTTGGGTGATATCCAGATTTGGCTATCACAAACTGTGCTGCTAGGAACATTCTGGGGTGTGCCACCTGGTACATAAGCATGCATTTTTGTAGGGTATGTACTTCAGAGTGGAAGTGTTGGGTCTGAGATTATGCGTATCTTTACATTTATCAGATAATGCCAGACTTTCCCAGTTTATGTTTACCTGATCAGTGTATTAGCCCCACCTGTTCCCCATCATTGTCATCCAGGCTTATTATAGCTAACCTGATGAGAATATGATAGTAATATTTCATTTTGGTGTTAATTTGCATTTTCCTGAAGACTGAGTAGGTTCAGATCTTTTCCTGGATTTTTTTTTTTTAATCGTTTGGATTTTCTCTTTTGTTAAGTACTATTGAATCTTTTACACATTAAAAAAAATGTTGTCTTTATCTTGAGAAAGAGAGCATGAGCAGGACAGGGGCAAGGAGAGAGGGAGAGAGAGCACTGTCAGCACAAAGCTGTATGTGGGGCTCGCGCTCACAAACCATGACGTCATGACCTGATCATGACCTGAGCCAAAATCAAGAGTCGGACGGTTCACCGAATGAGCCACACAGGTGCCCCTACACATTTTTAAATATAGGGTTATTTGTGGGAATTTTGTATGTGCTCTGGATACCCGTCCTTGTCAGTGACGTGTGCTACAAGTGTCTCCCACTTTGTCCTTTGGCTGTTACTCCCGAATGGGAGTTTGGTGAGCAGAAGGCCCTTCCATTCCTGCCTAGTGCTTTGTGTTCTCAAGGACTCTCGCTCCGCCAGGATCATAAAGCTATTCTAGTATCTTGTGAGAGCTCTGCTGTTTTGTGTGTGGTGTGGGGCTGGGTCTCGGGTCAGGTTTTCAGGACGGATAGCCAGCCGTCTGTGCTCGTCCCCACAGGCTGCCACTCTTCTCTAGCGCACCTGTGTCCTAGGTGGACCGGTCCACATGTGGTGGGTCAGTTGGGGTTCTTTGTTTCAGCCCACTGGGTTATATATAGCCTTAGGCCAGGACCACACTTCCTTAATTACTGTGGCTCTGTAGTAAGTCTTGACATCCGTGGAGGAATCTCGCTTCCTTCTGCAGGAGTGTGTCAGCTGTTCTCATCCGTGTGTCGTGCCAGCTTTGGGATCAGTTTGTCAGGTGCCACAGGCACACCTGTTGAGATTTTGGTTATAATTGCTTTGAACAGTTTGTAAATTGACACCTTCGCATTATTGAGTCTTCCAGCGCACAGACATAACATATCCTTCCATTCATTCAGATCTTCACTTTATCTCAGTAATGTTATATAATTTCTTGTGGTGAGACTGCATATCTTTTTTAACACATATTCTTAGATATGTGGCATGTTTGTTTTAATCGTATTGCAATTACAATCATTAAAAATTTTTACTTAATATTTATTGCCAGTATACAGAAATGAGATAGTCTTTCTACACTGTTGTGGTGTCTGGCAGCCTTGCTAACTTCAGTTATAAAAGATTCATAATGTGCTCAGTCACATCATCTGCAAATAATGAGTTTTGTTTCCAACTGTTTACCTTCTCTCCACCCCTCCACCTTGTTGCATTGGCTAAGACTTTCAGTAAAAAGGCCTTTGTCCTTGACTTATTTCTACTTCTTCAGGGAGAGCTTTCAATACCTGACCATCGATTATGATATTTCCTATAGGATTTGTAAAGATAGGCTTTATCACTTTAGGGAAATTTCCTTCCATTTTGGATTTAAGAAGGATTTTAAAAATCATTTAAAATCCTGAGTGATTGTTAAATTGTTTTACTTTTTTTCACCTTTGTTAATGTGACAAATTATGTTGATTTTCTGTTGAAACTTTTTGCATTCTTGAGATAAACTGACCTGGTCATGATGCATTATTCTTTTTCTATATAGCTGGATTCAGTTTGGAAATCTGTATGTATTACAGTTATCAACATCTTGAATTGACCTTTCTATATAGACAAAGGCAACAGTGCTTTGAATTGAATATTTTTTTTCTCATTTGTTTCTTGGGTCCCACAGTTTGCTCACTTCACAATGTTGAGCCTAGGTTTAGTATTATTTGCAATGAAATTTTACCACTTATTCAGAGGGCTTGGCTGCTCCACAGGAATTTGAGGGAGGTAAATTGTGACTCTTGTGTTACCTCTTTGGTACATTATCGCATGGGGTAAATGTCAAGGCTGCTGTGGGTGTGGGGATGGACTCGGGTTTTTTTTGTCTTCCTACCCCATGTCACCCCGGCCTTGGTCTACCTCCCCAGAGACCTTGACTCTTTGTTTCATCTCCCATCTTCCTCGGGGAAGCTGTCCTCTGCTGAGCATCCACTAGGGCTCTGTACTGAGACTGTGTGCCAGCGGGGAGGGGTCCTGGGTCTAGGGGCTGGGTCCTGGAGGGCCAGACACACCACTCCAGCAGCCAGTGGCTCTGAGCAGGTTACTGACACCTCCCAGACTGTCTTCTCTTGAGTGGAACCTAGAGATGGAGGTAGGACCCACCTCATGAATCATAAAGGTTAAAAGAACTATATGCCACTCTGATAAGGGATGTGGTTGAGAGACATTTAATGACATGAAAATGCACTCACAGTGCAATGTGGATTCAGAAAAGCAGAATGAAGTATTGTCCCATTTCTTGAAAATTGCACATGTGTATATGTGTGTGTGTGTGTGTGTGTGTGTGTGTGTGTACATGTAACCGAAATAACGCTGACTTTTTTCTGCTAGCTTTTCTATGTTCTAAATTTTCTATAATAAAATCCTGTTCTATTTTTGTATTAAGAAAAATAAATCTATAAGTTGTGTTGAAGAGAAAACTACGATGTTCATTACAGCATTGTGCAAAATAGTTATCAGTTGGAAACTACCTGAATTCCCAACAATAGAATGATGGTACATTATGGGGTATTGTGATTGCTACATTAAAATGTTAATAATTAGTTTCTTGAATTTTACATTGCTTAGTATTTTTATTTTATTTTAGGCAAACTTTGGAGTCGGAGTTTAAAACTAGCTTATACTCTACTTAATAAACTGACTAGTAAGAATGAACCACTACTTAAACCTGGAGACAGAGTAAGTAACTAGAATATAACTTATTGGAGTGAGCAAAAACAGAAACTCTAAAAATATGTCTCATTGAAATCAGTATTCCATCACTTGGCTAGACTTCTAGCATTAACGCAAGGGATTTAAAGTCAACAAAGAAAAAATATTAAATATGGAAAAAGTTTATGATGATGTACATAAGGTGATGGTTCTTTTTATTCTTCCTCATTGCCCAACCGCTGACTCTTCAAGTTCTTTCCTCTTTGACTTCATATATATTGATTTTAATAAAAATATTAATGTTAATAAATATCAGGTCCCCAAAGCTTAGGTTTTATGAGAGAACATTGATGTAACTTTGGAATTCTGTGTGTTCCCTATTTACCTCTTCCTCTCTTCCATATGACCCGGCAGCCCCCTCTTGCCTCACTGCAAAGGTGGTTACGGAGGAGGCTAGAGACGTGGTGTTCCGTGTACTTACTGCACTGCCCGACATTTTTGGCAGTAGATACACGGGGCTACTTCAATTGACCAGAAGTAAATAAAATAAAAAATTTAGTTCCTCAGTCACACAAGCCATGTTTCGAGGGCTCATACATAAGCCACATGTGGCTAATAGCTACCACATTTGATAGCTTGAAGATAGAACATTTGCATTATCATAGGAAGTTCTGTTGGTCAGCACTGCTCCAGGCAAACTGAACCAGACGTGAGAAGTGCAGGTAGACCAGAACATCCAGGATGGAGGACAGGACACCCAGTAGTGAGAAAATCTAGTGAGAGAGGCTGCCTGTGGTCAGATCACCCAGTAGTGAAACTGTAAGTTTCATGCAACTCTGAGTGCCCACTCTTTAAATAGAACCAGTCGCCAAGGACATTTGAAGAAGGAAACCTGAATGAAAGAGAACAACCAAAGGGCAAAGAAGAGAAAAACAAGAAAAGGGGATGGTGGCCAGGCAGGGGAGGAAGAGAGAGGAAGAGGAAAGAAACTTGGCAGAAAGCCAGAAACAGAAAAGGAATTTTTACGAAATTAGTATTACTGTCCCTGGAGAACTAAGATGAACATATTGCTCCATAAATCAAGAAAAAGATGCTAGTAGGGAAGACTAAGAGATGGAAAGTGGGAAGGACAAATAGTGCAAACGTGAGACTTGGTCAAGGAGGTCCAGCATCTGGCCAGTAGGAGTTCCAGACAGGAAGGAGGACAGAGAGTAGAGAGTTGTAAATGGTTGTAGTAACGCCAGTCAACATCCTGGAGCTGGAGGGTGTTAGCTTCAAAGTGAAGGGCCTGCAGCAAAGCTCAGCACCACTCCTTACTGCTTCCGCAGCAGGACCAGGTACAGAAAGGAGCCTCTGAGCTTCCAAGGGGAACAGGAGTGAGCCGCAGAGCAGGGCAGCCCAGGAGGACGGAGGTCCCAGGATTGGGGCTTGCTCCTGAGCATCTGGTAAGACTTAGGAGCTCACCCGACTGCTTGGCTACTTGGAAAATACTTTCGATAGGTATTTAACACACGTGGTGGAGCATTTTAGAACAAGTTGGCCAGTGGAAACTGGAAAGCAAAGCAACTAAAGGTGGTGGTAGCTGTCACCATCAGCAGATGTGAACGAGGCTGTAAACATGTGAATAGTATGAGAACAATGCTTGTGCTTTAGAACAAGCATGTAAGAATTCCTGATTTATGGTGTGCTTTAAAATGAATCCAGATCGGGGCGCCTGGGTGGCTCAGTCGGTTAAGCGTCTGACTTCAGCCCGGGTCACGATCTCGCGGTCCGTGAGTTCGAGCCCCGCGTCGGGCTCTGTGCTGATGGCTCAGAGCCTGGAGCCTGCTTCCGATTCTGTCTCCCTCTCTCTCTGCCCCTCCCCCGTTCATGCTCTGTCTCTCTCTGTCTCAAAAATAAATAAACATTAAAAAAATTTTCAATAAAATGAATCCAGAATCACTAATTTATTTTTCTTGAAAAAGATTCCTGCAGGGACAGAGACTTCCAGATATTCTTCTTGACTTGTGAGAGAGTCCACGTAGTTAGGTTAATTATGAAAGATTGACGGGATCACAGTGAATGAGCTAATTATGAGATGTGGGTGGCAAATTTCTCTTCCCTTGAGGAATAGAGTTTGTAAAAGTGAACAAACACGACTCTTTATAACAAATTCTCTAAAAATGTTTTTATACCAAACATTTAGTCTCAAAGCTACAGGTCATAGTTCTGGTGCAACCACTGTTACATCAACTTTTGAAGGAGAGCTTTGCCCTTTTCAACAAATTAACTTGCTAGAAACTCGATTTCCAGACCTCAAGCAGAGACTATAGGTGTAGCTTGAGTTTTGTCTTAATGAAGTGGAGAGTTGTTAGCAGCCATTGTTTTGTGTCCAAGGGCCCACATCAGCAGTCTGTCCACTCTTCTGACTTACCATTTATGGTTTCAAGCAAACTCACTACAAGATTTGGGGCTTATAAAAATCTTGTTCCATAAATAGCTTTTAAGTTTATCAGATGTTCTAAGAAATGGAAGCTGGAGGATGGGGGAAGAGAAAGAGGCAGGAACACAGAGGGCTGAGTGTTCATCTACAGTGATAGGAAGTAAAATCGATACTGAGACATGTTCAAAAAATAGAACATAGTAGTATAAGCATCCTAATATTTAAAAATATGAATAAATAGCAAGAGGAAGATGTAAGATGTTTAAAAAATGTTTGTTTGTTTTGAGAGAGAGCGAGTGTGCATGCTGGTGCGCCAGCTGGGGAGGGGCAGAGAGAGCATCCCAAGCAGTCTCCATGCTGTCAACGCAGAGCCCAGCCTCACGACCATGAGATCGTGACCTGAGCCGAAATCAGAGTCAGATGAAATCAGAGCTGATGCTTCACCGACTTAGCCACCGAGGCACCCCTAGGATATTTTTTAAGTGGTTGCCTTGGGGAGTGAGGAAGGGCGGAGCATATGGGTATTACTTTTCATTAGTACTTTTTGTCATCTTAAATTGTGTGTTTTTAAAATGTTTTTGATAAAAATAAAAATGTAAGATAAATAGAAGATACGGCTTAAACAGTGGCAGCATGGTGATAGGTGGGCCCCCCAGGGAGTCCGCAGGAGGCAGCAGCTGTAGGGGTCTTAGCTGAGGTGTTCAGTGCTCTCCCCCCTCCCCTGTCAGTACACTGAAGCCTTGAGTGAAGATCTGTTCAGCTAAAACTTTGGCGTTAGGACCTTACCTTCTGGAAGATACTTTAGGTGTCATTTGATTCCGAGTCCACTCTTCCTGTTGGTTCCGGCACTTCTCGCCTGGACTGGTGGATGTGGGGGGGGGCGGTACCTCACCAGGGGTCCTCAGCTGCTGCCCAGATAGAGTGCACAGAGCCAGGTCCCCATCCCACAGCCAGACTGGGGCTGGACTGCCTCTGGACACAAACATTTTAAATTATTTTGTTGCATGTGGAATAAAGATCCCAGCCTAAAAACTATGAAAAGTTATATGGTTGAGGGAGTTTAAGGACCAAGAATTAACCTCCAAATTACATTTTCTGAACCCAATTTGAAAAGCTGTAAGATCATCTAAACTGTCCCAGATTCCATCTAGTCAGCAGAGATCCTGAGTGTTGAGAATGATCGCATGCTTCGTGAGTGGGTTTCATGGTTTTCCTTCGCGCTGTTGTAGGTGGCCCTGGTGTTTCCGAACAGTGACCCTGTGATGTTCATGGTGGGGTTTTATGGCTGTCTCCTGGCAGAGCTGGTTCCTGTCCCCATAGAAGTGCCGCTAACAAGAAAGGTAGTTCACTCTGTCTGGGCCGCGGGGTTTTCTTCCAAAGCTGACACATAGAGGCGACACGTCCTATCTTGCCCTCCCGGGAAAGGACGTGCTCTGGCAGACAGGTGCTGCTTTGACCCACGGGAGGGTCCTGCACGGCAGGACTTCGGGAGACATTAGATGCAGTTTCACCTACAGTTACTCATTTGTATGTATCTTGCTGGTGAAACGGACTTTTAGAAGCTGTAGATGGAGCTAATATATCATCTCTGTGAACTTTCCAGTACAGACAGTGAGCATTTTTTCTCTGATGAATAGAATTTATGATTTGATAAGATTTTGTTAAACTTTCTCCCAAAACCATATGCTTATTGATAATAATTTTCATTTCTTGGGAATAAATAAATCACACAGTAATTAATGTATTGTAGCTCACTTCTCAGTGATAATATCGAATATGCAAGATGGAAATTTTCTTGCATTTCTGTCCACTTACATAACAGCATGCGTTTTTTGTTACCAACAAATGATTAATGTGGGGAGCTTGCTGATGTTCTGGGTAGCCAGTCCATCTTAAGTGTAAGTGTCAGTAATCTGGTTATGGAAAACGAATAGCATTTTAGGAGTAGACAAAGCATGTATTTTAGAAGATTAAAGCTCTCTACCACTTCAGAGTTCAGGTACTTAAAGTGAGCATTGTCAGCAACAAATACTCAAGAATCCCAAAAGTAAAGTTTTAAATAAAACCAGTATATCTCAAAGGATAATATATGATGAACAGATATTTGACTACAGAGACTTCGGAAGAAGCAAGAGGTTTGTCAAACCTGCAAGAAGAAAATGACAAACCTTTACTGAGGGACACATATAGAAGAAGCGTTGACAGGGAATGTGCATTTCTGTGGGGAATAAGTAAAAGTGTCAAAGGTCGGGACTCCCCAGGTTAATATGTAAATTTTAAACACAATTCAAGTGGAAATTTCCATGCTGTTATTTTTGGAGTTTATTAAAATGCTCCAAAATGTCGTTTGCAGGAAAACACTTTGAGAAATTAGCCTATTATCTAGAACTTTGTATTTCATTGCAAAAATATGTCTTTTAAATTTAAAAATGCTTATATTTTACTTTCATGAAAATATAGTCTCCACTACATAGGATTGGGTTGTAGGACTTTGCAAGGGCAAGGTGAAGCACTCTGCTTTCTGTGTGTGGGCCTGAGCGGGCAGGGCCCTTGGTGGCGGCCCCGTGAGCGCCTCGCCATGTTTTGTGCAGGACGCCGGCAGCCAGCAGGTTGGGTTTCTGCTGGGAAGCTGTGGCGTTGCCCTGGCCCTGACCACGGATGCTTGTCAGAAAGGCCTGCCCAAGGCGCAGACCGGAGAGGTGGCAGCTTTCAAAGGTAGGCCCCTGCAGGCGTGGGAGTCCACCTGCGGTGTGCGGGTACCCTTTCATGGCAGCCGAACCTTATGTGGGCTGAGGGGTCTTCAGGAGTGAGGTCCCGGTCACAAGCCTGTGTATCTCGCCACCTACCCCTTGCCCCAGTTCAGGGTCTAGGCCTGCGCCGTTTGGTGTGGTGGCCACAGGTCGGAGGCACCCACTGACTTAAATATGAACTAATGTAGAGTAAACGGGACCAAGACTTCTGCTCCCTGGGTGCTCGGTGGCTAGTTGCCAGTGGCGGGCGGCTCAGCCCTGAGACCCACTCACCACTTGCCTGGGCCCGTGCCTTGTCCGTGCCTTCACAGGTTGGCCCCCTCTCGCCTGGTTGGTGATCGATGGGAAGCATCTGACCAAGCCCCCGAAAGACTGGCATCCACCGGCCTGGGATGCAGGGGCCGGGACTGCCTACATCGAGGTAATGACCTCGTCCCGCTCGGAGCCTGCGGACCCCACGAGCCCAGCTCGTTTCCCGTGACAGTGTGCGTGGTCACAGGCTTACACTTACCCTCTGTCTTACCATCACCTCAGAGGCAGAAAGGGTAGGACGGGAGCTCAGTCAGGTCTGGTTTCACTCCTGCTTGATCATCCCTCCCCAGCTCCCTCGGGATGTCAGCAGTGAGGGGGAGCCTGTGTGTACCAGTGTGCTGGGACACTTGCCCCACGGTGTGTCCTAGTTTCCTCTGTGGGTGTCACCCTGAGAGTCATGGCATAAAGTGTGCTCTGGTGTGACAGGATGGTTAGTGAGGGACAGACGACTGACCACTTCTCCTTTTTAAGTTCTGTCAGCCTCCCATTCTGTCTGCTGTGGCCTCCAGAAGCGTCACATAATGGATTTTTTTTCTTGAAATCTTTCAGTATAAAACAAGCAAAGAAGGCAGCACAGTGGGGGTCACGGTGTCCCACGCATCCCTGCTGGCACAATGCCGGGCTCTGACCCAGGCTTGCGGCTACTCGGAAGGTAAGGGCATGCGGGCAGCTCTTCCAGCCTCTGCCCCAGGTGGGGCCAGTCGCCAGAGTGCTCGGTGCTCTCTCTGCTCGTGCTGGAGGCGTGGGTGTTAGGTCACCCCGGCAGCCCCACTCAGGGGCCTTTCCAAAAAATATATGTGCGTGTTGATTTTACAGAGCATGAAATTCACACACTACCACTTGCTTATGCCTGGTGGGCTGGTTCAATCTGTGATGTAGCTGAGAGGCAGTGTATCTTGCATTAAAAAAAAAAAAATGGAAAACCATCTTATTGGACCCACGTTTGTATTACTATATTCTATGAGTATGGTTTTGGCTTAAGCTGTCATGCATGCAAATACAGAAATGGAATCTTTATGGTTGTAGATTTTCTGTTGGTAACATATAGGTAGCTTCCCCCCCCCCCACCCAATTTACTGTTAAATATTGGATATTTAACTTAGAGAACTGTTATTTTAAAAACTATAACAATGGATACATGGTAGTTTCCTTACCATAGCAATACTGGAATTGAATAAAACTAGAAAGTAAATTGAATGGTGTGTTTTAATAACTAAAATGTGGGTGTTTAAAAGTAAGGGGTAAAAAAATAATGAAATTAAAAGGGGTAGCTGAAGACTTCAGTTAAAATTTGGAAAATGATTTTAGAGATATTCAAGGGCCTGAATAATTTTTTAAAAATTGGATTCGTTAAATCAAGTCACATGGTTTTCTTTTTGTCAAGATCTATGTATCCCTTCTCATGTGGGCTCTTTAGCTAACAAAGGGAGCGTGTGCACAGAACCTATTCAGAAAGCACTCATGTTTCCTGGCACAGCAGACCTGTGTTCACCTTTGGTGTCCATCCTGTGGGGATGCACCTGGGCGTTGCTGTGGTTTTGATGGGGGCCACATTTGCTCACAGCCCCTGTGTGGGGCCTGGAGCCAGGTCCTGCCGAGCACAAGGCTGTGTGCGGCCTGGGTCGCCACCCGCTCGTGCGTCCGCCACCTCCGCTGGGGGAGAGCAGAGAGAAGGGGCAGCTTTCTGAGGGGGCTACAACACGAGCAGCCCGTGACATTGCCCGAAGATGGAGGGTAGTGGCCTCGGTGCGAGAAATGGGGGAGTCTGGGTGTAAAGTGAGAAGTAAGCGTGTCCATGGTGAGTCCTCACCCCACATCTCACTGCAGAGTGAGAGGCTTGAGCAGCCGCCTTGGGCACGCCGTTGCTTGTGTTTTCGGACCAGGGATCAGCATAGCTCTCTGTTTGAATCCAAAATCATATTGACCTACTTTTGAGTTTTTCTGGTAATATGAATAGATAACCAAGATAATTGATGAATTAGTGCATGGTGTTTGGAAATGTTGTGTATGTTTCCTAAAACCCTTCATGTCAATGATGTATTCATCTTGGTTTCTTTAAAAATGCACATGACTTGTGAAGAGGGTCACTCAGTGGTTTAACCATCTTTGTCCACTTTCAGCTGAAACATTAACAAATGTGCTGGATTTCAAAAGGGATGCTGGTCTGTGGCATGGAGTGTTAACAGTGAGTGTTGTATGCTAAATGATCTAATTGTTGCAATGAGGGATTCTAGTGCTTCCTATCAATAGATGACACCAATCCCTATTTTTAGGTGATGTAATTAACCCTTATCTGAAATGAAGTGTCATCATGAGAAGGCCATTGACGTTATCTTTGCCTTCTCTGGCGTGGTGTGGCCCTCTGCTGTCTGCCCCTGGACGAGGCCTGCCCCTGAGCACCTCTGTCTTTTTTTCACAGAGTGTTATGAATAGGATGCACGTGGTCAGCATCCCGTACGCACTGATGAAAGTGAACCCACTGTCCTGGATTCAGAAAGTGTGTTCGTATAAAGGTAACGGGAAACAGCACCGTCGTTGGATTCACCCTTCATTAAAGAGGTCACTTGGGGGGCGCCTGGGTGGCTCAGTCAGTTAAGCGTCCGACTTCAGCTCAGGTCACGATCTCACTGTCCGTGAGTTCAAGCCCCGCGTCAGGCTCTGTGCTGACAGCTCAGAGCCTGGAGCCTGTTTCGGATTCTGTGTCTCCCTCTCTCTCTGACCCTCCCCCGTTCGTGCTCTGTCTCTCCCTGTCTCAAAAGTAAATAAAATGTTAAAAAAATTAAAAAAAAAAAAAAAAAGAGGTCACTTAGATTAAGAAAACAATAAAGCTGACACACAGAACTGCAGATGCGGGCTGAGGAGCCCCCACAGCCCGCGTGTGCTGTGACCACGTCTCAGACGTTGCCTGACCTGCGTGCACGGCCTGGATGACCCTTGTGGAGGACAGCGCCATGACAGCTCTCTCCTGCAAGGACCATAGGCTTCTGATTTTATTCTCTTGAAATTTCCTTTATAGTCACATCACTACTCTCAATTCTTAGTAGTAGATAGAGAGGGTTTTAATCTGAAGCTGGGCTTTTCAAGCCACCACTAGCAGAGCTGCTGATTCCAAAGAAGCAATGTAGACAGAGTGGCCATGAGGCTGCCCATGGGCCCTGCCGTGCCCTGCCCTGCCCCCTGCCTTGGTTAGCTGCAGTGCTCCCTGAGCACCTGCACAACCCTCGGCCCTGTCTCTACTCCAGCAGGGCTGGGGGGCACCTTCAGAAAGCCCAGAGGCTGGGCCTCAGGTCTCTTTTCTCCCACTAACTTGTCCCCGGTGACTGCCCATGCTGATCGCAGCGCTGGCGGCCACATGCGGACGTTGGGCGCGTGCTCTGCTGTGCATCTTTGCAACAGCCTTGGGTGGTAGCTGTCTCTGTTTCTCCTGTTTTATGGGGGACAGCTCAAGTTGTGGTGGATTTGGCAGGTGTGGCCCACTCATCTGTGCGCAGCCAGGACTGAGGGCCGAGTCTATCTCTTCACATCCTGGTGTCTTCCCAGCACACGGCAGGCCTGGCCACATGACCGTGTGAGTCAGCAGCTCAGGTAGGGACCACAGAAGACAGAAGAGCAGACATGGGAAGAGCAAGATAGAGCTTCCAAGAGAAAATTAAAATTGGGAGACAGATCTGAGATTTCTGTGTCTGAATCAGACCTCAGAGCTGGTTTTTAAGCACAGCAGGTCAGGACAGTTGCACTGCCTATGGGACATGGCTGCAGGGAGCCTGTGGCCAGAAACACAAGTCTGTGTTGTCTGTCCTCTCGTGCACCTGCATGTGTGTCTGTGAGGTGCCAGGGCACCACTTTCCCATGACACAGGGCATGTCTGTGCTCCTCCTCTGCAGCCCGGGCCGCGCTGGTGAAATCCCGAGACATGCACTGGTCTCTCCTAGCTCAGCGAGGACAGAGGGACGTCAGCCTCAGCTCGCTGCGCATGCTGATCGTGGCTGATGGCGCAAACCCCTGTGAGTAAGCCCAGCTGATGGAGGACGTGGCCTCTCCTCCCTCAGGCCTGACTCTGGGGGGGAAGAGGCTTTAGTAGAATATGGAAGAAACAGCATGGCGACATTCCGTGTGCATGAAATAAATGAATGTCCTGTAACCTGCTGTGACATACAACCCCTGGTGGTGGGGAGCAAGGGGGGGGGGTACTCACTGGTATCTCCCATGCATGTTTATGAAGGCTCTGAGTTTAAAAGCAGTTTTAACACCATTGACAGAAGATACATTAAGAAATGACCAGGGGCGCCTGGGTGGCGCAGTCGGTTGAGCGTCCGACTTCAGCCAGGTCACGATCTCGCGGTCCGTGGGTTCGAGCCCCGCGTCAGGCTCTGGGCTGATGGCTCGGAGCCTGGAGCCTGTTTCCGATTCTGTGTCTCCCTCTCTCTCTGCCCCTCCCCCGTTCATGCTCTGTCTCTCTCTGTCCCAAAAATAAATAAACGTTGAAAAAAAAAAAAAAAAAATTTAAAAAAAAAAGAAATGACCAGAATGTAGATGTTAATTGGGAGCCTGTCCCAGCCTCCGTCCTTGGTCCCTGTGGCCCCACTGATCTGGCTCCACCTCCTTGTGGGATTTCCCCTGGCGGCTGATGTGTGCCCTGGGCTCTGCACGGGGTCTGAGCGTGGCTGCCTGTTGGGGGCTGTCCGAGGCCTGCCGCAGGGGAGGCTCCGTTGACCTTTGGTGGGGTTTCTATGCAGCACAAAGCCCTTGACCAGGTAGGTGGGTTTTCTTGTGGGTTTAACAGCTGTGTGCTGCTGTTTTTGCATTGCAACCACCCTGGACCAGAGGCTGGCCTTTCATCTAGTCCCCTAGTGAGAAGGGCCCTGAGAGCCCTGCACCCCTGGGTCCCCCACCGCTCAGGAGGGCACACCGCCTTCTAGCTCTTCCACCCACACCTGGGCCCAGCAGGGCCTCCTCCATCCTGCCTCCAAGATACCAAGAGCTGCTCGCTGCTCTGTGTCCCCGAGCCACCTGAACAGCCCACTGCCAACAACTTCTCACCTGGCACAGCCTCCACCCTCCCAGTCGCTAGGCTTCCACGAGGAAGCCCTTCGCCAGACCTGATCCTCCACAAACCTCAGATCCTGCCGCTCCGCATGCCCCCTGAATGAGCTGGGTTGTCTTGTGTGTCCTCTGCTGTCTACCAGTGCCCAGCACGAGCGGGACGCGGGCCCCTCCCCTTCCTGGGCCTCTCTGTGGCAGAGAGCTTGAGGTTTGTGGTACGGCCCTGGGGTCCTGATGGTTGCGGCCCCAAGCAGGCAGCACCCACCTACCGGGGAGCTGAGTTCCCACATCTGTGACACCCCAGACTGGCCAGGGAGAGCAGGGAAGAAGCAGGGGGGCAGCTTGGGGGTGGTGCATGGGCCGCTCATGGCAGGGACCCCGTGGCCCCAAGGCGCTTTCCGCAGCAGGCGCTTACATGCACCTGGGCCTTGTGAGGAGGAAGAGTTGCCTGTAAACACTCCTCTGTCACTTCCCCCTCAGCAGACCTGGGAGGAGGGGTGAGGGCAAGGCTGGCTGTGAGTTAGAACTCAGAAACACGGCAGGGGTTAGACACAGGCTTTCTGGGAGGAATTTCCAACTCTTCTCTGCTAGTGATTTCAAAATGCACCATGTTTTTCATGGAAACAGCCCACCCCTCCGCTTGTCTCCCTCTGTCTTACGCAGGGTCCATATCCTCCTGTGATGCGTTCCTCAATGTCTTCCAGTCTAGAGGGCTGAGGCCAGAGGTCATCTGTCCTTGCGCCAGTTCTCCTGAGGCGCTGACGGTCGCCATCCGCAGGTAATGTGGTTGCTTGCTCAGTCTTGTAAACACGGAGTTCTCACTCCTACAGCTGAATTACCTGTGGTACCAAATACAGCCAGTCTGTCTCTGAGCAGTAGGAGCAGTCAACGCTCTGGAGCAATCAACGCGCCATCCTGTGCCAGGTTCCCAGGCGTGTGTGCAGAGTGATGGCGCGGTCCCCCGGGGCACATGCCCCTCGCCCTGTTGGTGGTGGGACCTGTGTAGCTGCTCCCGGGACTGTAATCATGGGCTTGTCTTCCCTGAGCGCCTCTCCTCCTCCTTGGCCTTGGTAAACATAGCAGCCCAGAGCTCTTCCCTGCCCTGGGGAGGGCCCTGCATCTGCGGTGCTGGCAGCCGTGCTCGGGGGTCTGTGCTTGTGGGGCCCTCACCCTTCCTGGAGAAGCACCGTGACCCATGCTTAGCACCGCCCACTCACGGGGAAGCCCCCAGGGCCGTCTGTGCTCCTCCATCACAGCCCAGAGGGCAGGGTCTCGTCCTTCCTGTGCTCCTCCCACACCCATGGCGCTCCCCAGGCCACTTTTTCCTTCCCGGGTCACCTCTCGCCTGCCCCAGGGCTCTTGTCCCCAGCAGCTCCGAGTGGCATCCTGGGGTGGGGGGCGGTATGGTTAGTCGAGAATGTTAGATTAGTATATTCATAGTCTGTGCTTTCATATGTGCAAGTCTTCAGTAATCCTAGAATTTTAACAACTCAGCAAGAAAAATAACATCTTTATCCTTCACACGCCATAAGGTGTTCTTCATTCCTTTGTTCTGTGGTGACTTCTCTTGCCCAACAGTGTGCTTTTTCTCACTGGATAAAACACTGACCTTTGTTACTCGGGTCCCAGCTGCAGCTGCGCACCCCACCCCCACACCTGCTGGCAACAGCCATTGTATTTCCCTTCACTCTCTGTGTCCGGAGTTTGGACTGGCAGACGTGGCTTCCTGCACAGTCTCTGGTCTCTGGAGTGGGCTGCCCTGGGCCTGTGCAGGCACGTCATTCTGCTCACCTGGCTGCCCAGGGCTCCCAGCAAAGGTCTCAGCACAGCCAGGTAGAAGCTGAATCACCGTTAGGACCCCTCCTGGGAAGTCACATAGTATCACTTACACGGTTGTCACAGGCCCACCAGATGAAGGAAGGGACGCAGACCCTGCCTCTGGGTGGGAGGTGTGTGCAGGTCCCCACGTGGGGAATAGCACGTGGGGTGGAAACGCTGCAGCGCCTTCAGGAAGACTGTCTGCTGTGGCCAGTCGTGTGGCCTGTTGTCCTCACAGGGTGTGGTGCCGAGAGGGGCTTTGGTGCAGCATCGTCCTGCAGGCTAGGTGGGCCGTGGGTCCCTTCCCCCATGGGCTCTGTCCCCTTGTCAGCTGGTCTGGTTTCGTTTTCTAGGCCACCAGACCTGGGAGGACCTCCTCCACGAAAAGCTGTCCTGTCGATGAGCGGTCTCAGTTTTGGCGTGATCAGAGTTGATACTGAAGAGAAGTTGTCAGTTCTTACTGTTCAGGACGTGGGTCAGGTGCTGCCTGGAGGTGAGGGATGCAGCCGGAGTGTGTCTTGTCCTGCGAGCGGTTGACAGAAGGAGAGTCCAAAGTGCTCCAGGCTTTGAAGGAGTGCTCTGCAAGCACACAAGTAAAAGGCTTATTAACAATGTTTTTCTGTATAAATTGGTGTTTTAATTTGTAATACATCTTTTCAGTTTTTGCCTGCCCTTGTGATAAATTTAATGTTGAGCGAAAATATGAGGGTGTGCTTGTGGCCTCTGAACCTGACTTGTGCTTGTCTGGTGTCTGGGAAATGGAGCAGTCCCTGCAGGCCAGGTACAGGCTTCGTGCATCACACACGTTGAGGCATTTAACCTCACTGCACGTCTGTAAACAGCCTGATAATTGGGTTATACCAGCAAGGAGTATGTGTTACATTAGGAGCATGACCCTGAAGCTTCCAGGAAATTCCTGTGGCTTCCAGAAAGGCCTACGTGAGCCCTCCTGCCCATTAGGCCCCATGCGCCTGAATGCTGGCCCCATGGCAATGCCACAGGAGAGGGTGATAGAGCGACCTAAGTGTCGCAGAGGGAAACTGAGCACTGAGCCTGGCCCAGGAGTCCCTAGTGACAGTTGTGAATAGGGGATGCTCTGTTCATGCTGCTCTGAGGTTACCCCTCACTGCGATGACCTCACAGCTGCTCTGCTGTCTCCTCACCATGCAGGCCTTTCTGAGATTCATGGGTAACTATCTTGACCACCCTCCTTAGGCATGTGTGCACACAGTGCTCCCCTAGGAGTATGTGTGTGTGTGTGTGTGTGTGTGTGTGTGCGCACAGTGCTCCCTGAGGAGTGTGCATGTGTGTGCACAGTGTTCCCCTAGGAGTGTGTGTGCATAGTGCTCTTCTCGGTGCATGTGTGTATGCAGTGGTCCCGCGGGTGTGTGCATGTGTGTGCGCGTGCAGTGCTCCCCTAGGTGTGTGTGTATAGTGCTCCCCTATATGCGTGTGTGTGTGTGTGTGTGTGTGTGTGTGTGTGTGTATAGTGCTCCTCTGGGTGTGTGTGTGCAGTGCTCCCCAGGTCAGCATGTGTTCACTGGGACAGTTGCGGAGCTGATTGGCCTGGTGAGGGCTGATGGCGCCTTGCTAAGCAGATACTTAACCTTGCACTGTGTTAGCCCCCCATGAAGTGGATTTGCGGCCTTTCGTGCCTTATTGTGAGAGTATCTGGCTGTGAGCTGTGGGCTCACAGTGACCTGCACAGGAGCACCAGCCTCCACTTTACAGAACATGGTCGGATTTGTGAATAAACAAAAGTCGCTGAATGAGTGCCCCTTCTTTGTCTTCCTGATCGCCTGAGTCTTTGGACAGGAGCATGTATTAGAGTCCAAGGGAGGGCAGTGCGCAGGCCCCCACAGGCTGCTTAATTCATCACTGAGTGACCGAGTTTGTTTTAACAGACACCTGTGTGTTCTGGCACGCACGTCACTCTTCTGTTGGAAGCTGTTTGTGGGCCTGCTCTTGCAGGGCTGGCCGGCCTGGGGCTGCAGTGACCTGACAGGCAAGGTCCCCAATGCCCAGGATTGTCTGCTGGGGAACTGCTTAGTGACAAGGGAACTATGGGGTCAGCTGGCCTGTCCCGTGGGTTCAGGAGGGCCACATGAGGGGGGGTGTGGAATCCTGTCAGCCCGGGCTTATACGTGCAGGATGCATTGTGTTGTGGTTACACACTACGTATAAAATGTAGATTTGCGCCTGCATAGAGTGTGGATTCTACATGTCCTAGAACTCATCCTAAGAACACACTGCGTGTATAATGTTTTGTTCCCATAACTGCAGACGTAGCAGCAAGTAGATCTCTGTGAATGACCCATTTATGTGTATTTCCATGCTTATAATTTTGAGGGTTTTTTCTCTTTTCAGCTGATGTGTGTGTTGTGAAGGTAGAAGGTACCCCTTATCTCTGTAAAACTGATGAGGTTGGAGAAATATGTGTCAATTCCAGCGCAACTGGCACAGCGTACTATGGACTACTTGGAATCACAAAGAGCGTCTTTGAGGTTTGTACCTTTTTGTGACCTTTATGTTGGAGTTAAGTTCCATAAGCACTGATGCAGCACACTGGGCAAGGTCAGCTCCTGGAAGCCAGCACTTTGCATGTTGGAAGTGTTGACTTGTTGGGATGAGTCCAATGAGTGCCCACTCCTCTGGGCCAGGCACTGGACACGTGGAAATAAGGGGGTAGCAGGAGGGACACAGGCCATGCTGGGTGTGGGAGCCCCAGGAGGGTCTCATCTGCTGGCAGGGACTCCTTCCCCCGCCCAGGGAACCTTGGGCGACAGCCTCATCTGCCAGCAGGCAGAGTGTGTGCTGAGCTCTCCTGCTTGCCTGCTGGGTCTTACTGGCCAGCTGGTTGATTATCCATGGACCACAGCCTGACTGTCCCCTCTCTGTTCTATGCAGACTGTCCCGGTCACAGCAGGAGGAGCCCCCGTGTCTGACAGGCCTTTCACCAGGACAGGGCTGCTGGGCTTCATTGGGCCTGTGAGTATGTTCTGCTGCCAGGACCTGGGCCTCCACACCTCAGTGGGAGGGACGCTGCCCGCATCTATTGGGTATCTAGGGGCCATGGACTACTCTCCACATCCCATAGTGCACAGGACAGCAAACACGACAGGGCTGTCAGCTCAGGATGTTCCTGATGCCCGTAGGCCCGGTAGCAGTAGGAGTCCTGTACAGCTTCACCTTTCCACCGCCGACTCCCCTCCAGATGTCCCCTGGCCCCCAGCCCAGCCCACCAGGCTGCATGACCCTTCCACCCCATAGCCACCCCTGGGCCATGTGGACCCGTCTGTTCCTTGGTTTCCATGTGCTTTTGGCTGCTTGGAGCAGCCATCAGCTGCCTGACCCCCCAGGGCTTGCCTGCGTATCCTGAGTCCTGACCAGCATCCTTGCTTCCAGGATAACCTGGTTTTTGTCGTGGGCAAGCTGGATGGGCTAATGGTGGTTGGAGTTCGTAGACACAACGCGGATGACATCGTGGCCACTGCGCTGGCTGTGGAGCCCATGAAGTTTGTCTACAGAGGCAGGTGATGCGCTGCGGGTCCCTGTGCTGTGGCTCTAGATCCCTTCTCTACTTACAGTTTGAGTTGAGAAGTCTCTCTTCAGTAGAAGGAAAGCCCAGTGATTTGAATACACAAAACCTAAAACTTCCGGCCCATCAGAAAAACTTCACAGAAAGAGGATGATCTTTGCAGCCAGGAGCCTGTTCTGTCCTCACCTCTCACAGTGCTCACACAGCTCTTTCAGAGGATGAGGCCCATGGAGCACTTGGGTCAGCATCCTAGAACCTAGACATGCAAACCGAAACAACCACGTACCAGGTGCTCTGAAATCACCGATGGCCGAGTGTCTCTTCTGCTAAGGTTCAGCGAGACACACAGAGGCCCTACCTTGCTCCTGGGATAAGAATCAATTCAGCTTTTCTAGTGTGTTAGGCAAGCCCTTTAAAGATTCTTGTTTCTGTTGAGCCAATAAATGGACCTCTGGCCTAGACCCAGGGCAGCTGGGGTGAGGAGAGGAAAACCCTGTCTGACTCTGTTCACTTCCTGAGCTCTTTGCCCTGGAGGAGCAGCCTGGTCTCCTAGTTGGCCCATCCAACTGACAGAGCTTTTTCAATTTTCTTCTCAAGGGGGGGGCTCTTGTTACTCACACTAAGGTACCCCTGAGCCTGGCTAGACCCTGCCTTTGAATATCCCTTAAAGAAATCCTTAAGGAATTCTGCCAAATGGTGGGCACTGATGACCCTTCTCTTAGGTCAGGACAACAGGGGTGGGGGATGACCACCCTGGAGAAACTGGCAGGGCAAGCCTGTATGGGTGCCTAGAGCATGGGATGCCAGGACATCGTGACCTGCCCTCACAGCAAAAATGGGACACTGTTGGTGTAGGTATCCATAGGCATAAGGTCAGGGTGGCCCACACCTGTTTCTGGACTAGATTAGGGAGGCCACCGGAACCTGGTGGTACCTGGAGGCGAAGGCCAACCCTGAGAAATCCATGCCATCTCAAGTGATTAATGGAGGTCTGGGTGATTGCATCTCCCATTGGACAGGGTACCTTCCTGTCCCCACCACCGTAACCACCTCAAAATGAGCCACAGCCGATAGAGTGTGCCCTACAGGAACAATGTCCCAAGAATGCTAGCACGTGAAAGGAGTTCTTTGTTCTTAAACACAAACATGATAAATGGAATAAACAGTAGGAGAGATAACAGCTAGAGAAGGAAGTGATAAGTTAGAAAGTCAGATTAAGGAACTTCTCCGGAAGTAAGGAAAAAGAAAGTTGAAAAGAAAAATTAAGAGAGATGGAGTGAGAAAAGGGCTGGCGTCCAGAAAGCAGACCCCAGGGGAGGGGGCACACGCATGGAGGGAGGGCAGCGTCTGAGAAGCAGGCTTTTAAGTTATTATTTAACTTTAAGGATGTTTAAGTTATTAAAAGAAATTTTTAGAATTTATTTATTTTGAGAGAGAGCAAGGGGGAGGGGCAGAAAGAGAGAATCCCAAGCAGGCTCCACGCTGTCAGTACAGAGCCCGATGCGGGGCTTGAACCCATGAACCATGAGATCATGACCCCAGCTGAGACCAAGAGTTGGACACTTAACCGACTGAGCCACTCAGGCACCCCATAGAACTCATAATACTTGCGGACAAAGATTTCTGCACACGGAAATGTACCATATGTATTATAATTAAGGAAAATTGTCTTTTACAATATGTGCCTGGTTGTTTTGCTCTCCCCCGAAGTCCTTTTTGTTTTAGTGAATTGGAACTTATTTCAGCCACACTGTAGGAGATTAGGGACTGGTTGCTCTTTAGATTTGAAGCAAGCAGCCGGTTGCTAGATTGGCTTGTGAACACTAGCACTTTCACATCGTCCAAGTGAGAGCGAGTGTCTGTGTCCTGCTCAGTGCCCTTTGCTGGGTGGTCATTTTTGTCCTCGTCTTCCCCCAGGATTGCCGTGTTCTCCGTGACGGTGCTGCACGATGACCGGATCGTGCTTGTGGCTGAGCAGCGGCCTGATGCCTCCGAGGAGGACAGCTTCCAGTGGATGAGTCGCGTGCTGCAGGTGGGCCCAGGCGGCTCGCTGCCTTTCTGGCCTGTTTTTCGGAGTGTGATGAGTCCAAGTATACAGCTGTTCCCTTCGGCGCCCTGCCTGCCTGCCCTGTTCTCTACCTCAGTGTTTGGAGCACCTTTTGTAGCCGTGCTGCGCAGGCCGATGTGTGGTTGCCCCCCACCTGGTCACAGGGTTGACCCACTGAGAGTCGTGGCTTCCAGGACCCTCCACCCCGCACTGCCTGCATACAGTGGGCACTAAATAAACATGGGCTTTGTGAGGATGAGAGAACAGCATTTTGAAACCGTAATGCTATTCAAGGGTTAGTATGTCCCAAAACAGCAGTCCCATAAATCTGTCAATTAGAGAGACTCTTACTTGGATTCACAGCAGGCCATTGCCCCGGGGGCTGGTGAGAAATGAGAGCTTGTGCTCATCCACACCAGCGCTTTTCCCAACATTTTATGAAAATGCCAAACATACAGCGAAGTTGAAAGAAATGTACAGAAAATTCCTAATATGCAGTCTTTAGGTTCTGCAGTGATTGACATGTTGTTACACTTGCTTGTCCCAGTCTGTCCCTCTGCCCACTCACTGGCACCATCTTTCCCTGCACGGCACTCATTTCTCACATACTGAACTGGGGTTCAACATATTCTCTTTGGGGGTAAGGGGGTAAAATTTACGTCCGGTAAAGCACATCAGCTTTAAAGGTACCATTCAGTGAGAGGTTTTCAGTCGACTTGATTGGATGGAACTTACAGGTATAATGAGCCCATTTTTAAGTGGGCAGGTTGATGAGTTTTGGCAAAAGTATGCACCCAAGTAACACTACACAACGATATCTAAGATGCAGAGTATTTGCATCACTCCAGTGTCCCTCGCCCCCATGCTGCTGGCCGGCCCAGAGAACAGGCTTTGTGTCAGTACAGGGGAGCAGCATAGGACGTCTTCCTTCCTGTACAGACGTTCTGTGTTAGGGAATCACACAGTGTTTGCTCTTCTGTCTGGCTTCTTTGCCTCAGCATGTTTTTGAGATTCCTTGTGTTGTGTGGATCAGTGGTTAATTCCTTTTGATTGCTGAGTTGTGTTTCTTTGCTTACCTATTTCCGTCTTGATGTACGTTTGGTTTGCTAATTTTTTACTGTTATGAATAACAACTGCTATGGGCAACAGTGTACATGCTTAACCAACAGAGCCACGCAGGTGCCCCTATTATGGAATATTTTTAGTACAACAAAAAAAAAGAAGAATGTAATAATCCCCATGTTCCTATCACTCTGTTCAACAGTTACCAATCCAGGCCCCATCTGTGTCCCCACCAGGCCTCTTCCTCTTCTCCCTCAGGAGTGGGGTTTTTTTGTTGTTCTTTTTTGTTATTGTTGTTTTTTAATGTTTATCCACTTTTGAAAGAGAGAGAGAGTGCGAGAGGAGGAGGGGCAGAGAAAGAGGGAGACAGAGTTCAAAGCAGGCTTCAGGTTCTGAGCTATCAGCACAGAGCCCAACGCAGGGCTCGAACTCACAAACTGGGAGACCATGACTTGAGCCGAAGTCAGACATTTAACCAGCTGAGCCACTGAGGCACCCCCAGGAGTGGGTTTTTTTTTTTATTATTTATTAAAAAAATTTTTTTTAAATATTTATTTATTTTTGAGAGAGAGGGAGACAGAGAATCTGAAGCAAGCTCCAGGTTCCAAGCTGTCAGCACAGAGCCCGACGCAGGGCTTGAACTCACAAACCATGAGATCATGACCTGAGCTGAAGTCGGATGCTTAACGGCTTGAGCCACCCAGGAGCCCCTCCCTTGGGAGTGTTTTGAAGCAAATGCCAGACATCACATTTTATCTGTAAAGATTTCGTTATTTCTTGGGGCGCCTGGGTGGCTCAGTCGGTTAAGCGGCCAACTTTGGCTCAGGTCATGATCTCCCGATCCGTGAGTTCGAGCCCCGCGTCGGGCTCTGTGCTGACAGCTCAGAGCCTGGAGCCTGTTTCAGATTCTGTGTCTCCCTCTCTCTGCCCCTCCCCCGTTCATGCTCTGTCTCTCTCTCTGTCTCAAAAATAAATAAACATTAAAAAAAAATTAATAAAAAAAAAAGATTTTGTTATTTCTTTAAACAAGAAATATCACTATCACATCTCTAAAAATTAATAATTAGGGGCACCTGGGTGGCGCAGTCGGTTAAGCGTCCGACTTCAGCCAGGTCACGATCTCGCGGTCCGCGAGTTCGAGCCCCGCGTCAGGCTCTGGGCTGATGGCTCAGAGCCTGGAGCCTGTTTCAGATTCTGTGTCTCCCTCTCTCTCTGCCCCTCCCCCGTTCATGCTCTGTCTGTCTCTGCCCCAAAAATAAATAAACGTTGAAAAAAATAAATAAATAAAAATAAAAATTAATAATTGTATTTATTTGTTTATTTAATGTTTATTTATGTTTGAGAGAGGAAGACAGCATGATCAGGGGAGAGGAAGAGAGAGAGGGAAACAGAATCTGAAGCAGGTTCCAGGCTCTGAGCTGTCAGCACAGAGCCTGGTGCGGGGCTTGAACTTATGGACTGTGAGATCATGACCTGAGCCCAAGTCAGATGCTTAACTGACTGAGCCACCCAGGTGCCATATCTTTTATTTATTTTTAAATTGAGATATAATTGACATAATATTAATTCCAGGTATACAACATAATATCATATTTATATATATTGTGATCACCACAGTAAGCCTAGTTGACATTTATCACCATACATAATTACAAACTTTTTTCTTGTGGTGAGAACTTTTTTTAAATGATTTTTTCATTTCTGAGAGAGAGAGAGAGAGAGTCAGAGCATGAGAGGGGGAGGGGCAAAGAGCGAGGGAGACTGAATCTGAAGCAGGCTCCAGGCTCTGAGCTGTCAGCACAGAGCCCGATTTGGACCTGAGCCCAAGTCAGATGCTCAACTGACTGAGCCACCCAGGTGCCCCTCTTGTGATGAGAACTTTTAAGATCTGCTCTCTTAGCAGCTTTCAAATGTGCAATACCACGTCTTTAACTGTAGTCACTATGCTGTGTGTGACCTCCCCAGGACTTGTTCATTTTATAACTAGAAGTTTGTGCCTTTTGACCCTTCACCCATTTCCTCCAGCCCCCACCCCAGCCCTGGCTACTGCCAGTCAGTTCTCTGTATCTGTGAGCTCTAAGATTTCACATGTAAGTGAGGTCATGTGGTATTTGTCTTTCTCTGACTTAATTTGCTTAGTGTTATACCCTCGGGGTCCATCCATGTTGTCACAAATGGCAAGATCTCCTTTTTTTGTGGCTGAGTAGTATTCCGTTGTGTGTGTGTGTGTGTATACACGCACACACCACGGCTTCTTTATCCATTCATCCGTCCATGGACACTTGGGTTGCTTCCATATCTTAGCTTTTGTAAATTCTGCTGCAGTAAACATAGGAGTGCATTTATCTTTTTGAATTAGAGTTTTTGTTTTCTTTGGGTAAATACCCAGTAGTGCAATTGCTGGATCATATGGTAGATCTACTTTTAATTTTTTGAAGAATATCCATACTGTTTTCCATAGTGGCTGAACTAATTTACATTTCCACTAAACAGTGCATGAAGGTTCCCTTTTCTGCACATCCTCACCAACACTTGTTATTTCTTGTCTTTTTGATAGTAGCCATTCTAACAGAAATGAGGTGATATCTCATTTTTTTAAATCTGCATTTTCCTGATGACTAATGATGCTGAGCACCTTTTCATGTACCTGTTGAGCATATGTATGTCTTCTTTGGAGAAATGCCTATTTAGATCCTTTGCCAATTTTTTAACTGGATTGTTTGTGCTATTGAGTTGTAGGAATCTTTGATATATTTTGGAACTTAACCTCTTATCAGATATATGGTTTGCAAATATTTTCTCTGATTCAGTAGGTTGTCTTTTCACTCTGTTGATGGCTTCCTTCGCTGAGCAGAAGCTTTTTCCTTTGAAACGATCCCACTTACTTATGTTGCTCTTGCTTCTGGCATCATATCCATAAAATCATCGCCAAGACTGATGTCAAGGAGCTCATCACCTGTGTTTTCTTCTAGGGGTTTCATGGTTTCAGGTCTTACGTTCAACTCTTTAACCAGTTTTGATTTTATTTTTGTGGGTGGTGTGAGAAAAGGGTCCAGTTTCATTATTTCTCATGTGACTGCCCGGTTTCCCCAGAACCGTTTATTGAAGACCATCCCTTCCCCATTGTATATTTTTGCCTCCTGTGTCGTAAATTAATTGTGTATGCATGGGTTTATTTCTGGGTTCTCTATTCTAATTCCATCAATCTGTATGTCTTTTGTTTTTAAGTTTACTTATTTTGAGAGAGAGAGAGTGCATGTACACAAGCAGGGGAGGGGTAGAGAGGAGGAGAGACAGAATCCCAAGTAGGCTCCATGCCATCAGTGCAGAGCTCAGTGCCGGGCTCAGACTCATGAACCATGAGATCACTACCTGAGCTAAATCAAGAGTCAGACACTTAAACGACTGAGCCACCCAGGTGCCCTGTATGTCTGTTTTGATGCTAGTTCCATACTATTTTGGCTACTGTAGCTTGGTAATATAGTTTAGAATCACAAAGGGTGATATCTCCAGCTTTGTTCTTCCTCAGGATTGCTTTGGGTATTTGGGGTCTTTTTTGGTTCCATACAGATTTTAGGCTTTCTTCTAGTTCTGTGAAAAATGCTGTTGGAATCTTCATAGGGACTGCACTGAATCTGTGGATTGCTTTGGGTAAGAGTGGACAGTTTAACGATACTGATTCCTCTGATCCATGAGCATGGAGTATCTGTCTATTTTTTATGTCTTCAGTTTCTTTAATCTATGTCAGTTTTTCAGTGTATAGGTTTTTCACCTCCTCATTTAAATTTATTCTTAGGTATTTTATTATTTTTGGTGCAATTGTAAATGGAATTGGTTTCTTAATTTCTCCTTCTGATAGTTCATTGGTGTATAGAGACACAACAGATGTTCCCTGCGACTTTACTGAATGTGTTTATCAGTTCTAACAGTTTTTGGTGGAGTCTTAAGCGTTTTCTATATATAAGACCATGCCATCTGTAAATAGTTGCAGTTTTGCTATTTGGATGTCTTTTATTTCTTTTTCTTTCCTGATTGCTGTAGCTAAGACTTCCCATACATGTTGAATAGAAGTGGTGAGAGTGGGCATCCCTGTCTTGTTCCTGACCATAAAGGGAAACCTTCCAGCTTTTCCCCATTGAAATGAGGTTGGCTGTGGGCTTGTCAAATATGGCCTTTCTTAGGGAGGTACGTTCCCTGTATACCTGCTGTGTTTTTATCATAACAGTAATCTCTTGTTGTCATTAAATATCTAGTCACGATTCAGACTTCCCTGATTATTTAATGTTTTAACTTGTTTGTTAGACTCAGGATCAAAATGAGGTGAAAAGTTATACTTGGTGGGGACAGGTCTTTAAGTCTTTTTTAATCTATAGATTCTTTCTCTATCATATTTTTCTTGTGATTAGTTTATGGACAAAACCAAGTTCTTTGTCCAGTATGCTTGTTTAGCCTGAATTCTGGCAATTGTCCCTCTGTGGTGTTATTTAATACAGTCATCTGTCCCCTGTAGTCCTGCACATTGTGGTTAGATCCAGAGGATTGATCAGACTCAGGTTCAGTTTTCTGGCAAAAATTCTTCATAGAAGGTGGCATGTGATGTTTAGCGCTCCTGTAGTCACTGATCTGCTAGGACTTCACAGTGGTGCTACTTTCTCATCATCACCCAAGCAGCCTTAGAAGTTTCTTCTTTGGAGAGTGCATGTCCTCCTCGGTCACCTGGGGGCCTGGTGGTGGGCTGTATAGGAAAACAAGATCAAGGAGTGATTTCAGAGTAGTGAGATGCTTTCTTAGAATCCTCTAAAAGTGACCACTGAGTTTTGTTTATCTTTTCGTTAAGAACTAGTGGATTTAAACATACTGTATGCGTTTCAATCCATTATAGTTTTTTTTATTTTTCAGTGGCCAGTGGGAGCCCCTCAGGTTGGCTCTTGAATCCTTCTGACATTCCCCTGGGATTCTCTGAGGCCAGAGCAGAGATGAGGAAGCTCAGAGGCTGGGGGAAGGCAGTGTGTTTTGTGTCCTCGACGTGTCACGGTGGGGACTGTAGGGACCCTGCTACTTCCTAGGGCAAATGGAATTGGGTACCACCATCGGGGCACTTGATATTGCTGCTCAGTCACTGTTTCTGGGCTTTTTTCAGTGGACAGAGTAGGAAATGATGCCTCCATCATGAATTCATGCTGCAAGTTCCAAGCCAGATTCCGTACCACAAGGTTTTTACATAAGCCATGGATCTCCTCTCTGCCACACTGAAAGACTGCAGACATCCACAGCTCCCAGCAGTCACTCACGTGCCTCAGGCCACACTATGCACTGCAGTCTCAAAATCCTAGTCTCCACACTACCTCTAAAACGTGAGATCTCCAAGAGCAGCTTACCATTCGCAATTCTTTTTGCCCACAGGACGTATCTCACGGGCAGGGGGCGGGTACTAATCAAATTACCATGTTTAAATAAATACACTCTCTCTATGGGCCTTTGCTACCAATCTGATTCCAGTGCGGCTAAGTTCATTTGTTTTATCTTACTTTCAGTCACTGGGGAATGCTTTTTAAAATTTCAAGGTTTTTGTAAGTAAAATATACATGGCTCCGAAGTCAGATCTGAACGCCAGGGATATTCAGAGAAGTCTGCTTCTGCCCCCCACAGCTTCTCTAACTTTCCTTTCTTTAACATAAGCAGTTCCAGATTTATGTATATGTGTATGTATATGTGTGTTACACTGTAGGAAATGTACACACATCTTTCCGTCTTTCCGTGTCTTCTCGTTGAACAGAATGTCTCAGAGGTCACTGCCTCTTTGACCTTTGGATTTGCATGTTCTCACCCATCTCATAAGCCTTCCGGCTTCTTGCCAGTGTTGAGTGGGTCAGCGTGTCAGTATGTGTGCCAGGTCTCAAACACAGCGTCTCCTAACTCGTGTTACTATCGCCTTCCAGGCCATCGACAGCATCCACCAGGTGGGCGTGTACTGTCTGGCCCTGGTTCCTGCCAACACCTTGCCCAAGGCTCCCCTTGGAGGGATTCATATTTCTGAAACCAAGCAGCGGTTTCTGGAGGGGATGCTGCACCCGTGTAATGTACTAATGTGCCCTCACACCTGTGTCACCAACCTCCCCAAACCTCGCCAGAAACAACCAGGTTAGTCGTGCATGACAATACTTGTCTGATCAGTCTTAATGTCGGTGGCTGCCATACCTGTGGTTAAATGGTGCAGCCCTCTTGGGCCCTACGTCTCTGGGGCTGGGGTTAAGAGCCATAGTGAATGGCACATCAGGTCAGTCTCCACCTCCTGCCTCCCTGGACCCAAGGCACAGATGAGCAAACGTCATCACGTCACCTGTGTGGTGTGGTGGTTTTCACGTGTCTCTTGGAACCCGTCGGAGTGACTAAATTCAGGCATGGCATCTTAGGCTTGGAAGGTGAGGCTGTGACTCTTCGGGAGTAGAAATGACGCCCAAGAGCAGTCTTGGAGCTCAGGAATCTAAGGACCCTCTGCAGTGCTGCGGGGGCGGCCAGCTGTGCCAAGGCTGTGGGTGCCAGGGGACAGGTGCTGTGCCCCGTGGCCGGTGAGACCCAAATGGCCACTGTCTACTCCCTGATTTCACACATGTAAAAACTAATTTTAAAGCCTGCTTTGACTGTTATTTTTGTTCCATTGGTTATGTAAAGTTTTAGTAAATGCTAATAATAACTTTTATTGATTATTGAACAAATAAAATATCATTAAATAAATACACTTACTAAGAAAGATTTAATGTCCTGTTTTATATGTAAAATGCAGTAAAACAATGAAGTCTATTAAAATGTTCTGTTATGGCTGAGGTCAAATCTTCTACCCCCAGGTATATGCCGTTTGGTAAATTTCTCAGTCTGATGTTGCTTGTATTTGAGAGATTCTCTTCATCACTTACCATAAACCTTGTGGCTGGTTTCCTGAGCATCTGTATGTTAGTGAAGAGTGAAATGTACAGTCACATGGCAGTTCTGTACCCAGAGCCATGCCTTCTCATTCAGGGTCTCCGCCCCTGTTTCCTAGAGGTTGGACCAGCCTCCATGATCGTGGGGAACCTGGTTGCTGGGAAGAGAATCGCCCAGGCCTCAGGGAGGGAGCTGGCTCACCTGGAGGACAGTGACCAGGCGAGAAAGGTAACAGCAAGTGGCCAGTGCCTGGGAAAGCGAGGCAGGCGCCTCCCCGGCAAGGCCGTGGACTGATGGGCCTCTCTACACAGTTCCTGTTCCTGCCGGATGTGCTGCAGTGGCGGGCGCACACCACCCCGGACCACCCGCTGTTCCTGCTGCTCAATGCCAAGGTAGGCCGCCTGTGCCCATCCCTCCCCGGCTCCCGGTGCTCTGTCCCCAGAGTCCCTGCCCGGAGAACAGGGTGTTGTTGCCAGGCCATCCTCTCTGCCTGCCGCGCTTTGTGGAGCACTCAGCTGTCACATAATTCACGCAGTAACGTTTCCGTCCATCTTATATTTAACAGGAAAATTCTCATTAGCTCCTTTCCCAATTAAGAACAGTATGCTTATAAAAAAAACAAACAGTATGCTTGTAAATGAGTTAAAAGGAAGTGTTTATTTTGTAAAAATTAGGAATTTAGACTTTTGTTTATAGATTTGACATGGCAAATGCTGCTTACTACCCTGATCCTGGTATAGATTCAGAAATTCACTGTCAGGATTTTGGGCACCTTTTGATGTGATTACACTGTACCTTGAGTTCTTAGGATAGAAAGGAGGGGCTGTAACTCTCACATCCAATGGTTGGGCCAGTAGGCAAAATAGAGAAACATGACAAGTTAAATAACAGTAAAAATCCTGTCTCAGATGCATCACACAAGATGTAAGAACATGTGCACTTTGACATAGTAAAGGGAAGGTCACTGTGCTCTTAGAAAAATGCTGGTCCAGCTTTTGTTTCTGCTTGTTGCTGCCCACTGTCCCTTCATTCAAAACATATTTATTGATACCTGCCGAGTTACACGGTGTTAAGAGGAAAAGGGCACCTGCTCTCGGGACGCTTGAAGTGAGTCTTCCCTGCTGGAAAACCGGTCCGTAAGAAAGACTTTATATTCCTCGTCCTGTGTAACTGTGGATCTAGAAGAGTGTTAACATTTATTTTGTGACTGACAGTTATTGGCGGGGGCCGGGCCCAGACATGAGGTGGCAGCTCAGAGAAGGAGGAGAGACGTGCCCTCACGCGGTGTGTGTGGTCTGAACACCTGAGCGCAGGGAGTGCTTCTCAAGGGAGGAGGGCCCCAGGGTGGGGGCCCCACAGAGGAGCTCGCCAGGCATCTGTGTGGAGGGGTTGGCCGTCTTTAAAGCCAAGGAAGAGCTCAGGAGGAGCCAGCAGAAGACTAGCCCTGGCCTTCTCCAAATCCATTCTAGACTTTTCTCAAGGTCACTAGTAAAACTGCATTTCTTTTGGTTTGTCAGCCTTCTTCAGGTTTGAATTGCCCTTAGGTCCCTGAGGACGTGCTGGCTTTTGACCCAGCAGCAGGCCTGTGGCTGTACAGGTGGTCGTCCAAGGGGACTGGCGGGCTCTGGACATCTGGGCTCCCAGTATCTGCCTGGCGCTGACATCCTGCACCTTGGCTGGGATGGGAGAAACAAGCCTAGCTCCCCTTCGCGAAGCCTCAAGGGCCTGCGTGCCTGGCTCTGCATACACGCACATTGGCCTGTGCAGTGGAAGCACCAGTCGAGGAGAAGCGAGGGGTTCCCACTCCCAGGGGCTGGTCTGTTCTGGGGCATTATGTTTAGACTGAGCTGCCCTGTTACTTTTCTTAAGAAGGACAAAACAAGCTGTGAGGCCGGCCCGACTCTGGTCGGCCGAGCGAAGGAAACATTTGCCGGGAGCTGGTCTGCAGCCCGGCTGTCCTCGGCAGAGACGTGAAGTGAACGAGGAGCCCATGTGGCCGGGGCAGCTGTGCATCCGGCCAGGCACCCACCGCGGCGCAGGCCCGCTGACCTGGGGGACAGGAGCTTTGACATGCACAACCGTGCAGCTTATGGATGTCTGTTCATTTAATGTGATTACTGTGTGCATATGTATCCAGGGTGATGGTTGTTTCTGGGCAGGGAGAGGATGAATTGAGGGTGGTATGCAGAGTGGTGATGGCTTATTTTAAAAAAGAGAAATTTAAACAATGAGGCAGAATATTATTAGGCATTGAGAACTTAGACATTTATGGCTTTATTCTTTATAATGTTGTTATATTTAAGATATTTTATCAAAAAAGCCAAAAGAGTTTTCTTTAATGGCCGTGTCTCTGTCCTGGACAAGAAGCAGCCCCCACTGCTCCAGGCTCTCCTGAGATGCTCGTGGCCCGTCCCTTCACTGATGGCCAAAGAGCCACCTTTGGCAGTTCTGCAGGAACTCCACAGATGACGGGGAAAGACAATGGATGTGTCTGTGGGACTGGCAGTGGTCCCGGCCCCTAACCACAGGGTTCCGGGGACAGGGTGTGTGCAGTGTGAGCACACGCCCTGCCCCACCAGCTCCACTCAGCCAGGGACTGCGTTCCTAGGGCACCGTCACCAGCACTGCAACCTGCGTCCAGCTGCACAAAAGGGCTGAAAGGGTTGCCGCTGCCCTGATGGAGAAGGCACGACTGAGCGTCGGGGACCATGTGGCTTTAGTCTACCCCCCAGGTAAGCACACCTGAATGCCCTGTGCACACGCCACCTCCCTCAGCTCTGCGTTCCCTGGGACACTTTGTTATTATGGAGCAGACACCCTCATAACCTCCAGCAGGTTGGCCAGGTGCCCGGTCCCTAGCATTCCCTGTCCTGAGCACGACCTCCTCCACTCTCCCGGGAGCAGCCTGTGCCCCTGACCTCTGCAGTCACCGCTTCCGGCTCCCTAGGGTGTGAGCACACAGACGAGAGCACCCTACATGTCAGCTTGGTCTCCCAGTTTCCTTTGATAAAGTCTCTTTTAATCCACAGGCTCTCCATTTCCCTCTCTTTACAATTTATCTACCGAAGACCTGGTCTGACCCTACCTACAGAGGCCCCACGGCCCAGATGCTACAGAGCAGCGTGTTCTTGGCCCCGTGTTTCCTGCAGGCTGGCAGCTAGATCCCAGCCCTGGGTCAGACTCTGGTCCAGTGTCTCTGCCAAGACCAAGTGCTCCTGCATGATCTCACCGGAAGCCCATGCTGGCTTGTGTCTCCGCTGGTGGCATTAGCAGCCACTGACTGATGCTTCGGTGTTTGACATTCATTAATCCTTTAGGGGTCACAAAACCGTGATACTCTAATTCTTTCATTTCTTTTCCATTTATTGGCCATAGAACTAACACACAGAAACCTCCCCCTTCATCTGGTATTTGGCTACCCCGTGGTAGAATTCATACGTGTTGGTTCTTTATGAAATGAATTTTGTTTCCTGTCACACTCCAAAGGTGACCCAGCAATGAATTTAAAAATATATACATATCAATATGAACTCACGGGCTTAAACTTATTTGTTGGGTTTTATCCTTTGTAGTTACTTTCCTTATCAAAGTTCAGGTTCTGCCATGTTTGGCCAATAGGAGCCTGTTCTGGCTGGCTTAGCACTTGGCCACTAGTCCCTTACTGCTTCCTCGGGTTTATTGTGACAAGGTGCTCCAAGTCCCCCTAGTGCCCATCCTACCCCAGACCTAAGATCAGCCATTTCTCCACGGAGCCCCCCTGTCCCCTCCCCATGTTCCCAGAACAAAATCTGGGCATGAGGGACACTGGTTTCTCCTGGATTGGCTGCTGTTTGTTGGCTCTTTCAGTGAGCAGAACTGGGAGTTATAAATAAATGTATTTTTTTTATTTAAAAAAAATTTTTTTATGTTTATTATTTTTGAGAGAGAGAGAGAGCAAGCAGGGAAGGGGCAGAGAGAGAGGGAGACACAGAATCGGAAGCAGGCTCTGTTATGCCCAGAATTCGTGATCCCCAAAGACCACTAGGGAGCCGAGTCCGATGTAAAAGCAAAAGAGCCTTTATTCGAGCTAGCTCAAGCTCAATCCCCTACCTGCACCGACGCAGCGGTGAGATACCGGGGAGAGAGAGCGAGTTTCAAAAGGACAAAGGTTTTATTGGGGCCTAGGGGCAGTTGGTGAGGTAATGGCTGTGGCCTCAGCCGATTGGCTGGGGAAGGGTCCGAGTCCTGTTAGGCAGGTGAGCGGGAGGTTACTCAAGGGGAGGAGGCGTGGTCAAGGTGAAGGACACAGAACAAGATGGAGTTGGCCGGCTTAGGCCCGCCCTTTCAGCTCCAGGCTCTGAGCTGTCAGCACAGAGCCCGACTCGGGGCTCGAACTCAACAGACGGCGAGATCATGACCTGAGCTGTAGTTGGCCACCCTACCGACTGAGCCACCCAGGAGCCCCTAAATAAGTGTATCTTTAGAGAGGCACTGCCTTCTGAGTTCATAGTGTTACATCCCATTCAAATCCAGGATCATAGGACTTTACCAGACCTCACCTACCGCGTATCTCCTTTTTTCCATACCAAGACTCCTGCTTCTTCAGAACAGGGAGATGATAGAGTTCAGATATCCCATAATTACTCAGCTATGTAGCCCTGCATCACATGCAGTGCTCCCAGAATAACTGCACAAATACTGTAACCACCAAAATGAATTCTGAAAACAGTTTACAAGGTTTGCACCTGCTTTTCTGCCTTCCCCTGCCCCTTGTTGCTGCTTTGTGTCCGTGCTGTCAGGAGTGGCCGTTACAAATGCAGCCTCTCTTTTCTTACCCTCGTTCTGATGAGGTTTTGGAGTGATGGTGAGGGGTGGGATCTGGAGCCAAAGGCCAAGAAAAAATTCTTGAGAAGTCTTTGGTGCAAAAAGGTGATTTTATTAAAGCACGGGGACAGGACCCGGGGGCAGGAAGAGCGCACCGGGCTTGTTGAGGAGTGACTGATTACATACTATGGAGTTGGTAAAGTCGAAAGGGAGCCCTCCAGAGGGACTTTGATGTGCTAATGAGGACTCCTAAGATACCTGAGGCCTCCCTCCCTGTTGTCAAGCTAAGGAGGTTTTCCTCTAGTAAGACATTAACATTAGGACAGCAAGGGGTTCCTGGAGAAACTATACTCTGTATTTGCCACAAGTGTTTGTCAATGGGCTGCAGGTAATGTGGAAATTTAATGTTACCTGCCATTTCCTTCTTGCCTTTGTTCCCCACATCACTGTGGAGGGGTGATGCTGGGGCTCCAGGAAACTGAGTCTACAGGTTTCTGGAGATTAGGCTGTTGATAAGATTGCCTTTTTCTTGTAATTTACGAAGATATTTGTAAACTGTTGGAGACTCCTGTCCTGCATGACTGTGATCTCTATCAGCTAACCATTGTTTTTCCCCTTTCCTTTGCCCTTGGGCAGCCAGGAGAGCTGAGGAATGTCATACCTATCTTAGCTGGGGGTGGTCTGGGGGGTCCGCCTGCCTTATGCTCCCTCATCCCTGGGATGGGGTTGGGTGGCAGCCTGGTCTTTCCTGGCACAGGGATGTGCTAACTTGAATGCTCCTAAACCCACGGGCCTCAAAGTCTGCCTCTGCTTTTCATTCTCTGGAGTGTAGGGTGCTTTTCCCCAGGGCGACTGCAGTCCCCACTCTTGAACTACCCTGGCTTCCAGGTCAATGCCAGACATCGTACAGCATGTCAGTATAAGGCAAGCTGGTGCTCTCCCCTGCCGGAGCTGTCTACACCACACCCTCTACTGTGGTAGGGCCACGCCCCCGGGGTCAGGTGGGAGCTGCAAAGCTTGAGGAGTGCTCACACAGGAAAGGCTGGGGCTAAAGTAACTGCAGAACACCTTAAAACTTTCTTTTTTTTTTTTTTTTTCTTTAGTTTATTTATTTTAGAGAGGGAGAGAGAATCCCAAGCAGGCTCTGCTGTATCAGCACAGCTTGAACTCACAAACTGTGAGATCATGACCTGAGCCTAAATCAAGAGTCAGTCATTTAACCAACCGAGCCACCCAGGCTTCCCCATAAGCTGTTTTTAACAACAAAAAAGAAAATGCATGCTGAAGGTCTAAATTTACATTTTATTTTTTTGATTAAAAAAAAATTTTTTTTAATGTTTATTTATCTTTGAGAGACAGAGCGAGAGAGACAGATCACAAGTGGGGGAGCGGGGGCAGGGGTGGAGGCAGAGAGAGGGAGACACAGAATCCAAAGCAGGCTCCCCAGCTCTGAGCTGTCAGCACAGAGCCCTATGCAGGGCTCGAACCCATGAGCTGTGAGATCCATGACCTGAGCTGATGCTTAAGACTGAGGCACCCAGGCACCCCTAAATTTACATTTTATGAACTTAACCAGGCCGGTGGAGAGGTTAATAGCTGGAGGGCTAAGCTGTGGTTCCTGCTGGAAGGCCCAGAACCTCCCTTGGGCACAGATATCTTGCAAATGCCACAGGCGCGTGTGTTGTGTATTTCTTGGGAGTGAAGGGGGAGTCCAAGACTTTCTTCCAATTTTCAAAGGGATGTGAGAGCCAAGGGATTAAGAACCCATGCTCTCTGGACACTCCAGAAGAATGGGGTGCTGCTGGGACTGGATTCTCCCCACCTGTTCACCTGGTGATTCCAGGGATGGGAGGAAATATGTGCATAATGGGAACAGCATGAATTTTGTGAGCTCAAGGAAATGAGCTCCTGGTGATGTCTCTCTTGCGTGCTGGGTTTGAGGATATGCTTGTTCTGTGTCGGGCAGGGACCGTGCATGCAGGTGCCCTGGCCTGCTGTGTGCCAGCACCTGCTCTCCCTTCACTCAGTCCTCCTGGCTGCCCCACAGGCACAGAGCAGATGCATGGTCCTGTGGCGGCGGTACTGGGGGGCCAGCTGGACCTGGCTGGTGTGCTGAGCTGCCCTGGCCGCAGTGTCACATTATTAGTACTGATGGAGCACTGGGGACTTGTAATCCAGTGAAACCCACCAGCTGGGTGAAAGGTGGCATATTTATTTTGACTCTGGAATTGAAATAGCCTGAGGCTGACCAGTGGGGTCTGGTGTGCTCTGAGGGGTAGCATCTAGAGGGGCCTCCACGGTGGGGGGCGCAGGAAATGCATCTCAAGTTGGGCTGAGTTCAGGATGGAAATACAGGTTTTAAGCATGGTATAATTCCCCCTAAATTTTAAATATGAGGAATTTTAAACATTTAGAAATTTGAAGGAACATTTTGGTGGTCGCATGTTGTGATGTGCAGTTGAGAGCAGGATGGGGTGCCCTGGCCCGGGACACATGTACAGTGAGGAGGTGCAGCGTTGGTGTCCCCAGTTCTCCAGAGATGCCTGCCTGCGTTCCCCACCTTCTCCTCCTGGAGGGGGTGGACCCCCTGCCTCATCCTCCTCATCACCTTCTGCTGGCAGAGGTGGACCCCTCCCCCTCCCATGCCCCCTCCTTTTCCAAGCTAGGCAGCCCCTCAGAAAGGTTCCTTACTGCTCTTGCGCACCTACCTTGTGCTTGGCCCCTGCACACAGGAATGGCAGGCATGGTGCTGCTCTCCGGGCCTAGGCCTCCTGCCCTCAGTGACCTTCTCTGTGCCATGCACACCCCCATCCCCTCCCCAGCCTTTCAGGATAGCTCTCTGTACATCCCTAACACCACTGAGTTCAAGAAATACTGATAGCTGGCAGGCTGGGTCTGGGGACCCCAAGGGGGTCATGCAGGACCAGCCAAGAGGTTCCCTGGCTGTGCAGAGGATAGAAATCAAATGCAGAACGGCAGGAGGTGAAAGAATTTATTGAGGATGTAGAGAGAATGCAGGTACATACAGTGTCTGGGAAACTCAGAAAGGAAAGGAGAGTCCCATCTTTTTCGGGATCTGGGGATCTGGGGATCTTACTGAGGATAGTGGTCCAGTGCATGAGTCCTCTCAGGCATCCAGGAGCTGATTAGAACAAAGATGAGAGCCCGGGTGTTACCCCTTGGAGCCAGGGGGCCTAGGTGTCCACTTGTCTTGTGCCCTGGTCTGGAATATGCATATGATGGCTTCCTCTGGTCATCCTCACCTGGTCCTTCCTTGGGTGTGATCTGTTCTGGAGAAATACACCAACTCCTTGTCCACACAAGGAAGACACACACTGTTTGCATTCTGAGGCATGTGTAAAGGGATGCAGATCCTAGCAAGAATAGAATCAGGAAAAGGAGCAAAAAGATTTTTATGGAGTCCTTTATTGAGACAGTTTCCCTGTCTCAATATCGTATTAGTTTGGAAAAGTCGTGTTTGATCCACGTAGCACATGACAGGAACCCTGCTTTATCATTCCGTGGTACTAGGCGCTGTGAGCCACACTCCGCCCTGCACTGACCCCCTCTCACCATGTGTCTTCCCAGGGGTGGACCTCATTGCCGCCTTCTATGGCTGCCTGTACTGCGGCTGTGTGCCTGTCACCGTGCGGCCTCCGCACCCCCAGAACCTGGCCACCACGCTTCCCACCGTCAAGATGATCGTAGAGGTACCTGTGCGCGGTGGACGGCCAGGCAGGCCCGATGGGAGGGCCCTTGTTCCGGTAGACCAGAGGTCTCATGTGTCATCTCTCCCAGGCCCTGCGTCTCACTCACGCCTTCAACCCCTGTGCCCTGCAGGTCAGCAAGTCTGCTTGCGTCCTCACTACACAGGCCATCATGCGGCTGCTCAAGTCCAAAGATGCAGCGGCTGCTGTGGACGTCAGGACCTGGCCGACCATTCTAGATACAGGTACCTGTCCTCAGCACCGTTGGTTGTGTGCTGGCCCTGCCAGGACACACCACCTTTCCTTTCTTTGTTGTAGGAGTTGCATCATTGCCACCAAAAAGTAAGAGTTAGGTAAGGGCAGCTGAAGTCAGTGGTGAGGAGGCTGCTAAAAGTGCCCTTGCCACTGGGTTGCTGGCAGCCTGCCTCCTGGTTTCACTCATGGTGGGGCCTCTGAACCAGAGCAAAGATCCTTGCATGAAGCCTGTGTGCCTGTGGACCACCCCTCCTCTCACTGCCTCTCATGCCTGTACAGCAGTCGGTGGTTGTGGGGACACATGTGCCACAGCACACATACATCTATCCTTTGTCCCCATCATTGGGGAGTGCTGCTGTGCCCCATGAATTGCTTGTGGGCTGACCAGGAAGGTTGTAAACCCCTGGACCACTGTGCCTTGGACCCTGAGGTCACCCTCCCCATGGAGACACCCCAAGCTAGTAGCACCCACAAGCTTTGTTAGTGACTTGAGGTGCCGGCCGTGGAGTAGGCAGGAGTCCCTCTTTCCCCATCGCACCTGGCAGGCATCTGTCTGTCTGTGCCCTCCAGGGGAAGAGGTCAGGGACTATGTTGTCTGTGGCAACCTGCCCAGTACCTGTCTATAGGCACAGGGAGCGGAGCAGACTGGCTCCAGAGAGTCACATTGCTTCACCAGCTTGCTACGAGGTGGGTGGGCCCCAGCCCTTGCCTCACTTGTGTCTGCCTCACAGTCTCATAGGAACCGCAAAGCACGGCAGCCCTGAGGGCCTGTCCCTAGTGCTGTCTCTGCGGTCAGAGTTCTTGTTAACACTGGCTCTGCCCCAGGCTCTGTGACCTCCAATAGGTCCCTGCACCTCTGAACAATCCCGCTGCTAAATGAAGCGGCTTCCTGTACGGCTCTCATGACTTGTCTTCCCTCTGTGTCCACTTCACCCACTGTCACCACACATTCAAAGCCGTCATGGTGGGTCTGCTCCACATGACATTTCCTTGAAGGTTAAAATGAACTTCCGGGGCGCCTGAGTGGCTCAGTCATTTGGGCGACCGACTTCAGCTCAGGTCATGATCTCACGGTCTGTGGGTCGGAGCCCTGCGTTGGGCTCTGTGCTGACATCTCAGAGCCTGGAGCCTGCTTCGGACTCTGTGTCTCCCTCTCTCTCTGGCCCTCCCCTGCTTCCTCTCTCTCTCTCTCTCTCTCTAATAATAAACATTAAAAAAATTTTTTTACATGCACTTCCCCATGTACCCATGTGGCCTGCTGCCTTGAGGCCTCCCTCTCTTCTGCACTCACTCTCCCCCAGACTCCCCAGGTATGAATCCTGTTTCCTTCCTCCCTATGAGAGCCTGAAGTAGCATTAACATTACTGGTGTCTCTGGTTCAACAGATGACATACCAAAAAAGAAGGTGGCTAGCATTTTCAGGCCACCGTCCCCAGACCTGCTCGCATACTTGGATTTCAGCGTGTCGACTACAGGGATATTAGCAGGTGTGAAGGTGAGCCCTGTGATCATAGCCCTTACTTGCTTCAGCCTTTGATGGGGTGGGCAGAGAGGATGGTGGGTGTGGGTTTCTGCAGGCCCTCACTCTTATCCACAGCTTGAAGCAACAATACTGTTCCTTGAAGTATTCCCTAATTTTGGGGGTTTACTGGTAGTTAACACAGTAAACCCCCAAAATTAGGTTAGCCTGAGAATAGTGCATATTTTGATGCTCTGTGGTAATATCTAAACTCAGATTTACGACTATCTTTGGGAGCAGATGGCTTTGATGAGTCTGTCTCCTTACCAGGAGCCAAGAGCTCCATTCAATTTTTTTATTATTCTGAAATCTCATTTAGAAGATTTTTCGTGTACATTTTCCTGTGTATTATTTGGTTTGTATGCAGATTTGAGCAGCCACCCTTGAAGGAAATAAACGTGCCTGGCGGCTGTGGTTGGCGGACACTGTTCTCTCTCCCCTCACGTCACTGACCAGATCTTTCATTGTACTTCAGATGTCGCACGCAGCCACAAGTGCCTTGTGCCGCTCCATAAAGCTACAGTGTGAGCTGTACCCCTCGAGGCAGATCGCCATCTGTCTTGACCCCTACTGCGGCCTTGGCTTCGCCCTGTGGTGTCTGTGCAGGTGAGTGTGCAGGTGGTATCTGTGCAGGTGGTGTGCAGATGAGTGTGCGGGTGAGAGTGCAGGTAGTGTCTCTGCAGGTGGTGTGCAGGTGAGTGTGCAGGTGCCATGCCCACCTGCAAGGCTGGAATTGCTGCTGTAAGTCTTTGGAGCTTTAGTGCTCACTCATTTTTGATACTCACGAGCCTAAGATACACATATGAGTGGGTTTGTTTGGGGTTGAAAAGGATTGGAGGCTGGGTCTGAAATTGAGTAAAAGAGTAAAAATATATTTTTCATTAAATATAAACAGTAATCATTACTAGTAATAGGGAAGAGACTACTTAATTTCATCAGATACTAGGAAGTAGTGACAAATCTTTGGAAGAAGAAAGCCAGGGACTCCAGCCGGCAGACCCTGACCCAAACTGTGATCCTGGATCCTTCTGAGGTGCTTGAAGGGAGACTAAACCCCTGGATATCACCCCTGCTCCTGCCCCCACCGCCCCAGTACTTTCTATCGAAACTCCCACTTGACATTAGGGCACAATTGCGTCCTGTTCTGGCTAGAAAAGAAGTGTCCTCAGAGAAGGAGGAGAGAGGTGGGCACCCCAGGCCCTTCTGGCGCAGGTGGACAGGGCATCCCTGAGGCTCATGGGCCGAGGACTAACACAGAGCCGAGGCCGCAGCTGTCCTGCTGTCCTGACCCTCCCTGTGCTCTCTCTCACAGCGTCTATTCCGGACACCAGTCAGTCCTGGTGCCCCCGCTGGAGCTGGAGAGCAACGTGTCCCTGTGGCTGTCAGCCGTCAGCCAGTACAAGGCCCGCGTCACCTTCTGCTCCTACTCCGTGATGGAAATGTGCACCAAGGGCCTGGGCGCGCAGACTGGTGTCCTCAGGGTGAGCGCACCCCCCTGTCTGCCACTGAGGCCTGCCCTGCACCCTGCTTTCCTTCATCTCAAAGTGCCCAAACCAGGGGCTCCTGCGTTGGTTCTAAACTGGGCCCCTGGGAACGTTTAAAAAAAAAACAAACCTCCCAAGATCTGTTCAAGCTGTTTATGGAAACAGAGAAAACCCTTTCCAGGAGTTGAGCCGCACTGGCTTCATGGGCCCTCTTCCCTACACCTCTAGAGGTCACTCCCTTTATCGGCACAGCCCACACAGCAAAGGAGAGTGTGAGACCCAGGCAGGGGTGCCGGGGCCAGAGTGCAGGGGTACCGGGGAAGGGGGGGCAGGTCCTATACTAGCTCTGAGCAGCGCACCTCAGGGTCCCCTGAGGCCTGGGGTGGAGCCAGAGCTGTGTGCAGGGGTGGGAGCCACCTGGATGCCAGGAGTGGGGGGCAGGGCACCCTCCAGTGCATCCAAACTTAGGACCCCGAGGAACCAGGACCAGCTGGGGAGGTGGGATCTGCATCTCCACTGGGACTAGCCTCCCTGCCCTGCCCGCCCTGCCTGCAGACGAAGGGGGTGAACCTATCCTGCGTGCGCACCTGCATGGTGGTAGCTGAGGAGCGGCCCAGGATCGCGCTCACACAGTCCTTCTCCAAGCTGTTCAAGGACTTGGGGCTGCCAGCGCGCGCCGTGAGCACCACGTTTGGGTGTAGGGTCAACGTGGCCATCTGCCTCCAGGTAAGGCCTGCACCGGCCTCCTGCAGTCCTCGTCCTCCCTGCGTGCGCTGTCCTCCCTGCTTGCCCTCTGAGCCCTTGGTGTTTTCACTTACACAGAACCGGTCAGCTTTGTGAGCCAGGAGGTTGTTATTTAAAAGATGTTCTAGTCTTGTTGATGAACAAAGGCTTACTTGGAAACAACACAAGTTGTTCTTGAACAGTGACTATTAACTTACCGGGAAAAATCTCCAAAGGATACAATATGTAGCTAATTTTTTAAAGCAAGATAAACTTGTAAAGACAGTTAGCAATTTGAAATTGAAACATTAATTAATGTGGTGATTTGTATTGCCCTAAATTAGTTTTTGAAACATTAAGGTATTTTACTTATTAAAAGGAAACACGAAGTTCCAGAAATTGAATAGCTCACTTGTAGTGCTGTTTACTGCTTCTTCAGATGACTGGCTGTTTTCCAGATTTGGTGCTAGTATCTCCATTTCACTTCTTTCTAAAAACATACTGAACGCCGTACTCCACGAAGCGGTTCCGGAACTACAGGGCAGAAGAGGCATCACTGGAGCCAGAGTGGGTCCAGATCCCGGGCTCTCGCCAGGCTTCTGGGGCCTTTGCTCAGCCCTGGTCCTCGGCCCGTGGCGCACCTGCCGGGCACAGGGCAGGTCTTACATGCAGAGACCGTCCTGTTCTCCTCACCCTTGAAGACTGCTAGCCTCTCCAAGCCACAGACCCTTGCTGTGTGGCAGGAGGAGGTGGGCTAGGGTCCCCTCCTAATATCCCTCTCTAGTGTAGAAAGTATGACTTTCTTTTTAGTTAGCAGCTCTAAGTGAAGACCTTACTCTCTGCTCAGCATTTACTCGATATTTGAAGGTATCTATTCTATTGTCGGCGCGGGGGATGCCACATATGATCGCGAAAATCTTAATGGATTGTTCATGTTTGCGCTTTGAGATGCAGTGACGTGTTTTGCTTTCTCTTACTGTGTGTTTCTCACGTGGCCTGTTGCTTTCTGTTTGTGTTTCCTGTGGCTGTCTCCTCCCTGTCTCGCTCTGCTGGCCTTCTTTGCCTCTGTCAGCCCAACAGGCTGGGAAAGCTGGCTGAGCAGGTACGACCTTGACCTCAACCTCAAGGCCCCTCTGTGCTTCCCCCATGAGTTCATGTGACCTTCTTGTGAATTCCAGACAAATACATGTTTCTTTTGCTGTCTGACTTTGCTCACAGTGGATGTTATTGGCATGTTATATAAAAGCTCCCTTGAAACCAAATATAAGAGCAAAGCTATTTTCAAAAGAATTTAACAGTCCTAGCGTTACCTCTGGAGGAAGGGCAGTGTTTGGTCTCAAACAATCATTGTTGTCTTAATTCCAGGGCAGACATAGGTTACGCTGTCTGGCATCTTTAGACAGTGATGTTGACCAGAGTGTCCATTTAATTCGATGTTTCTTATCGATTAAATGGAACATATAACATCCTCGGCAGGACCAGTGCCCAAGTGTCTGATGAGAGGAGAGCAGGGAGACGTCCTTCGGGCCGATCCCTGGGAGAGCCTCTGCCATGCTCAGCCCTCAGGAGAACCCGGTCGGCTGGTGAGAGGCCAGGCCCAATCTGACGGCTGGTGAAAATGCCTTCCAAAACCTACGGTGGTGGTTTCACCAAGCACAGAGTATAGGGACCAGCAGGAACAGACAAGCGTTAGAGCGGACACGTAAAACTGCAGGATTTGAGATTTCCAGTCAGTGTTACTGGAAGTCTCTGAGTGTTGTCAAGCCACATAGATGTTTGGACAGAAGCCATCCATGCCCCTGGGCATGCTCAGTGCCCTGAGCAGAGCAGCTGCCTTCCTGGGCGTCCCCTGAGGACCCAGGAAGAGCTGTCACACGGCTTGTACCCGTGTAGATGGGAACACACTCCTGAAAATGAGATGAAAGTCCTCTGCTGCTCTCCTTTCCAGGGCACGGCCGGCCCGGACCCCACCACCGTCTACGTGGACATGAGGGCGCTGCGCCATGACAGGTGAGGGCCCGCCACGCCCACAGGTGAGGTTCTGCAGGCTGGGTCTGCCCTGACTGGACCTCCCAGCACCCCGGCGTTGGCAGCTGGCTGGCTGAGTCCCCTGGGGGAGCCTGGGCTTCCTTCTTGTTCCCTTGTGTCAGCACAGCTCAGGCAGCATCCCTGTATCTGTTGTTCCCATGACCAGGAGGGATGATGTCAGGTACGAACACTTGGCATGTGTCTTCTCGTGGGATAGAAAACAGGCAAACCAGCCAAGGCAAGGATGTTTTCCACATGATACCATTTTAAGACAGGACTTAGTTTTTACATCAGTAAATGTGTGCTGGGGGCCACGGTATGTACCTGTGAGTCTGGGTCCCTCCCAGCTCTGAAGCTTGATCCTGGCTCTGGATCCTCAAACGTGGCCATGCTGCAGCTTGAGGTAAACAGTGGTGAAGCCTCCTGGGGTGGGGCCAGCCGGTCCAGGGAGGGCCCCAAGAACCCTAGAGCAAGCCCCTACCCTGAGCGGTGGCATGTAAGCCAGGCAGCTGGGGCTGGTGCATGTGGAGCTGGTAGTCGCTGCTCCAAGGTCACAGCAAGGTCGTGAGCAAAAGCCTAGAGGTGTGGTGTTGTCCACTGACTGACCATTACAGTGATAATCAGTTTCTGATTACCTTTTCCCTTGTTAATTTTTAGGGTACGTTTGGTAGAACGGGGTTCTCCGCACAGTCTGCCATTGACGGAGTCTGGAAAGGTAGTGGAAGCTGGGACTTACACCCAGGTCCTTTCTTATGTTAGCCCCTGGTGGGTGCTGAGGGCTAAAAATGTCCTAATGGGGGCACCTGGGTGGCTCAGTCGGTTGAGCGTCCGACTTCAGCTCAGGTCATGATCTCACAGCCTGTGATTTCAAGCCCCGCGTCGGACTCTGTGCTGACAGCTCAGAGCCTGGAGCCTGCTTTGGATTCTGTGTCTCCCTCTCTCTCTGACCCTCCCCTGTTCATGCTCTGTCTCTCTCTGTCTCAAAAATAAACATTAAAAAATACTAATAAAAAATAAAAATAAAAATGTCCTGATGGACACAGGTCAACTGTGGTTGGGACTGGGCTGATGCAGAGGGCTCCTCTCCTCCCCACTAGCACACACAAGGACACCTCTGAGCTAATGCCTAGAACGGGAGGGCTTCAGGTACAGAAGCCCAGAAGGATCTCCCACTGTGGGGCTTGAGGCCATGGGCCTCTTGGTTCGGGGCCCGATGCCTTCACGGGTATCTGGAGAGCAGGCGTCCTCAGAACCAGGGAATGTTTGAGGAAAGAAGAGTACCCACACGGCCCTACCAGGCAGTGATGAAGATGGGGATATGGCCTGGGTGCTGTGACTAAGCTGCTGGGCACCAGGAGACAGCAGGTTCGAGGGCGGGGCTGTGTCCCCAGTGTGGCCAGGAACAGACAGCCCCCAATCGTAGGGCTTCCCACGGCTCTTGCCGCACATCGTGGTAGGGTCGAGAGCACAGGTAGCGACCTGTCCCAGACCTACACAGTCCCAGAGGCGAGACATGGAGGCTGGCATAGCTCACGCAGCCTGGAAGGGCTGCCCCAGCTCTGCTCACACACCCTGGTGGTCACAGCTGCCTCTAGGGAGGCAGGGAGGTACCCAGAGAGGGACAGGGCAGTGGGGCAGCAGCAGGACCAGCCCGTGGGTCTATGGAGGGGTGGGTGTGGAGGGTGAATGGTCAGACTCCTGAGGAGGGACAGCCGCAGTGACGTGGGGCAGAAGTCACAGCTGCTGCAAAGGTCCTGGAGTGGGAGTGGGAGCTGCAGAGGAGCCAGTGTGGCTGAAGCTTCGGGGGGAGGTGGGAGGGTGACCGTGGGCAACAGGGCCTGCATCCACACCTTCCCGTGACCCTTTGACCCTTCCCACCTGCCTGGAGGTCCCCACTGACCTCTGTTTCATATGGGGAAGCCACCTGAGACAGAACAGGTGTCTGGGTGGCCTGACAGGGGCCCAAGCTTGGGGTCCCCTGAGCTGAGGCACCTCCCCTGGAGTGTTCTCCAAGGCTCCTGGGGAAGAGCTGGTGCCCCCGTGTGCCTGAGCCAGCCGTGCCCTGTTAGCTAGCTTCCCGGTGCAGGACTGGGGCTCATGGGGCCGACAGAGCCCCTTGCAGGCAGGCGTGGTGTGTGGACGGCACCCCACATTCGTGTGCCCTACAAGGGGCAGGTCGTCTTCTTGTGTCCTTAATGAAAGACCTCAGGTACGGCAGATGCTTACGGAAACAAACCCTCCTCACCCCTCTTGAAATCCAAAATATGGTCGGTTCTTAGGAACTGGGATAATTTTGCTAAGATTCACTATTTTATCTATTAAAGGGTCTCTTATGGGGGTGGCTGGGTGGCTCAGTCCATTATGTATCCAAGTCTTGATCTCAGCTCAGGTCTCGATCTCAGGGTCATGAGTTCAAGCCTGCTGTGCACTGGGGCATGTAGCCTACTTTAAAAAAAAAAAAAAAAAAGTCTCTTATTTCGATTAAAATTCAAAGTCAAGTTTAGGTTGGTTTCTAACCATCCCCATCATTAACATGTGCACGTCACTCTCCTTCCAGATCCTCCCTGGGGTAAAAGTCATTATCGCGCACACGGAGACCAAAGGGCCCCTTGGAGACTCACACCTGGGAGAGGTAAGGCAGGGGACCCGGAGCCCCCATGGCCTCAGCAGCTGTCCCTTCCCTTCTCCCCTATCCGTCCCACAGTCGGGAATTCTCAGCAGAGGATTTTGGGTCCTGCAGGATGAAGCCCACCCCAGGGTTGCCCTCCAGCAAAGGGAAACCTCAAGTTCTGTAGGAACTGGGGGGCCTGAGGAGCTGCACAGAAACTGCACCTCCCCTAGAAAAGCAGTCCCTGAGGGAGGGTCCTTGACGCCCAGAGGGTGCAGGCTTTGCACAAATGCGTGGGAGTGGGTCTAGAGTAACGCAGGGCAGGGGGGACTGTCCCCCAGGAGCCTAGTAGAGGCCCGAGTTGGTCTGTTACGATGGGTTCCAGGCCTGCGGGCATGCCAGGAGGGCACAAGGACCCTTGTGGTCCCGGCGGATGGGGGTTCGGGGGTGTTTACACAGGGCCTCCCAGGGGTCGCTTGGTGTCCCGATTGGAAGGTGTGCCTGTGCCAGGGCTGGGTGTGGTCAGCATGGGGCCTCCCTCAGCCATCCCTCTTGCTGGCCAGCTGGACCCTGGCCTGTTAGGGTAACAGTTTGCCCCCGAGATAGTCACAAAGGGTCTGTGCCAGGTTGGGAAACCCACCTCTTGGCAGAAGGCCTGTTGGCTGCCTGCGTCTAGAGCCAGGCACTCAGTCTGGGGAGCAGACTGTGGGTCCTGGATGGGCCCAGTGTGTAGAAGGACTCCCTAGGGGACCCCGCAACACTCTGGGTACTGCTAGCACGGGTGCGGCAGACAAGGGTGCGTGGATGCACGTGAACTTAGCATGTCTGCAGGGCGAGTGTAGTGGCCGTGCCCGCTCCGTCCTGTGAGCCCTCAGCCCCTTCACCGGTCCCTCTGTGGATGTGGGACAAGCTCCCGACTCCTTCTCAACTGTCAACAGTAGTTCAATGTGAGCAGCGGGGAGGCGCCTCCGTGAGCTCATCCGTGCCACAGAGTCCCACCGGTGGCTCCTCGGGTGAAGGAGGGGGCGCTTCGCTCCAAGGAGAGAAAAGCTGCTTGTCTGCTTTCTCTGTGCCTGCAGTTTTGCTCGAGCCACAAGACGAGAGACACTGAAACAACTCCCCCTCCCCCTGCCTTTGTTCACTCGGCCAGTGGCTGTCTCACGGCAGAACCTGTGCCCAGCGTTTGTGATGTGCCAACATTCTTGTCCCCTGGGCCCCACCAGATCTGGGTGAGCAGCCCCCACAACGCCACCGGCTACTACACGGTCTATGGGGAGGAGGCGCTCCACGCTGACCACTTCAGTGCCCGGCTGAGTTTTGGAGACACACAGACCATTTGGGCAAGGACTGGCTACCTGGGTTTCCTTCGAAGAACAGAGCTCACTGACGCCAGTGGAGGTGAGGGTTACCTTTCACCCCCTGCACACGGGCCGCATGTGTGGTGGGGTCTGTCCACACCGCACGGGAGGCCTGCTGCTGTGGCCCGAGAGTCTGACATTCATGCCTCAACAGCTCAGGGACTCCTGCTGACCCCTCACCTTGTGCTGTGAGCGTGTATCTTCAGGTGTGGGGGTGAAGGATGTGGGGGTGCTCTGATAGCAGTTTTCTCTGAATATTACTGTTTTGCCACTGTGGGTGTCCTCACTGGCCTTGGACCCTCGGCCTCTGCTGAGGATGTGGGGGTGTTAGTGATCAGGCCACCAGGCCCTCCCCTTGCATGACCCTGAAAGTTGCAGGGTCCCCTAGGCCACGGCAGGTTGACCAGATCGAGTCAGAACTTCTGGTGTCCCTACAGATGCTGCTTTGTTTCCAGACATGGTACAGATTATTTCTAAATATGTGTTCACACGTTGGCCTGACTTTCCTGAGGTGTGCCTGGCTGCAGAGGCGCCCTCGCGTGGGACCGAGGGGACGGCACCACCTCCAAGGAGGCCCAGTTGTCACCTGCTGTGTGGACAGCGGGCCCCTGTCCCACAGAGCGCGGCTCGAGGCTGCTGTGGATACGCGGAAGGTGCCGCCGTTCCCTGGGTGCCCTCCTGAGGTGTTTGCACCATGTTCACAGAGCGGCACGATGCACTGTACGTGGTCGGATCTCTGGACGAGACGCTGGAGCTGAGAGGCATGCGCTACCACCCCATAGACATCGAGACGTCTGTGGTTCGAGCCCACAGGAGCATCGCCGAGTGGTGAGAGCCACGTCCCGCCCTGCCCGGTAGCCTCTGTCCCTGCAGCCTCTGTCCCTGCAGACGCTCTCCACGGGGGGTGTGCTGGCGGACACCTGCCTCTCCAGCAGCGGACCCCAAGCCTCTCGCAGCCTCTCTTTCTCCTTTCCTGACCACTTGTAAAGCAAGAGTCTGGCCCCCAAACCATGAGGTGTCTACAGTTATCCTGAAGTGTTTCTGTTTTTAATGTGAATTTTTAAATTTAAGTGGTCATGACTCACGATGACTTCACTTTGAAGGGAGCTTGAACTGGGACACATACAGCTTTCAACATCAAATAATACTATTGGTTCTTATGAAGGACTTCAATTAGCATAAAGATTCCCATAAAACACATTTAGCCCAACTTCAAATTATGTTGGGCAGTAGTGCAGGCCAACTACTCTGTACTTGCACCATTTCCCACTTGTCCGTTTGCTCCCAGAAGCCTGTGCCCGTCCCATGCATGACGCCATCTACCCCTCCCTGTCCCTGCAGTGCCGTGTTCACCTGGACCAACCTGCTGGTGGTGGTGGTGGAGCTGGATGGGCTGGAGCAGGATGCGCTGGACCTGGTGGCCCTGGTGACAAACGTCGTGCTGGAGGAGCATCACCTGGTCGTGGGTGTGGTGGTCATTGTGGACCCAGGTGTGATCCCCATCAACTCTCGGGGCGAGAAGCAGCGCATGCACCTGCGTGATGGCTTCCTGGCTGACCAGCTGGACCCCATCTATGTCGCCTACAATATGTGAGTGCCGCCTGTCGACCCCACGTTCCTGAGACAGGTGTCGTCCCCGGCCTCCTGGTGCGGGAGCCGGTCAGAGGTGTTGGGGCTTGTGAAGACAGCACACTGTCTGCAGCCGCCAGAAAAGACTCCAGTCTTCATGGAATGCTGTGCCCTCTGCTTTTACGGACCCGTCCCAAGGATCCCCACATCTCATTTCAGGAGCCACTTCCTGACTATTTGAAGAAATGTTTTCATCTTCGAGGACCTTTGTCAGTCAGTATTTGAACAGGTGGGCGCCCGCGAGGGGGCCTGGAGTGGCTGCGGAAAGGGATCATGAGCGCTCTGCTGTGCTGCGAGTTTGCACTTGTTTTAGGCTAAAAATATCATTCTTGATTTTAAAAATTCACTTATTTATTCTCACTTCAAATGACAACTTCATGTATAGAATTCCTGCCAGAAAGAACTTGAGGCCCCTGGGGAGGAGCAGAGTGATGGCGGGAGGCAGTCCTGGCCTGCCCTCCCCACTCTCAGACCCGAGGCCCCGCTGTGGCCACACGGTACTGCCTCTGCTGGTTTCATTATTGAAACAGGTGTGCCCAGTTGTCTGCATTTGTTGTCACGAATACTCAGTAAGTGCCATTTGGGGCTGTCAGCTTAGACGCGTTGTTTGGGGAAGATTAACCAGCATTTAGTCTTAAACGACTGTCCCAGCTTTGTGACTTCATGCTGTGCCGTTACAGTACCTGTTGTGGTAACTCCACAATATGAATTCTCCTCGGTACATGAAATTGTGTTGAATTGTTACTTTTATTACAGTTCAACAGACTTGGAAGCGTTGGCGGCAGCGTCTGAGGCTTTCAGGTCGTTCGTGCTATTTGCTGAGCGCCCTGCATGCAGTCTGGGGGCTGCGGAGAGACCCCTGCCCGCCTGGCGTTCGCAGTTTCGATTGTGTGCCTATAAAACTTGGCCAAACCGTATTCAGTTATTTTATTCAAACTTGATGAAACTGATGTAATATAGTAAACCTAAATCAAAGAAGAGAATGTAAAATCCTTTAGATACTTTTAAGAATTTGAAGCAAAGCTCAAACCTTAAGACAGATTATTTTTATATAGCTATTAAAGAGTGTGTTATGAAGTTGTGGGGTTTGGGGGGGACTGAGGGTGGGAAAGTTTATGAATTATGCATGCTTCCTAGGAACAACCAGGCTTTTCAGGAATTAGCCTGGAACAGTGCCTAACAAAGCTATTATTAATTCTCTACCATTTTAAATTCACCACCAAATGGGTCTGGCTAAGTGGGCGGACTCTCACATCCTACTCCTATTTGGTTACAAATAGCACGTGCATAGTAGTTCTGTTGCCTGTGGTGTTGAGCTGCGGCTAGTATGTCACAGCATACTGGAATTCTAATAACTCTATTGTAATTATGTACAGAATCTGTGTAACTTATTGTCTGACATACAGAGGTTCTAGCGGCGGACTAATGGACATTCCTTAGAACGGGATGGCCAACGGGGAAAAACTACCTAACCCTAATCTTAATGTTGTAGTTTTATAGCAAACAAATACTGTAAAATTTTTGTATTGAAAGGTCAGTGGCAGTAAGACAAGGTGTCTTGTAAATTCAGATTTTAAGAAGCGCATTAAAATGTTTTAAAAGTACTCTCTGGGAATTCTGTATATCACACTAAAATTTTTTTATATCATTATGTTAATAAAAGGTATTGACTATTTGTAATTCTGCACTTTGAAATGTGTGAAAATGTTTTTTAAATTACCCCATATAGGATGTATTTTATCATGCGTTTTTTTTTTCTGAATATAAAAGCATTTATGCCGATAGCATAAAATCTACGAAGCACATTCACGTGTAAAGAAGAAAATTAAGATCTCCTATCATCCTACCTCTGATTAATCGCAGCATTAGTGTTTAACAAAAATCCTTTCAGGGCTTAATTTTTTCTTTTTAAGGATTTTTACAAAATTAGGATCATATGCTTTTATATTAGTTTTTGTACTTAATAAATTACAGACTTTTTAATCTATGATATATATCTTCTACATGTTTTAACAACTGTGTCTTACGGGTGTGCTGTGACTGAAGGTCGTTTTCCTCTCGCTGTCCACACCAGCACTGAACACTACACCTCAGCAGTGCCGAGTCCTCACACGTCCGCGGCGACAGGTGCTGCCTCGGGCGCAGGTCCTTCAGGCAGAGTGGACAGGTCAGAGGTCATGCCCTGTGAGAAGCATTGGGTGCCTTCTGCCCTCCAGAAGGGTAGAAGGGCCTCTTCCAGCAGCCTGACAAATTAAAATAAATCCTTGCCAAATTACAGTCAAGTAACTGTCATGTCTAGTCACGTTAAAGATGTTTTTATGTGTCGTTTTTGTTTCTCATTTGTATTCGGATCCAGCAATTCTTACTGCACTCAAAGGTTTTTTGGTTGATTTGTAGGAACCATTTTACATTAAGAATCATCACATCTCAGGGCGCTTGGGAGGCTGTCAGTTAAGCAGCCAACTTTGGCTCAGGTCATGATCTCGCGGTTTGTGAGTTCGAGCCCCGCGTCGGGCTCTGCACTGACAGCTCGGAGCCTGGAGCCTGCTTCTAATTCTGTGTCTCCCTCTCTCTCTCTGCCCCTCCCTTGCTTACTGTCTCTCTCTCTCTCTCTCTCTCTCTCAAAAATAAATAAACATTAAAAAAAAATTTAAGAATTATCACGTCTAGGGGTGCCTGGGTGGCTCAGTCAGTTAAGCGTCCAACTTCAGCTCAGGTCATGATCTCATGGTTTGTAAATTTGAGCCCCACGTTGGGCTCTGTGCTGACAGTGGGGAGCATGCTTGGGATTCTCTCTCTGCCCCTCCCTGACTCGTGCTTTCTCTCTCTCTCAAAATAAATAAATAAACTTAAAAAAAATTATGTGAGCAGGTGAGGGGTGGCGGGGGTGGGGGGTGGAGAGAGAGAATCCTAAGCAGGCTCCACAAGTCGGTGCAGAGCTTGAACCCACGAACCATGAGATCATGACCTGAGCTGAAATCGAGAGTCAGACACCCAGCCAACAAAGCCACCCAGGCACCTCTTAATTTAGGTTGTTTTTTAAAATGTTCTAATTATTTTATGCAAACTATGGTTACTGGTGCTTAGTTTCAGATTATGAATAGAGCTGATTTGTTTCAGAGGACGCTCAGCACAGCCATAACCTCGTCTTCCACCCAGCCACCTTGTGGATGGAGCCTCTCCTTTGGGTGAGATGCCACTGAGGATACTGGGGCCCGATCCCGCTCGCCCAGCTTGTAAGCTGATGGTTCCAAGCTAGGAGAGGCAAGCTGAGAAGGCAAGCTCAGGTGCGATCCTGTCTCCACTGATTGCTGAGCTCCGAAGGCAGGCGTGTCACTCAGCAGTATGCCATTGTTCCTGATGAGGGGGTGCGGGGCAAGCTGAGGGTGAAGTACAAGCAAGCACCCCTGCCCCCGGGTGGGATCTGTAGGATACCCCTCAGACACTCCTGGCCACCCAGAACAAAGGAAAGGGGTTTTAGTGCTTGCCATGGTGATGTGGGAAACTAAGGCAAGTGAAAACTTAAATTCCCTTACTGCCTACAGCCCATTAACAAGTCCTTGAGACCGGCAGAGTGACCTTCCTCTAGGAGTTGAGCTGCCTGGATGAGGACACTTTGCTGGGGGCAAAAGGGAATCTTGCCTTAACTTTATCCCGACCCCCCAGGATCCTGTAAGTCTACTTCCTTTATCTCAACTGCCCCAAGATATATGCTGGCAATCATACTCCAGGCTTGTGGCCCCCTGATCTACATCAGAAGGGTCTCATAACTGAGATTTTACTAAACAGTAATAAATGACATTTCCCTAACTTCTAGCCCCTTGAGGTCCTGGAAACCCTGTTTCCAAAATCCATTAGACTTACGCTGTCCCTGACCCCCTCCCAACCTGAAGGTATATAATAAATCACTCCTCACAACCCCAGTGCAGCTCTTTCTGCCCCCGGGTCCTGTCCCCATGCTTTCATAAAATCACCTTTCTGCACCAAAGATGTCTTCCAAGAATTCTTTCTTGGCTGTCAGCTCCGAACCCCACCATGGCCCCACAACCCCATCATTTGGCACCCAACGTGCGGCTTCGCGTCTTTTCATCTGGACTCTGAGCCGGTGCAAACTTGGTAAGTACTCTTTCCTTCCTTTACTCTCATTTCAGAGGCTTTTCAAGGAGTAAAGCCTTATCGCTCAGGCCACAATCCTCGAGCCGTGGCTACTCTATGGTGAGGAGAAAGCCTGCCTCTTGGCTGGAAGTTAGTCCCCCCGCTGGAATGGTAGTAAGATCCAGAAACTCGATGCCCTCTCTTTATTCCTGTCCTTATACAAAGTTGTCTGTCTTGGGCACAGGACAACCACCTAAGTCACCAGGACGGCTGCTCCATGTGAGGTTTCCTCTTCATTGGTTGAATGTGATCCCCTCCACATATCTGGTCTAGCCGCTTCTGGCCGTGGGACCTCCACTGGGAGCCCATCGAAACCAGTACTGGATTGAATCAAAACCCAACCAGGGAGGGTCGCCTGGGTGGCTCAGTTGGTTAAGTGTCTGACTTCATTCAGCTCAGGTCATGATCTCACAGTTCGTAGGTTCGAGCCCCACGTCAGGCTCTGTGCTGACAGCTCGGTGCCTGGAGCCTGCTTCAGATTCGGTGTCTCCCTCTCTCTCTGCCCCTCCCCACTTGCACTCTGTCTCTCAAAAATAAACAAACATAAAAATAAAAAAATGAACGATGCAGCGTTCCCATCCTTGAGGTCCTCAGTGACCGACTGAGTGGCATTTGCTCCTGGCTTCAGCCAGGAGCTGATCTTCCCTAGTGATGCCTGAGACAGGTCGTTGCCCCAACTGGACACCTCGCCCCTGCCCACTGCCCACCTGGAAATGCCTGCGGCAGCTTCTGGATAGTCAGACCAGCAGTGCCGGCCAGGAGCCTTGTGGGGACGTTAACCACCCGTTCCCAGACCTAGCCTGGAGGTGAGGGCGGGTCACCCCCAGCCGAGGTCAGAGGAGGATGATGGGCATTTTACAACCTGGAATGAGGGGTCTTTGTGCTAGGAAGCCCCCAGGAGCCCTGGAGGTGGCTGTGCAGACATGCTGAGAAGCAGCCTCCCTCCTCAGGGTGAAGGAGCACCCCTTGGATGGGGGAACCACCAGGGACACTCAGCAGCGGCTACGGCAGGCTCGCTGGGGGCCAGTACACTCCAGTTGTTCCTGTCTGGTCTGCAAGCCGGGTGGACATCTGGGGACTGAGTCACCGTGAGATTCTTGGATCCAAGTGGGCAGGGGAGGTACCAGCAGGGACTCACCCAACTTCTGGCTGACGCAGCAGGCGGCCCTCTGGTGATGAACACACACCGTGTGAGCTGTAGCCCAGAGCCCGCTTGCCAGCCTCCTCCCTCTGGCACCTTGACCCCTTCGTGCAAGGCATATGCCAGCCGCGGCCGAGCCGGACAGCTGTGCTGGACCCTCTGGTCCTCCCAGACCTGCTCCTCGTCCTGTGTTCCCGCCCCAGCTGTCCCAGCACTGACCCTGGTCCCGGACCGGCTGTCCTCACTGGCCTGCAGTGCACCTTCCTTTCAGAGCAGCCGCTCCTACCTTCCTCTTCTCTGTGAAGCAACTTTCCTGTGTTCTCTGGACCCTCCTGTGCTTTGTCACACCTTGTACGTTGTGAATTTCAATTTCTCTGCCATGTTCTTTTTTTTCTTTTTCTTTCTTTTTTTTTTTTTTTTTTTGTGAGAGCGTGTGGGAGACGGGTAGAGGGAGAGAGGGAGAGAGAGAGAGAGAGAGAGAGAGAGAGTCTCAAGCAGGATCTGAGCCCAGCCCATGACCCTGGGATCACGACCTGAGCTGAAATCAAGGTGGCTCAACTGACTGAGCCCCCCAAGTGCTCCATTCTCTGCCATTCTTAAATAAACACATTTTGCTGGTGATTTTACTGGCTGTCTTTTTTCCAAGGTCAAGATCTGCAAGGCTCTATGGGGCCAGGATGGTGGGACAAGCAGGTGCCAGTGACCATGTGGGGAGCAAACCTGCCAGAGCACAATGGAGTGTCCCAGACGCCTGTCCTGACACAGTGCTCCCCCTCACGGGGGGGGGGGGGGGGGGGGGGGAAGGAGGGGAAGGGTTGAGGGAGGGCTGGGAGGGCAAGCCATCGGCGGCGGGGAGAGGGGAGGGGACTCTGGAGAGGGTCCGTACGTGCTGGCTTCAGCCCCCAGCCCCAAATGCCTGGGCGGCCACTTTGGTCTCCGCTTCTTCCCAGCCCGTGCAGCCACCACCCCCCATCCCCCTGGGCACGTGACCGGCCAGACCAATCACAGCTCGGCTCCCGAGGATTAGCCCATTAGTAGATTAGTCCGGGGGAGGCCACCCCGACGCCAACCAGGCTGGAAGTTCCTGGCAGGAGCCCGTGGCCGGGGGTTGTCCCACCTGGTGCTTCCCTGCCCCTCAGCTGCCCTCCTCACCCCCACCTCAGCCCTCACCCTCACCCCTACCTCATCACACCCCTCCTCACCACTCCTGCTTCCCCTCTCCCTCGCCCCGGCCCGAACCCTCCTCCTCACCCCCACCTCACCAGGTACCTCCTCACCCCTCTCTTCACACCCCTCTTCACCACTCCTGCCTCCCCTCTCCTCACCCCTCCTCCTCACCCCCACCTCAGTGCACACCACCCCTCTCTTGGTGTCTCCTCCTCAACCCTCTTACCACCCTCCTCCACCCAGACCCCCCCACCCCCCTCACCCTGCATCATCCCTCCCTCTCACCCTGCCTCACCTCCATCTCACCACTCCTTTCCACCCCCTTCCTTCCTCATCACACTGCTCCAGGCACCTTCTCACCCCTCTGCACCCTGCCCCATCTATGCCGCTTCCCTTCACACCACACCCCTGCCCACCCCACGCCCATCCAGTGTCCCTGGCCCTGTGCACCTGCCCTGGCTTTGGGGAGTGCAGCGTCTGCGGTGACGATGATGCCAGGCCATTGACTTCACTCCTCTTTCCAGGTTTGCAGGTATTTCACTTGGTTTCGTGTTTAAGGGCTACGGAGGATTGTTACGGGACTCTTTTTATTTAATGCAAATACAAGCAATCAATTGGTTTATGAATTTCCAAGTCTGTGCACTTAAAAAAAAGCAGCAGAAAAAGGGGTGGATGAGGTTAATTTGAATTTTCCTGGAAGTGATTGTTAATATTTAGGACACATTTGAATTCGTGGATACCCAAGCATAAAGTTCAGCTTTGCACACGCACTGACTCTCCCAACAGCCGTGGGCAGACCCCGGCCGGGCACAGACAAGCGGGGAATGACACCAACAGACCGGACACGTCCCTTTAGGAACCCACAGCCTTAGGGACAGGAGAGGAGGCCAAGCAAAGAGAGTTACTTGCACAACGCCTGCCTCCCGAGACGGGAGCGGAACCCTGCTCGGGCGGGCGGTGCTCCCCCTGCCGCTCACGCGTCCCCCCACAGACCCAGCGAGCTGTGAGCCTCTCAGGGGAGGGGCGCTGAGTGTGGAACTGTGACCCGCAGTTGCGGTCAGAATTAAAATGCCAGTACTTGGTGGCTTGGGAGACATGTTCCTCCTTTAGGGCCGTTAGTGTTGAGTATTTCCCCGGGGTCACAGCTCACCACAGCTCATCGCTGTCACCGCGCCGCCACGATGTGCCCCGCGCACATTCCTGTGCGCCGATGATAACAGATTTAAGGGAGGGCAGCCTTTTCAAAGGATGGTGGGCAAAACTTTGTGTGTTTGGCAATGGTGGAGACTTAAGGAAGCCACCAGTGTCCAGGGTCGTTTTTGGTTCCGGTTTGATCTTTCTGGGTTAGGGTTCTCCACAGCCGTGCCGGCGGGTGGAGCACACGCTCCGTGACCGAGAACCCACTCTCCTAAGCGGTCGTGACCGAGTCCCTGGGGCCAGTCAGCTAACACGTGTGCCTAACGGAGCAGGGATAGTGACCGGGGCCATTGGAAGACGGCCCTCGGAAAGAGGTTTTCAATTTGTCATTGACAAAGCGAATCAAGCTTCCTAGTTAGCTACAACACGGCTGGAAAGCTCAGCTCCTACTAGCCTGCAAGCCCTTGCCCTCTGCGTCCTTGTGTGACCTTCGTCTCTGCCACAGGAACAGCTCTCTCCGTTTCACTCGTGTTCAAAGAACTCGTGGCAGGCAGTGGTAACCATGGCGACGAAGGCCATAAATTCCTGGAAATCACATTCGCCGTCTCCATCATTGTCCAGAGTTTCCATGACTTTGTCCACCACCTCCTGCTCCTTGATTTCCTAGGAGATAGAAGAGACATTGCCCATCTTGGTTTTAAATGAAGTTTAGAGCCATCAAACCATGATTAATCGTTGGCTCACCTTAATAATTTGTATCAGAAGCAACTTAAGATGTAAAATGCAAAATACCAGAAAGCTTTTTCCTGTGACCAGGGGGCTCTTGGCTGGGCAGAAGCCTCTGGGGGTCCGGGCCTTCTCTTCCACCTTACTTTGAGTCTGCTGGGCCCCAGGCTACTTGAAAAGACTAAATGACACAACCAGGTTCGAAAAACTGCAGCTTGTGCTCCACTATACTTAAAACACACGTTCTAAATAAGCCCGAGCGTGTTGTAAGCAAACATCTTGGAAGAAAAAATGAACTTTTGGTTCCGCCCAAGGTTTTCACTGTTTCTGCGTGTGGAAGTCCTTATTTGTTAACTCCTTGTGTTCTTTTTGCCATTTGAGTTGCTTTCGGGCATCGTGGGACTTTTCCGATGACTCTGCTGCCCAACCCTGAAACCCAGTAAGTGGTGTGAGAGGAGCCAACGCCGTGCAGGGCTACACACGTGGTGGGAACGGCGGGGCACGAAGAGCAAAGAGCATAAGTGCGCCGGTTCGGAATGGCCGGGCCCCGGAGCAAGACAGCCCGCCCGGAAGCGGTCGCGTGTAGCTGGCTGGATACAAAACTGTGAAGGACTGATTCCAGTGGGGTTGGATGGGACCTGGAAACATCTGCCTCAGACAGAGGGGAGCAGTACGCTCTTTCGATCCCATTATAGATTTGCCTCCAGCCTGGAATTACCCTGACAAAACTAGGCCAACAAATGTTCATGACATCTTGATGTGCTTGCCATGAACTATATATCTTTTATAAATTGTGGTTCCCACATGCTAAGTTTTTCCTGTTATAAAATTAATAATTATTGGTAAGTACTTTCACTGTATGTTTGGTACTTGACCGACACTATCTCATTTCATCCTTAGAACAATCCTTGTTACAGAAGAAACTGGGACTTTTGATTGTCAGAAGGTGGAACTGGTGGGAGAACTGAACGTGCAGGTGGCCGACTGCCACTTGAACTTGCGTGCCTGAGAAAACGAGTCTTGGAATCGGCCCCAGAGATGCCCCCTACCCCTAAGCGCACAGGCGCCTCCTCTGACCTGGCGGTGCCATTCACAGCGATGGAGAGTTGGGTCGGGGCGTGGACAGGACAACCCGCCAGCCCTGCTGCTGGACCCTGGGGCTCATCATGCACTGAGAGGCTCAGCTGGCTCCGGACAGGGGCTCTTTGTCACCGTGCAGCCGGGCCGTGTCCTGATGCTCTGGCATCTTCCCCGGAATTAGCTCTTGGTCAGACCTTAGTGCCCTGGTTCATTGTTGGGCCATTTCCTGTGTGTGTGATTGGTCACTTCGGTGAACTTGGTTCTGGACACTAAAGGAAGGTCAGGTGCCAGGTGGATTGCAGTTCAGTGCCTCGAGGGTATGAGACTGGTATGCAGTGGAGACAATGGGTGACTGACCCTCAGGCAGTGGAGATTGCGGGCGGGGAAGTGAGTCCAGGATAGGTATCTGGACCTACTTCCACCACCGGTTTATCGGGACCACTCACACAGCTTCCTAAATTAGGGTCTTTTACTCCATGGATCCCCCTGAAAAGCCCTATAGCCTCCAGAGGGCACAGGGCCCTTCTCATGCCCTCAGTCAAGTAGGCTGTGGCCATTCATTGACGTACCAGGTTGGGTGCCCCAGACGCGGAGGCCGTGTCCTCGGGCTTGTGTCTCTCCCAGTGGCAAACATAGTGCTTACTCAGTCATGTTTGCTGAGTGGATGGCATCCGCTGGCAGATGCTAAACCTGTAGCTAAAGCAAAAACAGTCCTTTCCTCAAATCAAGAGCCTATCTTTAACATCTTTCTTGTATGTTAATTGTGGCCCATGATAAGTCATGAGTATATTTTTCATCCCATTCTGTCATTATTGCTGTAAATCCTTAGATTTTTCATAGAAGAGTCAGCATTATTTGGAACCTGTGCTATTGCCTTTGAAATAGCAGCTTTTCCTTGCTGTTCCTACTATACACAAAACAGATGAAAATGAAAACAGCGGGGTCATCTAAGCTAGCCTCTCTAGTGAGGGTTCAGTTGCACAAACAAGTTTTCAGAAGCATCCTAGGAGTCCTGAAATGTAACTGGAATCACTTTCAGGGAAGCTCAAAAGAGGAAGTGTCCAGGTGGTTTTCTAAGTGGAGAAGAAAATGGCAAACTGTCGATTTTAAAAAGCAAGACTCACCTCTAAAAAATGGGAAAGCTCATTGTTGATGAGCTCCTTGAGTTCAGATTTCTTCAGCTTGTGCTTGTCGCCCTCCCTTCCGGAATATTGATGGAAAACATCAATGAGGGCCACCATGGCCTTCTCCAGCTCAGACATCCTAGGGGTCCACAAAGGAAAGATTCCTTCTCATGCTTTTTGCCTTGTTTGCACACAGAACAGTTAATGCGTTCGCTCTACGGACCTCAACCCAGAGGAGGGGCTGGACTGGCCTTGGCTCATCTCCCCTGCAAGCTGAGAGCAGTTGTCCCGTCTGCCTCTCAGAGCCACTCCTGCCCTCCCCTCCCTTCTCTGTCCCCGTGGCCTCTGGCTTCTGGTTGGGTTTGGCCAATGGGAAACTTCAGCAAAAAGACTGTAGCGCAGGAGTGAGGGAGCCTGGGGGTCGATTCCTGCTTCCTTCGCAGTAGGCCACCCTCTGCCCTTGCAGGGCTCCAAGATGAAGTGACACAGTACAGGGGAGCAGAGCACTGACTGCAAGCTGTTAGAATTATCTAGAAGGAAGTAAGGTGGCCAGGGGCAAAATGAAGCTACAAAAATCAATAGTATTCCTGTATTCTACCAATAGACCATTAGAAAACATGGTAGAAAAAATCCTATTCATAAATTCATAAAGCAACACACACATATTACTTGAGAATAAGTTGAGCAAGAAAAGTGCAGTTTCTTGCAAATGATTCTAAAGATCATAAAAATGCAGGGACTTTCCTTTCTAATAATATATAAATTTAACTCACTTTAAATAAAAATCTTTAAGAGATTTATTTATTTTTTTTTTTTTGATGGGTGAGGAACATGACCAAAAAGCTGCAAAACTGAACTGGAAAAATGAACATGGCAGAATTGCCACAAACATTTTTGAAAAAGATCAATGAAAGATCCACAAAGACCAACCAGAATCAAAAATATATTATAAAGCCATAGAGAGTGAGGCTGGCTCTGAGGCAGGGATGCACAATTGGGGCAGGAGGCTGAGCCACAGCCGGGCACTAGCATTCCCCGCCCCCGCAGTGCTGGGAGCTGCTGTTTCTCTGCAGGTATCAGAGTATGAAACTTCCTACTTCACTCACATGTACCTCAGACCGTGGCCTGCAAGCAGGAAATATCTGTTTAATCCTGGGAATTAGGTACATTTTACAGAGGACGATTTGTCGATTGTTTCAAAAACTGAGACACTCAGCCAGAGAAATTTACCAACCTATGGCCTTGAGTTCCGACCAGGACAAAATCTTTGCTCTATGACAGTTCAAAATAGATCTGAGACTCGGGCCTACAGCTCTGGGGGTACTTAGGGGGGCGAGGGGCAGGTCTGATGAGTAACCCCTCCCCCCAGGTCCCAGAGGGAGAAGCCTCCACATCTGTCTGCCGGGTAGATTATATTCAATTTCTAGATCATTATTTGAAATTATCTGTGACTTTTAAATTCAGATTTCTGTTGATTAAAATGTCCCCCATCAAAAAACAAACAAACAAAATAGATCTGAGAACTACATCTAATTGTGGAAAAATCATTCCCGTGTTGGACATGTCACTTATATCTAGAAAATAAACTGGAAGACATTTTTAAAATTTTATTTATTTCTGATTTCTCAGAGAGAAAGGATTGAGGATTTTTGTCTTGACCTCATCTTTGCTAAAGTCACCCTATTAATAATCAGTATCCTTTTTTTGCCCTACAGTCCCTAAAAGTCAGCTCTATCACACATAGATAGAACAATTCAGATGGATTAAAATCTTTTAACATGTCATTCTTTCTTATCCTTTACATTCAGGTTTTCAATTATCGATTTTGTTTTTTGGAAACAAAACAAGAAACCCAAGAAACTTTTGCATCATTCTGATACTTCACAAAGTCTGTGATACGTCAGGGAAGGAGAGCTTAAATTATTTTTTTGTGAAGTATGTATGACTAGTGGGATTTTTTTTTTTAAGTTTATTTATTTATTTTGAGAGAGAGAGAATGCAAGCAAGGGAGGTGCAAAGAGAGAGGGAGAAAGAGAGAATCCCAAGCAGGCTCTGCGCTGTCGTCTTGGAGCCCAGTGCGGGGCTTGAACTCGTGAACCATTAGATCACGACCTGAGCTGAGCTGAACGCTCAACCAACTGAGCCACCCAGGCACCCCTAGTGGGATTTTTTTGAAGGAAAGGCATAAAACATATTGCATATGTTTGAAAACTCCATATAATGTAATTTTCTTCATAACCACACTACAATTTTTTTTCCTTTTAAATTCTTCCTTTTGCTAAGAAACAATGGATGGTTTAAAGCTTATCTTTTAAGAGAAATGGAAATCAAATATCCATATTTCCTTTCCACTTAGTTCCATGAATGTTATTCTTGCATTAATTTGCCTCTTATTCCTGCATTAATCTTTTTACGTGGAAAGCAAGAGGCGTCTGGGCTTTAACTCCTTTTGGAAGGACACAACACACAGGATGTGGTGAGGGGCTCCCCCCGCCCCCCAGGGAAGCGGCCTACCTCCCTGAGAAATTCTAAGACTGAAGAAATTAAACCCACCAAAACTCTTTGACCGAGATTGTAATTTACTTGTAAAGACCTCCCAATTGGCATGTAATTTCTGGGTGGTGTCCAGGGGGACCCTGGCATTTCCTTGTTGAGGGAAGACTGAGAAGCGGTTGCAAACCCAGGACTCAAGCAACAGGAAAGGAAAGCACTTGTTTCTGAGTAGGGCTGACCTCACTCTGCTTGCCAGTCATGCTCAGCAGAAACCCTGCTCTTCAGAGAGTTAGGGAAGAAGCAACATTTGTTAGTACCTCTGCGGAAATGTCAGCAGCCACCTCGAGCCACTGTCCTTGAGGGTTCTCTGATTTGCGGTGTAAAACTCAGGCAGAGTGAACCTCTGGCTGCCTAGAGTTGACGCATTCATGTCCACAAAGCAGTAATAAGGGAAGGAAAACTAAGATAAAAACCGAGACTTATGGCAAACCATAAGAGGCTCTTAAATACAGAGAACAAACTGACGGTTGATGACGGTGGGGGTGGCGGAGGGTGGGGGGGTTAAGTGGGGCATGGGGGTTAAGGAGGGCACTTTTAGGGATGAGCACTGGGCGTCATATGTCAGAGATGAATCTCTGGGTTCTGCTCCTGAAACCGAGACCACACTGGATGTTAACTAACTTGCATTTAAATTTAAAAAGAAAAAAAGCTCCCCACGTATGAAATGCTGCCAATCATCCGAAAAGGGCTTTCCAACCTACACCTAGTTCCCACCCCACCCCACCCTCTCGGTTCCCTCAGGTTCTCCCTGAGTGTCCTCACGTCAGTGGCTCCTGGTGGCCGCTCCTGTCACCTCCTGGCTGTGGCGTCCAGAGTGGCAGGAGTGTTGTGGGGCGCCTCTTATTCCTCCTGGGCGGTGGGGCGCGGCGCTGCAGGCCCGGGCAGCCAATGGGGGTGGTGGGTGGGGGTGGGGGCAGCTGGCGGCCAGGCCCGCACACAGGGCCGCTTTGACCGGCGGCCACCCGGGGACTCGCTGGGGAGCCAGGACTGCGCTTGGGCCAAGGAAGAAAATGGCCCGTGGGGCAGGAAGTAGAGAGTCAGCTTTTTGTGCTATTTTTTAATTTATACATGAATACTGATGTTCCTCTAAAGGCAAGGTTGGGGGTGGGGCGAGGAGAGAGACCGAGTAATTGATTCAAACAAAGCAAATGTGCAGCCAAGACCGTGGCGCTTCCAAGGACAGGCTGAACACAAGGACGAAGGGCCCGCGGGCTGCTTTCCAGCGGAGAGGCCCCTGCGCCGTCTGCTGCCTCCCAGCCTTCCTCGCCCCCACTCGCCCCGGCCACCCCAAGGCGCCTGGACAGCAAACCCTCCCCCCTCCCCCCCCCCCCCCCCCCCCCCCCCCACTGAGAATGGCTGCTCCAGAAACACATGGCAAAGCAGATCCCTGATATTTGAGGATAACAGCCTCATTTAATGTGATGGAGGACACTCTCCAGGTGCACCCCAAGGCCTCCTCCCTCACCCTGGGGCGACCTCACAGACTGTCAGCCTCTGTTTTGCAGAGAGGTGCTGCTGGTGCTCCCCTCTCTGGGGCCTCACAGCAGCCACAGGAAAGCGGATCCAGACCCCCTGCTGTCCTCAGCTCTACCCTTCCTGAGTTGTTTCCAAGTGGAAACCCCAAAGGCAGCCGCTCCTTTAACCAAATTACATAGAAAGCCGTGGCCTCAAACTCCTCAAAGGACATCTGAATCAGAATCAGGGCCCTTCTGCTGACTCAGGCTCACAGCCGCCACGTTCGAAGGATCAGGACGCAAGATGTCCGTGGTCACAGCTGTTGTGTTGTCATCTGTTTTACCAGGAAATTCTTGACTATTCGACACCTGGAAGTATGTCCTGGAAACAGCACTGAGCTGCGAGCCTTGGGGCTTGAGCTGTCCCGTCCTAGACCCCCAGCCTGCACCCACACTTGCATGAGGTAGGCTCTGAGTGGTGTGGTTTGATCCTATGTCCTCGGCTGCCCCACAGGTTGATGCCTGGTGAAGGGTCACATGCATGTGTGTTGTGTAAAGCAAGGGCACTGGGTGGTATGTGCCAGGCACTAGGCAGGGGTTCACCCTGTGTGCACCCTTCAGTGTACACAGAACAGCTTCAGCCCACTCCTGCAGAGAAAAAAGGAGTTTGGAATCTATTCATTCAACTACTGGACGCCTGAGCAAGGGGCCTGCCCTCTGGATACACACGGCACAGCCTCCTGGGACAGCCAAGTGGGACTTGCGCCTACTGTGTTTCAGGCTCTGTGGGAGCAGAGTTGGGGGAGAGGGGTGCCAGGGCTCACAGGCTGGGAGAGGTTCCACCCTCTGGGTGAGAGGGGCTTTCAAGTGCTATGGGGCCCCCGTGGTGGCACCCTGTACCCACCCACAGGACCTCACAGACACAAGACTTCACAAGAACAGGGGAGGGTGCATGTGACCTCACCAGCTGTCAGCACCACCTCTTGACAGAGGAGATACTTAGGGCAAATTAAAACCATCCTGGGAGAGGGATGCTCATGGCCCTCATCCACAAGGTTGTCTGGGGCCCACGGTTCCTCCTTGGCCTTCACACTTCCAGATGACCCTGGCCCCCTCTCCCAATTCCCCGACTTGGGGTCTCATCTCATTGGACTGGACCCCTGGTCTAGTCACATGTGACCTGCACATCCAGTCCCTACCCCTGCATTCCACAGGAGAGCCCTGCACTAAAGCAATGAGAATTATGCTCTTGAGTAGAACATGTAGGAAGCTCTTCATAGCCTACAGATGACCATGTGAGATGGTGCCTTTGGGACAGGCTTCCTGAATCTCAGTGGGGTGATGGCAGAGGGGCATACCAGTAGTCAGGATGCTTTGGTCCATGGAGATCTTTGGCAGTGGTTGTCTGATTACAGTGTCCCTGGGAATGAGACAGATGCACAGCCTACTCAAGCAGTCCTTAACCCACACGACAGGAAAAACTCCAGCTCTGGTAATCAAAACCTGACTTGAATCACCAGTGTGGAGAATCGCAGCCTGTCTCCCAAGTTTCCAGACTTAAGTTGGGTTGGACCCCGAGTCTCTTGATTGAAGATGAGGCCAGGTTCCCTTGAGACGAGGCCCTGTACTTACTGCCAGTACACATTAAGAACCTTCATTTATACCTTCCCCAAGGGACCTGCAGCTACTCGCAAATGTGACCACACAGTGGAAACATTTAGATCTGAAAGGAAACACTTAGACCTCTCCACGGGTTATGAGATATGGGCTCTGAGTTGGTCCTAATTCCTGGGCCAACAAAATGGCACCATGGCCCACTAGTCCATGTAGGAATTCGTGGTGGTCAGGTGATAGAGTCTTAACTAGACCAGCTCACAGTGGGCCCGGGAGGTGCACCTGAAAGTATAATCGAAACAGACACAGTTGGCCACTGGCAGAATGCCCTCACTGGCCCTCTTACATACCAGCTGAGGACCATTACGACAGGCAAAGCTAGGGGAACATTCCTAGAACTTCCCCTTCTTATCGTGACAGTAAACTGAGAAACACTGCACCCCTGGGAGAATTCAGAGATGAATGCCGTTCTCAAAGAGTTGACATAAGAAGGGGTGGTGATACTAAGCACAAACCCATTTCACTTGCCAGTGTGGCCTGTGCAGACAGCATATGGATTAGGGAGAATGGGGACTGTCGCAAATGTGGTCAGCTGGTGGCTTCAGCTGCTGTGCCAGATGCAACATCTCTCCTGGAGAAGATCATCACAGGCCCTGGCACTGGGCATCTGTTTCTCAAAACCAATGTTAAGACCCACCAGAAATAGTTTGCTTTTACCTGGCAGGCTGCAGGCAGACCCTCACAGCATTGCCTCAGGGATACATCCGCTCTCCTGCTCAATGCCAGAGTATTGTCTACGGAGACCTTGACCAGCAGCACACTGGTCCACTCTACTGAAGACAGGACGCTGACTGGGTCTGATGCCTTCGTAAGACATCTGCAAACTGGACGGGGGGAGAGAAGGCCCCCAAAATCTTTAGGGGCCACCACCTCAGTGAAGTTCCAGGGGTGGTGTCAGTGCTCTGGAGCGTGTTGGAGAACCCCCGGGCACCACCTGCTGGGAAAAGAGGCATAACATTTGGTTGAGGTTTGGGGGCTTTAGACATGACATATACTACACGTGCGTGTGCTACTTCCATCCATGAGGCTGGCATTTCCGGTGGGGACCAGAGCAAGTTTAGGCTGCAGGCCAAGCTGTGTTACCATTGGTTCAGAGGATCCTGCAGATCTGATGATATTTGAAGTGTCTCTGGCACATGTGGATGCAACGCGGACCCTCTGACAAGCGCTGATAGGAGGGTCCTTCTAGGATTTTGAAGCAAGTCTGTGTCTTGTTTGGCAGCTAGCTATTCCCATTTTGAGAACATATTCTCAGGGGCACTTGGCTGGTTCAGTCGGTTGAGCGTCGGACTTCGGCTCAGGTCATGATCTTGAGGTTTGTGAGTTTGAGCCCCGCGTCAGGCTCTGTGCGGACAGCTCGGAGCCTGGAGCCTGCTTTGGATTCTGTGTCTCCCTCTCTCTGCCCCTCCCCCACTTGCAGTCTGCCTCTCTCTCTCTTTCTTTCTCTCTCTTTCTCTCTCTTTCTCTCTCAAAAACAAACAAACAAACATTAAAAAAAATTTTAAAAAGAAAAAAAGAACAGCTTCTGGTTTGCTGTTAGACCTCAGTGGAGACTGAACACCTAACCCTGGGACATCAGGAAACCATGCAGCTCAAGTGCTGTCTGATCCACGTCGCCATAAGTCTGGGTGTGTGTAACAGGAGCATATTATCGAATGGAAATGTCTAGGAGGCATGAGCAGGTGGCTCTGAGTCCTTGGACACCAAGTCCTGTTGCATTGCCTCCTTTTTCTCAATCCATGTCTGTGGACTCCTGGGGTATTTCTTTCTTTCTTTTTTTTTAAAGTTTATTTATTTATTTTGAGAGAGTCAGAGACAGTGAGCACGGGAGGGGCAGAGAGAGAGAGGGAGAATCCCAAGCAGGTTCTGCACTGACCGTGGGCTTGAACTCATGAAACTGTGAGACCGTGACCTGAGCTGAAATCGACAGTTGGAGGCTTAACCGACTGAACCCCCCAGGTGCCCCTCCTGGGGTATTTTTACAAGCTGTTGACTATGACAGAAGACGCTTGTGCTGGCTCACAGGTGCGTGCGTGTGCCACGCTGGCACCACCTGAACTGGATGGATACAGAGCGGCACCCCGCTCAAGGCTCACCCTGAGGGACAGTGGTAAAGGAGTCCTCTCATGACAGAACTTTGAGCCGTGCCTGTGGTTGTCCACTATGTCTGGAGTGAGCCGTGGCCAGAGCGTGGATCTGTATCCATTTGGGGGCAGTTGCTAGTGATTTGGTTGGTCGGCAACTTGGAAGGAACAGGATTGGAAAATCGGTGACAGGAGGCCCTGGGGAAGGCCTGTGGATGGACCTTTGTTGAGGAGCAGTCTGTGAACACACAGCAGTCTGTGCCCACTTTGTCGAGGGGCAGTCTGTGAACAGCCAATGCCCGCCGATGGGCGTGCGCTGCAGAAGGGTCTCCTCATAATCAGAAGGAAAATGATCAGCCCCGTGTGTGTCAGCCAGCTCTCGCCCCAGCCATGCCAGGGCTTGCTCCATGTGCCCGTGAACAGAGTGGCCACGTGGCAGGGGTGGAGGCGTGCGCATGCTCGACAACATGGACTCCCCCTCACCGAAGCTGCCCCAGCTCCTGCCGCCCCCAGGTGTCTGGTCTGCCAACACCGAGCCCTGCGGTGAGCCGCCAGGCGCCTGGTGGCCGGTTACACTGGGCCTCTTCCATCACAGACGGGGCAGAGACTTGTCCTCACTGGAATAGATGTATGTTCTGGGTATGGATTTGACTTCCCTCCACTGTATTGTTTCTGCCAGCACCAAAACCCATGACATCACGAAAGCCTTATCTACTGTAATGGCGTTCTGGACAGCACTGGGTATCATCAAGGAACTGATTCCACAGCGAGGAAAATGCCACGATGGGCTCAGGCCCGTAAGATTCACTGGTCTTGTCCCATGTCCACTAACTCAGAAGTGGCTGACAGTGAAAGGTGAGACAGCTTCCTGAAGAGTCAGTTAAGGGAGGTAACATCCTGAAAGGATGGGTTCTATCTTATCGGATGCCACACACACTTGGAATCAGGGTCCATTATGTGCGGCTGTGTCCCCATTGCCGGGATGTGCAGGTCTGGGAATCAAGAGTTGGAAGTACAGGTGTCCCTCTCATTAGTGCACTTCATGACCTACTTGCAGAATTTTTGTTTCTTGTCCTGGCAACTTTGAGATGGTTTGGAGATCTGTCTCCAGAGCGGAGTGCTTCCTCAGGGGTCATAGCAGTGGTCCCACTGAATTAGAAGCTGGGACTGCCACCTAGCCACTTTGGGCTCCTTATGCCTCTAAACTGTCAGGCAAAAAAAAGGGTTAATCCACTAGCCTCAGTGATTGATCCCAATCATGGAGGGGAGAGTCAGAGAGGAGAGTCTGGTTACCTACACAGTAGCGGCAGGGAGGACTGGGGACACAGGACATTTGCTGGGACATCTCTCAGTACTTCCATGACCACCAGTAGGGATTCCTGGAAAACTACAGCAACCAAAAAATAAAAATAAAGCAGGACTATTGAGGACCCGGGCCCTTCAGGGATGAAGGTTTGGGTCATCCTACCAAAATAAGGAATCCAGAACAGGTTCCTGCTGAGGGCCAAGGACATATGGAATGGGTAGTTGAAGAAGGAAGCCATGAGTGTCAATGGTGACCTTGTGACCGGTTACATAAATAGGCCTGTAGAAGCTGGCACAGCGTTTGCTTGTTACCCACACGTGTTTATTTACCAACCTTTTTCTTCTTTCTCCTTCCCATTTTTTATTTTACAAACAAGCTGTTGGAGGATAGCATTTCATTACTCTTTAGGTAACTGAATTTTCAGTGGAACCCTGACTGAACTTGGGGGGTAATTAATAGAGCCAGAGATGGGCACAATGACCGCCCTGGGACTGTGCACCTTCTCATTTGGAGAAGAACCACCAGTAACAGAATCGGTTGTGTCTTTTAAGGTAGAAACAGAGAAGCACTCAATTGTTGCCAGGGGTCCCCATGCATGTGGGTTGCTGCTGATGGATGCTGAGTCGACGAATGGCCGGACTTGCCCGTCATTGTCCACCTCTCTGGCCGCCTCAGTGTTTGTGTGCTGCTCGCGGCCCGGCCCTCCTCTGCACACCTGCTGAGTTCGGCAGAGAGGGCTTTAGCAGGGGCTTCTCCTCCTGCTCCTTGTGGGGCGGGTCTCGCTTTGTCTCAGTCCTGCTTCCGTGTCCTTTACAGCATCTGATGGTGCCCAGCCCCGTGTCCAGAGAGGACAGCCCTCGGTGACTCAGCAGCCTGGCCTGGACCCGGTGGTTACTTTGCCCTGGGTCTCTGACACGGACGCTGTAGAACTTGTGCTCACAGCAGCTCGCCACCCCTCTGCGTGTCCCCCGGCCCTCCTCAGCCTGCCTGTGCCCTGGAGGTCTCCTCACCTTCTTGGAACTGTCACTGCACAGCTCAGGCTTCCACCCCAGCGTCCTCTGTGCACCTACCCAGCAGCCTGGGTTCTCCTGTCCTCCACAGGGGTGTGTCAAGGACTGGGGAGCGCTGTGATTTTACCCTGCTTGTGAGCTAAGGACATAGCGTGTCATTGTTTCAGAGATGTCGGTGGGCGGCCCACGGTTCTGGGTCGGAGATTGCTCATGGGCGCATCAGCAGCCACAGCCTTATGTTCGCGTTGGTTCTGTGCTCCCAAGTCCACAGCTGCGATGCAGATAGGCCAGGATGAGGGTGCGCTCACGCAGGGGTTGTGTTCGCAGAGGGCGCCCTGAGCCTGAGTGGCTCTCTGCCCTCATTTGGAGTGGCGAGCAGACGACCCTGCCTCGTCCCTCCTCGGGGTGCCCCCTGCAGCGCTGGCACGAGGCCGGGGCGGAGAGTGGCCAGGGCCTTGCATGCTTGTGCTGGCAGTGACACGCGGGGCCCCATGGGCTGTGGACCGGCTCCAGCTTGGGCAGCCAGCCAAGCCCAGCCTTGGGCAAGGGTCTTTGTCGGTCTGTCTTCCTTTGGACGCTTGCTCTCCCTCATCCCTGGGGAGCCCTTGAGATTTCTCTGTGTAGTTACTTTGTTGTTGTACTTTCATAATTCTTTACATCCACTTGGACCCAGATCGATGCACTAGGTAACCATAAAAATTTAAATGTTTATTAATTTTTTACTATTATATCAGGCTAAGATGATTTCAAAGTAAAAAATTTTAAAGATATTGTATGGAGAGAGTAAGCTTAGCAGAAGGGACAAAATGGAGGAAAACAACAGCACTGTGCCTGAAACCAGTAGCCAGTTTTTTTTTTTTTTTTTAATTAAAAAAAAAAATTTTTTTTTCAACGTTTATTTATTTTTGGGACAGAGAGAGACAGAGCATGAACGGGGGAGGGGCAGAGAGAGAGGGAGACACAGAATCGGAAACAGGCTCCAGGCTCTGAGCCATCAGCCCAGAGCCTGACGCGGGGCTCGAACTCGCGTACCGCGAGATCGTGACCTGGCTGAAGTCGGACGCTTAACCGACTGCGCCACCCAGGCGCCCCTGTAGCCAGTTTTTTAATGTATAAAATCCCCCAACTGATGTGCTATGATCTGTATTTTACCGATAGAACATGTCTGACACCACATATACGTTTTTTTCCCTACATTGACCGGTTCTCTGACAACGGCTGCGTGTCTTACCGTTCGGTTCGGTTCTCACACAATCTGCCTGGAGTTCGCACAGACATCACAGGTTAGGGGCTCAGTCCCACAAGACTGCCCAGGACCACACATACTTCTGACTGACTGCCTATAAACCGGGGGCTCCCACGACCCCCTCCTCGGGTTCAGTACTTTGCTAGAACGACTCAGGAACAGAGAAATGGAAGAGGTGCACAGGGCGAGGTATGCGGTGGGAAGGGCCCAGAGCTTCCCCGCCCTCTGGATGCATCCCCCTCCCCACACCTCCATGTGTTCATAGGCCTGGAAGTTCTCTGAACCCCATCCTTTTGTGTTTGGTTGAAGGTTCCATTTTGTAGGGATGATTAATGAACTCATTGGCTACTGGTGGTTGAGTCGATCTCCAGCCCCCCTCCCCTCCCCTCCCCTCCCCTCCCTGAGGCTGGGAGAGGGGCTAAAAGTTCCCCCTGCTGATCCTGTGGCCTATTCCTTCAGAGTCCAGCCCCCCTCCTCAAAGAGTCACCCACCTTATTAGCATAGTCCCGAGTGTGGTTGGAGGGAGCTTGTTATGAACAACAGAAGATACCCCCCTCACCCCATCACTCAGGGAGTTCCAAGGCTTCAGAACTGGGGGCACAAAGACCAAACATATATTTCTTATTATATCACAATATCACATGAGGTAATAAACATTGTAAATATAAATATCCCACTATAAAAGGAATATGTACTATTGCCCAAATAATAAAAAAGCTTAGGGAGACAGTGTACCAACAAAGGGTTGGATGTTTTGGATAACCATCACTATGGGTGTTTTCCAGGGGCTGAAAGGGACTGCTGGTGTGACCCCTGGAAGACAGGTGTCCACTGTGAACAACTGAATTGACTTGTCTAGCTTTGCCATATCGATAGCCAACAGCCATCCACTTGGTTCATGGTCATGGCGCTATTGATAAATGCCCAACGTTTCAGTCTGCAAAACTTTGGGGATAATTGGGAAAGGGTGAAGGGGGCCCAACCCTAGTGTGCCCACAGCACCTCTCGATGCCAAAGGCACCCTGTGTGACCTAATGGTGAGGGCTCCCTGGCTGAGGGTTCCCAGAATGGGCACTCTGTCAGTGGTCATGGAAAGGGGGGTCCGCTTCCCAGCAAGAGGGAAGTGGATGGAGTGGACGCAGAGGCTAGTGGATCTTTTGGGTGCACAGAGCTTCTGCCAGAGTCTTCCCCCATCACGTAGATGCTCCATCTTCCTTCAGCCACCCTTCGTGCACTCAGCAAACCCTTAGCACCAACTAATTCAGAAACTAGACCCGGGCCTAGCTGAGTCTGCACCGGGGGCAGGAAGAGGCATTCTGGTTTGAGTTTTCAAGGAGGAAAGGCCTTGGACAGAGACATTGTTCTCTGGTACAAAGGACAGTGCCATCCGCCACCAAGCTGCTCACGAGGTCTGTTACAGTGACCCATGTCCGTAGGGAGAATAGGACGCCTGTGTTCTAAGGGGACGTGGGAGAAGGGACAAAAGGCTTCTGTGGTCATAAATGCAAGTGTCAAGGTGATGAGAATGAATTGCCTTTCCTGGTCTGAAGATCACTGCTACCAGCCAGCAGGAGGCCATGGAGCGATGGTGGGGGCCTTGTCGTGGAGCTCCCTCGGTTTGAGTCCTACCTCTGTGGAGAACCTTGAGCAAGATCTAACCTTCCTCTGCCTCAGTGAAAGAGGGGGCAAGACGCACCCCTGAGAGCACGGCTGCTGGGTAAGTGGGATTTTGTACACGCATCACACAAATGCCTGTGCACATGTATGTGCCGTGCAGAGAACCTACTGTGCTGAATTTATCACAAAAGTTACTGTCCTTGTCCGTGGAAAGCTCCTGATGCAAAAGGGTGGAGGGACAGAGATTTCTTTCTGAGCCAACAGATTAGGGTCTAAAAATGCAGAAGGAACTCATTGGCTAATTTTGAATACTTAGAGTCCAGGAGGTCCCCAGTTTGGCAAATTGTGATGGAGTATCCGTATTTCATGGGTATCACATTTTATTATTTTTATACCACATCAAATTCCATGAATCCATTTGGTTTCTAACCAGTCATTCCAAAACCAGTGCTCCCTTCCAGAAGGGCAGGCCCAGCGTGAGCAGCGCTGGCATCCACTCTGGCGCTCGGGGTTGGCTTTGGATCCATGGCAACGTTAGGACCCAGCTCAAAACAACAGGGCTTTTGTTTTTGTTTTTGTTTTTCAACTTTTTTTTTCTTTCTTTTCTTCTTCTTTTTTTTTTTTTTTTTTGAGAAGGAGCTGGAGGCTGGAGCATAGCAAGCGTGCCCCACACAAAGCCCCCCATCCCCCACCCCGCCCGGTCCTCAGCCTTGCTGTGTGTGTGTGAGGTCGTTCGTTGCCCGGGAATGAGGTCTCATCTCTGTGAGGAGGGAGAAGGTGTTGAACTGACTCAGGCAAAGGCATCGAAAGAGAACTTGACTGTTTTTCCCTCAGCAGAACTCTGCTACAGGTTATTATCTGATTATACTTTTTATAACTTTTAAGGACTCTTGGAAATTTGCCATAAACCCATGTCAGGTTTAAAGTTTGTAAAAAAAAAAAAAAAATCACTGTCTTAGCCTATTTGTATTTTGCTAATGGGAACAGTTTTTAATTTAACTTGTCTGTAAAGCATCAACATTTTTACGGCTTTGTGCCCTTGTGGGCCCAGAACAGGCACGCAGTACTCAACCACATGAAGCCAACTGATCAACAAAACCCTCCTCAGTTGATAAAACAAGCTAACTGATGAGGACTCACGCACCTCGGTATGAAAATGCCGCTGTGGGGTTGAACTGTCTCCAGCAAGAATACCCATGCAGGTGGGCATGAGTTGGCTTACTTAGCGATTTCAGTGAAGAACAAAATGGGGAAGATGAAAGATACAGTCGTGTAAATCGAGAAGCCTAACTTCCGGTGGTTTTCTATTGTAGGACAATAATATTCTTTGTTTTTTATTTATCTGTATTTTTTAAGTCTTTATTTTTGAGAGACAGAGAGAATGCATGCTCATGTGCACGTGTGCACACACGAGCAGGGAAGGGGCAGAGAGAGAAAGGGAGAGAGAGAATCCCAAGCAGGCTCTGATGAGTTGGGGCTCGATGCCGTGAACCATGAGATCGTGACCTGAGCTGAAAACAAGAGTCAGATGCTTAACTAACTGAGCCATTCAGGCATCCCTCTTTGCTTTTTATTCTATTTTATTTATTTATTTACTTATTTACTTATTTATTTATTTATTTATTTATTTATTTATTTATTTATTTTAATGTTTATTTTTGAGACAGAGAGAGACAGAGCATGAACGGGGGAGGGGCAGAGAGAGAGGGAGACACAGAGTCGGAAGCAGGCTCCAGGCTCTGAGCCATCAGCCTAGAGCCCGATGCGGGGCTCAAACTCACAAACTGCGAGATTGTGACCTGAGCCGGTCGGACGCTTAACCGACAGAGCCACCCAGGCGCCCCCCTCTTTGCTTTTTAAAAACAAACTTTAAGTTAAAGATGTTGTAAAGAGTCAGCACTGTTTTAAAAATTTTCATATAACTGAAATATATCCAGAGGTATACTTATTATCTAATAGTTCAAATGAATGATAATATAAATAAAAATGTAAAGAATATGTGGATGAAATCATAGGAAGGATAAACTATTTTTGGAAATTAAGGACCTAAAATAATAAAATTGAATAAGTTGATATTAAATTTGTTAACATCTAAAATGATCTCTTCTTAGACTTTTTTTTAAAAATGTTTTTAATGTTTATTTATTTTTGAGAGACAGAGACAGAGCGTGGGTGGGGAAGGGGCAGAAAGAGAGGGAGACACAGAAATCTGAGCTGTCAGCACAGAGCCCAGTGCAGGGGCTCGAGCTCACGGACTGCAAGATCATGACCTGAGCCGAAGTCAGATGCTTAACCGATTGAGTCACCCTGGCACCCCTCTTCTTAGACTTTTAAATGTGTCTTATGTAATATTTTTATATCACTAGCTCAAGTGATGAATTCTTAATATGTTGAAACTTTTTTAAAGATTTCTTGAGGAGGGCTCTTGCAGTATGCTCTGGGTGCAGCCTTGGGGGTCCCTGGAAAGGCTGTGGCCTCCAGAAGGCCTGGGGTCGTCTGTCTGTCTGAACTGCAGGCTTGCTTCCTCCCTTTTCCGAGCCAGAGGCCAACTAGGACCATGGGAAGCAGAGGCAGACAAAGGCAGTGTTAGTTGCTAGCGTAGTTTCTAAAATGCAAATCCCAGCGCTCAGCGGGGCAGAGTGCACGTGGGTACGTGGGTACGAGCCCCTCCAGGCGACCTGCTGCCCTTGTTGCTTCCTGGAAACTAAAAGGAGGATGAGGAACCTGAGAGCCATGTTGGGCCAAGACGGTCCTGCAGCCACAAGGCGGCTGAAGGGGCTCTTGGTGACTCTCTCAGGCAAACTCCCTCCTGGAGTGACAAGCATCCAGCCCCCCCCCCCCGCCCCCACATGGTGAATTGCGTGCCCGGTGTTCTCTCACTGGGCAGAGCACTCAGCAGGTCTCAGACTTGGATGTGCTCTGGTGGCCCCGGGAACTGGGTAGCAGTGTGGGGTTTGGGTTCTGGAGGTGGTCGGGGCCTCTCATATGGTGGTCTGAAAAGCGTAGCCTAGGGCTTGTCCCTGGCCGCAGCAGGATTGTTTGAGGCAGAGACCCACCCTCAGTTTAAAGAGAGTGGCCCCAGTAACAGGAGTTACTGCAGCGCCCACACGACAAGGAGACCTGAGGTGGGCACATGTGAAGAAACCCTTGAGAAGGGGGAAGAAGCCAGCAGGCGTTCTCAGAATTCTCAGCCTGTCCAGGCCACAAACTTTCTTCATCCTCAGGAAACGGAGGCTCACAGAAGGGAAATAGTTTACCCAGGTTACATCACTGACAAGAGTGAAAGCCAGGATTTGACCCCTGGTCTGTCTTCAGAGTCCAAGCCCTGACCACATTGAAGTGCTGCCTTCATGCATGACAGCATATGGAAACGCCCTCCTCTTCAGAGAAGCAAAAGAGAAATATTTTCTCCATAATATTTTGGAGGTAGGTATTTCTTTTTGCAAATTCAGTATCTCTTTTTAAAGTAAGTCTTTGGGGGAACATATGAATAAAAGTGAAAGGAAGATGGGCCTATATGTGATTCTTCAGTCTTTAGTCTTTATTTTCCTAAGAGCATTTCTAGAAGCAATACTGTAGGAAGAGTTTTGTATGCATATCTGAGCTACCAAACTTTCATCAGATTCCTTATAAATAAAAATCAATCATAATTCCATCATTTAAAAACTACTGTGTTGTTTGTGCTCTCAGTAGCCAAAAGCTTTGTTTATTTATTTTCAGAGAGAGAGAGAGAGAGAGAGAGAGAGAGAGCGAGCAGGGGAGAGAGGGAGAGGGGCAGAGGGAGAGAGGGCGAGAATCCTAAGCAGGCTCCATGCTCAGTGTGGAGCTTGATGCAGGGCTGGATCCCATGACCCCGAGATCAAGACCTGAGCCCAAATCAAGAGTCAGATGCCCAATTGACTGAGCCACCCAGGTGCCCCAGCCACAGGCTTTATTAAGAAGTGGCCAGAACTCCATCATCAGTGAATTACATCCTTCTGGATCACACATGTAGGAAGGATACTTTCTTACAGGACAGAATATTCCAGTTACTATTGCTGCAAGACAAGCTACCCCAAAACCTAGTGGCTGAAAATCCCCATATTTTATTAGATCCTACAAGTTCTATAGGTCAGGGTTTGGGCTGGCCTTGGCAGGGCTCTTCTTTTGCCCCAGGTGGTGTCCGCTGAGGTCCTTGCTGGTATTCAACTGGCACTTGAGTTGGCCTGGAGGGCCCACAGTGGCCTCACTCACATGCCTGGTGCCTTGACAAAGACTACTGGAAGGCTGGGCTGAGTTGGGACTGCCAACTTGAGTGCCGACATGTGGCCTCTCCAGCAAGGTGGTTTAAGGGTTGTCGGCTTCTCACACGGGGTCTGCCTTTCCCCAAAGGAAGCACCCCAAGAGAACCAGGTGAAAGTTGCATGGACTTTTTTGACCTAATCTCCGAAGTCACGTGGGTCACTTTTGTCACATTCTGTTGGTTGCAGGCAGGTGGAAGCCAAGCCAGAATCTGGGGAGGGGTTTAGACTTCACCTCTTGGAGAGGTGGCAGGGTCACATTGGAGAGGATCATGTGGGAAGGGAGAAATTGCTGGGGCCAACACTGGAAAATACAGCTTGCTCTATGGCCATACCCCATGCACATGCAAAATAAACTCCCCAGGACTCCCAAGGCCTCATCCCATTGTGGGGGCTAGATCTCCAGGATCTCACCACCTACAACAGGCCCACGTGCAGATGAGTGGGATGCCTCGGGAACGGCTTCTTCAGTGTGTTTCTCGCTCATTTTGAGACAAGTGACCTGACTCCATCCCCTCACCGGTGCTGGGACAGGGCTAGGATGGCCGTAATAAGACACTCCTACTCGAAAGGGGGGTTGTGGGATGTAGAGCAGGCACCGTCCATAGCAGTTCCGAAATCCACTGCAGCTCAGTGCGCCAGTTCCTTGACTAGGGGCTGGTAGTGTCCCTGGGAAAGATTCTCCATGGTTTCCAACTTTGCATTCTGGGGTCTTGATTCCACCCTCTAAGTCATTGTTCCTTGTCCATACAAAGTAGCCCGTGTTTGCAGCGGAGTAGTTTTCTTAGTCTGCTGCAGGCCTGCCACGGCACAGGGGGCCAAATGCCTCTTTCCATTTTGTGCTATCTCTGGTGGTTTTAGTCCAAGCTGGTTTGACGTCGTGAGTACAATTTCCCAATAACTGGGTCTTCTCTGACGTTCACTCCATGAGACACAACCCACGCCCAGAACCTCTTTGAAATGGGCCCCTTGCTAGTCAGGGCCTGCAAGACTGTTGTGACCCAATGCCCTTAGGTTCCCGGAAGGCTGTTAAGTGAGAGGGTCCGAGAGGTGCATGCGTAAGGTCCACAGAAGGCCTTGGCTCATCCGAATGGGTCTTTCAGATGCCAATTGAACTTTTTCAGAGGGCTTTACTGTCCCAGCCTGCCTCACTGTCACTCTGAGACCACATTTTCCCAACAGTGCCACAGATTCTGTCTTTGCCCTGAGCTCTCTTCTTTGAGAACCTTCTGTTGGGACGGATGGGGGTGAAGCATAGCTTCATTCTGAGCCCAGCCGCTCCTGACTCCTTCACAGTTCCTGGAAGGTCTGTGTGAGCACAGAATCATTTCTTCTTTGGCTGCCCTCTCTCTAACCATTTCTTATTATGTGCAGCTGCAAGGTACCTCGGGACCCTCGTAACACTGCCTGGAAACCTCCTTAACTGACCCCACAAGTTGATGAGCCTTTTCTACGCCCTCCACACGGTAGCCGTGGTGCCAGACTTCCCACCACCCGGTAGCAAGAGGCTTTTCCTTTGGCTTCCAGTCACAGTTCCTTGCTTTTGTTGGGGACTGGCTGACAGCCTCTTCAAGCCTGCCCGCCTCACACTGATGCAGTCCACAGGGCCCTTCCAGCTTCTCTCTGTGGCCTGTCCCCGAGCTCCGCCACAGGTCCTAGCAGCATCCTGCTTCAAAGTACTCAGTTCTGTTCCAGCTGACAGCACGAAAACCTCAACTGCTGTCTTGGTCTTACTGGGTGCAAGGGGTCAGGGCACAGGGCACAGGGGCACGGCTCAGCCTGGCTGCGAAATGCATGGGGTCTCCTCTGGGAAGACCAAACAGCTGGGATGGCTCAAATGATGGGGGTGGGATCACCTGGAGGCCTCTTCAGTCACATGTCTGCACCAGGTAAGAGACCACCTGAAGGCTGGTCTCAGCTGGGACTGCTGTCTAGAGCACTAGGTGTGCTGTCCTCAAGTGGCCTGGGCTCTTCTAGTGACACTGAGAGGGGTGCCCTGAGAGTCAGAGTTCCAGGAGAACCAAAGGAAGCCACGTGGCCTCTTATGAGCTCACCTTGGAAGTCACTACTCGCCCTGTATTCTACTGGTTAAAGCAGATACAGGCCCACCCAGATTCAAGGAGAGGAAACACGGGGCCTGTTTCTTGTTGGGAACGGTGTCAAAGATTTCAGAGCCATTTAAAAAGTCACCACAGCTCACCATCTAACCACAAACTATTTACAAATAGTAGAGGACACAAGTCTTTTTAAAGACATTGTAAAGATTAATTTCAATTGAGGTGTGCTTTATATTGTGTAAATTTCATAGTATACTACACCAATTTTATCCTTTTAAAGATGTGGAGCATTCCAGCATCCCAGAAGACTCCTTCGTGCCCACTGCCTTTTACTCTGAAACTTTCTCATGCTTGTCTTTGGATGGATACATGCCTGTGAGTGGGATTGTTGGATTACGGGATGGGTGTATGTTTATCTTTATGAGAAACTGTCAAATAGTTTTCTGACACAATTATACCTGTTGACCTCCCCACCCCCAGCAACATATGAGAACACCGATTGCTCAAGATATTCACCAACACTAAGTATTTTTGGTCTTTTAAAATTTAACCATTCTGATGGGGGTGCGCTGACACCACCTTGTGTTTTTGATCAGCATTCCTGGATGTATCAGTTAGTGTTTGCTGCATACCAAACTGTCCCAACATTTGTTCTAGAACAACAATTATTTTTTTAGCTCGTGACTCTGTGCATTTGCCGTTTGGGATTTATTCTTCCAGCCATTTCTAATGCTGGCCTCAGCTGGCCTCACTGTTTTGTCTACAGTTACCATTGGGCATCTAGGTGGCTCTGTTTGTGGAGGAGGCTTGGTGTTAAGTGTGTGTATGGTGGTGTGTGTGTGTGTGTGAGCGACTCAGTCAGGAGTGTGACAATGGAAACTGAATGGCACGTTGAGATTACTTTTGCTACTTCTACAGGCACATCACAAGACCAGCCCAAGATTTATGGGCCTACCTCATGCTGGGAAAAATTGCAGAGTCTTAAGGCCATTTTGGCCACACTTAGCTCTCTGGCCACGAAATATTTACATCCCTCACCACAAAGCATTGCTCATGCTATCTCAGGAACCCCCAAAGCCTCCTCCAATTATGGCATTAGGCTTACAATTCAGGATCTCATGATTTAAATCAGGTCCAGAGGTAGCTGAGGCTCGCTGGGTTCATTTCTTATTCCCAAGGTTTGTGCACAAAGAGAACAAGTCATTTGTGCCTCCTTGCGCGCGCACACACACACACACACACACACACACACACACACACAGCACACGCTGGTGATACTCCGGGAGGAAGACACAATGGATGCTCCCATCCAAACAGGGGTATGTACAAAGCACATACTCATCACTGGTTGAGGGAAATCCTGAACTCCTGCAGCGTGGTGTTCCTGGGTCCCCAGGTCCAGGGAGGTAGATAGGCTCTGCTCCTTGTAAGTGGCTCACAAACGCCATGTTCTCCAGCACTCTTTGGGAGTGGCGTCGCAGTCCACTGTTTTCAGGGTGCTGGCCTCTGCCCCATCAGGTGTCCTTCCTTTTCCATAAGGAATGGCCCATGTTTGCTGCTGACTGGCTTTCTCAGAATGATAATTGCCCGTAGAAAGTTGGGGTCCCCACAGGCAGCATTCTTTCTTTCTTTAAAATATAATTTATTGTCAAATCAGTTTCCATACAACACCCAGTGCTCAATGCCCATCACCCATTTTCCTTTCTCCCCCACCCCCCACCAACTCTCAGTTTGTTCTCAGTATTTAAGAGTCTTTTATGGTTTGTCTCCCTCCCTCTCTGTAACTCTTTTTTCTTCCCCCTTCCCCTCTCCCATGGTCTTCTGTTAAGTTTCTCAGGATCCACATATGAGTGAAAACATATGATATCTGTCTTTCTCTGACTGACTAATTTCACTCAGCATAATACCCTCCAGTTCCGTCCATGTTACTGCAAATGGCCATATTTCATTCTTTCTCATTGCCACGTAGTATTCCATTGTATATATAAACCACATCTTCTTTATCCATTCGTCAGTTGATGGACATTTAGGCTCTTTCCATAATTTGGCTATTGTTGAAAGTGCTGCTATAAACATTGGGGTACACGTACCCCTCTGCCTCAGCACTCCTGTATCCCTTGGGTAAATTCCTAGCAGTGCTATTGCTAGGTCATAGGGTAGACCTATTTTTAATTTTTTGAGGAACTGCCACATTGTTTTCCAGAGTGGCTGTACGGGTTTCACAGCCAGTCTTATTTCATTTTGAACTAGCTCAGTCCCTTTTAGTCCAAGCTGGCAGTGCTTTTGCCAACATAAATTTCCTGAGGTGTGTTCCATTGTATGAATATGCTACACTGTGTATATGCATCCTCCTGTTGACTGGCATTTGTAACGGTACCAACTTTTTTTGCTATTGTAGATAAAGTTGCTATGAACATTCTTGGACAAGGCATTTTGGGGATGTATGTTTTCATTTCTCTTGGACAATGCCCTGGGGCTCTTTTTCTGAGCCACCGGGTACGCATATGTGTTATGAATTGTAACCACTCATTACTCATATATTAAAGCTCCAACCCCCAATGTGACTATTTGGAGACAGGGCTAATAGGGAGGTAATGAGGGTGATGAGGACATAAGGGTGAGGCCCCACTCCAATAGGACTGGTGTCCTTTGTAAGAAGAGGAAGAGATACTAGACCTCTCTTTCTGTTATTCGAGACCCTGAAAAAGCAGTCATCCACAAGCCAGGAAGAGACACCGGAAACTGAATTTGCTGGCATCTTGATCATGGACCTCCAGTCTCCAGAACTCTGTCAAAATAAATGTCTATTGTTTAGCCAACCAGCCTGTGGTATTTAATTATGGCAGCCAGAGTGGACTTGTGTAGTATGCTGAGCTTTGTAAGAAACGGCCATTTTCCCATAGTGGCTGTAATATTTTACTTCCTCAGCAACGTATGATAATTCTGGTTTCTCCACATCCATGCCAACATTTGGATCAGTGTTTTTAATTTTAGCTGTTCTGTGTAAAGGTATCGCATTGGGATTTTAATATTTATTTCTCCAATGATTAAAACTGTAGAGGGACTTTTTTAAAATGTACTTATTGACTATTTGTAAAATTTCTCTCACGTAGTGTCTATTCAATCATTTGCCCATTTCTATTTATTTAATTAGTTTCTGAGTTTTAGGGGTCTTATATATTCAGTATACAATTCTTTTGATATGCAAATTTAAAATGTTTTATTTATCTTTGAGAGCCAGAGCACAAGTGTGGAGGGGCAGAGAGAGAGGGGGGACAGAGAATCCAAAGCAGGTTCAGCTCGAACCACTGTTAGAGCTATGAGATCCTGACCTAATAATGTTCAATGGACTGAGCCCCTCAGGTGCCCCTGATATGCAGATGTTTTGCAAACACTTTCTTCCAGTCTATGGTTTACTTATTCGTTCTCTTAATTGTGTCTTTTGATGAGCAAAGTTTAAAATTTTGATAGTCTGATACTGTGGTCGGCAAATGGATTTGTAAATAAAAGTTTTATTAAAACACAGCTGCACCCAAAATAAAGCGGGGGGGAGGGTGCGCCTGGCTGGTTCAGCTGGAGGAGCGTGCGACGCTTGGTCTGGGGGTTGTGAGTTCAGGCTGCTTGTTGGGCTTAGAGCTGCGCCCATTCATTAACATACTGCCCGTAGCTCTCTTAATACTGCTGCAAAGGCCGTGTCTAGCAGTCTGACTGACACTGGCTGCAGGGCTTAAAATATTTACTACCTGGCCCTTTACCAAAAAATGTTTCCCGACCCCTGGTCTAATTTCCCATTTTTTAATTTTATTGTTAGTGCTTTTTACATCTAAGGAAACTTTGCTACCTCTAAGTTTAAAGTTTTAGCTTTTATATTTGGGTCTATGATCCATCCCAAATAAGCGTCTGTGTAGTGGCAGGTAGGCATCTAGGGTCATCGTTTCTAAACAAATAGCCAGTTCCTGCAGCACATCTTCCAAAAAGACTTTTCTCGTGAAAAGTGCTTGGGCACTTTTATTCGAAGTCAATGACTATAAAAGTGTCTATTTCTGGATTTTCTTTTCTGTCCCATTGATCTCTTTGCCTATCATTTTGCCAATACCACACTGCCTTGATTACTGTATCTTTATAATAATTCTTGAAGTCAGAAGGTGTATATCTTACAATACTGTTCTAAGATTGTTTTGCTATTCTAGGTCCTTTGCATTGCTCTTTAAATTTATAAATAAACATTAAAAATTTTTTTCAATAAAAATTTACTCCTAAGCATTTAAGTTGATGCTTGTTCTGCATTGCTCTCAGCCTATCCTTGGGGACGCTATTGACTTGAAATGCCTGGGGACACTCACCGCACCCCCCACCCTGTTTGTCCACAGACTCCCCCCCCACCCCACTGTTTGCACAAACTCCCACAGACTCCCCCAGGTGCAGCCAATGTGGCTGGATCCGCCCTTGCTATTATGACTGCAAGATGCCCAGCTGCAACCACCTTCAGGGAATTTTGAAAATGTGTTACTCACAGTTCCTGGAGGGTAACCGTCCAGCGCCCCACGGTGAGGTTCTGGTGGGGGGGCAGGAGGAAGAGGGGAGAATATGGGCCTGGGGTTCTGCCTTTATTGAGGTCAAGTCCGGTAGCCTAGGGTTTTAGAGGTCTGGTGAATTTTAAACATAAGAGCAGGAATTGAATTTCAGGAAAGGAAAAGCAAGAGGTCAAAAAGTCAGGTCAGCTGGTGCTTTCTAAAAGAGGGAACTTCATGGGCAGGGTGTTGTGGCTTTTCATCTGGTGTGTAGCTGGCGATGTATTTATTGGAGATGGATGTCTGTGAAGTGGAGACCTTGGCACTCAGAAGCTTAACGTTAGGCACTTACATGATGCTTGAAAAAGGTAATTGTCAGGAGCTCACACTACAGTGCTGTTATACGTGGGTTTTAAAAAAGTTCATTTTCAATGTTTTGTTCCTAGCAAATAAAAATACACATATTTCTCTATGCAGATCTTTATCCTCCTATCTTGCTAAATTCACTTATTTATTCTAGTAGTTTTGTGATTCCTTAGGCCATTCTATGTGAGCAATCTAATTATCTGTGAATACATACAATTTTCTCTTTCGTTCTAATAGCTCTTCCTCTAATTTATTTATTGCTTTACTTGCCTTATTGTGCTGGTCAGGATTTCCTATAAAATGCTGAACTGAAGTAGTGACACTGGATACATTTGCTTGTTTCTAATGAGGATTTTCAGTATAACATCACTAAGTATGATTTTTGTGTTAGGGTTTCTAAAAGATGCCTTTTTAGAGATAAAGATGTTCTACTTTTGCTGATGAGGTAGGGAAGCTGAGGACCTCCACTGTAGAACGGCTCCATCTCTGCCGTTTTTCTGCCAGGTCCCATTTACTCATGTCCCATATTTTGCCTTTGAAGAAGCCAAAGAAGCTTTGTTCCCACTTGAAGGGGGAAGCAAAAAAGTTAAACTTTCTGAGTCTTGTCCTAGGCCCTGAACACCTGATAACATCTAAGAAGAGCCAGATCTCAAACATGTTCTGGGACATTAACTTTGAACAAACCTTGGCTGACACTGACATCAATACCCCCTACCTTTGGTGATTCATGGAATAACACCTATCATTCACCTGACACTTGCCTTTGATGGGACCCTACCCCGTATTCCTGAAGGAACACCTACGTACCCTAGACCCCTTTCCAATATAAACCCCTAGCCCCCGGCGACGATGAGACTCCTTCTTCTTTCTGAGTCTCCCAGACACTCCATCTCCTCTTCTCTGTCACTCACACTGTTCAGTAAAGTCTGTTTTCACTCCTTCACTTTCCGGCTCACATTTGATTTCTGTCCTGCAGGAAGCCTAAGTCCCTCTGCTGGACTCCCTCCTCTGGGTCCTTGGATCTAGCCTGCCTGCGTCGCTGATGTTTAAAAACATCATGATTGGGTATTGAGTTTTGTCAAATCCTTTAAAAATTTTTTAAAGGATTGAATGATCATATGTTTCCTCTCCTTTATTCTGTTGAGATTGTAAATTGCATTGATTTGCAAGTGTTATAGTCCAATTTGGCACTACTAGGGTAAACTCCAGTCCACCTTAATAATGTATCAGCCCCTCCACTTATCATTGGGTTTGATTTTCTAAGATTGTGTTAAGGATTTTTGTGTCTATTTTTATGAGAGATATCAGTCTGTAATTTTCTTTTATTTGTCAGGTGCTTGTATCAGAGTTAAGTTTCCCTCATAAAACAAATGGAAAGTGTCCATCCCCTGTTTTCTTAAAATTTTGTTAAATGTTGGTGTTATATCTTTTTACACATTTAATAGAATTCAGCAATGAAACAATTTGCGTTTGACATTTTCTTTGTGGGAAGGTTTTTAACAAATTCATTTATTATATATATTTTTCATTTTCTTTTGTGTCAGTTTTGATAAAGGTAATGCCTTTAAAGGAATTTGTCCATTTCATACAAATTATCAAATGTGTTTGCATAAAGTTGGTCATGGTCTTCTAATTTATCTTTTTAAAAATGTTTTCTTTATTTTTTTTAAGTAATCTCTATGCCCAACATGGGGCTCGAATTCATGAGCCCAAGATCAAGAGTTGCATATTCCTCCAACTGAGCCAGCCAGGCGCCCCCCATTTTTTATTTATTTTTTTTTTTGAAGATTTTATTTTAAGTAATCTCTGCACCCATTGTGGGCCTCCAACTCACAACCTGAGATCAAGAGTTGCCTACTCTACTGACTGAGCCAGCCAGGGGCCCACCCTATTTATCTTTCTAATATTGGTGTGATCTGGGAAGAGGTCCCCCTTTTTATTTCTAATATTGATAGTTTTTTTTTCTTTTTTTCTCTTGATAATTCTTGCTAAAAATTGATCAATTCTATTAATTTTTTTTAAAGAACCAACTTCTGTCTTTGTTAATTTTTTGTTATTTCCTAGTTCACGGACTTGTTTATTTAACTTAACATTTATTTAGTTAATATATTTTCTTTCTTTGACTTTGTTTTTAATTTGCTTTTCTTTTCAATTTTAGTTTCTTAAATTGGAATTTTATTTTTTTATTATTTAAAAAATTTTTTTCTAATGCTTATTTTTGAGAGAGAGTGCAAGCAGGTGAGGGGCAGAGAGAGAGGGAAACACAGAATCCAAAGCAGGCTCCAGGCTCTGAGCTGTCAGCACAGAGCCCAACGTGGGGCTTGAACTCACGAACCATGAGATCAGTACCTGAGCTGAAATCGGGACATCCAACTGACTGAGCCACCCAGGTGCCCCTTAAATTGGAAATTTAGATCACTGCTTTTAAATTTTCTTCCATTCTAGTGTAAGCACTGAAAGCATCAATTTCTTTCTAAGCTCTGCTTTATTTGCATCCCCCAAATATTAATGTACATGTTAGTCCATTTGGATAGTAATAACAAGGATACCATAAACTGTGTGGCTTACAAACAATAAACATTTGTTTCTCACAGTTTTAGAGGCTGGGAAATCCCAGATCATGCAAATTCAGTGTCTGGTGAGGGTTTCCTGGGCCACAGAAGGCGGTTTTTCCCCATGTATCCTTGCATGGTGGAAGGGGCAAGGAGCTCTCTGGGGTAGTCTTTTATAAAGGCACTGATCCCATTTTTGAAGGCTCTGCTCCAATGATCTAATCTCCTTCCCCAGGCCCCACTTCTGAACACCATCCCGATGGGGGTTAGTTAATGTAAGAATTTGGGGGACACAGACTTTCAAACCACAGCAGTACATTTTCATTATCACTCAATGAAAAAAAATTTTTTTTAATGTTTATTTATTTTTGAGAGAGAGCGCGAGCAGGGGAGAGGCAGAGAGAGGGAGACACAGAATCCGAAGCAGGCTCCAGGCTCCTAGCTGTCAGCAGAGAGTTGGATGTAGGGCTCGAACTCACGAGATCATGATCGTTAAAGTCGGGCACTTAACTGACTGAGCCACCCACGTGCTCCATTAAAAAATTTTTTTTTTTAAATCATTACCACTCAATTTTTTAAAACTCTCTGGTTTCTTCCTTTGACCCATGGATTATTTAGATATATGCTGCTTAATTTCCAAATATTTGGAACTTTGCTAGATTTCTAATTGTATTTCATTACGGTCAGAGAATATACGCTAAGATTTCAATCTTTCCAATTTATTGCGACTTATTTTATGGGTGAGCAAGCATATTGTCTATCTTGGTTAACATTCCATGTGATCTTAATAAAGTATATTCTGTAGTTGTTTGGTGTATTAATTATGATGGTTAATTAAATCATTGATGTGATTGTGTTTAGATCTACATCCTGTGTGTGTTTGTCCAGTTGTCAGTTACTGAAAGACAGATGACATTTGATGTTACTTGGTACTATTGTACATGGAATTTTTAGATTGCAATTTCTGTTGATTGCTACTATATTTGGCCTTCATCTCCAGCCTAGGATATTCACTTATTAATTATAATGCGTTATTTATAGATTATTTTGGATTATCTGCATACACAATCATGGCATCTGTGAACTGAGTTTTACTTTTTCCTTTGAGTCTTTACACATCGTCTTCCTTTTGCCTTCTTGCATTGGGGTAAGATCACCCTTCCACTGTTGAATAGAAATGATAGAGGACATCCTTCTTTTCTTCCTGAATCCAGGAGAAAAGCACACACTATTTTGCTATGTTATCTGTTTTTAACAGATGACTAAGATTAAAATATTCCTTTTTATTTCTAGTTTTGTGAATTTAGTGGGTGTCAAGTTTTATGAAATGTTTTTTTCTGCATCTATGTTTTTCATCCTATAACCTGAAATGTGGAAATAATTTTGATTTTTAAATTTTAAACAAGCTTTCATTCCTAGAGTAAACCACACTTGGTCATGATATGTAATTTTATCTTTCACTGGATTGATTTATAGCAGAGTTATGCTGGCCTCATTGAACCAGTTAGGAAGTATTGCACTTTTCTTTATTTTCTGGAAGAACATGTTTAACACTGATATCATATTCTGCTAATATGTTTGGAAGCATTTACTAGTGAAGCCATCTGGGCTTCTTTGTGAGAAGGTTTTAAGTGATAAAATCAATTCCTTTAACAAATATGGAACTATGCAGATTTTCTAATGTCTTTTTGAAATGTTTATTTATTTATTTTGGGGAAGAGAAAGACACACACACACACACACACACCATGAACGGGGGGGGGGGGGAGAGGGAGGGAGGGAGAGGGGGAGAGAGAGAGAGAGAGAGAGAGAGAGAGAGAGAGAGAGAGAGAAAGAATCCCAAGCAGGCTCCACATTCAGCACGTAGCCTTACACAGGGCTCAGTCCCACCACCACAAGATCATTACCCCAGCAGAAATCAAGAGTCAGTTGCCAACTGACTAAGCCACCCAGGCGCCCCATTTCGAAATATTCTTGTTCAGTTTTGGTAAGTTGTTTTTCAAGGAATTTTCCCACTTTATGATTTGCTAAAATTTTTGACATATAGCTTCATCATATGTTCATTATCTTTTAAAAATTCACAGAATCCAGGGGAGCCTGGGTGGCTCAGTCAGTTAAGCTGTTAAGCGTCTGATACTGGCTCAGGTAATGATCTCAGTTCCCGAGTTTGAACCCACATCAAGCTCTCTGCTGTCGGTGTGGAGCCTGCTTCAGATTCTCTCTTTTCTCTCTCTCCCCCTCCCCTGCTCATGCTCTCTCTCAAATAAATAAACATTAACAAAAAATCTATAGAATATGTACTTAATTCCCTTTTCATTCCTCATAGTTTGTTTTCCTGCTTTTTTTTATCGTGGTCAAATGCACACAAAATTTACCACCTTCACCATTTATAAATGCACACTTCAGTGGTATTAAATATATTTCCCTCGCGTGCAACTATTGTCAACATCCATCTCCCTAACTCTTTTCATCTTGTAAAAACGCAAACCCCGGGGCGCCTGGGTGGCGCAGTCGGTTAAGCATCCGACTTCAGCCAGGTCACGATCTCGCGGTCCGTGAGTTCGAGCCCCGCGTCAGGCTCTGGGCTGATGGCTCAGAGCCTGGAGCCTGTTTCCGATTCTGTGTCTCCCTCTCTCTCTGCCCCTCCCCCGTTCATGCTCTGTCTCTCTCTGTCCCCAAAATAAATAAACGTTGAAAAAAAAAATTAAAAAAAAACAAAAAACGCAAACCCCATACCCATCAACTTCACCTCTTTACTCTCCTCTCCTCCCCCGGGCAACCACTACTCCATTGTCTGCGTGATTTTGACTACCTTTTCCTACCACCTCCCCCCGACCCCCCACCCCTACTACAGTACTGCTACCTGCCCACCTTGAGACCACCACACAGTAAGGGCACTAACGTTTCCCTATTTCCCTTCTAATATCAAACTTCTTGGTGAAATGAAAACTTAAATCAATGTCTGATTTGTCAAGTGAAAAGAATGTCAAATGGTTCTCACTTCACAGCATAGATGGGAAAGCTAACTGAATTATTACAGAAAAGCAGAAAAAAGGAGGGCCTACTCCAGAAATCTGCCATTTCTGTCACCCACAATGGGTTTCTGTTCCCCACTCCAGGACCGGCCGCAGCCCCCGCTGCTCCACCCCCTAACCCTGGTCCGGCCCTGGCCCAGGCTGCCCCACCCCCTAATCCCGGTACACCCGCAGTCCCCGCTGCCCCACCCCCTAACCCGGGTCCGGCCCCGGCCCCCGCTGCCCCACCCCCTAATCCCGGTCCGGCCCTGGCCCAGGCTGCCCCACCCCCTAATCCCGGTCCACCCGCAGTCCCCGCTGCCCCACCCCCTAACCCGGGTTCGGCCCCGGCTCCCGCAGCCCCACCCCCTAACCCGGGTCCATCCGCAGCCCCCGCCGCCCCACGCCCTAACCCGGGTACGGTCCCGGTTCCCGCTGCCCCACCCCCTAATCCGGGTCCACCCGCAGCCCCCGCTACCCCACCCCTTAAACCCGGGTCCGGCCCTGGCTCAGGCTGCCCCACCCCCTAATCCGGGTACGGTCCCGGCCCCCCCAGCTCCACCCCCTAACCCGGGTCCATCCGCAGCCCCCGCTGCCCCACCTCCTAACCAAAGTCCGGCAGCGGCCCCTGCTGCCTCGCTCCCAACACTGGGTGAGGCCTCCACTGTTCCCCCTCCACTAACTCGGGTCCGGCCGCCATCGCTCCACATCCCCAACTCGCGTACGGTTCGGGTCTCCGCCACCCACCGCCTCAACCAGGCTGGGGACCCACAACCGGCTGCAACCCCATCGCTGACCCCGCCCCTACAGGAGGCTCAGCGGGCACAGAAGGGGGCTCCGTGTTCCCCGTGCGCGCCACTGCGGGAGACGGGACTCGTGAAGTGCGCCTGCGCGACGCGCTTGGCCCAGAACTGGTCCTTCTCCTAGACGGGCCTGAGCGACTGCGCCTGCGTGGGGCCGAAGACTGTGGCTCCGTTACCCGGACATAGGGACGAGTGCGGACTGCGCAGGCGTAGGGAGCGGGGCCTAGGGAGGGGTTCTGGCCGCTGCCGGCCTGCGCGTACTGCGCTTGCGCGGGCCCAGGGCGGTGGCTCGGGCTCCTGGTAAGCGCTGTCTGCCCCTCCGCACCGGCGGTGTGGACGCAGAACTCAGCGGAGAAAGGCGGCTGAGGTAGGTTTCTCGTGGGCAGCTCAGGCGGCTGGACCGAACTGAGGTAGGACGTGCCAAGTGAGGGTCCTTACCGGGCGTGTGCGTCAGTAGGCCGACCGAGGCCTCTATCCCCTTGAAGACCCCCGAACCTCCCTCTTATGTGCTAGGAGGTCTGGCCGCTGACTGCAAGCTCGGCGACTGCAGGGCCACGCCCCCTCCCGGCCACGCCCACCACCCTGGTTCCTCCCCCCCCACCACCACGCCCAACAACGCAGTGCCGCTTTCCCCAGCCACGCCTTCTCGGAGAGGTGCCCACCTCACTTTCGTCTGCGCGAGCCCTCATCCTCTGTGAGCCCGCTCCCTTTCCTCCTTACCCCTGGTAGTACTCCTGCATCTAAGCCCTGTGTTTCACTTCGTATCCCCCTCATTCTTTCTCCTCCCATCCCCTATTGCCTTTGGCCACTAGTCCCTGATCCTGGGTCGTCTACCCGGTGCCCCCCCCCCCCCCCCCCCGCAGGCTGGTCAGCCCACCTGGCCCTGCCCCAGCCCCATCAACCGGATCCAGCCTCACCCTCCCCAGCCCCTTCCAGCAAACCATCCCTGTCCAGGCTCCATCCCGCCCTGGCCCCAGTGCCAGTGTTTTCCAGTGAAAATACAATGTATATATATTAGTGTTTGTTGTTAACCCTAAAACAAAAACAACAAAACCCTGCTAGGTATTTTGCCAGCAAAAATGGGTTTATTTAAGAATGGCAGATAATTACAATCCAGGATAAGCAGTCTATGGCTGAGAGTTGAAAGTGTAGTGGCTTCTGATTGGTTGGGTTGTGATAGTCTCTCATTGGTTGTACTGTTGCTGGGGGGAGGAGGAAATCCTTTCTGCTGCTAGAAGAGTGTAGTAGTATCCACTGCGGGATCTGCTCTTTCTGGTGGGTCTGCAGGTAGCGCTCGTTGCTGGCCTCCTCTGACTCCATTCTAAACGACTCTGTTCTGTTAATTTTCACATTGTAATTATAGATCCCACAAAAATAAGTATTAAGTCATGAATAAGTGAAGCATGCATTTTAAACAAAGCATTGTTATGTAAGAAAAAACACATTCATGTTGGAGTATAGTATGGATTATACGGTCACGGGGAAAAATGAGAACTGAGAATGAGAAGGGAAAGCCTCTGGAAGATGTAGACTTTTTGGTTCCTGTTAGTGGAAACACTTGAAAGCCCCAGGTGCTGTTGACCTTGAAAATAAAACAACCAGTTATTTTTACCAGAAAAGTGGGTTTATTTGGAAATGACAGAGGAATTACAATTTCAGACCTGCAAACTATGGGGAAACTACTGGCAAATGGACTAGTGTAGGAGAGGAAGGTTACTTTATATAGAGAAAAAAGGTGGGGCACCTGGGTGGCTCATTCTGTTGAGCATTTCACCCTTGATTTGGGCTCAGGTCATGATCACAAGGTTGTGACATCAAGCCCCAGGACCCCATCATGGGGCTCAGGGCTGAGCGTAGAGCCTGCTTAAGATTCTCTTTATCTCCCTCTCTCCCTGCACCTCCCCTCCTCCTCTGCTCACCTTCTCTATTAAAAAAAGAAAGAAAAGAAAAAAAGGAGGAAGTTGGGAGGAGCTGCTTTGAAGGAAAGGCCATTGGAGGAAAGTGAGTGTGGGTGGTCACCCTTCCTGATTGGCTGGGCTAAGGCTGTTTGGCTGTTTCTCACTGGCTGGGCTGCTGCCTTGGGTAGGAGACCCTGCTGTGGTAGGAAAGTGAACTTTTTCCTGTCTGGTCTATAAGGAGTGGTAGGGTGTGAGAGCTCCCCCTGCTGGCCTCCGGACTACATTTCAAATGAGGTTTCCTTGATTTTGACAGTAAGGAATTTTAATTGGAGTGAAGGCTATCAGGGTTCCAAGAAAAGATTTGGCATTAATTTGTTGTTTTAAATCAATTCAGTAATCTAACAGAAACTAACAGTATTCATTAAATAAATAAGATCAGCACCTTTGTAGACTAGTGAAGAAAACACACAGAAGTTCATAAATTTCAAATGCTTTCTATTGTTTTCATGAAGAATTTCATTTATAAATTTGATTTCTGTTTCATTCTTTAAAAATCCGTTTTACTTCCTTTTGGCATAGGATCTTTATCATGGACCGTAGAAGTGAAGCAAACCTAATTATTATGCAGGGTAACAAAGTATTTTCTCATTCTCTCTCTTTTCAAAAGTAGAAATGGAGGGGAAAATGAAACATTAAAAGCGGCAGCTATGCGGCAGATCCTAAGAGAACCATGGCAACATCAGATGACTGCCCCAGAAGTGAATTGCAGGTAATTTCAGGTCTAGTATGTAAGAACCTGTATTTAAAAACTATGAACATTGCAGAGAGCAGAGCTTAGCCACCAACCATGGGATGCTTACATAGAGGAAATTACAGATGGCATTCTGAGTTGGGCATCATAAACACCTCCCAGGAAACCTACCTTTGGTACCTGTGCTGGTGAAGCAAGCACATTGTTTTAGTTGTTTAATAAGGTCCTAGGCATAATGTCTTATAAGCAGGTTAGACACATTAGAAGTGATTTATATATTCATACTTTTTTTCTGCCTGTAACACATCTAGTTTCATTCAACTTATTAGTAAAAAAAAGATTACATTTCAAGGAATGTTGATTATATCAAATTAAAAACCAAATGAATACTCAAATAATCTTTTTTAAAAAATCAAACATTTTTATATCTGTGATGTCCAATTTTAACATTTCTTTTTTTTCTAGCCTTCTAATGGTTGTTCTAATTTCATTTGGGTTTTCATATATAGATTTGATTCATAGTTGTGTCATTAATCTTTCTTAATCATAAAACTTTTTAATTCCATGGATGTCCTGTTCTTTTGAGAAATTTTTAAAATGTTGGAACTTTATAGAATAATATTGCAAACATTATTTGTACATGCCACACAAAAGTGAAAACTTGTTAACATTTTGTCGTATTTGCTTTAGAATGTAAATATATATACATATATGTATATATTTTGAAGGAAACCATAGATAAAGTTTGTGCCCCAGCCCCATTCTTCTTCCTCTGTTTCCACAGGCAAATACTACTGTGAATTATAAACTGATCTTTGTGCTTCTGCACCATTTTTTTACGTTTTTATACCTAGTATAGGCATCTTTGACCAACATATGATACTCTGTGTGTGCTTTTTAGATTTTACTTAAGTGGCTTCATATTCTGTGTCATCTGCTGCTTGCTTTTTCCACTGTTACTGTAAAAAAATTTTTTTTAACATTTATTTTTGAGAGAGAGAGAGAGAGAGAGCGCGTGTGTGCACGCTAGTGGGGGAGGGACAGAGAGAGAGGGAGACGCAGAATCTGAAGCAGGCTCCAGGCTCTGAGCTGTCAGCACATGAACCGAGAGATCGTGACCTGAGCTGAAGTCAGATGCTTGACCAGCTGAGCCACCCAGGCGCCCCTCCACTAATGTTACTTTTGGGGGATTTGCCCTTGATGTATGCAGGTCAGTTGCAGTCTTACTGTTATACAGTAGATGTACACCACATTTTATTTATTTCCCTTTTGTGGACACTTGATGTTTTCAGTTTTTGTCTATTTCCAGCAGTGCTGCAGCAAATATCCTACACATCTCCTTGTGCATACGTGCTCTCTGGTGTATACTTAGTAATGGCATTGCAGGGTGGAAGGGATTGCATATTTTCAGTTTTACTAGATAGTGATCAGTTGTTCTCCAGTTTACTGGTCTGCCAGGAACCCATATAGTGCTTGGTAACACTTGAGAGCATCAGACTTTGAAAGTTTGCTCAGTCTGATGAGTTAGAAATGATATCTTGTTATTTAGTTCTTAATTACTTGGGCATCTGTCATGGAAGGATTTCTGTACTGTTTGTGTTCATCCGGTTAATAGCACTCTTCATTACAGAAGAGATGCCTGCTATTCAAAATTTGTGTTTTATCTTTCCTTCCCCTGATCACCTTTAAGGGGTTTTATCACTTTCATCTTTTCAAAGAACCCATTTTGTCTTTGTTGAATTTCTCTGTGTTCATCTGTTTTCTATCTCATTGGTTTTCTCTTTTCTCTTTATTTCTTTTATACTTTGGGTTTCATTTTCTATTTTTATAGCATCTTGTGATGGAAGTTTGGATCACTGATTTAAACCTTCCTTTTCTTTAAGGGGCGCCTGGCTGGCTCAGTCGGTTAAGAGTCCTACTTGGGCTCAGGTCATGATCTCACAGTCTGTGAGTTTGAGCCCTGCGTCTGGCTCTGTGCTGACAGCTCAGAGCCTGGAGCCTGCTTTGGAATCTGTGACTCCCTCTCTCTCTGTCCCCTCCCGCTCATGCTCTGTCTCTGTCTCTCAAAAAATAAATAAATGTTAAAAACACACACACACACACACACACACACACACACACACACACACACAAAAACCTTCCTTCTCTAATATATGTTTTTAAATTTTTTTTTTCAACGTTTATTTATTTTTGGGACAGAGAGAGACAGAGCATGAACGGGGGAGGGGCAGAGAGAGAGGGAGACACAGAATCGGAAGCAGGCTCCAGGCTCTGAGCCATCAGTCCAGAGCCTGACGCGGGGCTCGAACTCACGGACCGCGAGATCGTGACCTGGCTGAAGTCGGACGCGTAACCGACTGCGCCACCCAGGCGCCCCAATATATGTTTTTAAAGGTGTAACTTTACCTCTGACCATCGGTTTGCTGTACCTCACACACTTATATACATCATATTTTCATTGTTGATCAGTTAAAATACTTTCTAATATGTTATAGTGGAAATTAGAAAATTTCTGGGCTATTCAGACATGTGTTGTCTATTTTCAGACATTTAGGAATTTTTGCTTATCTTTTTGTTATTTAATTTTGGCTTGCTTATGTTGTTCAGAAAAGATACTATTTAAAGTTTCAGTGTTTGCTAGTTTATTCAGGCCTGCTTTGTGACCTAGTCAGATGGGCTGTTTTGGCGAATGTTCCACATGCATGTGCAAAGAGCATGTTTGCTGTGGTTGTTGGTTTTCTATAAATGTCATCAAGGTCAAATGGGTTATTAGCGTTGTTTAAGTCTTTTGTGTCCTTTCTGACTTTTTGCCCGTTTGTTGTGTCAGTTACTGAGAGAGATGAGCTTCAAAAATGTCCTTTTTGATTGTGGATTTGTCTTTTTTTTTAAATTTCCTTTTGAATCTGTCACTTTTTGCTTCATATATTTTGAATCTGTTACTTGGTGCATGGATTTAGGGTAGATTTTACTTTCTAGATTGATGGATTTTTATGAAGTCTTTCTTTTTACCTATTAATATTTCTTGCCCTGTGTCTATTTTGTCTTATGTTAATACAGCTGTACCAGCTTGCGTGGTACACATACACCAATATTTTGAATCTATTTTAAATCTAAGTCCATATATTTAAAATGTTTCTCTTGTAAAGAGCCTATAGGTATGTCATTTTTCCCCCTTGTCGGGTAACTTCTGCTCCTAAATTGGAGTATTTAGTCTGTTAACATTTAACATAATGACTGGTATGGTTAAGTCTAACATCTTGCTGTTTTTCTATTCCTTCTTTGCATATTCTTTGTACCTTTCTCCATTCTTGCCTCCTTTTTGATTAATAAAATATTGTTTGCAATTCCACATTATTTACTCTATTGGCTTTTCATGTGTATCTTTTACTGATATGTTAGTGGTTACCCAAGAAATTGTGATATGCATCTTTAACCTATCTCAGTCTTTTTTTTTTTCCGACCACTTCATGATGTAAGATTCCTCCAAATTACTTGCCTTTACCAGCCCCCATTTTTGTGCTATTTGTACTATTGTTGTAACATACTTTACTTCTTTATATGTCAGAAGCCCCATAATGAATTATTATTGTTTCCTTACACTGTTTAAGTCTTTCTTATAAAGGATAAGAAATAGTCTTGTCTCCCTACATATTTACTTTTCTGGTGTCTTTATATCTAAAACTCTGGAAAATATTAAAGACTGTGATAATGCCGGTTGCTGGTGAGTATTCAAGCAGAGAGCACTCGCTGCATTGCCGTGAAGTGTGAAGTACTGCACCTTTGATGGAAAGAATCTGGCAAATGTGTGAATGAAAACCATGCATATTTTTCAGCCCTGATAATCTATCCCATAGAAGTAAAATATCATGACATAAGGATAAATGTGTAGAGATGTTTGTGGCCACATTGTTTACGGTGGTAGAAAGTTGGACACCAAGAGAAAGTCCATCAATCAAGGGTGACTGAAGAATCAGGAAGAATTCCTTTTGTAGAGTATTATATAGTCATTGGAAATTATAAATTAGAGTTCTAAGAATTGGGGAGTTTTTTTTGCAAGTTATAATGTGAGTAAAAAAAACCCAAAATTAATAAAAGGGTTTGTGACATCCTTCACAAACAACTATGTCAGAAGAAAAACCGCATGTGTGTGGGTGTATGTGTGCATGGATGTGTGTGTGACACGAGCATGGAGAAAGTGTGGGAGGATGTGCCAGGTGACTGGTAAAGGTTAGGGAGGGCGGTGAGAAGCTGATGATGTAGGTGGAGCAGGGGCAGGGGAAGGGGAGCAAGCTAAAAAGGAAATTATACTGTGTAAAATGAATCAGATTACTGTAGTAAGAAAATGTGCAAAGGATACAGATAGGCAACTAACAAAAAAGATGACCAAAAAGTACTTGAAAAACATGTTTGACCTCACTAAAAATTAAAGGCAGCTGGAACTGGAGCACCTGGGTGGCTCAGTCAGTTCAACGTCTGACTCTTGATTTCGGCTCAGGTCATGATCCCAGGGTCATGGGATTGATCTCCAGCTTGGGCCCTGCACTGAGCATGGAGCCTACTTAAGATTCTCTTTCCATCCCTTTGCCCCTCTCCCCTGCTTTCTGTCAAAAAATAAAATTAAAATAAGATAAAATAGTAAATTGTAAAATTATAAAAAAAAAATAAAGGCAAATGGAACTAACAAAGACAGTGTCTCCACATCAAACTGGCAGAGTTGAGTGATGATGCATGTCCACTGTTGATAAGGGTGTGGGAAAACCATTCACTGTTTTCTTTTATGATTATTCAGAGACTAGAGAGCGAGAATGAGCAGGGGAGGGGGAGCGAGGGGCAGGGTGGAGAGAGAGCGAATCCCAAGCAGGCTCCATGCTGTTGGTGCAGAGCCCAACATGGGGCTTGAACCCACGACTGTGACATCATGACCTGAGCCGCTATCAAGAGTTGGATGCTTAGCTGACTGAGCCACCCTGGTGCCCCTCTTTTAGTCTTATGTAGGTCTGAGGAGCTACCTTTCTGGAGGGTATTTGGTGGTGATATCAGAAGTTATAAAAGTGGGGCACCTGGCTGGGCATCTGACTCTTGGTTTTGGCTCAGGTCATGATCTCACGGTCCGTGAATTCGAGCCCCACGTTGGGCTCTGTGCTGACAGCTCAGAGCCTGCAGCCTGCTTCGGATTCTGTGTCTCCTCTCTCTGCCCCTCCCATGCTCATGCTCTGTCTTTCTCTGTCAATAATAAGTAAGTGTTAAAAAAAATTTTTTTTAAAAAGTTTGTCTTACATAATTTGTAATGTAAAAACTGAAAACAGTTTAAGAATACATAATGAGATCAGATAAATAAATTAAGATTATTCATAGAATGGAATACTATCAGATATTAGAAATGTATTTAGAAGTAATTTAATGAGGAAAATACAAATTAAAAAAGTTTTTTTAATGTTTATTTATTTTTGAGACAGAGACAGAGCATGAGCAGGGGAGGGGCAGAGAGAGAGACACACACAGAATCCGAAGCAGGTTCCAGGCTCTGAGCTGTCAGCACACAGCCTGACGCGGAGCTCAAACTCATGAACCATGAGATCATGACCTGAGCCTAAGTTGGACGCTCAACTGACTGTGCCACCCAGGCGCCCCAAATACTCACAATTTAATGAGTGGGAAACTTGTCACAAGGCAGAATTATATGATCTCCATAAATACCCTATATGCGCATATTATATGTACACTTAAAAAAAAAAAGCTGGAAAGAATATAAATGTTAGTATGTTAATCATTATCCCTGACCAGTGAGCAAGATTACAGATGGTTGTAATTTTCCTCTGGGTACACTTGTGCTTTCACACATTTTCCAAAGAATGTGAATTACATTTGTTCAGGAAAATTTGTTTAAAATGTATATATGGGGACAGGGTTGCTTCATTGAACTGGAACGTGTGGTTGGAGGTTCTCCCACCCCCAATGGGTGTCTTCACGGCAAGTCTGTTCTGATGGAAAGTGGAGACTGGGCAGGTGCACTCTAGGGCTCCCCTTCTGGGTCCTGAGCAGCGTGTGACAGCAGCAGTGCAGTCTGAGTGAGGCTGCGAGGGTTGTGCCGGTCCCTAGCACCTTCCTGAGGGCTGCCCAGTTCTGCAGTTCTGCCCTCGGGTCTGACAAGGTCCCCAGAGCATGATGCCCAGGAACAGGTCTTCTTTCTCTTAGGGCTGGTCACTACTTTGAGGATGATGTTCAGGGTCAGTCACCAGGTAGATGCTAAAAGTGCCTCTTATTTCTTTCTTTGATGTTCTCTTTAGGATGTATTAATAATTTTGTACTAGAGACATAAAGGTAGAGCGAAGGTGAGATCCCTTGATCCTGCTACTGAAGATGACTCAACTTGTAGGATTAAATCTGGTCACACGAATCTTCATTTGAACCCAAATGAAATAACCAAAAGGCTACAAGTTATTAGGATGGACAGAAAGAGAAGCACCATAGTCATCTCCTGTTCTTTCCTTTGCTTTGAGCAGGAGGGAGAGGGTCTCATGGAATGTGGTGGCCAGGAGCATCTCCAGGAGAGTGCGCACCCGGAAGAGTTTGTGGCCATTGCAGACTATTCTGCCACTGACCAGACGCAGGTAACCCGACGCACTTGCTCACGTGCAGTGGCCATGGGCCTCGGTCCATGTTTTTTTTTTTGATTCAGTATGCTAAATGACAGAAGTAGATGTAATATTTGAAGAAGTCATACCAAAGTTAAGTAAAGAGGTATTCAGACGTTTAGAGCCCAGTGAGACCTGTGAGTGACCCTTCTCTTCCTACCCTAACAAGTTCCAGTCCCAAGCCTTAGGTGAAAGATACCTGGTAAGGAATCGGGGGAAGCACCTGCTCCAATTTCTGTTTGGAAACCTTGGTTTAGAACCTATTCTAGTTAATGAAAAATAAGGCTATAAGATAAAGATACTGACTTGAATGTAGCTTTTCCTACTTTGTAACCCAGTAAATGAATCACCTACCACATTTTACTGTGTAAATGTAACTGTGTAAGAGTTACTGTGAAGCGGCTGTTCAGAAATTCTGTCCTAAGCCATTTGAAAATGTTTCATCTTTCCTTTAAAAAATACCACGTGCTTTTCTTTCATGTAGATGTTCCATAAAAATCTCTAAACCTTGGTATCATTTTCACAAATTGTGAGTTGGTATAATTACCTGTTGGGTCCTTTTTGAAATAGCTGTGATTTGGGCCCCAGTTATGGGGGATTTATCACTGAGCTACAATTGAAATACCACTTTCAGGTTTTTCTTGAATTTTGACTTCTGTGTATGTTTTTTCCAGCTCAGCTTTTTGAGAGGGGAAAAAATTCTCGTCCTGAGACAGACAACTGCTGATTGGTGGTGGGGCGAGCGCGCAGGCTGCTGTGGGTACATACCTGCAAACCACCTTGGGAAGCATTTGGAGGAGTGTGATCCTGAAGACACGTGGCAGGATGAAGAGTACTTCGGCAGCTATGGAACCCTGGTATTGCATTCCAGATCCCTGTTCAGTTGGCCAGGTGCTGGTATTGCATTCCAGATCCCTGTTCAGTTGGCCAGGTGCTGGTATTGCATTCCAGATCCCTGTTCAGTTGGCCAGGTGCTGGTATTGCATTCCAGATCCCTGTTCAGTTGGCCAGGTGCTGGTTTCTTCTCTCTAGTTTAAAGTTAGCTTCACCTGGACTGCTGCTTCTCATGGTTTAGAGCAGGGTTTGCAGACTTTTTCTCTGGCTAGTAGACCATGTGGTTACTCAGCTCTGCCATTGTAGTGCAGAAGCAGTCATAAAACCGTAAGTGAGTATGGCGTATTCTTTTGATTTTTAAAAACCATTAAAAAATCATTCTTGGCTTGCAGGCCATACAAAAACAGGTGGTAGGCTGGATTGGCCCATGGTAGTTTAGAGAGATTATCTGACCAATGGGATTATGAATTTTTCTCAGCATTTAAAAAAGAGTAATATATTTTACTTTAAAAATAAAATACAAAAAAGTTACACAAGTCAACAATAATACCTTTATAAATAACTGACTTACTAGTTGTGTGTGTGTGTGTGTGTGTTTTCCCAATTTGGATAAAGACCCATAATCCTAAAGTCCAGACAGCTCCTGTTTATATTTTAAACCTAGATGAAAACAGATGCCTGCAGAATAAACATTGTAGACCTAATGTTGAGTGAAAGAAGCAAGACATCAAATAACTTTTGATTCAATTATATAAAATTACAAAGCAGTGTTAAAAGGTATCGTTTATGAATGTAAGTGGTGAGACTCTAAAGGAGATCAGGGACCTGGTTCCCCTGAGAATCAGGATGGTGGTTACTGTTTGGGGGGGGGGGGGGGTGGCTGTGATGGTGTCAACTTTGAAAATAAAATCGTTATTATACTAGCGAAGCCGGTTTATTCGCGAATAGCAGGGGAACCGCAATCCAGGGCAGGCAGGCTGCAGGGAAGCACAGGCAAGTCTGGAGAACCAATCAGTAGGGAGAAGGGGTGGGCGGGGCTGCTTGAAATGAAAGCCCATTGGAGGATGGCGGCTGCTTCTCCTTGGCTAAGTTTGGCAGTTTCTCATTGGCTGGGCTGCTGCTCAGGCCAGGAGAAAATGGTTCTCGTGCTGGGTAGTAAAGTAGGCTTCTTCCTTCGGACTGCTGGAGTGGTAACGCAGGAGCCGCACCCTTCAGAGCTTCCCTCTCCTCTTCAGGGAGGTTTTCCACCCTCATTTTCGTATCAGCCAGGTTGGGGGGGGGCTGGCATTATTCTGGTATTGGCTGCACAAGTGTTTGCTGGAAAACTATATTTGACAGACTGTAAGGCAGTTTTTAATACACTTTTTGTAGGTGTGTTATATTTGACAAAAATGTTACAATAAATGAAAACCACCTGTGTATGTACATGATGAGAGCTTTCAAATTATCAAGAAAGAGTATTTTGTTGATTTTAAAAGGGCCATATTGGTGGTTTATTTAATGACTTTTCATTCATGATAAGCCATGCTGTAATGGACTTCCTTTTACATAAATCTTGTTTACCTTTTGCTAGAATTTCTATTGGGTAAATTTGTAGGGTGTATGTATGGTGTTTTTTGCTTTGGTGGATCTTTCCAATTTGCCCTCCAGAAAGATTGGCTGATTATACACCTACCAATAGTATGTGGAAGCTTATATCACAACCACAATTGCCACAGTGAAAACAGATTTCTAATCCTAAAAGGGAACTATGTTATGTCTTGATTCTGGTTTCTGTTTGTTATTTTAATTTAATTTTATTTATCCTTAAAGTTTATTTATTTGTTTTGAGAAAGGCAGAGACAGCTGAGTGGGTGAGGGGCAGAGAGCAAGGGGGAGAGAGAGAGAGAGGAAGAGGGAGAGAGAGAGAATATTCCAAACAGGCTCTGCACTGCCAGTGTAGAGCCAGACATGGGGCTCGAACTCACGAAACAGACCATGACCTGAGCCGAAACCAAGAGTTGGTCGCTTAACCAACTGAGCCATTCAGGTGCCCTGTTATTTTTATTTTTTTTTTTTTAATGGTTATTTTTGAGAGAGAGAAAGAGAGAGGGAGTAGGGGAGGGACAGAGAGAGGAAGACAGAATCTGAAGCAGGCTCCACAGTGTCAGCGAAAAGCCCCATGTGGGTCCAAATGTAACCTCTAGATCATGACCTGAGCCGAAGTCAGCTGCTCAACTGACTGAGCCACTCAGGGGCCCCCAGTTTCTTTTTTTTAAAGCCAGATTGGTCACCTTTTATATTTTGTTGGCCTTTTCTATTTCTCCATTTTTTTAGGTAAACTTTCATATACTTTGCTCATTTTTCTTTTTATTTGTGTCCGTTTCTCTGTTGAATAAGCTGGTTAGCCTGGAATTACACTCACCACTTGCCTCTCATCTTTTCCCATGGAACTCTAAGTTTTATGGTCTGATTTGTCCTTTTTCTTTGTGGCTTCTGGATTTTGTGTCCTACTTTGAAGACCTTCACTCCAATATTATAAATATCCATACTTTCTTTTAGACTTTTGTGACCCCATTTTTAACAATGAAATATTTAAATCAATCTGGAACTTACTAGTTGTAAAGAATAAGGTAAAATTACAACTTAATTTCCCCACAAATATTCAGCTGTTCCAGCATCAGTTATTGGATGATCCTCCTTTTCCTGATGATATGAAATGCACGTTTATCGTACGCTACATTTCTAAATTCTATTTGTGTAATCTCTGTTCTGTTTCATTGATCTGTTTATTTCTTCTGCAGCTCCAGATGCTTTTCATTATTGTAGCTTTTAAACATCTGGGAGGCTAGGTCTCTAGCAGTCCTCCTGTTTTTTAGTGCTTTCATGGCTAGGCTGGTCTCTAGTGTTTGAAGCTAATTTTATTAGCATTTGTTGTACACCCTTCCCCAGGCCAAATTGGCTGGCGTTTTAATTGGTATTGCATGGAAAGTTTACATTAATTTAGGGAGAAGTGACATGTTCATCACATCACACTCACTTTCCCCATTTCTTGAGCATTGTTTTATGTCTCTCAGAGTTTTAAGGTTTATTTTATTTTTTCTTTCTTCTTTCTTTCTCTCTTTCTTTCTTTCTTTCTTTCTTTCTTTCTTTCTTTCTTTCTTTCTTTCGGTTTTGATCATATTGGGTGCTTTGCCTTTCTTGTTAAATCTATCCCTAGATGTTTTTATGTATAATTTTTGTAAGTGGTTGGGTGAAGTGTTCTATAAATATTAGATTAAGTTGGTTGATAGTATTGTTTGAGTCTGTGCCCTTACTGATTTTCTTTCTACTTCTCTCTCAGCTACCGAGAGAAGGATATTGATCATAATTGTGAATTTGTCTATTTCTTGTTGCATTTCTATTGGTTTTTACTTAGTGTATTTTGAAGCTTTGTTATTAGATACAAAAGTATTTAGAATTATTAGGTCCTGTTGCTAAAGTGATTCCTGTGTTACTATGACCTGACTCTTCGTTGCTGGGAATATTCTTTGATCTGAAATATATTTTGTGTGATGAAAATGCCACCATCTAACTTCCTTCTCCTGGCATCAGCATGGTGCACCTTTGCATGCTAGTTCTGACTTTCTGTTAAGGTGGATCACTGCAGGCAGGATGGCTGGGTCTTGACTCCATCTACTGACCCTCCAACCCTTTGTGTTTCAGTCTTCAGTGTCTTTATGAGGAGCCACGATAGGCTCATGCAGGCACCGTCCAGACTTCCTGTTTGTGCTGACATGGTCTGGGTAGCTTGACTGTCCCCCTCTCAGCCATGCGGGTTTTCTGCAGCTTGAGATCTAAGAGGTGAGGTGTGAGGGATGGTGCTGTGGGTGCAGCCGCTCTGGGCTCTGACTGCCACCTGTAGCTTCACGAACCATCTGGAGGAGGCTTTCTCTGTTTCCCTGAGGATTAGTGTGATTCCTGTGATGTCTTATCTTGGGTTTCATGTGTTTTCCTCCCTCTGGACATGGCTGGGGGCCTCGAGCCCACCCTCTGAGGGTCAGCGAGGTTGTTACCTCCCTCCAGAGCTACAGTTTTGGGTGGGGCCCTGTGTGCCTCCTCTAGCATCTCTGCTGGTGGCTTGTCCACGGTCTCTCTTGATGGATAGTTGGCCAAGTTGTATCTGATGGGGAATTTGGTGGTTCCTCCTGTCTCATGTGGGAACAGTGGTCAGGAGGGTAATGTCTGCACCATCTCCTCAGTGATCCACCCCTGCTTCTCTGCTCTCCTGGCTCTTGGGGAGGTGAAGGGAGAATCTCTAGGCAGCACCACAGTGAACTGAAGGATTCTAGAAACTTCCATCTCATTCCTTCACTGTTTTATTTTTGTCTAGTGGCGTATTTGTGTCCTTTGATTTTTTTTGTCTTTTGTTTTCTCTATGTTGCTCATATGTTTAGGCATGGGGTGGTGGGGTCAAGAGGGTTAGCTTAGTCTCTGATCTTCCTTCTTAAACCAGAGCTCAGGATAGCTCAGATTGTAAGCAGTGATTCCGAATGTGTATTTCCTCTAGAAACTTCACTTGGAAATGTTGGCAGACCAGCCACGAACAACTAAATACCACAATGTTATCCTGCAGAATAAAGAATCCCTGAAAGATAAAGTGATTCTGGATGTCGGCTGTGGGACTGGGATCATCAGCCTCTTCTGTGCACATCATGCGCAGCCCAAAGCAGTGAGTAGGAGGCAACTGTCCCTTCAGCGGCTTGTGAGCTGAGTCTTGGTGTGGTCCCGTGTGCAAAGGCCCTGTGTCGGTGAAACAGGCAGTGTGCTCTGGCAGGCTGAGCCTATTGGACGTTGTGATGTTGGCGTAATGAGTCACAAACAGCACAGAGTAGAAGAGGAGAGAATAGAAAATATCTGAGTGAGTTGCATGTTGTGGGATATTTTTTGGTAAAATGTTTATTTCAGTTGAATAGAGAAACATATGTGTCCCTGTGTTGGGGCTGAGCCACTGGTGTAGGTCACTGTCCAAGTGATATCCCTGCACTGAGCAGGGACCACCTGGCAGGGACAAAACAGACCACTCTCCGTGACACAAGGTGGCTTCCCTTCGTCCTCTTCCCTTTAAAGTATGCAGGGTGGGCCGTGCAGAGCTGAAGCCCTGCGGCAGCCCCTGACACAGGTGGATGAAACTCCTAGTTTATAAGTGGAGCTGTGGTGCAGTGACCACTGGAGTTCAGGTGCTGTCAGAACCGAGACGTATGCACACACGACCTTCCTCTGACAACCTGGATTTGAAATGGTCTCAGCCACTGATATCCATAAAGTCTGACTCTTCTCAGGCCAATACTGAGAAGCTCCTGCATCAGTTTTCAGTTATGGGTTGTGTTGCTGCGTGTGTGGGAGCTGGGCCACTGGGTCACACCCGGGGAGGGCCCCTGCGGTGGGTGCCCAGTATGGGTGTAGGGCCTTCCTCTCACCTGCAGCCCCCTGTCTGTTTTAGGCAGGAGGTGGAGTGAAGGTTAGAGGTGGCTCCCTTGCCAGGGCTCCGTCTGTTGGAGATAGCACGGTGTGGCCCAGCTGCCATTCCTGCTGTCCGGCACTGTCGCTTCCGTCTGTCCTTGTTTTTCCTGATGCCGACTCTGACTCAGCTGAAGCAATGGGCTCAGGGAGAGCAGATGACAGGCCGCTTTGCAGGGTGGGACATGCACTGATGGCACTTCTCCCATATGCAGGTGTATGCAGTGGAGGCCAGTGAGATGGCCCAGCACACAGGGCAACTGGTCATGCAGAATGGCTTCGCCGACATCATCACTGTGTTCCAGCAGAAGGTGGAGGATGTGGTGTTGCCAGAGAAGGTGGATGTGCTGGTATCCGAGTGGATGGGGACCTGCCTGCTGGTAAGGAGCACTGGGACATGCGGGTGGCTGTGGATTGCACCAGGGAAGTGCAGATTCCAAGCAGGGGACATGGACTGGGTCCAGAGCGGCTGTTGTGAGCAGAGCTCCTAGGGGAGAGCTGCAGCTGTTTCATGTTAAAGTGAATCCACCTGGTGCCTTTCCTGGCGCTGACCTCTGCTTAGTGCAGGACAGCCTCGAGGCCACAAAATCCACCACTTGTGACAACGGGGCAGGGAGACCTTGAAGGCGATATGCTAAGTGAAATAAGTCAGAGGCATACTGTATGATCTCACTTACATGTGGAATCTGAAAACAACAACAACACAAAACTCACCCACCAAACTCCTAGAAAAAGAGCAAATTTGTGGTTAATGGGGAAAAAGGGGGTTGGGGAGAAAGAATTGGAAGACCATGGTCAAAAGGTACAGACTTCAGGTACACGAAAATGAGCAGTGGGGTCACGATGTATAGGGTGGTGACTACAGTGACATACAGGACAGACGTTAAGAGTGAACAGTTGACCCTTGAACAATGTGGGTTTGAACCATGGAGGCCCACTTACACATGGAATTTTTTTTAATTAAAGAACATTTTTTAATGTTTATTTATTTTTGAGAGAGAGATAGAGCATGAGTGGGAGAGGGGCAGAGAGAGAGGAAGACACAAAATCTGAAGCAGCCTCCAGGCTTTGAGCTGTCAGCACAGAGCCCGACGTGGGGCTCGAACTCATGGACTGTGAGATCATAACCTGAGCCGAAGTCGGACGCTCAGCCAACTGAGCCCCCCAGGTGCCCAAAGTGATAAATACTAACTAAACTTTTATGGTAATCATTTCACAATACATGTAAATCAAGTCATTGTGCTGTACATCCTGAACTTGTAGTTATCTTAGAGAAACTTGGTGACAGGTTGGTGGTTTTTTAAAAACACAAAAAAGCATGTACAATATGATTCCAATTTTTTTCTAAGTTTATTTATTTATTTTTGAGAGAGAGAGCATGAGCACGAGGGGGGAGGGGCAGAAAGAGAGGGAGAGAGAGAATCCCAAGCAGGCTCTGCACTGTCAGCACAGAGCCTGATGTGGGGCTCGAACTCACGAACCATGAGATCATAACCGGAGCCGAAATAAAGAATCAGATGCTTAGTCAAATGAGCCACCCAGGTGCCCCTAGTTTTGTTTTTAAAAACTGTACATGGCAAGAGTCCTGGGTAGCTCAGTTGTTTAGGCATCTGACTTTGGCTCAGGTCATGATCTTGCAGTTCCTGAGTCCGAGCCCTGCATTGGGCTTTCTGCTGTCAGTGGGGAGCCCACTTTGGATCCTCTGTCCCACTTTCTCTCTGCCCCTCCCCTGCTCGTGCTCTCTTTCTCTCAAAAATAAATAAAAAACATTAAAAAAAATTCATAGGTAGCAATGACCTAGCCGGCTGCAGGTAGGATGTTCCAGGTATGGTGGGGAAAGCACACCCCACCCTGTGTGTCCCAGTGAGTGCAGCTGTGGATCTAGGACAGCATGCAGGGAGAAGCTATTTGAGGACTTTGAAAAGCATATAGTAGCTGGAAGGTTGAGAAAGAAGGCCAGAACTTGAAGTACACCGACCTGGTCTTAAGTTTATTGTTATTCCTCCTGTGGCTCTGTCTCCATACGTAACTTTAGTAATTTAGATGAAAAAGACCAATTCTTTTGAAAAGTGCAAACTTCTACAACTAACCCACAGTGAGGTAGATAACTTGAATAATCAAGTAAATACTAACAATATTAATTTATAGTTGAAAACCTTCTGTGAAGAGAAATCTGTAGGCCTAAATTATTTCACTGGTGAAATCTACAAACACATTTAAGGAAGAAATAACACCAGATCTGAGCAATGTCTTTCAGAAAATGGAAGAGGTGAGACACTTCCTAGCTCATTTGGTGAGACTGGCATTACCCTAATACCAAACCCAAACCAAAAAGAACTCATGTTCATAAATGCAAAAATCCTCAAAAATATTAGCAAGTATAATCCTGCAATACATAAAAGGAATAACACTACAACAAAGAAGAGATTATCTTTGGAATTCAAGGCTGAGTAATTTACCATATTAACAGTCTACAAAAGAAAAATCACATGATGCTATCAACACACAAAAAATTTGACAACATTCAAAATAGTTTTAAAGTTTCTATTGAGATTTCTTATTTGATCTGTGTGGTTTTTTTTCAGAAGTGTTTAATTTCCCAAGTATTTTTTTATTTTCCAGCTATCTTTCTGTTATTGATTTCTAGTTTAATTCCATTGTGGTCTTGAGAGTAGACATTGTATGACTTCTGTTCTTTTAAATTTGTTGAGATGTGTTTTATGGCCCAGAATGTGGTCTGTCTTGGTGAGTGCTCCACGTGAACTTGAGAGAAAAGTGTATTCTGCTGTTGGATGGAGTGGTCTATAGATGTGCATTGGATCTAGCAGATAAATGATGTTGAGTTCAACTATGTCCTTACTGATTTTCTGCCTGCTGGATCTGTCCTTTTCTGATAGAGGGATGTTGAAGTCTCCAACTATGATAGTGGATTCATCTGTTTTCTCTTGCAGTCCTATTTGTTTTCACCTCACACAGTTTAATGCTCTATTGTTAGGTATATACATGGTAAGGACTGTTATATCTTCTTGGAGAATTGACCCCTTTATCATGTTGTTATGCTCCTGTTTATCTTTGATAACTTCCTTCCTCTGAAAGCTGCTCTGAAATTAACATAGCTACTCCTGCTTTCTTCTGATTAGTGTTAGCATCGTCTATCTTCCTCCATCCACTTAACTTTTAGTTTATAAGTGTCAGTATATTTAAAGTAGGTTTCTTGTAGACAACACTTAGTTGGGTATTAGTTTTTGATCCACTCTGACAATCTTTGTTTTTTAATTGGTATATGTAGACCACTGACATTCAAGTGGTTATTAATATAGTTGGATTAATACATCTACCATATTTGTTACTGTGGTCTATTTGTTATTCTTGTTCCTTGTTCCTGTTTTTTTCTTCTACTCTTTTTCTTCTATGATTTTTCTTTAAGCAAATAAAGTTAGGTAATTTAATGAGCATAAATTAAGGGTGAATTAATTTAATGCTCAGAGGTATATTGGTTTAGAACCTGACATGAACATGCTGATATTGTAAACTTAAGATTGATATTTTTGTATGGAGAACTATCTATCATGCTAATGGTCAACAAAAGAAAGCTGGAGTAGCCATACTTATATCAGACAATCTAGACTTTAAAATAAAGACTGTATCAAGAGATGCAGAAGGGCGTTATATCATAATCAACGAGTCTATCCACCAAGAAGACCTAATAATTGTAAACATTTATGTGCCAAACGTGGAAGCACCCAAATATGTAAATCAATCACAAACATAAAGAAACTCATTGATAGTAATACCATAATAGTAGGAGACTTCACCATCCCACTCACAGCAATGGACAGATCATCTAATCAAAAAATCAACAAGGAAACAATGGCTTTGAATGACACACTGGACCAGATGGACTTAACAGATATATTCAGAACATTTCATCCTAAAGCAGCAGAATGTACATTCTTCTCCAGTGCACATGGAACGTTCTCCAGAATAGACCATATACTGGGACACAAATCAGCCCTAAGTAAGTTCAAAAAGATTGAGATCATACCGTGCATATTTTCAGACCACAATGCTATGAAACTTGAAATCAACCACATGAAAAAATTTGGAAAGGTAACAATACTTGGAGGCTGAAGAACATGCTACTAAAGAATGAAGGGGCTAACCAAGCACTTAAGGAGGAAATTAAAATATATGGAAGTCAATGAAAATGATAACACCACAACCCCAAACCTCTGGGATGCAGCAAACATGGTCATAAGAGGAAAGTATATAGCAATCCAGGCCTTTCTAAAGAAGGAAGAAAGATCTCAGATACACAACCTAACCTTATGCCTTAAGGAGCTGGAAAAAGAACGGCAAATAAAACCCAAAACCAGCAGAAGACAGGAAATAATAAAGATTAGAGCGGAAATTAATGCTATCAAAACCAAAAAACAGTAGAACAGATCAATGAAACCAGAAGCTGGTTCTTTGAAATAATTAACAGAATTGATAAACCACTAGCTGGTTTGATCAAAAAGATTCATATTTTTGTAAATTGATGGCGTATTTACTTTGTAGACCATTTCCAATTTATAAAAATATTTTTCAGTTGTAATCTTTCTTGAAGCTCACTTTATCTGTAATCTGTCTGTTATCTATCTTCACTTGTATTAAGGTATAAAATTATAAGATATTTAAAGTATGCAATATGACTATTTGATAGCTGTATACATTATCAATAGCTTCCCCCCGTTGAGTTAACCCATTCATCAGTCACAATAATGGTGTCATCAGTTATAGTCACCATGGTATATAATAGATATTCAGACCTTATTCATTTTATAATTGACAGTTTGTAGCTTTTTACCAGTGTCTCTCTATTTTCCTCACCCCTGAGCTCCTGGTAACCACTTTTATACTCTCTGTTTCTATGAGTTCAACTTTGAAAAACTTTTTTTTTTTTAAAAGATCTCACATATAAATGATATGATGCAGTATTTGTCTATCTGTGGCTTATTTCATTTAGCATAAGGCCCTCTAGGTTCATCCATGTTGTTGCAGAGGTTTGGATTTCCTTCTTTCTCGTGGGTGAATAATATTCCATTGTATATAACTGTGTCTATATATGTATATCACATATGTATCATATATACATATCTATTTCACTTTTCCTTTATCCATTCATCTGTCAGTGGACACTTTGGTTGTGTCCATAACTTGGTTATTATGAATAATGTTTCAGTGAACATGGGAGTGCAGATACCTCTTTGAGATAATGATTTTGTTTTCTTCAGCTATAAGCCCAGAAGCAGGATTGCTGGATCACATGGTATTTCTGGTTTTAATTTCTTGAGGAACTTCCATACTGTTTTCCATAGTGGCTGTACCAGTTTACATTACCAGTAACAATGTTCCAGGGTTCCCTTTTCTACATGTTCTTACTAGCATTTGTTACCTTTGTCTTTTTGATAATAAACATAGCAAGGCTGATCTGATACCTCATTGTGGTTTTGATTTGCATTGCCTGATCATTAGTGATACTGAGCATCTTTCATGTACCTGTTGCCCATTTGTATATCTTCTTTGGAAAAAATGTCCTTTTGCCCAATTAAAAAGCTTTTTCTATTGGTTTGTTATGAGTTCCTTGTATATTTTGTGTGTTCACCCCTTATTAGATATGTGGTTTGCAGATATTTTCTCCTATTCTACGGTTTACCTTTTTGTTGTTGATGATGGTTACCTTTGCTGTGCATAAACTTTTTCGTTTGATATGGTCCTACTTGTTTATTTTTGCTTTTGTTGCCTTTGCTTTTGGTGTCTAATCCAAACAATTATTGGCAAGATCAGTGTCAAGAAGCTTATTCATTGTGTTTTCTTCAAGGAATTTTATGCTTTTAGGTCTTATGTTCAAATATTTAATCCATTTGCAGTTAATTTGTGTGTGTGTTATAAGATAGGGGTCCAGTTTCCCAACACCATTTCATAGCAGTTATCCTCTACCCATTGCATATTCTTGGCTTCTGTGTTGAAAATTCATTGATAATTAATGCATGGGTTAATTTGTGGACTCTCTGTTCTGTTCCATTGGTCTATGTGTCTGTTTTTATGACAGTACAATGTTGTTTTGATTATAATAGCTTTGTAATATAAAGTGTGAGGTCTTCAACTTTGTTCTTCTTTCTCAAAATTGCTGTTTATATGGAGTTTTAGGATTGCTTTTTCTATTTCTGTGAAAAATGCCATTGGAATTTTGATAGGGATTGAATTGAATCTGTAGATTGCTTTGAGTAGAGTAGACATGTAAACAATTTTAATTCTTCCTATCTGTGAACTCAGGATATCTTTCTACTTGTTTGTGTCTTTAATTTCTTTCTTCATTGCCTTTCACCTTCTTGGTTAAATTTATTTTGAGGTATTTTATTATTTTTGATGCAACTGTAAATCGGATTGTTTTCTTAATTTCTCTTTTTGATAGTTCATTGTTGGTGTATAGAAACACAACTAGTTTTTGTATATTTATGTTGTATTCTACAACTCTACTGAATTTGTTTATTCTGACAGATTGTGTGTGTGTGTGTGTGTGTGGAGTCTTTAGGATTTTCTATGTATGTCATCTGCAAATGGAGACAGTTTTACTTCTTTCTTTCTTATTTAGATGCTTTTTATTTCTTTTTCTTGCCAGATTGCTCTGGGTAGGGTTTCCAGTACTGTGTCGAATAAAGTGATGAGAGTGAGTGTCCTTGTTTTTCACTTGATCTTAGAGGAAAGCTTTCTGTTTTTCAGTGTTGAGTATGGTGTTAGCTCTAGGCTTGGCATATGGGTTTTATTATGTCGTGATATATCCTCCCAATACTCAATTTTTTGAATCTTTATCATGGAATGTACTTGAATTTTATAAAATGCTTTTTTGCATGTATTGAGATGCTCGTATAATTTTCATCCTTCATTTTGTTAATGTGGTGTATCACATTTATTGATTTGCTGTGTTGAACCATGTTTGCATCCCAGGAATAAATCCCACTTGATTATGGCATATGATCCTTTTAATGTACTGTTGAATTCAGTTTGCCAATTTTTATTTGGGGATTTTTCCATCTGTGTTCATCAGGGATGTTTGCCTGTAATTTCCTTGTAAATTTTCCTTGTCTGTCTTTGGGTAATGCTGGCCTTGTAAAATGAGTTTGAAAGTGTTCCCTCCTCTTTGATATTTTGGAAGAGTTTGAGATTTGGTGTTGATTCTTTAAATGTTTGGTAGAATTCACCTGTGAAGCCATCTGGTTGTGGACTTTTGTTTGTTGGGAATTTTTCAGTGACTAATTCAGTCTCCTTACTGGTAATTGATTGGTCTGTTCAGATTTTCTTATTTCTTCACGATTCTGTCTTGGTAGGTTGTGTGTTTTTTAGGATTTTAGGTATTCTTCTAGATTGTCCAATTTGTTGGCATATAATTGTTCATAGCAGTCTGTTGTGATTGTTGGTGTTTGTGTGATGTCAGTTGTAATGTCTCTTTCATTTCTGATTTTATGTATTTCACCTCTTTTCTTCGTGAATTGGTGAATCTAGCTAAAGATGTGTTTATCTTCAAAAAAATTAGCTCTCTGTTTCATTGGTCTTTCCTGTGCCTGTGTAGTCTCTATTTCATGTATTTCCACTCTGGTCTTTGTTATTTCCTTCCTTCTACTAACTTTGGGTCAGTTCTTTCTTTACTTCCTTAGGTGCAAAGTTACATTGTTTATCTGAGATCTGTCTTTTCCCTTAATGTAGGCATTTATTTCTATAAACTTTCCTGTTCAACCTGCTTCTGCTGCACACCATAAGTTTTGTTCTGTTGTGTTTCTGTTTTTGTTTGTCTCAGGATATTATTTGATTTCTCTTTTGTTTTTTTTTGTTTTTTTTTTAATTTTTTTTTTCAACGTTTATTTATTTTTGGGACAGAGAGAGACAGAGCATGAACGGGGGAGGGGCAGAGAGAGAGGGAGACACAGAATCGGAAACAGGCTCCAGGCTCTGAGCCATCAGCCCAGAGCCCGACGCGGGGCTCGAACTCACGGACCGCGAGATTGTGACCTGGCTGAAGTCGGACGCTTAACCGACTGCGCCACCCAGGCGCCCCTGATTTCTCTTTTGAATTCTTTCACCCATTGGTTGTTCAGGGATATGTTATTTAATCTCCACATTTTTGTGAATTTTCCCAGTTTCTTCTTGTTTTTGATATCTAGTTTTATACCATTATGGTCATAAAAGATGTTTGATATGATTTCAGTCTTCTTAAATTTATTGAAACTTGTTTTCAGTGTCCTAACTGAAATGTTCCATGTGTACTTGAGAAGAACGTGTATTCTGCTGCTGTTGGATGGAATGTTGTTTGTATGTTTTATTTGGCCATCTGACCTCATATGTAGTTTAAATCTGGTGTTTCCTTATGATTGTTTGTCTGGATGACCTATCCATTGTATATTTGCTTTATGTATTTAGGTGCTCTGCCTTTTGAGGTTTTGATTGGACTTTTTATATGACTCCATTTTCTCTCCTTTCTGAGCATATCGATTACACTTTTTTTTTAAACTTTTTTTTTTTTTTAATTTTTTTTTTTCAACGTTTATTTATTTTTGCGACAGAGAGAGACAGAGCATGAATGGGGGAGGGGCAGAGAGAGAGGGAGACACAGAATCGGAAACAGGCTCCAGGCTCTGAGCCATCAGCCCAGAGCCCGATGCGGGGCTCGAACTCACGGACCGCGAGATCGTGACCTGGCTGAAGTCGGACGCTTAACCGACTGCGCCACCCAGGCGCCCCTTTTTTTAAACTTTTTCAGTGGTTGCCCTCTAGTTTGCGACACACAGTTACAACTGATTCAAGTCTACCTTCATGTAACACTATACTACTCTATGGGTAGTGTTCCTTGCAACAAATAATCCTGATTTATTCTTCCTGTCCCTTGTAACATCATTGTCATTCATTTCACGTATATATAAGTAAACATTATACATGAGCATATGTATACTTACATACATAAGCATACATGGTCAAATACTGTGTTGCTATTATTTTGAACAAATTGTTAGATCAATTAAGAAGAAAAAAGTTTTTTTTATTAATTTTGTTTAATGTTTATTATTTTGAGAGAGAGACAGAGACAGAGAGAGACAGAGACAGAGACAGAGTGTGAGCAGGGGAGGGGCAGAGAGAGAGGGAGACACAGAATCCAAAACAGGCTCCAGGTGCCGACCCGTCATCACAGAGCCTGCCTGACATGGGGCTCAAACTCACAGACCTGAGCGAAGTCAGATACTTAACCGACTGAGCCACCCAGGCTTCCCAAGAAGAAAAATGTTTTAATATTATCATCACTTGTTCCTTCTTCAGTGCTTTTCTTGTTGTACTTCTAAGTTTCTGATCTATATCATGTCCTTCCTTCTAAATAACTTCTTTTTAACATTTCTTGCAAGGCAGGCCTACTGGCAACAAATTCCCTCAGTTTCTATTTATCTGAGAAAGTCTATTTCTCTTTGATTTTTAAAGTAATTCTAGATTGGTGTTTTTTTTTCTTCAACACTTAAAAAATTTTTTTTAATGTTTATTTATTTTTGATTGTGTGTGAGAGAGAGAGAGAGAGAGAGAGAGAGAGAGAGAGAGAGAGAGAGACAGGGTGTGAGTGGGGGGAGGAGCAGAGAGAGAGAGAGACAGAATCTGAAGCAGGCTCCAGGCTCTGAGCTGTCAGCACAGAGCCTGACATGGGGCTCAAATTCATGAACTGCGAAATCATGACCTGAGCTGAAGTCAGATGCTTAACCAACTGAGCCACCCAGGGGCCCCCTCCCTCAACACTTTTAATATTTCACTTCATTCTTCTCTTGCCTGCATGGTTTCTGAGGAGAAGTCAGATGTCATTTGATCTTTATAACTTTGTGGGTAGAGTGTTTTTTTTTTCCCCCCTCTGTCATCTTTAAGGATTTTTCTTTATCTTTGAGTTTCTGTAGTTTGACAATGATATGTCCAGGATACTGTTGTTTTTTTTTTTTTTAATTTTTAAAAGTTTTCATTAATTTATTTTGAGAGAGAGCGAGCAAGCATGAGCAAGGGATGGGCAGAGAGAGGGAGAGGGAGAATCCCAGGCAGGCCTTGATCTCGTGAAGTTATGACCTGAGCCAAAATCAAGAGTTGAATGCTCAATGGACTGAGCCACCCAGGTACCCCATAGGTATATTGTTTTTAAGCATTTATCCTGCTTAGTGTAATCTGAGTTTCCTGGATCAGTGGGTTGCTATCTGACATTAATTTGAGGACGTTCTCAGTCATTATTGCTTCAAATATTTCTTCTGTTCCTTTCTCTTTCTTCTCCTTCTAGTATTCTCATTTTGTGTATGTTACACCCCTTGTAGTTGTCTTACAGACCTTGGATATTGTGTTCTGTGTTTTTGTTTGTTTGTTTGTTTGTTTGTTTGTTTGTTTTTTGTCTTCGTTCTCTTTGCTTTTCAGTTTGGGAGGTTACTGTTCTCATATCTTCAAGCTCAGAGATTCTTTCCTCAGACATGCCTTGTTTCCCACTAAGCCTAACAAAGGCATTCTTCATTTCTGTTACAGTATTTTTTTTTTTTTTTACTTTGAACATTTCTTGGGTCTCTCTTAAGATTTTGATTTCTCTGTTTACATTGCCCATCTGTTCTGGCATTCTTTCTACTTTATCCATTAGAACTCTTAGCATGTTAATCATAGTTGTGTTAAATTCTCAGCCTGATGATGCCAACATCCCTACTATATCTGAGTCTGCTTCTGATGCTTATTATGTCTCTTCAGACTGTTGTTTGCCTTGTAATTTTATTTGAATTTTTTTTTTTAATGTGTATTTATTTTGAGGGAGAGAGACAGGGCACGAGCAGGGGAGGGGCAGAGAGAGAGGGAGACACAGAATCTAAAGCAGGCTCCAGGCTCTGAGCTGTCAGCACCGAGCCCAATGCAGGAAAACCAAGAGATCATGACCTGAGCTGAAAGCGAATGCTTAACCAGCTGAGCCACCCAGGCGCCCCAACCTTGTAAGTTTTTTATTGATAGCCTTGTGTGATGTGTTGGGTAAGGGAATAGCTATAAATAGGCCTTTAGTAATGTGGTGAGGTGTGGGGGAAGCAGAAGCATTCTGTGGTCCTGTTAGGTCTCAGTCTTTTAGTGAACTTGTGTTTCTAGACTGTGAGCTTCACAAAATTTCTCAATTTCTTTTCTGACTTTTGGGTGGGACACGATGGCTAGAGGGGTCTGGAGTTGAATATTGCCCTTTTCCCAGCTCAGTTAGGCTAGGCTCTGATTGGCTGGTTTCTCCAGAGAGCAGATCCTGTTAAGAAGAACAGAATACTCTGGCATGTTTCAAAATGGTTTTTTTCCCTCTGCTCTGTCAGAAGCATGAGGGGATTTTTCTCTGGTTGCTGTGGAACCTGGTGGAGGTCCAGGAGGGAAAACTCACTAACATGTGGGGGTCCCCTTATGATTTAGTCCCCTTATGATTATGCTGAGCCTCCAGCAGTTCATCATTGTTGTTCGTGTTGTTCCAGGAGTTAGGGTTCTGCTCTAGTAATTTGTGATTTTCTGTGTAAGCTTGTTGATTACTCTGATTTTGGAGGGAGCAGATTGCTCTGTGACCTAATATCTCATACATATCTAAGAAGAATTGTGGAATTTTCATTTGCTTTTTACTTGTTAGGGCAGAATGGCATCTTCTAAGCTTCTTATATGCTGTGCTGGAAAATTCAGCTTGAGTTCATAATTAAATTCTCAACAAACTTGGAATAGAAAGGAATTTACTCAACCTGATAAAGGGCATCTATAAAAAAAAAACAAAACAAAAAAACACCTATAGCCGCCTAATGGTGAGAGAATCAGTGCCTTCCTCCTAAGAGGAGGAAGAGGTAGGATGGCTACTCTGCAATTCCTGTTCAACACTGTGCTGGCAATCCTAACCAGTGCAAAAATGAAAGAAGAAATAAAAGGCACACAGATTTAAAACAAAGAAATAAACCATCCCTGTTTCCAGACCACATGATTGTTTTTGTAGAAAGTCCCAAAGAATCTCCCCCCAAATTTCTTTGAACTGAAAGGCAAATTAAGATCACAGAGTGATCAAAATGAACATACAAAAGCCAGTTTTAGTTTTTTAATTTATTTTTTGAAGGCAGTCATATTTTCGTATGCTAACAATGTACAATAGCATTTACAAAGCCCCCAAAACATGAAATACTTAGGTAACAAAACATGTCCAAGTTTTGTATGTGAAGAACTAGAAGATGCTGATGAATGAAGTCACAGAAAACCCAAATAAATGGAAAGGCAAGGTGCTCATGGACTGGAAGACAACATAGTAAAGATACCTCTTCTCAAACTGATCTGTAGATTTAATATAATTCCAATCAAAGTCTAAGCAGGATTTCTTTTGTGGATATGACCAGCTCATTGTAAAATTTTTGTGAAAAGTAAAGAAAATAGAATAGTGGATACAGTTTTTAAAAGAAGAATAAAATTGGAAGAATTACATACCTGATTTGAAGACTTGGCATAAAGCTATAGTAGTCAAGACAGTTTGGTATTGCTAGAAGGATAGATACATAAGTCAATGGAACAAAATAGAGAAATAGATTTCTAAAAATACAGTCAGTTGATTTCTAACAGGGGAGCGAAATCAATTTAGTGAAGAAAAGATATAGTCTTTCCAACAGAAGATATTGGCATAGTTGGCCATCCATATGCCAAAAAAAAAAAAAAAAAAAAAAAGAAGGGAAAAAAAGAAATTCAAGGCTTATACCTTCTACCAAAAATGAAGTCAAAATTGATTCTAGATCTAATTGCATAGACTAAAACTGTAAACTTTCAGAAGAAATCTTGGGAGAAAATCTTCATGGGTTAGGGAAAGAGTTTTTAGTTGATTCTTAAAGCACGATCCATTAAGGAAAAAATTGATATGCCAGACTTCATCAAAATTAAAGGTGTCTATGTTAAGAAAATGTTAAAAGACAGTGTTAAAGATATAGTAAGATTAAGAAAAAATATTTGCAAATCACATATCTAATGTGTATCCTGAATATACAAATTATATATACAAAATATACACATTCTAATGTGTATCCTGAATATCCTCAAAATTCAACAGGAAGAAGGTCAACAACCTAATTGAAAAATGGGCAAACGACTCAAGCAGATACTTTACCAACGTGGATATATGGATGAGAAATAAGCATGTGAAAAGACATTAAACCTTGTTAGCCATCAGGGAAATATAAACTGAAACCATAATGAGGTAACCCTACACACCTGTTGAAATGGCTAAACTTTTAAACAATAATACCAGGTGCTATGGAGTGACTAAAACTCATAGGAATCACACAGCCGCCCTAGGAGACGGTTTGGCAGTTTCTTATAAAGTTATAGGTACACTTACCGTATGACCCAGCACTTACACGTCTGGGTATTTACACTGGAGAAGCACAAGCTGTGTTTACACAGAAACCTGTATGTGAATGGTTGTACTGGCTCTAATTACAATTGCCAAAAAGCTGGAAACAACCTAAGTGTTCTTCAACAGGTGGTTAGATAAACAGCTGTCTACATTCGCACAATGGGGTCCTACTGGTCAGTAAAGAATGAACTATTGTGGGGCGCTTGGGTGGTTCAGTTGGTTAAGCATCTGACCCTTGACTTTGGCTCAGGTCATGATCTGGCAGTTTGTGAGATCGAGTTCCGTGTTGGGCTCTGAACTGGGCATAGAGCCTGCTTAGGATTCTCTCTCTCTCTCTCTCTCTCTCTCTCTCTCTCTCTCTGTCCCTCCCCCACTTATACGTGCATGTTCTCCCTCTCTCTCTCAAAATAAATAAACCTAAGAGAATGAACTATTGATGCACAAATGGATAAACCCCAGAGACACTATACTGGTGTAATTAAAGTTATATGGAGTAATTAGAACAGTGTGGTATTATAATAAGAAAAGACAGATGAACAGAACAGGATAGAAGGCACAGAAGAGAACCTTTTAGCATATGAAAAAGTTGATATTATGAGTGAAAGAAGCCAGTCTCAAAAGATTATGTACTGTATGATACCATTTGTATGTCTTTCTCAAAAAGACAAAACCACAGGGATAGAGGCCAGTTAGTGGTTTCCAAAGGTTGGAGGTGGTGGGAGGAGGTGACCACAGAGGATATCATGAGGAGTGTTTTGGGGTAATGGGATTGTTCTGTATCCCGATTGTGGCTATGGTTACACAGATTCATACAAGTGTTAAAATTTATGGAGTAACTGATTTACTATTGGTAATTTTTAAAAATACAATTAAAAATGATCTGTATATAATTTTCACACGTGTGCATGTATGTGTATGTGAGGAGAAGGCCTTGAGCATAAACCACCAGGCAAACATTGGTTCCTTTTGGGCGCTGGGTTTACTCATGACTTTTATTTTTGTTTGTGCTTTTCTGAACTTTCTAAATTTTTCCATACTGAACATACTATTGCTTCTATAATAATAATGCCTGAAGTTATTTAAATAAAACAAAACCCTTCTGGGGCTTCCCTTCAGCTGCAGGATGATGTGCCCCTGGCCTGTGCCTCACTCTTTGGTTCAGACACAAAGGCTGGCCTCTTGGGGCTTTAGCGGCCCCTGTTCTCTGTCACAGGCGTCACATGCCACCTGTCTGGGTGCATCCTCAGGGATCCGTGGCACTCCTCCTTTAATGTTCCATGTTTTTAAGAAGTGATTTCGGTCAACTTCCAAGGTTATGAAAATTCTGAGAATCCTCCAGACCAAATTTATAGGGGTTGACAGTTAAAACTCTGTAATACTGAGGGAGATGGCAAGAGTGAAGATCTTTCCTGTCGGCGGGGCCCAGTTCTGAATTCATTCTAAAGTGAACCGGTGTCACTCCACCCCAGGCTGTGGTGGGAATCTGTGATGTCACTGGTGTGGGTACAAGATAAATCCTCCCAGACTATGCATCACAGACACAGGCCTCGGTCACCATGTCCCCCGTGTGTCTCCCTGCTGTGCAGTTTGAGTTCATGATTGAGTCGATCCTGTACGCCCGGGACGTGTGGCTGAAGGAGGACGGGGTCATCTGGCCGACCACGGCCGCGCTGCACCTGGTGCCCTGCAGCGCCGACAGAGACTACCGCAGCAAGGTCCTCTTCTGGGACAACGCCTACGAGTTCAACCTCAGTGCTCTCAAGTGAGTGTGTGCTGCTGGGAGCGCAGACGTATTCCGGGGCCTCCTGGCTGTGCCAGCTGCGGGCTTCCTAAGACCGCATAACTTGGTGGTGGTAGAGCATGCCATGAGACTGATCTGAATTCACTCACATGCCTTGGAATTTTGCACGTGTCTTTCAGGCCTTTAAACTGGTAGCAGATGTGATGGGAATTGAAATGTCTTTTGCCATCTAAGTTCTCAAATGTAATGGGAAAAACGTCATGTTTAAAACCAAGGCCCTTTATAAATATGTGGGCCGTTAGCATACAAATAGATCTTCCTACTATGAGCTGTAAACTTTTAAGGGATCAGAAAATTTATTATGAAGTCATTCCTGACAGTTTGCAAAGGAAACGATGCTGCAGAATAGTTGATTTCCTAATTTTATATTATGGATGCACTTGTATAGTTGAGCATCAGGTTTAACTATAAAATGATTTCCTGATAGGTCCTTCACGTTTTAAATGTTGCCTCTTCTAAGAAGGATGGTGACAGAAGCTGGCTGCTTCCCCTTCTGAGTGTGCCGTGGGAGTTAGGAGAAACCAGCAGCAGCCCTGGAAGTTAGGTTGGGGGGCCCACTTGTCAGAAACTGCAGGAAATTTAGCTTATGCGGTGAGTGCCAGGTGAGCCCGGACACCTGCTTGATGCCCACTTGGGCAGTTGACAGCAAGATGGTGGCCTTGGGCGTTTTTGGTTTTTGTTAATTCAAAAAAAGAAAGAATAATGCAAGGGTAAGAAGTCTGCCCCAGTTAACATGTTGAACCATTGTACTCTCAACCCAAATCCCAAAAGGGATGGAGAGGAAATGTCCCCGGCAGAGCCGTTCTGTAGTTCATCTAGGGAGAAGTGGGTAGGAAGGGCCGGGGAGAATTAAAATAGAGCCGTGAAGAGCTGCCAGATACTAACATCTAAGCTACAGAGACAGGCGTGAGGGCAGGGTACTCCTGAGACCAGAAAAGACAGAGCAATGGACCAGGATGGACACACACACAACATGTGGGGAAAGTTGGGGTGTGAGGGGCAGAGGTGGCAAAGTGTTGTGGGACCATAGAAGAGCCCCTTGAAACTTCTTTTCTCCTCATACCATACACTGAAATTTAATTCCACATGGATTTAAGAGTTTTGTGGTAAAACATCGCATCAGCTGTAGGAATCCATGGGTCCCTATGTGTCAGGTCTTAGAAAGTCAACAGGAACAAGGAGGCACTGGACATCAGTCTGTAAAAATTGACAGCATCTGTATATCATCAGCATAAATACAATTTAAAAAGGCAGTGACTACTTAGAGAAAGTTACTAGCTGACATATCCTAGAGTCATTTAGAAAAGATGAGTATCCAGTGAAATTATAGTCAAGTCATGGAAATACACAAGTCACAAAAACCAAATAAAAATTACTGATAAATATTTGGAAAAAATTGCAGGATCATTAGTGGTTAAAATGCAAATTAAAATGAAATGCCATTTTTGCCTACCAGATGCGCAAAGATTAAATTAAAACAGCAGTTCTTGCTGTCTGAGCTGCAGGTGTGATGGCGGGGAGACGAGGCCGTGTGGCCAGAGCTGTGGGTGTGGCTGGCATCCACCCCCATCGCCCTCTGCCCCAGGGCCACGGCACGCTGCTGTGCACACAGTGTGGGAAACAGGCAGTTATCCGTAAGAATGCGGTTAAATTGCTACGTATCCATCAGATGGATGAATAGATGGTAAAACTGGTGGGACACAAACCATGTGTATAAAATGGTTTCTGCTTTGCATAAGAACATGTATAAATGTATCTCTGGGGGAGAAAATGACTAAATAGATCAAGGTACCAAGGTACAGTTTTCAAGTTCCACAGATTTAAGTTTCTTCTTTAAAAAAATTTTTTTTATGTTTATTTACTTTTGAGAGACACAGAGCACAAGTCGGGGAGGGACAGAGAGAGAGAGAGGGAGACACAGAATCTGAAGCAGGCTCCAGGCTCTGAGCTGTCAGCACAGAGCCTGATGCGGGGCTCGAACCCATGAACCTTAAGACCATGGCCTGAGTTGAAATTGGATGCTTAACCAACTGAGCCACCCAGGTGCCCCTCACATTTTTTCTTTATACTTTTCTATGTGTTCCCAATTCGTTATAAATGCATAACTATTTTATCATCAGAAAGATATTAAAAATATGTACATATTGTGGAATCTTTATTAAAATGTTTACCTTTATTTGCTATTTCAGAAGTCACTGCTGCACTTAAGTTTTGAAACGTTTCCGTGGTATATAGTAGGTTACTTTGGGCAAGTCTGGCAGTCAGCCAGTGGAGTGGGTGGGCTGTTGGGCGACAAGAAGATGACCCTGCAGGAGGCCCAGCGCTTGTGTCTTGTTTAACTGACGCAGCACAAGCCCTTCTCCAGGGGGCACCTGCAGGCCTTTATTGCAGAGTGACCTAGAACAGGAATATCTGTTTTATCTGCTGTGGGATATCTTACTATCCTGTACTCACCCTTCTTATGCCATGAGATGAAGTGCCTGCGTGAGGAGGTGAAGTCAGGTGAGTGACGGAGGCCTTGTGAGGTAGCGTCAGGCTCCTGCTGACCTTCTGTCGACCTGTCAGGAGTGGGGGGGGGAGGGGTCACCTCTTGGACTGCGGTCACTGAAACCACAACTGCGCAGAGCAGACTGGGTCAGGGCCCTGCTGTGTGTGGTAGAGGTTGGTTTCCACGTGTGCAGGCCCCAGGAATAGGATGTAGGCGGGAAGTGCTCACGTTGCTTGCACACTTGCCCGTCCACCTGCAGGGACTCCCAGCCCTGCCTCAGTGCCCTCGCCACAGGTGGTGGCTGGGAATTCCTGCTGATGCTGAAGAGAAAAAGCGAGAACCGTTGTCATGAATGTGTGTGTCAAAGCCCGAGATGCTGGTACCCGACTCTGAGCGGTTCCTTTGACTTTTTCCCTAGATCTTTAGCAATTAAGGAGTTTTTTTCGAAGCCCAAGTATAACCACATTTTGAAACCAGAAGACTGTCTCTCTGAACCATGTACAATATTACAGTTGGACATGAGAACTGTGCAGATTGCGGACCTAGAGGTGAGAGATGAGTCTTCCCTCTCACATTATGTAGGCGATGCACACACCCCAGAACTTGCTGTGCAGATAAATGAATTCATGAACTTTGCCTTTGATTTTTCCAGTCTCTTTTCTTTACGTTCTGATTTTGTATTTTATATTTTTATATTATTTTCTTTATAGTTAACCTCTTTAACATCATGAGCTATCTTTATGTTCACATACAATATTTTCAGTATCTTCAGATTCTAATTTTATCCAATTTTATCATGGACTTTGAATTTAAATTTTTTTCTAAGTTTTTTTAGCTACTGTTGATGACGAAATTCTTTATACTTTCACTTACCCTGTGTTGCCACAGGGTGGCATTTGTGGATTCAGGATGTCTCGTTTTTTTTTTTTTTTTTTTTTTTTTGGGACAGAGAGAGACAGAGCATGAATGGGGGAGGGGCAGAGAGAGAGGGAGACACAAAATCGGAAACAGGCTCCAGGCTCCGAGCCATCAGCCCAGAGCCTGACGCGGGGCTCGAACTCACGGACCGCGAGATCGTGACCTGGCTGAAGTCGGACGCTCAACCGACTGCGCCACCCAGGCGCCCCAGGATGTCTCGTTTTAAGGGTGCGCTGTGACGTGCGGGAGCTCAGCTGGGCCAAACAATGTGGGGACTGAACTGTTGAGTCTGCAGTTAGTTTTGCAGTATAGAGACTCAGCCTGGAACTTTCTATCTATGCAAAGAATTGAGAAGAAAAAGTATTGCACTCAAATTTGGGGGCAGAAAATTAGGCACGTGAGGCCCAAATTGCTTGAAACCTTTTGTGATTACCTGCAGCACTTGAATTTATGATGCAAGTTTTAATCCTTTCTTGAGGAGGAAATTTTATGTGGTTTTTGATATGTTGAGCCAAACTAGCAAGTTACAGATTCAGAATGACTGAAACGGGTGGTAGGGCTGCCTACCGCAGTGCAGTGTTGTGGGATTCGTGAAGTGAGTTGCTAATTCTTGCTCACACAGAGAAAGCCCTTGTGGCGTGGTGTCACATGCTTACCGAACCGTGTCCCTCTTTTATCGTCTGCTTGAACACAGACAATGAAAGGCGAGCTGCACTTTGAGATCAGGAAAGCTGGCACGCTGCATGGATTTACAGCCTGGTTCAGTGTTCGGTTTCAGAGCCTGGAGGAGGACGAGCCACAGCTGGTGCTGAGCACAGGCCCGTTCCACCCGTGAGTGTGCACCTCCCGCGGGGAGCTCCACAGCCCTTGGAAGAGCTGGGGCGGTTCACCTGCCTTCAGGTTGTCGGTATGACAACCACATGGCAGAGTCACGGATTTAGAGATCTGTCAATACTGGGTTGTTGACCTAGACTCTCTCCAGACCAGGCTACCCCAGGCGTGGAGCGCGGTGTGCACGCGGTGGGCAAGTCAAGGCTGTGCCCCACCTGCCCCTGCACTGGGCTCCCTAGGCTGCCCTCTGACCCCTGCATGAAGAGGAGGAGCAGACTTCATCTTCCTCAGTTGCTCTGGATGCTGCTTCTGCTTTCTGTGGTCTAACACAAACACGGTCAACAGAATTCTAGGGGCTTTTGACTCAGACTCTTGGGGAAGGTCAGTGTTTCTTGAGGAAAATTTTGTGTGCAGTAATGATGCACACTTGCTTGTGCGTCCTGGGAAGCTGATGTCGTCTGCTTCAGTGCTGGACACAGCAGCCCCCGTGGAAATGCTGCCTTCAACTGGGGCCTTTGTAGCCCTGTTCAGTAACTGCCCTGGACCAGGGGTTAGATGCTGGCTGTGGCAGTGCGCCCAGAGGGACCCTAGCTGTCCTCCTGTAACATGGGAGCAGGGCTGAGGAGCTGTTTGGCCAGAGTGTCCTGTGGAGGTCCAGGGCTCCATCAGCTTTCCTTCTAGATCCTACTGGGACAGATGAGAGTAGGAACACTAAAAACCCAGTGGACAGTCGTGTGCCTGGGCAGTCTTCCGCTGGCGTGTCCGGACACAGCTGGTGTGGGGCAGGCAGGGCGCAGAGCCTGGGACATCCGCTCTCTGAAGCCCAGGGAGAGACCCTCATGGTGGTTGAGGCAGGAGGGAGCAGGACCTCCCTGAGTGTGACCGTGGGGCGCAGGCCCAGCGTCTGGCAGAGGCCACAGTGCGCAGTTGAGCCATGCTGTCAGAGCCGGTAGAAAGTGACGAGCTCGGGAGTGTGACCATTTCCCCCAAATGTTACAGTTGCCATGCTCCCCTTCAGCCTGACTCACAGGAATGACAACTTATTTGGACTGCAGACTAGAACTCGGGCCCTGGCAGCTTAGAGACCGAGCAAAGGGCTCTGGGTGGATGCCTACTGTGCCAGGGTGCAAGGGGCCAGGTACCCTCTGCCTGGCCACCGGTGTGTCCTTGGGGCCACCAGGGCAAGCCTCCTTCACCCTTCTGGAATCTGGGCAGCATCCAGGAGCTGGATCCTGGCTGGGTTGTAACTCAATCCTGGCAACCCATAAAGGCCATCTGGATCATGGAGTCGGGGGATGTCTGTCCTGCGGTCAGCCTGAAAAACCAGGCTCCAGAGAGGTGACCCTACACCCTGTGTCTTGCAGCACCACCCACTGGAAGCAGGTGCTGTTTATGATGGATGAGCCTGTTTCTGTCCTCATGGGAGATGTGGTCACTGGCTCAGTTGTGTTGCAGAGAAACCCCGTGTGGAGGAGGCACATGTCCGTGGCACTGAGCTGGTCCGTCACTTCCACACAGGACCCCACATCACAGAAAGTAAGATATTTGGCTGTAAAATCAGGTGCTAGGGTGCTGGTCCTGGGAGACGGGTCTGTGGTGATCACAATGGCCAGACCACACGGCTTGTCTGTCTGTGTCACTTTTCTAACCTTCCTGAGGGGAAGTGGATGCTGTTATTTGCAGAACAGGAAACAGAGGTGCCAGAAGGTGAGTCTGTGGGGGCCGAGGCCCAGCCCATGCTAGGGCCACCCCTTCCTGTGTCCAGGAGGCCCCGGTGGAGAAACAGGGCTGGGGACCGACCCTCTGCGGGGGCCTTCAGGTGGTGGGTGATGTAGGTGTGTGGTGTGAGTCACCTTCCGACCGTGGCAGCAGTTTGAGGCCTGAGGAGCCGTCCTTCCCACAGTGAAACGGTGAGGCCTGGCGGGGCCTTTGGCATCATGTCTCACAGAGGCTGCTGAGCAAAGGATTCTCTTCTCAGACTCAGGGTTAATGTAGGACAGAAAAGAAAATCAAATGGCTTCTCTTTATGTGTTAATACCTGTTTTATGCTTTGTTTTATGATAACTTTTCAAATTTAACTTATTTTTTAAATTTACATCCAAGTTAGTTAGCATATAGTACAACAACGATTCGGGAGTAGATTCCTTAATGCCCCTTCCCCATTTAGCCCATACCCCGCTCCATTTTATGATAATTTTATGTTAAAATTTTAACGTTTGTCATTAAAAAACAATTCTGTCTCTGAATGTCATTCTTTTGTACAATATTAAATTACTTTTAGGAAATCCTGCATGTTAATCAGACTAAAGTGATTTATTATTTGATTGATTTGTTTTCTTTTTCAGGTTGGAGAAAAAGTCTTTCCCATCTGGAGATGACAGTTGAAGTTCTGTGGGAAGCAGCGTGCAGATAGTGCAGGAATGAGCCTGAGTGAATGAAGATGTCCTTGGATGTGAGCACATGTTCTTGCGAAAGCTGTGAGCTCTCTCGGCCTGACAGGGGTACCCCCGGAGCTGTGGGCTCAGTCTGTCCGTGGGGTCCTTCACAGACGGCTGTGCTTGGGCTCGGCGGGAACTCCCTCACCACTGTCACTGCCCATGTCTGTCCTCTAGAAGTAGGCTGTGTTTCCAGGTGTCCACAGTGCTGGCTTGTGGGTAAGTTGGTGGCACCGTGTCCCTAAGCTAGGTCTAGTTCACAACTCGTAGGACACACACACACATCAACCTTGTACGCCTGTGAAAGTGTTCACGCATCATGTGTTCATGGTGTCTTTGCTGCCCTGGTTCCTCCCTAACCATGCGGAATGTGGGACTGCACAAAGCCGTGCAGGACCTGCCGGTGGCCATGCATGTGACGGGACTCTGCATGGATAGTACAGTTGTAGAGATGTCTTCCAAATAAATTATGTGTTGGCACATAGCACGTGCTCAATAAATATTTTTAAATAAATGAATGTTGGCGTGTGTCCTGTTTCTGTGTACACACGTTCTTTTTACAAGCATGGGATCATGCTATATGCATTGCTTTGTAACTTTTCTCATCTAATATGAAGAAACTTCCATGCCTGTAGGTATGTGTCTACATTTTTGTGTGTGTATTGTTTTGAATTTTAATTAGCTTTTTATTGAACTATAAAGTATATACCCCAAACTGCATAGGTCACATGTGTACAGATGGGTGAAATTTCTTTCTTTTCTTAAGTTTATGTATTTACTTTTGAGAGAGAGAGAGCGAGAGAGCGAGTGCATGAGCAGGGGAGGGGCGGGGGGGGGGGAGAGAGAATCCCAGTGAGGCTCTGTACCCTCAGCCTGGAGCCAGACATGGAGCTTGAACCCACAAACTCTGAAATCCTGACCTGAGCCAAAATCAGGAGTCAGAGTCTCAACTGACTGAACCACCCACGTGCCCTGAGATGGGTGAAATTGCACAGAGTGGACATCCATGTAACTCGCACTCACTCCAAGACACTTCAACCCACTAGGGACCTAAGTGCCCCTTCCACTCAGTACCCTCCAAGGGTTATGCCTAACCTCTAACAGTGTAGATTGGTATGCCTGGTTTTGAACGTTATATGAGTGGAATTATAAATTGTCTATTTTCTAAAGAGTATTCAGTCAGTTTATGTCTTCTTAAAATTCATAGGTTGGACACTAACCCCCAGAGTGACAATATTAGGGGTCAGGGCCTTTGGGAGGTGGTCAGGCCATAAGGAGAGGCCCCCACGATGGGATCAGTGGGGGATCAGCCCATCTAGGAGAGTGTCCAGAGGGCACCTCTCCCTGCCCCCACGTGAGGGCCCAGTAGGGGGAGGCCGTCTGAGAGCCAGGAAGCGGGTCACCAAATGGGCTTGTGCCCTGATGTATGTCCAGTCCCAGACCATGAGAAATAAGTTAATGTTGAAGCTGCTCAGTCAGGGTGGCCTGGTGTGGCAGCCTGTGTGGTGTAAGACGGTACCCTTTTGTGTCTGCCTTCCTCAGTTCTCGTGATGTTTGTGAGACTCGTCTGTGGGTTGTGTGCACACGTGGCCTTCATGTTGCTGTGTGGTGTCCTGCTGTCTTATGTACCACTCTCTGCGGGTCTTCCTCCACTGCTGGACAGCTGCATTGTTCCCCGTGTTCAGCTAATGGGGTCTGTGCGGGTGTGTGTTTGGAGCATGAATGTATGTGCACGTTTCTATTGGAGGCACACCTGGACTTGAGCTTACCCAGGTACGAATGGCCGGATTGTCCTTCACAGTCAGAGAGCCTTATGTCCATACGGCAGGCCTGCAGGGCACTGCGATGCACATGTCAGTCCCTGCTGTCATCTGGGGTTCTCATCTTCACCGGCCTGGTGGGTGTATGGATGTAGTGGTTGATTGTCTGTTTCTCATTAATTTTGTGGGGGTTCTTGATGTAATCCGGCTGGGAGTCCTTCAAAGATTTGTTCTGTGAACTTCTACTCTGGGTTCTTCTTCCCTCTCTTTGGAGTATTTTGATAAACAGAAGTCTTTCTTAACTTTTATTTTGTTCAGTTTGACATTATTTTTCCTTATGAGTAACACCTCCTGTGTCCTGTTTAAGGAATCTTCTATTCCAAGATCTATAAGCTGTTCTCCTGAAGTCTCTTCCATAGCTTCTATTGTTTTTACCTTTGGCACATAAATCAGCACTCCACCTGGCCTTGGTTTCTGTCACTGATGTGAGGGAGGGGGTTGAGATCAATTTTCCCCCATGAGGTAGATGCTTAGATCATTGGTTTTTAACTTTTTCCTTTCCGACACTTGAATTTTCCTCTAGAGCTGCTTCAGCTGCAACAACTCATCTCGATACACTTTTAGTGTCTCCTGGTTTCAGGTATTTCCTAATTCCAATTCCAATTTCTTCTGTTGTACCATGGGCTTTTTTTTTTTTTTTTTTTAGAAATTTTGGCTTAATTTCAAAAGATGGGATTTTCTAGTTATTTTTCCTTATTAATCTCTAGCTCAATTTCACCACGGTCAGAGAACAACCTGAGTGATTTCAACAACCTGAGTGGTGTTCGCAAGTTTTTGAGAAGAAGGTGTGTCCTGTAAGAGGACATGGAGCTCTCAATACACCATTAAGGTCACGTCTATCAGTTGTGTTGTTCAGACACTTAGATCTTGACTGATAGTTTTGTCTGCTTGTTCTGTCAGCAGGATTTAAAGTCTCTTAGTTTGCTCAGGTGTCTAGAACAGAACACCACAGGCTGGGTGGCTGAAACAACAGGAATTTAACTCTGGAGGCTGGGAAGACCGAGATCAAGGGCCAGGACAGTTTGGTTCTAAATGGCCACCTTTTCCAGGTGTCCTCCCATGGCGGGGAGAGGGAGCATGGGCTCTCTGGTGTCTCTTCCTGTAAGGACACATCCAACTGGGTGAAGGCTTTACCTCAGTGACCTCAGTTAACCTAACTGCTTCCTTAAAGCCCCCGTCTCCAAATACAGATACATTGGGGGTTAGGGCTTTGATATGTACTGAGTGTTGGTGTCCCTCCAAAGTTCCCGTGTTGAAATCTAATCCCCTAATGCAATGGTGTTAGAAGCTGGGGCCTTTTGGGGGTGATTAGGTCATGAGGATGAAGACTGCATGAGTGGGATTAGTGCCCTCATAAAAGAGACCCCAGAAAGCACCTGGTCCCTTGCTCCAAGTGAGGGCACAGTGGGAAGGCCATTTGGAAACCGGAACAGGCTCTCACCAGACACCATGCCGTCACCTTGGTATTGGACTCCCAGCCTCCAGAACCATGAGAAATGACCTTAGCCACCCAGTCTGTGATCTTCTATTATGGCAGCTGGAGCAGACAGGCTTCAACATACGGAATTTGGAGGACACAGTTCAGATCATAGCATCCTGCCTCCTGGCCCCCAAAATTCAGGTCCTTTTGGTATGCAAAATACATTTATTCCACCCCAACAGCCCCAGAGTCTCAACCTATTCCAGCACCTGCTCCAAAGCCACCTCTACGCCAGACCTTGGGGCAGAATTCTGGAACGGCGACGGGACAGGCACATTGTAGACACTGCGTTCCAGAGGAGAACTTGGAGGAACAAAAGGGTTACAACCCAGCGAGGTAAATTCCACCAGCTCCTCAGGACCCTTGACCCTTCTTGGTTGGATACCCACTGGGACAGCAGCCCACCCTGCTGCTCTCTGGGGAGGGAAAGACGGTGGTGGGTGTGAGGGCCCTGGTGCCCTTCCCTTTCCTGGCTGGTGGCTCTGCCACCAAACCCACCTTCCTCCTGCTTTTAACACTTGCTCTGCGGCTTCGGTCTTCAGCATTTTTATCACATTGTTTCTGTGTAAACTTTTTATTTTATTGTACTTTTTTTTTTAACGTTTTTTTAAATTTGTTTTTGAGACAGAGAGAGACAGAGCATGAATGGGGCAGGGTCAGAGAGAGGGAGACACAGAATCGGAAACAGGCTCCAGGCTCCGAGCCATCAGCCCAGAGCCCGACGCGGGGCTCGAACTCACGGACCGCGAGATTGTGACCTGAGCCGAAGTCAGCCGCTTAACCAACTGAGCCACCCAGGCACCCCAATTTTATTGTATTTTTAATTTTTTTAATGTTTATGTATTTTTGAGAGACAGTGTGTGAGCGGGGGAGGGGCAGAGAGAGAGGGAGACACAGAATTCAAAGCAGGATCCAGGCTCTGAACTGTTGGCACAGAGTCCGAGGTGGGGCTCGAACCCACGGACTGTGAGATCATGACCTGAGCCGAAGTTGAATGCTTAACTGACTGAGCCACCTAGGTGCCCTGCAAACTTTTAATTTTTATTTTTTATCTTTATTTTATTTTATTTTTAGAGAGAGAGAGAGAGAGAGAAAGTGAGTAACTGCAGAGGAGGGGCAGAGAGGGAGAGAGAGAATCCCAAGCAGGCTTTGTGCTGGCAGCACAGAGCCTGATGTGGGGCTCGAACTCACGAACTGTGAAATCATGACCTGAGCTGAAATCAAGAGTCAGACGCTTAACCAACTGTTGCCCCTCTGTGTAAACCTTTAAAACAGCCTGGAGTTCACAGAGCTTCTTGAATCTGTGGGTTGATATTATTCATCAGTCTTAGAACATTCTGGAGATTTTTGCTTTACTTGTTTCTGCCCTGTTTTCTCTCTTTGTATTGGCTTCCAGTCACACATTTGCTAGCAGACTACTTGCTGTGCCCCCGCCGACTCTACAACCTTTATTTTTCATTCTTCTTGACACCTGTGCCGCCACTTCGCTGTGTCCCATGACCTCTTCTCCACCTCCTGCTGCCCTCTCTTCCATGTCTGATCCTGGGCTCCTGGGGTGCTTCCCTGGCCATGGCCATGGTGAGTATGGGGTACTCAGGGTACAGAGCCCCTGGTTTTTTTCAATACCTGGGAGACACCAAGCAGATGGTACAGATGAGCTTCCACCCTGGAGGACAGGAGGAAGGGGAGGCAGACCCAAGCCAGCAGGACGGAACATCCCTTGGAGCACCAAGTGGGAGGTGCAGCCCAGAAGAACTGCCTGAACTTGCCGAGTCACCTGTTGTCATAGGGTGTCTGTGGCCATGGGTTCCAAGGAAACTGAGTGTCAGTGTGGCTCCTGGAGCAAACACATGGTTGGGACGGCCAGGGACCACTGAAAACCAAGTGGGGGATGGGTGAGCCCACAGGCTGGTGCAGTGGAGCAGGATGGAGACTGTGCTTGGGTGATCTGGTGTGGGAAGAGGAGGTCACTTTGCAGATATGGTTGGAGCTTGTCTGTAAAATGTGGAGATCTCCCAGGAGGAGAGGCTGAGACTCCAGCCCTGTGAGGATGTGCAGGAGGCTTGGGTCCATGAAGCCCCACCAGGCCACCGTCCTCTGGGCATTGGAGGTGAGTGGGCAGACGGCGAGAAGGGCCAGGCTGGGGAGGAATCCAGGGAAAGGGTGAAGGTCCTAAGTAACAGGTGAGGCACCATCAGGGAAACAGCTCTGTCTCCAGCTGGCTCACCAACTGGGGCAGGGCCACAGTGGCATGGAATTGAGGGTCCCCCTCTCACCACCTACCCCTCACCACAGCCATGTCCTAAATGGAGAGAAGTGGGTGTCAGAGGGCTGGCGGAAGTTGCAAAGGGTATCTCCCTGGCTGATCCTGTGACTCAAGGTTCCTATCGCAACCAAAGAACAAAGGCAGTGCTCCCCAGAAGCCCTGACCTGCCCAGGGGCGCCAAACACACAGCCCTTGTGCTAGGCGGGAGCCCAGTCTGGGTGCACCTCATGGTGCTCCCTTCTCGTCAATGGGGCTTGCTCTCTGCAGCACATCTGGAGTCTAGCCAGGGCTCTCTCTGCAGCACGTCTGTAGTGACAAGGAAAACCTGTGCGGCTCTGACTGCAGTCCTTGGAAATGTAACTGAATGAAACACCCCCTCCTCCTTTGGTTAAAGAATGGTACACTACTGGGGCGCCTGGGTGGCGCAGTCGGTTAAGCGTCCGACTTCAGCCAGGTCACGATCTCGTGGTCCGTGAGTTCGAGCCCCGCGTCGGGCTCTGGGCTGATGGCTCAGAGCCTGGAGCCTGTTTCTGATTCTGTGTCTCCCTCTCTCTCTGCCCCTCCCCCGTTCATGCTCTGTCTCTCTCTGTCCCAAAAATAAATAAAAAACGTTGAAAAAAAAATTAAAAAAAAAAAAAAAAAGAATGGTACACTACTTATCTAGACTTAAAATGCACTTTTTGGGGTGCCTGGATGGCTCAGTTGGTTCAGCACCCTACTCTTCTTGATTTAGGCTCAGGTCATCTCACGGTTCATGAGATTGAGCCCTGTGTTGGGCTCTGCACTGATAGCCTGCTTGGGATTCTCTGTCTCCCCTCTCCCTTGCAAATAAGTAAATAACCTTTAAAAATGTACTTTTTATCTTTAGTGAGAACATGTGTACATACTTACAAACCTAAAACTGAGGGTGGAAGAAATGTGTGGCTACATTACAATAAGTTTTAATTAGATAATAGATGCAATCTAAAATTTTTCCATTTCTAAAAATGATATTAAAAAAAGACTTAGAAGAGACGCCTACTCATGTTACACCAAATCAAATATTCAAATGTTTCTAAAATATGGTTTCTCATTCATGGTAACATTACACCAAACATGTTTCTGGGTCTGTTGGGGTCTGGTCGGGCCAGGACCCATCAGTGGTGTCACACCTGCCCTCCTTGAAGCCCCAAGTCTGAGATGATGGCCATGCTTTCTATATCCATCGAGAAAACAAAGCAACCATAAGAGAGCTTCTACACTCTGGAGAACAAAGCCAACAAACTCAGCAGTTCAGGTGATGGTAGAGCTGTGAAGAGAATGTTCTGGATGCTTACATCAGGAGTGAGAGACGCTGTCAGTCTGGGTGTAGTTCAGAGGGCGGGTAGAAGACACGTATCTGAGAAGGTGGCCTGAGGAAAGTGGGCTCTGCAGGCAAAGGGTAACAGTGCAAAGGCCCTGTGGGGTCGGAGTCTCCGCAGCCTCTGGGCACTGGTCCTCCCAGGGCCCTCCCCGCCTCAGCCCCTCAGAGTCTCTAGCTACAGCCGAAAAAGCTGCAGAGCCCCATCCTATGTCATCCAGAGTGCGAGTAGCTTTCCAACGCCCTGACTCCCAGCCCTTCTCCAGAGTCCTAGCTGCCATTCCTTTCTGGCTCTGGAGCTGGGCAGACAAGCAATTGGCCCTTGCTTGGGGCAAGTTGTGTTTAGGAATACCTGTCTGCTCACTGGTCCTGGTCCCCGCTGTGTGGTTTCTGTGCACCGAGTCCTTTGCATCCTTGAACTGACAGCTGTGAGCATCTGACCCCAGAGGCCACGAAGCAATCTCAATATTGTGACAGGAAGACCTCGTGTGAGATGCATTTGGCTGGTTCTTTACAAAACATGCTTGGCACACATGCAGATGGCGCCCCAGGGGTCCAGACCGGGTGCACAGGGCTTCTTTCTCTGGAATTCAGCTGCCGACTCCATCAGCAGCCTTTTTGCCCAGCAGGGAGCTAACTAATGTGTGTGCAGCCATGTGAGCTCAGATGAGACCCCAGGCCGCAGGACTACCAGCCACCGTGATCTCTCTGCCAGGCGACGGCAGGTTTGCAGCAGCAGGTTCTCGGCTCCCCCTTGCCTCAGGCAGACATAGGCTGGGGCGTCTGAAGGGCTGTTGCTGGCCTGGGTCCGGCCTCTCAAGTTTTTCCTTCATCTTGGCCAATCCATTCACCAGGGGTTCTCTGAGTGTGAACGTTCCTGCTCGGCAAAGGGGATGAGAGGCCCACACCTCAGCACCGGTGTTTTCAGCCCTGCGGGGCCCATTCTTCCACACAAGTCACCCCACAGCCAGCACCAAGGGCAGGAACTCCCTCCCCACCCTACAGCTGAGGTGGGTCCAGGCACAGCATAGGTATAAACCTGACTGTGGAAGGCGGTTGGTGCAGAGGCAGAGGGGCCTGAGGACGCTGGCCATGGGTGGACTGAGAGCCTGTGTCCACCAGCAGAGGACTGTAGGTCTGTCTGTGGACACCCTCACTGAGGCACACTGCTTGGCTCTCTTGCAGCCCATTGAAGCCAGTAGGTTCTCTGTCTGTGGAAGTACCTGGTGCGCTTTTCCTTTAAGTAGGAGGCTCTTGGAGGTTTCTTTAGTGAATTGGAGCCTGGAAATAGAACTTGGGCATTTACCTGGGTCAAGTTCCAGCTTTGTGTCAGTCTCCCACTCCCAACTGTGCCTCAATTGCTCTTGGCCTTGCTGCCCTGAAGACAGCCCTCCCGACATTTCACCGGTGTCCCCGGGACAACTGCTGTGCTCTGTGGCTAGCAGAGGGGTCTCTGTGCCCATCAGCTCTGCCCACTGTCTTTGGAGCAATGCAAGAAGGAGCAGCAGATAAACTGGTGACTGACCCCCACATGGAAACTTAGGTCCTTGTTTTCCTCCTACTGACCCTGCATGGGCCTCCTTCCTCACTGCCTCCTCTCTCCATGGGTTTTGTGGGGGAAGTGAAATTCATGGCCTCCAACCCAGCATCCCCACCTCATGTTGTGCCTGGCAGGGGCTGGGACAGGGACAGGGAGCCATGGCTGAAGGGCTTTGGCCCCCGCACACCTCTAGAACGAATTTGCACCCCTGTCTGGTGGGTCCAGAGGGGCTTCCTTAGCTCCCCTGCTTCTGGGTGCCCCTTAGTCAGGTGGTGGAGCCTGGGTTCATCTGGCTGGTCCTGTTGAAGATTTATATTCCTTCCCTGAGATGAGCAGAGCTAGTGAACTCTGGCCTCCTTCTACCCCAAGGCTGACACTCAGGCATTGGCCAGTGGCTGCTGAGAGGAGAAGAGGGGGTCCAGGCTCTGGGATCCCTGGGCCGGGACCCCAGCAGATCTGGGACCTGGGATCCCGGGCCGGGACCCCATCTCTGCACACGGGCTCCTGTGTAGAGTTTATGAGAAAACGTGCAGGTGGCTGGGGGGCCTCCCAAGAGAGAGGGACAAGGCTAGTCTCCAAACAATGGAAACTGAGGGCCAGGGAGCCTGCTGGTGCTGTCCCTACAGGTCAGCCTCCAGGTAGGAGAGGACAGGTGGAAAGCACATTGCTGGTCATCCGAGGCCATGCCAGAGGACCTCGGCAGCCCTGCCAGCCCTGGAGCAAGGGTCAGCCCTCAGGGAGGGGCCAGGTCCTGGGTCAGAGCCACCAGTGGGCACAGCATGGCTGACGCCCTGAGCAGGGCCTGCATGCACCACTTGCCTTGGGTGAACAGCAAGCTATCTGCATGGGAAGAGAGGAGGCTTTGGGGATATCCCCTCCCCAGGAGCAAGAAAGGGCAGATGTGAGGACAGTTGTAGGGTAGGAAGGTCAGAGGGTGACTTCGTGGCTCTGCCCTGGCAAGGGCCAGGACAGGCCAGGGCGGGCATTGGGTTAGATGCTGCCCTTTGCCTGTCTGCACATTTCTCCTGGGAGCTTAAAGATCATGACGTCATCTTTGTGATGACCCAACATGTTGAAAGAAGCCCATCTGGGATCGATGCTGTGTCCCAGCATCCATCTTGTGACCAGGGCCACTCTACTTTCACAAGAAATTAGGAAAGTACAAAGTAGAGTCCATACAAAGGCCTGATGGTCCTGGACCAGACCTGAGGAAGTAGGTGGGAGGGCCTCCTGCTGTGCAGCTCATCTTGGGAACTCCCCCCCCCCCCACTCCCTCACTGCGGCTTGTGGCAGCCTGGAGGCCTCGGGCACAAGGGTTTATTGGTATTCAATTTATGCATTTGTTTTGGGTTTATATTAGCATATATTTAAGTTATATGATAAAGATAATTTAGGTTGACATTAGTGAAAAAAAATTTTTTTTTTTGAAATTGTCCATACATTTCTCATGCAAGAAATACTGACCTAACACAAGACACATGTCCTCAACTTCGCAGCGTGGTGAGAAGTAAGCAGGATATGCTGCAAGTCACTGTGGAAACCAGCCAGGTTTCCAGGGTCTTGGGATGGTGGCCTTATTTTCAAGCAGACTTCACCTTCCTTGCCCTTATCACAAGGATGTAGTAAGGATCAGGCATATGGAAATGTGTTGGAATCTGCAAGGCAAGAGATACACTCCATCCAGCCGTCTGTCTGTCCCTCTGTCCATCCATCCGTCTGTTTGTCTATTTATCTGTTTGTCCATTTGCCTTTATTGAGCTTTCTTTGGTGTAGTCAGCTCCGTTCACACTCATGAATGCAGATGCTCACAGAGCCCTGAAAGTCACATTATCCCTCTTTTACAGATTAATAAATGGAACTTGGAGAGGTTAAGAGGTTTCCCCAAGGTCGCCAAGCTGCCAGGCAGGCACCTGACTGACCACATGTTGTGACAGGCACTGGCGTGACAGATGGTAATTTCGGGTGTGTTAAGAGAAGGCCCCTTGTGGGTCAGGAAGGAGTGGGGACGGGCAGGCATGGGCAGGTTTCTTCATTGCCCTGCAGCCCTTGCTTTCTCCCTAATGCACGAACCTCATTTGAGCTGTTCTGCTCCACTGCACACAGCCCAGAGGGCCATGAGTAATGCGGGAGGAGCTGGGACCTCTGGGGAGAGCAAAAGGTTGGCTTTGGGGGAAGATTGGCTACATCAGCTGGGAGTCCTGTTAAGTGTGGCCTGGGAAAGAGTCCCATTTTTAAAAAACTAAAATGCCATTTCATACACTCACACCAGAGTGAATGCATTCTCTGCTATGTGAGGAGCTCAGCATGGATTCAGAGCAGAATTGCAGTGACGCTGATGAGAATGATGATCATTGGCAATGATCATTGATGATCTGTTTGGGGCCAGACTCTGTATGTAGCATCCTAAGGCCGATATTATTATCGCCAACTTTACAAAAAGGAAATTGGCTACACATTATAAAATACATAAAAGTAGAGGTTGCTTGAAGCCCTAGCAGGAATAAATGTGTTTGTTTTTAGTGTGCTAGAACATAATTAATATTAAATGAGTTCTACTAAAATAAATAAGTAAATAGGAAAACACGGCTGTAGCCCTCAACAGTTCACTCTTTTCCAACCAAGTGTAGCAGCGGACCTCCAAAATTCATCAAAGTTCAATCTGAACAGAAGAGACAAAAAGGGGGCAAGCATAACTTCAATATTTTCAGCATTATTTTTTATTAATTTGATGTCTCATTTTGCCCTTTTCATATTTTGGGGAGCTATTTTTGTTGAAATATTCTCCCTTAAAATTCCCTTACAAAGTACTGTATTTGTCACGGTTCTCCTGAGAAACAGAACCAATAGGGTTTATGTGTGTGTATCTGTATCATCTCTCTCTATTTACATATCCATCTACATCATTTACACCTTTATCCTCGTCATCAGTATCTGTGCATATTGGCGTCCTCTCCTCTCTCTCCATGGGCTGGAGACCAGAACAGGTCAGTTCAGGTCTGCAGGTGGTCTGCTGTCAGAAGCCTCTCTTTCTCCGGGGAGATCAGTCTTCTCTTTATTAAGACCTTCAACTGATTGGATGAGGTTCCTCAGACTAGAGAGGGTTAACTGCTTTACTCAAAGTCTAATGATTTAAGGGTTAATCACATCTAAAATATAACTTCAGGGGCGCCTGGGTGGCGCAGTCGGTTAAGCGTCCGACTTCAGCCAGGTCACGATCTCGCGGTCCGTGAGTTTGAGCCCCGCGTCGGGCTCTGGGCTGATGGCTCAGAGCCTGGAGCCTGTTTCCGATTCTGTGTCTCCCTCTCTCTCTGCCCCTCCCCCGTTCATGCTCTGTCTCTCTCTGTCCCAAAAATAAATAAACGTTGAAAAAATAAAATAAAATATAACTTCATAGAAAAATCTAGAACAATGTTTGACTAAATAGGCTTAACCAAGTTGGCACAAAATTAACCATCACAAGTACCATTCGTTTTTTAAAGAACATATTTAGTTACTTAAATATTCTTTTAAAAAAAGGGTCTTGCATCTAGTCAAACATTTAGAGCTAACTTCTACTCTACAGGAAACACAGATGGCAGAAGGACTAGTGAAATAGCATCTGCAGAAGCCAGGTCTGGATTTAGGAATTCTGGGGGATGCATGACTCAGCCACCTGACATGGCAGTGACAGGACAGATCCTGTCCGCACTCACACTAGGGGGTGGGGGTGGGGTGGGCTGGGAGGGAGCTGTGGCAGGAAGAGGTTTAGGAGACACAGGAACAAAATACAGTGTGCGTGCCACTGTCCTGATCATAATAAAGCCAATGAATAAAACCAAAAGAACGTTTTCTTTCTTGGACAATATGGGAAGTTTAAATTTGAAATAGGCACAAACTGACATTAAGAAATTAGGGTGAGTTTTCATAGGTGTGAAAATGCCATTGTGGTCAGGTAAGAAAATGTCTTTTTTTTTTTTTTTTTCAACATTTATTTATTTTTGGGACAGAGAGAGACAGAGCATGAACGGGGGAGGGGCAGAGAGAGAAGGAGACACAGAATCAGAAACAGGCTCCAGGCTCCGAGCCATCAGCTCAGAGCCCGACACGGGGCTCGAACTCCCGGACCGCGAGATCGTGACCTGGCTGAAGTCGGACGCTTAACCGACTGTGCCACCCAGGCACCCCAAAATGTCTTTTTTATTTGAGATGCAACTGATGGTTTTGCAGGTGAAACGGCATGATGTTTGGGGTTTACTTTGAAATTACTCCAGCAAAAAGAAAGGTGAGGATTGGTGAAACAAGTATGGCAAAATGCTGGGGATTTTCTAAGCTGCTGATGTGTATGAGGCCCATTGCACTATTTTTGTGTATGTTTAGATATTTTCATCAACAAAAGTATAAAATAAGTAAACCTACTAAATATTAAAAACTTGCATGTTTACATATATGTATAAGTAGATATAAATAATTCTATTAACATATTGTACTGACTTTCCATATCAAAAATCTTACAGGGCGCCTGGGTGGCTCAGTCAATTAAGCATCTGAGTTTGGCTCAGGTCATGATCTCGTGGTTCCCCAGTTTGAGCCCCACATTGGGCTCCGTGCTGACAGCTCAGAGCCGGGAGCCTGCTTCAGATACTGTGTTTCCCTCTCTCTGTGCCCTTCCCTGCTTGTGCTCTGTCTCTCTCTCAAAAAGAAATACAAGTTTAAAAAAGTTTAAAAAAATCTTTTAACAGTTTGAATTTGTGTTGGTAAAATTGTATTTGTTGAAATTCTTTTAGGCATCTTTCAAGTGCACCTCATACTCCCTTTGTATACAAGACAAAAGTCACACGCTTCCAAGTTTGTTCCTTAATAAACCCAACTATTCTTTCTACATTCCCATCTCTGCACTAGGACATAAATTTCATTAGGGCAACATGTTTGTTCACTGATGTATCCTAGCTCTTGTAATACTTATATGTGTTGAATGAATAACTGTTTTTTTTCCAGAAAATACTTGGAATTGTGAATAAACATTTCACAAATTTGAACAGTGTTTCCATTCAATGCAAACTGATGAGCTAATCCAACTTTTCAGGAATTAGTGAATGCATATAGCATCAGTTCTGCATTTCCTTTCAGAGTTTCTTTTTAAAAATAATTTATACTCTTTTTGTTTTTAAATTACTTATTTAACTATTTTTGAAAAAATTTTTAATGTTAATTTTTGAGAGAGAGAGACAAAGTGCAATCAGGGCAGGGGAAGAGAGAGAGGGAGACACAGAATCAAAACCATGTTCCAGGCTCTGACCCGTCAGCACAGAGCCTGACACTTGACTTGAACCCACGAACTGCCAGAACCTGGCCTGAGCTGAAGTCGGACACTCAACTGACTGAGCCACCCAGGCACCCCAAATGTTTATTTATTTTTGAGAGAGAGAGAGAAAATGCGCAAGGAAGAGGGCAGAAAGAGAGGCAGTCAGAGGATCCAAATCCAGCTCCTCGCTGACAGCAGATGGCCTGATATGGGGCTTGAACCCATGAACCGCGAGACCATGACCTGAGCCGAAGCTGGATGTCCAACCAATTGGGCCACCAATAAAATAAAAATTTTATTTTTTAAAAAATAGCCCAATATGAAGCTCTAACTCACAACCCCAAATCAAGAGTCACATGCTCCACCAACAGAGCCAGCCAGGTGACCTTGTAATCTAAACATTTTACAAACCTCATAATATAGTGTGATCACATATTGAGATCAATGGTAGATTACATAAGATTCACATTAAATTGTTCCAAAAGCATATTTATGAAACTCAGCAGAAAACATTTAAAAACATCTTATACTTTTCTCAGATGCAACCTGAAAGACAACACATCTCAATAAAGGGAAGCCAATTTGGTGACCAGGTGGGTTTCCTCCCAGGTTGTTCTTATAACATATTTCACACTTCCTGGGTTTCATGTCTTGTCTGGAAACCCAGGAAGTGGGTTATATAGCACTGCAAAGCCCAAAGCAACATCAAACAAAAATAGGCTTAGGAGCAAATAAGAAATGTTTTTTGAAGGGCAAAATTCCTTATTGGTTGCTTCTTAAGGCCATGTAGCCAGCAAAAACAAACAAAACAACGGATCTTAGTGACTTATGACACTGTTAACACTGTTAACTGATTCAGCGTACGCCACCAAATAAATAGATGAGAGACAAAACTGAAGACCTCAAGCTGGCTTCTCTACTTTTCATGCAGGGCTGGATGATTCACAGCCTGGAAAGTGTTGGCCTTAAAAGATAATATAGTCGGTTGTTTCACCAGCAAAATGGGTTTACCCGGGAGCAACAGGGGAACCGCAAAACAGGGAAAGGAGGCAGTGGAGAAGCACATGCAAATCTGGGCAACGACCCCGGGGAGGCTCTTTTATAGAAGGGGGTGGGCGGGCTGCTTTGGAACGAAAGCCCATTGGAGGGTGGTGGCTGCTTCTCATTGGCTGCAGGCGAGGGCCGCTTGCTTTGGCCCCTGAGAGGAGATCCCGCTTCTGCTGAGCTGCGCAGTGGTGAGGCTCTTTCCCCTTCAGGGGTTCCTGACTTTGTTTGAAGTGAGGTTTGTTTATTTTCGGAAAAGTAGTAGGGGGAGGGGAGGAGGAGGCCTGTCTACAGTCCCGGCCTCAAGGACCGCCACCCCATCCCGTCCTCCAGCAGCTCATGGGATTCACCGGCAGGGGCAGGCAGGCAGGAGCTGGGATGGATGGGTGCAGGCTCCGGGTCCGCCTGGTCCTCTGAGCTTTGTGGAGGAAGGTGGGCGGCTGCTGGGGAAAGAGCCTCGGGGGCTTCTCTGCACAGTGGCCAGGCCTGCTGTGGTCCCAGGGCACGTGGCCTGGTCAGTCAGGTGGCACCAGCTCCCTCCCACCTGTCCTCCTCACCGTGACCTTGTCGGGCCTGAACGTGGGCGGGGCCTGCGACTGCTGCAGAAGTGAGGGGTCGCCTGACCCAGCCGCCAGCGGGCTGACTGGCTCTCCCTCTCCCAGCAACCTCTGCTCCTGCCTCCTGAAACCCACCTGGGTGGGAGAGAGAGGCTGTGTGTCACCACTCACCCCCGGTGAGCCCCCAGGTGATGTAGCCCTAGTGACACTGACTCAGCTGCAGAGTGAACCCACCAAACAGCCAAGACCCAGCTGAGAACCACACAGGGCTGTTTTTAAAGGGACAGACCCATCCAGGCCACCCCAGCCTCTGCTCCCAAGTACACAGCGTGACAGAGCCCTTGGGGAGGCCTGCGAAGAAGGTGCGGCTGGCTCACAGTTCCAGGACGCGGGGCGGGGGTTGGGGGGGGGGGGTGGTTGTCCAGGCACAATACTGCTTCTCACATACTCTTACTGGATTTGGTAGTGTAGAGAAGGTCCAGGAAGAATTTATAGCCCCCCCGCCCCAAGTAAGAAAAAACCACTCAAAATGCTCAATGCCACACAGCCCTGTCACTCCTAGGTGACCAAGGACTTTCCCTGGGTTGATCCCTTAACTGCTGCAGTTTATTTATTTGATGAATGTTGAGCTGCTTTGCCCTCAGTGCTGGGGACATAGCTGTGAAGAAGATGGGAAGCATGCCTCCTCCTGGAGCCTGCAGTCTGGCAAGGGAGGCACTCAGATGCAGCGCAGCAAAGCTCGGATGAGGCCAGCCCAGCCAGTGGGGGGTTGTGGGTGCACAGGCACAGCCCCTGGATGGCCAGGGCTGCTTTTCCACAGGCACCATCTGAACACATGCAAGAATGACAGAGGCCGAGCACTGGGAAGATCCAGGGGATGCTGAGATCAGAGGCATGGTATGAGCAAAGGTCCTGAGGTGGGAATGACTGTGGAATGTAGGGGCAGGGATAAGACCTCCATGGGGAGCAGGGGCATAGTTCCCAGAAGTGGGAGGAATAAGTTTTTGTTGTTTATAAACCATCCAGTCCATGCTATTTTGTTCCAGCAGCAAATGGATGAAGATAGAAATAGGTACAGAGGAGTGAGGGGCTGCTGTAACCAACACCTGAAAGATGAGGAAGTGGCTTTGGAATGGGGTGATGGGCAGAGGCTGCAAGTGTTCTGAGGAGCTAGAAAAAGCCACTGCTGTGCATGGACTTTTAGTGGTGATTCTGTTGAGGGCTCAGAAGGGAAAGAGGAGGGCTGTAGAGAGCTTTAATCCAGAGGAATTGCTGAGTAATCCTGACCAGAATGTTGGTGGCAATGTGGGGGGTGAGGGTTATTCTGATGAGGCCTGCAACAGAAACCAGGAGGAGCACGTGATGGGAAGCTTGGGGGAAAGGCCATCCTTGTTACAAAGTGGCAAGAACTAGGTTCAGTTGGGTTCATATCCTAGGGTTTTGTTGAAGGTGGGACTTGCGAGTGATGAAATTGGGTACTTGGCTCTTTCTAAGCAAAGTGTTGAAGGTGTGGGTTGGCTGCTCCTGACTGCTTATAACAAAATGTGAGAAGACAGAAATGACTTAAAGATGAAATTATTAAGCAAAAAGAAAGCAGAACTTAAAGATTTGGAAAAGTCTTAGCTTATCCACATTACAAAAAGTGAGAACACTAGAGTGTGGCCAAGTGACTGATGAGGTCAGTAAAGTCATCTGTCTCCGCAGAAGCCAGGAGCTACTCTCTGTGACAGTAGCAGAAACAGTTCAGAAATGGTCAGAGCTGCCATTCCCATCAAAGGAGGGGCCACTGTGCCTGTGGGACCTCGGTGTGTGCTGTCTGGCACCACCTCGCATCACTGGCCCCGCTCCTCTGCCACCCCAGGTGTGGCTCTGTTGGGCCCTGGTGTGGTACAGGCTGTGGTGGCCACCACTCCAAAGATGCGGGCAGCAAACTTGGGTGATGTCTGCATGGTGCCATCTCCACTGGGTGCAGAGCGAATGGGCTCAGGGAGCTGCCCGGAGCCCTGGGCACAGGACCCCAGCCCCAGAGAGCTGCCGTGGGCCATCCCGTGGAGCCGTAAGGGTGATGTTACCACCCCAGTGTGCTCATGAGCCAGAGCACTGCGCTCTGGAAAATTGTTCCAAGAAGGAGAAAGAGTCCCTGAGGGCACTGGAGGCACTGGAAGGTGGGACTGTAGTGTTGGAAGTCTGTTTGACTTGCTTTTGGAGACGAAGGAGCTGATATGTGGCAGATTTCAGAGCAGTTACCAATTCCCCCTCCCCCCCCCCCCCCCCCGGCCCCCGTAAGTGTGCCCCTTTGCCATGTGACTTTGCCTCTGTAAAATCTGTTCCTCTCCAGCCATGGATTCTGGGCTGGTCCACATGACTTCTCTGGCCAAGAAGACAGTGGCTTGAAAAGTGCTTTTACACTGGGCCTGCCATCCTCTGCTGCCCACCTCTGTGTGAATAAGCCCAGGCCATTTGCTGGAGACACCAGGCCCAGTGATAGCTAGCATGAACTGCGAGTCAGAAGTGAGGTCCCTATGGCTGCTGTAACTAATTGCCACAAACTTGTTTGTTGAAAACCAGAAATGTATCCTCTTACACTTCTAGAGGTCAGAAGTCCAAAATCAGTCACATTGGACTAACCCATCGTGTCGACAGGGCTATGCATCCTCTGTGGAGGCTCAGCTGGGGTACAGGTGGGGAGGGTGTGGAGTGGGGCTCAGCCTCCTGGCCTTTCCCAGCTTCTAGAGCAACATAGCATGGCTCTATTCCTCCTCCATCTTCAACTCCTCCTCTGCTCTGTCTGGAGCCTCTCTCCAGGACCCTCCCTATGAGGACCCTCATTTAAGGGCCCACCTGGAAAATGCTTTCCAGGACAGTCCCCATCTGAAGACTCTCAATTTAATCATCCACAAAGATCACTTTTCCATATAGGACAACACTTATAGGGATTAGGACTTGATATTTTGGGGGGTCATTCTTCAGCCTGCCAACCCTGTTGTGGAGTGCCAGCTGACTGTTGATGTGGGAGTGAGCCTGATACTACTAGCCAGAGAATTTCAGCTGACTCAGAGGAATCGCTGACCACAGTCCTGAACTCATAAGTGATCCTTGTTTCAAACCATTAATTTTTGGTGGCACGTGGGTGGCTCAGTTGGCTGAGTGTCTGACTCGTGATTTCAACTCAGGTCATGATCCCAGGGTTGTGAGATTGTGCCCCACGTTGGGCTCCATGCTCTCAGCTCAGCTTAAGATTCTCTGTCTCCCTCTGCTGCTCTCCCTGGCTCTCCCTCTCAAATAAAAAACCCCACAAACCATTAATTTTTGGAGAAGTTTGTTGTGCAACAAGAACTGATGGAGACATGATGATTTTGGTTGACTGAGTACCCCACCCTACCCGTCTGGATTTGGCTTATTTTCTCAACATGCCTTGTGAAAATACTAGTATAGTAATTTCCTTAGTGGTTAGAAGGATCCCTTTCCACATTTGCCTTTGTTGCTCATCACTAAAACCATGAACCAAACTTTGTAAAATAAAAATCAGTCTCATACAGGTAAGATAAGAAAGCAGCAAACACCTTCAGACATTATTTCTATAATTTATGTATTTACATGTGTAGGTATGTACGTACCTTTTTCTAGTCATTATTGTATAAATATGACTGTTTTTTTTTCAACGTTTATTTATTTTTGGGACAGAGAGAGACAGAGCATGAACGGGGGAGGGGCAGAGAGAGAGGGAGACACAGAATCGGAAACAGGCTCCAGGCTCTGAGCCATCAGCCCAGAGCCCGACGCGGGGCTTGAACTCACAGACCGCGAGATCGTGACCTGGCTGAAGTCGGACGCTTAACCGACTGCGCCACCCAGGCGCCCCATAAATATGACTGTTTTGAGACACAGGTATACTATGACAGTAGGTAGCAACTTGGTTTTACAAAAGGTTACTTTCTAGATCTGTTCATACTAATACCATTGAGTGCACTGTCCAATCTGCACACATGTGTGTGAGTGTGTGCAGTCTGTGGTGTCAGTGTGTCTGCTCCTGAGATCCACACTGATCATTCTGTCAGGTGCCCCAGCTCCCACCTTGTACCAGACACCTGCTGACTCGAACCTGGGCCACTTCACCTTTTGTTCCATTCTGTGTGCTCTCGGGCTATGGTTTTCCCTCCTTCAATGCAAGTTCCACTTACTTTTCGTGTTTTGGGTCTTTGGTTTGTGGAGGTGCTATGGACAACCTATTTAGTGAAAGCATGTCTTTTCTGCCACCTGCAGGGTTTGGGCAGGTGGGCAGCTCCATGCTGGCTCAGGAGGGCTTATGTTGAGCAGAGCATCATTTTAGTTACTAGGTTGCAAAATGCAGCACAGACAAGCCACTTTTTTGTAGTTTGGGAGCCTGGGTCCACCCTTGGGGTGCAGTTGGGGGCACAACAGTGGCAGCTTCTGGATCCCACTGCTCCTGCGGCTGAGCGCCCCCCCCCTGCCTCCCCTCCCCCCTTAGCGCTTCATCATTCTGAGGGTCCCACATGTTTCATGGACACTGAACAGTCTGCTCGTCTGTCTTCCTGCTGAGACCCCTGCTGAAGCCTCTGCCTGGGAGTCCTGTGCTCTGGTGAGCAGCAGTGTCTAATGTCCGTTCTGACCCCTCACCCTGTAAGATGCTGTGAGTCCCCCAAACATCTTCTGAAGCATAGACATGATATTGCATTGTTGGATGGGATAATTTTTAGGATATGAACAAAATGTAGCTTATGCAAAGTGGGCATAAGTAATTTTTCTGTTGGAATACAGATGGGAGCTGAGGCCACCCTATTCTTTGATATTTACATGGCTTTTACTCAGTGTGTGCGGTGGGCATCTCTGAGGTCGGCAGGGGGTGCTGTGAGAGCACCTGAGAGCAGTGTTTACACTACTTACAGTTGTGCCTCTGGCTACCATGTTTCTAGAAGCCCAAACCTCCACTGAACTCTTAGTGCTTTTCTCTTGGTCCTACCTGGTTCTGCCATGTGTCCTCTCCCACCTCAGGATTGTGTGTCTTTCTTAGACAAAGCCACTTGCATCTTTGTTTCTTTGATTCCCTCCAAGCCTTGGGAGCCATGCTTTTCACACCCAGAGCAGACTATCAAGGTTTGTTCATTTTTTCGTTTTCAACAGATAAGACCGTTTATTGCAGAGACATCAAGCCACCCTTCCAAGGGAGTCACACATCACATTTTCTTCCTTCCTCGTACACACACACAGGGTTTCAGACAACATCCACACCCCAGTAGTTAAAGTTAACATTTGAGGCTGCACCTGCACAAACGTGCAGTAGTAATATGTATAAAGCTTTTCACTGAGGTAGTACTTGGTAATAGCAAAGGGCTGGAATATCCTTCACCCATAAGAGACTGGCTGAATTAATTCTCATATATCCGTAGAATGGAATACCATGTAGCTGTCAAGAAACGAAAGTTTCTATGGACTGATTTGGTTTGATTCCCAGGATATATTGTTAAGTGAAAATAACAAGGTACAAAAGAGTGTATTAGTATGCTACTTTTTGTATGAGAAAATATAAACACACACATACATATATTTATTTTTCCAAAAGAAACCCATTAAAAGTAAACCAGAAATCAAGGAAAATGATTATCTCCAGGAGATGGTGGGGACAGGGTGCCCTTGGAGCTATGCCAACATAGCAGCTGGTGCAGCAGTGGGATCTGGTGACCTGTGGAACATGCAGCGTGGAGAAAAGGTGGCAGCTATATATCCTATTTATGCAAGAATGTACATGTGACCCTAATTAATAAATTTGCATCTTTGAAGACATTATCCTAAGCAGGCAAGCAAATCTGTTACCTGTAAGGATCAGGAAAATTGGAAGAGCTCCTTTAAATTTTGAAGTCTGCCACTGTTTTCTTCTCAACAGCTCCCCGGATCACCTGCTGAGTAACAAGAGTGTCACTTTATGTACAAGCAGAGGGAGGTAGATTGCACAGAATATACAACAACAACAACCATAAAAATGGACAGGGTTATCGGACCTCTTTCAGATTTCATTTTCTTCACTAGACTTCCCCTGAATGCAGCAACAAAATTTGAGTCATGGAGCTTAACGGGGAGCAGCAGGGGTGTGGAGCAATTCTCTGAGGGTTCCTATCGTGTGAAAACTCTTTGCCAAAAGCACATACGCTGCTGGAGCCGGAAGCTGGGCCGAGTGAGCCGGTGAAGGCGGGGACGGGAAGGTGGCCAGAGCTCTGCGGAGCACTACTTTATTATTTTGGCTTGTTTTGATTAAAAAAATTTTTTTTTCCATTGCACAATCAACACATTCCTTGTACAGACCACTTGCAGTGATGTCAGAGAAGAAAGAAAATCCCCACTCTTGCCTCCTAGAGACAGTTGCTTTCCACTCAACCTTTCTCTAGAGGAATGGCCACCTCATTTTGGGACCCGTGGCCTTTCAGACATCTGCGTGCAGGTCTGCACCTTCACAGTGGGCTGGGTCCCCTCCCAACAAACCAGATGCTCTCAGGCTGCCCCCCCTCCTTCCTCCTTCCCTGTAGAGAATCTTGAGGTTTCTCCAAGGTCTGCCTGCCCACCAGCTCTCACAGACTAACCCCACACTGACTGATGACCCCAAGGGCCTCAGGCCTCTCTTCTAAGCTCCAGACCAGTGAATCTGATGGTCCCAGGACTCACAACCCAAGTCCCTCCCTTGATCACCCCAGACTTTATGGCTTCAAGACCTAACTCTGCCTCCACCTCACCATGCGTCAGATTCCCCATGTGTAAGGATAATAATGTATGTTCTTCAGAGGGTCATTAGGCAGATACAGTAAAATACCGAGAATATCTGCAATAATTGTCACCTCCATTGCTCCTGAGACAGATGCAAGCCTTCACTCACTGCCTGTCACTGTGAGCTCCCCTGGCCCTCATCCCCATGTCTGGCCAGCAGCACCTCTGGGGTCCCCACTCCATCCTTGCCCACTCTACCTTTCTCAGTGATGCTGGAACCCAAAGAGGAGGTGGCCACAGCACGGCACCCTGTGGTAATGGAAATGTTTTGTACCTTGACTGGATGGGGCTGCAGGGAGGTGCGTAGGGCCAGATCCCGGAGGGCTGCCGAGGCTGGCTCAGAAATGCCACCTCCATCCTGAGGCCTGGGCGAGAAGCCTTGATGGCTCCAGGAAGTAGCTGTGGTTGCTGCTGGGTGGCGATCAGTTTCAGGATCTGGAGCACTGGGGGTGAGTCCTGAGCTCAGAGGCTGGCCGTACACCTGGTGCTGCTCTCACATGCCTGTGCTTGGCCAAGCCAGCTCCGTCTGCTCTTGCCCGCCCTCCCCTGTGTGGTGCAGGAAGGGTGACCCACTTGCACCTCTAGGCAAATCCTGACTGCTGAGGCCAACTTGGTGCCGCATCTGTTCCCAGTGATGGCTCAGGTTGGGCATGTGGCTCTGGCCTGTTGGGGGAGGTCTAGGGGGGAGGCCCACCCTTTTCTGCTGTTGTGAGGTGCACCTGGGTGGCTGTGCTTACCTTGCTAAGGGCACAGGTTGAAGTTTATATGAAAGAGAGAGGCTGAGGGAGCAGCAGGAGACAGAGCCTGCAGCCATAAGCCCTCCTCCCCTTGGCCTTGAGCCTGACCCTGATAGCGCAGGAAGACCTGTCATTTCCTCTTGTACTCTTCTGGGACCTGGCAAGAGCTGGGTTTATGGAAGGGTGGGCAGATCTGTCTTCACAGGAGATGCAGCAACCCCCCTGGATGAACAGGATCGTGGTCTATGCTCACTTGGGCCCACCAAGGCCAGTGGATGCCCAGCTACCCATCACAATCCCCCTCCCTGGGTGCAGCTCTCTGGGCTAGGTGACTCATTTTCCTACATCCTGAGCCCAGAGTTGTTGCGGCAGCATCTCAGGGTGGCTCTGAGAGCAGGCTGCACCAGTAGCCTGGCTGTGCTTTTGTTTCAGCAGATCAAGTGGGACTCAGATATTCCCTGCCTGTTTCAAAGCATTGTCTGGGAAATAAAGTGGCACGTCAGTGTTTTGTCAGGGGTCAGATGAAGGGCACACATGGTAGCCCACAGGCTTGGGCTGTGTTCCTGCTAGATAGACAAGGCTGTGGAGACAAGTGCCAGCCCCACAGGAAAACAAGGGGCCACGGGTTCCCAGGAAACCACTGGTGGGAGAGGTCGTGGGTTTGGGAGAAGGCATAGCCCTGGGTGGGGACGGGGCAGGTCACAGGCTGATTAGCACAGGCGCCCAGAAGCCTGCATCCTATCCCTGCTCTGAAGACAAGCCAGTGGGACCAGGGGTCCGTGGTGCTCTCTTCCCAGTGTAGGACAGGCTCCAGCCCCACTCCTCATCTCCTGCTGAGGAGACCTTAAAGAGGCAGCCTGGGACAGACCCCTTCCATGGGGGCATGCTGCACCCACTGATCATGGGGACCATGGTGCACAGGGTGCTTGGGGCCTGGGATGCGGGGCTTCCTTGCTCCGTGTTTCCAGGTTTCTTGGTTGGAGCATCAGGAGAAGACAAGATCTGCAGAATGGAGTATGCTTGGTAGCCAGGAGTTTCCCAAGCTGGACCTAGCCTCTTGGAAGGCCTCTCTTTCATGCTGGGTGTAAACCTACCCTTCAGATGTCAAACCTAGCAAACCCCAGAACCCTTAAAACTTAGACCCCAATCTATGTACTTGTGTGTGTGCACAAAACAGCAGTAACTAGTATGTACCTCTTTCCCATATGGTTGTAATTTTAAAATGAGTTCCTTTCTTGGTTTATATAAGATTCTCACTTCCAGCCCAAGATCGTTGGTTTCCACAAGTCAGTCAGCAAAGCTTTGGGATCACACAGGTCACCATGGGCCCCCCCAACCAAAACCTGAGGGGTTTCCAAGGACAATAAAGGAAACAGGATGGGGAGGTGGGCAGATGCCCTCCTGCAATGCACCTTATGTTTTCCATCTTCCTTGGATGTACTCTGTGTGTGTGGGGGGGGGGGGGAGGGACAGTCATCCAGAGGGTGATGAGGTAGCATTCCTTTCACACTTGAGTCCCTTCCCCAGACTGTCTCATGTGCTGCAATGCAAAGTGTCCAAGTGTTTGGAGATTTTCCTGTTATCTTTCTTTTACTGATTTCTAGTTTGATTCTGCTGTGGAGGAGAACACCCCTAGTCGTGATTTCAATTATGTTAGATTCATGAGGTTTGTTTCATGACTCAGGATGTGGTCTATTTTACTCTATGTCCCCTGAACACTGGCAAAGAATGTGCATTCTGCCATTGTTGGGTGGAGCATTCTATGAATGTCAAGTAGCTGCTGTTGATTGATGGTGTTGCTGAGTTCTTTTATAGCCCTGCTGATTCCCTGTTTAATCAGTTCAGCAACCATCCGGAGAGGAGTGATAGAACCTCCAGCTATGTTTCTGAATTTGTCTAGCTCTCCTCTCAGCTCTATAAGGTTTTGCTTCTTGTATTTTGTAGCTCTGTTGTTTGGTGCATGAACATTTAGGATTACCATGTCTTCTTAGTGGGTTGACCCTTTTGTCATGATATAATGTCTCTGAAGACAAGCCAGTGGGATCAGGGGTCCGTGGTGCTCTCTTCCCAGTGTAGGACAGGCTCCAGCCCCACTCCTCATCTCCTGCTGAGGAGACCTTAAAGAGGCAGCCTGGGACAGACCCCTTCCATGGGGGCATGCTGCACCCACTGATCGTGGGGACCATGATTTTCTTTGCTGCGAAGTCTACTTTATCTGATACTAATATGGCCACTCTTATTTTCTTATGTTGATATTTTCATGATGTATTTTTCTATCCTTTTACTTTCAACCTGCCTATATTATTATATTTGAAGTGAGTTTCCTGTAGACAGCACAGTTGAATCATGTTTTCTAATCCAGTCTACCAGTCTGTCTTTTCATTCATTTATTCGGACCATTTATATTTCGTGTAGTTATTTATATATTAGTGCTTATGTCTACTCTTTTACTTTTGTTTTGTCTCCTCTGTTTTCATGCCTTCATGTGGATTACTTGAACAATTTTTAAAATTCCAGTTTGATTTACCTACAGTGTTCTTCATATAAACTTGACTGTGGGGTACTCAGATATTTAGTTCAACATTATTCTAGGTGTGTCTGTGAGGGTGATTCTGAATGATATTAACATTTGATTTGGTAGACAGAGTAAAGCAGATTGCTCTCCCCAATATGAGTAAGCCTCATCCAATTCATTGAAGACCAGAATAGAAGAAAAAGGCTGAGAAAGGGAAGGGAGAATCTGTTCTCTGCCTGCCTATGAGGTAGGGCATTGGTCCTCTCCTGCCTGCAGACTCAAATTCAGAATCAAGCCACACCATTGGTTCTCTTGGTTCTCAGGCCTTCAGGAAAGAACCATTTGTGCTTCTGGGTCTCTGGTTTTTCTCTCTGTCTTGTATATAATATTTATATTTATATATCTTCTGTTTATAGGTATCCATATTTTACCAGGCTAGTAAAATGTGGAAAGCATACATTTTTTTAAATGTTTATTTATCTTTGAGAGAGAGAGAGAGAGAGAGAGAGAGAGAGAGAACAAGTCGGGGAGGGGCAGAGAGAGAGGGAGACACAGAATCCAAAGCAGACTCCAGGCTCCAAGCTGTCAGCACAGAGCCCAATGTGTGGCTCGAACCCATGAACTGCGAGATCATGACCTGAGCTGAAGTTGGACACTTAACTGACTGAGCCACTCAGTCTCCCTGAAAACTTACATTTCTTTATGTTCTTTTATACTCCCTTATTTATAATATAGTTATCTTGAATATTTCCTCCACATTAATTAAGGTAGAAAGCATTTCAGATAGTGTTATACTTTTGCTTCAACTGTCAGACCTAATTTAGATGATTCATGATGAGAATATCTATTTAATTTACCCTTACTCTTTGCCATGTTCTTTCTTCCTTCTGGTGTTACAGTTTCCTTTGTTATTGTGTCCTTTCTCTTTAGAGCATGATTTTCAGCCAGTTAAATTTTTTTCTTCAGTTTTAAAATTTGTTGTTATTTTAGAGAGAGAGAGAGTGAGAGCATGAGCAGGGGAGAGGGGTAGAGGGAAAGAGAGAATTTTTTTTTAATTTGTTTTTTTAACAAATTTATTGTTTTTTTTTTTTTTTTTAATTTTTTTTTTTTCAACGTTTATTTTTATTTTTGGGACAGAGAGAGACAGAGCATGAACGGGGGAGGGGCAGAGAGAGAGGAAGACACAGAATCAGAAACAGGCTCCAGGCTCTGAGCCATCAGCCCAGAGCCTGACGCGGGGCTCGAACTCACGGACCGCGAGATCATGACCTGGCTGAAGTCGGACGCTTAACCGACTGCGCCACCCAGGCGCCCCCAAATTTATTGTTAAGTTAGCTAACATACAGTGTATACAATGTGCTCTTGGTCTTGGGGGTAGATTCCTGTGATTTATCGCTTGCGTACAATACCCAGTGCTCATCCCAAGAAGTGCCCTCCTCAATGCCCGTCACCATCTCCCCCCAAACTGCCCCCATCAACCCTAAGTTTGTTCTGTGTATTTAAGGGTCTCCTATGGTTTGCTTCCTTCTCTGTTTGAAACTATTTTTACCCCTTCCCTTCCCGCATGGTCTTCTGTTAAGTTTCTCAATTCCACTTATGAGTGAAAACATGATATCTGTCTTTGACTGACTTATTTCACTTAGCATAATACCTTCCAGTTCCATCCATGTTGTTGCACATGGCAGGATTTCATTGGAAAGAAAGAGAATCTTAAGCAGGCTCTATGATCAGCATGGGGCTTGATCCCATGACTCTGGGATCATGAACTGAGCCAAAATCAAGAATCTGACGCTCAACTGACTGAACTACCCAGGTGCCCCTCAGCCAATTTTATAAAGGGTAGTTCTGTTGGTGACAAATTCTCTTAATTTCCCTTCATTTGAAAATGTCTTGATTTCTTCTTTATTTCTGAATGATATTTTTTGCTGGACAGGGATTTGGATTGACAATTCTTTTCTTTCAACCATTGGAGAGGCAGTGCTACCTTGTTCTTACCTCCATGATTTCTGACAAGAAATCACTGTCATTCATAGTGATCCCTCCCACAGGTAGGTGCCATCTCTCAGCTGATGCTTCGAGACTTCTTCTTTTTTTTTTTAATTTTCAGAAATTTTGCCATGATGTATCTTGGTGGGGATTTCTTTGAGTTTATCACTTTTGGTTTTTCTCTGCTCTTGAGTCTACAGGTTTATGTGTTTTGCCAAATTTGGGCAGTTTTCAGTCATTATTTCTTTGAGTACTTTTTCAGCCCTCCCCTCCTCCTTTGTTGAACTCTGATGGCACACGTGCTAGAGCTTTTATTATAGTTCCCTAAGTCCCTGAGGTTCTGCTTCCCCCCCCCCTTTTTTTTCCCAATCTATTTTCTCTCTGCTGTTTAGATTGGGTACTTTCTCTTGTTCTATCTTCCAGTTCATTGATACTTGTTTTTTTCACTCCCTTGTTGTTGAGTCCATCCATGGAATTTATTGCAGTAATGTATTATATTTTCTTGTTCTAAAATTTTTTATTTTTCTTTATTTTTTGTTTCTTTGCTAAGACTTTCTATTTTTTTATTTGTTTCATGTGTTTTGGTAATTGTTCACTGAAGCATTTTTTTTTTTTTTTTTTTTTTGCTGGTTCCTGTAAAATCTTTGCAGGCAATTCATTTTCCCCCCCACAAACTTAAAAAATATTTAGATTCAAGTTAGTTAACATATGGTGTAGTATTGGTTTCAGGAGTAGAATATAGTGATTCATCACTTACATATAACACCCCGTGCTCATCCCAACAAGTGCCTTCCTTAATGTCTTCACCCATCTAGCCCACCCCCTCACCAACCTCCCCTCCAGCAACCCTCAGTTTGTTCTCTATGTTTAAGAGTCTCTTACTGTTTAAGAGTCTTTTACAGGGGTGCTGCATGGCTCAGTTGGTTAAGCAACTCTTGATTTTGGTGCAGGTCCCATTCTCACGGTTCATGAGTTCAAGTCCTGCATGCAGCTCTGTGCTGGCAGCATGGAGCCTCCTTGGGATTCTCTCTCTCCCTCTCTCTGCCCCTTCCCAGATAGCACACTCTCTCAAAATAAATAAACATTTTTAAAAAAGAGTCTCTTATGGTTTGCCTCTTTTTATCTTATTTTATTTTTCCTTCCATTCCCCTATGTTCATCTGTTTTGTTTTAAATTCCTCGGGGCGCCTGGGTGGCGCAGTCGGTTGGGCGTCCGACTTCAGCCAGGTCACGATCTCGCGGTCCGGGAGTTCGAGCCCCGCGTCAGGCTCTGGGCTGATGGCTCAGAGCCTGGAGCCTGTTTCCGATTCTGTGTCTCCCTCTCTCTCTGCCCCTCCCCCGTTCATGCTCTGTCTCTCTCTGTCCCAAAAATAAATAAACGTTGAAAAAAAAAAATTTAAAAAAAAAAAAATAAAAAAATAAAAAAAAAAATAAATTCCTCATAGGAGTGAAATCATATTACATTTGTCTTTCTCTGATTGACTTATTTGCTTAGCATAATATATTCTAGTTCCATCCATGTTGTTGCAGTGGCAAGATTTCATTCTTTTTGATTGCTGAATAATATTTCACTATATATATATATATATATATATATATATATATATATATATATGTATATATATATATATATATATATATATATATATGTATATATATATATATATGCATGCCACATCCTCTTTATCCATTCAGCAGTTGATGGACATTTGGACAATGTGTTCAGCATTTTTGTATCCTTTGGATAAATACCCAGTAGTTCTTTGCAGGTGACTCTAACATATCTGTCACCTTGTGTTGGCATCTATTGATCATCTTTTTTCATTCATGTTGGGCTCTCCTTGGTTCTTGGTATGACAATTTATTTTCAACTGAAACTTGGATATTTGGGGTATTATGTTATGAGACTCTGGATCTTAATTTAGATCTTCTATTTTAGCTGGCTTCTCCTGACACTGCTCTAGCAGGGGAAGTGGGAACACTGCCTTGTTACAGCCAGGTGGGTGTAGAGGTCTAGGTTCCACACTTGGCCACCATTGACACTGAGGAAGAGGTTCTTGCTGTCAGGGCAAGGATGAGAGTTCTGGCTCCCCTCAAAGCCTCTACTAATACCTCTGGCTGAGTGGGGTTGGAGTGGCTTGTCACTGCTCCCCATCTGGTCTCCACTGACACTGCTGGGTCTTGGGTCTTGTTAGTGCCCACTGGAGCAAAAGTCCTGGCTCCCTACTTGGTATTCTGTGACTGCACCCTGGCGGAGGGTTTGTACTGCCTGGAGACGGTGAAAGTCTTGTTCTTTGCTTATATGATTGGCTACGGGTCACAGTATTTTCTGTGGTGTTTGGGTGGAGTACAGAAATCATATCTAAAGGTTTTCTGTTTTGCTAGGTGGTCCCCCTTCTGGTTACTTGATTAGAGAGAGCCAGTTTTTATTGGACCTCTCTTAGTCTGTGCTCATTGGTGTTTTCAGTTGGCTTCTTCAGCTCCAAGTCTGGGATACATTAAACAAACAAACAAACAAACAAACAAACAAAAACAACAAAACCCAACCCAACCAACAACCAAACAAAACAGGTAACTCAGTGCTGTGTTATCCCTTGGGGTCTAATGTTTCTAGTTGTTCTTATTCTCTCCACTTCAGCCTTTTTAAAAATGTGTGTCTTATATATAATGTTTAGGGCTTTCGGTTGTACCTAGTAAAAGAATAAGGGGAAAAGTCAACGTTTTCCTGGGGGTAGAATTCTTTTTTTAAAATGGAAAAAATATATGCCTTGCCATGAATAGATAAGCAAGACCTCCTAAATAATGTAAAAATAAAATAATGCTGTTCCATCTAGGTACTATTACTGGGAAAGTACCCAGCTGAGCCCTAGTTTCTGCTTAAAAGAATAGATGTTTATGGCATTACGGACTTCACAGAACCACACTGGGGGATTATCCTGGATATTAACAAGACCCCCTACATCACATCCTGAGGATCCCACACTTTGGGAAGTGCCATTTTATGTAACTGGTCCCTTTCACAATAGAAGCATAGGGAGAATTTTAAAAAGTATTTTTAATGTTATGGAGCATCATACATACCCACTAATAATAAAAGGACACCCATGAGCCCACCACTGGTGAGAGAAACAGAACATTACCAATATTGGGAACACCCTGCTTGCCCCTCCCAATCACATCCTATTTTTTGCTTTTTGTTTTCACCCCCTGCCCCCACAGTTTTGATATTTAGGTTTTATCATTCTTTAATACATGTGTGTGTATTGTTAATAAAATAGTTTCATTTTAATTATTTTAAACTTTATATAAATGGTATCATACTATGTGTATTCTTCTACAATTTACATGTTTTATCTGACATTATGTCTCTGAAATTCACCCATGTTAATGCATGCATTAGTTTCCATTGATGAATGCAGTATCCCATCATATGGCTATTACAGAATTTGCTTGCCTTGTTGGTGTCTCAAGGATTTTGCAGCCACCACAATATCTGTAAATATCTCACAATATATCTGTGCAATCATTTATCTTCTTTTGTGTATCTAGGAAGAGTAGGGTGCACTTGTTCGACTTCACTGATAATTATTTTCCAAATTTGAATTCTTTTCCAAATTTATAACAATGTAAACTCTCACAAGTAGAGTCTAATATATTCCACCCCTTTGGGTTCATCCTCTTTTCAGCTCTTTGTACTTCCTCGACCTGGGCCATGGAATTACTGGATCATAGGGTAGATCTATTTTTAATTTTTTTTTAAATTTTTTTAACGTTTATTTATTATTGAGAGACAGAGAGAGACAGAGCATGAGCATGGGAGGGGCAGAGAGAGGAGGAGACACAGAATATAAAGCAGGCTCCAGGCTCTGAGCACAGAGCCCGACGCGGGGCTCAAACTCACGAACCGCGAGATCATGACCTGAGCTGAAGTCGGACACCCAACCGACTGAGCCACCCAGGCGCCCCTATTTTTAATTTTTTTGAGGAATCTCCACACTGTTTTCCACAGTGGCTGCACCGGTTTGCATTCCCAGCTGCTGTTGGAAATCATAAACAGAAAACCCAACTCTGTTTACCAACAAGGGTTTCCTTTTCTCCATATCCTGGCCAACATCCTTATTTCTTGTCTTTTTGATTCTAGCCATTCTGACTGGTGTGAGGTGATATCTAGTTGTGGTTTTGATTTGCATTTCCCTGATGACGAGTGATGTTGATTATCTTTTCATGTGTCTGTTAGTCATCTGTATGTCTTCTTTGGAGAAAAGTCTGTCCAGGTCCTCTGCCCATTTCTAAGTTGGATTTTTTTTGGTGGTGAATTGTATGGAGTTCTTTATATATTTTGGATATTAATCTCTTATTGGCGATATCATTTGCAACTATCTTCTTCCATTCAGTAGGTTGCCTTTTGTTGATAGTTTTTTCTTCTGTGCAAAAGCTTTTAATTTTGGTGTAGTCCCAATAGTTTGTTTTTATTTGTCTTTCCATTTCAAGTGGCATATTTTATGAATAAAGGTTACTAATTTTTAATGTATTTAAAAAGTATTTACCAATTCTTTCCTTTTTTTTTTTTTTTTTTTTGTTTTTGCTTTTGCTCTTTATGTCTTGTTTTAGAAATTCTTTCCTATCCTGAGGTCATAAATATAATCTCTTATAGTTTTTTCTAAAATGCTGAAACTTTTGGGTTGCCTGGGTGGCTCAAGTGGTTACGTGTCCAACTTCAGCTCAGGTCAAGATCTCGTGGTTCGTGAGTTCAAGCCCTGCATCCGGCTCTGTGCTGACAGCTCGGAGCCTGGAGCCTGCTTTGGATTCAGTGTCTCCCTCTTTCTCTGTCCCTCCCCCCATATGTTAGTGCTCTCTTTCTCTCTCTCAAAAGTAAATGTCTAAAAAAATAAATAAAATGCTGAAACTTTTGCTTTTCCTAATGATCTGCTCCATTTAGACTTTATTAATTATGTGCTCCATAAGACTAAGACCCGATTTTATTATCTTCCATATGGATAACCAATCATTTTAGCTCCATTGCTGAATGACCTATCTGTCCCCTATAGCTTTTTTTTTTTCCCCTGCAAAAAGCTTTATTGTTTTATTTCTTCCATTTGGTCTGTGACTTGGTAGAGCATTCCAGGGTGGTTAAAAAATTGCCTAGTAGTTGCATAGAGAAGCTCAAGCAGAAGCCCTGGCACCAGAGGATTACCAGAGGGGCCCCTCAAAGGCGGTGGAGCTCCAGGGGCTGCTAGTCATGCTTGATGGTGAGGCTTTTGAAGAGATCCTTGCCCAACCCAGCCTGGGGCCAGCCAGCCTGCTAGAAGTGAGTCAGGTGGTCTCCATCCTCTTGATAAGTTTTACCTCCTCATTTAGGAAGTGGCTTTCCAGGAAGTCACAGAGACAGGGGTCTGCATGGGCAGAATCCAGGGGATGCAGACCCAAAAGGGCCTGGTTCAGGTTCTTCTCCAGAGCCAGGGCAGCTTCCATGGTATCCAGGGTTTTACTCCACTCATCTTGGGACAGCTCATATGTCCTAGAAGAGGATGCAGCTGCCATGCTGGTTTTGCATCTTCCAGAGATGCTCAGTGTCTTTGGGCTTCTCCTCAGCCAACTTGCAGAAGTGGCCCATGCCCTCCAGAGCTATGTCTTCATAGTAGAAATAGAAGCCTAGAGAGAGAGATAGGTGCTGGAGGGCCACAGATGCATGTTGGTGAGGTGGTTGACACCCCACCATGGGGGAATAATTCTGACAAACCTAGGAGCTCATGGTTTATTGGTAATAAGGAGCTAGCTCAAAGTAGGGTGCTGACTGGTCCTGGAGGCAGAGAGTGCTGAGAAGATGGCTCTGAAGGTTGCCACTGGAAAAAAGTTTGGAGGGTGGGTGGAGACTGGAAGAAGGGGAGTTCCAGGGTCTGCTCCATGCAAATACTGTGGAAGCAGGAGTCAGATCTGTGAGACTTCCAGGTGCACTAGAATAAACCAGTTCTATTCAGAACTGTAGTTCTGATCCCTTCTGGCATATGAGTTCCTGGATGTGTGGTCTATTTCTGGGCTCCTAATCTATTCCTCTGCTCTGTGTGACTGCACACCAATACCATAGTCTCTCCATTGTTGTGCTTTATGAAAGCCTTGACAGGCAATATGGCAACTATAGCCTTTTGTTCTTCTTTATGACTAGATATCTTGATTAATCTTGGTCCTTCATCTGCCTTATACATTTTAAAGATTTTTAAAGTTTATTTTTATTTATTTTGAGAGAGAGCTAAAGAGCAAGCAGGGGAGGGGCAGAGAGAGAGAGAGAGAGACAGAGAGAGAAGGAATCCCAAGCAGGCTCGGCGGTGTCAATGCAGAGCCCAATGTGGGCCTTGAAGTCACAGACCATGAGATCATGACCTGAGCCGAAGTCAAGAGTCAGATGCTTAACCAACTGAGCCACCCAGGCACCCCTGCCTTATATATTTTTGAATCAATTTTTCAAGTTTTATGAGAAACCTGGCAAGTTTGACTGGAATTTCACTGAGTCCTTAGGCCAACTATAATTACCAATACTTTGTGATATTGGGTTTTCCAGTCAGAGCTGGGTGAGAGCTGCCCTGGACTTTCGCAGGCCTTCATGCTTAGAGTTGGGTCTGTCTAGATGCCAGCCCCTGTGTTACTGTGTTTCCTGTGGCCACCTGTGGGCCTAGCTCAGCTGCAGGAATCAGAGATCATTAGATGGCAAAGACAGAGAGCCCACCAAGCCTTCAGAAGATTCATGAATTGCCTATGTACCAAAAGCCTCTCCACCCATGGTACAGTCACCTCTCCTCTACTGAGTAGCAACTCGGGAATGAGAGATGATCCCAGGTCCAGTGCTGTGCTCTGGGCCTCCCAAATCTACCTGGGAAATCCCAGAAACCCCAGGCATCCCCATCCTCCCTGTGTTCTTCTTCCATGATTAGTTCACACAAAGGCACATGATTCATCTTAGGTTAGTAAAAGTTATTGCTGGGAACTTCTGGGGAAATTTTACCTGTTCTTGAAAGAGAGGCACAGAAAGGAAGGACAGACTCCTGTGTGGCACATTGTGGCTGTGGTTTGGGCTCTGGAACTGCCACATGTCCAGAGTGAAGCAAACACACTACACAGGGAAGCACCAAGAACCAGAGAGAAACATCAGCAACACTGGAGTATCCCAAAGACTCTCTTCTGCACTGGGCTTCTATCTGGGGAGCAACCCCTGATCTGTTTAAATCAGACAGAATTGGATTTTCTGTTTATGCCTTCAATAGCATCTTCTCTGATAATCCCTGAAGAGAACCCTAAATTCCCTCTACGAAACTCCCTACCCCACTGTCAGCCCATGTGCTTGGTGGGAACCCTCCCCCAGCTCCAAGAGTGGTTTCCATGACCTTGGCTAATGAGGGGGCATATTCCTGATCCGTGAAGGTCCTGGACAGGAACCTAGTGCAGCCCCTCCCTGTCTGAACTTACAAACTCTGCAGCAGTGGAGGCCCCTCTGGTCGTTTTTATGCCAGAGTCTCTGGGCCTTCCATTGAGTTGTAATGGAAGAAGCTCCCTTGGTTCCTTGAGCTGGTTGGAGCCCTGTACCCTAGAGGGTAGTGTGTGCCACACCCCACAAAAGAGTGAACCAGTATAGCCAGCCCCTCTGGCCACTCCTGACTACTTGTTTATTACCATTCATTAAGCACCCACTGTGTGCCTGGTTCTGGGTGACAGTGGTGAACAAGTCCAATGGTGGTTGTACTTGATGATGTTTCATCCATTCAGCTCCTGAACAATGAGTTCTGTGGTTGAAGCCTCACAAGTCAGTGGAAGTGCTACTGTGAGTCTCAACCGTTCTGAGTCCTTTATGGCAGGAGAAGTAGTGGCCGCCAGTGTTTCTGTTTGCTCTGCTGGGAGACTGAGGTCCAGGCACTCTGTGCCTCAAGGGTGCACCACTGTCTGGATCTTCCATCTACAGCGTCCCCATGCCTTCCTCTCAGGCAGGACACGATTCTTTCTACACATGGGCTCCACAGAGGACCCTCTTCTCCCGTGTCCTAGATACTGGGTGAAGGCCAAACCCTTTTCAGGGGTCTAGGCCAAAGGGCTCACATCCCTTCTCCACGTGTGGCTCTCAGCATGTCATTGTGCTGTAAGAACCATGTGTCTGGGTGGCCCTGATTGTAAATAGGTTGTCTGATGCTGAGCCTCAGCTCTGAGCTTGGAAATGTCATTGTGAAGGCAAATGTTGGAATGTGTCTAGGGGGTTGGATGCCCATTATGTCTCTTTCCTATAAACATTTTTGTGGATCGAAAGTTACTTTTCTAACAAGGATGAGAATTCTGTGTGTGTCTTGAGTATAAAGTGCACAGAATGAAATGAGGAAAAAAAACCCCACATATCTTTGGGATACAGAGAATAAGGTTTCAGATATGTGTAATTACACATAGAAAACAGTTAACTATTGACCCAGAAATATGAAAATTTAAGATACTTCAATTCAAGGGAAAATGTTAATAGTTAAGGCTCCAAATCACGTTCACAGACAGGGGCGAAGAGCACGATATGGCCTAAGTCAGAATTTGGAGGAAAACGTGCTTCCTTTGAGGCTTGCAATCCCAGGTGCTCTGGTGCTGTGCACTTTGTTTTGATAACACTGCCATGGGAAAATGAGAAACATTTAGAACAGTTAGAACAAAATTATAAAACACGAGGGTTAATCCAAGGACTCTAAAATTGATACTTGATTACAAAAGATGTAAATTTGCGGCTTTAATTAGGAATTATTTTGGTTTCAGATAGAAGTCTAACAAATTTGGTCTTTTGATTTTCTAACTTATGGCAGATGGAAAATAAAAAATTGAAAAGGGGTGTGAGCTGAAGGAGCCTGAAGACCCCAGAAATGAGAGGTGGCAGAGTGACACGAGACTGGGCAGAATATCCAGAGAAGTGAGGGGAGCTCTTACTGAAGTCATATGGGGCTACCTGGGGTTCAGGGACACCACATTCCTTCTTAGCCCTAAGGGCATCCCTGTATCACCAGAAAGGCACATCTGCTCCTCTGTGTGAGGCGGAGGGGCCACAACACCGCTGGTGTGACTTCCATCCAAAGCTGCTTTGGGGGGTGTATGCTAGTTATTTGAAGAATCTGTGTGTGGAGGTCCTGCTTCCCTGGTAGCACCAGACGACGAATAGCACTCCTGTGGTAACCTGCTTTTGGGTATTGGAAATGGTGCCAGGAGGAGGGCACAGCAGAAAAGGGCATCACATTCAAAATTCTTACAACCAACCCAACTCTGGGTGTCCAAAACTGGGCTAAATTACATGCAGGTGTCCAGGTGGCTCAGTGATGGCCCAAGAGACACCAGAGTCGGAGCAGACTACAGCTGGAGGGCCTACCAGGTCATAACCAGGCTACTCCCAGGGGTAAAGCTGCTCCTGCCACCATCACTGGCCTCAGTTGACCAACACTGACAGTGACCTGCTATGTCTGCAGAATCCGTCCATGTGTGCCTGCTCTGCAGCCTCACAGCAATGCTGTGCCTAGGCCCAGCTGGGCTGGGGGATCTTCCAACAATACTGGCTAGCTGGGCTGATGCCTCCTCATATTCAGATCTGCCAGCAGCTCTGCACTTGGAGCACCCCTTCCTGCTACCCCCAAATTCCCATGGTCCTGCTTGCCAACACCTACCTGGAGCTGGAGGTCATGGCTGCCCTGCGTAGACGTAGATGGGCAGGCAGGGTCAGGATGGCAGGGAGGCAGAACAGGGCTGGACTGCACCTGGGATTTTACCACAGCACCTGGGGCTAGGATGACCGGTCTGTCCTTGCTCCGCCTTGTGGGTTCTGCTGGGCTCTTGCATTGGCTGCTGCCTATACCTGGGGAGCCGCTTTTGGAGGACAGGAAGGGGCTCGGCTGCAGGGCGGGGGGAATGGCATCTCTTGAGCAGCCACCCAGGTGCTGGACACTTGGAAATCCTTCTCTCACTGGCCCGTATGCCTCCTGGGTCTGCAGCCACTGCTGCTGCTTGGCAGCTGGGCAGGGGCAGTCCATGCTGTAAGAGTCCTGCATAGCCAAGGGTTTGTGCAGGAGCTCCTGGGAAGGACAGGCAGGGCTCCCCGAGAGTTGACTCACCACCAAGGAGTGCGGTGGGTGCTCTTGACTCCCAAGTGTGCCCTTTGGGGTACCTAGTGCCCCCTGCACAGATGGGGGCAAACCACAGCACAATTCAGGAGGAATGTCACTGGCTGGCCCTGCCCATGGAGGGCATGAGTTGGCCATGGTTGACTTCAGGTGGTGGAAGGGGTCAGGCTGGGCCTGCCTTGCCTCCACTTCCACAGGGACCATTACTGGCTGGCCTTGGATGGGGGAATCCCAAATGCTCTCCGAGGGATGGGTGCCCCAGGAGGTAGGGTCTGAGGAGATGAAGGGCCCTTGACACTGACCACTGTGTGAGGCTGTCCAGAGCATAGGTTCTTTGCAAAAATCAAGAAAACCAGGGTCTGGCTGATCCAGGTGTCCAGGGACAACATTTTCTCCTAAAGGGAGCAAAGATGTGTGGTTTGGCTGAAACACCTGAGCAGGCTGTCTGGGGCTGGAGGCCTCGGGGAGGGGGCTGAAGTCAAATATTGTTGGTTTCTGGCATATCCCAAAATTTAAAGTTGCTGCCTGGGTGTGCTGAGGCTGCCACTGTGGAGGGCTCTGGAATGTAGGGCCAGTGGTGAAAAAATGCTGGGTGTGTGTGTGAAGGCAGCTGGGCACTGTGCCCATGTTCTGAGGTGGAGTTACTTCCCCAGTTAGCTGGCCTGAGCCCAGAGAAGGCTGTGGCTTTAGGGTCTGTGGAACAGTTGTGCTGGCTGGTAGGGACAATGCCACATTTCCACTGTCATGAAAAAGTACTTCCTTTTCCCTGTGGGAGCCCCCTCCCTGACTGGAGGGCAGTGGGTGGAAGTTCTGAGACCCTGCAGGGCCTGAGTCAGCCCTGAGAAGGCTCTCTTCCCACAAACACTGCTTGAGGTCAGTGACCCCCAGGTGCTGGAGAGTGGAGCAGAGATCAGGCTGTTCTTCTGTGTCCTTCTCCAGCAGGGTCTCAATGAGGGACAGGAAGGAGTGGTCTTCCTCCTTCTCTTTCTCTTCCTTGTCCTCATGCCTGCCATTGGACCCCTGCCTCTCCAAGGGTGAGCCTTGGGTGGTTGGGACCATGCAGGACAAATACATGGATTCATCTTGCTGCATCATGGCTCCCAGGAGAGAGCCTGGGTGCACAGGGCCCTGACCAGTGGGGGTGCCCTTCCTTTCCCGGATCCTCTTCCTGGCTGGGAGGGAAGTCAGAGGGCTCAGGGGGCTGCTATCATACAGGATGGCTTCCCCTGTGGTGAAGGTGAACGGCAGTTGCAGGGCCCTCTTGCGCAGGTGATCTTCCCCCTCTGCATTCCTATGGTTAACGAAACAAAAGACCACATCTGAAAATTGATATAAGAATGAAAACAGGGCTCTCCTGGTCAGGGGACAATAGTGGCCAAGTAACTGAGCAAAGGGCAGGACATCGTCTGTTCTGGCTTGTCCATACAAGGGAGAAGCCACAATATCGAACTTGCTCCTCTCTTACATTCTTGGTAAGCACTTTCTGTCTTGGATTCTGAAGTAGTCTGAGGAAACTGCTTATTTGTGGGAGTAGTCCAAAAATCCATGTAGAAATTCCCTAAACTTTAAGTTTACTTTGAAAAGAATAAGTTATTATGCAAATATGACATACACATCTGTTTTTCATTGGGAAAAATAGTTTTCTCTTCCTTCCTCCTCTCCCTTCCAAAAGACTCATGGGATATGGCTGCTATAGGGCTGCCCCAACAGTCATGTAACATCATGCTTAGCAAAGTGAAAAACCTTCAGCTGGGCTGACTCCATTTGATTTGTAGCTCTACAAAGGAAAACTGACCTAAAAGGAGTGCCTTTGGCAGAAGCTGACCAGGATGCTATGGGCACAGGAATCCCCATCACTGGAGGGGCCTTTAGAGAAGCCGGTATCTCACCTGAAGATCTCTGGTCATAGCCTTTGTCTTTAAGTCTACTTTGCATGAATACAGCCATTCTTGCTTTCTTGTGCTTACTGTTTTTATTACATATGTTTTATTTTACATCTGATTCCTTCCAACTCATTTGTGACACTATTTAAAAACATATCTCTTGTAGAAGACATATAGTTGAGGGCACTTTTTAAAATGCATTTTGAGGGGCACCTGGGTGGCGCAGTCGGTTAAGCGTCCGACTTCAGCCAGGTCACGATCTCACGGTCCGTGAGTTCGAGCCCCGCGTCGGGCTCTGGGCTGATGGCTCAGAGCCTGGAGCCTGTTTCCGATTCTGTGTCTCCCTCTCTCTCTGCCCCTCCCCCGTTCATGCTCTGTCTCTCTCTGTCCCAAAAATAAATAAACGTTGAAAAAAAAAATAAAATGCATTTTGATAATCTTTGTGTTTTAATTGGAGTGTTTTATCCATTAACATTTAATGGAATTATTGACATATCTGGATTGGGGTCTTTTATATTACTATTTACTTTCTTTTTGTCCCTTCTTCCCCTACCCCCATCCACCCCTTTCCTGCCTAAATATATTACTTTTTTAAGAAATTAATTTTCATTTATATAATGGATTTTGGCTCTATCTTTTGCATTATATTTATAATGGCTGCTAGAATTTATGAAATACGCCTTCAACATTTCACTGTCTACTTACAATTAGTACTGTGTCACTTACATAAAACATGCACCTTTCCATGGTATAGTCCATGTGCTTCTAAAACCAATCTTTTATGTTAGTGATGTCACATATATGCCATCTACATATGTTATAAATCACATATTATATTCTAATTTTGGCTGTAAGCAGTTGTATGTATTCTTTAAAAAGTAAAAAAAATAATATTTAATATTTATCCACATGTTTACCATTCTCATCCTCTCCACTCCTTTTTTTGAGGTTTAAGGTCTTAGTGGATATTATTTCCCTTCAGCCTGACGTATTTCTTTTTTTTTTTTTTTAATTTTTTTTTTCAACGTTTTTATTTATTTTTGGGACAGAGAGAGACAGAGCATGAACGGGGGAGGGGCAGAGAGAGAGGGAGACACAGAATCGGAAACAGGCTCCAGGCTCTGAGCCATCAGCCCAGAGCCTGACGCGGGGCTCGAACTCACGGACCGCGAGATCTTGACCTGGCTGAAGTCGGACGCCCAACCGACTGCGCCACCCAGGCGCCCCCTGACGTATTTCTTTTAGCATTTATTAAACTGTAGGTCTACTGGCAATAAATTGTTAGGGTTTTTTTTGGTGTTGTTGTTTAATAGAAATGTCTTTATTTGCTATTATTTTTGAAGGATATGTTCACTGGTCACAGAATACAGAGTTGACAAATTTTAAAAGGATTTCATAGATATTGTTCTAATGTCTTATGATCACCATTGTTTCTGATGAAAAGTCCACAATAATTGGAATCATTGTTTCTTATATGTAATGTCCTTTTTATCTTAAATTGCCTTTAAAGTTTTCTCTTTATCTTTGGTGTTCAACATCTGACAAGACTATGCCTTGGTGTGGTTTTCTTTGTATTTATCCTGATTGGAATTCACTGAGGTTCTTGAATCTGCAGTTACAATTTTCATCAAATTGGGCAAGTTTTTGGTCATTATTTCTTCAAACATATGGACACATGCTTGCACACACACACACACACACACACACAGATGGATGGACAGATAGACAGATATAGATATATTGCCCACTCTGTTCTTTTTCAGCATTCCATTTACCTACATGTTAGACCTTTTGATACTGTCCCATAGATCCCTCAGGCTGTTTATTTCTTTTTTCAATCTTTTTTCCCCTCTTTGTTCTATTGATTGGATGATTCTATTCATTTAGCTTCAGGTCATAAACTCTCCTGTCATCTCCAATCTGTTGTTAAATCCACCCAGTGAGCTTTCTATTTTAGATATTATCTCAAATTTTCTGTTTCTTATAAAAAAAAATACATGGAAGCCCCAAAGAAAATGAAAACACAACAGTCCAAAACCTTTGGGATGCAGCAAAGGCAGCCCTAAGTGGGAAGTATATTGCCATACAGGTCTACCTCAAGATGCAAGAAAAGTCCCAAATACAAAACCTAACCTTACACCTTAAGGAGCTAGCAAAGGAACAGCAAATAAAGCCTAAAGTCATCAGAAAAAGGAAATTAATAAAGATTGGAGCAGAAATAAACAATATAGAAACAATAACAAGTAGTAGAAAAGATCAATGAAATGAAGAGCTGGATTTTTGAAAGAATTAATAAATTGATAACCTCCTAGCTAGACTTATCAAAAAGAAAAGAGAAAGGACCCAAATGAAGTCACAAATGAGGAGAAGAAATCACAAGGAACACCACAGAAATACAATTATAAGAGAATATTATGGGGACACCTGGGTGGTTCAGGCAGTTAAGCATCTGACTCTTGGTTTTAGCTCAGGTCATGATCTCACGGTTCGTGGGTTCAAGCCTCACACTGGGCTCTGTGCTGACAGTACAGAGCCTGCTTTGGAGTCTCTGTCTCCCTCTCTCTCTGCCCCTACCCTGCATGCTCTCTCTCTCAAAAAAATTTTTAAGAAGAGAATATTATGAAAAATTATATGCCAACAAACTGAGCAATCTGGAAAGAATGGATACATTCCTAGAAACGTGTGAACTACCAAAACTGAAATAAGAAGAAATAGAAAACTTGAACATACTCATAACCAGCAAAGAAATTGGATCAGTAATGAAAAAAATCTCCCAACAAAAGTCCAGGGCCAGATGGTTTCAGAGGGGAATTCTACCAAACATTTAAAGAAGAATTAATACCTATTCTTCTCAAACTGTTCAAGAAAGAAAGAAAGAAGGAAAGAAAGAAAGAAATGGAAGGAAAACTTCCAGACTCATTCTACAAGGCCAGCATTACCTTGATTCCCAAACCAGACAAAGACCCCACTAAAAAAGAGAATTACAGGTCAATATTCCTGATGAACATGGATGCAAAAATTCTCAACAAGATACTAGCAAATTGAATCCAACAGTACATTAAAATAGTCATTCACCATGATCAAGTGGGATTTATTCCTGGGCTGCAGTGTGGTTCAATATTCACAAATCAGGGGCGCCTGGGTGGCGCAGTCGGTTAAGCGTCCGACTTCAGCCAGGTCACGATCTCGCGGTCCGTGAGTTCGAGTCCCGCGTCAGGCTCTGGGCTGACGGCTCGGAGCCTGGAGCCTGTTTCCGATTCTGTGTCTCCCTCTCTCTCTGCCCCTCCCCCGTTCATGCTCTGTCTCTCTCTGTCCCAAAAATAAATAAATGTTGAAAAAAAAAATTTAAAAAAAAAATATTCACAAATCAATCAGTGTGATATACCACATTAATAAAAGAAAGGATAAGAACCATATGATCCTCTCAATAGATGTGGCAAAAACATTTGACAAAATAAAGCATCCATTCTTGATAAAAACTCTCAACAAAGTAGGTATAGAAGGAACATAGCTCAACATCATAAAGCCATATATGAAAGACTCACAGCTAATATAATCCTCAATGGGGAAAAAATGAGAGCTTTACGTCACAGAAAAACAGTCCTTTTTCCTCAGGAACAGGACAGCGATGTCCACTCTCACCATTAATATTTAACATACAGTACTGACGGTCTTGGCCTCAGTAACCAGACAATAAAAATAAATGAAAGGCACCCAAGTCAGCAAGGCAGAAATCAGACTTTCACTATTTTCAGACGACATGATACTCTATGTAGAAAACCCCAAAGACTCCACACAAAAAAATTGCTAGAACTGAAACATGCATCTAGCAAAGTCATAGGATATAAAATCAATGTACAGAAATCTGTTGCATTTCTATACACCAATAATGAAGCATCAGAAAAAGATATCAAGAAATTAATCCTATTTATAACTGTACCAAAACCAATAAGATATCTAGTAATAAAACTAACCAAAGAGGTAAAAGATCTGTACTCTGAAAACTATAGAACACTTATGAAAAAAAATTGAGGACACAAAGAAATAGGAAGGCATTCCATGCTCATGGATTGGAAGAACAAATATTGTTAAAATGTCTATACCACCCAAAGCAATCTACACATTTAATGCAATCCCTATTAAAATACCAACTGGGGCACCTGGGTGGCTCAGTCGGTTAAGCATCCGACTTCGCCTCGGGTCATGATCTCACAGTTTGTGGATTTGAGCCCTGCGTAGGGCTCTGTGGTGACAGCTCGAAGCCTGGAGCCCGCGTCAGATTCTGTGTCTCCCTCTCTCTCTCTGCCCTCCCCCACTTGCACCTTCTCTCTCTCTCAAAAAATAAACAATAAAATAAAATAAAATAAAATAAAATAAAATAAAATACCAACAGCATTTTTCACAGTGCTAGTACAGACAATTCTAAAATTTGTATGGAACCACAAAAGACTCTGAATAGCCAAAGCAATCCTGGAAAAGAAAAACAAATTTGGAGGCATCATGATTCCAGACTTCAAGCTATATTACAAAGTTTAGCCATCAAGACAGTATGGTACTGGCACAAAAACAGAACACATAGAACAGAATAGAAAACCCAGAAATGGATCCACAACTATATGGTAAAGTAATCTTTGATAAAGCTGGAAAGAATATCCAATGGAAAAAAGACAGTCTCTTCAACGAATGGTGTTGGGAATCCTGGACAGCAACATGCAAAAGAATGAAACTGGACCACTTTCTTACACCAGACACAAAAAAGAAATTCAAAATGGATGAAAGATCTAAACGTTAGGATACCATCAAAATCCAAGAGAAGAGCACAGGGAGCAACCCCTTTGACCTCAGCCAGAGCAACTTCTTACTAGATATGGCTCTAGAGGCAAGGGAAACAAAAGCAAAAATAACTATTGGGACTTCATCAAGATAACAAGCTTCTGCACAGTGAAGGAAACAATCAACAAAATGAAAAAGCAGCCTACAGAATGGGAGAAGATATTTGCACATGACCTATCTGATAAAGGGTCAGCATCCAAAATCTATAAAGAGCTTATCATACTCAACACCCAAAAAACAATCCAGTGAAGAAATGGGCAGAAGGCATGAATAGACATTTCTCCAAAGAAGACATCCAGATAGCTAACAGACACATGAAAGGATGCTCTACATCACTCATCAGGGAAATAGGAATCAAAACCATGATGAGATACTACCTCACATCTGTCAGAATGGCTAAATTAATAACACAGGAAACAAGTGTTGGTGATGATGCGGAGAAAAGGGAATTCTCTTACACTGGAATGCAAACAGATGCAGCCACTCTGGAAAACAGTATGGAGATTCCTCAGAATGTTAAAAATAGAACTTCCCTATACTCCAGCAATTGCACTGCTAGGTATTTACCCAAAGGACACAAAAATACTGATTTGAAGGGGCACATGCACCCCAATATTTATGGCAACATTATCAACAATAGCCAAACTATGAAAGGAGCCCAAGTGTGCACTGATTAATGGATGAAGAATACACACACACACACACACACACACACACACACGGAATATTACTCTACCATCAAGAAGAAAGAAATCTTGCCATTGGCAACAACATGGATGGAGGTAGAATGTATTATGCCAAACAAAATAAGTCCATCAGAGAAAGACAAATTCCATATGACTTCACTCATATGTGTAATTTAGAAAACAAAATGGATGAATAAATGCAAAGGGGAAAAAAGAGAAAGAGGGAAACAAACCAAAGGAGATTCTTTACAATAGAGAACAAAGAGGGTTGATGGAGGGAGGTGGGTAGGAGATGGGCTAAATGGGTGATGGGCATCACTTGTTGGGATAAGCACTGGGTGTTATATGTAAGTGATGAATCACTAAATTCTACTCCTGAAAACAACATTACACTATATGTTAACTAATGAGAATTTAAATAAAACTTTGGAGATGAAAAAAATTTGTTTCTTATAGTTTCTATTTTTCTGTTCTGAATTCATCATAGCAGTCATCATAGGCATATTTTCTTTCATGTCCATAAGCATAATTATAATAGTTGCTATAAAATTCTTATCTAGTGTTTGGGCCTTCTTAGAGCTGGTCTCCAGAGACTGCCTTTAGTTTTGAAACTTTCTTTCCTGTTTCTTCATATATCTGGTAATTTTGGGTTGCATCCTTGACCAAACAACAAGTAAATTTGGATTTAATCCTGGACATTGTGATGATATACTGTAGATTCTTATTCTGTCACGTTCCTCCAAAGACCATTGACGTTTTTGCTTTGTTGAACTTGACCGAAAATGCAAATTTTGTTTCCCTTGTGATGGGCAACAGCTGGAATCTGTTTGGTTTCTTTAGGCCTCAGGTTGGCTATCCATCCCACACATACATGGTTCAGGGGTGAGCGGATTTGGGCTAAGTTTATTCACAGAATTTGAGGGCTCTTTCTCTTCAGCTCTCTCTCTAGAAGAGAGAAGTTAAAAACTAGAAATTATTATTTCATTTTGCAGCTGCTGCGGTCACTGCACTCTCTGTTGTCTAGTTCTCATGTCATTGAGACCATAAATTTTCTATTTGGGTGTTAACCTGCCCAGCCCCCAGGGCAGTCTTCCTTCAGACTAAAAGCAGTAAAACCCAGGAAACTCACCCAGTGCCATTCCCTTCTTTCAAGTGTTGATTCTCCAGTGACTGGTTAGTTGTTGTTGTTTTATAATATTTTGTCCAGAAGTTTTAGTTATAGCTGTTACTATAGCTGTTACTTATGGGAGGGCTGATGCAAAAATTACCAGCAGCAGAACTGTTCCATGAAAGTTTCACAAAAAGAGAATCAAATGTGGATAAAGTTTCATTGTAAAAGGTATGAAGGTAAATACCTTTCATTGTAAAAAGGTATGATTTAACTTTCCCTATCCTTCAAATGGTTACTCTGTTGCCCCAACCTCACTTACTTTGTCCTGTTCTGTGGATTTAAAACACTTCTTATTTGAGCAATTAATTTTTCATATGTTAACGTAGTTTTGTTTCTTGACACCTTGCTTCTTCATTGCTCTATCTGGTGCCAGGACAATCTGTGCTAAAGTCGGTGTTGCAGTAAGACTGGCCAGAGAATAATTTGGTACAACCTTTCTTGAAAGCCATTTGATAATAGTATCAAGGGCCTTTGAAATGTTTTAACCCTTTGACCTAAATATTCCACTCCTGAGAATTCTCCTAAGGAAATCAGAATAGCAGCCAGATATTTATATACATAAGTGTTCATCACAATGCCTTCATAAAAATGGAAAAACCCCTCCCTAATTCCAATATTTAATAAAAGGGTATGATGTATCCAAAGAGGAGTATACTGTACTGTCATAAAGATATTTATGGATACTTTTGATATGAGAACTTGCTTTCAACTTATTCTTAGGTGGAAACACCAGAATATAAAACTATATATAGAAAATAGTTTCAAGTATAAAACTTAAATATGAGCCAAAACATACCTGAAGGAAATACATCAATATATTGACAACAATTTCTCTGAGTAGTAGGATAACAGCTGATTCTCATTTCACTTTTGCAATGTTTTTCATTTTCTAAATTTTCAAGAATGGGAATGTATTACTTTTATACTTAATGAAATCAACATCACTCAACAAAACTACTGGGTTCTGAACATCTGGCTCAGTGACGCCAAGGAGTAATAGAGCTGCTAAGAGCCACAGAAAATGCATACTGAAGCTCTGTTATTTTTGCAAGGCAGCAAACTGAGGCACATTTACGAGGTGCTTTATCTGAGACCAGGGTGAAATCAAGCTCAGAATCCAAGTGATTTGATGCAGTTCTATAACTTCCTGTGATCAAAGCATTATTCAGGAAGGCTGTAGGCTCAGAAAGCAGGAACGTTTTGTTATGTGTGGCATATTTTGGCATTATTGGCTTTCTGGTCACTGTTCAAAATATGACACTAATTAGACCTGGGCCAGATAACTTATCTAGGCTCTTTCATCATTCCCTACATTTCCAATTGTGACCATCTATGTTATACATGTATGCCATAGACCCAAATGGGGTCTGGCCATGTAAGTTCACATGCTGAAAGAGAACATTTCGTGGTCTTAACATGTTGGTAACAATTAGACTCCTCTTGTTTGTATGCATATTACAGCTCACAAAGTATGCTGCAGATAGACGAGAAAGTGGCCATGAAACCCGGGTCTTCTGGACGTGAGTGGCAGATTTGTGTTACCCAGAACGTGTACCCTACTAAGGAGAGCCTACAGAGTGATAACTTTGATTCTCTTCTTCCCTAAAAACCACGTTACCAATGCAGAAAAGTGGCAAAAAAGTGGGGAAGTCAGGCTGAAGGAATGGCATTTCTGAGGAGAGACACATGGTCAGATTTTTGCAGAGTGCAATGGGAAGCAGTGACTTCCTTTGAATATAGCTGACGAAAGATTCTATGTTCAGAATTTGAACTCTGGGTAAATAGGAACCTGGGAATTCTCTGTAAGCAGTTTTCAGGGCCTTGATATGAGCAGCCATTTTGGTTTAGGCCCAAGGAGCCACGAATATGAGAATCGGTGACCCAGGCAAATACGAGAATTTGACATAAAGCCCTGTCCGTGGTTCTTTTAGGGAAAAAAGGTGTGCATGTACATGCTTGCACTAATTGTTCAGCAGAAGCAGGCGAGTCCATGACAAAAGCCAAAGGCACACACGGATACTTGCGCTAGTCTCTTTCTCCTGGACTCCGCCAGCCTCACTGGGACAAGGCCGACTGAATCCATGGAACTGAACCCATGTGCTCACAAAGCGCCTCCCCTCCCCCCTCGTGGAGTGCTCCGCCTACCCTACTGTTGGCCGAGATTGAGGCCCACGGGAATTGAGCGTCCTGTCTACGGCCAAACAACTATAGATGAGCTGCAGCTTTACTTGGCCCCTGAAAGCTGGGTGGACTTCAGAGGCTGCCAACTCGAGGCTAGAGGAAACCTCGCTCCCAAGGCAGGGTTTCAGACCCTCCCTTCCGGTTCTCATTTGCATTGGGTCCTCTGCACAAGGATCTCGTTGTACCGTACGGGCTTTTAGTTACGTCTTGTGGCAAGATTACACTTACGTCGGGACCTTGCTTTTACGACAGGGTCCTCACAGGGGGACCTCAAGGACTTCATTTCTGTCGGGTTTCGCACTGCCGCTGGGCCCCAGCGGACGTCGCGCCCTCACTTACGACAGGTCCCTCCCCCCCCCCCCCCCCCCCCCCGCGCCCCGCGTCCCCCGGGGCCGCACTTACGTCAGGGCCCGCTGCCGGGCGACGATGCAGTCGGGCTGGCCGCCACGGAACACCAGGCGGGCGTTGGACTGCACCCACAGCCAGCCGGCCTGCTTGGTGAGCAGCCGGAACACCGTGAGGCCGCTCTCGCCCGTCCTCATCACTGCAGAGAGAGCCTGCGCTCGCATCGGAGCTCGGACGCGCACCTGCCCTCCCTGGGAGCCCTCTGCAGGAGGGGGGGGGGGGCAGCAGGCGGGGGGAGGATTTGCCCCAGCCCCGCGGGGCGGGGTTGGGCCCTGAGGGCGCCTCCCGAACTCACTCCGCACGTGATTCTCGGCGCAGTGCATCATGTCGGCCGCGTGGATGAACTGGTAGCCCGATCCTTTCCTGCAGAGTTCGCTGTCGGTGTAACCCAGGACCACCTTGCCTCTGTGCGGAGGAGACACCGCACTCCTTTATGTTACGGCCTTGCTGTTCATCCCTCAAACTCCTAACAGTTCTCCGTTGCAGCCTTTTCTGCTTTGTGCCCACCCACCGAAGCGCCCAGGAGCGGTCTTCCCCAGGACGCTCCAGGTCCGGCAAGGCTACCTCTCCTGCCACAGGGTTGGAGCAGGACCTTTAAGAGGCCTCCGCACTGACAGGATCGTCTCGGACACTTCTACCACACTTGTAATCCAAAATGCTGTTTAAGCCTGTGCTTACTTGCGTGCGCTGTGGAACAGGGGTCTGTCTGTACCTACAGTCACTCATGTGGGTGAACAAGTGAACGTTGGTTAAGGAGAAGTCCCACAGCTTTCATCAAAGGGCTCTGTGACTCCCCAGCATGCTAAGGACCAGTCTTTGAGTAAGAAATAAAACGTGCATATTATAGTTGTAACAACACATTGAATCACTTGCTTTCTAGAATGTGTTCTAAGGGGCATGTTAATTGATTTCCCCAAGAAAGGTTCAGTGGTCAAATAAAATTTGGGAAAAGTTGGGTCAAACCCAACTAAATTAGATTTTCTTATAGTGGGACTTCTTGGGGGTTCACGATGATTAGTTACTAGAAGTCTTTAAGAGGGAGAAAAGTATCACTAAGGATTTGTTCTCTGCATCACACTAACCTAAACCCCATATTCCTACATGGAAGGTTTGCTACACCGCCCCCATAAGCAGCATCTTTTAAACTAACATTACAGGACCTGTTTGGACAGGATTGGCCAATTGTTCTTGCCTTGCCTTTGGTTCTAGATTCAGGATTTGGGCTAACTAGTAACTAGTAACTAGTGTCCAAGCACTCTTGGTTCCCTAGGAGTCACGATTTCTGGTCAGAGCGTTGTACCTGGAATCACAGGCTATAGGTGTGAAATCCAATTTGTGTTTTGTTTGGAAAAGAAATGTTTTGTTTTGGAGCTCCAGGATGGTGAGTGGCTGGCGAGGTGTTGCAATGGCAAACAGGGTGAGTTGAGGAGACATGAGGATGCCATCTTCTGATCTATTGTTCTGCCCAGGGAGGAGTTTAAGATGGCCATGGAAATTCAGCTCCTAGAAAAAGCAGACCCCAAATGTAATGAGAAGACAAAGGAGAAGAAGATGTGAAGCAGCTAAAACAGTTGATACAACTTTCCCTTTATGGAACTCAGAGGGTCCAGTGTCCTCCTTGTAGTTGAACAGGTAGGACTCCTCAGTATAGGTGTGTGCAGGCTTGGAGCCTTCTCATTCTGCCTTGCCCATCTGGCCCTGATCATTTTTCATGGCTTCTCCATCCTCCCTTAGGTCCTTGACCCACACAGCCTTTTTCATAGAGCCACAGAGTTGATTGAGCTGTGAGAGGGTGTACGATTCCAGGAATTGATAGGCACTTTTAGCTGATTTGGGGGATGGTGAAGAAGGTGTATATTAACATCCTGAGTTCACCAGGGATCTCCACTTAGGACTGTACTGTAGGTAACAGGTGTAACTAAATATCAAGTAAACATGTCCCATATCTTAACCAGGCAGAGGAAGGTTCAAAAGACAACCTGGGATTCTGAAATGGCAGTGAGCTGAAGGCCAGATGGCCCTTCCTGGGATGGTGAGGAAGCCTGGCTCACCCCTTGGGCAGTGTTCCATCTGAGCAGAGCCATGCTCTGTTGTAGGAAGTTCCTGAGCCTGTAAGGATAGCGTGATTACCAGAAACCCAGAAGAGTTGTCCAGCAGGCAGCGGAACCGACAGACAAAACTTCTTTCCAGATAGGAGGGGTCCTCCAAGGGCTGATGCTGAAGGCTGTCAGTGGGGGTGCCACTAAGTGAGAGACAGTTCTCTCCAGGCAGAGCTGGGAAGACAGAAAAGTGAGGAAGCTCTACTAGAACACTCTTCACCACAGAGCCAAAATATTTGTAGCTCTGAAAGAAGCTGGTGGGTGGAGAGAATGTGGGATCATAAGCCCTGTGGCCCAGTGAACCTTGGCCTTGCCTGACAGGATGACCTTGATTAGCCACTCAAGCTGGCTTTACAGTGTCATGAGGATCAAGTTAAAAATGAGATGATGTACATAACATACATATCCAGGAACCCTATTTGCTCTACTGTTGAAATACACCTTGGAACTAACCACTTGTCATCACTTATACCTCTGTTGTGCTGGCCAGTCTCTCATCAGCTGGGCAGACCGTCTAGGTCGAGAACAGCACAGACCCTGAACCCAGACCTGTTGTATGAATCTGGGCAAGTTATTTAACAACTCTATTGGCCCAAATTTTCTTCTCTCTCTTTAAAGAAAGTTATTATGAGAACTACATTTATATATGTAAAGCACTTGGAATAGTGCCTGGCACATTGTAACCTTTATACATTGACTGTTACTCTTGTCATTTTTTTTCTTTTCTTGTTTTAACTTTGCCATAGCCTTCTAACTGGTGTCCCTGCTTCTCCCCCTGCCCCTATAGTCTGTTCTCCATTCAGTAGCCAGAGTAACTTTAAAATATAGGTCAGATCATGTCAACTATCTGTTTAGAACTCTCCAGTGGCTTCCTACCTCAAAGTCTATAGTGGCCTGCACCCCTGCACCCCTTTCCCACTCAGTCACCTGCCAGTTTCCCATTCACTCTCTGTGCCCTTCTCAGTGTCCTCCTTGCCATTCCTCATCTATGCCAAGTCCACTTCTGCCTCAGGGACTTTGCACCCATGCTATTTCTTGCACCTGCACTGCCCTCCTCCATTTATCTGTAAAAAAGGATGCCACTTTGACTCGTTTTGGAGTGCTGGTTTAGCTTGCTCTCTTCCCTGTCCTAGGGGTTTGTATCCTTTGCAAAGGATAATAAAGGAAAAAACAAACTTTTGGGTTAAATACAAAAGTACCATTGAAGATTCATTAGAAAGTCAAAGAGGCAAAAACCAAATTTGTTATCTTTTGCTATAATTCTCAACCTGACAAGTATGATTATAATTGTGCTAATGGTTTTGCCTTTGTCACATGAAAACTGATTTGTCTGGACTTTATTCTTCTGCAGAAGAATAAAGTGTAGCAGGCTAGGGAGGAACAAAGGCAGGTTTATGATCTGATAAATTTTACTACTTTTGTAATCTCCTTTAATAAAACCCCTAGCACATGGTACACCATCAATAAATGTTAGAACATATACACACATGTATAAAGCACACATCAACTGGAATTTGGATTAGTTGGGTGGTCTTCAGATATCTTTCTTCCATGTTTATAGCACTGCATTAAAATTTTGCTTGTATTTTGAAAAAATTATGCATATATTTATAAATATGTAGGTAGACTTCTGTATGGTTTCTGCTACTACAGAGGTATAAGGGTATAAAAAGTATTTAAAAACATGAAATTAGATGCAAAATTCCAGGCTATCCATTGTTAAGGACATAATTCAAACTTGGCAGTGTCAGGCAGTGTACAAAAGTCTGAGCTTCACACTTATGTTCCCTTCTCTTTTGACCCTAGCCAGTCAACACGGACATGGGTGGAGACACAGAAACCGCCCGCACAGAGGTCCAAGCTCAATGCTGAGGACAAAGTTCCTCCCTTCAATGAGCTGATAATCTTATGGGAAAGAAAAAAAGTGAAGTCCTATTTTGTGATAAGTAACTTTACTCTGCTGGATTTATGGCTAGTCAAGACAGAATCTTGTGCCGAATGTCTGAAGTAGGAGCAGGCTTTGAAGAGAGATGGACTAAAATCACAGCAGCCAAAGCTGAATTGAGTTAAAGCTGTATCTTACGAATTTACACAACCATATATTATAGTCAGCCTTGTAAATTTATTCTTGCTTAATATTTTTGGTTATCTACCACAAAAAGGATGTCGTTAGTGTGCAAATATTGGCACATGGATTCACTTTTTTTTTCTAATTGAAGCCTCTGTTTGAGTATTTTATTTTTTTCTAACCATCCGTCACAACAAAGCACAGAAGAGCCTTTCTTTGCATCCTCTGTGGATGCATTAAGTGTACTCTAAATCCTTGGAGAGGGGTCCTGTATCTGGATCTACAAAATGGCATTTACTTGTAAAGAACAGTATTGCCTTTTGCCTATGGTATCCCACCAGTTGGCAGAGTAACACGTTATGGCCATAATGGCCACCTAACTTGTATACTCACTAGATGCACAAATATGAGTCCGTGCCAGCTTGATCATTGTTCAGAGGATGCACCTGCCTGGGCAAGTAGGATATTTCCTCCAGCATGAGTCTTATCACTCACCAACTGGGTCCATCTGGGCAAGCATCACTCTCTTCATCTGAACATTCATTTGTTCAAGCAGCTAATGTTTACTTTGTCTCAGACACTGTTCCAGGCACTGGGAATACATCAGTGAACAAGATCATCAAAAATCCCTCCCTGCATCCTACTGGTAGTAAAATCAACAGGTACTCATGCCTCATGCATAGTTTCCAGTTCCTAGGAGGACCAGATGAGGTCACAGATATAAGATGTAGAGTCCTGTGCCAACGCACACTACCTGATTCGTGATTGCAGTCCTTCCTCCTCTCTTTCCCTCATATTCGTGGGACTTAGGGAGTGCTCGATCAGTGCTTAATGAAATCTACATCTGAGTGAGAAAGCCTGACTTCCTCATCTAATTTCTTCCTCACGGAAGAAACACATGTATACCGCGTTGAAACACATGTAGAGGATTGATTCTGTATTTGCCCTTTTCCCCCCAAGCCTTCCTGACTTACGGTGGTTGTCCTGCTCTCCCTCTCTGCTGATAGGTGCTGCATCTGGAGGCCAGAGAAATTGGCTCTGGAACATGGCTCTATCCTCCTTGTGGATCAGCTCGAACACACTCTGATAGATGACATCTGACTGCAAAGACCAAGGGGCAGTGTCACACTCCAGGGGATGCTTCTTTCCTTCCTGAGGCCAGGTATGACCTGTTCACCTCCAATGAACCTAAGTCATGTCTAGCACCTCTGATCCTTCCAGGCATCGTGTACTCACCTGTCTTTGTCCCTCCCCATCCTGGGTCTGGTTGGTGCACTGTTTCTGTTTTCCTTCTCTGGTTTTGTACAGCCATCTTATCAGGCTGCTGCTGTCCCCAGACCCAGAAAACATCCATGAGGTGGGCACTCCCATGGTGTTGGAGGCCATGTCTGTATCCTCTCTTGAAAAGGGTGGCAGTGCTTGGGGCCAAGGGAAGAATGACTGTCTAGCAGACAAGTCACAGGTCACTAGCAGGGAGATGTCTGAGGCGGGGACACCCTTTGGAAGCTACTGAATAGCCCTGGAGAGTTGGCTTAAAGTTCTATGGAAGGAGAATGTTGAGCTCTTCTGGATAACAAAATTAAACTGGATTAGAACAAAAATCTCATTTCCAGGGAGAGCCAAGTTTGTTCTGTCATTTGTTGAAGGAGATGAGTGAATATAAATGCTAATGTATTTATACATTATATAATGTATTCACTCTAAAGAAATGGGCTCAGGGGCACTGCAGGCAGGGGGCTCAGTCGGTTGAGTGTCTGACTCTTGATTTCAGCTCAGGGCATGATCTCATAGTCGTGGGTTGGAGCCCTGTGCTGGGCTGAATGTGACGCCTGCTTGGGATTCTCTCTCTCTCTTTCTCTACCCCTCCGCTGCTTGTTCTCTATCTCAAAATAACTAAGTAAACATAAAAAAAAAAAAAAAAAAAAAGGAAATGGGTTTGGCAATGTAGTGACTTGAATGTGAACAAAATTTAAGGTATCCTATCCCCATACAGATTTTGCAAATATTTTACACATAAGGAGAATGTTAAATTGTTTTCAAGCCAGTTTGCCTTGAGAAGTCTTACTGTATTCCTTGTAAATCAAGCAGGTTTAATTTTAAAAATGTAATAAGTCAGAGCGCCTGGGTGGCTCAGTCGGTTAAGCATCCAGCTTCAGCTCAGGTCATGATCTCATGGTTCATGGGTTTGAGCCCCATGTCGGGCTCTGTGCTGACAGCACTGAGCCTGGAGCCTGCTTCAGATTCTGTGTCTCTGTCTCTCTCTGCCCCTCTCCCACTCATTTTCTCTCTGTCTCTCTGTCTCTCTCTCTGACAAAAATAAACATTAAAAAAGTAAGAAATGTAATGAGTGTCTCTACTGTTGCTTGTAGTGAATAATTTATTAAGTTATGTTTTATTTGAGTATAGTTTGGGATTATTCTTGATCTTCTGAGAGGAATTAAGTGCAGGTGAAAGTTTTCTGTCAGCAATAAAAAGTTTTTCTGGCCCAAATTCTACCCCAGATAAGTTATTCTTCTTCACTCTTCCCCTGCATCTCTGAACCCACACAAAGCATGATCTTTAGAAACCTGTTGTATATAACCATTTTCTGCACTAAATTCAGGGAAAATGAACTTTTCAGGAGCATATCCATCCCAGCACATGGCATGGTGATAAATATTTACAAGCGTCTGGCTTAGCTGATGAAAGGACAGAGACATTGTATGGGCCTCCAGGCTGGAAGGAGGTGAAGGGCCAGTGGCATGAAGATTGGAGGGGAAATAACAGAGATGGCAGCGTGGGGGCTGAGGCCAAGGGAGGTGGGCTTCCAGGGGACCACCAGGGCAAAACAGAACAGACAGCGTGGAGGAATGCAACAGTGTTCTGACAGTGCCCAGCACCCGACACATCCGTGCTCCCTGCTTCTACCTGGTCGAACTCTAAAAGCCATACACAGCACTGGTGTGGGAGAGCTGTGCACAGAGGCAGAGGCCACAGGCAGTGACCCTGACTTCTCTCCTGTTCACCCACATTGCTGTCGTTCTGTCTGCAGCTCTTTTCACTGCCCCTGGAGGTTCTGAACTGGAAAGCATCACAGCAGGGCAGCCCTGCCTCCCCTAACCACACTGCACAGAGAAACCCATTGCATTTCTTGGATATGAAGGGCTTTAGCCAAGTTTATTTTTTTCTTTCTTTTGTAAAGTCTTCTTATAAGGGTCCCTATCTCTGAACCCTCCCTCACATCACGTTTGTCCTCAGCAAGGGCAAGGAGGCAGAAAGTTCGATGCTGACAGTGTGGGTGTGGCAAGCGCTCAGGCCTCAGGTCTGTCTTTGACAAATAAAACTCCTTCTCAGATTCTCGGCTGAAAACCAGATACAGCATAATGGTACTGACTGGCATTTTTTCTAAAGGAAAGGTGAAAAGACCGTAAAACTTCTCAGCAAGTGTCTTTTCATCACAAGTGAGGCGTAAGTCCAGAGCTGGTGTGGGGTATGCTGCGCACATCCATGAGTGCAAGGTGGGCATGGGAATATGTGAGGAGTGGAGATGGAGGGATTTTGAGTCTTCCTATTGCCTTGATTTCAGAAAACCTTCTGTTGCTATGGCGTTTTATGAACCCCTTACACTGCATGGTATTCTTGGTGAGCGATGCACTTGCACAAGCATGGCTGTTTTTCAGTCTGCATGGCAGTTGTGTGGAGCACGGAATGTCTTCCCTCAGCATCAGCAGTGAAAATGCCCTTCAGGTCTCCAGCTGCAGGGTGTATAACTGAGACACGTCCCAGCTGCTGCCCACTAAAATCCACTGTGGCGGCAACCGTAAGGCAGGCCTGCTCCTGGGAGATGGGACTTCTCTGACGGGCAACTTGGCCATGAGGGCTCCCCTTTGGAGCCTGTTCAGCTTCCTGAGAGCTGTACAGTTGGCTAACTCTCCTTGCCGGGGTCAGGTCAGAATTTTTAGGACATACAATTTTTACACCCTTGCAGGAACTTCAGAAAATGGGACAAACTAAATGCTGGGATGGCTCTTAGACGCTGGAAAAAGCCAGTGGTCAGTGAGAGGGTAATACCGGAGTTGTCCTGGCAGATGGCAGAGAAAGGGACAAAAAGGCTGAGTGAAATGGGTGTGGTGGAATGAATGCAATTCATCAGTTCAGAAGACCCACCAGAGATTGCATACCATGTGAGGGCCCAGGGACATACCACACACCAAGGCCTACAGGAGTGCACTACTGGAGGGGCCCCATCATAAGAAATTTGGTATTAAGGTGACTGTTCTTTTCAGGTCAGGGCTGATGGTAGGAGAGGAAGACACTGGGGTGGGCTCATGAATGTCCATTGGGATGATGGAGCCCTGAAGTAAGAGAGGTCAGATGGCAGCAATTACTGACCAAGCCTGTAGGCTTCAATTACAGTGGTGGCCAGCAAGGTAGAAGAAATAATCAAGGGGGCTTGGACCATAGGGACTTGTGGAGATGGTTAATAGAGCATGGCATCCCAAGGGGCAAAAGAGATGGGCAGCCAACAACGATGCTGCTTAACATCTACAATTAAAGGCAACAAAGGAGGGTCAGTAGGCTGGGGGCTGTTACCTTGATGAAAAATGACAATCCTTTGCTCAGTTTCTGGACCTGAGACAAATTTCAGATCTGAAATCCACTGGCTGAAGAGGGGGCATGGTCCCTAGGAGGAAGGGCCCTACAATGCCATGGTAAGATATTGACCATACCTTCTATCCAACAGCACCACTGTCCATGACCTCCTTGAGATATGTATGATATTGCATGTGATTTACTATCTTGACTGGAGTCAGTTTGGGGGTAGGTTCAGGTAGTTTCCGGTAGTTTCAGGGGTTTTCCCTTGGCCTTTTATATTTCGATATATCTCACTCCATGGGCCAAGGACCCAGTCTGGGGGTTACGCCAGCTGTCAACTAGATTGATTCCAATTACATGCTTATGGAATGGGTAAATGACCACTGGGTGGGTCCTGACACTTTGTGGGTTTGCTGTGAGCCAGACTTTAGCTGGCACTTCAGGTATTATCTGGCCCCCATGGGCCTTCACCCTGATGTGAGGACCATGACGGCACTGGATACCGGGACTCAGACCCTTCAGTAGTGAAGGTTTGCATCACACCTCTAGCTAAGCCATCAAGGTGTGCTGAGGTGATGGCTGAGGGTGAGAAGAATTCAGAATGGAGAGCAGAGGAGTTCCAGGTGCTACTCTGAGACCAGCTGGAGTTTGTCCCACTCACCTCTCTTTTTTGAGGTTCCCCCAGGGAGAGAGGCTCATAGGAACCAAGGAGGATTTGCTCCGCAAACCCTGGTGGAGGAGTAGGCTTGTGAAGCACAAGAAGTGAGTGTGATGGCCATGATAATGTGCCTCTTAGGTTTCTGACTGAGGTTATTGTAAGGTTGCCTCTCTTTGATGTACCACTTGTTTGTGCTGGGGCCACAATTCCTATGGATTGCCCCCAGCCAGTGACTAAGCATGGTAGGGACACCAAGGCAGGCCTGTTCCTGGGAGAAGAGGAGCTTGCCTGCCACATGACTTTGGATTGAGGATGTCCCACTGGCCCTGCACTGCAGTAGAAGACTCTTCCACCCACCCCCGTTCCTTCCTGGTCTCTTGCCCAAGGGACAGACCTGCTTTCCCCAACCCCTGCTCCCTCTTGGGTCCTCCCAGGATTTTCTCCTGAGAAATCTCTTGTTCATCTCATCCTACCTTGGCATCTGCTTCTCAGAGGATATGGGTTACCATGCCCTCCACTGGATGAAAGAAGCCAGTGCTCTAGGAAGGCTCAGTCAGAGACATATGACGTACATGTGTGGGACTGAGATGGAGACCCAGGTCTTCAAAATTCCATTACAGCCCCATGTAGACAAGCATTACATGGCCCTGCCTCACCCCCTAGATTTGCCAAACTCTTCAACTGAAAAATAAAACCACTCACTTGATGAAATCCCAAGTAGTCCTGGACCGTGGGAGAGACGTATAAAACATAGCCATCCTCTGTAACTGCCATGAGGAAGCCGTTGAGGGCCTGGGGAGAGGCAGAGAAGAGTTAGTTCAGATTTTTCCTCATTTCTGTCTTGTGGAGCTCCCGAGGGCTGGGATCAGGGTTGTTAGGTGTTTCTGTGAGCTTTCTTTTGGTGCCACTCATACCCTGAATGGTCATTTTTAAAGCAGGGCCTGGGATATCTGGTTACTCATATCTGCTGACTCATGCCAGCTCCCAAAAGAAGGCACAGTGTGTGTGTGTGTGTGTGTGTGTGTGTGTGTGTGTGTGTGGCATCAAAGTACAGCCAAATTCCAGCTTCAGTCTATTGAGAACACTGCAAACTGAATTAAACAAATACACATGCACATGGGCTGTTTTCCCCTCTGCATCTCTGTTGTGGGTCCCACCCTTTGGTTACACAAATCCATTGAAGTCTTCTCATCTGTAGTGGATGACAAAACTGCTCCTTGTTGTCTATCAGCTGAGGCTGCATGTTGGTCTCACCCCAACAGGTGGCTAAAAAAAGTGCTTATTGATCCTCCAATCCCTTCTGGGAGCCACCCTATTAGAAACTTGCAAAGTATACATTTTTAACCATTTCCTCAGCAGATCCTAAGGAGGCATCCAATCTTAGGACATAGTTTTGGTTGTGACTGAGGTGCATTTTAATTTTAAGCTTTCAGTTGGAAACATTTTTCTATACTTAGGGAAACATATACCTGTAGTTTAAAGCCACTCCCCATCCCCAACATTTCCAGGTACAGATTACAAACAAATGCTCATTAGGAAAACTGTATTTATTCAGCGGTATTTATTGAACACACATGTTCCCAAATCTAAGCCCAAGCCAAATGTGACAAACAGCCATTGACCTCCAGGAGAAAAGAATTTACATGGGAGACAGGCTCAGTGGGGAGCACAGAGAACAAACAACACAATGCAGCCTGCTGTGCGTTTCACAGCAAGATGTAGGGGCTTTGGGGGTCTAGAGTTCACAGAGGAAGGTGGGATCTGGGCCCTGGCAAGAAGCCAGAGCTTGGCCTCAAGACTGCAGGTGGTTTAGCTTGAAGGAAAAGAGCATTCCTGGGATGGGGTGTTGGGGGGGGTGGGCGCGGCAGGACGTTATGTGCCAAGTTTAAGGTGCTGAGTGACTTCCATGTACTGACCATAGAAGAAAGTGTAAGAAGGTGAGTATCAAAATTTTTTCAGAAGTTATTTATGGTGGTGTGATTTTTGCCTATCTTTATAATTTTCAAATATGAATAAGCTCATTTTTTTAAAGAATATGAACACATGAGCTTGTGGATGGGAAGAGATGTGCCTGGAAGAGGCACTAACCTTGTGTGGTGGGAATAGACAGGACTTCACAATATTTCATCTCAAAATATCCCATTTTTCCTGCTGTCTGGTCCCCATGGTGGGGACTCTGAGAACCCTGCACGCCTTGGGAAGAGGTGATTTAACCAAAAAATGGAGGACTCTTCCTGACATTTTTGTTTCAAAGGCCAAGTTCTCAGGCATCAACAAAGGAAAGACTTAATGGGTCAGTCAAGACAAGAGCCTGGCCAGTGCTGGATAACAGGACATCAGCACAGCTCCCTGCCCATGAGGCTTGAGAGGGCCTCCAGTCTATGTGAGTAAAGATTCAAGAGAGAAGTGAAGAGAGCTTGTATGCTGGGAGGTCCTGAGAAAGCTCAGGAGGGTGGGCATGAGGGCTGTTCTCTCCCATGGAGGATGGCAGAAACCCCAGATAGATTTGAGGTTTGAGGGGCTTTAGAGAAGATATTTTTTATGTTTCTGCACACTTAGGGGTTCTGAGGAAACCTTACTGAGACCTGGGAACATGGGGTCATCCTAGGTTGTAAAAATGTAGACAATGGTCTTATTGTTACCATAGAAAAGTTTATTTACATTGCAAATGGTTAGAGTAAGAACTCATGAACCTTTCCAAGGCTTTTATCCTTCTTTTCAGGAGGGGAGGGTAACAGCTTGTGTTTAATTTTTTTTCTATTTTTTAAAAATTTGATTTAATTAGTTTATATCCAAGTTAGTTAGCATATAGTGTAACAGTGATTTCAGGAGTATATTCCTTAATGCCCCTTACCCATTTAGTCCATCCCCCCCTCCCACAACCCCTCCTGCAACCCTGTGTTCATTCTCCATATTTAAGAGTCTCTTATGTTTTGTCCCCCTCCCTGTTTTTATATTATTTTTGCTTCCCTTCCCTTCCCTTATAAAGTCCTCATATGAGTGAAATCATATGATATTTGTCTTTCTCTAACTGACTAATTTCATTTAGCATAATACCCTCCAGTTCCATCCATGTACTTGCAAATGGCAAGATTTCATTCTTTTTGATTGCTGAGTACTACTCCATTGTATATATATATATACCACATCTTCTTTATCCATTCATCCATTGATGGACATTTGGACTCTTTCCGTACTTTGGCAATTGTTGATAGTGCTGCTATAAACATTGGGGTGCATGTGTCCCTTCGAAACAGCATACCTGTATCCCTTGGATAAATACCTAGTAGTGCAATTGCTGGGTTGTAGGGTAGTTCTATTTTTAATTTTTTGCATTCCCACAAGCAGTGCAAACATCTTTGCCAACATCTGTTGTTGCTGGAGTTAATGTTAGCCATTCTGACAGGTGTGAGGCGGTATCTCATTGTGGTTTTGATTTTTATTTTCTTGATGGTGAATGATGTTGATCATTTTTTCATCATCGGTTGGCCATCTGGATGTCTTCTTTGGAGAAGTGTCTATTCATGCCTTTTGCCCATTTCTCCACTGGATTATTTGTTTTTTGGGTGTTGAGTTTGTTAAGTTCTTTATAGATTTTGGACACTAACCGTTTATCTGATATGTTGTTTGCAAATATCTTTTCCCATTCTGTCGGTTGCCTTTTAGTTTTGTTGATTGTTTCCTTCACTGTGCAGAAGCTTTTTATTTTGATGAGGTCCCAATAGTTCATTTTTGCTTTTGTTTGCTTTTGTAAGAAGTTGCTGCGGCCAAGATAAAAGAGGTTTCTGCCTGCTTTCTCCTCGAGGATTGTGATGGCCTCCTGTCCTACATTTAGGTCTTTCATCCATTTTGAGTTTATTTTTGTGTATGGTATAAGAAAGTGGTTCAGGTTCATTTTTCTGCATGTCACAGTCCAGTTTCCCCAGCACCACTTGCTGAAGAGACTGTCTTTATTCCATTGGATTTTCTTTCCTGCTTTGTCAAAGATTAGTTGGCCATATGTTTGTGGGTCCGTTTCTGGGCTCTTTTCTGTTCCATTGATCTGAGTGTCTTTTGTGCCAGTACCATACTGTCTTGATGATTACAACTGTGTAGTATACGTCGAAGTCCGGGATTGTGATGCCTCCTGCTTTGGTTTTCTTTTTCAAGATTGCTTTGGCTATTTGGGGTCTTTTCTGGTTCCCTACAAATTTTAGGATTGTTTGTTGTAGCTCTGTGAACAATGCTGGTGTTATTTTGATAGGGATTGCATTGAATATGTAGGTTGCTTTGGGTAGTATTGACATTTTAACAATATTTGTTCTTCCTATCCAGGAGCAGGGAATATTTTTCCATTTTTTTTGTGTCTTCTTCAATTTCTTTCATAAGCTTCCTATAGTTTTCAGCATATAGGTTTTTCACCTCTTTGGTTAGATTTAGTCCTAGATATTTTATGGTTTTTGGTGCAATTGTAAATGGGATCGATTCCTTGATTTCTCTTTATGTTGCTTCATTGTGGGTGTATAGGAATGCAACCGATTTGTGTACATTGATTTTATATCCTGCAACTTTGCTGAATTCATGGATCAGTTCTAGCAATTTTTTGGTGGAATCTTTTGGGTTTTCCATGCAGAGTATCATGTCATCTGTGAAGAGTGAAAGTTTTACCTCCTCCTGGCTGATTTGGATGCCTTTTATTTCTTTGTGTTGTCTGGTTGCAGAGGCTAAGACTTCCAATACTATGTTGAATAACAGTGGTGAGAATGGACATCCTTGTCTTGTTCCTGACCTTAGGGGGAAAGCTCTCAGTTTTTCCCCATTGAGGATGATATTAGCGTTGGGTCATTCATATATGGCTTTTATGATCTCCAGGCAAGATCCTTCTATCCCTACTTTCTTGAGGGTTTTTATCAAGAAACGATGCTGTATTTTGTCAAATACTTTCTCTGCATCTATTGAGAGGATCATGTGGTTCTTGTCCTTTCTTTATTGATGTGATGAATCACACTGATTGTTTTGTGGATATTGAACCAGCCCTGCATCCCAGGTATAAATCCCACTTGGTCATGGTGCATACTTTTTAAAATGTATTGTTGGATCTGGTTGGCTAATATCTTGTTGAGGATTTTTGCATCCATGTTCATCAGGGAAATTGGTCTGTAGTTCTCCTTTTTAGTGGGGTCTCTGTCTGGTTTTGGAATCAAGGTAATGTTGGCTTCATAGAAAGAGTTTGGAAGTTTTCCTTCCATTTCTACTTTTTGGAACACCTTCAAGAGAATAGGTGTTAACTCTTCCTTAAATGTTTGGTAGGATTCCCCTTGAAAGCCATTTGGCCCTGGACTCTTGTTTTGGGGAGATTTTTGATTATTAATTCGATTTCCTTACTGGTTATGGGTCTGTTCAAATTTTCTATTTCTTCCTGTTTCAGTTTTGGTAGTGTATATGTTTCTAGAAATTTGTCCATTTCTTCCAGATTGCCCAACTTATTGGCGTATAATTGCTCTTAATATTCTCTTATTGTTTTTATTTCTGCTGCGTTGGTTGTGATCTCTCCTCTTTAGTTCTTGATTCTATTTACTTGGGTCCTTTCCTTTTTCTTTTTGATCAAACTGGCTAGTGGTTTACCAATTTTGTTAATTCTTTCAAAGAACCAGCTTCTGGTTTCATTGATCTGTTCTACTGTGTTTTTGGTTTTGATAGCATTAATTTCTGCTCTGATCTTTATTATTTCCTGTCTGCTGCTGGTTTTGGGTGTTATTTGCTGTTCATTTTCCAGCTCTTTAAGGTGTAAGGTTAGGTTGTGTATCTGAGACCTTTCTTCCTTCTTTAGGAAGGTGTGGATTGCTATATAGTTTCCTCTTATGACTGCCTTTCCTGCATCCCAGAGGTTTTGGGCTGTGGTGTTATCATTTTCATCGGCTTCCATGTACTTTTTAATTTCCTCTTTAACTTCTTGGTTAGCCCATTCGTTCTTTAGTAGGATGTTCTTCAGTCTCCAAGTATTTGTTACCTTTCCAAATTTTTTCTTGTGGTTGATTTCGAGGTTCATAACGTTGTGGTCTGAAAATATGCACGGTATGATCTCAATCTTTTTGTACTTACTTAGGGCTGATTTGTGTCCCAGTATGTGGTCTGTTTTGGAGAATGTTCCATATGCACTGGAGAAGAATGTATATTCTGCTGCTTTAGGATGAAATGTTCTGAATATATCTGTTAAGTCCATCTGGTCCAGTGTGTCACTCAAAGCCATTGTTTCCTTGTTGATTTTCTAATTAGATGATCTGTCCATTGCTGTTAGTGGGGTGTTGAAGTCCCCTAGTATTATGGTATTATTATCAATGAGTTTATGTTTGTGATTAATTGATTTATATATTTGAGTGCTTCCACATTATAGCATAAATGTTTATAATTGTTAGTTCTTCTTCGTGGATAAACCCCTAATTATGATATAATGCCCTTTTCATCTCTTGTTACAGTCTTTATTTTAAAGTCTAGATTGTCTGATATAAGTATGGCTACTCTGGCTTTCTTTTGTTGACAATTAGCGTGATAGATGGTTCTCCATCCCCTTACTTTCAATCTGAAGGTGTCTTTAGGTCTGAAGTGGGTCTCTTGTAAACAGCATATAGATGGATCTTGTTTTCTTATCCATTTGGTTACTATATGTAATGATTTTGATTGGAGGGTTTAGTCCATTGATGTTTAGAGTGAGTACTGAAAGATTTGAATTTATTGCCATTATGTTGTTTGTATGGTTGGAGTCTGGGGTGTTCGCTGGTCCTTTCTAGTGTTTGTTGTTTTCGGTATGTATGTATGTATGTGTGTATGTATGTATGTATGTATTTTTTCCTGTTTTCTCCCCTCAGAGAGTCCCCCTTAAAATTTCTTGTAAGTCTCGTTTACTGGTTATAAACTCCTTAAATTTTGTTTGTCTGGGAAACTTTTAATCTCTCCTATTTTGAATGACAGTCTTGCTGGATAAAGAATTCTTGGCTGCATATTTTTCTGATTCAGCATGTTGAATATATCCTGCCACTACCTTCTGGCCTGCCAAGTTTCTGTGGATAGGTCTGCTGCAAACCTGATCTGTTTTCCCTTGTAGGTTAAGGGAAAAAAGAACTTTTTTTTCCCTTGCTGGTTTCATGATTCTTTCCTTGCCTGAGTATTTTGTGAATTTGACTATGATATGCCTTGTTGATGGTCGGTTTTTGTTGAATCTCATAGGAGTCCCCTGTGCTTCCTGGATTTTGATGTCTGTGTCTTTTCCCAGGTTAGGAAAGTTTTCCACTGTGGTTTGCCCACATAACACTTCTACCCCTTTTTCTCTCTCTTCATCTTCTGGAACCCTATGATTCTGATGTTGTTCCTTTTAAATGAGTCACTGATTTCTCTAATTCTTAAATCGTGCTCTTTTGCTGTAGTCTCCCTCTTTTATTCTGTGTCATTATTCTCCATAAGTTTGTCCTCTATATCGCTGATTCACTGCTCTGCCTCATCTATCCTTGCCGCCATGGCAGCCATTCGAGATTGCAGCTCAGTTATAGCATTTATTTCATCCTGATTAGCGTTTACTTCTTTTATCTCCTCAGAGAGGGATTCTAATCCATTTTCGACTCCAGCTAGTGTTCTTATTATGTGATTCTAAATTCTGGTTCAGGGGCACCTGCGTGGCTCAGTTGGTTAAGCATCTGACTTCAGCTCAGGTCATGATCTTGCCATCTGTGAGTTCGGGCCCCACGTCGGGCTCTGTGCTGACAGCTCAGAGCCTGGAGCCTGTGTCAGAATCTGTGTCTCCCTCTCTCTCTGCCCCTCTCCTGCTCATGCTCTCTCTGTTTGTGAAAAATGAATAAACCTTAAAAACAATTTAAATTCTGGTTTAGACATCTTGCTTGTATTTGTGTTAGTTAAGTCCCTGGCTGTCATTTCTTCCTGCTCTTTCTTTTGGGGTGAATTCCTTCGTTTCATCATCTTGAAGGAAGAAAAGGAATTAATGAGGTACAAAATTAAAAAAATCTTGCTTGTATCTGTGTTAGTTAAGTCCCTGGCTGTCATTTCTTCCTGCTCTTTCTTTTGGGGTGAATTCCTTCATTTAATCATCTTGAAGGAAGAAAAAGAATTAATGAGGTAAAAAATTAAAAAAAATTAAAATAAAAAAATTAACAACAACAACAACAACAACAACAACAACAACACACACACACAAATCAAATAAATGATGCTAGGGGCGCCTGGGTGGCACAGTTGGTTAAGTGTCCGACTTCAGCCAGGTCACGATCTCACTGTCCGTGAGTTCGAGCCCCGCATCAGGCTCTGGGCTGATGGCTCAGAGCCTGGAGCCTGTTTCCGATCCTGTGTCTCCCTCTCTCTCTGCCCCTCCCCCGTTCATGCTGTGTCTCTCTCTGTCCCAAAAATAAATAAAAAACGTTGAAAAAAAATTAAAAAAAAAATAAATGATGCTAGATCCTAGGTGTGTTTTGGTCTGGGTGTTGAAAGGGGCTTGATAGATTAGAGAAAAAAGGGGAAGAAGAAAAAAGGAAATTGTCTGAAAATTTGAAAAAATGAATACACTGAAATAGAATAAAATGAAATGATGGAAGTAAAATAGAATTTGAAAAATTTACATAAAATAAAGTTGAAAAACATTAAAAATATTTTAATAAAAATTGAAAATAAAGACAGAATATTTCTTTCTGTATTCAAGAAAAAGAAAAGAAACGAAAAAGAGAGGAAAAAAAAAAGAAAATTGAATAGGTGGACCAGCAAACAGACTGAAATACGATTGAAATTACTTGGTTTTCCATAGAAGTCAAACCATGAAGCGCATTATAGTCTGTAAACTAAGCAGGTGGAGAGACTTGTGTTCCTGAAGAGCAAGGTTGGCCCAGTTAGGCAGGGCTTAGTGTAATGGCTCCATCCTCCATTAGTTTTTGCTGCTTAGCTTACTGGGGTGGATTGTTGTGGTGCTTGTAGGTGGTGTATGCACATGTGCAGGAACGGTGAAAATGGCGTCACCCAGCTACCAGGTCTCTAGTATTGGAATTCTGTTCTCTCCGATCAGCAATTGTGCACCCGTCCTTTGTCTCCGGCTTCTGTCCACTCCCCACTTTTACACTGTCTGTGACCAAGCCCCAGGCAGCACCTCCCTCCTGGATTTTATCTCAGATGTAGCTATGTTTGCTGACCCCTCACTTCTGAGGGACTGCGGCTTTGACCTGTTCTGACCCTCTATGGAGTGTCTCACCAAGCAATGGCTGGGTGCTGGCTGCACCCAGGAACGTTCGCAGGACCATGCTGCTACCGATGCCCAGAGACTGCGGCTGGGTGCCAGCCTGCCCCAGAAAAAGTTCACACGATCATGTATCAGCAGCGTTTCAGGGATTATGGAAAATCACAACACACATCTGGCACCAGGCTTCACCCTTAATGACCTTGTTCCAGCACCAGCAAATCTGGTTGTTCTCCTGGGTCCACTTGGGTCTTTGCCTGTGTGGGGGCCACACAGCCTCTACCAGATGTCCTCCCCACAGGGGAACTGCCTTTCCCCTTGTGGCCTGAAGACCCCTGGACTCCACTCTGCTCCTGGGGGTTCGTCCTTCTCACCAGAGCACCTCCAGGTATTGAGCTGTGGAGTTTCAGACTGCAACCCCCCGTTTATAGAGTCTTAAAGGAATTTAAACACTCTCCTTTCTCCTCTCTCCTTCATTAGTTCAGTCCCTGCGGCTGTTTACACTTTTCCACTTTCTCTCCAACTGCTTTTGCGTTGGGGGGGGGGGGGAGGTGCTTTTCCCATATTCTCCCCCACTGTTTCCATTCTCTCTCCACAAGCAAAAACAGCTCCCTGCCCTCTGTGGCTTCTCTCTCCCCCAGTTCACCTCTCCACACCATGTACCTGCTGAGTTCTGTGGTTCTGGTTGTGCAGATTGTTGTGTTAATCCTCAAATCAGTTTTCTAGTGTGCAGGATGGTTTAGTATTGGTCTGGCTGTATTTCATGGATGCAAGATGCAAAAAAACCTTCCATGCTCTTCCGCCATCTTGGCTCCTCCCAACGGCTTGTGTTTAAATGCCTAAATTAGTATTTTTGCATTCCTTGCCCATAATACAGGCTCGAAAGAGTAGAGTAAGCTCCACTTTTATCTCATTGCCTAAGAGCAAGGAATGGGGGCTCAGGAGAACCACATGATTATTGTTTGCTTGTGAGTAAATAATAGTTAATCTGTTCTGCTCCAGAAATCTCATGTATGCATTCAGGATTGTGGAAATAAAGGAACACCAACCAAATGAGAAAAGCAGAGGCTATTTATTCAGAGCTTGCTGCAGCAAGGGAGTCAGCCATGGTCACTTGAGTTTTAGCAGAGACTCAAAGGCAGAGAGAGGAGTAGGAAAGCTTCCTAGTGGAGAAAAGGGATGGCTTTAGATGGGGCTTGTTTGGAGGCTGTTCACATGGGGAAGCTGGAGATGCCTAACTAGAGGCAGGGCCTACTATGTGACTGGTCAGGGGAGCATGTTGGCTTTCTTTCATTGGTTGTAAGTTAGAAGGAGGGAGAACAATTAGGGAAGCTGTCAGTTATTCATCAAGTCCTGGCCATTCTGGGCCGATTGTTACAGAAATCATTGTCCTGCTTCCTGAATGCTACTAGAGATAGCAGTCTGATTTTCTATAAGTCTTACTGAAAGTAGGCTTGCTTCTGGGATAAATGTTTATTTTAGACAAGGGTTTGGTTTCCTGGGAAGGCTGCTGTAGGTTGTGAGTCAAAGTTCTATTTTTACATATGTCCTGAGCATTGTCTGTTTGTATATTCAGTCTCCTAGGATAAGTGTAATAGGGTTAATGAAAGAGTAATAGTCTCTCTTCCTGGGTAAGATCTAAGAAGTGATTATTTGGTGAGTCTAGCCAGAGGATTCCTGTGACCTGTCACAGTGTTTTCTCAGTCCAGAGAGGGTAGGAGAGCATAAATTATCCTGAACCTTGAGGAGACTAGTGGTCAGGAATAAGGAAGCCAGAAGGGACTGCATGGATGCATGTCCAGAGAACAGGAGGGAACAGGAGCCCCTCAGAAGTTGCTGGCATAGACAACTCTGATGAGATACCTTCTGCCCCTCAAACTTTAATGCTATGCATGTCCCCATGCACTTAGATCAACTTCAAGAAAGAGAATAGGGAATTCATGAACTGACAGAGGCTTCAAGTATTAAGTTTTAGAAAAACAGAGGGAGCTATGGTTCTTGCACACCTCAGTTTGTGACCTGAGATAGTCATTCACACTCATAATGATGATGATGAGGAGGAGGAGGAGGATGACGACGACGACGACAATGGTAATAGCAATGCTGCTGGAGAACATCACATTCTCCTTTCTCCTTATTACAGTGTTACTATATAATTATATCTATCATTGTTTTGGTTACTTTCCATCTACTCTCAAACTCTTTACTCTTCTCATGATTCATGGAGTTCAAGTGGGCAAATTATAAACCTCTTAACAGTCAACTTTCTGCCTCCTCTATGTCTGTGCCCTCACTTTTTCCCACTTTACATTCATGACCATGGATCTTAAATGACCTCTGATGCTACTTAAAAGTCCTGTTAGGTTCTCTGTTCCATTCACTCTTTCATTCTCTTAGGTGACTATTTCACACCTTTCCTCTCTTCTCAAATCTCCAATACCTCTTTTCCTGTCTCACTCTCTGTCTTGCTTCCTGTTGCACTGAAAATAAAAAGCAATCAGAATAAAATGACAAGATTCCCCCACCCCTTTCCTGTCTACTTTTATTTGGGTCTATATTCTTTGCATTCCCCCTTGTTACAGTGGGCAAACTCTTCATCTTCCAAGCCAAGCCCAACCTTTCCACACACTGGTACACTAGATCCTACCCACACTTTCTCAGGCAGTTCTAAATAATACAAAAATATGTCTTAATACTCTGTTATTTCTATGGAATGGGAAAAGGGAAATTCAAACAATTGAGCAGTTCTTATATAGGAGATGTGAGAACAATGCAGATTATAAATGTGGTATTTAAAAATAACTCTAGACATTTTTCAAGTAAATAAAGGATGACAGTTTAGGAAAAATAAAATAACATACTTCTGTCCTGTCTTACAGGATCAAGATATAATATCCAGCAGAGGGCTGCCTTAATTTATGAACTTAAAAAAAACTCTGACTATCCTATTTCTCCTTGGGAGTAGTATTAAGTGGCACCAATCTGCGTACAACCCTTTTGTTTTTAAATTGATGTATAAACACACAGAGAAATGCACACACATTAAGTGTATAGTTTGATGAGTTTTTGGCAAATGCATTCATTTTCCTTACTCAGATATAGAATATTTCCACAATCTCAGAAAGTTCACTCGTGACTCTTTTCTAGTCAGTCTCTACCTCTCTTCATTCCTAATGAGGTGCCCACTATTGTGATTTCTATCAACATATATTAGTGTTGCATGTTTTCTAATTTCATATAAATGGGTATAGTATATGTTCTTATGCCTGCTTTTTTCATTCGACATAAGGTTTTTGGAGGCTTATGCATGTTGAATGTATCAGTGATTCCTTCTTATTGTTGAGTAGTATTCCATTACACAAACATTCCATAATTTGTTTTTCCATTCTCCTGGTTTATAAGAATTTGATTATGATGATTTGATTATGATTGATTATAATTTGGGTTCTTTTGTATTTATCTTGCTTCAATTTAATTGTGTCCTTATGGCTCTGTGGGTTGATATTTTTCATCAAAGTTGGAAAAATTTCAACCATTATTTATTCAAATATTTTTTCTACACAATCTTTTCCTGTCTTCATTTCTTTTGTAACTCCAATTGCATGTATACTAGATGGCTTGTTAGTGTTCCAGAAGTTACTGAGACAATTTTAATTTTCTTCTATATTTTTTATGATTCAATGAGGATGCTTGCCATTGACTTGTCTTAAAATTCACTTACCTTTCTTCTGCTGAATATAATCTGTTGTGAGTCCATCAACTCATTTTCTATTTAGATATGCTATGTTTTCAGTTCTAGAATTTCTATCTGGTTCTTTTTTATAGTTTCTATTTTTTTTTAATTTTCTTATGTTACTTTTTATATCCATCTTTCCTTTTAAATCACTGAGCATATTTACAATAGCTATTTCAAAGTGTTCATCTGTGAATTGCAGCTTTGGTGTCATATCTAGATTTGTGTCTTATTTTTTATTCTTAATTATGGGTCATATTTCTGTTTCCTTGTATGTCTAGCAGTTTTTGACTCCATGCTGGAAATTATGATGCTACTTTAAAAAATGTTGATTCCAGACCTTCTGAAAGGTGTGAAGTGATATCTCATGGTAGTTTTGATTTGTATTTCCCTGATTATGAGCGGTGTTGAATGTATCTGTTGGCCATCTGCTTGTCTTCTTTGGAAAAATGTCTATTCATGTCTTCTGTCAATTTCTTAAATGGATTAGTCATTTTTTAGGTCTTGACTTTGATAAATCTTTATATATTTTGGATACTTGCTAACCTTTTATCAGATAGGTCATTTGCAGTGATCTCATAACATTCCATAGGTTGCCTTTCAGTTTTGTTGGTTGTTTTCTTCACTGTGCAGAAGCTTTTATATTGATGAACTCCCAATAGTTTATGTTTTCTTTTGTTTACCTTGCTTCAGGATACATATCTAGAAAAAAATTGCCAAAGATGTCAAAGAAGTTACTGCCTGTGCTTTCTTCTAGGATTTTTATGGTTTCAGGTCTCAGGTCTCACATTTAGGTCTTTCACCATTTTGAATTTATTTTTGTGTATGGCGTAAGAAAGTGGTCCTGTTTCATTCTTTTGCATGTTGCTATCCTGTTTTCCCAACATCATTTGTTGAAGAGCCTACCTCTTTTCCCATTGGATATTCTTTCCTGAATTGTCAAAGATTAATTGACTGTATAGTTGTGGGCTCATTTCTGGGTTTCTGTTCTGTTCTATTGATCTATGTGTCTATTTTTGTGCCAGTAACATACTGTTTCATACTATAACTTGAAGTCTAGAATTATACCTCCAGCTTTGCTTTTCTTTTTCAAGACTGCTTTGGCTATTCAAGGTCTTTTGTGGTTCCATACAAGTTTTTGGATTGCTTGTTTTAGCTTTGTGAAACATGCTGTTGGTATTTTGATAGGAATTGCATTAAATGCGTAGATTGCTTTGGGTAGTATAGACATTTTAGTGATAATTGTTCTTCCAATCCATGAGCATGGAGTATCTTTCCATATCTTTGTGTCTTCTTCAATTTCTTTCATAAGTGTTTATAGTTTTCAGAGTACAGGTCCTTTACACCTTGGTTAGGTTTATTTGTAGGTGTCTTATTACTTGGGGGTGGAATTGTAAATGGGATTGTTTTCTTAATTTCTTTCTGCTCTTTCATTATTGGTGTATAGAATTGCAACGGATTTCTTCACATTGATTTTGTATCCTATGACTTTACTGAATTTGTGTATCAGTTCTAGCAATGTTTTGTGGAATCTTTTGGGTTTTCTATATAGAATATCATAACATCTGCAAGAAGTGAAAGTTTGACTTCTTCCTTGCTGATTTGGATGCCTATTGTTTATTTTTATTGTCTGATTGCTGAGGCTAGGACCTCCAGTACTATGTTAAATAACAGTGGTGAGAGTGGATATCCCTATCTTGTTCCTGACTATAGAGGAAAATCTCTCAGTTTTTTCCTATTGAGGATGATATTAGCTGTGGGTTTTTCATACATGGCCTTTATGATGTTGAGGTATGTTCCATTTATTCCTACTTTGTTGAGGGATTTTATCATGAATGGATGTTGTATTTTATCAAATGCCTTTTCTGCATCTATTGAGAGGATCATATGATTCTTATCCTTTCTTTTATTAATGTGGTATATCACATTGATTGATTTGTGAATATTGAACCATACTTCAGCCCAGGAATAAATCCCACTTGATTATGGTGAATAATTATTTTAATGTACTGCTGGATTCAATTTGCTAGTATCTTGCTGAGAATTTTTGCATCCATGTTCATCAGGAATATTGGCTTATAGTTCTCTTTTTTAGTGTAGTCTTTGTCTGGTTTTGGGATCAGGTAATACTGGCCTCATAGAATGAGTTTGGAAGTTTTCCTTCCATTTCTTTTTTCTTTTTTTTTTTTTTTTTTAGCATTTTGAGAAGAATAGGTATTAACTCTTCTTTAAATGTGTGGTAGAATTCCCCAGTGAAACCATCTGGCCCTGGACTTTTGTTGGAAGATTTTTGATTACTGATTCAATTTCTATGCTGGTTATCAGTCTGTTCAAGTTTTTGATTTCTTCTTGTTTCAGTTTTGGTAGCTTACATGTTTCTAGGAATTTATCCGTTTCTTCCAGATTGCCAAGTTTGTTGGCATATCATTTTTCATAATATTCTCTTATAATTATTTGTATTTATGGTGGGGATTTTGTTATTTTTCCTCCCACGTTTGTAATTTTTAATCCTTTCTCTCTTCTTTTTGATCAGTCTAGCTAGGGTTTATCAATTTTATTTAATTTATCAAAGAACCAGCTGTTGGTTTCATTGATCTGTTCTACTATTTTTTTTTTGTTTCTATATCAATTATTTCAGATCTAATCTTTACTATTTCCTCTGTTTTACTGATTTTAGGCTTCATTTGTTGTTATTTTTCTAGCTCCTTCAGGTGTAAGGTTAGGTTGTTTATTTGAGATTTTTCTTGCTTCTTGAGATAAGCATGCATTGCTATATACTTCCTTCTTATGACTACCTTTGCTGCACTCTAAAGGTTTTGGACCATTTTGTTTTCATTTTCATTTGTTTCCATGTATTTTTTAAAAAATTTCTTCTTTAATGTCTGGTTGACCCATTCATTCTTTAATAGGATGATCTTTAGCCTCCATGTATTTGTGGTCTTTCTAAATTTTTTCTTGTGGTTGAACTCAAGTTTCATAGTGTTGTGGTCAGAAAATATGCATGGTATGATCTCAATCTTTTTGTACTTGTTGAGGCCTGATTTGTAGCTTAGTATGTGATCTATTCTGGAGAATGTCTCATGTGCACTTGAAAAGAATATGTATTCTACTGCTTTAGGTTGAAATATTCTGAATATATCTGTTAAGTCCATCTGGTCCAGTATGTCATTCAAAGCCATTGAATCCTTGTTGATTTTCTGTTTAGATGATCTGTCCATTGCTGTACGTGGGGTGTTAAACTCTCCTACTATTATTGTATTATTATAAACTAGTTCTTTATATTTGTTATTAATTGCTGTATATATTTGGGTACCTTCAAGTTGGGGGCATAAATATTTAGAATTGTTAGATCTTCTTGGATAGTTAGTTCCCCTGTATTATGATATAGTTGCCTTCTTCACTCTTGTTACAGTCTTTGGTTTAAAATCTAGTTTGCCTGATAAAAGTATTGTTACTCTGGATTCTTTTGATGTATATTTGTATGATAAATGTTTCTCCATCTGCTCACTTTCCATCTGTCGGTGTCTTTAGGTCTAAAATGCGTCTCTTGTAAGCAGTATATAGATGGATCTTGATTTTTTTATCCATCTGATACCCTATATCTTTTATTGGAGCATGTAGTCCATTTACATTCAGAGTGATTATTGAAAGGTATGGATTGAGTGCCATTGTGTTACCAGTAGAGTTGGTGTTTCTCTGATGCCCTCTGGTCCTTTCTAAGCTGTCAGCACACAGCCCTATGTGGGGCTCGAACACAAAAAACATGAGATCATGACCTGAACCAAAGTTGGATGTTCAACCGACTGAGCCACCAAAGCACCCCTGATTTTAGTCTTTCTTTCCCACTCCAAGAGTCCTCTATGATATTTCTTGCAGGGCTGGTTTAGTGGTCACAAACTCCTTTAGTTTTTGTTTGTGAAACTCTTTATCTCTCCTTCTATTCTAAATGGTAGCTTTGCTGGATAGAGTATTTTTGGCTGCATATTTTTCCCCTTCTGCACATTGAATATATCATGCCACCCCTCCTTGCCTGCCAAATTTCTGTGGAGAGATCTGTTGTGAACCTTATTGGTCTTCCCTTGTAAGTTATGGACTTCTTTTGTCTTGCTGCTCTTGGGATTTTTGATTTCTATATTTTGCAAATTTAACTACATTACGTCTTGGTGTTGGCCTGCTTTTGTTGATTTTGATAGAAGTTCTCTGTGTCTCCTGGATTTGGATGTCAGTTTCTTTTCCCAGATTAGGGAAGTTTTTAGCTGTCATTTTCTTGAATAAACCTTCTGCTCCCTTTTCCCTCTCTTCTGGGACTCCTATGAAATGGATATTATCATGTTTGATGGAGTCACTGAGTTCCCTAAGTCTACTTTCATTTGAAGATTTTTCTTTACCTCATGTTCAGCTTTATTATTTTCCATAATTCTATCTCCTATATCACTTATTCATTCCTCTGCTTGCTTCTTTCATCTTTGTAGTCATTACATCCAGTGGTTTTGGATCTTGGTTATATCTTTCACTTCAGCCTGATTGGTTTTTAGGTCTTTTATCTCTGCAGTAAGGGTCTCCATGATGTTCTCTATGCTTTTCTCAAGCCCAGCTAGTGTTCTTACGATTTTTGCTTTAAATTCTGGATCAGGCAGATTACTTATATCTGTTTTGATTAGATCCCTGGCTGTGACCATTTTTTCTTTCTTTTGGAATGAATTCCTCCATCTTGACATTTTGTCTAGGTCTCTGTCTTCTTCATTGTGTTAGGAAAGTCTGTTATGTTTCCTGCTTCTGAGAGTAATGGCTTTATGAAGAAGAGGTTATACAGTTTCTGGGACGTGGTGTTTCAGGAAGTGTCTCTGGTGTGTGCTGGGTGCACTCTGGGTGCTGCTGTGTTTTGGCTGCTGTATTCCTCCCGTCAGTCATCTGCAGTTTCTCCTTGCCTACAGTGGACAGTGTTTGTATCTTAACCAGAGTGCCGTGAATCTTTACTAGGTGTGCTCTAGTCTGCTTGTTAAAAGAGACCTGATGCTATTTCCACTAGAACTGAAGTTCGCGTAACTCTCTGGTTGGTAGACATGGTGTATGTGAGGGTTTGTGCTGGTCTTCTAAGAGAGGGGCCTACTGCACTGGTCGCTAGGCACACTTGCCAGAGAAAAGCAGTACCAGCAGAGGTAAGGGCAGGTGGTACTTGGTGTAAGCAGGCTAGGCAGCAAGTGTTGGTGCTGTGCTGTTTACTGAAGTTGGTTTATGCTGATGTATGGGGGAAGGAAATGGTGTCAACCCATTCCTCTGTCTCTGGAGAGGGGAGTTTGTTCTCACTGCTGTCAGAGAAGCACTTTCAGATGAGCGAATAAATTCCCCTCAGGCGATCACAGGCATTTTTCAGATCACTGTATTCACACACTCTCTTGGTCACTTTCCTGCCTAGAGCAGTGCAGCATACCTTAGGCTCTATCCCAGCCAGGTCAGCTAACTTTTAAACTTCCAAGCTTCAGGGACCTAGTGTGGCTGGGACCTGTGCTGCTCCTTTGGGGGCTGAGCTTGCTGCGCTGAGACTGATGCAGGTTTGACCCAGAAAGGAAGTCGTGCCACAGTGCAGGGGTGTGGAGTTTGAAGCAAGCAGCCTAAACAGCCAGCCTCCTGGTTAGTTGCCCTTAGCAGGTGTCTCTGAGCCTATGCTGAGAGGTGGGGAGGGAAATGGCAACCATAGGTTCTTTTGTCCCCAGAGAGGCAATGGCACTTCTCACAGATGCACTCCAAAAAGAATGAACAGTCTCTTCTTATGCCACTTAGGTGATCCTCAGATTGGGCAGGCTGCCCCAGGGTTGCTTGCCTGCCTTCTCTCAGGAGTAGGGCAGTGGCCTCGGATCTCTACCCCAGCAAAGCCTGGGGTCCTCTGAAACTCCAGTCTTTTGAGCCCCGCTGGCTGCAAAGACACAAAATGCATCCCCACTCATTTCCCCTCGCCAATGGCTTTGGGGAAGTGTTCTTGTGCTTATCCACGTGTGCTTCACTCTCTCTAGCTTTTCTCTGTGACCAGGGATCCTTTCCCTCTGCAGCAAACACTATCTGTTTCTCCCCCAAACCACATCTCCACACTTCCTACCTTCCTCAGAGTTGCCTCTTCTCTCCCTCTAGTTGTGCAGTTTGTTCTATCAATTCTAGGTTGATTTCTAGAGTATTCAGAATGATAGTTAGCATTCAAGGGAGGAGGCAAGCCTAGGGTCCTCCTACTACACCACCATCTTAGCGCCCCCCCCCCCCAATTCATTTTATATGATCTCTCCTGCAAACTTTCTGAACTTGTTTTTAGTTTTATTAGCTTTGTACTGGATTCCCTAGGTTTTTCTCATACAACATGATGTCATCTGCAAATTGAGGTAGCTTTACTTTTTCCTTTTCTGTAGGGATGACTTTAATTTCCTTTTCTTGCCTAATTTCCCTAGAACCTCCAGTACAATGTTGAGTAGAAATGGGAGAAAAAACATAACTTGTTTTTTCCCTGATCTTAGACAACATCTTTAATCTGCAACTTTATTTATTTTTAAATGTTTGTTTATTTTTTAGAGAGAAAAAGCACGAACAGGGGTAGGGGCAGGGGAGGGGCAGAGAGAGGAGCACAGGGGATCCAAAGCAGGCTCTGCACTGACAGCAGCTAGCCTGATGTGGGGCTTGATCTCATGAATCATGAGTTCATGACTGGAGCTGAAGTTGGTTGTTAAACTGATTGAGCCACCCAGGTACCTTTTAGTCTGCAACTTTAAGTGTGATGTTTACTTTGGCTTTTTTTGTAGTTGTCCTATATCAGGTAGAGAAAGCACTGTTTTAATGAAAGAGTATCAGATTTTTGTTACATGAGAGAGTATCAGATTTTTCGTAATGCCTTTTCTCCATCAGCTGAGGTTATCATGTAGTTTTTGTCCTGTATTCTATTAATATGGTGTATTTTATTACTAGATTTGCACATGTTAAACCAACTTTGCAGTTCTTGGGCAAATCTCACTTGATTTGGGAGTTTAATCTTTTTTTGTATGTTGGTTAGATTCACTTTACTAGTATTATGTTGAGGATTTTTGCATGCATATTCCCAAAACATATTGCCCTGTGGTTTTCTTTTCTTGTAAAGTCTTCTTTCTTGTAAAGAAATGCTCCTTCTATTTTTGCTTTTTTTTTTTAGAAGAGGTTGTGAAAGAATAGTGTTAATTCTTCTTTAAATCTTTATTAAAAATCACCATGATGCCACCTGAACCTGAGATGCTCTGTATGGGATATTTTAGATTTACTAATATGATCTCTTTACATGTTATAGTTTTATTTAGATTTTCTGTTTTGTTTAGTTTGTGACTCGCTAAGAACTTGCCCATTTCATATAAGTTTTCTAGTTTGTTGGAATACAGTTGCTCTAGTATTTCCTTATAATCCTTTGTATTTCTGTACAATCTGTAATGAGGTCTCCTTTTGTATTCCCACTTTCAGTAATTTGAATTCTGTCCTTTCCCCCCCTTGATCTAAGTAAAGGTTTGTCAATTTTCTTTATCTTTCCAAATAACTGTTCTATGGGACTTCTGTATGGTTTTTCTATCCTCTATTTATTTCCATTCCAGTCTTTATTACTTCCTTCCACTGCATGCTTTTGTTGTAGTTTGCTCTTCTGTTTACAATTTCTGAAGGTGGAAAGTGAGATTATTCATTTGAGATCTTTATTTTTTTAATATAGGCATTTATAGCTATAAATGTTCCTCAAAGAACTGCCTTAAGAGCATTTGATTAAGTTTTGTTGTATTACTTTTGTTTTCATTCATCTGAAAGTATTTTCTAATTTCTCTTGTGATTTCTTCTTTGACTCATTGGTTGTTTAGGAAAGTGTGTACTTTGTAAATATTTTTAAATAGTCCTTTTGTTATTGATTTCTAATTTAAGTCCAATGTAGTAGGAGAACTTTTTCCCCCAGTGCTTTCAACTGCTAGAAATTAAAAAGATGTATCGATTATATAAAATTTTATTTTATTATATATGTATTTTTTCCTTATGATGTGCCTTTCATTCCTGTCAATTATTCATTCCATAGCTGAAAACCTATATTTCTCTCTCCCCTTTACCCATTTTGCCCAACTGCCCAACCCCCTCCACCCTGGCAACCCTCAATTTGTTGTATGTATGTATAGGTCTGATTCTGCTTTTTGTTTGTTTATTCATTTGTTTCTGTTTCCTTTTTCTTTTCTTAAATGTTTATTTATTTTGAGAGAAAGAGCGAGAGAGCAAGGGAGGGGCAGAGAGAGAGAGGGAGAGGAAGAATCCCAAGCAGGCTCTGTGCTGTCAGTGCAGAGTGCAATGTGGAGCTCAATCCTATGAACCATGAGATCATGGCCTAAGCCAAAATCGAGAGTCGGACAGTTAACCGACTGAGCCACCCAGACACCCCTGTGCTTTTTAAGATTACACTTTTAAAGATTTATTTTTTTTTTTCAACGTTTATTTATTTTTGGGACAGAGAGAGACAGAGCATGAACGGGGGAGGGGCAGAGAGAGAGGGAGACACAGAATCGGAAACAGGCTCCAGGCTCTGAGCCATCAGCCCAGAGCCCGACGCGGGGCTCGAACTCACGGACCGCGAGATCGTGACCTGGCTGAAGTCGGATGCTTAACCGACTGCGCCACCCAGGCGCCCCAAGATTACACTTTTAAGTGGAATCATATGGTATTTGTCTTTCTTAGTCTGACTTGTTTCATATAACATTACACATTCTAGGTCCATCCATGTTGATTCAGATGGCACAATCTCATCTTTTTTATGGCTGTGTAATATTCCATTGTATGTATACACCACAATTTCCTTATCCATTTGTCTGTTGGTAGACCCTTAGGTTGCTTCCATATCTTGGCTGTTGTAAATACTGCTGCAATAAACATAGGGATGAATATATCTTTTCGAGATAGTGTTTTTGTTTTCTTTGGGAAAATATCCTATGGTGGAATTATTGGATGATATGGTATTTCTATTTTTAATTTTTTGAGGAAACTTCATATTGTTTTCTGCAGTGGCTAGACCAATATACCTTCCCACCAACAGTGCAGGAGGGGTACTTTTTTTCTCCACATCTTTGTCAACACTTGTTGTTTCTTTCTTTCTTTTTTTAAAAATTTTATCCATTCTGTTTTTTTAAAAATTTTATCCATTCTGGCAGGTGATATCTCATTGTAGTTTTGGTTTGCATTCCCCTGATGGTTAGTGATATTTAGCATCTTTTCTTGTGTCTGTTGGCCATTTGTATGTCTTCTTTGGAAAAAGGTCTATTCAGATCCTCTGCCCATTTTTTAAATTGGATTGTTTGCTTTTTGGTGTTGTGTATGTTCTTTAGATATCAGAGACATCATTTGCAAATATCTTTTCCTATTCAGTAAGTTGTCTTTTTGTTGATGGCTTCCTTTAATGTGCCAAAGCCTTTTATTTTGTATAGTCCAAATAATTTATTTTTGTTTTTGCTTCCTTTGCCTTAGGAGACATTTCTTGAAAAATTTTACCATGGGCATACTTGGGTGGCTCAGTCAGTTGCGTGTCTGACTTTTGATTTTTGCTCTAGTCATGATCCTAGGTTTGTGGTATTAGGCCCCATTTTGGGCTCTGTGCTGAGCCTGGAGCCTGCTTAAGATTCTCTCTCTCCCCCTCTGCCCCTGTCCCTTGCTCACTCTAAAATTAAAAAAAAAAAAAAGACAAGAAAAATACTATAATGGCCAATGTCTGAGAAATTACTGCCTGTATTCTCTTCAAGGATTTTTATGGTTTATGGTCTCACATTTAGGCCTTTAATTAGTTTTCAGTTTATTATTGTGTATGGTGTTAGAAGTGGTCCAATTTCATTCTTCTACTGGTAGCTGTCCGATTTTCCCAGAACTGTTTATTGAAAAGATTGTCTTTCCCCCATTGTATATTCTTGCCTCCTTTTTCATAGATAAATTGACCATATAATTGTGGGTTTTTTCCTGGGGCCTGAATTCTGTTCCATTGATCTATGTATCTATTTTTGTTCCAAATTAGAGAACATATTTTGTATGATTTTAACTCTTTTAAATTTATTGAGGCATGTTTAATGGTGGAATATGGTCTAATCTGGAAAATATTCCATGTTTGAGTAGAATGTGTATTGTCCTGTTGTTTGGTTGAGTGTTCTATACTGTTTGTTACATCTAGTTGGTTTATAGTATGGCTTAAGTGTTCAACATCCTTGTTAGTCTTCTATCTAGTTGTTTGTGTTTATTATTGCAAGTTGGGTATTAAAGTCAGTAACTACTATTTTTGAATTATTTATCCCTTTGATTATACCAGTTTTTACTTTATGTATTTTGGGGCTCAATTGTTAGGTGCATATATATTAATAGTTATTATATCTTTGGAATAGATTGGCCCTTTAATTATTATAAAATATCTATTTACCAGAGCAGCTGGGTGGCTCAGTTGGTTGAGCATCCAATTGACTCTTGACTTCGGCTCAGGTCATAATCCCAGGGTTGTGGGATTGAGCCACACATTAGACTCTATGCTAAGCATGTAGCCTGATTAAGATTCTCTCTCTCAGGGCGCCTGGTTAGGCTCAGGTCATGGTCTCACCGCTTGTGGGTTTGTGCCCCACATCAGACTCTGCGCTGACAGAGCCTGGAGCCTGCTTCAGATTCTGTGTCTCCCTCTCTCTCTGCCACTTCCCTGCTCATGCTCTGTCTCTGTCTTTCAAAAATAAATAAACATTAAGAAAAACCTTAAAAAAAGATTCTTTCTCTCTGACCCTCTCTTCTGCACTCTCTAAAAAATAAAAGTAAGTAAGTAAGTAAATAAATAAATAAAATATTTATTTCCAGTAATTTTTCTTGTGTTAAAGTCTATTTTGTCTCATATTAATGTAGTCACACCAGGTCTCTTATGGTTGTTGTTTGTATAGTATATTCTTTTCCACCTTTGCTTTGTATCTATTTACATCTCTGAATCTAAAGTGTATCTCTTGAAGACATATGGGAGGGATTATAAGAAATACAGCCAGATAGTCATTGACTTTTTATTGGATTGTTTAATCATTTACATTTAAGATTATTATTGATATTATGGGATTTACATTTGCTGTTTTGCTTTTTTTTTCTGTGTCTCATATTTCTTTTGTTCCTCTTTTACTATAAGTTTTTATTCTAGTATAGCATTTCATTTATTTAATGTAATATTTTTGTATTTTTTGAGTTTGTTAAAAAATGGTTGCTCTGTGGCTTGCATATACATAACAAATTATCAGAATATACTTCATTTTATGCTAACTTAATTCCAATGAGATATAGAAATTTACTCCTATATATCTCTATTACCTTTCTCCCTTTTTGCTATATTTTAACGTATATTATAACTTTATATGATACAAATCTGTAATACAATGTTATTTTATTACTTTAACATTTAATGCATTTTATTTTTTAATGTTTATTTATTTTTTTTTTAATTTTTTTTTCAATGTTTATTTATTTTTGGGACAGAGAGAGACAGAGCATGAATGGGGGAGGGGCAGAGAGAGAGGGAGACACAGAATCGGAAACAGGCTCCAGGCTCTGAGCCATCAGCCCAGAGCCTGACGCGGGGCTCGAACTCACGGACCGCGAGATTGTGACCTGGCTGAAGTCGGACGCTTAACCGACTGCGCCACCCAGGCGCCCCTAATGTTTATTTATTTTTGAGAGACAGGGAAAGAGAGAGAGAGAGACAGGCAGGGAGAGAGAGAGACAGACAGAGACAGAGACAGAGACAGAGCTGGGGAAGGGCAGAGAGGGAGACACAGAATCCAAGCTGGCTCCAGGCTCTGAGCTGTCAGCACTGTGCTCGACATGGGGCTCAAACCCATGAACACGGAGATCATGACCTGAGCTGAAGTCAGACACTTAACCAATGGAGCCACTCAGGCGCCCTAATTTAATGCATTTTTAATCAGCTGAAAGAAGAAAGGAGAGCACATATATGTTTAAGGAGAATTACTTTATTAAACTTCTTGTTACCATTTCTGGTTCTTTTCAATTTTTGTGTATTGGAGTTCACATCTGATGTCATTTCCTTACTTCAGCACAAGTTTTCTCCCATTTTCTCTCACTTGCCTTCTGTATTGTTGTTATTGTAAACTATATTGCATTTCTGTGTGTTATAGGCTCAACACAATTTATATACTTGTTTGTTTCCCCAGGAAACTGCTTTTTAAAATAACTATATAGAAGAAAGAAGAAACATTATTTTGCCTTTTATAATTGCTGATAATTGCCTTGTCAGTGCTGTTGTTTCTCACGTGGATCAATTGCTGTTGGATATCACTTAACCTTCAGGCTGAAAAAGATCCTTCAGTATTTATCAAAAGGTGAGTCTGCTAATAGCAAATTCCCTGAGTTTTGGTTTATCTGGGAATATTTAGTTCACCTTCATTTTGAAATATAGTTTTGCTGATATAGGATTCTTGGTGGAAATGTGTGGGGTTTTTTTCTTTTTCTCTTTCAGCACTTTATGTCACTGCACTGTCTTCTGGCCTTCATGGTTTCTGATCACAAGTCAGTTGTTAATCTTGTGGGGGGTTCTCTTGGACATGATGAATCATTTTTCTCTTGGTGTTTGATTTTCTCTTGTCTTCATTTCAATATTTTGACTATGATGTGTCCAGGTGTGTATCTCTTGGAATTTATTCTACTCAGATATTTTTGAGCTTCTTTGGTGTGTACAGTAATGTTTTTATCAAATTTGTGAAGTATTAGGTCATCATTTTGTTGAATATTCAATCTGCTCCTTTTCCTCTCTTCTTTCTGTCTGGTACCCCCAGTATATGTATATTGGTGTGCATTTAATGGTATCCCATATTTCTTACACTCTCTGTTCATATCGTGTGTGTGTGTGTGTGTGTGTGTGTGCGTGTGCGTGTGCATGTGTGTGCTGCAGACTGCATAATCTCTATCTATCTTCAAATCCTGCCATGATTCTTCTACCAGCTTAAGTATGCTATTGAGTCCCTCTAGTGAATTTTTCATTTCAGTTATTATATTCTTCAACTCTAGAATTTCCATGTAGTTCCTTTTATATCTCTCTTCATGGATATTTTGTATTTGATGAGACTTTGTCATCTTCCTTTAATTTTAAAAATTATTTCCTTTCATTCTTTGAACATATTTATAAAAACCACTTAGAAGTTTTATCTGGTATATTCAACATCGGGGTCACTCAAGGGCAGTTTCTATTCCCTCTTTTAGTTCTCTACATGAGTCACACTTTCCTGTTTCTTTACATGTCTCATGATTTATTGTTGAGAACTACATCTTTAGGTAATATACTAACTGGATAATGATCTCCACCTCTCTTGTTTGCTTGCTTATTTAATGATCTGGATGGATTAGTTCAGTGAAGTCTAATTCCCTCACCCCCTGCAGCCTCTAATCTCATTCCCCATAAGGCATAGCCTTGGGTATGTACATAGTCTTCCTGATCAGCAGATAGTGACAACAGTGTGTACCTTTGCGGTTTATTATCTCCTTCCCTGATCTCACCACTAAACTTCAAGCTGTTAGCCTTCACTAATTGTTAATGGGTTGCTCTATTGTTCTAGACGATGGTCCAGTTGCAGTTGGACATTACAAGGGCAAGGTTTTGGTAGATTTTGAGACTTTTCTGACCCTGTGGCTCTTCCAAATTGTGTCTTTCCCTGATTTTCTCTGTTAAATTTTAGCTGGTCTACTATTTCACCCTCTTAATTGTGCGTTTTTAGAAAAATGGAATGATTTAAATTTGATTTGATCTTGAATGCCAAACATCTGAACGTGCTCCCACAATATGAAGTCAAATATTTCTGTGAAAATAAAAGGAAACCTGTTTTTAAATCATGGAGCTGGGGGATCAGAGGGGGAGCTCTCATGTCTTACAACTCATCATCAATTGCAGAGCACAACAGGAAGAGATATATCTTGCAAGTTGATACTACTTTAGCTATTTTGCTACCAGCAGGAGGAAGAAGGATTTCCTCCTCCCCCCCCCCCCCCACCGAACCAGCCTAGTCAGTAAGAGATGTTCAAATCTCAGCCTAAGACTGTCACACCCCAGCCAATGAGAAGTCACTATACTTCCAGCTCCCAGTTTATTCTAATGGACTTTCTGTTTACAGCATCCCCTTCCAATTTCTCCTTCTCCTCTGTAAAAGAGTCTCTTCTCTTTTGTTCTATGGACTTGCCTATGGTTTTTCAATAGATTTGTTTGTCCCAAATTGCAATTCCCTCTGGCTCCCAAGTAAACCTATGTTTTCTGGTAAAACAGCTGACAGTTTATTTTCAAGGTAAATGTTACTCGGTGTCAGAAGTGGGATCCAGAAAAGACCCTCCCCTCCCCCGCTCAACAATTCCTGGGGTGATGAGCAAAAGCCACTGGTATCCACAGAGCTACTTGAGCTCACTGCTTTCTTGGTGAACCTTGGAGTTTGAGGCTAAGTTTTCTTCTGGGTTTTGAGTTCTGCTCTCTCTCTCTGTTTTGATTTCTCCATGCTTTATTAAGGATCTGTGTTAAGGCCTTGCCCTCTGAGAGTACTCATTTGGACTTTGGTCCCACTCTTTTTTAGAACTAAACTTTTCCTGTTGAAATTGTGCCTGTTGGAAATATGCTGACTTTGGTCCGATACCTTTGAAACCAGGCTGTTTCTACTGGAACTGTGCTGTTTAGGAATTTTCTTTGGTTTTAGGAAAAAGACTCTAATAAAACAGATCACAATCATCAAAATGCTTTGAGGGTGCCCCCTCCATTCTGGGTCCTCTGTCGATTTTATGTTTTAAAATCATGGCCCCCCTCATGTGCATTTCTAACTAAATATACCAACTTAACGGAAAGTAATGTAGAACTTCAATGGCCAATATGGAAGAACATTTGATCTTCCCAATTTTTTTCTTATAATTACATTAGAAACCTTTGTCTGCAAACAAAACAAAACAAAACAAAGTAAAAAAACTGAATGGGATAACTACTTTAATTGGTGCCTTGAGGGTACCAATTTTCAGGATTCTAAGTTTGCATCTTTGAAAATTACTGTTTCTAAATTAACTGAGGCAAAGGCGGCAGAGGGGGGTATAATTCTAGAATTTGACAGTATTAATCAAATAGCCAATGAGGTGAATTAAATGACCCTTTGAAATCTATTCGCTCCATCTCTTGTGGTTTAGCTGAGTCTGGAGACACTGATCATTTGTTCCTATTGAATCAGCTACCATCGTTCTTATGGACAAAATCTTCATCTGCTACTGGCAGAATCTACAGTGCACCTCCCATCAAGATTCAAAGAGATCCCTCAAAACCTCTCCCCAGAATTAATCAATAGCCTATAAAGAAAGAAGTCCTATAAGGCATTATGACCATAATAGAAGATTACAAGGCTCAGAGCCTCATTATATGCTGCACTAGTCCCTGTAACACTCCTAATTTACCTGTGATAAAACCCAATGGCCAGGGATGGAGGTTTGTCCAGGACCTCTGAGCAATAAATAACACTGTAATCCTTCATTACCCTGTTGTTCCTAACCCCCGTGTGTTACCAATATCCATTCCTGATGATAGCAAATTTTTTTCACTGCAATTGATCTATGCAGTGCATTTCTTAGTATTCCAGTTGATTAAGGATAGCTAACATCTATTTGCTTTCACTTAGAAAGAATGGAAATACCTGGACAGTAATGCCCCAGGGCTTCACAGAGTGTCCTTACTTTTCACAAAACTTAAAAGCTGACCTGCATGCTATAGTTTTCTTCAGGCTTTACTTTGCCACAATGTGTAGATGATTTGCTTCTTAAACTTCTTCACAGGAAGACAGTATTCACCTGTTAAACTTTTTGGCCTTAAAGAGATATAAAGTCTCCAAAAATTTTTTCAGTTTTCTCAAATTCAGGTTTGATACTTTTGGCATCTTATCTGGGAATAAGGACTACATGTTTTCACAGTGTGTTCCCAGGAGTGAAAGACCTTAAGCATCACATCGTGCAACCTGGAAATTTTGTCTTTTGGAAACGACACTTCCAGAAAGGCTCTTTAATCTCATGGAAAAGGCCCTTATCAGGAACTGCAAACCAATGCTTGTGCCGCCAAACTCCAGGGAACAGACTCTTTGATTCATATGACTCATCTGAAGACAGCACCAAACCCCGACTGCACCTACACACCCCCTAGTGTCCTGAAAGTAAAGATTTCCTGGATCTGAAGCACACAGCCTTTGGAAAGACAGATTTCTGAGTCTTACAACCCCTGAGGCAGGCAGGGAAATGCAGCATCATCCTTGTGGGGAGAGTTGGCTGCTACTTGATTAGCAGGTGGCCATTAAGGACTGACATCCAGGGTTTCTGACTCTTCTCATGTGTGACTCCCACCCACATGGCACAATAGTTATAGAACTATCCAAAAAATGGGAAAAAGAGATATAGAATACTCTATTCAACCAGAAACCGTTCATGGCAATTAAAGATAAATTCAATAAGAGTTGAAACAAAATTTTTCTGGAAAACTCGGAGGCATGATTCTGTTATAATTATAACCACTGACAGGGAATAGAGTTGGAAAATATCATACAGTACCTGAAGAAGCAAGTCCCCTTCAGAAAACAGTTCTGCATTGACCTGTGGAGAGGTATGCTCACTTCTTCCTGGATTCATGGGTGGGTCACCTGAGCAGTCTGCAATGCTGTCCTTTAGGATGGCTGAGGAAGACAAAGGTGGCATTGAAAACAAATATGTAATAATTTTGTTGGTATAGCTTGTGTTTGAGGAAACCATCTTTTTTTTTTTTTTTTTTCAACGTTTATTTATTTTTGGGACAGAGAGAGACAGAGCATGAACGGGGGAGGGGCAGAGAGAGAGGGAGACACAGAATCGGAAACAGGCTCCAGGCTCTGAGCCATCAGCCCAGAGCCTGACGCGGGGCTCGAACTCACGGACCGCGAGATCGTGACCTGGCTGAAGTCGGACGCTTAACCGACTGCGCCACCCAGGCGCCCCGAGGAAACCATCTTAATAGGAAACAAACTGAGGGTTGATGGAGGGAGGTGGGTGGGGGGATGGGCTAAATGGGTGATGGATATTAAGGAGGGCATTTCTTCTGATGAGCACTGGGTGTTATAGGTCAGTGATACATCACTAAATTATACTCTGGAAACCAATATTACACTATATGTTAACAAACTAGAATCTAAATAAAAATTTGGAAGAAATAAAAAAAAATACATGGTAGCTCTGAAATAAAGAGGGGGAAGAAAAGGAAAGCATCTTACAGCCTCAGAAGTGCCCATTAAGTGATCTGGTCATGATTCCTGGAAAGAAACCCAAGGGCTACTGGAGCTGCTCATGCTTGTTCAAGCCAACATCTAAGACAGAGCAGCTGTGAAAAGTCGAGGCTGCTTGAAATCAGAGGAAAGTCATTTGTACAGAGAGGTCTGCAAGTTGTTTTAAAAACAAGCTCATCACAGGGTTCATCAGAGAACCCTGTGGAAACTAGGGCACTCCTGCCTCTGTCTCTGGCCCGGGACCACTGGAGTGGCCTGCATGCTAGAGACGTAGCTGGTTGTCTGGGGAAGATTAAGGTATGGGGCTGGTGCTGGGGAACGAATTCAACCCAAGAGCAGCCCCACATAGAGATAGCCTAGAAATAAGACATTCTTCTGTGAAGAATGAGGCATTTGGGCCAGGCCCAGGCTGGCGGGGATCTAGAATGCCCTCACACCTCCAGTTCTGCACCACTCTACAGAGGCATTCCATGTCTTCTCAGGATCCTCCACCTCCCTGTAAGCTGAGTGCTAATGTGCTCCTCCATCAGCAGAACAGTCCCAGCCAGGCTGTCCCCCAAGTTCCCACAGGAGTGTGAACAGTGGGTTCTCATTCAGCCAGTTGTCTCTTTGGGACATGTGACTATGTGCTTCCCCTGCACCCCCCCCCCCCCCCGCCCCCGCCACCATCTCCAGGTCTCCAGCAAAGTCTCTTTATCTTCTTACTCTACAGTGGGCCCCAGCTGGTCTAAGACCCAAGTGATGAGCCATCCAGTTCTCTCTAGCTTGAGTTTGTGATTTCAAATTACCTAATTTTCATGGCAACAGAGACTCTGCCTAGTGCAGTGAGAGCAGGTTCAGTCCTGGCTCTCTCTCTCTGCTGTGCCACCTTAAAAATCCTTGAGTTCTCTGAGCCTTACTTTTCTATCAGTACTGGCAGATGATGACAGTGCCTCACAGACTCAGATGAGATACCTGGACAAAAAGCCTGGCTCATAGAGGATGCTCAATAGATGACAATCCTTTGTTATGAATTACATAATATGAAAATTACATAATGCTGAGTCACAAAGAAAGGGAGAACCGGGCATCTGGATTTGAAGAGCATATAGCAGATGAATGTGGGCTAACTGCTTAGTTATGAAACTTTTGACACATGGCACCTGTCCTGTTGAATGCGGAAGTAGGCAGGGATAGGGAAAGCCCTAGCCTCGGTCTTAGGCCATGGCAGGAGGAAGCTGGGACCTTGATATGGCAGCTCAGTGGGTTCTATGGCTTGGGGAGGCTAGGATCCTGTGGACAGTAGTGGGTCCTCAACAAAGCCGTTGTGTGTGTGGATCCTGTGGGTCCAGCCTTCCTGCCTGTTTGAGGGTCCAAAAGGAATGGGGACTGTTTTCCTCAGGCTGGCTCTTGAGGTAGCTGTGCCTCTCACCCAGGCTGTCCCCACTCCTGCCTACATGAGAAACAGCCTTGGAAGTCATTCATCCATTCAGAGGAGAGACCCAGAGGAGGAGTGTACAAAAGTGGTGGGAGAGACAGGACTGAGATCCACAGCTCTGAACAGACCAGGTTTTAGACTGGCCGAGGTTCAAGGTGTTTCCGTGTGAAAGCAGTTCACAACACACAACTAGTAAAGACAGCAGCTCTCCAGAGCATCCCAGGGGCACATATGTGCCTCTTTCCTTTGGGCCATCCTTGGGGGAAACCAGACCCAGGTCAGAGGGTCTAAGGTCTCCACCACTGTCAGTGGCCTGCAGCACAGCCCCTGTGCTCATGGCACAAACCAGAGACATCTGGAGGAGAGAAGGCCCAGGCACAGCTCTAGGCAGGCAGCCTGGAAACAGAGGCAAGGTTATTCAAGGCCAGGCTCTGGGTAATGAGAGGACTTTGAAGGGCCTATGCTTCCCTTCCCTCAAAGGATTTCAGCCCCTGTGGGATTCATAAAGTATAAAATTAACCATTTTAAACTGAGCAGCCCTGTGGCATTGAGCACATTCACAATGTTGTGCAACCTCCACCTCCATCAAGATCCAAAATACTGTCAACACCCCAAAAGAAAACCCTGTATCTGTTCAGCAGTCATCCTGGCCCTCTGACCCCAGGCCCCTGGCCAGCACCTCAAATGTGTTTGACCATTACATGGCTAGTCCACATTACTGTTATATGCGATTAAATAGCAGCTGCTCCTCTAAAGTTTTCACTGCATTTTGGGCAGTTTCATAATTCTCATTGTATTTTCAATGTTGACTGGATCCAATTAATTTTTTAATTTCTATTTTCAGCTGCTGTAACAATTTGTCACATGTTATCCAGGCCCAGAGTCTTCCTGTCTGTCTTCCTGGACTGCATGTTACCAGTTAAGAAGGGACACACTTTCCTCCTCTAGGAGAAACTGGCGGCCACAAGCTCACCTGTGCTCAGTTGCATCTCTGGATTTACTGAGTAAAAGTTCCACTTGCAGGAATGGGTTAAAACTACCTTTCAGCAATGACACAGTGAATTAGCAGGCAGGACATGGAAGAGTAGACTGTGCCCATTACATGGTAAAGAACTTTAGGAGAATAAGTGCTCCAGAAGATAATAAGAAATATCTCAATTCATATCGTAGTTTCATAAAAATGGTTGTTCTAAACCAAAGTTCTGCAAGGTGGAGGAGCACTTGGCTTATCACAAGAAATGACAAATCAACGGAAGGAAAGAATTCAGGCCATCAGCTAGGGACTTCTGCATATGCCAGTCTCTGAGCCTGGTGCAAAACACAGCCAGGCTGGGACCTGTGTCCATCTCCTTCTGTGGACAGCCTGAGAGATGGTGTGGAGCCCAGAATTTACACATCAGGTTGGGCATCCACTTACACGCTTGCATTCTGGTTCACCGACTGCACCTGTGCTGAGCATGCTGCCTTCTTCCTCTGCCTGAGACCAAACACCATGGTGCAGCCTTTGCCCGGACAGAAGGTTAACTCCAAGTGCTTGTGTGCACAGACTCCTCTCATAGCTTATTTTGGAACCACGGCTGCCACTTACCTGCGAAGTAGCTCTTCACCTTTAGGTAGCCCACAATCAGCCTGAGGATGGAGAGCTTGTCAAGCCGGGCCCGCACATCCTCAGGGAAGGGCAGCAAGTTGGTCAGTTTGGTCAGCTCTTGATTCAGGCGGTCCCGGTGCCGTTTAGAGGGGTTGGACTTGGCTCCTTCTGGAGGCTGTGGTTTAGGACTTGGCGGGGAGAGAGAAGCCATTATTCTCTGCCTTTCTCTGCACTGTCACTTGTATCACCCACAGGGCCCCAATGGTGTGCCAGACACTATCTGGCCCACATTCCTGGTGTTTGGAGGCACAAACCTTTGTTCTACAGTTTCAGGTTCTGCCCATGCATAAAACGCCACGGAGGCTCTGCCCTCCTGGCCAGTGGGCCCACGGGATGGATGAGGCCACTTCATACTGTGCACATGTTAGACCTGGTGGCCCTCAAAGCACCAGGAGCCGGGGACTGGCCATTCCTCCCCACTTTCTGGTAGCCTGACATATTTGCATCCATATGCAATTTTTTAAATTAGGAAATCTATACCACAATTAACACTGAAATGGCTGAAACTCCATTTAGGAAATTATTAAGAATTGAGCCTACACACACACACACACACACACACACACACTCACAAACCTACATTAACACACATCTATGTGTATGCTCTCTCTCCTTTTCTGTATGCACACACAGACCAAGGTACATTGTAATTACATTGCTGAAAACCAGTGATGGAGAGAGCCAGAGAAAAAAGACCCATTTCATACAGATGAATTAAGATACAATGAATGCTCACTTCTCATCAGAAAAAATGCCAGCCAAGATGCAATGGGATGACATCTTTAATGTGCTGAAAGAAGGAATTGTTAGCCCAGAATTCCATGACTCAGGAAAAGATCCTTTAAAAATGAAGGCAAAGAGGGGCGCCTGGGTGGCGCAGTCGGTTAAGCGTCCGACTTCAGCCAGGTCACGATCTCGCGGTCTGTGGGTTTGAGCCCCGCGTCGGGCTCTGGGCTGATGGCTCAGAGCCTGGAGCCTGTTTCCGATTCTGTGTCTTCCTCTCTCTCTGCCCCTCCCCCGTTCATGCTCTGTCTCTCTCTCTGTCCCAAAAAAATAAATAAACGTTGAAAAAAAAATTAAAAAAAAAAAAAATGAAGGCAAAGTAAAGACATTTTCAGACAAACAAAAACTCAAAGAATGTTTACAGAAGATTTGAGCTACAATAAATATTAAAATTTGTGTAATGTTTATTTATTTTTGAAGGAGAGAGAGAGAGAGACAGAGTGTGAGTGGGGGAGGGGCAGAGAGAGAGGGGCAGAGAGCTGGCAGCACAGAGCCCGACATGGGGCTCGAACTCATGAACTGTAAGATCATGACCTGAACCGAAGTGAGACGCTTAACCGACAGAGCCACCTAGGCGCCCCTGAGCTACAATAAATATTAAAAAAATTTCTTCAAGCTGAAGAAAAATGATATTAGACAGAAATATGGATCTCCATGAAAGAATAAACAATGCTGTAGATGATAAAAATTTAATGATTTTAATTTACTTAAAACATGATTGACTACTTAAAGAAAAATAATAGTGTTGCACTGTGGTGTTTATGGCATATGTAGAATGTATGAAAACAATAGCACAAAGGATGGAAGGGATGTGGAATTATATTATTCTGAGGTGATTACATTATCCATGCAGCAGTATAATATTATTTGAAAGTAGGTAGTATCAGTTAAGATTTACATTGTAAGCCTTAGGGCAAACACTGAAAATATAAAGCAAAGAGGTACAACTAATAAGTCACAAAAGGAGATATATGAGATACTAAAAAAGAATTAAATCCAAAGAAAGGAAGGAAAAATAACAAAGAATAGATGGAACAAATAGAAATAAAATGGCAGACTTAAACTCAACCACATTGAAATTACAAAAATGTAAACAAGCAGAGATTATCAGACTGGCTGAAAAAACAAAACCCGATATATGGTGTTTAGAGGAAACACATTTTGAATGTAAAGACACAGGTTAAAGTAAAAGGATTGAAAAAGACATACCATGTGCACATTAGACATAAGGAAGCTGGAGTGCCTGAGTGGTTATATTATCAGACAGAGAAGACTTACCAAAGATAAAGAGAGATGTTTTCATAATTTAAAAAAAGTCATTTTATATATATATATATATATATATATATATATATATATTCACAGAGTTTCAAAATATGTGGATCAAGAACTGAGACAGCTGGTAGGAGGAACAGACAAATTCATAAGTAGAATTGGGGACTGCTGCAGTGTTCTCTCACTAAATGATAAGACAGATAGTTAGAAAATTATTAAGGATATACAAGACATGAACCCTCTCCTCTAACTTAGTATGATTGATATTTGTAAAACACTACAACAAACAGCTGCAGAATATAGATTCTTTTTATGCACAAGCAGAAATTCATCAAGGGAGATTATATTCTGGGCCATAAAACAAGTCTCAGTATGTTTAAATAGATTGAAATCATACGGAGTACATTCTCAGACACAATGATTTTTAAGAAACAGTAACAAAGATATCTGAAAAATCTTCAATATTTGCAAATTAACACATTTTAAAATAACTCATGTGCCCAGGGTGCCTGGGTGGCTCAGTCAATTAGCATTCAACTCTTGATCTTGGTTCAAGTCATGATCTCATAGTTTGTGAGTTTCCAGCCCTGCGTCAGTCTCTATGCTGATGGCACAGAGCCTGCTTGGGATTCTGTGTCCTTTTCTCTGCCCCTCCCCTGCTTGTACTCTCTCTTTCTCTCTCTCAAAACAGATAAATGAACTTAGAAAAATAAAACAACTCATGGGCCAAAGGAGAAATCACAAAGGAAATAAGAAAAAAATCTAATTGGTAATGAAGGACAAGATACCAAAATTTGTGGGGTGCAGTTAATGCAATGTGTAGAGGGAAGACTATCGCCTTACTTACATATGAAAAGGAGAAAGTTTTATAGTAAATGATCTGAGTTTCCTTCTTAAAAGCTAGAAACACAAGAGTAAACTAAGCCCAAAGTATGTACAAGGAAGAAAATAATCAAGTAAAAGCAGAACAAGGAAGAAAATGATCAAGTAAAAGCAGAACAATGAAACAGAAAATGGAGGAAATAAATGAAAGTGAAAACTGAAAATATCAATGAAATTGATAATCATCTATCAAATCAATTACCCCCCAAAGAAAATGCTAATTACCAATAGTAAGGAAGGAAGGGAAATAGTTATAGATCCTACAGACATGAACACATGAACACATTGTGATGTGCAGATTTCTTAGATGGGTCACAAAAAGCACAAACCATAACAGAAAAAGATTGGTAAGCTGGACTTCAACAAAATTAAGAAACTAAGTATGGAAAAAAGTATATGTAGTATATGTAGTTGAAAAAAAGTTATTGTATCCAGAATATATAAAGGACTTTCACTAATCCATTAGAAATGGGTAAATAATTTGAATAGATACTTCACTAAAGAAAATATACTAATAGCCAAAAAGCATATGGGATCATAGGCAACATTATACTTCATCAGAAAACTGCAAATTAAAATAAATTACTTGTACATATATATTAAAATGGATAAAATTAAAAAGATTGACAACATCAAGTGTTGGAGGGGATCTGGAGTAACTGGAACTCTCATTCATTGGAAAATGATTTCAGTTTTTTAAAATGTTAAACATGGCATAGAAATTCCAATCCTAGGTACTTACTGGGATGAAATGAAAGTATATGTCCACAAAAGACTATTTATAGCACCTTATTCATAATAGCCTGAACTGGGGGGACCAGCCAGCCAAATGAATGAGGAGGGGGCTCAACAGCTCAGCTCACTACCCCCTAAGGTTCCTTGGAACCTGCTCACCAGGTGACCCTGTCTCATGAGGTTTTCCCTCGTCTTCTCCAGCAGGATCCCAGCCTCTTTCAACAAGCCACAGAAAGAGGCCAGGTCCAAGTGAGGCAGCAGGTAAACTGGGAAGCCCCTTCACCACCCAGGCTCTATGCCTCAGCCCTAAGAGGGGGATGATAATAGAAGTCTCTACCTCCTAGGTTGCCTAAGGATCAATTACAAAACATAGATGCCATGGTGTAGAACATTGTGCCAGTTTTTTTTAAGTTGTTTTTTAAAATTGACATCCAAATTAGTTATAATATAGTGCAACAATGATTTCAGGAGTAGATACCTTAGTGTCTCTTACCCACTTCACCCATCCCCCCTTCCACACCCCCTCCATTAATCTTCTGTTTGTTCTCTATATTTAGGAGTCTCTTACGTTTTGTCCCCCTCCCTGTTTTCATATTATGTTTGTTTCCCTTCCCTTATGTTCATCTGTTTTGTCTCTTAAATTCCTCATATGAGTGAAGTCATATGATATTTGTTTTTCTCTGACTGACTAATTGCACTTAGCATAATACCCTCCAGTTCCAGCCATGTACTTGCAAATGACAAGATTTCATTCTTTTTGATTGCCGAGTACTACTCCATTGTACATATATACCACATCTTCTTTATCCATTCATCCATTGATGGATGTTTGGGCTCTTTCCATACTTTGGCTATTGTTGATAGTGCTGCTATAAACATTGGGGTGCATGTGTCCCTTCAAAACAGCACACCTGTATCCCCTGGATAAATACCTAGTAGGGCAATTGCTAGGTCATAGGGTAATTCTATTTTTAGGTTTTTGAGGAACCTCCATACTGTTTTCCAGAGTGGCTGGAAAGCCCACCAACAATGCAAAAGAGATCCTCTTTCTTTGCATTCTTGCCAACATCTGTTGTTGCCTGAGTTGTTAATGTTACCCATACTGACATGTATGAGGTGGTATCTCACTGTGGTTTTGATTTTTATTTCCCTGATGATGAGTGATGTTGTGCATTTTGTCATGTGTCGGTTGGCCATCTGGATGTCTTCTTTGGAGAAGTGTCTATTCATGTCTTTTGCCCATTTCTTCACTGGATTATTTGTTTTTTGGGTGAGTTTGATAAGTTCTTTATAGATTTTGGATAGTAACCCTTCATCTGATATGTCATTTCCAAATATCTTCTCCCATTCTGTAGGTTGCCTTTTAGTTTTGCTGATTGTTTCCTTTGCTGTGCAGAAGTTTTTGTTTTGATGAGGTCCCAATAGTTCATTTTTGCTTTTGTTTCCCTTGCCTCCGGAGACGTGTTGAGTAAGAAGTTGCTGTGGCCAAGATCAAAGAGGTTTTTGCCTGCTTTCTCCTCTAGGATTTTGATGGGTTCCTGTCTTACATTTAGATCTTTCATCCATTTTGAGTTCATTTTTGTGTATGGTGTAAGAAAGTGGTCCACGTTCATTCTTCTGCATGTCGCTGTCCAGTTTTTCCAGCACCACTTGCTGAAGAGACTGTCTTTATTCCATTGGATATTCTTTCCTGCTTTGTTAAAGATTAGTTGGCCATACGTTTGTGGGTTGATTTCCGGGTTCTCTATTCTGTTCCGTTGATCTGAGTATCTGTTTTTGTGTCGGTACCATACTGTCTTGATGATTACAGCTTTGTAGTATAGCTTGAAGTCCGGGATTGTGATGCCTCGTGCTTTGGTTTTCTTTTTCAAGATTGCTTTGGCTATTTGGGGTCTTTTCTGGTTCCATACAAATTTTAGGATTGTTTGTTGTAGCTCTGTGAACAATGCTGGCATTATTCTGATAGGGATTGCACTGAATATGTAGATTGCTTTGGGTAGTATTGACATTTTAACAATATTTGTTCTTCCTATCCAGGAGCATGGAATATTTTTCCTTTTTTTTTTGTGTCTTCTTCAATTTCTTTCATAAGCTTCCTATAGTTTTCAGCATATAGGTTTTTCACCTCTTTGGTTAGATTTAGTCCTAGATATTTTATGGTTTTTGGTGCAATTGTAAATGGGACCAATTCCTTGATTTCTCTTTCTGTTGCTTCATTGTTGGTGTATAGGAATGCACCATATAGAGTATTGTGTCATCTGCAATGAGTGAAAGTTTTACCTCCTCCTGGCTGATTTGGATGCCTTTTATTTCTTTGTGTTGTCTGATTGCAGAGGCTAAGACTTCCAATACCATGTTGAATAACAGTGGCAAGAGTGGACATCCCTGTCTTGTTCCTGACCTTAGGAGGAAAGCTCTCAGTTTTTCCCCATTGAGGATGATACTAGCATTTGGTCATTCATATATGGCTTTTATGATCTCCAGGTATGATCCTTCTATCCCTACTTTCTTAAGGGTTTTTATCAAGAAACGATGCTGTATTTTGTCAAATGCTTTCTCTGCATCTATTGAGAGGATCATTGTGTTCTTGTCCTTTCTTTATTGATGTGATGAATCACACTGATTGTTTTGTGGATATTGAACCAGCCCTGCATCCCAGGTATAAATCCCACTTGGTCATGGTGCATACTTTTTAAAATGTATTGTTGGATCTGGTTGGCTAATATCTTGTTGAGGATTTTTGCATCCATGTTCATCAGGGAAATTGGTCTGTAGTTCTCCTTTTTAGTGGGGTCTCTGTCTGGTTTTGGAATCAAGGTAATGTTGGCTTCATAGAAAGAGTTTGGAAGTTTTCCTTCCATTTCTACTTTTTGGAACACCTTCAAGAGAATAGGTGTTAACTCTTCCTTAAATGTTTGGTAGGATTCCCCTTGAAAGCCATCTGGCCCTGGACTCTTGTTTTGGGGAGATTTTTGATTATTAATTCGATTTCCTTACTGGTTATGGGTCTGTTCAAATTTTCTATTTCTTCCTGTTTCAGTTTTGGTAGTGTATATGTTTGTAGGAATTTGTCCATTTCTTCCAGACTGCCCATCTTATTGGCATATACTTGCTCTAATATTCTCTTATTATTGTTTTTATTTCTGCTGCATTGGTTGTGATCTCTCCTCTTTAATTCTTGATTCTATTTACTTGGGTCCTTTCCTTTTTCTTTTTTTTCTTTTTTTTTTTTTTTTAATTTTTTTTTTCAACGTTTTTTTATTTTATTTTTGGGACAGAGAGAGAGCATGAACGGGGGAGGGGCAGAGAGAGAGGGAGACACAGAATCAGAAACAGGCTCCAGGCTCTGAGCCATCAGCCCAGAGCCCGACGCGGGGCTCGAACTCACGGACCGCGAGATCGTGACCTGGCTGAAGTCGGACGCTTAACCGACTGCGCCACCCAGGTGCCCCTCCTTTTTCTTTTTGATCAAACTGGCTAATGGTTTACCAATTTTGTTAATTCTTTCAAAGAACCAGCTTCTGGTTTCATTGATCTGTTCTACTGTGTTTTTGGTTTTGATAGCATTAATTTCTGCTCTGATCTTTATTATTTCCTGTCTGCTGCTGGTTTTGGGTGTTATTTGCTGTTCATTTTCCAGCTCTTTAAGGTGTAAGGTTAGGTTGTGTATCTGAGACCTTTCTTCCTTCTTTAGGAAGGTGTGGATTGCTATATAGTTTCCTCTTATGACTGCCTTTCCTGCATCCCAGAGGTTTTGAAAACTTATGCCAGTTTTTTGTGGTTTGCTAACGATGTTAGTCTGTGTGTAATCAGACTAACAAAAATTACTACAGTAATCAGACAACAAAAATGAATAAAAGGCATCAAAATCGGCAAGGAGGAAGTCAAACTTTCACTCTTTGAAGATGATATGATACTCTTTGTATAAACCCAAAAGACACCATCAAAACATTGCTAGAACTGATACATGAATTCAACAAAGTTTTAGGACATAAAATCAATGTACATAAATCTGTTTCATTTCTATACACCAATCATGAAGCATTAGAAAAAGAAATCAAGGAACTGATCCAATTTATAATTGTACCAGAAACCATAAGATACTTAGGAATAAAACTAACCAAAGAGGTAAAAGATCTGTACTCTGAAAACTATAGAACACTTATGAAAGAAAATATTCTATGCTCATGGATTGGACGAACAAACATTGTTAAAATGTCTATACTATCCAAAGCAATCTACACATTTAAGGCAATCTCTGTTAAAATACCAACAGCATTTTTCACAGTGCTAGAACAAACAGTTCTAAAATTTGTATGGAACCACAAAAGACCCTGAATAGCCAAAGTAATCCTGATAAAGAAAAGCAAAGCTGGAGGCATCATGATTCCAGACTTCAAGCTATATTACAAAGCTGTAGCCATCAAGACAATATGGTACCAGCACAAAAAAAAGACACATACATCAGTGGAACAGAATAGAAAACCCAGAAATGGATCTACAACTATATGGCCAACTAATCTTTGACAAAACAGGAAAGAATATCCAATGGAAAAAAGACAGTGTCTTCAACAAATGGTGTTGGGAAAACTGGACAGCAACATACAGAATGGACCACTTTCTTACACCACACACACAAAAAAATTTGTGAAATGAATGAAAGACCTAAATGTGAGACAGGAAACCACCAAAATCCTAGAGAAGAAATAGGCGGCAACTCTTTGACCTTGGTTGCAGCAACTTCATGCTGGAGATGTCACTGAAGGCAAGGGAAACAACAGCAAAAATGAACTATTGGGACTTCATCAAGATAAAAATATTCTGCACAGCGAAGGAAACAACAAAAATAATAGGCAGCCTAGAGAATGGGAGAAGATATTTGCAAATGAAATATCTGATAAAGTCTTAGTATCCAAAATCTATAAAGAACTTATCAAACTCAGCACCCAAAAACAAAGAATCCAGTGAAGAAATGGGCAGAAGACATGAACAGACATTTTTCCAAAAGAAGACATTCAGATGGCTAACAGATACATGAAAAGCTTCTCAATATCACTCATGATCAGGGAAATACAAATCGAAACCACAATGAGATACTACTTCACACCTGTCAGAATGGCTACAATTAACAACTCGGGAAAAAACAGATGTTGGCAAGGATGTGGAGAAAGGGGAACCCTCATGCACTGCTGGTGGGAATGGAAACTGGTGCAGCCACTCGGGAAAACAGTATGGAGGTTCCTCAAAAAGTTAAAAATAGAACTACCCTCCATCCCATCCCAGCAATTGTACCCAAAGGATAAAAAAACAAACACACAAAAATACTGATTCAAAGGGGCACATGCACCCCAATGTTTTCAGCAGCATTATCAATAATAGCCACACTATAGAAAGAGCCCAAGTGTCCATCAACTGGTGAATGGATAAAGCAGATGTGGTATACATACACAATGGAATATTACTCAGCCATCAAAAAGAATGAAATCTTGCCATTTGCAACATCGTGGATGGAGCTAGAGTGTATTATGCTAAGTGAAATAAGTCAGTTAGAGAAAGACAAATACCATATGATTTCACTCATATGTGGAATTTAAGAAACATAACAGATGAACACAGGGAAGGGAAAAGAGAGAGAGAGAGAGAGAGAGAGAGAGAGAGAAGGAAACCATAAGAGACTCTTGATGATAGAGAACAAACTGAGGGTTGATGGAGGGAGGTGAGTGGGGGATGGGCTAAATGGGTGATAGGTAGTTAGGAGGGTACTTGTGATGAACACTGGGTGTTATATGTAAGTGATGAATTGCTAAATTCTACACTGGAAACCAAGCTTACCAAGTTAATTTTAGTTAACTAGAATTTAAATAAAAATGTGAAATTAAAAAAATGTACAGTATATGTAATACATTTAGGGATGCCTCCCCCCATTTTAACATTTTTTTTTCCAAGTAACCAGTGATGGCTGGTTTCACTGCCCTGGACAAATAACTTATGATGAGCTTGTTTCTGAGCTATGCCCCTACTGAGAAGTTTCATGGTGTGTATATTTTTTATTGTGTAAAATGCAAACACCATAAATTTTTACCAATGTAACCATTTTTAAAGTGTACCGTTCAGTGGCATTAAGCACCTTCAGGATGTTGTATCGCCATCACCACTCCCCAGGTCCAGAACTTTTTCAGCACCTTGAGAGAAACACCTAACCCTTAGCAGTCACTTCCCCTCTCCCACCCCCTTGCCACCTCCGATCTACTTTTGGATTTACCTGTTCTGAGCATTTCCTATCACTGGTATCAAGGGCTATTTGCCCTTTTGTACTTCACTTCTACCACGGCATTTTATGTATTTTAAAACGACATGGAATTAGAATTGATATTTTGAGAGGTTTTGGAAATTTCTCACAGACCCGCCTCCAGGAGCTGGTTCCCTTGCGCCAGTGGGGGTGGGGGTGGAAGGAGGGTCTCTGCGTCCCTGGGGATGTGCTTTGAGGGCGGGTTGTCGCCAGGCCCTCGCTGCCAGGTGTGGTCCAGCCCCGGGGCCCCGCCCCAGCCGCTCCGGGACGCGCGCAGACCCTGGGGTATCTGGTCCAAGGACGCTGCCCAAGGAGTGTCCTCTCCACAGGCTTGTGATTTATTGTCCTCAGGAACGTCTGCCCAGCTCCAGGGGCCACACAGATCTCTCCCGCCAGGAACGTGGAAGGGACCCTGCCGCGTCGGGACCGTGCTCAGGGCCTTGGCATCCCGTCGGTAAATGGGGGTGAAGTGTGGAAGTCACCCATCCACGCAAGGTCTCTCCCTTCCAACCTCCCGCCGTGACTCCGGACCCCTTCCCTTGCCGGCGTGCGCGCCCTGGTCCCGGGATTGTGGACCCGGGAGACCCTTTCCCGGGCGCGCCCTGGTCCGGGAGACCCCGCGCGCCCTTCCCGAAGAGCTCGTTCAGTCAGCGCCCTCCGCCCCCAAACCTGAGCAAGACCCCCAGAGACACTTCTGGGGTGGGACTGGGGGATCTTGACGTCGCATTCTACCCTCCCCAGGCCGGTACTCTCGGCGTCGGATCCCGCGGAGCTCCGGGTGCGGTTGGCATGGGACCCACACCCGCCGCCCGCGCCCCCTGTGCCCTAGTACCTCCTCCGCGCCGGCTTTTTCCTCTTCTTCCCCGCGTACCTGCCCCCGATGGACAGCATGGTGCCCGCCGGCGGCCGCACAAAGGGGCGCGGACCCGGGGCGTCGCCGCCCAGCGCCAGGGAAGAGGCGCCCCCGCCCGGAAGGCTGCCTGCTGGGTGCGTCCCGACCCGTTTCCAGGACTGGAGCGCGCGTCCCGGGGGTCGGGGGCGAGGGCTGTCCGCCTCCCGGTACGAGGGCCCGCGGCGCGCGATTGGCCGGTTTCCCTCTAGGGGCCCTCAGCGCAGACAAACGCGGGCTTCCTCGTCTGCAGGTGCGTATGGCACTCGCCAGTGGCAAGTCCGCGACACCAGCCGCAGGGAGAGCGCTCTCGTCTGCGAACGAGCCCCCGGCACGAGTCGGGAGAGGGCCTCGTCCCCACGCGCTGCGCCTCCGCTCTGCAGGTCTTCCGCTCGAGAAAGCAGGACCCCCTCTCGAGAAAGCAGGACCCCCGACGGGCTCCCTCGATGCGCGGTTGGGCGCCAGGGAACGCGCTCCCTGGGAGGCGGTTCCCCAAGGAGAGACGTGTCGCGGGGGCGCGAAAGACTCAGAACTGAACCAGGAGCCCCTTTGAACCTGTGGTCGCTGCGGACAGAGGAACCCTCCCGGCCGGGCCGCCCCGACGCTCATGCCGCGGCCAGAGGAGCCTGCCCAGGAAGGTTTATTCCAGAACAGCAGTGGCTACCGGCTGACATCCAACCTCTGCATAAGTCTGTGCCCAGGGGCCATTACACTTCATTCTACCGGCTGCGTGTGTGCGTGGGTGTGTGTGTGTGAGTGTGTGTGTGATATGATTGCGTTGTTTTTGTGGGCCAGGTATTAAGTAAGTAATGGAAATGCCTCCCAGCGTTCCCACATGCAGGGGTGACAGGTAACAGGTGACAGGTGAGGTGTGGCTATCCCAGGGGGAGCTTCCTTGCCTTCCTTTAGGTCATTACCGGGACCTCAGGACTTCAAACCACTCACTTTGGCATGGGGGTGATGAACAAGAAGTGCTTTTGTTTTCTTTCTGTGTCCATAAAATGGCAACTAATCCAGGACACTTAAAAAAAAAAAACAAAACCCAGTAATTGGGGCGCCTGGGTGGCTCAGTCGGTTATGCGGCCGACTTCAGCTCAGGTCATGATTTCGCCGTCCGTGAGTTCGAGCCCGGCGTCGGGCTCTGCTGACAGCTCAGAGCCTGTAGCCTGTTTCAGATTCCGTATCTCCCTCTCTCTGACCCTCCCACGTTCATGCTCTCTCTCTCTCTCTGTCTCAAAAATAAATAAACATTAAAAAAAATTAAAAAAAAACAGTAATAAAACACATTAGTGACTCTGGATTCTTCAGAAAGCATAATGAGAATCTAAGTATTTTCCTATCAGCATCAGATTCCTACTTTGAATTTTATGAAGTTGATTAGAGTAGTGGAGGCAGAAACACCGAGCCCCAGTCTTGAGAGCACCATGCAGTCAGCCTGTTGCAGACTTCAAAACAGCACTCAAGTTTTCCAAAACCACCTCAGCAAACTCTTAACTGCAGTGGGAGGCATTTGTGGATGGGGCTGGAGGAGATGAAGGTTGGCAGGAAAGGGGTCTCAGTCTCCTCAGGACCAGCCTTGCCCGTGCAGTCCCTCCACAGCCATAGCTGAAGACCCCCAAATAAATAAAGTCCTTCTTCCCTCTCCTCCCAGGTGAGAGGAAAGGCCAGTCCCAACAAAGTCTGGAAAGGTCCAGAGATCTGGCTGCAGGTCCAGAGATCAGCACATGGAACCCTCTTTACTTCTAATGTACCGGGTGCTGAAAAAGTAGTCTCTCTTTTTTTTTTTTTTTTAATTTTTTTTAATGTTTATTTATTTTTGAGAGACAGAGAGTGAGCGGGGGAGGGGCAGAGAGAGAGGGAGACACAGAATCGGAAACAGGCTCCAGGCTCTGAGCCATCAGCCCAGAGCCTGACACGGGGCTCGAACTCACGGACCGCGAGATCGTGACCTGGCTGAAGTCGGACGCTTAACCGACTGCACCACCCAGGCGCCCCTGAAAAAGTAGTCTCTAAGTCCTTTACAATCTTTCCTCAGAAAAGACTTTTAAAACTTCTGCTTCCTGATTCAGTGGAATCTTCATTCTTAGAAACCACTTGAGTTCAGATGCTCTTGCCTAATTTCCCTGTCTGGTGTTTCTTGAAAACAGATGACCAGATAATGTATCAAACCAGGCCCCTTTCTTTAGACTTTATAACAAGGAAAACTTAGTAATAATTAATTAGATAAGAGACGTTGGTAGGTTTCCTAAAAGAACCAGGATGTGTGTTTCATTTTATGATTGAATTATGCTGTGTTCATCACTCAGCAAGGGCACTGGGTCTTGGGGCCTAGGACTCTTGCTGGAGGAGCCAATGTTGTTAGATATTAGTTAGATACCAGAATAGTGTTCTTAGGTAAATAGTGTTGGCTATTTATCAAGACTGCTGGTGAGGCAGTACAAGGCCAACCCATTTGGTTTCAGTCCTGCTGATTTGACAGCAGAAAGCTGTCAAGGGGAAAAGCATCCTGAGATTTAAGAGATGGACTCTGCCTGGGGCCAGGGTACCAGGGCCACTTTACAATCCAGCAATTGCCTACTTTCTTGAATTGCAAAAGTTGAATTCTTTGTACTAAGGCAGAGTTAGAGCGGGGACTGACAATCTGTGGTATTCTGGGAACTGGGATGTGATAGCCTGGGGGATGGGAAGGATCCTGGACCCTCCTAAACCACTCTTGCTGTGCCTGCTCCTGACAAAGGTTCTCACCTGCCTCTGTACCTCCGCATCTGCCATACATCTGGATGTGGTTGTGGTCTGGGGCCTGAGCAGGGTTCTGGACTGGGTTGGGGCTGCCTGGCTACCTCAGTTCTTTGTTCCCACTGCTTGGAGGCAGAGAGGAGGCTGGATCAGAAGCCACTGACTAGAGTCATAGAGACAGGGGCAGTAGTCATGGCAGGACTTAGAGGAAACAAATCAATTGGCATCAAAATAGTGTTTGAGATTGTGTCAGCAAAAAGTGCCCTGGCGCAGTGGCCTCTTACTGTTCCCCAAGGCCACCTCCAGGATGGTTACCTCCACCCTCAGAATGTCCCCGGGCTATAACCCTTCCCAACACCCCTCTCAGGCTGGGCCATAGAGAACAGAAGGGAACAGAAACAAATCTTCCACCCAGGCAGAACCCAGCCAGGCAAGGTGTCCACTGATTTGTCCCTAACTTCCTCCATACCCAAAGGGACATACTGTGTTACTCAGATCACTGATTACTGGATTTACATTCCTTTTGTGAAAGAAAGTTTTTACTCTGATTATTCTATTTTCCCTCATTGATTAGGTTAGGTATCTGGTTAACTGTTAAGTCTTTGGAACCCAGAGGCTGCAAGATCAGGAAACTCCACATTTGTACCTTCCAGGATGCACAGACAGCGCCTCTAGGTCCTTGGCTTGCTGCAGAATCAACTGCTTGGGCCCAGTCCTGAGCCATCTCCCAAGGGGAGAGGAGGAGTGCTTTTATGATTGAAAGAAGGATTGTTGCATTATGTTAAGAGTGGTCATCTTTGGAATTACCAGTTAGGGAAATTACCAGTTACACACACATGCATGCACACTCAGGAGCCAAGGCATGGACTGTAGTTGGATATTTCATGTTTCCTGTTTGCTCTGTTGTATTAATTCTCAGTTGCTGTAGTGACAAATTACTAATTACTTGGTGGGTTGGAACAACACAAATTCTCTTACAGTTCTGCAAGGGGTCAGCAGTTTTGCATAGGTCTTACCAGGATAAACTCAAGGTGTCAGCAGGACTGCATTTCTTTCTGGGGAAAGAACAACTCCAGGGGACAAGCTATTTCCTGTTCATTTTGGGTTTTGGCAGGATTCAGCTCCTTGTAGTTATAGGACTGAGGTCCCCATTTTTATGCTGGTTATAAGCTGAGGGCCATTCCTAGCTTCTAGAGGCTACTCACATGCCTTGGTTTATGGCCTCTTCCTCCATATTCAGTGCCAGCAGTGGTGAGTCCAGTCCTTCTCACAGACTCTTTTGCCTTCCTTCTCCATGGATTTATCTCATTAGATTGGGGCCACTTGAATAATCCCAGATAATTTCTCTGTTTAAAGGTCAACTTATTAGGTAACTTTAATTCTATCTGTAACCTTAATTCTCTTTTGCATGTAGAGCAATATATGCTCAGATTGTGGGGATTGGCATGTGGCCATCTTTGGGGTGCCATCATTCCACCTGCCACAGTTACTTGCCCAGGAGAGGGAGGACTTATGGGGTGGTAGAATCTCCATATGATAAGTTTTACCTGATTCTGCTAAATAATTTTCCAAAGTGGTTGTGCTCACTGAACACTATTCTGTTTCATTGATCTCTTTGTTTATTCTTTTTTAAAAATTTCTTTTTAATGTTTATTTTGAGAGAGAGAGAGAGAGAGAGAGAGAGAGAGAGAGAATGAGAGAGAATATGAACAGGGGAGGGGCAGAGAGAGAGAGCCAGAGACACAGAATCTGAAGCAGGCTCCAGGCTCTGAGCTGTCAGCACAGAGCCTGATGTGGGGCTCAGACTCATGCACTGTGAGATCATGACCTGAGCTGAATTCAGACCGTCAACTGACTGAGCCACTCTTGTGTCCCTGTGTATTCTTATGCCCATATCATCTGTCTGTGTTATTGTAGGTTTTATTAGTCTTAATATCTGGTAGTGTAAATCTTCTTTTTTACTCTTTTTTTTAGATTGTATTTGCTATTTTAGTCTTGCATTTCCATATACATTTCAGAAATAACTTGTTGACTTCCACAATACCTGCTGGAATTTTGAATGGAATTGCTTAGATTCTATAGATAAGTTGGGGGCAGAATTAACATTTTGTAATAGAGTCTTCCAATCCATGGACAAGTAATAGTTTTTTTTGGTCTGGGTCTTCTTTAAGTCTCTCAATAATGTTGTATGTTTTTTTTTTTCTTGCACATATTTCATTAGGCTTTTTCCTAAGTGTTTGATTTTGCATTTTAAAATGTTTATTTATTTTTGAGAGAGAGAGAGAGCCAGCAGGGAAGGGGCAGAGAGAGAGGGAGACAGAAGATCAGAAGCAGGCTCCACGCTAAAAGTAGCGAGCCAGATGTGGGGCTCGATCTCATGAACTGTGAGATCATGACCTGAGCTGAAGTTGGATGCTTAACTGACAGCCACACAGGTGCTGCACTTTGATAATTAATCATAATAGTTACTTACAGACTTCTTTGGATTTTTTTAGTGTTCATATCATGTAATCAATAACTAATGACAATTTTATCTATTTCCTTTCTTTTTCTTGCCTTATTGCCTGGGTGGCATCTCCAGCAAAACATTCAGTGCAAATGGCTATTTGTATTTTGCTTCCAGTCTCCAGGAGAAAGATTTTATGACTTCACCATGAAGCCTGATGTTTGGCATAACTGTTTTGAAGATACATTAAAAGATTAAATCATTTTCCTTCTATTCATATAGTTTGCCAAAATTTTTTTCTTTTTATTATGAATGGATTTTTAATTTTATACAATGATACTTCTGCCTCCACTGAAATGATCATATGGGTTATTTTTGTTTGTTCTGTTGATATGGTTAATTACTTAAGTTGATGAAAAAAAAATTTTTTAAGTTTATTTATTTTGAGAGAGAGAGAGCAAGCAGGGAAGGGACAGAGAGAGGGGAGAGAAATCCCAAGCAGGCTCTGCACCGTCAGTGCAGAGCCCAATGTGGGGCTGGAACTCATGAACTATGAGATCATGACCTGAACTGAAATCAAGAGTTGGACATTTAACTGACTGTGCCACCCAGCTGCCCCTACTTAAGTTGATTTTTGGATACTAAACCAATCTTGCTTTTCTAGAATAAGTCCATTTTATCACATTGTACTATCCTTTAATATTGTTTTATATTTTGATAGCATTTTACATTATTAGGTTTAATTTTATAATATTTTGCTTAGCAATTATACACTAGGCTTTAATTTTCCTTTTATTTACTGTCTCTGTCCAGCTTTTGTATCAAGGTTATGCTAGCCTCAGATACTGAGTTGGGAGTATTCCTCTTCTTCCCTTTTTTTGGAAAAATTGATGCAAGTTTGTGGCATTTGACCCTTGGTGCTTGGTAAAGCTACTCAACCTGGAGTTTTTGGCTAAAAGTGACCCAGGCAGGAGGAATGTAGAACCTGCCTGTAGTGGAGCCAAGGAGTAGAGATAGAAGGAGGCATCTGAAGGAAACAAAGACAGAACTTGCAGCACTTTAGCTCCTTTGCGCCTCTCAACATGAAAAGGACATGGTATCTGAGTCTGGAGAAATTTCCTAAACCTGTGCCCACAAGTGGCTGGCTTTCCTCTGATATGAACCATCATCAACTGTCAAACTATAAACTCCCTCATTTGCTCTTTTGTTGTACTTGTCATATTAATAGTTTAAATTAGAATGCTTTAGGAAACAAATAATTGGAGGATCTGAATCCCAAGGAGACTCCCTGAAGAGAGTCTGACTTCCTGCTGTTTCCTCTCAAAGTGCTCACTCTTTCAGGCACTGAGAAGTTGAGCAGAATGAAGCTGATCAGATGCAGATGATAAGCAGTGAGTTCCACCCCCTGGGGAGACAGAAACCGGAAATCTAGGCCATGATTCTGTGGAGAAGTGAGCCACTCTGTGTGCTCTGGCCACAACAGTATTAAGGTAGAAACTAGTAATGGGGTGTACTGTTACAGTAAGGTATAATAAGGTGTATAATAAAGGATAGATAGATAGATAGATAGATAGATAGATAGTAGCTAGAGAGTACCTAACTATAACATCCAATAACAACGAGCCCAGATCCTAACTTCTAAAAACAGCTTTCATCCAAGAAACCAGAGCTCTCTGGAGAGGTGAATGATTCCAGGGCCATATTAGGGAAATTACAAGGTAAACCTTGGAACATCTAGTGCAAAAAGCAAGGAGGTGCTCACAGAGTGACTGTAGACATGTCACAGAGACACAGGAGCCAGCCTGGGTGGCATCCTATTGTTCAAGTCTGGAATAGTCTGAGCATCAAAATAAACAGTGAGATAACAGACTGTAATGCACTGAGTAAAATAGGAAGCTGTAACAGCATTCAGGTATAATTACATAAGTGATTACATTGACAATTCTCTGAGGAAGGGGATATTTACATAGTTTGAAAGTATCCCCCCAAAAAATGCTTAGTAATTTCAGAAGAGAAAGAGTATTATGATGGACACCCCCGAGACCCCAGCTTCAGTGGGTGATTGTCAGTGGTACAAGGAGAAGCTGCATGCCTCCTGCTAGGACACAGGCACAGCACCACCTAAGGATCTTTGTCATGGAAGGAGAACCTTAACCTATCATGAGGACATGTCAGACGATCCAGATGAGGGACCTTCCACATTCCACAAACAACTGGCCTGTGATCCTGGAAAGTCCCCAGGAACTGGTGACAAGACACTGAGTGCAGCAGGGATGTTGAGGGGCCCCTTTCACTTTGCAAGGTTCCTGGGATGTTGGATGAGAGTCGAGTGTATTCTGAGGAATAGGTGTCAGCTCTACATCCATGGCAACTCCTGATTTTCATGGATGCACCACAGTTGTGTAGGAAAAAGTTCTTGTTTCTGGGAAATATGTGTCAAAGTATTCAGGGGTGATGAGGTGTCAGTTTAGCAGCTTTCTCACAATTGCATGTCTAGATTTTCTCTAAGTTTGTGATTATTTCAAAATTACAATAAAAAAGTGGAATTTATAACTTTCCCACTAAGAAGACTCCAGGCATAACTGGTTTCATTTGGTAAAATCTATCAAAAACCAAAAGAATAATTGGGGCACGTGGGTAGCTCAGTTGGTTGAGTGTCCAACTCTTGATTTCAGCTCAGGTCATGATCCCATGGTCATAGGATTGAGCCCCATGTTGGGCTCAGTGCTGAGCATGGAGCCTGCTTAGGATTCTCTCTTTACCTCTGCCCCCTCCCCCCTGCTCACATTCTCTCTCTTTCTCAAAATAAAATAAAGAAAAATTTAAAAACCTAAGGCAGATTTAAAATCAATGTTACACAAAATCTTTTAGAAAATAAAGGAGGGAATACTTTTCAGATCATTTTATGAGCCCAGGATAACACTGATACCAAACTAAACAAGGATATCATAAGAACAGAAAATTGCAAATCAGTATCCCCCCATGAACATAGACAGAAAAATCCTCAACAAAAATACCTGCAAATTGATTCAGTAATACATAAAGGAATAATGTATCACCACTTCCTTATTGTGTGACCTTGGGCATTTTACTTAACTTCTCTGAACCTCATTTTCCTCACATACCCTCTCTGAGGATGGTGCCTGCAATGTTGGTTATAGTAATTTCCCCATCCTTGTCTCAGTGGTAGGCCTAGGGTTTGGGCCAGTATGAGGACCCCAGCCCACTGGTCACAGCCGTTGAATTAAGGAGCAGGCACGCTACCTAACCTAGACCAATCAGTTTCTCTCTTCCTGGAACTCAGATCTTGAGCAGACACACCCAGGGACCAAAGGCAGTGGTGAGAGGGTGTGATGGTGGCACCCACAATTCTTGAAGCAGCCTGGACTCCATCTTAACCAAGTGTCTATTTCTACCCTCAACACAGTGAGGAATGGCCCTCATTCCCTCACTAAATCCCCATTTGCTTTGGTAGAGTTAGTTTCTCTTGCTTCCAGCACTTGTCACTGCAGTCACAATGCTCCAGACCCTGTCGTTGGAGAGGAGGTGCCTGGACATTGGTGAAAAGGGTGGGACTTAAGGAAGGGCACTGAGGGGTGAGTCCCTGACAGCAGGTCAGATGGTCAGCCCTGAGGGGAGTGACCTCCTCAGGGTGGGCAGTGGAGGGAGCAATATTTATATGAATGTGGCTGAAACTTGCCAATTTTCAATGGCTGTCTGATCACATGGCATCCCTTTCTGTCCCCTAAACCAAGGGGTGATAAAAGATTTTGTAATTAAGAGTCTGACTCTTAATTGCAAAAGTTTTTGATGTTGGACTGCTGACAGCGTTCCAGTCTCACCTCCCTCTTTTCTTCTGTCCCATGTCTGGGCAAGCTGGTGAGACAGATCAGTGTTCCCTCCTTTGGCAGGTGGAAGATCCAAACCAAGAAAGTCCCTGCCCACAGCAGGAACTCTCACCGTGGCTCATCCCTGGCCACAGTAAAAGGCCAGGCTAGTCTCCTTTCCCTGTGCTTTCAAGCCATTTTCGGTACTGCTTGGGCTTTACACTCACTGAAGGCATCTAGAGGAGGGTTTGGGGATGTGAGTGGGGGTACAGGGAGATGCTCGTTCATCATGCCATGTTGTAGAGATGGGCTGGGGAATCCCACATGGGATGGATAGAGCTGAATGGGTGAGGATGCTCGGAAGGTTGTGTGGGACCAAGGTTTGGGGCAGAGAAAGGCCATGGCTGGAGGGGGGATTGTATCTGCCTGTAGTCCAATCTCCCAAGCTCTGGATGGGGTAGTTGAGTTGAGGAGCCCCTTCCAAACCTCATCTTCTCTTGGACTCTGTCTTTGTTGGATGCTGTGCCTTAATGCAAAGGAAAGGCTCCTATTGTCTGGATCCACATGCAGGTAGGGGCAATGGGAGGTTATTCTGTAGGAGGTTGCAGGAAGCTGAGCCATGGGGGTGGCTCTCAAGCTCCTAGGACCTGTTCTTCCACAGACACTTATCCAGGAAAATGTCCCAGGTCCTCCATTTTTCATTAAATAGATATTGCATGAGCGCTTTTATGCTGGGCAGTGTGCAGGTGCTAGGAGAGGGACAAACTTACATCCTGGGGCCACTCGACATGTGTGGGCTCCCCCAGAAAGTACCAGTGGCTTTGTGACTGCATAGGTTGGAGGGGCAGCAGTGAAGGCCCACCAAAGGACCTGGGCCACCCTGGGTAGGCAGGAGCAGGAGTAACTTTCACTGGCTGTGAAGCCCTGGACTGGCAACATTGGCTGCAGATCCTTGGTGTCCCTTGTGCACATGTTCTCTTGAGCATCTCAGGGGAGGTGTCTGGGGAGGGCAGTCCCAAGTGTTGCAGCTGCAGCTCTGTGGCTGCTCTCTGCAGCACATGCCTCTCATATACACACATCTGGTCACAATGGCTGCAGCTGAGTTTGAAGTCCCTGGAGGTTGGGACTCAGAGGGCTGGTCTGCGTTGTAGAGGCACTTTTCCTCTTTTGGGGGCCCTCTGGTGGACCTTACAGACAGGAGTGGCTGACCGGGGTTGCAGGAACCAGAGGTCTGTCCTGGGGCTGTGGCTCTTTGGGGCCAAGAGAGTGGAGAGGATGTGCCATCTTAGGCTGTATAAAGGGGTGCACCAAAGACTTTCCAGTTAAAGGTCTAACCAGGATTTTGTAAAGACTATAAGAGTGAGGGGCCCCTCCATGGCTTGGGCTAAGGGTGGAGGAACCAGAGCATTGAGCTCCAGAGGCCAGAATTGACAAGGAGGAGGTCATTGTGACTTTGACAGGGACAACTCCAGGAACACTGCAGTTTGTTGGTTGTGGACAGAATGGGTGGAGATGCCTCCAGCGATGGGCCCAAATCTATGGATAGCACAGGAGGTAGGGCAGAGGTGGAGGGCCGAGAGGCCAGAGGGTTGGAGTTTGAATGCCAGGGGTCTTGGAGTTCCATGATTGAAACTAAATGATGGAGGGCAGTCATTGGTCAAGGCAAGGTGTAGAGTACCTCAGAGGTATTGGGGGCTGAGAAGGGTTGATCAGCAAGATGGTTGGGGCTGAGCAAATCCAAGCCCCCTGAAGCCAGGGTGTAGGAAGGAGCAGCTTGTGGATACTGAAATTACCAACAATGAGGGAGGGAAAGAGAGACAGACACAGGCAGAGACACACAGAGAGAGCCAGAGAAGGGGAGGAGAAAGACAGAGAGAGACAGACAGAGACAGAGAGAGATAATCAGAGAGACAGAGACAGAGAGAGATGGAGACAGAGATGGAAAGACAGAGAGAGAGAGAGTTGGAGAGAAAGACAGAGAGTCTGGAAAACCATGTTCCCTTGGAACTGCTTCTTAGTAGGCTTGGTACATTGACATTTTGCAGTTTAACAAATTTTGAGTTTTGAAAATTCTATGGCTATATGGCTGATACTCTGATATTCTCACCAGTGCTGTTGATTCCTTAGAACTTGGGGAAAATGGGCACTTGAGCACATTAGAGTAGCAACCCCAACTCTGGAAGCACTGGAGGAGCAACATCAGGTTCTGGGATGATGGTCTTGTCTTGGGGGATCCTGCCTAGAGGATGAAGGGTTTTGCGGTGAGGAGATTTTGCCATTTATTGATGGAGCAGCACTTCATTTTCTGGGCTGTGGTGCCATCTAGCGCTTTGCTACTCAGAGTGTGTTCCACAGACCAGCAGCTTCAGCAACCACAGGGAGCAGTCAGGAATGCAGATTTCTGGGCTCTGCTCCAGAAGCTGACTCAGAATGCTGGGGTGGGGGTAGGGCATCCCTAACCCAGCACTAGGCGGGAAGCATTCTTCTGTCTGGAGACCTTTGTTGAATTCAGAAGAGTGAGCATGAAGGGGAAAACAACAGAGGCTTCCTTCCCCAGGAGAAAAGCAGGGCAAACCCACATTCCATTTGTTAAAATACTCTTTTTTATTTTATGGATTTTAGATTTTATCATACCTGTTCTTTTCTACAGATAATAACTGCTGAATCCCTTACTTCACTGTAAGAATGTATGAGAGGACATTCTGTCTTCAGCTGCACATCAGTATCACCTGGGGGGAACTTTTACTACATACTGACCTCTGGCCCCCATCCCAGAGACCCTAATGTGCAGCTAGGGCTGAGGCTGCGGAGAGACCGTCTGGGCTGGCAGCTGACCAGGAAGGAAAGATGAAGAAGCACCTGCCTGCTGTCCTCACAGGCAGGCAAAGTCTGAGCATTAAGGGAGAGTCCAAGGGCGCCACTGATGCAGCACCTGTCGTGCTCCCAGACAGTATTTTTCTTCTTAGTCCATATGCATGAAGTTTTTAACTACATATAATCCGTTCTGTTTTCTGTAACCACTGAAGTATCATCTGTAACAAAAGAATCTTCTAAGCAATCCAGATTTAAAAAGTATACGTAATTTTCAGAAAGTCATTTTAATTTGTATAATGCCTTATCTTGTAAAGTAGATTGTATTGCTTGAGGTTAGTTGCCCTGGATGGTAATATTTCAAATGACAACCTTCGGAATAGATTTTGTGTGATTTCTTTGATTGAATGGAGAGCTCTTTTGAAGAATTTGCAAGTTTTCTGGAGTCTTTGTCTCACGCCCTGCCAGAAGCCCAGATCCTCATGCGGCCTCGGGAAGAAATGGGAAGAGGGAAGATTCTGGCCTCATGCTGAGGCTGGGGAGCAGCACAACAGGAAGTGTGTGGATTGAACCACCACCATGGAAACCAGGACACCGTGGGCAGCAGGTAACTGTGCTGGGAGGAGGCAGCTGGCCTGTGTCAAACAGAGAGGTCCTGAGGCCGACCTTGTCTAGGTCAGAAGGAGCCCAACCATGAGCCTTTCCTGCCCCAACAACTGCACAGACCCCTTTACTACCCAGGACAGAGAAGCAGTAGTGCCTCCCAGTGTCCATGGAAGGTGGGCCATTTCGAGTCATCTTGATGCCCAGTGGAGGTGGCACGCAGGCAACAAACAATGTGGATGGAGCAGGTGGTCTGTGCCCACACTCCTGCCCTGCCTCTTGTCCTACACTGAAGCTCATGGAAGGGAGCAAGGCTCAGGGGGAGGTCCACAGAGGCCCGGTCTAGGTTGTGCCTAGGGGCACTGCATGCCCTACTGAAGCCCTACTCCCAATAAATGGTATTTGGAGATGGGGCCATTGGGAGATAATTAGATTTACAGAAGGCCATGAGAGTAAGGCCATTGAGATGGGGTTAGTGCCATCATAAATAGAGACACCTGAGAGTCCCCCTCCTCTCTCCCTCCTCCCCACCTCCATGTGAGGACACAGTGAAAGGGTGGCCATCTGTAAGCCAGGAAGAGAGCTCTCCCCAGCACCCCACCATGCCAGCTCTCAGTCTCAGACTTCCATCCTCCAGGACCTTGAGAAAATAAATTTCTGCTGTTTTAAGCCAGGTGGTCTGGTATTCTGTTATGGCAACTTGAGCGGACTGAGACATCTGCAAACAGAGTCATGAGCTAGAGTAGTGCAGGCTGCCAGCCCCCAGCAGCTCGGGAGGAAAGTACCTGAGCATCTGGAGAACAGAGCTGTGTAAAGAAGGCACATAAAGCCTCAGGTAGTTCAGGTTCTAAGTATGTGTAATAACATCTGAAAAAAGATAAAGGAGGACATGGCAACATAAAGCAAACATAAAATTTATAAAGAAGAACCAAGTAGATATAGCAGATACAAAAATACAATTCTGTAAAAAACAAAACAAAACAGAAACAAACCTCAACAGATGGGATAAACAACAAATAAGAAAATAACAAAATAGGGGCATCTGGATGGCTCAGTTGGTTGAGTCTGACTCTTGATTTTAGTTCAGGTCATGATCCAGGGGTCTGGGATCGAGCTCCACATAGGTCTCTGCACTGGGCATGGAGCTTGCTTGGGATTCACTCTCTCTCTCTCTCTCTCTCTCTCTCTCTCTCTCTCCTTCTCTCCCTCTCCCTCTCTCCCTTTCCCTCTCCCTCTGTCTGCCCCTCTCCCCTACTTGCTCACTCCCTCTCTAAAAAAAAAGAAAATAAAAGACAAAAAAAAGAACAAAATATCTCGACTATGGTGGCATTTAATGACACCCAAAATAAGGACAAATTTCTATGAGTTTACAGAAAGAAAAAGATTACAAAAGAAAGAATGAATGAATGAACAAATGAAAGAAAGAAAGAGAAAAAGAAAGAAGAGAAAAGAAAAAAATCAAAAGGACCAAATAATTATTACCACTTTGCTGACCCCTGACCCAGGGTCAGGGCATGAATTGTGAAGAAAGAGCTAACACAGCAGGTCTGGTTGCTCAGTCTTTGCACATCTCCAAGGGAGCCTGAAATCATGACTGGCTCAATTCCTGGGAATGTGACCTTGGGAAAGTTCTTCATGCTAACTGTTGATGATTTTGTTTTGTACATCTGGAGCAGTGGGCCATGACACATCAGCTTGTCAGAATTGCTTTGCACAAACATCAAGATTGATGATGTGCACTTGATTTCATTGTTGGGGTCCTGAGTTTCATTTACCATGACTGATTGGAGCCGATGTGCCTATGTGACCAGCCCTCCTCCATAAAATCCCTGGACCCTGAGACTCAGATGGATTTCCCTGGGAAATCCATTTCACATATGTTTCTGTAGTTTATTGTTAGAGACAAAACACATCTTGAGTGTCCCTGAACAGGGAAGAGCTTAGAAGCTTGTGCCTGGTCTCTCTGGGCCCCGCCAGATGCATAAATTCTTCCTGTTGCTTTGCACTCATCCCCTTGCTGTAATAAACCCGAACCCCCCATATAACTTGAAAGTGAGTGTTGTGAATCCTAGTGAAGCAGCAAACTTGATGGTTTATCTTATTAAAGATTATCTTATTAAAGATGGTTTATCTTATTAAACATATCTTAGAATCTCCAAGATAGGAATGAAGCTCCCTTCTGCTCTTAGAACCTTGGAGCATGAGAGCTAAACATTCTTTTTCTAAAAGAGTGAACCCTCCAGAATCCAATAGTCACAACTCAGTAAAATCCCTAGTGTGTGTAAGGATTCGCACTACTCACTAACAAAAGTAAATTAGGTACAATTTTGCAGGAATATTTTCACCAACAAAGCAGATACGTGTGAATATTTTATTTTACTTTTTAATTAATTAAAAAATTATTTTTGCTACTTCTAATTTTGTTTTTTATTTTAGAGAGAGAGGGAGAGAGAGAGAGAGAGAGAGAGAGAGAGAGAGAGAGAGAGATGCACAGGGGAGAGGGGCAGAATAAAAGAGAGAGAATCTAAGCACAGAACTCAGCCCTGGGATGGTGAGCTGTAATTAAATCAAGAGTCTCACACTCAAGTGACTGAGCCACCCAGGCACCCAAAGTATGTATATTTTAAACCTCTTTTTATCAAAACATAAACAGTAGAGTTTGGGGAATTAATAAGCTTTTATTTGGAAACCTGCCTCTAATCCCACCCTGGGTACCAGGGAAGGTGCTGTTTACAGAACCAGTTGCATATTTAGAGGCACATAAGTGTCAGCAGGGGATTCGAATTAGGCCTCTCATCTAGAGAAAAACCATCTGCTTCCAGAAAAATGTTCAGGAATTTTACCTATGTATACCTTCTCTTTCCAGATGTGGGTGGTTTGCTCTTGATGTATTCACTTGGGGAATCACCTAGTTGGTCCTTCTTACCCTCTCCTGCCATCTTATGAGATACCAGGTCCAGCTGACCATACTGCTTGGGGCCTCCATTCTGTTCCCTTAACCACAACTGTACCAATACTGCCTTCATTCAGAAGCTTAGATATTTCTCCTTGTGCTAGATAGACATTTGTTTCCTGTGGCAGCTCCCCACCTGTGGATTCCCTTCCTATACCTTGGTCATTTTCCACAGGTGGAGACCAAGTCAGAGGTCAGAAAACTCAGCTCTCCATACTCCTTGGTGCTAGCTCAGGTATGTGGCCGGGTAGCCCACAGAGGCATCTGCAGGCCTGGGGCTCAGAAGGCACTATGTGAACAGGTGGCAGAGAGCAATGAAAGTAGCTGCTCCCTGCAGCTAGTAATTGGTAATTGGTTAGCCAAATAATGATGTATTCTGACTTGCTAAAATCCATATAAGCCCACTGCTGCCTTTGTGCGGGGCCATTCTTTGCACTTTTCTCCTTAAGATCAGGAGATCAGGTTTGGCCCGGCCGTGAATAAAAGCTTGCCTCGCTACTATTCGGCATCTGGTGTTTTTTTTTTTTTTTTTTTTTTTTTTTCCGATATCACCCTGTTTCAAGGGTGAGCCTTGAGTCATTGGAGATAATGGTTAAAGTGTTTGGGCTGGGGCGGTGGAAAATCCAAGGAGAACCCAGTTGTCCAGAGGACTCATTAGGGAGAGCACTAGACTTAATAACTAGAGTTTGTGGGTTCCAACCTAGAACTAGAAGACCTTGAGAGCTAGGATTTAGGATCAGGTTACACTCTGAATACAGATTCCTTATCAGATACGTAGTTTGCAAATATTTTCTTCCAGTCTGTGTGGCTTGTCTTTTGGTTCTTTGAACAAGATTTATCAGAATACAAGTTTTAATTTTATAAAGTCCATGTTATCATTTTTTCTTTTTTGGATTGGTCTTTGTGTGTTTTATTATTATTATTTTTTGATGTTTATTTATTTTGAGAGATTGGTGCTATCTGCACAGAGCCCAATGTGGGGCCAATCTCACAGATCACAACTTGAGCGGAAATCAAGAGTTAGACGTTTAACCCGCTGAGCCACCCAGGCGCCCCTTGTGTTTGCATTTAACTTGATTTAATTCAATTTATTTATTTATGCAAAAAGGTGATTTTATTAAAGCATGCGGACAGAACCCGTGGACAGGGAGAGCTGCCCTGAGACCATGAGGAAAGACTGGTCATATATACTATGGAATCAGGGGAGATAAAGTCCAGGGGGAGTCTCCAGTGAGATTTTCTTTTCTGTTTTTCTTAACGTTTATTTATTATTAAGACACAGATAGAGACAGATCATGAGCATGGGAGGGGCAGAGAGAGGGGGGAGATACAGAATCTGAAGGGGGCTCCAGGCTCTGAGCTATCAGGGCCTGAGCCTGACCCACCCAGGTGCCCCTCTAGTGAGATTTTCATATGCTAAAGAAGACTCACTGGATATTGGAGGACTAGCTATTGTCAAGCTAATATTGTCTTTCCCCCTAAGCAAATCATTAGCATTGAGACAGTAGGGAGTTCCTGGAGAAACCTTCCTCAAGTATTTGCCAATGGGCTGCAGGTTATAGCGAAATTTACTTTTATCTGCCATTTCCTTCTGCCTTTGTTTCCCGCATCATTCCCCCCTGGACAATTTTGGCCCTTAAAATCTTTGAGGTTGCTGAGGGTGGAAGGTCTTATCTTCTGTAACTTCTTCCTGCTGAGTAGGGGCATAGAGATGTCCCTACCTATGGGCCAATATTGGCCAACTGGGGAAGGTATTTATACATAGGAGTTACCACTGGCAGAAGCAGCCAATCCAAGGTAGACAACATATACGAACCTCCTTGAGTAGAAAGGATCAGCTATCTTCTAGAAGTTATGGCTGTGAAGGAGTGTTGGCACCAGGCAGGGAGACACTGGAAAAGACAACAAAATAGGGTTCATATTATGAGAAAGAGAAGCCTAAATATAAAAGAAAAAACAAACCTTTGGTAATTTTCTTTCAGTCCATTACTGTCATTTGAAGAGAGATTCGAGGCCTTCCACTGGTTCACAGGAATACAAAAGCATATCAGCTTGCATACTAGATTCCTGTGAGGAAGGTCCAGGTTTAATTCTTGATATGTGAATCCATTAAGAATGACCTAATTTTACTATAGTGGGAGTACATAATACAACCCAGTAAGGGGACCTTCCATTTTGGAGTTAAAACCTCTGCTGTATTAGACTTCCAAGCCTTTAAATACATCATGTCTTTTGGTTTATATGGGGTGGGCTTCTGGTAACTGTCAGATCAGGGTCAGGAAGGCTATTACTTGCATATTCATTTAGAGATGTATCAATTAACCTGGCCTCAAGTGAATAATTAAACAAAACACTATAGTCTATCTATTGATAGGTCTACAGTGAGAAAAGACTTTCCATATGCAGTCATTGGAGGAGTTCATCCCATTTTTAGTTGTTTAAGCAATCATATGCCCATTGGGTCCTGTTACTATCTGCAAAGAATAATAAGCAAGAAGATTGTCCATACCTATGCTATTGTGACAAATTTTTTTTCAAGTTTATCTCAAGTTGTCCAGCTTAGGCAAACAATATTTGTAGACTATCAGAACTAGAATTTTACATCCATGAAGGTGCATTATTGAAACATTGGTTTTTTTCTCTAACAACCCTCATTTCCAGAGGAAGCCAAATCAACACTAATTGATTTGTAAAACAAGTCCAGTTTTCACAAACTTGGCCTAATTAATTACATAAGCTCAGCAAGACTAGTGATTGATCCTATAGATCTTTGAAAGTTTGCTTTGCTGGAACCTTTCATAAGGAACCTCTAGATTGAAATTTTAGTAGCCTGTCTAGGCCAGAAGCCAAGCCAAGTACTTGCCGTCAGACCTGCCTGCAAAACCTGAAGCTTTGGGCAGATTCTTCTTCATGATTTCCCCAAAGTATCCTAAAGTTCCTGCACCTGTCAGGAAGTGACATTCTTTACTCACCTTGTAAGGCTTCTGGGAACTCTGTAAGCAAGGTATTAGGCCAACATTTCCAAGGGGCTTTATTGGCGTCATGCTTCATAGTCATTCTTAGTTCCTTAAAAATGTTACCGTTCTGGCCAGGGTACTAACTTCCAGCCATAAGGCAGGCTTTTTCTCCCCGTAGGGTAGCCACGGTTGAGGGGATTGCAGCCTGCGTGATTGACATGAAAGTGTTCCAATAAGAGCATTCTTCTCAAAAGGCCCTGAAATGAGGGCAAAGGAAGGAAAGAGTACTCATCAAGTTTGGACCAGCTCAGAGTACAGATGAAAAGACTCATCGCCCCACATGATGGGCGCCATATAAATGATGAGGTTTTTGGGGGTGATAGTGGGGTTCGCGGCGTCCTGAGTCCATGCCAAGAAAGAATTCTTGAAAACGTCTTTGGTGCACAAAGGTCATTTTATTGAAGCACAGGGACAGGACCTGTGGGCAGGAAGAGCTGCTCTTTCTGTTTGCATTTTAAATTTATCTGCGGGTCCAGTGAATTTTGGTGTAGGTTGTAAAGTTTGTGTGTACATTTCATTTCATATGGTTTCCAATTAATTGTTCCTTAACTATTTTTGGCGAAGTTGGGGGATAGTGAGCTCCGCTTCAGTTTCAATTTCCAAAATGTCATGGATTTAGCGGGCGGCCAGGAGGGGGCGCTGCCTCCACGGACCTGTGAGCCCAGTGTTGTCCCGCACTACCGCCACTGCCTGCAGGGGGCGCCCGAGCCCCGCTCCCTGACGCGGGCGCGCGCACGCGCATTCAGCCCGCCTCTTGCGTGACAGGAGCTCCGCTTCTTCAGGACCCGCGCTGTGGCGGCTTCTGGAGGACGTGGGGCCGCGTCCACGCCGACAAGAACCCGTCTCCTCAGGACCCGCCGCGGGAGGAGCAGGTGAGGAGAAAGCGAGGCCCGGGGAGGAGGAGCTTCCGGAGCGGGGATGCTGAGGGGGTCGGTGTTCAGGAGACCCGGCGGGGCAAGGGCCCGGAGCGGCTTCGTGCGCGGTAACACTGTGTCCCCCGCGGGCCTGTGCGCGCGGCCGTCGGGTCATCCCGCTCCGGGCTCCGGGCCTGCGGGGCCGCGCGTCCGTCTTCCTGCTCCGCGCCGACTCGGTTCCCGCCGCGTCCTTACGCGGTTCGCGGTCCGGGAGCAAGTGCCCCGGCGGTGCTTGCGCTCCCGCCGCTCTGGCCGCTAGGGGTCCGTCCCGTCTCCGCGCGCGGGTCGGGGTGTCCGTCCCGTGTCCGTGACGGCGTCGTGGGGAGTTCGATGCGATGGCCCCGGATCTGCAGATCGCTCTGGGCAGGACGGACGTGGTCACAGGATCGATTCTTCCACCTCCAGGAGCACAGAGTAGCTTTCCGTCCCTGTGCGTCTTCCTCCGTTTCTGTCCCCAGTGCCCTGTCCTCAGAGAGCAGGCCTGTCACCTCCTGCTTAGATTTCCTCCCGGGCCCTTCGTTCCTTCTGAGGCAGTTGTAAATGGGATCGTGTCTTCACTTCTCTTTCCAATGGGTCGTCGGGAGTGTGTAGATGTGCACGTGGTGTTTGTGTGTTGATCTCGTATCCTGCGGGCCGTGCTTAGTTATTAGTTCTGTTTACCTTAAATATAACACTGCCGGTTTCTACCAGCAAAAATGGGTTTATTTGGGAAGAAGAGAGCAT